>NC_071106.1:23790000-26190000 GCF_024256425.1 Clarias gariepinus | reverse complement strand
ATGTTTTGGCATGTTGTCTGTCTATGTTAAAGCAATACAACTCCACAGTTTGGATACATGAATTTAAACTGTTTTTAGTATTTTTTTTAGTTTTAGTTTTTCAAACAGCAGAACAGATGCACTAGGCGATGAGCTATTACTTTAATTCACATTTTTCGTGCTGCAATGATAGATCTTCCAGACAACTAACCATGCAACTTTTTTCCATAATACACTCCCCTCCAGTATCTGAGATGAACAACTTTCATAAACAGTCATGATTTTAAGCCAACCTGCATTTTATCAAACCATGTTCTCTCCATCATTCAAGCCAGGAAAAAAAATACCATTTGGAACCGGCCTCAGCTGTCTTTTTTTCTGACATAAAGCTTGCATATCTCTGCCTTTATCAATCATACTCAGAGATGCAGTGCAATGCTGATAAACAGAGTTGGAGCAGAATGGGGGAGGCTTTGCGTGTGTGTTTGTGTGTGCATAGGTGTGTGTTACTAAGTAGAAGGCCAGTTGTGTGTATGGTTGACAGCTGGGTGGTCTGCTTCTCATCATAACCTTGTACAGTTACTCCTTACATTCCGCTGTTCAAGAGCTTATCCACGACAGTACACACAAAGCTCACTCTCATGGCTCTGCTGCTGCCCGCCAAGGACCTCTCTGCTCCTGCAACCCTCCCCCAGCACTGCTGCAGCCAAAAAGCCTGTCTGCATCCCATAATCCTCCTTCCAACTCTTCAACGGAGCCTGGCGTACTCCCACTCCCCTCCAACACCAGTCTCGTATATCAGTCACTGACGCCACTGCTCACGCTCCAACATTGATTCGAATATGCTGTGTAATGGACTTTCCAACAACTTGCCGATTCTCGTAAATCATAAACGGATAAATTACCCTGAGGGTAAACCTTAAATGCTGTTCAAAAAAGAAAACATTCTTACCCAACTGAATGCTAAGTCTGGCAGCTGACTGTGCAGAGCCAATCCTATTGTCCAGCACACACTGGTACATGCCCTGGTCCTGAGCGGTGACTGAGAAAATATGCAGAATGGAGTTTGATATCTGGAGTCGAGGTGAGGAAAAAACAGGAGAAGAGTTGAAGAGCCAGGTGATGTTAGGAGCAGGATTTCCTGAAGTGAGACAACTGAATTGCACACTTGAGCCTGGTTTCACAAGCTGATCGCTCAGACCTTTTACTATAACAGGAGGCCCTGTAGGAGAAAAGGAAAACAATAATAACAGTGTATCACGTTTCCATCACAGGAAAAACATGGAATAACCGTAGCTGTATTTATATTTCTTTTTATACTCTACATGACTTAAACTCACCAAGCACATCAACAGTGTAGTTGGCACTGGCCATGGCACCATCCTCTCCTTGAACAAAGCAAGTGTAATTTCCTCCGTCACTTATCTGAACATCACTCAGCACCAGATTACTATGCAGAAGTCTCAGTCTGGGAGCAAGAGGCAGCTCTTGGCCATCCTTCAACCATTTAACAACAGGAGAGGGATTTCCTGATACTACACATTCCAAAACCAAGGACATGGACTGTTCCACTGTCAGGTTGACAGAGTTGACGGGATATACTATCCCCACAGGGGAAGGACCATCTGCATCTGTAAAGGGGGAGAGGGGTGAGTTAAATGCAATCCATAAACATTAAAAACAAAACATTATTTGTGTTTTCCACAAAGTGTCTTTGCAGTTGTGCATTTTCTCCCCCCCAGCATACTTTTCACTAGGAGCTTAGTGCCATAAGGCTCGACCTTGACCTCTCTGGTAACAGGATTATAAGCTCCACATTTGTACATGCCCTGATGCTCTGGGGAAACAGAGACTATATGCAGGTTCCCAGAAGGAAGTATTAAATATTCATCTGAAAAGTAAACACAGGAAAAGAAAAAGTATTAAAGTTTGACAATAAACATAAGTTATATTCTTGAAGTTTCTTGAAGATTTTGTCGTATACCTGTTGACTCTTCTAGCCATTTCCCCCGTATTCTGTAACGTGGCAAAGCTGGGGGATTACTCCGAGGTAGCTGGCACTCAATAACAGCAGTGTTCCCTTCTCTTTCTACTAAAGACCGCCGATGGGTCTGTCCAAACTCCATAATATCTAAATGTGCAGTGAACACACAAAGCAATGTAAAATCGTAAAATAAAACATATTTAACATCATAACCAAGAATGTAAGTAAGTGGGATCATGTCCTCTATGCTGTATAATTATACATTATTATCATTTTATCTGGCCAGTCATATGTAAGTGCTGCAATTCATAACATCCACTTCCCGACATAAGCCTGTGCCGCTGCAGAGGAAACCCCGAGGCTAATAAAGGATGCTGCTAAAGAGGTGCATGAACTAAAAAAAAGGAAAAAAAAAACTTCAACTTTAACTTCCCTCCCTTTGAAGCCCTTGATTTGGAGTGTAGCAGCTTAAACTTCTATTTTGGCATCATTTCCTTTTTCATTTGAATGTACATCCATTAATGAGCGCTGGTCTGCGAGGGCCGGTATGAAAATTTGTCGAAAATAGAGTGGATCTATTTCCCCTCAGTGTCTATACGGTACTGTGCAAATGTATTGGGACACACCTCATTTCTTTATAATAAATTAAATTATGTAAATTCAATGTTTTTGTTTCTTGGCTTGAATAATTTCTAGATTGACTGGACAGAAAATGAGAGCCAAAAAAGTCGTTCAGGAAGTCCTGAGAACTATTCCTTAAGACTACAATAAAAATACAAGAAAGTCTGGCGCTTTGGAAGCAAAATATGAAGAAATAAGCGGTGACTCAATACCTTCACACAGTACTGTAAATTCCCTACACTCCCAATTAAAAACAATGCAACAGTATCTAATAACTGGGCTTAAAGAAGGTGCTTTTAATGTTTCGGTGCCAGATACCACAGCACATGTTCAGAAATCGTTATTTCTCAGCCTACACTCCACTCTGGAGAGCATGTCCATACTGTGAGTGCATGTGCTATGGGGAATGTGGCTGGGCATACCCATGCTACTCAGAATACTGACCAATCAGTGAGATTTGCATATCCTTGTAAAGAACAGAGTTTCAAATATCCAGCTGTTAAAAGCTTTCTTAACAGAGATGTTTGGATCATGTGACGTGACCCCTCACATAGTATAGTGGTTGTTAGCATAGTTACAGTTAACGTTACAGGTTCACTTGTGGTTACAGCTCTAGTTACAGTGCAGTTCAGACCGTGATGCATCTAAGGACTTGTCTAAAGATAAAAGCTTCATAAAACATTGTGCATTAAGCTGAATTGCAGAGCCTGTTAAGTGGTTAACCTAGTGGTTTCGGCCAACATCCTGAAGTGTTACACAGCTTAGTCTTCTGTCAGCTGAGGCATTTGTTTATGGCTTAAGGGTATGCACAGACAGACCAGCCCCATTCTCTGTTTATGTTACAACATTTCTTTCATCATAATTGAATGTCTAGTTTAATGTCTTATTTCACAGGTTGTATGCTGTTTCTCTGGATGGTGGTGTTGCTAAATGTTGTAATTGTAAATATATATATGAAAGTGTATATACTGTAGATATACAGTAAATGATTTAAACTACAAGTCAAAGTACAAATGAAATATGTTAGCATTTAGTCAGTTTCTTTTATTCATTCATTTACACATCTTCTATACTGCTTATCCTATACTGGGTCGCAGGAAGCCTAGAGCCTAACCCTGGAAATTGAACAGCGTGCCAATCCATCACAGCGCACAAGTGCACACACCACACACTCATTCACACACCACGGGCAACTTGGGAACACCAATTAAACTAATCTGCATGTCTTTGGACTGTGGAAGGAAACTGGAGTACATGGAGGAAACCCAATAATCACGGGGAGGACATGCACACTCACCCGAGGCGCGAGGTTGAATTTTTGACCCTCAAAGTGCAAGGCTATAGTGATAACCACTAAGCCACCTTATTTATTTATTTATTTATTTATTTATATTAATAAACTGACAACAAGGTCAGGAATGGTTGTATAACTGAAGTCAACTAACTTACATTAACTCCCCCTAAGCCAATTCTAAAACTTCGAGTAAAAAAATGGAAGCTGTAGAACAATATGATGGACAATTACAATACTTGGGTGAACATGGCGAAGTTAAATTCTTTTATAGAGAAATATCTCTAATAAACATCACATAAAAAACAGCAAGCACAGACAAGGGAAGCCAAGATGCATCAGAGAAAGATGTTTTCTTGTTCTGCTCTAAAATCAGACATAGTTATTACAGTTTGTATGAAAAAAACCATTATACGATACAAAAATTTGATTTGTCTTAAAACAATAACATATTTCTTATTTTATCTTAAAGCTGTAGCCCTGCACATTTTCCAAAGGATATTTAAACGATCTATTCCAGCCATTGTGATGATAGGTATCTTTTCCTGATTACAGATACTTCTGTCCCAAGCCTAAAGCATATTTCATTAAAATATATTTTCTCAGTACTTTTCCTTCCTGTCTGCATACCTGCAATGGTTACCCGTGCCCACTGGCTGGTGATGGAACCTGTGCCTGAGTGTGCCACACACTGATACGTGCCAGTGTTTTGGGGCTGGAGAGAAGGCAGGGAGATTTTGTCAGGATGAACCACCACCCCAGGTGGCAAATCCTGCTCCAGGGCACGACCCTGGAAAAACCAGGTGACTTTGGCTGAGGCAGGATGCACTAAACACTGCAGGTGTACAGCACCACCCTGCTTCTCAACCACAGAAGCAGGCTGCGTGTGGAATAGAAGAGAATATGCAACTAGAGAGACGAGAGGGAGAGAAAAAGAGAAAGAGAATGAATGAACATGACATATTTCAGCAATTTTACCATGACTCATATTGAAGCAAAGCTCGATGCTGGAATTGAATGCTTTGATGTATGCATGGCCAGAGGAAGGGGGGAAATATGCATAACCAATTTCCAGATGTGTATATCCAGGAGAACACCACATATTGTGCATAAAACCTCCTGTCCATATATATACATATATATATATATATATATATATATATATATATATGTGTGTGTGTGTGTGTGTGTGTGTGTGTGTGTATACTCACAAGGACAGTTGAGAAATAGGGTTTGGCAAATGCACAACACAATGGACAGAACCTTCTGGCCTCTTAGGCCTCTGTCTTCCATGATGTTGCTTTACCTCAGGACACTAACCAGAGGTCTCACACATGCACACCCTCCACATGCACACCTGCACAGAAAAGGAAAAGATTGTTAGCACATGTATCTTTATGTTTTTCCCCACTTAATGTAATTAAATATCTAATTCATATATGTGATGTACAAACTACGAGTCACAACTAATTAAAGCAACACACTATATTCACATTTCTCGATACTTGTGTCTGTATGCGCTAGCCCTGGCAGGTAATTGTGTTGGTAAAACTAAGTCTGTAATGAATAAAATACTTTTTTTCGGGCAAACATATTTTTATAAGAACCAACTGAACTTCTGTTTCTGTGAGTCAGAATGCACAGCATACTTCTGCATGTTGTAATTCTGTATTTTGTCATTTATATATGTTTGCATTTGAGATGGTTAAATGGTGTTATTCCACTATAATCCTACAGGTGGCATGCTCTAAACTATTCACACCTTGGCAGGCAGCAAAGCATCCTGTGTTGCATCTTAAGTTTTTTTAATTGCAACAAAATCAAACAAAAATTATATTAAGTCGAAATCATAAAATTGCGATGTTTGCAGAATCACAATACAGATCTCAGATTTCCCATCCCATCCCCTTCCCACAACCATGACCACATGAGCATGCAAACTGGAGCAGTGAAAAAATTTGGGTTGGTCTAAGAAATTATGTATTCTCTGGCATCATGTTTATCTGAGGTGAGGATGGCAGCAAGATGCACTATGGTAAGTGTGGTAAGACAAGCCGGGGGAGGTAGTGTGATGCTCTGGGCAATGTCCTACAGGAAAATTTTTGGTGCTGCCAGTGATTGCAACATTATTCCATAAAGATGTTTCCTTTTAGCTGTTTTGGTGGCTCAAGTGACACCTAGACAATTTTAGGGAGGTGGTTTAAATGTAATGGCTGATCAGTGTACACTTGTATTGTTTATTGAATTACTACGAATCCCCAACAACTCTTACACCAAGCATTGCGACCCATCCTCCTATGCATTCCTTTATCTTGGCTAGCCTTCCTCCCAATGAGAAATCTCTCACTTCTGACTCCCACTCTCCAAATTCACGCTCTGGAATTCCCACGTAGTGTCTTCCTTGCCCCCCTGTCGTACACACTTCTTACTGTCTCTCTTGACACCCTCTTTGTGTTTCTTAGGGACACTCTCTGCCTGGAGCACATGCCATCATCTACTCTTAATATCACTCTCCTCTCGCAGTGTGTTGCTTCCTTAAAGGTTCACTGTAGCCTGAAGGGCAGACATGGGGTGCTGGCTCATGCTCCCGCACTCTCACACAGACACACATTAACACACTGCTGCAGAGAACCCAAACAGACAGACAAGAAAAGAAGTGGAAGGAACATAATGAGAGGTATTCCTCTTTCCTTTTGAACCAGCAGACACCCCACCCCCACATTCCTGGCTCCACCTCCTGTGTCAGGCCCAAGTTAATCTGATGACTCTTTGATCACCCTCTTTTGTAAGTGTGGTTTGGCTGGGGGGCTAGCGACAATAGCCTTCCAGCTGAGGCATTCATAATGGGGATACCATGGAGCTTAATACACAGTACAGGTTGCTCAGCTTGGACAAATTAAAGAGGTGACACACATAGCGCCCTTTGATAGTATTGGAATGTCAAAGGCCATTCCTTTGTTTTTGCTAAACATTGAAGATGTTTGAGTTTGGGATCAACCGATGAACAAGAAAGCGCAGTTCAGAAGTTCCAGCTTCCATTTTCTGATACTCGCATCTATATGTGGTAAAAACGTGATTAAAAATAATGGAACATGTTTTGAAGGTTTTTCCTTGTTGTACAGATGTGCCTTACCCCTGAAGACTAGATTTGTTGTTAAAAAGGATAAACCAGCATGACGAGCACAAAGCAAGCTATTCTGAAGGAAAAGAAAAGAGGGAAAATCAATCAGAGACATTAGACAAGCATTAGGCATAGCGAATACATAAGATTTGAAATGGCCTAAAAAAACACTGGTGTACTAACAACCAGACGGCAAAGCCTTCAGCCAAGGAAAACATCAGCAGTTGATGACGGATCCCCAAAAACAACAGTCAGTGACATCACCAACAACCATCACAGGGCATGGTTGAATGTATCACAATACGCTATTTGAAGAAGGCTTTGAGAGCAGAAATATAGGCCATACCACAAGATCCAAGCCACAAAGAATCAGCTAAAAGAATCAGAAAGGCAGAATTGGAATTTGAGTCAGGAAAGTTATAGAACCAGGATTAACCTTTAAGAAAGTGATGGAAAGGCCAAAAATTTTGAGAAACAATGGATCTGTTAGTGAGCCAAGAAATACAAGATCATCAGTCTAGCATGGTGGCGATAGTGTCATGTACGTCCGCTTCTGGAGCAGGCTCACTACTCATTACTGCTGACGGTAGGAGCTAATGAATTCACAAGTCTACAGAAATATTCTGTCTGCATATTTACAGAAAAAAAAAATCGTCCTGCAGTTAGACAGTGACTCAACAACACTGCTACCACAACAAAAGACTTCATCAGAAGCCAATCACAAATCAGTCCTTTTTATTTTTGTCAAAGTCTGCAAATATTTCCTCGCCTTCTGCTAGCTGTTCGTTCTGTTTGTGGGCTTGGAAAAAAAAAAATCAGGGGGTCATGCACAGCCCTGGCTCTGTAAAAAGGAAACAAACCAAGTGGCACACAGCACACCACACAACAATATTCCAGCTAATCAGCAATAGGCAGTATTTATGTTCACGTATGGTTCGTATTAATATTGATCAGCTAGGCCAGGTGCTGGTGGCACTGCCTTGGCAATGCAGGTTCGTTAATTTCTGCATTTCTTTAGCTGAGTTTAAATATCAACAATATTTGTTTACACTATCTGTTCCAATACTTGTGTTCACCATAATCCTGGATGTTCTGCCACCAAATCTGCTTTGTTACAAGTTTAACTGCACCTGATTTGGGGAAATGAAAACTGAATATTTAATCTATTGGCTAATTTTTTATCTCAAACTTAAATGTTTTCAGTGTATAGAAAAAACTAAAGACAGAATCACTAACAGCAAAAATTCTACGCAATGTTCCTCTGTGTACTCTGAATAACATACTACCACGATAACCACAACCAAAAACATCCATAAAAAGTCTGGTCAACTACTCAACTCAAAAAAGTGAAGGAGTTATTCTACTTGGCTAAAACACAGTATTGGTGCTGATTGTGTTTAATTTTTTTTGTTTTATATGTATATAAAAAAGAAAATGTGTGTGCCAAAGAAGCTACATCTGAAGTTTATGCAACATAGAAGTGACCAATTTTGCTTCCCTAAAAATGTCAAGTTGCAAACTTCAGCCATTTTGGAGAGATGATTTTATATGTGCGCCAAAAATAGCAAATATTCAATGTTATACTGTCTCGCTTCAAACAATAATAATTTAAAACTTAATTTAATTCATATTCCTTTATAAGTTTTGTTTTTCAAATTGGTGTAAGCTTCTAAAAGCATCTGACCTGCTAAAGTTGTTGCTTTAATTAATGCATCCCGTGCAAAATTAAATAGGGAGTTTTTTCCCCAAAAAAGCTGTAGTGTCCATAACAATGTCAAATATTGCAATATATAAACAATTTTGCATTTTAGAATATAACCCCTTTATAAAGTCTTTTCATGTGAAATTTAAACTGGCCAAGTTTCATCTAAATGAATATTGAGATCATTGATAGATTTGAATTCATAAAAGTTACAGACACAACATAAAAGAAATTGTATTGTGTTTAATTTTTCCACTTAGGTGAGACATGTTTTTAGCACCAATACCATGTTTTGGCCAACTACAGTGAGGTGTAAATACACACTTAAGACAAGCACATCGGCGACAGAAGGACACACACAGGAAATAATAAATGTTCTAGCCACTCGCTCACGCCTACTCTTACCCAGAGGGTCAAAAGGTCATTAGCAAATGAAGAGGCAGTGGGTGTCTGTTAGGCCTGAGCCTGCCCCATGGGGTCAACCTCTGGAAAAAAAAGGGGTGGGTAAGAAGGAGCGGGTAAGAAACACTATCACATCACCGCTGAGCTGCTAAAGAAAGCAGTCCCATACACTTGGATGCACACAGGTGACCCCAGTATAAAAAGAAATAAGTCATGATAAAATGAGCAACCTGTCTTAGTTTTCATACAATATGTTTTAAAACGTAACGTAAGAAAGGTGACGTGTAGAATGTGTAAGAAGCAGATAGCTGTGTTTTATCTTCGCTGTCCTATAAATCTAAGGGCAGTATTTCTTTTCTGCTACGTGTCCTGACAAGCTTTAAGCATTGCCCCTATGCCATCGGTGGAATCTGCTCCTTACCTCCAGCATAATCATATATTATTTCAACAATAACAAAAGCCTGTCATTTAAAACCCCACTCAAAACCATGCATTTTGATATCTTATAAGGGTGCGAATGCTGAGTGGACAAAATGTGGCACTTTACAGTGGACTAATGCCACCTGTTCGTGCACAGGATAAAGTGAGGGGTGGGTACAGAAAGTAGTGGCTCTTGCTATCTCTTCTGGCAATCTGGCGAGACGAGGAAACACAGAGGCATCATTCCTGTCTCTTATCTCACTGTCATTCTACTGACATCCGCCTGTAGGCAGTAGCCTCATGGTAGGCTGATACTGCACAGGATATCTGGTATCATTCTTCATAGACCGAGAGGAAAAGAGAGGGAAAGCAAGAGGAGCTGGATGCTGGTAGGAAAGAGGGGCTATCTGTAATTTTAACAAATGGCTATCAGGAAAAGAGAGAAAAAGACAGAGACAGAGAGACAGAGAGAGACATGGATAAGGCTGATAAATACACATTCTTACAGTACAGTATATTCTTGTTTTGATGATAATCTTACTTCCAATAAAAAAAGAATTTTAAGTATTAAGTATTTAAGTATTTTAAGTATTTAAGTATTTTAAATACTTAAATCTTAAGTAACAAAAGTGCAAAAAATAGCAACAGCTGATAAAACACCATGGTGCCACATAAGTGTTGCCTGTATTGCCTCATCTGATATTTAGTGCATAAAAAGACCAAGGCCTGTCTGTTGGTAGGTTTCCACAACCAGGAAAAGTATAATTCACCTCAAACTGAAGATATAAATTGTTGTGCTTATTACTAGGCCAATAAATATGAAAAGTAAAATATAGGGTAAATATAACTAGGAAAGAATAAAATAAAATATAAAAACTAAAGTAAAAAATAAATAAATAACTGTACGACAAAAACACACAATATAGAAAATATTTGAAGAATGTATGAAGAAATATAGAACAATAAGAGCAGCTGAACGGGTAGGTATATATTTATGTAATTTTTGTGTGGAACGGTGTTTGAAAAAATAGTAATGAAAGAATGACACAGTAATGAAAGAATGATATGATAAATCATGATTATAATAAATGATAATAATGTGCTTGGAAAGAATTTGCTGCATGCTGTCTGGACAGCACAGCAAGTGGACACCACAGACCTTTCGTACATTATTCAACAAACACTTTGCTAAAACTATAGCTTCTTCATTTAAAAATAAAATGCTTTTTTAAAACACTGCTTTCTAGCTGTAAATTCAGCATCTCGTCTACCATTTAAAAATATGCATAAGGCGAAATGACTTTCCTAAATCTAGTGAAATATAATCATATGCGTATGAAATGGTCTATTGCTGGGTTTGAAAGCATTGAAATAGATTTCCACTGCAACTCTATTTACAAAGGCTTATAAAAATGTATGCTGTTCTCTACATACACAGTTTTGTTCACAGACTATTTTTACAAGATTATTTTAGCAAATTTAACTACAACTTAACCTTCTGGCTCCCTTGTAATATTTAATGTGTTTTAATGTCACAAAGAGCATCCATTACTGTAATTTCGGTATACTCTAACACAGTAAAGCATCTTTTATATGCTAGGAAATTGTGCTACAGTTTAGGAGAATAATTACTTCAATTGTCTTGTCCGTCATAAAAACACAATAAAATACACACACACACACACACACACACACACGCGTGCTTATATACACATACAGCTTGTGTGTACTAATGACATTATGACAATTCATGTCCTAAAACAAAATTCTCCACTTTTATTCATTATAACTGTTCATCCTCTGCTATCATTAATAATATTATTAATTATTATTAATTTTACTTTTAAAACCACTGCAGACTGCCTTTAAAACACTGCCTGAAAGCAAATCCTCCACCTATTGTACATACTGTATTCCAAAATAATGTTTATTTCTGGGGCTGTGCTGAGGTAGAGAGGTGTCTTTGTTATCTATACCTGTAAAGGTAGAGATGTCTATGTTATCTATAATTTTAAATTATTTTAATAAAAATTTTTTACCAGGGGAAGTATGTGTTAGATACAACAATAGTAATAATAATAATATTAGTATCAGTAATGTTTTTAATTGACGTATAAATGTAATGTAGTATGTATGTAATGTTGTCGTAATATATGTGTTTAGTAGTAGTAATTCGTAATTTTACTAATAACAATAGTATTCTAATTCAACAGATAGATAAGATATATATGTTATTTTTAAATAAGTCTGGTTGTGATAGTTACTAAAATGTGCATCCACACATCCTAATATATGTGGGAAGGATTTTTTTTTTATGTTCTTTTAAATATCCCTAGCATCTCTACCATGTCCAAGGAAACTGCATTTAACATTCTCACTATGCCAAGCGATAAAAAAAAACAGTCATTAAAAATTACTCCTATCCAGGGCCAAGTACACTGCTGAGATTTTTTCCTTCTTTTGTACATTACTGCTGCAAAGGAGAGAAAGTATTCAAACTTTCTCTACCTTCATATATCCATTAACTGCTAAAATGGTATACTCTAACACCCCCAAAGGTCTATTCCAGAAAGATGAGCATCTTTGTTGGTGTGAAAGCTCCGTCCAGGGCAACATCAGAAAAGATAAGCATTTAAAAAGGCCCCTGTGGGTAAGCTTCATCTAGAGAAACCTGCATCCCTTTAAATAAGAAGTACAACACAAAATAGTTGTATTGGTTAACAAGGGACAGAGAAAGGAGCAGAGGGCATCACACTGCACATAGACAGTGAAATACATAAGACAGAGACAGGAAATATTGAGAAAAATACTAAAGAGGAGGCAGTTTATATATAAATTCTCATATGCAAAACCAAACGCTAGTTAACAGATGTGTAAAATGGATGTAAAACAGACATCATTAGCACAGTAAAAAAGAAAGAAGTTAATAGCTGTGATAGTCTGATCTAACATGCTGAAGATGTCTCTCATACTACACTCTGAACCTGTCCACACTCGTCTTCCCAGCTGCTGACAGAGGAGCTGCTACACACACATTCCTTAGCGAAAGCAAAGGAGGGTAAGACGTCTGAGAAAGAACATGAAAAACCAAAAGGTCACTGAAAACAAGACCATCACTGATATCAAAAAATGACTACAAAAAAAGTGTAACATAAAACCCGTTAGGAGAGAAATGGCTCAAGGGGAAGGAAGGAGCGGGAGAAATGAGAGGATTAATCAGGATGTAAACACTTGCCAAACCTCATCTCATTTCCCCTGTTAATGCCTGACAGACACACTGATGCTGTGTGAAGTGCACTTTCTGTCTACTGATTACAATTATATAATGGTACAACTTACTGAATTAAGGTTCATTTCGGGGGTGACTTGGTGGTAATTGGAGTGAGTGCGAGACAGACAGTGGACTTGTTGAGGCACCACCGCCAGCCACAACAAGCCTATATTTGGCTTCTACTGGTTAAAGATTAAGGAATGAAGCAGCCCTAGACTCTGCACAGGATGTTAATAAATGGAAATGCTGGGCCTCTCCTAAGCAGCTCCTCTCTGATTAAAGGCTCCAGACCGATTTTTAAAAATGAGCAGGGACGTTAAAAAGCCTAGGATGAAGACAAATGTGATGTTTTCCAGATCAGATCTGAGTCACGTTCGTATGTAGTCATAGATCGGACATATATCTTATGCAGTCATGCGACCTGAATGAGAACACCAGATCGGTATTCATGCGACTTCGTGCCTCTTCACATGTATAGGGAACTGACATCAACACTGCTGGGATTTCATAGCAGTGCTAGCAATAGGCGCTAAAACAGCTAAGCGGGGCATCTGGCTTTCTTCCTTCTTCTGGCCTTAACAAATATAGTCAACTAACTGCTTGCCGAAGTTAGTTGCCAAACCAAAAACCAAATATTTTTTTGTAAAATTGCATCCATTGTTTAAAATGAATGAGTGTACGAACAAATACGATGTGTTTAAACCCAAATAATGTGAGCACATTACAGTCAGATAAAAGTCACTTGAAATTATCAAAGTAAACTGTCATTTAAACTATAATTAAACAACGTGGCTTGTAATGTGAGCATAGCCTAAGTATTTGAAATGTGGCCATATTAATAAAACATGCTTCTTGATTTGATAACATGCAAAACAATTCACTAGGGTGAATAGAAAGTTCAGTGTGCAAATGTTCTTCAATTTATCAGACACTCACCAGTGACACAATCTCATGCTTTGCTATCTTTTGCAGGTTACAATCTATTGATGATTGACTTGGAATGGAAATACGATGCATGTTCTTACAGTTACTCTCAAACAATCCACTTTCTTCCAGAAATAGATTGTGATCTCATTTAAAGTAAATCAATATGTACATATATACCTGCAAACAGCAGTTAAGGAGACCAAGCACTTATAGTCCTTGCAGTCCTCCAAGCACTCACCCACCCCTTAGAGAAAGAGAAAGACCAGAAGCCAATGAGACCATGTGCACATGTTACCATGTAAATACGTCATGTTTGAAGGCAAAACGTCAAATCTTTACTGTTTTCTATAGACCTCTCAAATTAAACCTTGATTCTTAACTTCCAGTTTTATTCCTGAGCAAACATTAAAGCTTCAATTTGAAAGAAAATGTATTAATAGATGCATTGGAATTCCTGATGGTTGGAAATATGGCACTATTTAAAAAAAATTAAAATGCAATCATCAAATCAATGTAAAAACATACAAAAAACATAACATTGCCTATAGATCCATGAATATTATCATTTTCTATTAATAAGACTAACAGAATATAGGGTTAGGATCCTCTGTGATCAGTGTACTGAGTTATCTACAGAGGCTTTTTTAAGATTTAGCCCAAAACAGCTGGGCCTTTAGGAAAAAGAAAAAATACATTTTAATAAATGATTTAAGTAAAGTAAAAATAAGTGAATAAGTAAAAGAGCAGCAGACAGTAGTTGCGACAAAGTTAGTATTTAACACTACAAATAAAAAAAAGCCCTTCAAAATGCACCACAAGTCTCAGGTACACTCAGGTCTACTGCCTAATAAATCATATAATGTTATTCAAGTTTGCTGTTACACTACTACTTTAACATGAGTTTACCTCTTTAGTCAAATAGACATCTTACACCAGTCCATCCATGGTTTATTTTATTTGTGTCCAATTTTAGACCTGCACATGCTCACCTGCTTACTGTGGCAGGTTTACTAGGTCAACAATCACTGCATCCCAGCTCTTTATGACGGTAGTATAACTCAAGGACACTGAACACTAAACTTAAAAAAATATATAACATAGTTTTTTTAACAAAACAATACTTTATTCCCATAAATATAATAAACATTTAGACACTATATGACTTTATGGTAGTCTGCTACAATAATCATTGTCCAAAATCTGAATCATTTTAATCTGAAATCTAAAACAGTCTTTCACAGTCTGTGTGACTCTCCTGACAGTATATAAACTAATAATCGTGTTATACCCAACACTTTGCTGTGGTCCTTCCTAAGGAAAGTAAGACTGTGGTTTTTTCCATCTGGCCACAGTTTTGGCAGGTGTCCACCTTTTTTTTCACCAACAAGTTTAACTCTAACATCCTGGTCTGAACATAGCACTGAAAACAGCTGTGCAAAATGTCATAGATTATAGAAGTGCTGGTAAGATGATTCCCCTTCGAGTCCTTTTGTTGGACCAGGTCTCAAATAAAAGGAGTATATATAGTTTCTTCCCCATTAACCGAATGGTGATGAAGATTTCCCAACAAGTCATAAACAGTTATAGGCTTGCTCCAGTTGCAGCAATTGGGATTGCTTGTTAGGCCAATGAGGGCACGATATAGGCCACCCTGGTTTAGAAGTCATTTCTAAGTTAAACTCCCTCATTTCTCAGCTCATTCACATAATTTGCTTAATAGCCTTAAGCCTAGCGTTAGAGGTAAATTAAGCCATTTCTAGGTTACCATAAGATAGTTCCTTTGTTCTATTTCTTTGTGAATCCCTTCTGGTCCTGGTCTATCTACTGCAACATGTTGGCTCTCACTGATGCAGGAATGACATTTTGATCTTAATAAAGCAAGAGCCTAGTTGCTTCAGATCAGCATTTTAATAAAAAAGTGGAAACTTTGATAATCCCCATCATCAGCAGTTTCTCATGAATTTTAAGACCTTCTTATAATCTTTTCCCCATATTCGTTTAGATGATGTCTAGCTTGTGAGATGCTAAGGGAATGTTTCGAATCACAGACTTTACGTATGCTTTTAAAGCACTTTACCCACCTCAGTAACCTGTGTGAGTTTTTTTCGTTCTCCTTAACCTTTAAGCACAATTATCAGACTACTTCTGTTCAACCTATTGTTAGCAATCTTTACTACGAGATCAGCGATTCCCAATATTAAACCAATATTATCAATCTCTATTGTTACAACCTTATTTTCTGTTCTGTGTTCTTCAGTGATACAGTCTTCGAGGAGTCTGCTCCATGCCCAGTTTTAGGATCATAATTCCTCTTGCCTGTCCCGTCTTAGCACTAGTTTCAACACTAGTCTTAACAGCAGCAGCTACAGGTTACACAGTAACTGCACCTCTTGCAATGACCCAGACTACTGGTGTTCTTGCTTCCTGCTGCTGGCTTCTCTTTCACCCCCACACCACTCCAATCTCACTAGCCTGTGTTTTGTGTGGGTAGATGAGCCTTTTATGTCCCCACTTTTGAAGTATTTCTTGTTCTCTGTGCTCACATGCAGCATGTAGGATCTAACTTCATGGTGGGGGGCATTTGAAACAGTTATGATGCTTGTAACAGGAGACGCTGTAAAAAAAAATCTTGATTCCATACTTCAGAAAAGGAAATCTCAAACATCAATGATGGCATCATAATATCTGCCAATCCTACTTATCCTACTATCATAATATCTGCAAATCTTATGACCTATGACTACTAGCACCTGTTCTAACTTAAACACAGAACTTATCTTACAGCCCTGTGATGGAGTCAGACTGGCAAATGTGTCCCACCAAAAAAAGTATGAAAGAAGAACAAAGTTTGGCAGAGGTTAACATTCAACAAAGCAATATTTACCAAGAACAAACACAGTGCTTTGCTGACCAAGCCCTCAACAATCCTCCCATCCAAAGAGACAGAAGAGGCGAAAATGTAAGTGATTCCACAACCGAAATTTAAAGCCATGTCAAAAACAATCAGAGCAACTTCTCAGAAGTTGGAAATGAATCTTAGGATGCTGCTTTCTCATCCTTAAGGCTACAACTGAGCTTGCTACAATGCGAAGGTATGCCCCCTGTATTGTGGGAGTCACTGAATAGTCCTGTAGCAGAGTTCATGTCCCCCTGGAGTACTAAGGATTCAGAAAGGAGGTTTGAGTTGTCAGGGGGTGTCTGATTACTCACATTCCACAGACTATGAGAGAGCTAGAAAGAATAAAAAACTAGGATTAAAGTAACTTTTGCGCTAAAATGTCCTTTTCTCTTAAAACACCACTCTACCATACATTTATCCAGCCAAGCCTGGCCCATTACTGCACATCACATTGATTGTTGACTATGATAAGACAACAGTCAGATTGATTAAAATTTGGACCCAGTTCAAGGCTTTCCACTATTCAACCTTCATGTCCTACCTCTCTTTCTCTATCTCAGTTCAAGCCCCAGCTCTTCCCAATGTTCCTCCATCACATCTTTTTGTCACTGTGGTAACTGAGCTACACAACAGGCTCTGCTCAGTCTCCCGCCGATAGGTCCCTGGCCCCCGACCAAAAGCACCCCCGGGGTAGAGACATATATTAAAAACTGTGCCTTGAAACATGTGGAAAGCAAAAACAAGTTGACAGCAAGTCTCCAAACAGATAGTTCCAAGAAGCAAAGACTAGAAATGCTCACACTCAGGTAACTGTGAATTATCTGTCAAGGGGAAAAAGCTCATGCTGGACAGCTTTCTTGTGCAGATGGTATGATTACAAACAGTTACTATAGAAACCCATGAGGTAAAATGTGCAAATAGAGAACTACAATGCTACAAAGAGATCATTAGAAGCTAACATTTTGGTATCTATGGTTATGTTAGTCTATTTCCAAGTGTATGAAAAAAAGATATAAAATATAAAACAGGCTAACTGCTCTTCCCTTGCCCACACTAAAACTCATGCCTGAGCCTCGGGCTGTCAAAATGTTTATGTATAATCTAGTGACTCACTGGAAGTGTAAAGTTCTTGTCTTGCTGCCCAAATATCATAAGACAAACTGGTCAGTGTAATTTCAGAAAACATACACATCACCCTTTCATGCTTATGATTATATTATTAACTTTGCGTTGCGTTCTGGATTTGCTTATAGTGCTGCACGATTAATCGCACAGAAATTGAACCCATGCAAATATCTAATCGCGAAAAGTTGCAATTTCTTGCAGGTAATGCATGTACTGAACTAGGCTGAGAGATAACAGGTATTTACACCATATGAACAGTGAATCAGCTTTAACTTGAGATGAAATATTCTAATATTTTGAGGTACTGGATCTTTGAAATATTAGATGCTTAAAATATTTCTCTAATATTTCATATATGGGAGTTTCACTTTTTCACCCAAATAACAAATTTAAAAAAACGTTTTTTCACAATCTTGAAAAAAAGATGCACTGTGGAGGTATGTGTGGTTTTGGTGCTTTTTGAACATAAATGGGATAATTCGTATGAAGCATTTAGGAACATCATCATGCCGAACGGTCACGGTGGCCATGTTGTGAAAGAGGGATTTCAATAAACACATGAGACTACAACACACAACACAAGTTGTCTTCATGCTAGCACCACTATTTTTGGTGCTATTACTTACTTTTAGTCTATATAAATAAGTTTGAATTCTCAATGGTACGTTTAATAGTTTAAATTGCAATGTGTCAAAATAATCACAATATACATTTTTTTATCAAATACTGCAGCCCTATCCTTAGGATTCAAAAATATTATTACTCACTCTCCTTGACAATCTCAAAGCAGTTTTAAAAGACCACGAGTTGGGTCTCGATACACTAAAGGCTCCAAAACAGCTTCTGGCTTAATATGTATTGCTGTGGAGCTCATGTTCATCACTGGTTTTAAAATAGTGGTCACTCGGATTGAGTAATTGACCCTTTATCATACAGTATAATATAATATAATATTCATGACTTTCAATTTAAAAGTGGAACGTGATATAACCAGGGAAATTGGTTATAGCACATATGGAAGAAAAAAGTAAGTCTGATGCAAGTAGCTCATTCTCAGGACAGTGGGTAGAGTTAAGTACAGGAAAAGGCCAAAAAAAATCTTGCAAATAGGGAGTTTCTACAAACAAAACATCATTCTACAAAATGGAAAACCATTCTTATGTTCACCAGTGAAACTGACAGCAAAACGCCACTCCTTGTCCAAATGTTTCACCCGAATGGTGATTCGCTGCTGATCCCAGACACAGACAAAATTACAGCCTCTTTAGTAATGAGTATGAAATATTTGTTTTGGCAGCACGGTACTTAGTCATCTATTGTCACCCTTCGGCTGTTTTCTGAGCGGATTAATGAGACAGAGCGCAATCAACCAAATGCTGCTTTCAACTTAACCCAGAAGATGAAAGTTGGAATTACATAACCCCAAACCTTGGGACATTCAACATACAAAGTGAAGAAAAACACGAAAGCCTGTTATGACAAGCTAGGCAGATAAACTTATTTAACCATTTTGCCAGTGCTATACCTTTAGCAAAAAGAGTGAATAGTTCATTTGTAGCTGTAACTACTACTAGCTATAAAATGACTATATCAAGTAAGTAAATAGTATTTTGTAGGTCTTTGCCTTTTTCGACACCTATGTTATCTCATGAACCAGACAAGCAGAGAGCAACGTCGGATAGAGTTTTAACACAATGAAATACAAGTTTTGAACACAATGATGATTCATAAGAAAAGAAGGCGGGAGTTTTTGTAAGTCCCAATGGTTTGCCTGGTTATAAAATGTAGTCATGCTGTTTTAAAAAATCGTTGCAGTCTGGAGCGCTGAATAAGTTCAGTTTACAGATCGTCAACAATGAAACAACAGAACCTCCATCACTTCAGAAGTTGCAATGGTAGTCACCTGTCAGTAAACATTTATTTCATTTCCTTTATTAACATCAGTTGATATTTTGCCCAGAAGGTAGGCTTGCTTCACTGATCAGAAGCAGCAATGTGATGCGGTGAATCCCTTCAATTACATATTTTACAAGACAATCCACCAAGTCATAACTAATAAATTATACAGGAAACAATTCATAATTTTTAAAATATGATATGAAAAATGTAGAATAGAAATATTTGCTAGATTACATACAGAAACACCATGCTATGCTATGCAGTGAAATGAATGATCATCTCATTGCTGTTAGGATACAGGCATTAGTGATTTAAGAATGTTCAGTGTTACATAAGCGAGACCAAAATATTTTTATTTTGCACATCAGTGTGATTGATGCATAGTTACTGAATGCCAGGTGAAAAAGCAAAATAGAGGGCAACAGGCTAACGCCACTGTAATCTCACAGCACTGTGCTCAGGCCAGGCTGCAGGCTAAATATTTAGGGACTTTCCCTGAGGCTCTGGGCATGGCTAGCCAAAAAGAAAAAAATGCAACACTCGATCATTTCCAATGTTGCATTTAATACATGGTGTGTGCATTTGTCAAATTCAATTCAAATATAAGGTGAGCAGAGGGCTTAAATCACTCACTATTGTTTTCTGTAACCAAGTTTAACGACGATCCAGAAAAATTCTATATTACTATACTGCACTGATATTCTCTAGCTATACTAACTTCTCATGCTACAATACATACTCTACAAGACACCTCATATTGTTACTTTTTGCACAACTGACTCTAAATACTCCTATGGGCATGTATGATGAAACCTAAATTGTGCTGCTTTTTTCACCCTGGTGATTTTGCCAAGTCATCTTATGTCTCTTCTGATTCTTCTATAAGAATGAGTATGAAACTCAAAGCCCCAAACAAACAGCACAATCACACACTGATTTAGCAGCTTAAACTCCATTTTATCCCTCCTATGCCAGATACAGGATTAACAAACTGTATAACATCCGTGTTGCAATGAGCCAAGGAGGTTCCAAAATAAACTTAGACCAGGCCGTCCCTCTCTTTCTCTGGCAGACACACCCGGTCTGCCTCCCATCATTACACCACAACATATTTATTATTCAATTTTACTATGCATTCTTTGCCCTGTGTGCAGCACAAACATAGCACCAAAACCATACTTTGAGTCCACTGCAATGCTGCCATGCCCATGCCCTTACTGTCTGACAGACCTTAGCACAATGATTCAGTATGCTTCGCATTGAAGGACATACAACACTAGAGTATCCTAAGAAGCAAAAAGTCCACTACACAAGCACACATTCAAATTGGCCACATAACATACCTCCCTAGCAGCCACATGTGTTTAGCATTACCCAGAACACTCTAATCGGCCAAACATTATTCTAGCCCTTGTAATGGCACAGCAGTGTTTAGAATCAGGCTGTATGATAAGCTCTGGTATGCTAATGATTTGTTAATGCCTATACTTGGAGCTACTGATGGATGATTCCTTTGAAATCACAGGATGTAGCATAGTTATCTGATTAATGGTTCCAGGTTCAGTAACCAGACTTAAAAAAAAAAATCAAACACACCAACTCTCTTTAAGTTAGGTGCATCTAGGAATGAAAAAAAAAAAAAAACATTTGCTTTACCTGCACTCTGAACAGCAAATGATATATTTTTTAAAAAGTATAAATAACTCAACCCCATTGGTGCTTTATTTCCCAGGAACCCATCTGTGTGACTTCAAGCACTTAATAAATCACAACCTTGTTCCTCTGAACATTTCAGCTTAAATACAGCCCCTATGAAAGAAAAGTCACTCGGGAAAACTAGTGTGATAAGGGTTCCATTAGTCTACACTGGCAGAAACAAAATAAACAATAACCAGTCTAAAGATGTTAGACTTCAATAAAACAGTATCTATTTCACCTGTTTGCATATCTGGAAAATGATCAAAGCGAAAGAAATCGCAAAGGATATGCATTTTTGTCATGTTTTTAACGGGAAGTGAGAAAAGGAAATTGCTATGGTTTAAGCATGCATTACACGATCTATCAGCATCACAGTATACTTTACATTCGTGCTGACTACCTAATGCTACTTAAAGGTAATATAAAATTATAGGTAAAAATGGTAATACTTTTTTAACTAATAAGGAGCTATATAGCTAAATAATGTTAGTTTTTTTGTAAAATTACTAACATTTTATTAGCCTACTTTCTGTGACTATACATATCAGTACTATTTAGAGTATACCATTAAAACCAAATGTTTACAACAAGGCTAAAAATACACCATACATTTATTTTTGAGACTTTTTAGAGGATATGCTTTGTTTCCAGATTTTGAGACACAGTGATTTGTGCTTTAATTAGCTAAATTCATCAGAATTTCAATATGGCCAAAATTTACTAAGTTGACTGTAACTTTAGACAGTCCGGAAATAAATATTTTATATACTTACAACTACTTCTTGCAGTGATTTTTGCATGTGGTCAATTGTCATAATCAGACATTAATTAAGATGTGCATCTGAGGAATTAGAGATCATAACCATTTGCTTGATACAATGAGAAAAACCAACCAAGCCAAGATAAAAAAAAAAAAAAAAACCTGTGCATGTTCATAAGACCAGTTTCTTCTTAGGAGAAGGGGGGGATACATACACACACACACACACACACACACACACATACTGTATATATATAAATCTTGGGCCACACAGTAGGTATGTCATATGTCATTCAGGAAAGGATCACGAATTAAGCCCATGTGATGAATGATCTTTGGTCTAAAATATTTTTAAAAAATACAAGACAACAACAAAGAAACTGGTGAAGGAATTAGAGGTATCAGATACCAACATCCACCATTTAAAGAGCCCTACACTGACACTGCCTGAAAGACGGTCATGAAATAAAGAAGCCCTTACATTAAGGAAATCTGGAAAAAATAATAATAATAATAATTTAACAATAAATTTAGTGGTATGAATAAAATATTTGGATATGGTTAAAATTATTATAAATCATATTAATTGTATTATTAGTTAAAATAAAATATTTTGGCCATCCCCAAACTGGTGCCCCACAGTTGAAAGAACACAACTGTCTTAGATATCTTTGTAGGGAAAATCGCTGTAGCATTATGAATTCCCTTGATGGAAACTAAGGCTTTGTTGCTGTCTGGGAGGCATAAAGATGCATTAACATTAACTCTACAAATGAAATGTGGTCATACACATCTCAGACCAGCCCAGGATGTTGTATCACACCAGTACTAATCACTTGTGAACTGATCATCAGTATGTATGTTAACGCCAGGTGTGAACAGCACCTAAGGTGTCTAGCCAATTGTCTTTTTCAGCAAGACAATGCTCCTGTGCACAAAGCAACCACCATAAAGATTGTATGCCAAGTTGTTTAAGAACTCACTGGGCCTGCACACACAGCTCTGACTTTCTGCACACAGCCCTGACAGCACCAATAAACAGCATCTGGATGAGTTGGAACACAGAGAACTTCTACCTTTACACCATATAATACTGTATATTGCATCATACTGTAAGGAAGGACAGTTATCAAGAAATACTGAAGCAAAACCTCAAGAATGTCTTTGGCAGATTTTTTTTCAGCAAAACACTGATCTTAATCATACCAGCATGGTTTAAAAATAACAAAGTAAAAGTACTAGAGTGGCCATCACACACCCTTGACCTGAATCTCAAAAAAATTAATGGCCTGCATATGGCCTAAAAAGCATGTCTGAGCAAGGATGCCCACAGACAATTCATGTGTGAAAATGATTCCCATAATAATGCTCCTGGAACTACTTCTTCACAAACTGAACAATATGAATCTTGGCTTTGTCATCCTAGAATATGCCCATGGCATTAGGTAAATAATAAAAAAAAATTCACGGAAGGGATAACCTGGTCATTCACGAGAGATAGAGAAAATAGGTTAACTTAATTTTAATGCCACACTCTGCATAATGGGTGCATAGCTTTTTGCACTTTTTTTGTTTTTTAACTTGCTATCGCTTGAGAATGCAATACATGAAGACTCAGCAGAACACATGATCTATTGTTGTTGCTTCAAAAGTTCGATCTGTATGCTCCCTAGCAAACTGAAGCCAATTAGTCTTACTAACGAATCATTTTCTTATGGGCGCACAGCTGTTTAGTCACAACCTTGTAAGTTCTTGTCCCACTGTGCATGTGGAATGCTCACAGGTTTACTATTAAACATAGCTTTGATTTTTACTGTCACTTTATAAATGATGCAACTTTACGTTTTTTAAGTTATCTCAGATCATGGTCATTCATTTTTTCCCCAACCACATATATTAATATGTTAATAATGAATTGGACATTTCGCAATCCAATTTCAGTAATTTCAGCAATCTTCTTAGATGTTTTCTTTGTTTGATGCATGCCAGTACTTTAAGGCTTCTGAGACACAGTAACCCCGTTTTGCTACAAGATACTGTACATTTTCCAACACTGTTGTTTAGAGACTAAGAAACGACGTATTACATCAGTTCATGTTAAAATAATTGATGCCATCTAAAACGTATTAGTCACTTGAGTAATTATCCAATCATAGGCCCTTAACTATTGCTTATTTAAATCCAAATGGTGATGTACTTTGGCCAGGCAGTTTATAAATCTGAACTTTCTACTTGAGTGTAACTTTCTGCCTTTACCCAGCTACAAAAGCAGGATTATTTAAATGGAACTAAATTTAACTAAAGTGAAATACAATGAGTGGGGATTATTCCACCATAAAAGCAAAATATATTTTGCTTAAATACCTTCCCATATATACATTTATGGCTTTAAACCAAAGGCTCTTCAAAATTATATTGTGCCGGTTAAAGATGGTAAAAGAATCTCACTTTCTTTCTCTGTAAAGGAAGCGTAGGGGGTTTTGTTGTGTGGCAGCGATGTTTTCTTAACCTCTCTGTTCAGACAAAAGCCACTCACATGCCACATGTAGGCATCCATTTACATCTCTTTGGGAGGGTTGTGTCAAAAGCAGTTCTGTGAGAGAATCTTACAGCACCAGTCACAGTCCAAGTCCGTGAGATAAGCATGCATTTTTATTATTTTTTACGTGCAACCAGTACTTTATATTAGACATTTTTCTAATAATGTGTTTGTGTGTATATTTGGTGTACAAATATAGCACTGTAATCTGTTCCATAGACATGTTAATCAGGACTAAACTTTTGATATTTTTGTACTTATAACAATAAAGGGGGGGAAAAGCATGTTGCATTCTTTTTGTGATGGTGTTTGTGATTGAAAGATTGTGTTCACGGATAAAACAGATGAATAAAACTAGGGCGTTTGTTAATGAATTACTTGCGTACATGTTTCTGTTTTTTTCAGAAACATTTCTAAATATAATGTATGTATTCACATTTTTTAAAATTTTTTATATATAAGGTAGAACGATATCTACTTAATTAATTATTTTTCTTAGGATTTATGTTGAGGTTATGTTTTATTTCAAACAAGACCACAATTTTCATAGTGAAACAATCACTGATTGTGATTTAAAGCAAATAACTTTGGTTTTGCTAATAATAATCATTAAGAAACACCTTTGTTCCTGCAGGTGCCTCAAATTATATAGCTTTCTCAAATTATATCTCTTTCTATTATTTTTTTAAATCTTAATTTCTTAGTTTTGCTGAAGCAAACATGTATTCAATTTCAAGTTTACCCCAGGACACTGTACAATTATTATTATTATTATTATTATTATTATTATTAACAAACAAAAAAACGTTTTTGCATGATTCAGTTTTAAATTGCACATTTTTGTTTTGAAGTTCTTGACACAATTCATGTACCAAATAAAAAAAACAGGGTCTTCTAATTAGTAACCAAAGTTACTAATTAAACAATTAAAGCAAGCACAGGCTGTGATTAGTGAGTGTATGCGGTCTGAACTGACTGAAACTGAAACCTGAAAACCGATTGAAAGTCGCGGTATTTATGTGTTACAATAACTTTACAAAGTTTCCGAAATGTTTAAGAAAAAGTTGTTTTCTTCAGCGTAACTGCACCGATTTACTCCCGTATTTTTACGCGTAAGTTAGAGCCGCGGTCAAGGCGCCCCCTTTCCTACAGATCAGCTCCGTAACACTGAACCGAACACATACAAACACACGTTTACCTAAAGTGTACAACGCGTACAACACGCAAAATATTCTACCAACACTCAAGTCCTGCGATCCATAAGTCTGCGTAAAATGTGTATAGTGTGTGTGTGTGTGTGCGTGCGGGTGTGTGTGTTCAAAGCAAGCAACCTGAGCAGCGTTTCCTGCGCGTTTCTTCAAGGAACTCTTACCTTCTGATGGAGGGAAAACGCAGAGAGCCGGAGCGCCGAGCAGCACAGAGCATTCTAACAGCAGCAAATCCGCACAGGACCCTCCATTAGACACGATGTGAAAAGAAAAAAAAAGAGAAGAAAAAACGAGCGAACAGTTTCTTAGTTTCTTTCCTCTGCTCTCTCTCTCTCTCTCTCGTTTTAGGTGATAGGTAGCGTCGCTCATGGAGTACAAAGTCAACTAGGCGAAGTGAAGCAGAAAAGGAAAAGTCATGTGAAGTGGTTCACAGACAGCGCGCACCGCAGGGACCGTGTAGGTTTTATGCTTCTTGCTCATTCTCGCATTGCAACTGTCTTTTTTCCCTTCTCCGCGCGCGCACGCACGCACGCGCCCTCTCTCTCTCTCTCTCTCTTACACACACACACATGCTCGAGGCGAGGATCGAATTGCTCAGCAAATCATGGCAGCGAAGGCGCAGGCTGGTCGTCAAACCAGGAATGTACCAACCCCGCAAGCCCACAACAGGGCAGTGCCGGAGCAGAAAAAGGAGGGGGTGCTGCACTACAGCCACTCACACAGCAAACTTTTAGCAGCAAACTGATATACCGCGTGCAAAAACAAAAAAGAGCATGCGTTTTTAAAGAAACACATTAATATACAAGTTGTAACTTTACGTGGTCAACTGCAGTAGCAAATGGACGGCCAGTTGCAGGGGTTTTTTTTGCACATAGTGACAAGGTACACACGAGTACAGTACAGTACAGTATGTACTTAGTGTTGTGTGTTAGGTTTAGGACTGAGCATTTACTAGCAGTGGTGGGAAATAGATCAGTAGAATACATTTCTCACTGTTCTTAAGACAGTCATTTAAATATCTGAAATTTCTGATTTACTTGAGTGTTTCATCTATCCATCCATCTAAGAATCTCCGTAGTGTAGGGGACAGGGAAGGCCAACAGTCACCATTGTAATTGTTCCTATTTTTACAGCTGTGGTACAAGCGATTAGGGAACGCTAATTAGCCTAATCTGCATGGTTTTTGGACTATGGTAGGAAACCGGAGTGCCCAGCGGAAAACTCACCAAGCACAAGGAGGACATGCAAACTCCATGCACACAGACCCTGAGGTGGGAATCAAACCAGAACCCTGGAGGTTCAAAGACTTGACAAGACAAGACTTGAGTTTTATCTTTGATCCAATTTTAAAGTTTGGAGTCAGAACTGGTAGAGCAGCTCAGCTTGTATAGAGACTGGGGTAGGGACTGGTACCACCTGAGCAAAGATGGTTACGGGCCTTGCTCAGTTGGCCACCTGTGAAAGTTTGGTAGTGCTGGTCCCAGAGAATTAACTATTATGGAGCCACCATGGCCTTAAATTGACTTTTACCATGTTTTAAAAAAACAAATATCTATCTGCTGCTGACTATGTCATCTCACTTTATTATAACCATATGTTTGCAGGTCATCTGTAAGTCATAAATTGACATTTTAGCATTGTTGACGGTGAAGTGACTGGTTGCTTTACTTTCCAGCCAACCCTTATGTCTCTTTTCTTTTGGCTCTCCCTTTCAGTTATGTTCTCATACTCATTCTTGCCAGAGTCCCTGCTTGCACTTACAAAATATACAGTGACCTTATATATTATATGACTTTTAGCATACCTGACTGTTCTCTCTCTTTCTCTGTATCTCAAACTACAAATGGCACTCCTGAGTTGCTTGTGGTCCACAGCCTCTCTGCCCTTCAGCCCTGTCTAAAACATCATGGTGCCCTGCTTTTGGTTGAAAATTTTGTTGCATGGAGGCCTCCGGCTTTCTGCTGAGGATTGCCCGTGTAGTCTGCTTGGGATGTGTGTGGTGACTGGGGAAGGTTCGCTTAATAATTCAGAGCTGAAATTCCCAGAGTAGTTTTGTACCTTTTGTTCCAATAATCAAAGTGGAGTTCATATTAACTTAAACACCTTACCTGTTATACTGAACTTCCAGCCTCCTAACATACAGTATGACCCAATTCAGCTTGCTCATCAGAGACAATCTGATAAGTATAATTTATACATAATTTATACATACTATAGTAAACCCATTGCCATTTTTTTGATTCTGTAAAGCTGCTTTGCAACAATGACTATTTTTAAACACGCTATTTAAATAAAACTGAATTAAATTGAATTGAACTAAATGACCATGTTAAGTCAAGATGTTATTCTGTTTTAGAAGGATCAAATTATTGCCCTGCACCAAGAAAAGAAAACAACTAAGAAGATTGCTGAAACTACTAAAATTGCATTAAGAACTGTAAAACACATTATTAAAGCCTAGAAGGATAGTGGCGAACCATCATCATCAAGAAAGAAATGTGGTTGCAAAAACATTCTAAATAAACATGATGGGTGGTCATGTAAAAGCTTAGTATAAAATCAAATCATTAAAAAAATACTGTTCTAATAGTGAAAGTAAGAGCATTTCCACAATCACAACACAAAGATAACTTAAGGGATTGGGACTAGACACCTGTAGCCTTAGGCTGAGGCTAATCAGAAAAAAAGGATTCAGTTAGCTAGGGAGCATAAAGACTGGGCTGTGGTGCATTGGAAAAAGGTCATGTCGTCTGAGGGGTCCTGATTTACCATTTTAGAGTGATGGGTTCATCACGGTAATAAGGGAGCTAGAAGAACTAATTGCACCCATCATATGTAGTGCCTACACTTCAACTCAACTCAATTCTTGCTCAACTGGTACAAAGGGGCCCAAAATGTGGCAAAAAATGCCATTATTTACACCATTATATCACCACCAGCAGCCTGAACCATTAATGCTAGGCAGGATGGATCAATGCTTTTATGTTTTTTCAAGATTCATCAAACCAAGAGTCAACATTTTTCCAATCAGCTATTGTTCACTTTTGGTGAACCTATGTCAACTGTAGTGTCAGTTTGCCATTCGTAGCTGACAGGAGTAGCACCTGAAAAACAACTGAAAGAGAAACTCTTGGGTAGCTTTCACTGTATGTTTTGGGTCATTATCCACCTGCAATATGAAGTGGTGTCCTATCAGTTTTGTCGCATTTGGCTGAATCTGAGCAGAATTCTGACACCTATACACTTCAGAATTTATCCTGTTACTTTTATCAGCAGTCAGGTCATCAATATACACCCATGACATGCCAGTCATACAGAATCATAAGTTGACAATGACACCCCTACATCCTCAAGAGTGTTTTTGACTTGGCTAGATTTTATGAAAGAGTGTGCTAAGCTTCCTTAATGTGAGTATGATAAAATATATAGTCTATTGCATGAGTACCTCATTTTATCACTTTTAATCCTCAGATGCAGAGTTTTATAAAGAGTGATGGTGATTTATTTATGCAGAATAATTTGAAAGCCAACTAAAATCATTTTATGATTCTCCAGTTGTATGCCTGAACTATTCTCGAAGTCTCACTTTTAATATGAATGAATAATTGTACTGTATGTTCAGTCTACCATAACACTAGTTGAAGCAAGACAATTAGCTTTTTTCTTAATTCTTCCTTTAAGCATCTTAGGTCTAGTAAAACCTGACCCTAGAAAGAGAAAAAGTCAAGGAGAAAAAATTGGTTATGTGCCTAGTATGACAAGTGCCTTTTATTTCGCAAGTGATGATTTCATTCTGTTTGGTGAGATTTTACATTTTGCTGCCAGATTGATGTAATTAAAATGTTGCAGATGTAGACTGCATATTCATGCAATATTGGTACGATGAGGACCTGGGACTTGGGCACCGTCAGCCGATATTGAGTTAGGCCTGGCATGCAGTCAACATTCCAGTTTTTCTCAAAGGTGCTCAGTGGGGTTGAGGTCAGGGCTCTGTGCAGGACATTTCTTCCACACCAACCTGTATACATTGTCTCCATGGACCTTGCTTTGTGCACTGGGCCATTGTCATGCTGGAACAGATTTGCCACTCCTTAGTTATAAAGCAGTTTTTTTCTGCAAGTATGTGCACATATTTTTTTTACCCCTGATAGCTTTTACAAGTAAGTGGTTTTTTTAGCATCTTTCTACCTAAAATAATTAGATGTTATTACATACCTGCAGTGCATTTCAATTGATCCAGGGAGTGTCTGTGTTGTACCAAATACCTTCCACTTCTTAATAATAGACTGTTTCTAGACACCCTTTCGAATTCTTTTGTATTGTTCTCCTGACTTTTGCCTGTGCAAAACTTTATCTCAGAAATCTTTTTTACAGTGCCTTGCCACTCATAGTTGATTGTTGCTTCAGTTGCACTACCAGGGACCGAAATGCTCCAGGAAAGAGCACTGTCAGGAACTAAATAAATGCTTCAGGAGGGGATGATCCTGTTTCAACTTAATGATTTTGTTTTTTATTTTTGTCCATATTTTCTGACATGTTGGAGTTATATTTTTTGCTTCTATGTTTAAAGTCGCACTAAATAAATACAGCTAGGTAAAACACAAACTATATCTGTCTTAATTTCAAATGGCAAAGCAACAAAATGTGATTAATTTGTGGGGTGATTCTTTTATATATCCACTGTATATGAGAGTTGAATTTTTTATTATAAATTACATCAGTTAGAAACTCTATTTAAGAAATGTAAATTAAAGATTTGTTTAAGCTTTTGTGTCTTTTATCCCATTCCTAGAAGGTAAGAAGTTTACATACACTTAGTTAGTATTTGGTAATATTGAGTTTAAATTGTTAAACATGTTACAATGGAAGTATATGCTTGCTGTCATTGTTCATTTGAAAAACCTATTTGCAAACATGCTTTAACCTCCTTCCCTATGTCTTAACATGTTGCTTCAATGTATCCACAAAATCTTCCCTCACCATAATGAAGCTCCTCGAGCAAAGCATCACCACAATATGATGCTGCCAGCCCTCATGTTTCACAGTTAAGATGGTGTTCTTGCAAGCCTCCCTTTTACCTCCAGACAATGATTATCATAATGGAAAAATAGTTACATTTTGGTTTAATCAGACCAGAGGACATTTAATCGATAAGTAAGATCTTTGTCCCCATGTGAAGCTGCAAATAAAATAAATGGCTTCCTTCTTGCTGAACATCATTTCAAGTTATGTCGATATTGGTCTCGCTTTATTGGAATAGCTGTTTTTGTACCTGTTTCCTGCAGTGTATTCATAAGGTCCTTTGCAGTTGTTCTGGGATTAAAATGTACTTTTTGTACAAAAGTATGTCCCTCTTTCCTGAGCGTATGATGGCTGCCATGATGTTTGGATTTGCATAGTATTGTTTGTACAGATGAATGGGGTGGATTGTTTGAATGATGAGTCGAATTTCTGGATTTCTACAATTGTTTTTCTGAGGCAAGGAAAGTAAGCCTTTAAATATATCCACAGGTATATCTACAGTTGAATCAAATGATGTCACATAGCCCATCAAGAGCTTGAAAACATTTGACCCCCTCTACTTGTGTATAGGGAATTAAAAGGCATTGGCTTGCCAAAACTATAATCTGTTAACAAAAAAATTTGGAGAGGTTAAAATTTTTTATCTACTCAAGATTTCAATTACTTTAACCTAAGTTTATTTAAAGTTCTGACTTTAACCCTACTTTCCTAGTAGTGACTTTTTATCTTCCGTTTTTTATTTTACTTTTAAGCCATGATGTGATGCATATAATCCCCATAACCTTTTTGCCACTCACCTTTCCTACGTCCTCTCTTCAATGACTAGCTTGGCCATGCTTCAGCTGCCACATACCCCGACTGCCAGACTCTGGCTATCTGTCCTGCTGCTGACCATCCTCCCCTTGATGGGAGCAGAAATCCACTACAGCAATTTGCACCCCCAGGCTGTGGACTACCTCAAACGTCAAATGCTGTATGTGTGGAATGCCGAGTCAAGGGCCAAACACTCTTTCTTCATAGTGCTGTACTTGTCAAGAAATTCAGGATACTGTAAGAGCAGCTTGCAACAGAGTTCAGCTTGTCCTAATTGGAATCCCAGATTCCAACCTTCCACTTGTCCAATTGCACACATTTTTTGGGTTGGCCATGCCAGCGGTCTCACCCGACATTATTGTTAATGATTATATTGTCAAGAAAGGATGTTTAAGTAAATATCTGTTAGTGTTTTCTATTTTTTCTATTTTCTATATTAACTTCCAGAAATCTTCCCCCTCTTTATTTCCTTGGATTTCTTCAGATTGTGTGATTGGCTCATGCTCTTTAAAGTAGCAGGGGATGTACATTCTACATGTTTACTCAGGGTGTTTGGCTCAGGACTTATACACCTCTTCAATCTCTCAGTAAGTGTGCTTGTATCTCTTCCAATCGACAAGTGATCAGCAGCAATGTCAAAGCACAACGTTGCTTTTTTATTTTCTTAATAAAGAGCGCAAAATGCTTATTACACCTCATGTTATGCTACTAGGGTGTTACAAGATAAGAACATGTTAATTTTGAGTATCCTGCAACTTAAACCTAAATTTAATAACTGCAAAGTACAGATGGGAAAGCCCAAAATTTGATTGCGTTGGCTGAACATCAGTTGCTTTCAGTTGGCCAACTGCCACCTTTTGGTTCCAAGATTTGAATAGTGACAGGTACTACACAGTGGTTCTCAACTCTGAAGGACTACGTCCCCTGCACATTTTAGTGTTTTCCCAGCTCTATCACACCCACTTCAGTTATGAAAAGACTGTTGATTAGCTAATTATTTAAATCAGGGGGTGCTGGAAGATGAGAAAACACTAAAATGTGCAGGACAGGTGAGCCTTCAGGACCGGAGTTCTTAATCAATGTACTAGCAGAAATTGGTGAACATTTCCATGAATACACTTTACCTTTACCACCCGTGCATTCCTCATTGTCCTACCTTGTAAAAGGCTTTGGTAAATTGACTGATTGGTAAAAGTCTGATTTCAGTTAAAATCCACCAAGGGTGTACCCTCTTGGATAGGGTAATGCCTCTACCTCCATCATCAGAAACTGGTCCTGAAAGTAGGAAGGACAAGATAGAAAGAGAGAGAAAAGAGAAATTCCTTCTTCCCCCTCCATATGCTACCATATGGGCCTTTAAACGCTGGATTGTCACATTGAGCAACTCCAGGCAATGGCACTGGACCTACTCTGCTGTACTCCCGGTATGCAGGTGTGAAACTGCTCCAGCCACAGTTGGTCAGCATGTGGAAGGGCTGTATTTTGTATTTCTTCAAATTGAAAAATACCCTTTTGAGATCATGTTTGCAGCCAGTAGCTGTTAAGTGGGAAGTCCCAATGGACTTTGGGACAGACCCACACTTCAGTGACATGTTAAACAGCTTAATAAAAGCATTCGGCTCATTCTACAACCCCATCATTGTAAGTGCCACACGGGTGTAGGTTCAGTGACTGGGGAATCCCCAATTTTGAACAGACTGGATCTTTTGCATGCACCTAGAGCAGATGCTGCAGGCACTCCTCCTGCTCTGCCAAAAGTTAAAGGAGCTCCTAGTGTTGATTTTGGTGGACGCCAGCAAGTGACCGGAAGATGGTGGCAAGAAATGAGGACTGTTTGGTGAGGTATACACATATCAGCCATGACACTACAAGGCTAATATGCTCTCTGGGCATGACTGCACAAAACTTTTTGGGGTGTGCTGTGGTTTCTGGCAGAATGCAAAAGAGGCATTTGCAGAGGATCCTTTCGGGGCTGTGCATAACAACATTGTCAGTTACTACACACACAACACTTACTAGAGCTTGTGCTATTGCATATATAATCTGAAATTTAAAAAAAAATTAACCTCAAAATAATTAAGCAACACAGTTCTCACGATGTGGACAATATGTGGAAAAATTGGAGGATTTGAAAAGTATGTTAGTGAAATTAATATAACACTCACTTACTTACTCATCTTCTATATCGCTTTATCCTGTATTCAGGGTTGCAGGGACCTGGAGCTGGACAGGGTGCCAATCCATCGCAGAACACATACTCACACTCATTCACACACTACGGGCAATTTAGGGATGCCAATTAACCTAACCTGAATATCTTTAGTCTGTTATTATTATTATTATTATTATTATTATTATCATTTTATAAGGAATGGCTCAATGGTGGAGTTGACATGGAGCACTGTCCTCCAAGGTTGAGCATGGAAGAGCATTCACAGGGGAAAGCACTGCGTAAGCCACTATTATATAAAAGATGTTCATATAAATTGGAGAATCTTTGGACATGGGCTTAAAATGATTGCTGTTAAAATGCTTTTGTCTCTATTCTGTCCAGAGACAGCCCACAAGTGTCCCTTTTGTCTCCAGAGAAGGACGGTTTTACCTTGTTACCTTCGTGCAAACTGTCTTCTGTCATAATGAAAACTGTCCTGTTGCTTTGTTGATTGTTAACCTAATTTTACACGTAATAGTACTTAATAATACTTAACTCTTGTAGTTCTTTGTTTGCACATTTGCATGTGCACTTGTCTGTTGTCTATTGTTGTCTCTTTTTTGTATAGACATAGTTTAAGTTAACTTAAAAAAATTAAATAATGTAAATCTGTCATATCTGAGCTAGTCAGCTAATTAGATCTCTTAGTTAGCTAGCTGTTTCCGGTAGAGTGTTGTTAATGTATGTTGCATGTATGTAGCACCTTGGTCCTGGAGGAACGTTGTTTCGTTTCACTGTGAACTGAACTGTATATGGTTGGAAGGACAATAAAAGCCTACTTGGCTTTTTCTATTCAGCTTTTAATTAAGTTGCTATTTATTTATTTATTTATTGATATATATTTTTTGAATGATATAAATCTTTTTAAAATAAAAAAATCTCTCTTTCTCTCTCTCTCCCTGCCTTTCTCTCTCTCTCTCTTGCCTTTTTACTGTGTACAGGTGACATTAACAGAAAAACAACCACAAGCATCACATCCCCAGTGCTATGTGAAACACTCAACATATCCTAACCTTTTCCAAAAATAAACACTAAAGACCATCATCCACATTCCAGTTATAAAGCCTCAAACCACCCATCATATGCTAAAGCTGTCAGGCTTGTTTACTGTACAGGTAGTGCCAACTGAGCCTTTAGGAGCTGCAAAGTGAGCTGAGGCAGATATGCTACTGTCAACAGGTCCAAAGATACCCTGGTCCGCCCTGCCATAGGAAGGTCACTTCAGATACTTGCAGTAGGTTAGGCTCACAGGTCAGGGTTCAGGGTCCTTTGCTGAATCAAATCGGGGAAGGGAGCTGTTTCATCACTTTGTCATTAAGGTGCTGTTCTGCATCGTGTCTTTAGTGGACAGATATGAAAATTCCACTTTATATTAAATTGTAAGGTGTGTGTGTGTGTGTGTGTGAGAGAGACAGTGACTGTGTGTGAGACTGTATGTGTAAACAGACACAGATTTAGGTACAGACAACATGGGCAGCTGCCAGGCGTGGCACCATGTGCCCACACAAAAAGTAAATGATGGTGGCATTTGCGTTTTCTATTTTACACGTCACATAAATAATATCATGTCAAAATTTAATTAACCTAGTGAGAATGAATACACAGAATCTAGTTTATGAACAAGGCTGCTGCCTGGGAAGGTTCCCCATTCGAATGGGGGCTGGGGCAGCTAGGTGGAAGTCACCTCAGGTCTCTGCGCTGGAAGCCTAATTGGGTTGGTATTAGGTCTCTGCGCTAGAAGGGGGAGGGGGAAGAAGAGGAGAAAGAGGCAAAAAATAAAGATAGGCAGACAATTTTTCGAGTATTTTGCATGGTATGAAATAAGCAAGTATAACACTGTTTCTTCATGTATGTTGCTCTTTTGCTTACTTACATAACACTGGTTATAATTTCACACAGTTTTACACATCACAATGTCCGCAGCCTGCAGCAAAACCATTACAACAAGGCTTCAAATTACACAGTGGCTTTGGCTGGAGCCCTATTTTCAGGTGTGTGCCATGACTTCCCAGGTCACGTGCATGCAGTGGTGGTTTTATTGTGTATTGCACCCTGAACACATTCAGCAACATGCCAAGAATAAATTAAAATAAAACATCCTTTCACCTTAATTTGCTCTTACTTTTGGAACAACACAAATACATAATCATATTCTTTATAACTATATGAAAATTTTTTGTGTAATCTAAACTAGCAACATAGTAACACGGGTTAAAAACATAAATGTTACACTCGCCTATATTATTGTATATGTACATAATATTACACTCAAAAAGTGACGACAGAGCTTCATACCATTGTCTTTTCCTCTACAAGGGGCATATAATTGCTTTAGGCTTATTATTTTTTAAATTAGACAAGCATCAGGACATTACCCACCCCAATTCAGACTCAAGACTGATCCCTTTCACCTTGGGGTGTGTACATGGTTAGATATTATTCTTTATGATTTTACACAAAACAGAAGAATAAAATATGTTGGTGAAACATATACAGTATAGTATATATTCACAGAACTAACACATACATATTGAGAAAAACATTCTATTATTACTACTGCAAGCAGTTAATTCCTATCATAAAAAAGGTTTCATATAGGCACAATAACAACAAAAGAATCACACATGAAGTTAATAGTCTAATCAGAGCAAGCAAAAAATAAAAAAAAATCACAAAGCAGAGGGTAACATCCTCCGTCTTCTCTTTATTTGTTTAATGAATCCAAATTGTCCGAGCAGGTAAGGTGGTTTCCATTTTGACTATCCATATACTGCATGGAAATGTTGATTTAAAAACAGTTTGTTTTCTTAATGAACAACTTGCAGTCCATTCAAATATTGCACCCACTCAGTGATGAGGATTTCAGATGGATACATAAATCTAGTAATTTAAATGCATAGACATCATACTTGGATGGCCACAGCAGGAATAGACACAAAATTGTGGAGACAGATGTTCGGAAAATGGAATGTAATGAGTAAATAAACACACAAAATTGACATATTTATGCTTTTTCTTTTTTATTTCAGGCATTACTGAAAATAAAATATAAATTATAACACAAAAGTGGGCAATTTTCTTTCAAGGGAGAAGGCTTTGAAGGGAGCTTGTGTCCTGTTCAGCAGAGCTGAGCTCCCCTTAGCTCCATTTTACTGATTCTTTGATTATATACACATAGATGTATGTATGTATGTATGTATGTATGTATGTATGTATGTATGTATGTATGTATGTATATATGTATGTATGTATGTACATACAGCCGGAACTTCCTATCACCCCACGCATTGCGTAAGGCCCTACGAAATAAACAAGCCTCTCACTCTTTCTTGTCAATGTGACAGTTGGGACAACGGGACATTGTCATGACAATGGGACAAAATTTGCATAATTTTCCTTCAGAACATTAAAAAATACATAAGAAAAACTCCACGATAGTGAACCCTGGGTTCGATCAACATTGTTTAGACTACAGCTCTAAAAAGATAACTGTGTAGTGTGTCACATAAATGTGCATTGATATTTGCATGTACTGAAATGTGCTTTCCAGCAGTAATCTCAGTAAGAGTCAGTGCAGACATTTAAAACAAGACACTGATATAGGTTACAAGACCTACCATTTGCTGGCATCACACACAGAAGCTTAACACTTCGTTTGGGACCTATTAAAACTTAATTCTGGAAACAGTTGTCTAAACTGCTTGGCTATAATTGCAAATTTCATAGATCTTCTCATATATGGTGCAATAATTACCTCTTGACAGGCTCTAAACCATCTAAACAGGATCTAAACATCCTAAATTAAATTTTAAATTCTGAAGGTTTACGTTTTTTTTCAGGATCTTTGTCACTCTTTTTCACTTCCCGGAAATTCCTATTTCTTATATTTTAAGTTGCGTTCTACACTTAGAGCGTATGGTGTTCCCTGGGTGCTCAATTAGAAAATCATCCCCTGTTTCAACATCTACAGAAATCTCCAACTCAGAGTTTGGTCTCTTATCTGTATAATTTGTTCAGTACTCATAAAGATCCTGTTATAGGTTTTCTTTTAGTCTGGTCCAGAGAGCTTAGAGTTTTTGGTGTTGACCTTAATTGGAAAATATTTGGAATAATATTTCTACTTCATCTAAAAATTTGGGCCATCAGTTTTCACTTTAAGATACACTTTAAGTTCATTCATGGAGTATGTAACACCATGCAAAGTTATTTGCTAAAATTGTCCAATAATAAAACATGCATATAAAAACATGCAATACAAGCTCTAAAGGGGATTACAAACATATGTTTTGGGAATGCCCATTCATACTGAGTTTTTGGCACCATGTGGTAAATTTTCTTTACATACTTTTTAAGGTAAATGGTCCATTATGCTCAGGCACACTGTTGTTAGTAGATGATTCTAACATCACTTTTATTAACACTATTATTATTATATATTTATTATATTATTGTTGTTTTAATTCTGTTAAAGCTTCATAAAATATTTTAAAAAATCATTAATATAAGACTCATGCTTATTTAAAATGCATATTTCTGTCAGTGTACAGTAATATCGACTTTTATATCTCTTTCATCTCTTTTAATTCATACATGAATTTTAGTATTTAACTGTTCTTAGCCAAAAAATGTAATAAAAAGTTGGACTAATGCCACATCCAAAGTAATTGATTAATATTGACAATCGATTAAACAGTGAATTTAAAATATTCGTTTTAACAATGCAATTTTAATGAACAGTAAATAATAACATTCAAGTAGACTTTGCTATTGAACCAAGCCATAGTAATGCCCAGATTGTAGATTGAACACAATGTTTGTCATGTGAAAATTGTATAATAATAATAATAGAAATAATAAAAAAAGAATAATATTAAAAAAAGAATATGGCACAGTCAATGAATATTGTTAATGTAATGTTTGTTTATATATTATTCAATAAATATTGTTTATTTATACCAAATTCTTCTCTGCATCGGTTTAGTTATTCCCTGGCAGATGAATCAAGCTGATTTATAGGAGGTATGATAGTAGTGGGAGCACTGAGGTGTCAGGTGTTACTGTGTGTCAGTAGTAAATGGCTCAGTGAACAGGTAGGAGGGCCCCATAGCAGACTTTTTCCTTAGTCCCCCAGAAAGGTTAAAATATATATTTTAAATGTACTTGCGTGCTGTTTTAAATGTGCTAGAACCGCAACAGTGTGTAATAATGAGAGATATTTGAGACATAACCTCCCCATCTGGTTTATACATCACTAGAGCTAGATAACATTATCCATCCTGGTCCCTCTGGGAATTTCATCAGTATGTAACATCTTACTTATTTACACATCTTCTGTGCACTGCTCTGTCTCTCGTTCTCTCTCTCTCTCTCTCTCTCTCTCTCTCTCTCACACACACACACACACACACACTTGCAAATATTCTTTGGGTTTTCCACTGAATGTATGTTACTATACCATACAAAAAAATGCCCCACAAGCTTAAAACTGTCACACAATCATAATGATAAAGTAATGATGACTGAAAACCAGGATGTGTGTGAAATAGAGAGACAGAAATGGGAGATAGATAGATAGATAGATAGATAGATAGGTAGATAGAGAGAGAGAGAGAGAGAGAGAGAGAGAGAGAATTTTGCTTTTATGTGTGTCAAATGTAGCATAAAATGAAGGGATTTTTTTTTTTTTTTTTTTTACAATTTTGATACCCGGGTGGCACAGTGGCTTAGCATGTCCAGGGCCGGGTCTGTGTGCTTGGAGTTTGCATGTTCTCCCCGTGGGTGCTTGGTGGGTTTCATCTGGGTGCTCCAGTTTTCTCCCACAGTCCAAAGACATGCAGATTAGCCTAATTGGTGTTCCCAAATTGCCCATAGTGTGTGAGTTTGTGTGTACTGCATCTTGTGCCCTAAATCTCCTGGGATTGGCTGCAGGCCCCCCGCAACCCTGTACACAGGATAAAGCAGTATAGACGACGAGAGAGTAAATTTCGATACCGTACAAAATAAGCATTGGCTTAAAATTTCTTAGTAGAATATTCAACATCAGAGTATAAGACACTTTATTATAGTGTTTGCATTATTCATTTAGACTCTTAGCAGCATATAGCAAGAGAACAAAAGTAGAATTTGTAATTTAATAAGTCAAACATGGGTAGCTTTCCTGGTGTGAAATACAGTATTTAAAGCAGTGTGATTTTGTCATTGTGCTATTGTGTAGCTTATGTGTTGTAAGTGAGGTGTAAGGTGCATTTTAATCCTATCAATTTCCTTAAAGCTGCTGTGACTTCTTTAGCCTGCACTGAATCATCAAAGAAAGACAATTTTGAATAAGTGCTGTAACCTACCAGGAAAACAAAAATGCTTCCGTACACCTGATCTGGGGGAATGTTTCAGCTCTTTAGTTTTGCTGAATGTAAGATTTGGTACTCTAGTATGCTAATGCTATATAGGATGAGAAGGATTACAACTTATTCACACACACACACACACACACACATACACACACACACACATGCACACACACATGCATACACGCTCACACACACCATCAGCTTTCACTTACGCCAACGGGCTGTAAATCCTGAATTGGTGATGTCATAGAAACAGGAAGTAAAATGAAAGTGTTGAAAAAGGCCATCACCCCGAAGGAAGCACATTCCTCATCTGCGGGGAGTCTTGTGTCTGAATGGAAGCTGAATTTCACTCCAAAGCATTTACTCCCAAAAAATATTTAATCCAAAAATGAGGAAATAGTTCCTAAAAATATATGACTAATTATTAAAAATTTGTAACTGACACTCTTTTTTAAATATACCATTATCTATTATATTACATTTTAACTGTGAAAAATAATACGTGAGTCAAATAAAATAGCTATTTTACCGCTTAAAGCTGATAAAATTGACTAAATTATCCAATCAGCTATAATTCATAAATATTAAAGCTACAAGTTAACAAGAGTTTTAATTAATGTTTACATCAAACATATGTAATAATTAGGGAAAATCTTTTTTAGTGAAAGGCAGGCTGGGTAATTCACAACCTGCTTATTTTCTGGCATTCGGACACACAGCGGTTTGAGGAAATCATTGCACATCAGAAAGCTGCAAACAACAAAAAACATGTGAGTGTAAGGTTGGTGGCCAGGAAAGCCATGTTGACTATGTTGAGGCATAAAACACAAAAGCTTCTGAAGTGCATAAATTGCATCATTTTGCACTATTATTCCACGACCAGTGTTTCTTCAATAAGATGAGTTAGCACTCACAGGCTAAGTGTTTCAGCTGTGAATAAAGAAAATTCATTTCTGTGCCCTAAGAATCTCTTAGGCTGCTCATGCAATATGTTTTTAAACAAAACTTTAAACTTTAAATAAAAGAACTTTACATTTTCTAATCATTTCTAGTCTTTAAAATCATGGCAATACTAGATGTTAGGATGAGACACAAAAGACTTTAAGGCTGGTGGAAATGCTGCCTAAATATGCTAAGCTAGGCCTGAGGCAACCTGATTTGGGAAGTGAAAGAATGAACATTTATACTGTATATGTAGCCCTTAAAGCACAGAGCATTTTAGCCATTGTTTTGCTGTTTTTTAATTAACATACAGGGCTCAGGATTATGCAGTATAGAGTGTGATATCCCTTTTTTAAGCGCAAAATAGCCAATAATGATTTAATTTTAGTTAATTTTTACCAACTAGCCAAAGATGACCGAGCAAAAAAATAGAAACTGGGTCACATAAGCAAAGAAATCGCACAGATAAACATGATCACATGTTTTTTTTGTGGTTTTAATTTTTTTTATGACCAAATAATAATAATATTCTTAGTTTGAGAGTTCCACATTATTTTTTTATTTTTAATTATTTCCACTTATTCCCCTTTAAAAAAGTAATGATTACGTTTTCTTCTACCTGACTGTAACATATCCAAAAACTCTTCAAAAACATTAAAATTCACTTCAGTTTGAAGTCTCGAGCATCCCCAGTAACACAAACCAGCAAGGTTTATATATAAGGTTTATTTATTTTTTTTTTTTTATTGCCATTTACCTATGCTGCGTTGTTGGCACATTTTTGTACTGCTTGGATTTTGAGGGTTTTAAAAAGGAATAAAGCATGCTCAAAGTACAGAATATAGTAGCAGTGCTTTATAATAGTCACATATTGACTCTCTCACTTATTCCCTAAACCATATTCTCAGTTTATCACAGGACATGGCAAAATTTGGAAATGCGAATTTTCCTACTCTGCATGTTTTAGAGTGTGGGTGGAAACTGGAGTACTCAGTACTCGAGGCCACAGTGCTAACCACTATTCCACAATGCCGCCATGGTCACATAATTATACAAACTATAATTTAAATGGGATATTATTTTATTACATGTTCCAATGTATTAGTTATTTGCAATTTAGATAATATTATGTCTATTGTGTTATCATTATATTGTGGTATTAGACATAAAAAAAAAGTGGAACAGTATAAAAAGGGATTTTTTTACCGTCACAAATCTGAAATTTTAACAACCTTAACAAAAAAAGTTAAAAATTAAGAAAATTGTAAATTGTACAATTGAAAATTGTTTTGTAATGTTATATAATGTTATAAGTATACAGTTATAACATTCAAGGTAAATTCAAGGTAATGTCATTTGAACATACAATATACAGGAAATGCATCAAGTGTCTGGGTTCATATTCTTCACAATACAAGGAAAATTTTTAAGTAATAATACATGACCTCTCTCCAAAACCTCTTTTTAATGTTTTAGACATTTAAATCTCTAGTTATGACAATAGCAGTGATAGCCATAGGGGTTCATGGGAAGAGTGCATTATAAGGAGGATAATGTTTGCATCTGACCAAGGACACAATTGATATCCCTCACTGGCATTTGAACTCAAACTGCGTGACAGTTAAAACAGGCCTTTCCGATCATCCACAGCCATAAAAACCTTCAACTTCTCCCCACTCATCTTCATCCCACATCATATGGTTCAGCTCAGAGCACTCATAAATAACCAGAACTGAACCACAACACTAACGCTTAACCTTCAGGAAGCAGACTGGAGTACGATTGAACCATGAGGAATATTATTTCTCCACTTTAAGTGTCCACCACTTTAGTTAAATAATAATAAATTCTTTATGGAATAATTCCTAATATGTATTTTTTTACTATACTGATAAAGAAATACATTTCTGCTGCAAAAATAAGCTTATTATCCCAAAACAGTTGCAACACATGCAAATACATGTCTCACCTTAATCCTCCTTTTCCATAATCCCTTATTCCGAGTCACACCACTGGGAATCTTTGCTATGGTTCTAACCCACTTCTAGTTGCTATCTCTCACAGTGGTCACCATGTCATGTCATGTTCAGCCCAGGACATAATGATCTGCCACGGGTATCTCCCAGTGCACTGTAGCACCAGAAGGGGCCAAAACCTGTGATCTCAGCTTGGCAGTCAGTAAATTTTAATAAATCCATGCATGAACTATATGTTCCTTGAATTATGCCAGGTTTACATCAGAAAGGAACATTAGACGTCCTAACCCACAAACATGGGTATACGATACGAGACGATACAATACTATATGATACGATACAATACAGTCAGATTTGTGTGTTCTGGTCATATGAGACCAAAATTCAGTTTAAGCTATAGGCTACATAACACCAACATGCTTGGCAAAAGAATTAGGTGGTGCATAAAAGAAAAAAAAAACAGATAGCAGAGTAAAATATGATGGTAAACATACTGTAGATGATACCATGACTTTTGCAAAGTGACCAGGAAAACTCAACCTTAGTTTAATCTTTTATAGAAAGAAATAACAAATACATCTTTTATAATAATCTAGAAGATTCCTGAAGATAATGAAATGTAAAAAGTCCTCAACAGAGCAATTTCCAACCTAAAATGTACCATGAACATTCATACAAACAATATATTGATTGTCTATACAGCTTATCCTGTGGAGGGTCATTGGTGGGGGGAGGTGGGGGGAATCCCAGGGAAATCCCTGCATAAGGCTTAGTCCCCCAGCATGGCACACGCACCCACAAACATTCATACACTATGGGCAATTTTGGAAACACTAATAAGCCACCAATACATGTTTTTTGACTGTTGAATAGACCACAGAGACCAAGCATGACAAAAACATGCAAACTCCATGCACACGGACCGGGGCAGTTTTGTGAGGCAACAGTACTAACCACTAAGCCACTGTACTGTCTTCTGTACAGACTATTGTCTGTACAGTATAAGTGTGGTATAAGTCTTATGACCACAAAGACACTATATAATTTAGGATTTAGGCACACATTCAGTGGAAATCTAAGACAACAACAAAGTAACTGGTAAAAATGTTGGAGGCACTAAGTACTACCAAGCATGTCATTCAACATCACCATGTCCCAAAAGTCTTTTTGCTCTTCTGTACTCCGAGAGGCGTATAAAATATATATACACAGGACATACAAGTTTGGAGTTGTGTTTGTATGTTTTTCATCCCAAATTTGTGCATTCAATTTTTAGTTTGGTTGGTTAGCTGTATAGCTTTAATGCTTACCTGAGAGCATAATACATTCATTTCATTGGACAGCGGTACTTTACATGCCTGACTAGGATCTCTTTTCGGCTTTAAGAGAGTTGTTGGAAATTTGTTTTGGGAAAGGGCAAGGAGAAAGTCCTGAATTTGTGGAAAATGTTTTCAAATCTTGAAAATGTAATAGAAGCCAAGAACAGGAAGAAGTGCTAACAGGAAGTTGAAGACAGCGAGTAGAATGCTGGTTAAATTAAGGAGGAAAGCATTGCTTTTCTTTGCATGTCTGCACTACACAATCCTGAACTAGAACAGATTGATAGTGACGGAGTGGCTTTTTTCTAGCTTGTCTGTTCCTCAGCTCTATAAATACTACTTAATCTTTATTTCTACTTTCACACAGCTAAATTGATTCTTCAGACAGAAGGGCGACAAATATTCCTGTGAGTGTAAATGAATCTCTTTTTAGAGGCTATAGGGTTCTCATTCAGCTGTAGATATTTTTTTGTCCTATTCAGACATTATGTCTAATAGTCTCCCCTTTCCTTTTTCTTCTAAATAATCCCTTTATTCTACCCAGTGGGGGCTGCAGTGGACTTCAACTTCAATTTAAGGTCTGTACCTTTACATAACCAGCTGATAATGCATGTCTGTCCTGGGGGGGATGTAGAGGGGGTGGGATTTCGCAGACCAAAATATGAGAACAGTATGGAACCGGCACTTGTTTGTTGCCCTCTGTGCATACCAACACAAAACTGAACACCAATAAAATAAGGGCCAGATGTGGATTACTGGCTCGGACTGCAGTTGGCAGTGAAACTAGGTGGGGAGCTGGCCATGAGGTGGACGGGCTCTTTGTGGCCTGTTATCTTTCAAACCTGCCGAGCTGCATGTGTGCCAGGCCCAGCTTGATCAACATAACGAGATTGTCTTTTTTCCATGTCTCTCTATTGCTCTTTATTACATTCTCTCTTCCTTTTTATCTTTTAGCATAGTCGTGCCATTACATAGTTACTTTGTACTCTGTGTGTGTGTGTGTGTGTGTGTGTGTGTGTGTGTGTGTGTGTGTGTGTGTGTGTGTGTGTGTGTGTTTTCCCTGCTAGTTGCCTGAATTTGAGGGCTTCAGACAGCACCGGTCTGTTTTCCCAAATCGTTGACCCCTGCCCCATGGTTTAAGTTCTGACAAACTGACAGTGTTCATTAGCCTCATCAAAGGCATAAAGCCCTACTCTAACCTGTTTCTCCTTAATGTTGCTGTTCTCTCATGATAATATATCACAACATGTGGAAAGACTTTGCCCAAGAGAAAAAAGGAACTCCAAGTTAAAGATATTTCTTTAAAAAAAAAAACTCACATGCTCCGTCACCCAACAAAGAAGTACACACATAAAAGTAAATTAATGATAAGGAGAGAGTACACCATTTTCATTGTTAAATACAAAACATAGGTATTGTCTTAAAGATGTGTAGGTTTAAAATGACTATAAACTAATCATGGCAATTGAGTTCCAGGTGAAGCAGTCTTTACAAACTGCAATATGAATTTAAGGCGCTCACAAGCCCTAGGCATTTCATGTGTGACCGCCAGAAAAATTGCATTTTTCTCCCTACTTATGAGTGTCTTCAGGGAGAGTGAAGTAGGGCCCCATGCCTGATTATTATAGGTCTTACTATTATGGGTACAGTTTCCATCTGTTTCTCTGCAAGAAAACAATGCAATACTTACAATTCATGCATAACTCTTTTGGGTTGCTCATTTAAGAGTCTCTGTCACCATTCCAAATAAGTCAGGGTGCATGTATTTAATGCAATTCATACTACAAGAAGGAAAAACAGCAAATGAAAAAGATGTCTTGATCTCTGAAAGCACAGGAACATATTAAAAGTGTGGCATGCAATGATAGGCAGAGATGAGGCATCTATTGAGGATCCTATGTTTACAATTAGACAAGCATCTTTAATCAGACTAACCACAGTTATTGAAGGCTTTTCTAATTCTAGTTGCATCAGGCATCTCTATCTTTTTGTCCGTCTCATTAGGCTTAATTCATCAAACTGCCCAGCAAAATAAGCTTCATCAATCCAGTCTTGACCTTGAAAGCCAAAAATTTATATTTAGTAGACCAAAATACCAGAGAGGAGCAGGTCACAAGACACTGAGATAAAATACATAATATTTGACTCGACGTCACCAATAAAAAGTTCATATTCAAATTGCAGAACACTGCAACCTCTCTATTGACCTTATTTTTTTATAACTCTCATGCTCTGTTCATAAATCTAAAATTTTCACCTGACTGGACCCCAGCCTGTATGTTGAATCGCACAGTTAAGATGTTTCATGTATGTGTATGTTGCACATAAGATAATAAGTTATGCATGCTGTGTGTTAAGATCATGTTGTGGCCTTGATATTATTATTATATATATTATTATTATCATACCTTTCAAAATAAAACTTGTCCAAATTAAAGAGAGTCAAAAGCACAATACATTAAAAATATAGAACTGGAAAGGTAATTATAACACTAAAGTATTAATACGTGTGTCCTGTATACAGTATGTACTGTGATACTGAGCAAACCTTTCGTTAATAAAATGGGAGACTATCAAGCAATATGAAAGAGTGGAACTTGATTTGGTCTGAACCCCTGCTGCAGCCAGAACATCTGCCCACTCAGTGGAACCAATCAGAGTGAAGAAACTAGGGCCATAACGAATCAGACTGCTCGGTGAGCCTTTTTGTTGGAATCCTGGGGTGGAGCTGGAACAAATGCACTCACCCCCTTCCTCCCTCCTTTTCCCTCCCTCCCCACACTCGCTCAGCTTTGATATTTTAGACCCCCACGTGGGGAAATCACCTCCTTCTCCTTCCACACTAATAATCCCATGGATCATGACAGAAAGATGATGGTCTTAGCATTAAAAATTGCATGCAGCATGTGTCTGTTCTGCTTGTGCATGACTTTCCTTTTCAAAACCCAGGCAAATCTCCGATAAGTTATTTGATGGAATTCTTGAAAGATAAAGCTTAAATAGATTCCATGTTACCAATAAGAAAGGCCATTGTTATGAAGATCTGACCTATCATCACTGCAATCCGCATACTGGACATCATCTCACTGATACTGATCACTCAGCATACTGATCAGCTTTTGCATCTTCTACAAATGTCTTGTCCACTTTATTAAGTCTGGAAATAATTGTGGTAAAATGAATAACAGCATTTAGCTGAATTAGAAATGTAAGTTTAAATATTAAATAAATAAAACACAACATAGAAACAGTTGCCAGAAATTCTGTCAATGTTTTTCCCTTATGTAAGTCAGTGTGACAGAAATATGTACACCCCAGGATACATGGCTGTAATAACTGCTTTTATAGGTTGGAAATTTTGAAGCTTTGTGTGCCAAAACCTACAAATTAATATGCTCACACCATACGAAAATAATAAACAGCCAAAGTTTATTATTTATTTCGCTCAAAGTCCGGCTGTATCCTGGGTGTATCTCACACATTAGACACTTACTTCAGTTTGGGAGGACTGCCACTCTGCCAATAAATCCCCTTTTCCTGCTAGTTATGAAAGAATGATAAATTAAAAAAAAAGCATAGACCAATTTTGGTTATTTCTTTGACCAATCTGGTCTTTTTAAAATCTCAATAGAGTTTTTTTTTTTTTAATCTCACTAGAGTTAACTGTTATTCTGCTGAAGTAAACAACTGCTGTTGAAATCAGCTTGCTTTACTGCTGGCACAGACAAACAGCTGACCAAAATTTCTGTGGTCTAAAATCTCTTTGTCTAGCAGCTCAATCAAATATCATTAGGGGAGAAGGTCAGGCAAACCACAGACTATGCATATAAAAAAAAATTGCAATGCCAATGTTAAAAACTACCTTTTTGCAAAATTGGGCACAAATCTGAAGAATGTCAGCACCTAAATCAGACAAAAAATAAATGAAATTAAAAGGACAAGCGTCACATTACTTTAAGCCTGTATTTGTCATATATGCAGTAATGCACAGTGAAATTACTTCAGTGTATATCTATGCCCCAGATAGAGTTAAGGGCCTTGCTCAAGTGCCTGACAATGGCAACCTGGCAGAGCTGGGGCTTGTACTGCCAACCTTCCCGTTTGCAATTTGGTGCCTTAACCCTCTAAGCTACACACAATACCTCACAATACACTGTGTGTTTAGCGATACAGATTATATTATTTGCTTAACCATTATCTGATTGCTGTATATTAACTAGAAAGCTCTAGTCATGTTCAAAAGTTAGTACCCCTCTTTTTTATTCTATGCATTTTTGTGTAATAAAATTTATTTAATCATAGTGGAACTTAGTGTTAGCCAAATACAACCTCAGAGACTTTTTTTTACAGAGCCACTATTTATTTAAAGAGGTCCTGCTTTTTCAAATATAATCTTACATGCAGTGTGTCATGTAGCTGTATGTGAACATAAACTATCTGCACTATCTGTGACGCTGACAGTTAAAATGATAAATGGAGTTTTTGTCTATAAAAAAAAGAATCGGCTCACATTCACCTAAATGAGTCGTTAGCAAATCTATTTTTACTCTGTTATGGATCCATCTGACCAATCACAGCAGTGAGGGCTAACGGAAAGGAGGGGTTTAGACAGACTGAATCTTCGAACTGGTTCACACGAGTCGTTTACGAATCATTTAGAAATGGGGTAAAATTAAATCTATTTTTAGAGAAAACTGAAGTGTTTTTTGATTTTGAATACATGTAAACCTGTTTTAAGAGACTCACTAAGCAATAGTAGAATAGGGGCACTTTAACAAAAATAAAGCTAAAAAACAAAAACATGTGAGCAATACTAAATACCTCCCCAGGAATCATTTTCTGTATGACTTCATCAATTTCTCATGTGTAGATGTTTTAATTGCTTCAGATCAATGAGGTTTTTGACATTTGCCTATGCGCAGCTCTCTTAAGGTCCCACCTGAGTATTTCAGTTGGATTGGGGTCTGGACTTTGACTGGGCCATTACAAAACTTTGATTCTTTTCTTTTTCAGCTATTCTGATGTAGATTTACTAATGTGCATTAGATCAACAACAATTGCTTTTTTTTTTGGTGTCATTTTTGTTAAAAAAAATTGTAGTGTAAAAAGAAAATACATGCTTTTTATCTGAGGTTATATTTGCCTTATACTAAGACCCACAATGATCAGATCACATTTTTATGATGTTTTCACATAAAAACACTCAGAATTAAAAAAAAGGGGGGGAGGGCAAACTTATAAACATAAGTGTACTCTGCTTCATAAGTGAAACGTAAGCTTTCTTCACATTTTACAATGCTAGTGTCACTACATTGAACAAACCAGTGACTAATTGGAAACAACTCCACAAGCACAGTGCATGTCATTATTGTTTGGCTTCTCTTTTTAGCCAGTACACCCCTACCTTTATCTGCTTGAATGTGTCAGCTGTAATTTTGTTAATTGGCATCTCTAGTAAAGAAGTACTGACCCTCCACACTTTAACCTCTTTTTCCCCCAAAACATTTTAATGTTGGCCCCATGCTAACCTGACATGCAGGCCTTAGGTTACTGCTTTGTCTAATGTGTTTAGACACTAGTTCCTGTCTTTCATGATGTTATGCTTACAGAAGACTTTTGTCTTTACTACAATGCCTTTTAACTGATTAGTTTCAAGGTTGCACTAGTACATACTGTATGATACTTGAAATTACCAGTTGCATATGTAGAAACCAAAAAAAGTCTCTCTACCTGGGCACTTCCCGAATTTGCTGTCCAAAATTTGTCATCACATAGTCCAACAAGGATCAACATATGACTAACTACTTTTAGCATTTGTTTTTTTAGTAAAAAAAAAAAAAAACAAACATATATACAGTATAAAAATATAAACATATACATATATATAATCTTACAAATACACACAACCCTCAGAAAGCGTTAATAAAAATGTAAAAACACAAACAAAGAATATAAAAGAAAGAAAGAAAAAAGGAAGGAATTTACCAAAATGGTAAAAAAAAAAAAAAATCACCAAAGCCAGAATAATTGGTTTGTTTGTCATGCCTTTTAAAATGTGAACATTTAAAACATTTTATTCAATGAACATTTCCAAATTGAAGTTTGGTAAACAATTTTTTTCTCTCAGATTCTTGGTTTGTTAGACACAAGCACAAGTTACCTTTAGTCAAATTCAGCCTGGGTGTTTTATGTTTAGGTAAAGTTGTTACTGTTGATAGTTCTTGTTAATTTATAATGTCTGTTTAGTTTGTCTAATTATGCTTCTTTATTAGCTAGTTAGCATCTTGATTCTTGATCAAGGATAAAAGCTGATTTTCACAGTGTATTGAACTGCATGCGGTTGAAATGATAATAAAAGCCTACTTGACTTGTGCAGATGCACACATTTCATAAAATCTGCAGCTTCTCAAAGTCCTGAGAAATCACTTTTCTGGTTTAAAAAAAAAAAGAGTCACATTAACACCTGAGAAAACACTTGCTTTGCTTCCTACAAAGCCAGATACTGACCAAAATTTCTGCGGTAGAAAATTGTCTAGCAGTTCAATCAGAAGCCATTAGAGTAGGTAATCATGCAAAGCATCCAGTGAGTGAGCAATCCATGTCAAATGAGAAGCGATTCTGGTGATAGATTGAGGATGTAAAATTAGGCTTCACTGTCTACTAAGCTATATGAAGTAAAAGTTTGACAAAACACAAATTGTTATGTCTCCTTGCCTAATTTGGTTGCTTTCTATATCTTGCTTTATCTCATGGTCATTCAGGGTTTACATTCCAAGGCTACCATTCAGTAAGTTGTTATTTATATTTCAGTATGTATATTTTTAATACCTACCCTGTATTTCTCCATGACTTTCCTTAGGTAATAGTTTTGGGACTTATCTAGGTTCATGTGTGAATGAACAAATGAATGAATAAACGGATGAATAAATGAAGGAATGAATGAAAACTGTAAAAAGTTATATTAAATCTGCAAATAGCCACATTGATCAGGCACAACAGGTGACTTGAATAATGTTGATTATTAATTATATACTAGTGAACTTGTGACAGGATCATGGGTACCCAAGGCTTTTCTATTTCTGTAAGGACCAAAGGCTAGGCTGTTTGGTCGGATCCCACAGAAAAACCAAAACCCTGGTGCCACGGTACTAGAGGTATTGTTGTTTCATGCCCTGTGGGTACAGAGAACAAGGGGAACACAGTATTGGGCTTAATGTTTTGTATTTATAATGTTATGGCTGACTGCTGTATTTGATGACACATAGAAAAAATGTTATGCTAGACAATTAACTTTTAACATTTTTGGAGTACAGCCCTGAATGCTGAAATTTAAGCAACCAGACTCCATGAGGACACAAAAGGAGTGGGAGAGATCATGTGGAGAAGTGACAGGATTATTTATCATTGGCTAATACAGAGGTTGGGGAGGGGGGGGGCGGGGGGCAGAAAAAACCTTAGGATGGCAGAGAGAGAGAGAGAGAGGAGAGAGATCCAGTTAAGAAGGTATAGTGGCTGGCGTGTGGTTTATAGCACAGAAAGACTTGTAGGGTGAAAAACATTATTTTAACAGCCCCTACATCATAATAGAAACCAGATGTGCAAGGATTAACAAATGCCATTCCTTATCATTCTGTATCCGCCCCTCTGTCGTTTCCTTTCTCTTTTATTTTTTTACAAGAACCACAATTCTTATGGTTCTTATGTCTGAACTGTTATTTATCAAACAAGGTGGGCAAGGTTTTTTTTTATTTTTTTATTTAGTAAACCTGAGGTTGCACACAGAATGTTGCACAAAATTAGTATAACAGCTTTTATTTTTTAGCTGGAAACAAAATGGATTTGTGGAGTTCAGCTGTATGAGCTAATCCTTTATCTTTATTAACAGCGATTTACATTCCTGTATCATCTTGTTCCATTCAATTGCTGCTCATGACAATAACTAAGGTGTATTCTTTCATGTGAACAAAATAAGCTAGAAGGACTTTGATTGCCATGCAAGATAAAATAATTTTATGAAATAATGCCAGTATGCATATAAAATAAAATGTGCATGCATGTTCTTGCAACACATAAACAATAAAATACGAAATTCATAAAAGCAGAAGTTTTTCAGAAGTTGTTTAGAAGACAGGTCACAGCAAGAATTGTTAATATACAGTATAGATCATTTGATGAGGGTTTATGTCCTGTCAATAGTGAAATCAGTAGTACTGAAAAAAAAAAAACAGTTTAATGTTTAAAACAGTATAAGCTTTGGCATAATTTGACAGACAAATACATTATATGACCAAAGGTATCTGGTCACCTAACAATCATATGCATCACAGCAAATTTCTCTGTGTTGAATGAAGACCCATGGGGTTAAATTAACACTCCACAATGTTTATATAGGCCTAATTGGACTAAATAAACATCTGAAATTTGAAGTTAAAGGCAGAGGTAGGCAAGTTCGTTCCTAAAGAGATGCAGTCCTGCAGCTTTCAGCTCCAACCTTGAAACAAAAACTCACCTGCAGCCTTAGTAATCCTGAAGCCACTGATTATCATGTTAGAGTGTGTTTGATTAGGGTTGCAGCTGAACTTTGAAGGTTTGCAGCTCTCTAGGAGAGGGGATGTCTTAACATGCCTTAATGGAACTAAGGTTTCCTAAATGTATTCCGATACATCCGGGACAATGCCCATGTGCACAAAGTGAGCTCCATGAAGACAAAACTCGGAGCAGAAGAACTACAATGTCTTTCCAAAATAATAATAATAATAATAATAATAACAATAATAAGTATCATTATAATAATAATAACTATCAGCATTAATAATAATAATAATAATAATAATAATAATAATAATAATAATAATAATAATAATGATGAGAAGAAGAAGAAGAGTAAAATAAGTATTTAACATAACAAACATTTATGAATAAAGTCATACATAGATGATCATCATCTATTTACAGGCATTTACAAAATATTGTAATTTTTAAAATTTATGAAAACATTTACAACAGACAGGTGGAATTCAGTCTCCTAAAATGATTCATGACTAAAATACAGAGCAGTAAATTCTGCATGGCTTTGGTCACATTCAGTCTTAAGTAAAATAAATTGGCCAACTAAATTTTCTTTTTCACTTTTGCACATTTGCTTCAGTGCAATGCAGTAATGTCAGTTTGAGTTGTGTGCTATATACTAAATCTCCAGTCAAAGGCTAGTACTGAATTGGGATTAGAATTTAAAGCTTTAGGCAATAAGCTGAAAAAACTGAATAGATTTGGTTTGGCTTTGTTTTGTTAAATTGTTGTTGTTTTTTTTCTTACATACAATTTAAGTTACTTAAAAACACGAGCAAAAATATGTATGTTCCTGTGTTGCATATTGTGTGTCAGCAATATTGCGAGTCTTGCTGTTTTTTGGCCCCTGAAAGATGACCTCTCTGATCTCCCTTGGCTTTCCTGCTGCCCAGCTGTCTTCTTCTCTCTCTTCATCTCTGACACCCTGCTTCTCTCTCCAGACTCCCACCCACCTCCAGCAACTGGCTCTAACGAGTACAAAGCACCTCCTCCTTCCAACAACAATTTAGCTTGAGAGAGAGTGAGAGAGAGAAATAAAGAACAAAACACTGTTGTCTTATCGATACAGTATTAAAGACCTTTCTTGCATGCCAGCCCCATGCCTCAGCGGTGGTTCAGAAATGTTGGTCATATTAATATAGACAAAAAAGTTACACTGTCTTCTAATATTACACTCAATTAAAATGTTCCTTTAAGGGAGTACTTTACTCATTCACTCTCCTGCTGTGTATGAATGTTGGTCATGACACACTAAGAGATGAGCAAGTGAACTCTGACCTTAAGTTTTGACTTAACTGAAATCTCCAGACATTACGGAGTCTCATTGTATGCATACAAAATGATAAAAAGAATGCAGCCATTCTTCCAAACTATTCTTTGCCTGCTGTCCATTCACAACAGACCTCACAATTAGTCATAATTACATCCAGCTATCCAAGGACAAAAAAGACTACTAATATTTCTGTTTAGATTATATGAATTTGAGTGAAGGCATTTATCTAATTCTGAAAAATAAGAACTATATATCAATAGAATATGACTTTCTTATTGCCATGAATGATGTGTCAGAATGCCACATTTAGTTCCTAAGTATAAATCTCAGAAAACTTATTTATAGATGTAAAAACAAGTAAGTCAGCTGGTTTCCTAAGGTGTACTTATGGAAAAGCAATGCATTTGCACAAATAATTTGTAAGATTTTTAAAAGACCAAAATTTGCTAAGAACAAGTATTTCTTCTATTATCAGATTAAGAAATATTATTTAAACATTCAGGATCTGTATTTACTGTATGTCTCTTTAAACCATACCTTTAAACATCTCACCCTACAGTCCTCTTGTTCCCATCTTTTCCCCATCTATGTGGTATTTTCAAAGCATTTTACTGGTAAAAGCAACATCTAAACATACAATGACTTTACAGTAGCACAGTGGACTCCAATACCATCCACACCAAATTGCAGTCCTACTATGGTTAGTGGTGGTACCACATACTGTGTTAAAGGGAAATATTGTCGCTCCTAACACGATTTTAAAACTGTGCAAACATTTTCAGCAAGAAAGTCCATTTCCCAGCACACATTGTAAACAACAAACATGGGCATCACATTCCCATGGGCCTCAAATTCCCAGCAAACACAAATGATGTGTTTGCACATGAAAGCACACTCACAGTCACCTGCTATGAACTCAAACATCACAGATGATCTCAATTACACACTTTTTAAGCACTCTCAATTCACATAGTTAATGCAAAATAACTACTCAGCATCCTTGTATCCTATTATCCTAAGCTTTTTAAAAAAATTCTTTGTTCTTTGCCTTGTTTATGTTTGGGCATAAACCATGTTTTTGCAAATCGCCTCAACTTTTTCTCTTTAATACAAGATTTAACCCTTAAAGCTTAATCAGCACAGATCTGTGTCAGAAACACAGCAAATAATAATAAGCAGCAAATGTATAATCGAATATATCCGCTGTAACTATAGCTGTTTCTTTAGCTAACAGAAACTTCAGCAGTATGATAAAGCATGAAGAAATGATTGACTATGGTGAGGATGTGAGACTGTACTGTATTGTCATCTGAGCTGGATAAACCTGCAACAAAATCAATAAATATGTGGGACCAGGGGCTTTTGGGAATGGGCAGTCAGTGGGGGTAGGCAAACCCAGCTAGAGGCCTTTGCTGGGCACACACAGAGCAAGCAGCCACAAATTCACAGACATCTTTTGACAGGAAGAGACATCAAAACATACCATTGTTTCAGGATCCATTCCTGGTTTGATTGTTTGGTCACTTTTTGTCTGAGATGCAGTGTTCAGCCAGTTAACCCAATTAACTTCATTGGTCTCAAATAAATCTGCCTCTTTGTGCTACCTATTTTACAATTCACACTTTGCCAAATAGTCTCTGAGCTGTCGAGTTGAAGGCACCACAACTTGGGTGCAGGTTGCTCCGGGTGACAGGACAAATGGGACTTGTGAGCCCACTGGAGCACCCGTGAAAGAAAAGGGACCGAAACCCAAGACCAGTTAGTAGATCTTTAGATGTACAAGAGTATTTAGTAATGAGTTAAGTACCCTGCTTTCAATCTCTAGACTGGTCTCTCCTAGGCATGTAGTCCGGTTATTCTCTCTCTGCTGAACTAATGGGAGCATCTAACTAATGGACAGGTTAAAGGCATCAAGTTTGTCATTTTAGTGCCTGCATAATAGGAGAAAGTAAACTTGAATCAGTTAAAGAATAAGGCCCAACAAGTTTGTATTTACAAGTATGTAATTGTTATTATGGTCAATACAAAAAAAAAAAAAAAAAACCTGCTCTGATTTCTCTAATCAGTGTTGCCAGTCTGTTTGGCTACCAATAAATTCCTCTTTGCTAAAGGAAGACATTAGAAAAAAAATTGTGCAGGCAGGGTTAAATGTGGCATTAGAATGGCTCCCATACAAGAAGCATCTACATTGGACATGAATTGTTTGGATTCTAAGGATTTCTTAAAGGAAGAACTACCTAATCACTCTTGTTCCCAAGCACCTTGTTCACCAGCATAAAATTTAGGAGAAAAATGTCAAGGTCCAGGACCTGAAGTGGAGATTTGACAGGACAGCTCCTTTATTCTTATGGCCATTTCATAGATCAGTTGCCCATTGTGTGTTCAAAATCTCCTATTGCTCCTCACTTACTGTACAGTACTCCGGTGCTCACTAGGTAGGCGGCCTCCCTTTCTGCAGGTATACTGTAATGGTTTTAGCAGGAACAGACTCAAATGCAAGGGCACTATGTGACATGTTCAAATATTTGTTGTAAAATAATGAATAAACATGGTGCATGAATATTTAAGCAAGTGAGGGACAAGGAGCTGACATTTTTGTGCAGTAAGATGTTACTGGAACAGAATGTAGGCTGGACAGCTCAAAGACGACTTCAAGAGACAATCTTGTGAAGTGTGAATTGTAGAATAAGTAGCACAAAGAGGCAGATTAATTAGAGACCAATGGAGCTGATAGGAAGTGTCGGCAGATGGAATAAAGCAACTCAGATAAAAAGTGAATGAACAATTAAATTAGGAAAGCATCCTGAAACATTGGCATGTAGAAAATCGGGTGCAAATAGGATTTTAGTAAGAACAACAGAAAAAAAAATGATTTTAGTGGTTCACCACATCCTGTCTATTGCAGATCATTCTAATTTAGTTAGTAGTAGTATCTTTATTTCATTAATTTTGGCTAATTGGCCCATATCATCCATATCATCACCACATTTCACACAAACAGTCAAAAACACATGTACTGTACTTCCTTTTCATTATCTCATCAATATACATAGCCGACTTCCCAGATTGAACAGTGTTGTCAGATCTTGAACCATTCTCCCAGAGAGTCCAAATACTCTGCCCATAGGTCTCAATATAATCCACAGGCATATAAAAATGCTTTATATTCCCACCACCTCACAGTTCAGTGTTTCATTACAATATTTACAGATCCTTTCTGGTCCTTGGGTATTAGTCTATCTTCCTATTTTCATAGCCAACTATGAACTATCAAAATAACAGTAAATGTGAAAACTGAGGTTTCTGCATGAAAAAAATACTACTTCATATCTATTACATATTTACATTTGTGGTACATTTTTCGTTTATAGTTTACCGCAATGGGGTTAACCACTCTTCAAGTGCTTTTTTTTCAGTGAGATTTAGAACCAATGTAAACAGTCTTACATCATCTACTCATTGAGCATCCCACAATGTGGAGAAAATATAAGCACACAAAAGATGTTTGATAGACGTAACTTAGTTCTTTCTCCCAACAGCAAGTTCCAATAAAATATGATTCCTTTTTTTTGTAAAACAATAATCAGGCATACATACTATAGACCAAGATGACAATGCGTACATAACTCGATGCTCTGAGTCCCTCCAGATTTGCTGTTTGTGTGTTTATTTGCACACTATTCTCCTGTATGATCATGTGATTCAATTGTGTGATATTAACCTATGAAGGACGCTCATTATTGAATTTTAATAACACTTACACAAACTGTTTTTGAATAATTTTCAACAGTTACCACAAGAGCTTGAGGGTCCAGTAGTACTCTTCAGTAATAAATGTGGGAAACCAAAAATCAGGACTGTTAAAGTTTGGCTGGAAGGGACACCACTCTCCAGCAGCAGATCTCACATAGGGACTGGAGTGAATTTTCTACTCAGGCCACCACTGACACGGACACCAAGATCAAAATTTACACAAACTCTGTTCTAAAACACATTAACGGGTGTGTGGATTGGGTGACCACTTAAAAATCAATCAAAATGTTCCGCAGCAAGAAGCCTTGGATAAAACAGGATCTCTGCCAAGAACTTAGCGTGCCGTGGATGACCCGTCCTTCATGTCGAGGATTACTGTGACGAAACATGGGTGTATGGGTACAGTGCAACCCTAAGACCAAGTGTTCATAAAGGAAAAGCCCATCATCTGTACGACCGAAAAAGGCGAGGCAAGTCTGCAGCTCAAGTGCATGCTTATAATGTTTTTCCACACTTGTGATATTGTGAATTAAGAGTTCATCGCCATGGGGCCAGACCACCGATGACAGTTTCTACGGCCACATTTTAAGGCATCTGAGTATGGTGCTTTTAATAATGGACCTTGTCACAAAGCAGCTTTACAGGAATAAAAACTATGGATATAAATGATAAAAAGTTATAAATTATATCTAGCAGTTTATCCCTGATGAGAACCTTGGGGAACCAGACTCAAAAGGGAGCCCATCTTCATTAGATAGTCATTAAATATTATGGGGGGTTTCCCAAATTTTCTCCCTAATTTAGTAGTGTCCAATTCCCCGCTATCACTAGGGGGCTCCCACATTAAGGCTACTACTACCACTCAGTCGCAAGGGCCGAAGACTATCATGTTTCTTCTGAACCACATGATGCCAGCCAACCGCATCTATTTTTTTTCGAACTGCTCGCTCATGCACAATTGGGGGCAGCGTTATCCGCTCCTTGCGCGAGCTTACAGACGCACCTGATTGGTTCTAGAGCCATGATTAATGTGGAAGCACTAAGTACCTCTTATCCCTCCACTCTGAGAGCTTAGCCAATCAGCCTCTGGCTGTGAGAGATTACAGCATCACCCGGGAATCGAACTCGCAGTGGGTTTATTTCAATCACATACTCAATGAAGCTTGCTAGTACTGTACACTGTTCAAGTGTAGTTAAAGTTAAAGTTAAATGTTGTAATGAAATTTTTTTTTGTAAAGTACTGATAGCCTACTTCAAAAATTTACAGTAAACAAATATTACATTAATTTTGTTGTTGTATGTGTCACATAAGAGTGATAATAATAGTTATAATATTTGGTACAGGCCTCTATAGTCTGCTTAGGTTTAAAACAGCCTGTTTCTTCTTTACAAAGAAGAATCAAGCTTTTTGCCAGAGAATGAACTGGCAAATGTAACCTCATTTAGGTGCCTCCATGTCCCTCAATATTTGTACATTACATGATTTTTTGTTGCTTTTAGGAGGTAAATGCAATTAGCTTGTGGCATGGTACCTACTGCACTATGAGTCAAAAGCACATTCATAAAATCTGTGAGGGGGCAGAGCAATTTACTTTGCCGAAGCCCTCTTTAAAAGCCCTCATCATAGTAAACAGGGAACATTTCCACTTTTTTACCTATGTCATTCCGTCCATAAGATTTGTTACTTGTAATTCCGCATCTATGAAATGTCAGTGATGACAGAGGTTAATTTAGTGATGATGACAATGGAGGGGGAAAGGGAGATGTTTTCCTGGTAAAAAGTGAGTTCAGAAGGTTTTTGTCAGTTTTTTGTCTTTCGATGATATCATTATGTTTCATACATTAAAGGACATTAAGCGTCACTATGAGATAAAACATGGAGTGATCGAGCAAACATACATGTCTATAGAAGTCCGAGGTGAGGGTGTGTAACATACCTGAACTGGGAGCACATTGGTACTGTATGGCCAAAGTCAAAATATTGAGTAAATGTGATGTAAGGAACAGTTGTGTGCCGGATTTAATACTCTAAGTTCAATATGTACAATGCTACATAGTTTACATGCTTAATGTAAACTTACACCAATAAATATTAATTGGAATAGCTTAACTGAATATTTTTACTGACATTACTCCAGTTAATATTTTCACAGCTGAAATAACAGTACTAAAGTTGTATAAAGACAAAACTTGATCTTGATCTACTTTTTCAATTTCTCATCTGTGAGGGAGTGTATTTGGCTGAAGATGAACGAAGTACAATCAACCAACCAAGCCGGAAGATCCTCAGACTTACAAAATTGTATTTTCTTGTATTAATAAATTCATTTATTAAAAAGACAGGATTCTAAACTTATTAATACAAAATTTAGCATCTCAGAAAAATTTTATATTGTAAAAAAAATTCTAATCAGATAATTAATTTAAAACGTCTGTAAAGGTTTGTTGAGGCTTTAAATTGTTTCTCAGTCTGGTTTAGTAGTCTACAAGTAGACAATTGTAAAATGAAGCTCATTCAGGAATTTGGGGAAGATTCACAAGGTGTGGACTTCAGCTGGAGCCAGTGCTTAAGAGCCATCATGCACAGATGTATCCAGGACATGGGCTGCAACTCTTGCATTCCTTGTGTCAAGCTACTCTTAAGCCAGACATAACATCAGAGGCATCCCAGAGTCTGGCAGGGGAGAGAGGAGAGGAGGGACACAGAATCCAAGTTTCTTGTAAAGTTTGCAAAGTTTTGGTTTAAGAAGCCATGTCATATGCTGGGGTTGGTCCACTGTGTTTTATTAGGTCCAAGGTCAGCATAACCATCTACCAAGAAGTTTTAGGGCATTTCATGCTTCACTCTGCTGACCAGCTTTATGGAGATGCTAATTTTATTTTTTCCAGCAGGACTTGGCACCTGCCCACATTACCAAAAAAACTAATACATGGTTTAAGGACCATGGTATCCCTGTGCTTGATTGCAAATTGTTGAGATTTCACAAGCATGAACAGTTTTTATTGAGTACATTCAGCAGCAAGGTTAAATGTTTGAAGTCTTAGATAAATTACGCTCTGGTGCAGAACAGCGGTTTCGGTGGTGCCTAGGCAAGTGGGATGAGACCGCAGGGCATAACATAAGTCCTCTGGGTCGTGATGAGGCAGGCAGGTGGCACGCGGCAAGCAAAGACAGCGTGGTGCATGTGCAAGCATGAGGCAGGCAGCTTCCTTCTTGGCACAACAGTGTCAGAGTTTAGGCATTAAAATGGTCTACTCACCAGTCAAGCATGCCGTGGCTTTTTTATAAGCTGCTGGCAACTGGAGGATGGTGAGCCAGGGTATATCAGCAAGCCCAACCCCCTTCTCACACACACAGGGGTTGCAGGTAGAGGGTCATATGAGGTAAGATAGGTAAGATATAAGAGGTAACATGGAGGGGATCTACATCTGCCCCACGTAGACTCTCTACTGGTGTCCCGCAGGGCTCAGTACTTGGTCCTCTTCTGTTCTCCCTCTACACCCGGTCTCTTGGTAAGGTCATATCATTGCATGGATTCTCATACCACTGTTATGCAGACGACACCCAACTTGTTTTCTCCTTTCCTCCCTCTGACACTCAGGTTTCCACCCGGATCTCAGCATGTCTGGCAGACATCTCATTTTGGATGGCTGCTCATCAGCTGAAGCTCAATCTCAGTAAAACCGAACTGTTGTTTATCCCTTGTGACTCATCTCCAGGTCAAGACCTTGTGATATCCATGGACAACAACCAAATCACTCCCTCAACCACTGCCCGCAATCTTGGGGTAACCGTGGACAATCATCTGTCATTTTCCCCACACATCGCTAACCTTACTCGCTCTTGTCGATTTCTTCTTTACAATATCAGAAGAATTCGCCCATTTCTTTCTTTACAGGCTACTCAGGTGCTTGTTCAGTCCCTTGTTATTTCAAGACTGGACTACTGCAACTCACTCCTGGCAGGCCTGCCTTTGTCCACGATTCGTCCTCTGCAACTGATCCAGAATGCAGCAGCACGACTCGTTTTTAACCTTCCCAAGTTCTCCCACACCACCCCACTCCTCCGCTCCCTGCACTGGCTTCCTGTAGCTGCCCGCATCAAATTCAAAACACTGATGCTTGCCTACAAAGCTAAAAATGGCCCAGCACCCACTTACCTCTCTGCGCTAATTACACCACACACTGCACCACGTTCCCTCCGATCCTCCAGCACTGCTCGCCTCATCCCACCATCTCTCAGGGATCGAGGGCGGCATTCATCCAGGCTCTTTTCTGTTCTGGCACCAAGGTGGTGGAATGAACTTCCTCTAGATGTCCGTACATCAGAGACTTTGACTATCTTTAAACGACGACTCAAGACGCATCTGTTTCTCCAGTACTTGGACTAACACCCCCCCCCCCCCCCCCAAAAAAAAAAAAAAAAAAAAAAAAACTCTTCTAGATGTGTTGGACTAATGGTACTTAGATATTAACCTAGTTAACCCAGTATAAGTATGTATCCAATGTTGTAAACATTGAAGCACTTTTTTGTAAGTCGCTCTGGATAAGAGCGTCTGCCAAATGCCTAAATGTAAATGTAAATGTAAATGTAGAGGGGCGTGTGCAATTTTGTGTGTGTGAGTGGTTTGTGTCAGAAGGTTTAACTCACAGTACCGCCACAGACCCCTTAGCTTTCAACTCGCACCTGCCAACGAGATCACAATGTGTCTTCTGGACAATCCATCTGTGTTTCTGTGATGAGATCCAGTCCTGTGAACAGCAAAAAATTTGAAATATAGTACAGTATTGGAAATTCGGGGATTGGTGTTTTTAGCTCTTGCCAACTATTGTAGAGAAGCATGATCTGTAAAAAGCGTTAAGTGCCTGAGTACTTCAAATTCTCTATTGCCCATTTAATGGCAAGAGCTTTCTCACATAATTACATTATTCTTTACCGTCTAACTTCTGAGACAGGACCACTCCAAACTGGTTAGGTGGGCCTTCAATTGTTTAATTGCCGGGTATCTAGCAAACCTTCTCCGGAAGGCCCTTTATCAGGTGGTCTTAGAGTGGTGCTGTCATAGAGGAGAAACCAGGAACAAAACAGAGATAATAATTGAGAAAATAACCAATCAAGAAGATAACCTGCTTCTTGGTCATGGGTTGCGGGGAGCACTGGACTGTCTTCACTTTCTTCTCTTGCAGCCTCAGCTTCGGCGTGAGTCCCGGTTTAGTGTAGAACACTACTGCAATTGATCTGCTACAGATTACAAATGATGCACAGAGGCAGATTCATCAGGAGTGAGTTGTGAACAAGCACCTGAGTGGCCTGAGTGTAGAGAAATGAACAAATTCTTCTTAGAGAGCTGATTGGCCGAGCTCTTTCAGAGGAGAGGGATGAGAGGTACTTAGTACTCCGACATTAATCCCAGCTCTACAGCCGATCAGGGGCGTCTGTGAGCTCACGCAAGCGGAAGGAGCGGATAGCGCTGTCCTGCGAGTGTGTTATGCTGACCCTAACGGTGCGTGAGTGAGCAGTTTGAAAAGATCTGGTTGGCTGGCGTCACGTGGTTCAGAGGAAACACATGAGAGTCTTTGGCCCTCCTGACTGAGTGGTAGTAGTAGCCTTAATGTGGGAGCCCCATAGTGACGGGGTGTTGGTGAATTGGACACGACCAAATTAGGGAGAAAATCTGGGAAAAATCCCCCCCAAAAAAGGAAGAAATCAGTGAGTCATTTAGCAATGTGCTTAGAAAATAAAAGTTGATTAAGTTACATAAGATTAAGTAATCTCTGCCAGACATGGCCAATTTCAGGAACCCTGAGTATATGAGGGAGGAAAGAAGAGAATAAGTTGAGTGTTATTCACATAAATAAAACCTCACCAAAAGATTGGGTATAGAGGGAGAGCAGCATAAGTACTGAGTCTTGTGGGACACCTGTGGATAGTCAGTGTGGAGCATGTCACCTCATACTGTACGAGGAACCTTCTAGGTAGAAGGCAAACCATGTTTTGCCACAGATTCTGAGGCTTGCAAGGAAAGACAATAGGATCTTGTGGTTTATCATGTGGAATTCTGCAGGAGGAGAACATATACAGTATAGGGGTAGCTGATCTGGCAGCATGGAGCTTCTCAGTGACAGACAGCCCGATTCAGCAAGGCTGGTGACAAATTGAAGAATAAATTAGTCTTGTGTTCCAGCACATTCTAAAAGCAGTGTGAGAACTGAGTCAGGGGTCCAAAGTCTAAAGTAACAACAGCGCAAGTTTAATGCTCAGAGCCTAATGTTGAGCTGCCAATGCTAAAGGCGAAAGCGGTGAGTGGGCAGGCAGACGGAGCGGTCCCATGCGCTCCAGAAACTTCAAAGGTCAGAGTGGTGCCATGCACTCCAGTAACTTCAAAGGCAGTGAAGGAAGCACTGACGACTGATCAACACATGAGAGACATTTTGGCCAGCGTCAGGCATTCTAGCACGAGTGGTGCCTAATACACGCTGCCGCACACAGGTCGCACCTAACTATAAAAAGTTGCTGACAGCTAATTTATTCAGACAGGCACTTGAATAATTGAGGTTGATTGTCACTGCTGATTGATGTACACTGTCTGGCCAAAATAAAAAGCCACCAAACAAGCACTGTCCAATGGATTATTAAAACCTGGAAGAATAACAATGAACCATCAACAACAGCGATACATCCTGGATAGTGCTCATTGTGAAAGTCTCTGGAGACAGTGTTATGATCTGTGGTTGCTTCAATAGGTCAGATCTAGGCTCAGCAATATTATGTTGCAGCTTAATACTGACTAGATATAATAGCACTTACCGAGCACTGATGACCGACCACTGATGGCACATACTGTAATAAGAATCCCACGATTCAGACTGCACTGTAAAAAAAAAAAAAGCCTTAATGTAAAAACAGCTTTTAGAGAAATTGGCTGGCCAAACAAATATCTCACATTGCTGTTTATCTTACAAATAAGTAAGACTCAACTTAAGATTCAAATAATTAAGTCAGCTCACGTAGTATTGGTTGTAGGCTGAACTAATTATATTTTTGTAGGGTTGACTTAGTCCTCTTAATCTATTGTTTACTGTTCACAAATTGGATTTTCCCCCATTATAGCCCAGTAATATAGTTGGTTCAGGTGATTGTTTTTCCCTAAAAAATTTCATTGGCCTAACAATACCCCAACAATTATAACGCACAAACATTACTTAAATAAAATTATTTTTCAAAAACTAAGTCAAAGTTAAAACAGTGATCTGCATAAAACAGGAGACCACAGGTTCTATTTTGCTTAAAGGTCGGTAAAATACCTGAATGACACCAGATGCTTGATGATGAACTGTTTACATTATTTTTTCAGACAAAAAAGAATTAGTCGTTTGAGTTTGTTACTGATTAAATAGAACAAAAGACGTCTTCTTTTGAAAGACAAACAAAGATATACATAAATTTCATAAAAATATTCAGCAATGATCAAAATTAAATATATTAATAATGCTATTTAACACTAGAGTGTGCAAAATACTGTTTCTGGAATTCTAATGAAGGGTTAAATCTATGTAATGTTTCATATTTTAAAGGCTTGATATTTTCAAGAGTTTTTACGTAACTACATGTTTGGAGTGATGTTTTAAATTACCTGGGTACCTTGTTAATTTGATTTTCATACAAATAAGTTAACTGATATACCATTCATAGATGAGCATTAGCGAGTCTGAAGCCAAACTAGCATAGCAATTTTTATATCCTTTAACACTTCTGGGTTTTGATGAACTTTCACATGATTTCACCTCAGTGAAGGCAAATTGCTGGTTCAACTTGAATCTATTAATTTATTCAGTCCATGTCTTCAAAATTTTCAAGAACATAATGTTCCCTGTTGTCTCAACACATTCCACTGTAAGAAGTTAGTTACAATACAGTAGGAATTAATTCAACATTACTTCAGCATTTTTTTCTCTTATTTCTGGAAGATACGTTGCATGCATATGTTGCATGCTCACAACATATGTACTTATGGTCCCTTTAAGGTTTGTAAGCAGGGAGCACCCTTAATTCCATTATTTAAAGCGTAAAAAAAGAGAAACACAGATATTTATAATCACTATCACATAATGGATAACATTAATATATGTCAATAGTTGCTCAGAATGCAAGTATGGATTCTGGTAGAACTAGCTATGACAAAAAGAAAATACAGACATGAAGGCTTCAACAAACCTGAGTGAACTCGTGAAAGTGGGGAAAGAATGCATCAAAATATACCAATTATTCATAACAGTCTATAGGTGCATGAGTTCCTCAAGTCTGCTCTTTTATCTGTGAGCAAAATTATTCACAAAAGACATTACTAAACCAACGAGTTTTCAGCCTAGACCTAAACACTAAGACCACTGAGATCACTGCTATAAAGTAAAAATAAAACAAATTAACCTGCACTATATCTTTGAAAAGAATGACAGAGCAGTGTGTGTGTGTGTGAGAGAAGGCAAGAGGAGGAGGGGTGTATGTGAGTGAAGGCGAGAGGAGGAGTGGTGTGTGTGAAGGGGCACGATGTCCAATGATGCGCACACACACATAACAGCATGCTGATACTGAGAGAGAAAGAGAATGGATCTTTAACCTCTCTAATAAGAGTCTAATAATCTTTTGCGTTACATGTGCGCACACATGTCCTATAAAAACAGTATGCACGCTATATAAACACACATACAAACACAAAATAAGATGCTTTACACACACACACATGGTCATAGTGGTAAAGTAAACAGTACACGCGCGCACGGATGTTGATCATACCCGTGAGAGATGTGCACTAAGACCGCGCAGGGGAGAAGATTACCCACAATTTAGCAGCACGCGTGAGATAAAAACAATTGGCTCAGTTGTGATTACGTGACGGTCTTCGTCAAAGCATAAAGTGCATGCGTGATACATGATACTTGGTACTCGTAAACCAAGACTTGTTCATTTTTCAAGTCAAAATTTATTAAAAATCTTAGCCTGTCTTGCGAAACACTCGCAAACCGTGTTACTTGTAATCCGAGGTTCCACTGTATAAGACTAATCAAAGGGCCTAAAATGAAAACTCCACCACAGAACACAAAACTTTATTTTAATATGCATAGTAAGTCTGTCTGTCTGTAAGTCAACATTTACACCTACAAACTAATAATGATCAGTTAAATTAGACCTAAGTCAGGGGAGGCCACTTACATGAGTAAAACATATAAAATTATATGAAGCAAAACAGTGGGCTTCCTGCAACAGGCCCAGAAATGTTGAGTCCTGTAGCCTGTCAGTGACAAAGAGAAACACACCCCTCCATTTGGGATAATATACACTATATAGCCAAAATAGCCTGGCAATCACACCCATATGTGAGCCTAAAACCAAGTTGTTTTCAGAGCATTTTAAGTTGTCTAGAATTTTTTTTGCCAAGGTGGGATTAGATGAATTGCAAAGTACCAGTCCTCTTCAACTGACATCAGTGGTTTTACTAATGCTTTTTTGGCTAAATGACCACAAATCCCCACAGCCATGTTCCCAAATGTAGTAGAACTCCTTTCCAGAAAAATTATTTATCTTTATTATATAATTATTTATTTATAAAAAGAGATAATGAAAATCAAGGGGGGATGATGAGATAATGTATTTGTAACATTAGTAGTTTAATTGGTAAGTTATTAACAAAGCTATTGTATAATTATATTTAACCATTAAGAAGGAAAGAAAAAAAGTTAAAGAGCTTGAACCAAATCGATCTGATCTTCTAATTAAGCAGCAATCAAGTGATCACGACTGAGCTTACACTCGATGCCTTTTCAGCACTTCCTATGGCAAGCGGAGCTGGCTGACTGGATGCGATGTGAGTCATGCCTTTATTTTATACTACTAGTAATAAAGCTTAATCACCTGATAAATGGCTATTTACAGGCGATTATTAAAAGTTTAATTTTAATTTTGTTTCTGATAAGGTATATGCTATTCTACATATACTGTAAGCTTTTTACCTAAAATAATAATTTAGATATTTTCAGAAGTTCTTTGTAATGAACAACAGTTTGTTTAGTAACTATAATTTATTAGTAGATTTTTTTTCTTATTAACTGTGAGTATGTGAGTAATTATTTCAAACTTGGTAGTAGATAATGTTTGTTAGCAAATGTGAAAACTGCAGTAATGCTTTTAAGGATTTCATGCAAGAAATAGCAAGATAATGTAATGTATTATACAGTACTGTATGTGTAGCAGGTACATAAATAGTGTGATATGGTGACAGCCACCTCTCCAGGGCCATTGAGTCCAGGGTTTGGGTTATTGTGTGCATGCAGTTGCACATGCTCTTTACTTGTCTGCGTGGGTTTTCCATGGCTTCTCTGGTTTCTCCCAGCCTCCTAAAAAGATGCCAGCAGGTTAATTGGTCACTGTGTGTGGTGCCTTGAAGTGGACTGGTCAAGTGTTCCTGGAAGGCTAGAGATCCACTGTGACATTGACGAAAAAGAAAGCATTTATCAAAGATGAATGCAGGCAGCTAAATAGCTAAGCAGGTAGTTCATTAGGTAGCTATAAAATTAAACAGAGAGAGGGAGATAAAAAGAGCCACAGACAAACAGTATAGGATTTGTTCCCTGATTTCTGTTGATAAAGCCCTCTTGCCTAATCAGATTTATTACAGTATGTAAGGTAAGTATTCCCTATGTGGTCTGATCACATCAGACTAAACAAAACTGTATCACATTTCCATCCTTTAGTATTTTGAGTATGAGTTCACTTTATACTGTAGCAAGTTTCACTCACTTTGGAAAATCTTTTTGCAAAGGATATTTTTGAAGAGAGAGGAGGGGTGAAAGTAGACCCATGAAATTCCTCAAAATTACTCAGAACAGGAGACTCACAGGAAACAGCATTAGACAGAAGAAAACATAAACACATAGATGGAGCAAAGGCAATTGCACCATGACAAAAGGAGATCACACTAAGTGGTTTTCCAAAAACACTAGCCCAAACAAAACAGCCCTAAAGGCATTCTGAACCCATTTTATAACCTTCAATGTCTCACATTGTGTGAGGGTGTAATTCAACATAAAAATACATCTTTGTCTACTTGCTTCTGCCTTTAATAGATAATTGGTACAAAGGTGACTCAGCAAAAAAAAAGTTAAGTATAACAAAGATGGCCAAACATTTGCCTGAAACATGTGCGATCTAAGTGTTCCTTTTTTCTTTTCTTTTTTTTTTCAAAATAGAATACTGCTTGCTACTACTACTACTACTACTACTACTTATAATAATAATAATAATAATAATAATAATGTGAATCATTGGAGCAAAGTGTGGAGAGGAGATGAAATGGATGTGAGAACAGAGCTTCATTCCCTTTCAGCAAGTTGTCATGGTAATCATCCATAGGTTGAATCTTCAGGTGTGTACAAAATAAATATTCACTAACAACAAGACAAGACAGAGTGTGAAGGGGTGATTTTCCCTGAGGCCAGGTCAGGTTCTCTGTCTCTGAACCTTGCTATGAAAGAAGGCAGTTCAGATGGTAGGCTTGTCTGAACAGGAATATCATTAGAGGGATAACTTTTAAGAAGTGCTGTGACTAAATAACCCTAGTCGTCCTTTGTGGTAGGTTATTTGGTATCCGTGGCAGCATTTTGCCTTAGAACCACTCCTGAGATTTGGATCGCTTTTATTTCCTCACCTTTAAAAAATATAAGAAAACAACATTTAAGGACCCAAATGACCTCTGACCTCTTCACTTTGTTTCAATACCATGTGCCTTCCAGATGTGAAAATACCTAGGCAGCACTGAATGTGTTTTAGGAATATTTGAAATGTAGTATTTAAAATGATTTTTAAATAATTATTTTTAGTTTTTAGTGTTTCATGAGGTCCATAAATTGTAAGTACTGTATGTTTTAGATGACAAAAAGTTTAAGTAACTCCAGACTGCTAGGCGTAGTAGGAACTTCTCATATACTTCTTTCTCTTTAAATATGATGATCATCTATTCTTTCCAAATTCCACATTAAAAGGCATTATTGTCATTATCATTTTTTCAATAAAAAGCAGACAAGCTGTATCCAGTTCCTGGCTATAATTTCGATGGCAGACATGTGACAATAAATTACGGGCTACTTGCATTATCGTCTTCCTCTCTCTCTCTCTCTCTCTCTCTCTCTCTCAATTGGGGGGTACTTAGTCATTGGGACAACCAATCAAGATTGAGCAGGATAAGGAGGTGCAGGAGGAAGAACTACAGGAAGGAACTTTTTCTGATATTCATCATGTCACAGGTCAGGTTTCACTCCTTCTGTTGGGGATGTCAATAGAGGCAGGGACAGTCATAAAGAAGTGGTAGTAAAGAATTTACTAAAACAAAACAAACAATGTAATTTTCTTACGAGAAAACAGTAATCAAACAGAATGTGGTTTCTGCGTAGCATTTCACTGCGTATCCTACTGAGTATGGTCATGCATGTAACATATTAAATTAGAATTAGATTTCAAATGAATTGCTATTGGCCTAATGCAAGTGCTGGTATGAGAATACTTTTTTAAAAGATCGTTGAATGCAGTTAATATTTAAGTAACAGGGAACAGTGACACTGTAAAATAGAACAATGTAGGGTTAAAAATAATAAGGCAGTTAAAAATAAAGAGGATAGGTTTTATCTTCATAAATGTTTATTCCTCTAATAATGGCAAAAAGAGGGTGCAGCTCTTTAATAAATAAATAATGCGCTACAAATCCTTAGTGGAGGAGACAGCACAAGAGATTTTAATTTAGACAGAAATGGGAAGGAACCATACCCACAGTCTGCTAATGCATTTGAGGGACTCATCAATCAGCGTGGCTTGGTTGATGTAAGGAGGGTGAAAAAATCAAGGCATAAAATAATACACCTGGATAAAAGTAAATGATCCAAGCATCACTGTAGCAAGACTAGACCGCTTTTATGTCAAAATTAATAAGGAAGACATGTTCTCCAATGGCTTTTTAGATTACCACTTAGCTACATGTAATGATGTCTGACACATAAAAACATGGATCACTTTGACATTTTAATTCAAAATTTATGGAAACAAGTTCCTGCTGATGAATGGAGAAAAAGAAAAAAGGGTGGGAGATGCGGAAAATATCAGAGGCAATGAAGAGTATAATCCAAAATCTTGAGACAGAAACACATTTAATAAAAAACTAAATGATCCTTAGGAATGATGCCGAATCAAACAGTCTGCTTGAAGAAAAGAGAAAATGTTTCTTTCATTATGAGCAACCAAAAGCAGCCCTGGTCAGATGTTCATCTTCACCATCAAGGACATGTCTGACCTTATTTCAGTCGTTGTTAACCTCCTGACAACAGCAAAATATCAGATGGCAAACAAAAAAGATTTATGTAATAAATCTAGGATATCTGATTTTTTTATTTATTATAACTGGATGAATCAGATTTTTTGTAGGATAATACACAAAAACGCAGCTGTTTCACACATCACACACACACACACACACACACACATATTGCTGTACTCATGTTTGTGGTTACTCACACGTCCATGAAAATAACGTTGTGTACTTTTGTTGGTTTTTCATGTTTTATTTAATGTTTCAGTAACACTTTGAATGTTGCGTCTTCCTGGCTGAGTGTAATCATGCACAAATTGTACATGTCAAAAGACTGTTTCATGAATCTAAAAGGGCTGTTTTTTTTATTCTGAAATTAAAACTGATTAAATAATTTTATTTTATTTGACATGATACAATATTCAATCTTGCATATCTTTATTGTCTAGTATTTTATCATTTTTTAAATTTATATACATACTACATAAAGTATACTTGGAAAATTAATTTATATATACTTGAAGTTTACAAAATAGTGTTATGATGCAGGGTCCACTTACACTGTCGTGCCCACTTAGTACTACATCTAAGAAAAGAAAACTGTTCATTGTACCACCATTTATAAGAGATGAGGTAATTGAGGCAAAGGAGCTCTCCTGCTATGGGAAACCAGTCGCTCCATTTAAGAAAACAAACAATAACTCTGAAAATTCAGTCCAGGAAAAATGGGTTAAATGTACCCGCTACGGCCAAGTCCACTATACGTGACCTATTTGTGTCTGAGCCCGCAGTTTCTGTCTTTTCTATGGCAGAACCCTATTAATCTACTGTACTTTAATTGAACCTCCTGCATCCCCCAAACCCCCCCCACCCCCTGCTGTGCATAGCCACATAAGTTCATTGGTTTTAAAATACACTAAAGAAAAAAGAGTGGTTTTGGGTTTTCTGATGCTTCTTAACTGTTCTTGTAGCTTCAGCATCGGCTGAATTATAACATGGTACAGTGTGTTTTTAAGAAAAGCTATGTAAAAGCTGACAGGGCATACCGACATTTTAAAGCGAGAAATTATTTGTGTTTCTTTTTTTAACTTTTACACTTCAGAAGCAGTTTTTTTACCTAAGTAGTGTGGGATGTGGCAAAAATGTAAACTAAATTATTTTGTCAACACTCACAATGCGACCAAGTACATTACCAGATCTCCTAAAACTCTGGAGACTGAAGTGGTGGAGCTCCAAAAGTTAGTGGAGACCACAGGAAATAGAGTCCACATTGAGGCTCTGAAAAAGAACAAAATTTGCATGACTCGAAACAACAGTGTAGGGGGTGCTGGTCAACTTGTGCATTAAATGCATAACAGAAATAGATGCTCCTTCAAAGTGCTTCTTTGGCCCTAAGCAAAGTTTAATACATGCTGTGCAGAAATAATCAGGGGATTTCATATCCTAACCAACTGTAATTTGCAAGTCAGTCACTTTCACTCATGTATTTATAAAAGTGAGCTTGCAATCGTCCAAAAGATAGAGAAAAGTTTTTAGAAAGGTTATTAGGGGTTGTAGTATTCTGGGTTCAACTTATGCTTCAGTGCCATGATTAAAGTTTTGTACAGTGATATTGAGAGCTGACAGAAAGTTAATGATGGGTCATGTGCACCCTGCTCATACTGGTCTCTCAGTACCAACCTGCACTACCCCTTACTGTATATACTGTTAGCTTATAAAAATAGATGATGTTGTAAAAGATTTATATTCTCAACATATTTTATCATCCGCAAAAATGAAATGGAACAAGATTTAAACCATTTAGTCAGGGATTGGACACGTGAGGAACAAGTCCTGTAGACAAGCCAGCATGGAAAACACGAAGTTACTTTACTTTTTTGGGAGTGCACCTGGTAAAAAAAAAAAAGAACTGAAAAGGCACAAAGAAAACAATTTAGCTGCATCAATTCTATGGCACAAACTACTGTAGGCTGCACAAATCCTTACCCAAAATACAACCGCGTAGTAGATTCAAAGCCAGTGTTAGTGGCCTATGTAGGAGTAATCCTAGCTGGATTACCTGTTTTTTTTGTTGTTTTTTTTATCAAGGACACTTTTACACACCCACATTAAGTCTTTAACCATTCAGGGCTCCAAGTGGTGACTGAAATAGTTGCCACTGCACCTAATATTTTTATTTTGCAACTAGTTTTATCTGGGCAGTCAAAAATGGAGACCGACAAAAAATGCAATGATCTTTTATGGTGTTATAGACTTTTTTTTGCTGCGTATGCCTGTCTGGTGTGAAAGAACAGGATTATGTGTGATAGAACAGCAGCAGGGCGGCGTTCAATAACTGAGACAGTTCATTAAACGATTCAACTATCATTCACTCGCAAGCGTTTAAAAACTGCCCTTGTTATTGAACACAGCCCTGCTGTACTATCGTTGTTGGTAGTGTTTTCAGATTAGTGTTAAATTTATTTTAATGTCATTAAGAATTTTTTTTGCCTTATTCACAGTAGCTTTTAAAACTCGCCCAGTGCCATAATAATTAACATGCAAGACATAGCTTAGCTGGCTATCCAGGCAAAGGTAGCTGACATTAGTCAAGGAACATTGACAACTGACAAGAAAACTTAAATAAATCCCTAAATAGAAAATCCCTGACCTTTTCCTCACTAGCAGCCTGTCCAAACCCTGCATCTTCTACATCAGATGCCACTGATACAGAGACTGAGTCAACCAGTGAAAGTCATTCAAGCCAGACTTATTCAATATTCACTTTCCGCAGTGCAGTGAAAACTTTTCATCACTTCGGTTTGAGAGTAGACACAACATGGTGCAATGTCCTTGGGTTGAATAATTATGTAAAGCCTCTGTTGTGAGCAATGTATAAACTGTTATCTAAAAGACAGAGTTGTCTGAGTAAATGATTTTACCTGCATTTAATGCTTTATATGTCAAGAGTAGTAATTTAAAATCAATGCGAAATTTCACAGGGAGCCAATGAAGTGAAGATAAGATACTGTAGGTGTGATGTGCTCTTATCTTCTGGTTCTAGTGAGAACTCTGGCTGCTGCATTCTGGACTAGCTGAAGCTTGTTTATGCATCTAGTTGAACAACCAGACAGTAAGGCATTACAATAGTCCAACCTAGAGGTGATAAAAGCATGGACTAGTTTTTCTGCATCGTTTAGCGACAGTCTATTTCTTATCTTGGCAATATTTCTGAGGTGAAAGAATGCTATCCTGGTAATATTATCTACATGTGCTTCAAATGAAAGCCTGGAATCTATAATCACTCCAAGGTCTTTTACTGTTGCACTCGATGGAACAGAAAGGCCATCTAAAGTTACAGTGTGATCTAAAATCTTACTTCTAGCTGAATGCGATCCTATGACTAGAACTTCTGTCTTATCAGGATTAAGCAGAAGGAAGTTAATTAGCATCCAATCTCTTATGTCCTGCAAACATTGCTCAACTTTAGTAAGCTGTTTTTTTTTTTAACCTGGTTTTGCTGAGGCATATAACTGTATTTTGTCAGCATTACAATGAAAACTAATACCATGTTTACGGATTATGTTGCCAAGAGAAAGCATGTATAGGGACAATAGCAGTGGGCTTAAAACTGAACCTTGTGGAACACCAAACTCCACTAGAGAGCATGCAGAATAATCACCATTTAAGTCTACATTTTAATAATGATCGGTCAAATAGGATCTGAGCCATAAGAGGGCTGTACCCTTAATTTCTGCTACATTTTCTGATCTGTGAAGAATCCGATGATCAATGGTGGCAAATGCTTCACTGAGGTCAGGTAAAACAAGCATAGTTACACAACACTGATCAGAGGCCAATAGAAGGTCATTTACTACTTTAACGAGTGCTGTTTCTGTGCTGTGATGAGGCCTAAATCCTGACTGATACAGTTCATGTATGCTACTGTATTTCAATGTAGAAATGAGCATAGCTTCTCCGCTACTATCTTTTCGAGAATCTTAGAGATAAACGGGAGGTTTGATATTGGCCTGTAATTAGACAGCTGACAGGGGTCGATTTCAGTTTTCTTAATAATTGGTTAAATAACTGCTAATTTAAAAGATTTTGGAACATACCCAATGCTGAGTGGAGAAATAATTATTCTCAACAGGGGTTCTGTTATTGCTGGTATCTGTTTAAGAAAATGTGTCGGTATAGAATCTAATATACAAGTTGATGAATTTGCAGTAGAGATGAGTGAAATTAGTTCATTTTCTTCTAGGTTCCAATTTGACAGGGTTAGTTTAACATCTGCATGAATTACATTGTCCGGTTTTAAAGCCTCAATTTTATGACTAATATTTAAAATTTTATTATTAAAAAAGTTCCTAAAGTCCTTACTATTGTACGATGTTGTCGTAGATATTTCTGAAGTGGTCTTATTTCTAGTTAATTTGGCTACAGCAATAAATAAAAATCTAGGATTATTTTTATTTTCTATAAGAGTGAAGAGATATGTTGATCTAGCTACACTAAGAGCCTTTCTATAGTACAGGATGTTCTCCTTCCATCCTATTTGAAATACTAACAATTTAGTTTGACCCCATTTACGTTCTAATTTTAGAGCTGTCTGTTTTAAAGTATGTGTGTGGTCGTTATACCAGGGAGCAAGTTTCTTATTTCTAATAATTTTTCTTTTAACTGGAGCTACATTATAAGGTATAACCGACCGTCGACTCTAAATATTCAGTCGCCCAATCGAGTTCTGTGGGGTCAGACGGTAATCCAATCAAAGTTGTTAACTCTGGGAGATTACTGATAAAACTCTGTGTGGTATATGATGTGAATGTACGTTTAGTACGGTAGCATGGTGCTGCGCATACATTATCACTATAACACACTTTAATTGAGACAAGATAGTGATCTGATATAACTTCAGACAGTGAAGTTGTGAATAAGTTTTTAATGCTTAATCCGAAAGATATTATTAAATCTAAAGTGTGACCTGCTTAATGAGTGGGTCCTACTACACACTGATTTACTCCTACTGAGTCCAGTATGGACATAAATGCTCTACGCAAAGGATCTTCTGGATTCTCAAAATGAATATTAAAATCTCCAGCAATTAACGCTTTGTCTACAGAAACGACTAGGTTTGAGAGGAAATCTGCAAATTCACAAAGAAATTCTGAATACTTTACGGACCCTGGAGGTCTGTAAATGACGATTATCGGGATCGACTGAGCTGGCTTCATATTTGTAGCTACACTTGTTATGTTACTTTAGAGAACTTCAAATGAATTCAATTTGTGTCCGTGTTTTTGTATAATAGTCAGATTATCATTGTAAATAATGCGATGCCGCCTCCTCTACAAGTTAACTGAGGCTGGTGTATGTAGCTTTATCCAGGAGGACTAGCTTCATTTAGAGCTACATACTCGTCCTGTTTAATCCAGGATTCTGTTAAACAGAGTATATCAAATTCCTGATCCGTGATAATTTCATTAACTATAACTGCTTTAGATGCGAGAGATCTAATATTTAATTTAATCTGTTTTTACCCCACAGGTTTTGATCTGTAGTAACTTTGAAAATATGGGAACAGAAGTTCAGCTGAAAAGGCATCAATTTTATTCTAGGACAAGCAAAAATAGCCTCATACAACAACAGGAAGAAATTAGACACAAAATACACTTATTATTAATTATTATTTTTAGGAATTTAAATTAAACATTTATAAAAGGGTTTTATTTGTCTTTTTTAATTATTTTTTATGTTATTTTATTTTGGAATATCATCATTTTATGCTATTTTAATCAATGCATGAGTGTTTACCTACCTGGCATTTATTTAAAGTATATTCATTTATTAAGTCACTTGAGTAATTTATTTGTAATTTTTTTTGTTTAATAACTATAGCAGGCATGTAAAAAAATTATGACCATTAGTAAGTGCTACATTTCATGAGTGGGTTAAATATAGAAGACTCTGTCTGTCTGTCTGTCTGTCTGTCTGTCTCTCTCTCTCTCTCTCTCTCTCTTTCTTCCCATACTCTGTCTGACCACATGTTCAGTGTTTGCTGGAATTCTTACCATTCTCCAGTGTCTGGCTTTGGGCCGGCCAGCAGCTACTCAAAAAATATTACATAAATCTTTTTTTTTTTTTTTTTTTGGCCTAATGTGTTAAAATAAACATTTTCCACATGGGAACTCTAGATGACTGCTTAGTGATAATAATCACTTTAGCGGCTGACTGTGAATGAAACAGAATACACACACATGCACACACACACACACACACACACACACACACACACACACACACATCGTACAGCAGGTTATGTCCACTTCATTTTTATGGAAAGGAGACATAAAGGGGATTATTATGGAAATATATATATATATTGTTAATTAGGCCAATTAATGTATTCTGGTTTAGTTGCTACTAAATCAATTTTACTTGCAAGTGGAAAGTCGATACTCAGGATGGTATTATTTTTTACCTCTGTGCTAAGAAAGGTAGTAAACTAACTGTGATGAGTGATATATATTTTTATTATCAAAAGACACAAAAATGTTTAGGTAAAGATTTAATAAATGAATATGGTAGCATGTTTACTAATATAATAAAATAAAGATAACGATACACATGTATAGATAATGTACACAAGTATACAGTGTAAACCATTCAAATAAAAGGAGTGCTGCTTTGTTGCTGAGTGCATCCAAGGTAAATTGATGTCAGTGTCTGAATTCAGAGGAGTTTGGAGTTCCCAAATAGCATTTTTGAGTTGATGTGGTGTTTTTCTTGGCTTTTTCTGGTTGTAGGATGGGAATTACAAGTAACTCAATAAAAGCCTGATTTACGGCTACTCTGCTGTACTTATAATTACATGTGGAATATGTTAAAAATTGCCCCTTAAAACTACTCAGTGTTTAGTCACAGTTCAGGTCTTTCTCTTCTTATTTAAAGCTGTTTCCCCGACTCAGCCCTAGGGAAAATGAGCTACAAGAAGGATGGAACAAGAGAGAGATAAAAAAAAAGTCCTCTTCATGAAGAGGGACAAAGCTATGAACAAATCTCATAAAGAAAAAAAAAACGTTGTAGGGGGCTGGCCTACAGACAAGCTGCCTATTGAGCTTCACCCAGCCGTGTACAATGCCTAAACTAACATCATTGACATTTGGAGCTGCCCAGTCTTTAGAGCATGAGGGCAGGGGGCAGGGAGGTTGGCAAAAGAAAGAATGTTGGAAAGGAGCCTCTGGAAGCTCTAGCTACTGATCAAATATTCATCATTCATGGCCTGAGAAAAGTGACATCTGAACTAGTATGGCCTTTTGCCATGAGAGGAGAGACGAGGAGATGAGAGGAGAGAGGAGGAAAGGAGAGGAGAACGCTCAAGAGCAAAAAACAAATAATGGACCAATAGACAAGAATGGAGCAAAAAAGGCAAAAACACTGTGGGGTAGCCATTGGAACAGGCAACATCTGAAAAATTCAGCTATACCGTGATCATCCCCATGGCTCCACAACCTCAGCCACCGGACCTTAGGACCAATTTAGCCACCCATGACAAGCTATAATGTGTTTCTCAATCACACTTGCAATCAGTTGCTAATTAGAACCATATATGTCTATAAATAGACAGTAATGCTAGACATTGCTATGATCTGGTATACTGCCCTGCTAAAAAATCACCACCCTAATTTAACTAAGCAAATAGTTAAGAGCAATGATTAATGTGTTTCAGCTGGCAATAAGTAATTTTATCATCAATGGTACAGTGAGTAAATTTTCTCTGTAAAACATTATTAAAATCTGGAAGGATGGTGGTGAACCATCATCTTTGAAGTAGAAATGTGGTCAGAAAAAAATTGTAATGATCATGATCAGAAACAGTAGAACTCTATTTTAAATAGAGAAAGCAAGAGTCATTCCACATGCACAATGTCATGGAACTCAAGGGATTGGGACTAAACAGCTGTGTAGCCTTAAGAAAACATCAATACAAGATCCTGTAGAGAAATCATTGTGACTCTAAATTAAAATAAATGTTGTGACATTGCACAAGATTATTAAAACAATGCCACAGAGAATGCATGCTGTAATAAAAGCAAAAGGTGGTCCAATAAAAAAACAATTTGAATGTGTGACTGGCCAAGCAGTGTATGTATAATACTATTCTTTTTCAGCTGTAACCTAAAAATTTAGAGAACCAATATCCTTATTTAAAAGTTACAGGGCAAAGCAAAAATTATACATATGCACCTAAAATGAGAAAATGTATAACAGACAAATTTTTAAGCACAGCTATATGACCACTTCCTGACACTCCCCCACCTTACCATGACAACTCTTGCCACCTGCGTAGGAAAGTTTTGGTTTGAGCATGTGTCAGCAACACATTTATATGTACATGCGCACACATACACACAGAAACACTCTCACACACACACACACACACACACACACACACACACACACACACACAAATCAAGGGGAAGGTTTGAAACAGGAACCCATGTTTGTTTAAATAAGATTCCCTCTACGCGGTAAACAAGTCAGGACCACCAAGCCCGCCTCTAATTTCCTGGCATCCTGCACACACACTGGCAATGCACCATGGGCACCACTGCACACTACCTGCTGTACTACACCAGCTCTGCTACTTGAGTCTACCTTTTCTGGCTCCTCTGCTTACTTCTAAAAAAAAAAAAAAAAAAGAAAAAGCTACGTAATATTAGACACTCTACATGATATTTGTGATTCAGCTACTGAAAAAAAATGCAACATATTAACTGACTGCAACTGACTGTAAAAAAAAATGTTTTCAAGTAAGTTCCTTGTATGAACATCCAGAGACTTTTCATTTTATTCAAGATGTTGATATGGGCTAAAATCCAGTTGGCTAAAGATTTCTTATAATTAGATAAAAATCCTTATTTTATTTTGGATGGGAATGTGCTGTTAAAATTACCTGAGTGAATAAAATACATTAATATAGCCCTTCACAAAGACTTGTCCGTTTATCTCAGATATTTAATTGTCTAGGTGCTGTACTTTGTGTTGGAATTAATATCACATCTAAACAGGAATTCAGGCTTATGTACCCCTGCTGTCATCAGTGGCCCACCACAAACATTAAATTCACCTCATAAAGTGCCATCTGGGTATTAGGTCACTTTTATGACACTTAATGCCATCAACTGCAGAAGAAAGATTACACTTTATTAATTAATTCATTCATTCATTTATGTTTCATGAATTTATTACTTGTTTTTATTGGTGTTGCTTATTTCTTTTCTTTGTGTAAAGAAATTAAAATACTGTAAATCATACTATAAATGTTCAGATTAAAATAAAGAGCATGTGCAGCATGAAACGTGGCAAGATTTTAAAATGTAAACAAATTTAAATGGCTTGTATGCTATTAAATATACATTACGAATCAACATTTGCAGTTGTAAAAAACAAAAACTTTCATATGGTTTATATCAATACTATTAGTTATAATCAGCTGTAAGCAGAAGGAGAGAAAAGAACAGAAACAGACACAGAGAGAAGGGCTTAATCCTCTCTTAGGAGTAACACATGTCTGACCATAATTACATCCTTGAAGCCTTTCTCTGACCTTTGACTTCTACCCCTCATTCCAGAGATGACTGCTTTGAGTGTCACATTTAATCACACACATACACACACACACCTTCCAGAACTAGTCAAAACCTATTCATTTTATTCCTCTTCATGCCAGTACCTTTCTAGATCTAATGTTGTTTAATTGTCTTTTTATCCATTGCCAATAAATAATGTTTGAATTTCTAAACCACATCTTTCTTCTTATATTAGGAAGTGAGTCAAGAAAAATCTATATGGTCTGGTATATGGTTTTTTTTTTTTTTACACTGTCGAATCAAATGAGCCCTGTCCCTCTTTATGCACTGAGAAGCTTAAGAAAACAAAAAAGTTTTTTTTTTATTATTATCATTTTGTGTTACAGTCCCCCTACAAATTAAATGTCTTCTTCCTTCTCTGCCTATTATGGTTGATTTACTATGTAACTAACAATAACATTGTGGCTCGCTAACATTCAGGTCTGTTAGAACAAAGATACTTTTTAAAAAGTAATTTATAGCATGATCTGACTTAGATTGACGCCACTTTCTAAAATATCTACACTCCTTTTTTTAAGTCTTAGAGGACACCAAAATGTATTCCAGCTGAAATAAAATGGAAAACAGGTGAAAAGGTAGAGCCAAGTTCACATGACTGCTTCCCCACTTTTCAGAAATGTCCGAAAAGGGCTTCAGGTATGCCTTAAATTGGGTGGGAAATTCCTAAAAATAAAATAAAATAGAAAAAGTGCTAATTTTCTATAACATCATTAATGTTAATCTGTTTAGCAATATAAAAGTTAAATCAAGAACGGATATGGACCTAAATCTCCCAGCCTGTCAGCCTGTAAATAGCTAAAGAACTAGATTAGCTGGATGCTCAAACTAGCATGTTAGTATTGGTACAGTAAGTTGAAGCTATTTTATACATGGCAAAGTTTGGTGTTAAACAAAGCAATTTTTAAAACAGGATTTGGTTGGCCAGTTTCTTATGTGCATAAACATTAGCAGTATTATGATGGCAGCTTAATTAGCAATTTATGCAGAGCTAGCACTGTAAACATTAGCTAAGTAGCTGGCTAAAATGGCTAACCTACTCATACTCCTTATAACCACTGTGTAGGTCATACCAAATAGTAACTACTACTATTCCCATATAATACTGATGAAAGTGGTTTACACAAATTCTCTGGTACATTCATAGCCCAAATATTAGTTAAAAATAATAACAGAATAGCTTGATGAACAAGCATTAAAATAAGTTTAATATAGCAGCTCATTCAGCTTAAACCTCTCCAGAGCTTTAAAGCTTCTAGCTAGGAGTGTTAGCTTAAGAGTGATTTACAACCAGTCTCAGAGCAACTGTGAGCAAGGAAAACACAAACTCTTATCTCAGTGAGAAGGTGGAGCTGACCCTATTGCTATGTATGACACATTATTTTAAAGACTGTCATTGGTTGTCAGTCACACACACACACAAAGTGCTAGTGATGTGTGGGGTGACCCACAACCCATGGCACTTGTGAATAAATCGGGTTGGGTGGCTTAGAATGATTTTTGCTGTAGGTTCAGGTTGACAGGTTGCGGGTGGGTTTATGACTAAAAGAGTGTATTCAGAGTTAGCCTAATTATTAATAAATGCAAAAAAAAAAATACTTTGCAATTTTCTTTCCCTCTTTTGTCACTCTTTTAGACATTACGCACACACCTACACCAAACACAGCAGTAGATTTAATATTAGAAGCCCATCTCGCACGCTGGTATCTGTAGCTTTTGTTTGCATTATGCTTACACTACCTACACAAAAACATTTTTTTTCCTATATTTTTTAGACTCTCTTCTGAGAGTGGAAGACAAATAGTAAGGTTCTCCCTCGCTCTATCGCCACCTGCTGGTGGGTTCCTGCACAGGTGTTTGATTTGCACATTTTAGAGTGGGTAAGGATGGCTCTCTTATCAGGCTGGGTTTAAAAAATGCATGAACAGTGGATCAAGTACTCTCAATCATGAATTATTTAAGAACATCTTTTCTCTAAAATAACATTTTTTTTTAAATCTTTTATTTACCAAGCTGGTTAGTTTTGTACTAAATCTGTTTGAAAATAACTGGAGAAAAATGCCTCCACTCATTTCAGTGACTGGCCTGAGTCTACAGCATGCTACTGCTCAAAGGTTGGTGTAAATGCTGACTTATTTACTTTACTAGATTTTTGCATTGTAGTTTAATTACATGGACTGATTAGAAACAGAGGGTACACCTGCAAGATTTACCTGATGACTGCATATCCAGAGCAACAGCCTGGATATCAGGATGAATTTAAGTGGATCATGGAAAATAGTTTTAAAATAAAGCGTATTTTATCATCCCAGTTTAATATCATTTTTAATACTTACGGGCCCATATATACTAAGCGTATCTTAATTCAATCCTGTGAAAGCTTTATGCACATAGACAAAACTTATAGATGTGTCACACAGCTGCATAAGGTTATCCTAATCAGACTGCTAAAATCACAATGGTTTCAATACAGTAAATGGCCCTATAATAGAGCAGTGTAAGACTGTCATAATCACAGACTGACATGATCAAAATGACTTAAAAAAAACTGGAAAAAAAGACCGTTTTGCTGGTAGAGGGGGTATTAAAATGTAAAGAAGTAATTAAAGAAAAATTCTTTTTCTAAAGATAAAAATAGGGAGTCAGTTGCTGCACGTATCCCTGGAAGTGTGAAAAACAGGGTGTTTGCCATGGTAGTGCTGGAATGAAAATTCAACTTATGAAGTTGTCTACAGTGTCAAATAATTTAGTATGAAATATAAAATACAAATGAATATAATTTAAATATGGAATAATGCAAATTCTCTATCTATCTATCTCTATCTATCTACAGTAAAATCTCCACCTATCATTTGGATACTAAAATGAATGATGGGCAGGAGAACAAAGTGGCGCTAAAATTACAGTGCAATACTTTAAACAAGTATTACTTTATCCCCTGACCTGCATTCAAAAAAATATATAAACAAGTAGGGTTTGTTAAAGTGCCCTGGAATGTCTATGGGTGGAGATCCTAGGATTGGATGTTCCTGTACAACGATTGTATTAGTGTACTGTACCAGTCTGTCGACTACAAATATTGATTTTGTATAGTATAGTAGACAGGGTTGTACAAAAAACAAAGATGTTGAAAAAATCCATTCTGGCGAGGGGTTTACCCTCAAACCTTATATCATAATCATAATTCTTTTTTTCTTTGTAAAACAAAGCACTTTGTTATAGACTATCAAATGCCAATGAAGAGAGTAAGGACATCATCCTTTAGACAAGTATCTGCCATTAGCTGCCAAGACCACCTAATACTATTGGAACTTCAGCTAAAATTAGCAATAACTGTCTGCTGCTAATAATTTTACTATACAGTACTTAGCTTATTTATCTTTTAAGTACTGTATCATACAAATAAAAAAATGGTCTATCGCAGCCCACATGCATTTCTTTATGCTGTTAGTATGTGTGAATTCTTCTATTTTAAAACCATTATATTATTATAATGTGTATGTCTGCTGTAAAATAAAGAGTCAGCCAAAAAACTTCAGCAAAAGAAAAAAAAGGAATAAATATTTTAATATAAAATTTATTGCAATATGTTTTATATTGATATATCATAATATTATGATACTAATATGATGTTAATATTATATTAGTGTACTGTAATATACATCATACTATTTTTCTTTTCCTGAAGTGTATATACATTTTTTTGCCTGACCCTGATCCACCTCTTGTTTTTCCAGCAAGCATTTGATTCTATATCTGTCACGGGAACAAATATCACGCATATCGGACTCACTCTTTCAAAATGGACATGGCCGCGACTTGATGTGGAAAATGTGGCTTAACGTAACAAGTTGGTAATCCACTTCATGATACATATTAACAAAGCTTGGGAATGTTTGGTTAAGTGAAGCTGGCTACTACAATAAAACCCTGAGTTTGTTGAGCTTGCTTGGTGGTACAGCACTCAGTTATTCCCTACGACATATGGTGCTTTTAACAGAATAATTTGGTGGGAATTTTTCATGAGCTGCACAAGGCCACAGCTGGGGTACAGGTGGAGAGGAAAAGAAAGGGAAAGAAGGGTTTGGAAAAGAAAAAGAGATTAGCAAATAAGACGGAGAGAGCGGAACTCTGCACTCCAGGGGAGGAACAGAGGGACAAAGTGACAAAGCTCCACATCTACTATGAGACAATGTAGAGACATTATGAGACATGTGTGTGTGTGTGTGAGAGAGAGAGAGAGAGAGATTTTAAAATCTAGACATATACCAGGCACTGTAATATTGCTCAGGGTGGTGGAGTGGGGTACAGCTTGTATTAGACACAAACAAACAAACAAACAAGCAAACAAAAATGCCAGGGTGGCCATTAGGTCAGCTCTTGGCAAGGATTCTAATTAAAACCAAACTTGTTTCCTTTGTTGAACAAACATAATAAGGACTAGGTTGCATGGCGTAGAGTAAAGCAGAGAGTATTTTGCCTTAGCCAAAATATTAAGTGGCTGCAGGTGCCTCAGGAATGCCCCAGAAGGAGGGAGAAATAGCGAAATGATCTTTTCATTCTGCTCTTCAATTTCCTGATGTTTTTTCTTTAAGACTTTCACCCTCTGTCTATTCTTATCATTTTTTCGGTTATTATCAGTTGCTAATTATTCCATTTTATCAGACATTGCATTTTCTTAGTTGTAAGCAGAAATTTTATTTCATGTTTAACACTGTTTTTTTCTTTTCCCTGTAGATTCTGTAATACAGAATTATGGGTTCCAAAACGTAATAGTTTTGGATGAAACTTGTTTCGCAAAGCTTTTTAAATGAAAGTTTTATCTGAAACGTCCTGTTAAGCACAATATAGACTATAAACACATGGTAACCATCACATGATAAATTTAGTTGTAGGAGAAATCGTAGCAAAGGCATGGGGGTAAGGATAAGCAGGAACAGATGCAGAATCTCGGACCTCATGGACCTGAAAGAAGAGTCATGAACCTTGCTCAGGCCTCTTATGCTGAATCAAGCCAGGATTCAAAAAAGAAGTTAATTTCCTCTCTCATCTCTCAAGACAGACATTCCCTGCAAAAAAGCAGTGAGTTGGATTTACCACACATTCATGATCCTTTGGAATGCATATGCGCTGGATAAGCACATGTGGCTTTTTAAGCAAGTTAAGATAAGAGGGGTGAAGAAAAGGTCAAGTAAGTCAGAAATTACCTAAGGCTGTCCTCACAACTTCATAAAGGAGAACATGAAGGACAAGGACTCTCCTGAGTCATGGCTTGCACTAATGATAGAAAAAGCTAAATACCTTTGCACTATATCATTTATTATGACCTTGCTTTCAGCCTCTGGTGAACTTTACATATCGTATGTCTAATTAACATGTGTGCTTTTAAATTATATCAATTCAGTTATTTTTCATACTGCTTATTCAGTGTAGGTGTAATAGTTTGAAAAAATGTTTGGTACAGTAGTTTAAAATTGTTAATCAAAAAAAGGAGGGAAGGGTACTCATTACATTTTACATGAAAACTATAGAATGAGAATGAGAAGCGATGCTAAATTCACTTGTAGGATCCATAAAATTACAGTTAAAAGTAGATGGACACGGATTAAAAACAACAGAAGTGAAATATTCTGTATAAAAAGTTAATATTAAGAAAGTACAAGTGATAATTGTCTAGCTGTGTCTGTAGAAGAACGTGCTGCAATCTTTTGAACAAATAGAAATAAAAATTCGTGATCCATTAGGTGTCCCTATGAAAGGACAGGAGAGGGAGCTAGCACCACAGTGGTCATTCCATACTTGGAGAGTAAAGCACTGTGTGCAGCTTCTTTATTCATTATTTCACTTTTCAGGTGTGGTAAACACGTTTCAATTGACATGTTAGGAAATGGACATATTTAGGAAAGTAAGTACCTGTCATGGCTAAATTTTACAGTTTAACGACTGTAGTATGAAAAGTGGATAAGGATTATTGGATTATTTTTTTGCTGAAATGAAGTTACTAAAGAACATGTCAGAGTCATACACTGAAAAGACCTGTAACCTAATACATCAGACATAAGAGCATGGAATGTTTTGGGTGCATTTTCTTTTCTTTGGTCACTGAGAGAGAATAGACTGCAGAGTTACACATTATGCGTACAAAATGAAATTTAAATATATATACTCCCCCCACTCTCCCCACATTTCCCCCACTCTCATTGATCACTCAGGTTTGTTGACGGTGAGGTGATTGTTTGCTTTACATCTCAGGAAGCCCTCATGTCTGTGTTTTCTTCTGGCTCTCCCTTTTAGTTATGCTGTTATAGTTAGTCCTGCTGGAGTCCCTGCTTTCACTCTACAGTAAATATACATTATCATTATACATTATGTGACTGTGACCATACCTAACTGTTATCTCTAATCTTCTGCTCTCTCCTCTCCTGTTCTCTCTCCCCCTGTCTCTCTTTCCCTCTCTCTGTCAAACTACACATGTCGTTTCTGAGCTGCCAGTGATCCAGACTCCCTTTGCCCTCTGGACCTGTCTGACTGATCCTGGTGCCCCGCTTCTGGTTGGAGATCTTGTCACATGGATGCCCCATCCACGTGACATCCAGTGCTGTACATCCACATCATAAAAAGGCTAAAAGTAAACAATACACACAAAACTAATCCAACTAGTAGGCACAGTAGCGCCTAGTAGGCCATGGAAAACCAATAGGTTTTTAAAAGGGATTTAAAAATAGGTAAATTAGGAGCCATTCTGATATCAATTGGCAAGTCATTCCAAAGGCGAGGCCCAATAACCGAAAAAGCACGGTCACCTCTGCGCTTAAGTCTGGAATGTGGGATTAAGAGGAGGTTCTGGTCACAGGATCTCAAACTTCTCAGGGGGGTATGGTGGTGCAGCAATTCAGATAAGTAAATGGGTGCTTGCTGGCGTAACGATTTAAAAACAAATAGTAAAATTTTTAAATGATTTCGGAATTGAACAGGCAGCCAATGAAGGGCTTTCAAAAGCGGAGTCACATGATCCCTTTTTTTTTTTTTTCAAGAGAAATTTAGCAGCGGCGTTCGGTGTCTGGGGGCGGTTTCACTCTACCATAAAGTTGGTGGTTCAGGCCTCGACAGGTGTTTCTCTGAGAACTTGACTTGGCTGCAGTCGCTCGATAGTTCAGGACTGGAATTTCCAACAAGTCTACCTGGTCTCTCCAATAACTACCTGGACTCCATATTAATTGCCTGCCACCTAACACACAGTATTAATGCAGATCAATTTCTGCTTTCTGTTTCACCCAAATAAGGATGGGTTCCCTGTTGATTCCAGTTCCTCTCAAGGTTTTGCCATATCAGGAAGTCTTTCCTTGCCACTGTCATCCTCAGCTTGGTCATCAGGGACTATCTGACCATTTTGATTCATACACATTCACATTCCATACAAATTTAAATTATTCTTTTGATTTTGTAAAGCTGCTTTGCGACAATGACAATTGTTAAAAGTGCTATACAAATAAAATTGAATTAAATTGAGTTAGCATCACCGGTTTCAATGAATTAGTCTGGAAGCACAATGATAGAAAACTACATTTGACATGTAAGATCCTTTCCTTAGGCACGATTACAGTTTTTGGCAATAAATATGGCAGTGTAAGGAAAGGGGACAGATTTAGTCAAGTGGATTGGTATGCTTTACATTGTATATTTGTGTCAAAGGAGCATAAGACTCACATTGTCAGACTTAAGAACAAATCGGACATACAAACATGCTCCCAGAACGAAACTCATTCATAGGTCAGGGACTGCCTGTGTTTGTTGTATTGTTAAAATGATTCTCACTTACAAACTCTGCATACGGGGTGGAGCCTATACCAGAAGACTTGGGGCATGAGGCAGGGTGCATGGATTTTTTGCTGATGGCACAGGCATATTCCAAGATGATAATGTCAGGATTCATGCAGCTAAAATTTTAAATGAGTACTTTATCTGTGTCATGGTTTCAATCTCTCTCTTGTGAAATTCACATTTCTCCGCCTTCGCATAGAGCTCATGTTCGCGTAGACAATGGAGGACGGCGGTTACATGATGGACGTGTTTGGCATATGACGAGTATACTAAAATGTCGTCTAAGTATACTATAACAAAACGGTTTAACATATGCCGAAACACGTCATTCATGAACCCCTAAACACCGCAGGTGCCTTTACCAGTCCATAAGCCATCACGTTGTATTGGTAATGACCTGATGTTGTGCTAAATGCAGTCTTCCATTCATCCCCTTTGCGAACACAAACGATGTGCGATGCGGAGGTCGAGTTTAAAAAAAATGGATGCGCTGCGGAGCTGGTTGATAGCAGCCGGTACCAGGGGCAGTGGGTGCTTGTATTTGATTGTGATTGCATTGAGCCCCTGATAATTAATACATGGACGTAAGCCCCCCTCCCCCCTTTTTGATAAAAAAAGAAACCTGCCGATGTGGGTGACGTGGATCTGCTAATAAGTCCCTGACTGAGAGCCTCATTCACATATTTCTCCATAGCCCGGGTTTCTGCCACGGACAGTGGATAAATGCCCGAGCAAGGCGGTGTTTTCCCCGGCAGGAGCTTAATCGCGCAGTCCCACGGACGATGAGGGGGAAGTCGTGCGACTGCCTTAATGCTAAACACGCCTTTAAATGCTAAACATGCCTTGTGTGTACTCTGATGGCACTACAGTGGATACTTGAACTCTAGGGCTTTCAATCGTGGTTGTTTGGACCGTCAATGCCGATGGTGTACAGAATTTAGCGCATCTGCTTTTACCAGGATATGATGCGTGACCCTGCCCAATCAAAATTGGGATTGTGGGAACTGAGCCATGGCAGACCCAGTACGACGGACTGATCCAACCGCGAAATCACAAAAAAATTTAATTCCTCAGTGTGACCGGGAAAGGTTAACCGTAGGGGCACGAAAAGATGTTCAACTGGCGAGTGCGTTAATGTTTTGCTGTCTAGAGCCTTAATTGTGATCGGGTCTGGAAGCTTTGACACAGGAGCTTGCAGCGAGGAAATGACAGCCGATGAAATAAAATTTCCAGCCGACCTGGAATCTATTAGGGGAAAGACAGAGACAGTGTGATTATTATAAGACAGTGTGGCATGCAAGCAAAAACCGTGATGTGTGCGTGGTGGTGTGTGGTTGGTTACTTGAATTAAAGGACAGTTGCGTAGTTGGTGTGTGCCCCCCCCACAGTACAAGCATGACCCAAACAAAATTCTTTGATGCCTCTCCTTACTTCGCGGAAAATCGGACCTACCCCCTACTTCCCTGGGGGTGGGGGGGGGGGTGCTTTCGTTGACCGCGGGTGCTGGTCCAGCTTGATTGCAAGTTGAATACATCCATCAAGAGATAATCCCTCATCGCAACATGCCAGTTCTACAGTAGCTGTACATTGGGGTGGAGTCCGTCTCTGGATTGGGCGAGTAAGCTTTTACTGCACCAGCCGCTCTCTGCGGCAAGGATTCTAAATTTTACCCCGTAATCTGCGACCGTTAACTGTCCCTGCTTCAGCCTAAGCAGTTGTTGTTCCCCCGTCTTACCATGGTCTGGGTGGTCAAACACTGCACGAAAAGCTTAAAGAAACCGCTCGTAGCTGGACGTGGCGCTTCCACCTGCGCTGTACACGGTGGTAGCCCAGTCCATCGCTGGCCCAGTTAGTTGTTGAATGACGAAAGTGACCTTTCTTCTATCAGGTAGATCGGGAAAGTTGGTCAGGTATAGCTCACAGGCCAGGAGGAACTTCTTGCACCCCTCTGGGTCTCCTGCATATCTCTCCGGAGGGGCAGCCTGAGTAGGTGAGTGTGTGGGGCGCCACCAAGGAGAGGAACGGGATGCCTGATCTGTGGCGCGCCAGGTCATTAACCGCTCTCGCCAGACTGTTAATCTGCCCCCGCTGTCTTTAAACGTAATTCAGATAAGGGGGTTCGTCCTCCGGGAGGGGCGTCCCTGCTGCGTTCAGTAGGGTCTGTTCATCTGTCATGGTTTCCATGCTGAGAGAGTGAACGCAGCTGCAGGGTTTTAAACACAACTTAGTTTATTTACTTCAATAATGTTCAACAAGAGAAACAAAAGAAAACTCACTCCGACCTTGACCTTAATGAAGGTTCACAACGCTTGACGTGCTTGCGCCTGCAGACTCTGCTTAGTCCTGGGAAAAGAATGTAAACACAAGATGTAGACACACAAACATGGACGTGCACAACAGTGAACAGACGAAGTGATACGGGTTCGGCTGGAATAAATAGGGAGACAAACGGGGTCGACACAGGTGAACTTGATTTGGTGCTAGTGAAGTTTAATGGTGAACAATACACATGCAGACATACTAGGGGGAGACAAAGTGGCGGCTCAGTAATCTGGAGAGCCAGATCTTACTCCCCAGGGCTGAGGTGGCTCAGATGTGACAATCTGTAGCAGTGGAAGCACTTGCATATGTGTGCATGAGGTCGGGCATACTGGTCATGCTGTCTGACAATTCATTGCTAGTATTGAGCTGCCAGTTGGCTCTAGAAACTGAGAGGTACGGACAATCTCTCAAATCACATGGAAGTGGTGCATTGTTAAAATGAAAGTGAAAGGGAATGCATGACAGCTGTTTGTTACACTGTCACCTAATTCTGTTTATTCTGTCTGTCAGCTTTGTTTGCACAGGCAACATTCAATTTTTCCAAATGCACTTAATCACTACAAGTTTGTTGTTGCAGATATGGTAGAAGGTCACTTCTAATAATGTAATTATGTAGGGCCATGAGGACAGTGTAAAGGAGCATGCTTTGCACATGGTGTGGGTCATATTTTAAAGCAGGCTGAGTTACAGTACTTGGGAGGTGAAAATAATCTTTTATTTAAAAGTGTTCTGATAAAGATCTGGAGACTTTGCCTGCTTATGGAGTTTCGTTGGACCCTTTTCCTGGTAATGAAACTGGAAAATTTGCTTCAGTATGTGTATGGTCAAATGTGGTCCCATATTTATGAAGCAACTCAAAATGACTTCTAGGAATTGTGCTCAAAGTTCATTTAGAACTAAAAATATTGCTAGCTCAGAACGGGACATAAAAGTTATTTATGAAGATTCCTACTCTTACTTTTAGTGAAGAATAGGACTGCATCATAGATACTGCTTTATCCCTTTAGCCAGACATGGCAGACATCCTTCTTTCTGTTTAACCCTCGTGAAATCAATGGCAATGTGTGTTGGCTAACTAGTCATTCAGTATATTCAAGTGGTCAACTGACCTAATTTTTTGGGCAAACAATATTGCTGAACCTAGATCTGACCAACAGAAACAACCTAGATCATAACACTGTTATCCGTCATCTGCTGTCTGGGCCAGCCATGCTGGTTGGGGAGAATCTGTCTCCGTCGGGACAATCGAGAGACGGATAAGTAAAACCACGCTTCCCGTGTCAATAAGCGCTGGGAGTGGGGCTCCACCGATTTTAACCCAGTGCATGGGTGCTGACATGTTGCTTTCCATGTTGCTGTCAGCCCAGAGTCCAGGGGAGGAGGCGGCTCTGCTTAGGTCAGGTTCAGTAGGCATGGGCTCACCTTGTGGCGTATCTGCATGGCGTAGCAGTGGAGGAGGTTCACGGCGATGAGGTGGCAGGTAGCATGGTGGGCTTCTAACTGGAAAGGCAGGGGATGTCTCCGGATCTGTGTTACCAGGCCGCATTCTCCACCAGTGTTGCAGGACCAGTTTATTCTTTTGCTTTCAGTTTCACTTTTAGCTCACGTGGTCAGACATGCACTCACACCCACACGCTGTTAGTGGCTGAGAGTGCTTGGGGGTGAGGAGAGTGGTGAGGTGCAGAAGACGCAGCCTCCATGGGTGGGTGAAGTATCGTCTTCCTTGGGATGCAGCGCTCGGCGTCCCAGGTGAGCCGGGGAGGCAGTGGAAGTGTGGGCTCTGTCCTTCCGCGGTAGCCTCCGGTGAGTAGCACTTTCTTCGGCGTGGTCAGAGTCTAAAGGGGGAGAGGAAACAGGCGTTAATAAAGACGTTGGTTGTATCCTACTCACCGAGCGCTCTGGTCGCGGGCCTTTTATAGTATGCTGTTGATTGCAAGAGGGTAGATAATCATGAGCAACCAGCCGGTGTGGTTTTCAGCGCCCCGCCCCTGCGTAGTTGTCCACGGTGCTGAAGGCGCGCTGTCTCCCTTTCAAGCGAGAAGTGATAGTGCTTTGTAGAGTGCTGGTTTTAAGCCCGCCGTTACACACATAGGAGGAGAATGGGCGTCTGATTCAAGCTGATAGAAGAGCAACTTTGACTGAAATAACCACTCGTTACAACCAAGGTATGCAGCAAAGCATTTGTGAAGCCACAACACGCACAACCTTGAGGCAGATGGGCTACAACAGCAGAAGACCCCACCAGGTACCACTCATCTCCACTACAAATAGGAATTTGCATGAGCTCACCAAAATTGGACAGTTGAAAAAATGTTGCCTGGTCTGATGAGTCTCGATTTCTGTTGAGACATTCAAATGGTAGAGCCATAATTTGGCGTAAACAGAATGAGAACATGGATCCATCATGCCTTGTTACCACTGTGCAGGCTGGTGGTGGTGGTGTAATGGTGTGGGGGATGTTTTCTTGCCACACTTTAGGCTCCTTAGTGCCAATTGGGCATCGTTTAAATGCCACGGGCTACCTGAGCATTGTTTCTGACCATGTCCATCCCTTTATGACCACCATGTACCCATCCTCTGATGGCTACTTTCAGCAGGATAATGCACCATGTCACAAAGCTTGAATCATTTCAAATTGGTTTCTTAAACATGACAATAAGTTCACTGTACTAAAATCTCAACCCAATAGAGCATCTTTGGGATGTGGTGGAACGGGAGCTTCGTGCCCTGGATGTGCATCCCACAAATCTCCATCAACTGCAAGATGCTATTCTATCAATATGGGCCAACATTTCTAAAGAATGCTTTCAGCACTTTATTGAATCAATACCACGTAGAATTAAGGCAGTTCTGAAGGCGAAAGGGGGTCAAACACCGTATTAGTATGGTGTTCCTAATAATCCTTTAGGTAACTGTATGTAGTAATATCAATTTAAGTGTCTAATTGTCTTGTTATGATGTCATGTTATAAATTGTTTGTGGGGGTTTGTGTTAAGCAAAAACTTTGCAAGACATAGAATTAGCTTATAGTGTTAAAGATTTGTTGTGTGATTCAGACACTGAAGTGCCAGATTTTAGAAAAAAGATCCGTGTTTTAAACAGAAAGAAAGAAAGAAAGAAAGAAAGAAATTGTATTAGGGGCCAATAGGCCAATTAAATGTTTCCTTTTTTTGTTCCCTCAGGGGTTATCCTAATTCCATATATGTGAATCTAATTTAATCTTAACTGTGTAATGATTCTTTTGATTTGCAGGGTTATTGTTATTTTGTTATATTGTCATAGCAGCTACTGTAAGTGTACCAGACTATTAAACCAAAATCATTTAGGGATTTAGACTATTACAATAATTTTAACATTTCTTAACATCAGCTTGTATGAAGCTAGTCACTACACATTAATGAGTACTTGGGTTGCACAATTTCAATGTCAAAGGTACAACAGCAATTCCAGAAAAGATTGAACTTTTTATTATTATTATTATTGAATAAAATAAAAACTAAAAGACTTTCAAATAACATAAGCCAATATTTTCTTCACAATGGAACATAGAGAACATAATAACTATTTAAATTGAGAAACTTTACACTTTTTTCAACTAAATGATCTCAAATCAAATTTAATGCCTGCTACAGGTCTCAAAAATGTTGGGGTGGGGGCAAGGGCTGAAAAAGCATTAAATTTATATATGCCGAAAAGTATATAAAGGTTTTAGATAATGTCTATTTCAAGGAAAGACCTGTGTATTTCAGCAGGACAATGCAAAACCATATACTGCAGCTAATACAACAGCATGGCTTTGTAGTAGGAGCCGGTGCTGAATTGGCCTGCCTGCATTCCAAACCTTTAACCTATAGAGAACATTTGGGGCATCATTAAACAAAAAATACATCAAAGATGACCATGAACTCTTTAGCAGCTGGAAACCTATATTCCAACACCAAAACACAAGCTTATAATCTCAAAGCGCACATGTCTTCAAACTGTTTTGAAAAGAAGAGGAGATGCTACACCATGGAAAACATGCCATTGTCCTAACTATTTTATGACATCAAATTTGAAATGAGCTCATTTTGTGGAATAAAAAATGCATGTAAAATTTCTCAGTTTAAACATTTATGTTCTCTATGTTCTATTGTGAATAACATATTGGCTTATGTTATTTGAATATTTTTTAGTTAAATTTTTTATTATTTTATTAAAATAATTTTTAAAAAAAGCCCCAATACCGTCTCAGAATTTGGGTTGTACAAGTAAGGTAAGCTACATGACCAAAGGTATGTGTCTACTTGTCTATAACACCCATACGTGGACCTTTCCTAAACTGTTGTAAAGCAACAGCCCCAAATATGTTCCATCATGACACACATTGAGGTCCATAACAACATGCCTGGAATGAATGTTGGAATGAAAGAATTTAAGTCGAACACTTGTTGAAATGGCTTAATAATAAATGACTACACACTGCAGAAGTTTTCATTTATATTATGACCCATGTTGGCGGCACGGTGGTGTAGTGGTTAGCACTGTCGCCTTGCATCACCAGGGTCCGGGTTCGATCCCTGGTCATGCTCGATTCCTGTCTCTGTGTGCATGGAGTCTGCAGGTTCTCCCTGTGCTTGGTGGGTTTCCTCTAGGTACTCTGGCTTCCTCCCACAGTCCAAAGACATGTAGGTTAGGTTAATTGGTGTTCTCAAATTGCCCGTAGTGTATGTCTGTGTGCCCTGTGATGGATTGGCGCCCTGTCCACGGCGTACCTCGCCTCATGCCCCGAGACATGTAGGTTAGGTTAACTGGTGTTCTCAAGTTGCCCGTAGTGTATGTCTGTGTGCCCTGTGATGGATTGGCGACCTGTCCAGGGAGTACCTCGCCTCGTGCCCCAAGTCTCCTGGGATAGGCTCCATGCCGCCGTGACCCTGAATACAGGATTTAGCAGTAATGACGTGAGTGAATGAGTGAGTATTACTCATGTTTAGGATTTTGTGTAATGCATCCAACCCAAAGCAATTTGCATTTGAGTTTGAGATTTAAAGACTTTAAAGGCAAACTTGCAAAACAATTAATTCTCTGGTAGTTTTATAAATGCAATTGCAATGTGCCTTCTCAGATGGCAGCACTGGTTTTATAACAGGTCCCATACAAGTGGCTACTTCATGCTCCAGGCAGGTAATTAGCAAAACCACTGGACACCTGGATCACTGGACACCTGGCCATGCCTCATTTTAAGCTCTCCAAATTCTTTACACTGCATACAAACAAAGTTCTTTGACAAACCAGAGAGCATCATTGTGACACTTATTATATTGTATTCAGGGGAAGATGACTTGTATTTTCAGCATGGAAGAGAAGGCGCTTGTGTCTTAGAAAAAGGAGCTAAGGGCACCGAGCACAAATATACCCCAGGGTAGGCATTTGCTACTTGGTAATTATAAAGTAAACTAAAGGAATTGCCTGCACATCAAGATCAGCATTAATTCTGCACTGGATTAAATTTTGTACCTTGTAGAATGCTGAAAGATTTGTGGAATCAAATGTAAAACCAAAGATAGACCATGTGCCCAAAAGGATGAATACACCATCACTTTTATATGGGTTTTAAACTGTTTATTACAGATTTATTTTTCATTGCTGTTATAATAACCAACATTTTTGGAAGGTTCTGAAATATGCTGAAATTTCATGTTCAGAAATATGCTTGTATATCTGTCACATATAAGGTGGCCCATAGACATAAAATAGACTGTGTCCATAGAAATAAAAATGTATTATTATTATTATAAAAGTATAAATCCTCGAATTAATGGCCTCTGACTATGCAGCACCGGTGTACAGTGATGTTCAAATGTTCAAAAGTCGCTCTTTTAAGTTCTTTTGTGTAAAAACATCATTTGATTGTAGTGGGTCTCTGAACTAGGCAAATACAACCTCGGACAAAAAACAACATACGTACTGTACATGACATATGGTACTTTTCACCATACCATTACTATATTTGTATAACAAAAAGGAAGCCAAAAGGGGAAAAAAAAAGGGGGAACCCCCTTGATTCAATAGCTTGTAGATCCACCTTTGGCAGCAATAACTTGAAGTAATAATTTACTGTAGGACTATTAGTCTCTCACATCACTGAGGAATTTTGACCCATTCATATTTGCAAAATTGCTTTAGTTCATTAAGGTTTTTGCACAGCTCCATTCCAAAACCTGGATTCTTATATTTGTCCGCTGTTCTGTTGTACAGTTTAGTGGTGTGCTTAGGATTATTGTCTTGTACCAGATTAAGACCAAGCTTTAGCTGCCGAATAGATGGCCTTACATTCGCCGGTACTGTATATAGAGCAGTTCATTCTCAACTTAATGACTGCAAGGTTCCCAGGTCATTTGGCTGCAAAACAAGCCCAATACAATGATAGTGGGTATGAAGGGTTTTGCTGAAATGCTGTTTGGTTTTGCCAAATAAGGCACTAGGCATTAAGGCCAAACCAATCCACTTTGCACATATTTGTCCAAAAGACAATGCTGTAGAAGCCTTGTACTTTGTTTAGATGGAGTTTTGTGGACCATAGTCATGCTTCTTTCTTAGAAAGAGGAGGTTTCTCCTGGCAACCCTTCCAAACAAACTGTACTTGTTCAGTCTTTTGTTAATTGTGTTGTCATGGACTTTAACATGCTCAGTGATGGCCTTTATGGTCCAAGATGTCCTGAATTCAATTCAATTCAATTTTATTTGTATAGCGCTTTTACCAATTGTCATTGTCGCAAAGCAGCTTTACACAATCAGAAGAATTATTTAAGTCTGTATGGAATGTAAGTGTGCATAAATCAAGATGAGCAGATTGTCCCTGGTGAGCAAGCCGCGGGCGACAGTGGCAAGGAAAAACTCCCTGAGATGGTAATAGGAAGAAACCTTGAGAGGAACCAGACTCAACAGGGAACCCATCCTCATTTGGGTGAAACAGAAAGCAGGAATTGATCTGCATTTATACAGTGTGTTAGGTGGCAGGCAGTTCAGCTATAACAGTTGATGTTAATTGATGTTAATATGGAGTCCAGGTAGTTACTGGAGACAATTGCAACCTTGAACTATCGATCAACCGCAGCCAAGTCAAGTCCTCGGAGAAACAGCTGTCAACAGCTTTCCACGTGTGAATGATCTTTCCCTCAGTAGAGATAATTTTTTTTTAAATCTCTAAGTATTTACCTCTTATCATTGTGTTAGATTAGATTAGAATTAATTTTACTTTATTGTCATTGTACAAAGTAGATGTAACACACATCAGAATGTTCCAGACAAGCAAACTTGCCAAATGATCAATTAATCAAGGGCTGATGATTATGAGCAACCTTAAATCCTTTCATCTTAAATCCCACGGAGACATAAGGGGGTACTTACTATTGCCGTGTGTGTTTGACTATTGTTTGTTAAATAAATAATTACATGATGAAAGAATGTACATGTTGTTGTTCGTTTGAGGTTGTATTTGCCTATTACTGAAACATGCTACAATTGGATGATCTTTATTATGTTTTTACACAAAATAACTTTAAATTAAGGGGGTTATAACTTTTGAACCTCACTGTATTTTCTGAATACAGAAGTACAGAGCCTATCTTAATATACCAGAACTAATGTTTTTACATGCAGAGAGGATTTTCCCCTATAGTGTAACTTATTCTGGGCTGTTTTTGATAGATTATGGACTTCAACTGACTCAAAGGGAAAACAGGAGTTGTGTCAGTTATGGTTCAATTGGATCTAATTTAGTTTTTGAAGCCTGTTACTCAATACATTGACATGTATTTTATTTATCTGGTATTAAATATTGTGCATTTTCCAATATAAAAGCTGTGGAGTAAAAGTTACAATACAAACATAAAATTTTAGTCAATTAATAAATAATTTTACAATAATGTCCATCATTTATTTACAAAGGGATGACAATCCAAGGGTTATCTTCCTCGTTTCACCCCACAAAGCAAATGTTTCAGTGAAAATTTGGAGCTTTGTGTGTTGGGGAGTTCTGAGTCAGGCTCCACAGGGGTATTTTCTGTGACCAGACCAATACTGTATACAGGAAGTGTTGAGGGAGAAGATGAAGAGTTTTGAATGTGTTCAACATCAGAAGTTTTATTCTTCTGTTCTCTTCGGTCTCTTAGGTCCTGCAGATGCAGCACAAAAGTCAGAGTCTGCTGCATTAGAGATGTGAAATCCTTGAAGACTTTTTTAAACTGGGGGGAGAAAAATAAATTTGGTTAGAGATTTTTTTCTTAAAGTTTTAATCAGCAGCCTTCTCCCCAAATTTCTCTATCATACAGCTACCAACAAGAAATGGCAAGGACTGTCACAAGCTGTTGCTCATGCACTGTCAGGGGTTCCATTCTATGAGCTCTCAGGCTCATAGAATTATAGAAGTATTCGATACAAATATACATGCAATTTTCTGTGAATTCCACTGTAATTGTGTCTGGATGCTAAGCGGCACAATAATATTTTTTCTTCATTACAGTCAATTAAGTAAAAGTGACGATAACAGAAGCTTGGAGCAGTACTGCATTATTGTTTAATTTATTCATTATTTTAATGTATTAACACAAATATAACAATTCCTATAGATGTAAATAATTAAAAATATTTGTAAATATATCTGAGCCATAAAATTAAGCATGACCATCTTTATTTAAACCCATGTTAATATATTAACCAACACATCAGACTAAAATAATTTTCTTTTTGTTTGTCATTTTATGTTATTTTCATGTCAGTTTTGAAAACCAGTAATCCTTAGAGATCTAAAGTTAATGGTTTAGTATTAGTAAGTTTCAGTCCAAACCTATATGAAATGTACCTGAAATTTATAATCTTTAGATTTAGGTGGTAGTGTACCTGGTGTGTATTACACTGTAGAAAGTCTTTGGTCCAAGAAGACTCAAATGTTAGGCCCACAGTCTGAGCCAAGTCCTGCTGCTTGTTCTCCAGCTCCTGTTGAAGAGGAATTAGAAATTATTCTCTCGTCAGGAGTTAACAGACAAACAATAGGTGGGTTGAGTGTTCAAAAAATGGAGCAAGAGAGTAATAAAGGTGTTGATATGAAGACAGATGTAATTTTCACCTCAAGAAGTCGTGTACTTGTGTTAAGGTGCACCTGACACTCGTGAATTCTACTCTGAAACAGACCCAGCTTGGTGTATAAGCCCTGGAACACATACATTATCATAAACAAATTCAACACCAGCCAAGACATCATCATCCAGTCAGGTCATGAGTAACTGATAAGTAATTACAGTAATTCATTCATTCATTTACAATCCAGTATTCACGTATAATCTAACCTCAGTATCAGTGAGGACAGTGTGAGGATCCTCAGGGACCTGGCACTTTTTCGGTTGCAGGGTGACTTTAGTGTGCAGGTCTTCTAGCACCTCCCAGTACTCCTGCAGCTCCTGCTGAATGTTAGCTATACATACTCCGTACTTATCCTGGATCTGAAGGAGAAAGTGCAGGGCACCCACTCTGCGCAATCGAGAGGAAGATGAATGAATGGAAGGAGCATTGGAGGAAGCAAGAGTGTAATAAAGGCAAAAAGCATGGGTTTGGGCATATACAGGCCAATGAGGAAAAACTGTACAAGAGCATTTTAGTGAGCTTCACCTCTTCTGTAAATAAGTGCAAATATGTTTCACTCTTTCTTCTATTTTAGTCTTGATCTCTTTGTTCTCCTTGTCTTTGGCTTGCAGCAGTTGCTCCTCAATAAGGAAACTACTGTTTACTGCCACTATAATTAATTGGGAAACTGCCTGAAAAGAGAAAGCAAAACAAAAAGAATTATAAGACTTTTTGGGGGGAATTGCATTTCCTATCATCATACAGGTGAGCTTCAGCTTAAGATGTGACAAATGATGGTGGTGACTGAGTGTTTTGAATGTTTTGTTAATTTCAAAAAATAATGAACTATTTTAAATGAAGTATTTTTAAGTAAAATATCCCATTTACTTGTGTATTCAGACTCTTCAATTAGTATTTGGTTAAGCACCATTGGCAGCATTATACCTTTAAAGAATTCTGTGTGGAATTATAAAGGAAAAAATAGATTTAGGTTAGAGTTTAATGTCTTTTAGAGTTTATGTTCCACACTTATCTTAAAAGTGTGAAACATAAACTCCAGAAAACATTAAAGGCTCTGGAAACTTTCGTTCAGCACTGTACATGCATGTTTGCTATATTTTCTGTTACTTAAAAAATAGTGATTGTTCTAAAGAATATGTGCATTATTTCTTAAACATAAACAAAATATATGTACAAAATGTGGCACACAATTTATTTCAATATCTTTGAATGCAGTAGCATTCCCCAGGAACTAGGGGGCTTAACCCAAACCCAAATGTTCCTGTGCACAAAGCAAGGTCTAACTTGGTTTGCCAAGTTTGAAGTAGATTAACTCAAGTGGCCTGCACAGATTCCTGACCTCAACTTCAACGAACACCTTTGGGATATACTAGAATACCAACTGCACCCTAGAAGGGTTTAAGCTGGGATAATGTTTATATAATCAGAAGTGCACATGGCAGATTTGTTTACTATGCAAAGGTTAAGAAAAAGTGGCCACTTTTTAATGGATAGGTTTCAAAATGTGGTTTTAAAATGTGGTTGTATGTATTACTTTAAACACAGCTGAATAAAAGTGTATCTATAGCTGCTCAAAACAAGCTGCTAGACTTTATGTTAATGACTCTTAGTTGGCAATTAATTTGTTTCTATAAGAAAATATACTAAGTAGTAGCAAATAATCTACTGTAAGTGAAGTATGTTAGTTTATCTGCCTAACTCTGTTTTAGGCTTTGCTGTTTGTATTGTAATCCTGCAGCAACAAAATATAAGGTCATAAACTGCTGCTAAAAGTACAGGTTGTTATGACAGTAACTGCATTACTCCATTGAATTTAATCCATAAAAAACAATAACAGTGAGGAAAAAGACCTTTTCCTCAGAGAAAAAACACCCAGGAAACAACATAGTATTCCCACTCACCTCCAGTTTTTTAATGAGGCCTTGTATCTGGGAAACCCTTGTATCTGACATTGGTTCCTGGAGAATGGAGACCACCAACCCCTCCAGTAGAGCCCTCACCAAAAATAGCAGATGACCTGCATCTTGTTGACCTGCATCTTGTTGACTGATGGGACTAAAGAACATACATACATAGAAAAAAACTTTATACTGTGTAAGATGAGTGGGTTTATATATATATATATATATATATATATATATATATATATATATATATACACGGTGCTGCTTAAAAGTTTGTGAACCCTCCAGACAGTCACTATTTTTGTAAAAAACATTAAAAGAACCTTATTACACATACATCCAAATCCCAATGTGTAAAGCACACCTTTCAAATAGTTAGGGTTTCAAATTGTTAATGTGTATGGGACCACAGTGGTTTGGTTGGTTTCCTCTCTCGTTTAATTAGTGCAGGCAGCACCCTTTCCCAAGGATGTCTCATTTCATTGATCTGCTTAAATGATTAATTAAGCACCAAATGTGTTTTACCTGAGGCTGTTACCTGCTTAACTTAACCATTGCAGCTGGGGGTTAACTTACTTTTGCACACACACTAAGTCCATGTTTCATGTAGTTTTTGGGCTACTTACACAAGTCCCAATAAACAAGTACATGAAATTAATAAACATATATCTGGCATTTTATACATAAAAAACTGGTGATGATAAAATAAGAAAATCATGGTAAAACAACAAACATCTAAATTGCTCGAGGGGTTCACATACTTTCAAGCACCACTGCGTGTGTGTGTGTGTGTGTATATATATATATATATATATATATATATATATATATATATATATATATATATATACAGGCCCGTAGCCAGCCTAGTGCAAGGGAGGTTCTTTTTTTTAAAAAAAAGTGGACCTTTTTTCTCAGTATTTTGTATTTGAGTATTTACTTATTTTGTATTTCATTTTGAGGATTAAATACTGCATTTTAGTGACATGTGCTGGATTAGCTTGTCTGCTGGTATCATAATGTGCATGCTTTTGATGCACCAAAAATATTTACTACAATGTTGTCAAATTGCTTATCAAGATCACGTGCGCCTTTTTTCACTTCAAAAACACACCCACACACACACACACACACTCAGTGTTCAAAAGTTTAAAAACCACACTAACAACAGAATACATTTAAGGAATTTTTACTGGAATATTATTAAACTATAAATTCAACTTCTCTCATCAACATGCTCTCTCATTTTTGTCTTTGCCTCTTCACTTTATTGAACTTGTATAAAATATATTTAATATTCAACGAATTGTTATTTATATAGTCTATTAATTAGGCGAAATATAATAAAATATGTTAAATTCAACCTTTAAAATCTCAGTCATATAGCTTAATTTAATCTTTATTGGCATGTCGAGCATTTACAGTAGGCTATCATTTACATTCAGAATGTAAAGAGATCAAAATGAGGAGAAAAAATCAAATATAAACAAATATAAAAATATTACCAATAATTATCTAATATTAATAATATACAAATATTACGGGGAAAAGACGATCAGTTAATGTACTTACAAGACTGTGGGATGGATAAAATTTATTTTTTGTGGGCTTATTTTATTTTATGTTTTATGTAACAATTATTTATGATAAACTTCATTCGAATGCTGTCTACACCGCGTATAGACACCAGACAGCATCGCCTATGGATAATATAATAATTCAATAAATTTACTAATTTAATAGAATAATTTATTAATTCAAAATAAAATGTTAATAAATCCTAATATTATGCATGGTCAAGCAGGTTTGTTTACGCATTGAACTTGTCGTTCTTTCTTTTCTTTTTTTTTGATAGATTAACATTATTTAACATAATAAATTCACAGATCCATCAGATAGGCTACTGTCTGTTTATGTTTATTTAAGATGTTACAGACTTGTCATAGCCATTCAGACTGCTCAAGAAAAGGCACAAGAGAACTATTCTGTGTGTGATGTGGGGTTGACCATTAGCTACCACTTAACTAGCGTTAGCGATTAGATCTTGAGGTAGTAACAGACTAACTCTGTTTTGCTTACTCTGTCTTTTTGAACATATGTTTAATATTCTGCGATAATGACGCTGCTGCCTGCTTTCTCTTCCGTCTCTCCTGCTCTTTTCGACCCATATTATACACCGCTGGATGCCGCCGCACAGATTTAAAAAAAAACGTCAGTTGCTGCGCAGGTTTGTCACGTCGCGGGTTTTTTTTTTTTTTTTTTTGTAAATTGTTTTGTAATAAAGTGTTATTTTAAATAATGCCCAACAATTTTAATCTGTCTCAAAAATAAAAAAAAATTAAATAATAATAACAAAAAATTCTGGACCTTTGGCAGTGGGGCTGTGGGTCGTTCGAACCACCCGAACCCCCCCTGGCTACGGGCCTGATATACCACCCAGTGTTTGGGTTCGCCTTATCCTTCCTTGGCAAATTGGGCCCCCCCTAGGGTTTGGCCTACGCAAATCAAACTTGTTTGTATGGCACATCCCATAGGTGATTAATCTGATTGGGATCTGGGGAGTTTGGAGGCTGTGTTGGACTCTTCGGTACTCATTCGCAGCAGGCTGTGGTACACTGGGTGGCTTGGTGCCTTTCTTTCGTGGCCAGCATTGACATTCTTGGCAATTTGTGCTGCATAGGCATTTCTATGGGGTCGGATTGGCAGGCTGGCCAATAGGCTTCAATTTGCTAGGGAGCATAAAAAATTGACTATAAGTATTGAAAAAGGTAATGTGGCCTTATGCATTAAAAATTAACCCTATTCCAGAGTGATGGCAAATCAGGTTAAGAAAAGAGGTGAATGAAGTGATGAATATATTATTCCCCACAAGCCTGTGGGGCAGTGGTATGATCTAAGTTTGTTTCTGTTTGTCAAAGTTCAGAAATGTTGTTTGCCCAAAAAATGAGGTCAGCTAACAACCTGAATAAACTGAATGTCATTTTTTTTTCCATCAGTGGGTTTTTTCTTTCCTGATGGCTTGTGTATATTACAAGATGACAATGCCAGAATTCATCATGCTCAAATAGTGAAAGAGTGGTTCAGGCAGCATGAGACCTTGTTTTAAACCATAGATTGGTCACAGAGCCCAGACCTTAACTCCATTGAGAATGGACAAAACCTGGCTTGCATGCATTCAGCTATACTTCTATTAGCTAAGAACAGGAAACTGAGGCTACAATTAACATGGGTCTTTTCAAAATTGAGCAATAGAAGATTTGAAATATGTTGCCTGGTTTGATTGGTCTTGTCGACTGCAATGTTCATATGTAGGATCAGATTTTGAGACAAACAAAATACATCCTGCCTTGTAAGGGTTCAGGCTGGAGGTGGTGATGTAAAGCTACAGGGTATTTTTTCCTTGTATAGTTTTGGCCTCTTAGTACCAAGTAAGCATAATTTAAATGTTACCACCTACATGAGTATTGTTGCTGACCATGTCCATCTGACCACAAGAAAACATGTCATGGTACAAAGCTATAATCATTTTAAATTGGCTTCTTGTACATTGTGTACAAGAAACCAATTTGTTCACTGTATTTAAATCATGTCAAAGGCAGCAGATCTTAATCCAATATAGCACTTTTGGAATGTGGTGAAAGAGGAAACTAGCATTAAATCTGTGGAGATGAGGGTGTGTGGTATCGTGGTGTTTATATACATATCCTTATTTTTAACTAAAATACCAATTTCATATCAGGAATTTTACTTCTTACAAGTACACTGAAATTTTAAATGTCAAAATTTAACAAAGTGAAGGGCTTTCTCTGGTTTAATTAGAGCTTAGTGATTCATATAAATTTTGTGTTCTTGTACTGTATTTTCTTACCACAACTGACGAGGTTGGCCAGTCTTTTTCCCAACAATCTCACTTTTCTCTGAATATTTCTTAAAAAAGTAAATAAAATAAGTTTAGCGTATTGATAATGTCACACAAACTATTTATTGGTTTTACCAGCAGACATTAATGTGCTGGCCGACATAAAAAGCATTTTCATTCTAAAAAAAACACTATAGTATTAGAAGCATTATCTATTAATAGTAATAGAGATTCCCTATCAATTATCATCTAAAGACAAGGTTTGCACAAGTACTATATGTACATATTAACTGACTTGTTTATATTGCCGTCTGTACTGGTAAAGGAAGCATCCCAGCATCCCAGCCAGCAGCACCCATTCTTGAACCTCAGAAAGTGGTGCCTCTTCCAGAATCCCCAGCCACAAAGCAGCTACTGGAGCTAGACACTGAATCCCTCTAGGACAAAGTCCCCACTGCAGACTTTCGGAAAAAATGTTCAAGATAATTTTTTAAAATAAATAGATTAACTATTAATGTGGTGGCACAAAAATTACCCACCTCCTATCTACTAGGTATTAATAATCCTGAGCTTCCAGAATCCCGCTTTTGTCAAAAATCTGCCAATAGGTGAATTAGCAACTCATCCAGGAGGAAACCCACCCCCCAAAAAAATGAGGTATCCTTTTGTATTCTGACTCATGCCCAATGTTTCCAAGATGGGCTTCATTTTCATAAAAATAAAGCAATTGAATAAGACAATTAAAAACACTGTGCTACTTTAATCCATATTTATCCATATTCCCCTTCCATACTGCATATCCAGTTGATCCATATTTAGTTTAAAAGTAAAAAGTACAAACAGGAATGACAATAGTTTTCATATACACTATTACACACAATCAGTTCCATAAACACAAACATGCTCCACTGCTTTACATACATACTTCTTCCAGCACCACTTCTGCTCATCAACCACACCATCCTCCATCTTAACATCATCTTCCCCTCTCTTCTTTCCCTCTTTTCCTCCCTTTCTGTATCCATTCAGGTCCCTCAAATCCATTGTCCTCAGCTGGAGTTCGGCATACAATCTTTGATTGGCACACCTTATGGCAAGTGAATCTGATTTCCATCAGTTTAAGCAGAGGTTTAAAAAAAAAAAAACAAAAAAAAAACTTGTTTGTCCTGTAACACCAGCTTCCCTGATGCGTCTCCTGTTTGCTTTTGTTTTCTGCCTTTGTTAAACTTACTGAAGAATGTGTGGAATGCTGGGTGAAACAGAGACCAAAAGTACTTACCCAGCCTTAACCATGCAATTAGTTTCAATCTTTAACCAATTTCATTTCTAGGAACAATTGAGTATTACTAAACATTTCATACATGTCAAGGATAAATAAATAAAAAGTAAAAAAATAAATAAAGGGGGGGGGGGGGGGGTTAAAAAGTTAAATCTGTAGAACACAACATATTCTCATACTGGTAGTTATTAACTCATTTTATTGGCTGTCCTTTGCTTTCAAGTATCTTTTAAGTCACTTTTAAGTATGTGCTGTGTATGACAAACCATTTAAATGGTTTAATTCTGCAAATGTAAAACTTGGCTGGAAGGTTGTATCCCACACAAACTCTCCAGTTGCTATTTTTTTTAAATAATAATAGTTCTATATACTATAAATACCATCATTTAAATCCTCCTCAAATTTTCCACAACAAAGACACATGAGTTTTACTGAACAACACCTTTTTCCACTTCAACTAATACTACTACATAGAATTACCACACCCATCAAAAAAAAGTTGACTAATGCTTATTTCCACTGCTTACAAGAGAAATGCAGGTGTTAAAAATAGGTTTTCTCAGCAACAGGGATAACAAAACATTTTTAAGGCAAGGTGCTTACACATATAAAGTATATCCATTTACATTGCACAGGTTTCCCACTATAAATCGTGGCTTTGTGTTATTCTTTGTGTTTGCTTTTATTTCCTTTTTTTAGTTTATACATATTCATCTCACTGTAAGCAGAAATGCATATGCCAAATAAATACTAAACATCCATGAACCAAGAAATGTAAAAATCTTTTAGTTATACAGTGTGAGCAGCTTTAGTATATATGCATGATACATGGTATGTTACACAAAACACAGGACAACAATTTAAAACATACATGAATTTCAGGAAACAAAAATTGGAAGCTGCAATTGGGAATGCAGAAATTAATTGAAGAGATTTCATTGTTCTATACATTTTATACATTCAGTGTCAAACTTGATTTAATCTGTGACTGCTAATCTAGATACACAACAAGACTTTTTTTTTCTTTTTTTTTTTACGGATTTACACATTTTGTACTCAACAAAAAATAAAACCTGCCCAATACCTCAAAGAAATTTCACATGAAAATAGTACGATCTTAACATAAAAAAGTTAAGAATTAACATTGAGTTAAAATCATAACAGACCATTCAAGGACACATCCTAGCTTAAGGTTTTGTAATTTGCACCTCACTAGCACCAGATCCATTAGTTGTGGTTTTGATGATATATTGGGTGGTAGCCTGTTGACTGGCAGATGGTTGCTCCAATGGGTCAGTGTTCACATCATTAGTAATGGATGGGGCATTATCTTGTTTATTATCCAGCTCAGTCTGTCCCTCAGAGATTACATAATGAGTCTACAACACAAGCAAAATTATTTAAATATCGCTTGCAAACATTACAAACGTCAAACTTGAAAAGTCTGTAAATTTACATCAGAGTTTTTGTAAAAAAAAAAAAAAAAAAAAAAAAAGAACTTATTATTTACGAAAACTCCTTTTCTGATTTATCCGCTAAGGAACGCCTTGAGTGTTCAAAGCTTTATAAAACAGTAGATTTAAATATAAAATACCTTCCATATCCACATATTGATATGTGCCTGGGCAAATCGGACATCTTCCCTGTTCTGCCTCATTTAAAGTGCCTTTCTGACATACTAAAGGAACCAGATAGCGGTTCAAATTAAAAAATCAAGTTTGTAAATTTCCAAATCGTTTTCGTGTTACAGACAAATGAGTTATTTAGCAAGAGATAGTAGGTAAAATTGCAAATATACATACAATACTAAGACCTAACTATATTCCTGACACTTCTCTAAACAATAGGTCATGATATCCATTACATAAGCACAGGGGGCTGAATTTCTACTTGTCACAACTATAAATTGACCCAGTGCCAAATTTGTTGGAGGATTTCAACGCCATTATATTCACATCATATAATCAGCAAATAATTAGTTTTGTAGAGTTTTCAAAAAGAGTCTTTACAGATGACTCCTTTTTGGTTTTATTGCCAATTTTCATACTGTTCCACCTTTTTTCCCCAATTAAGATTGTATCTTTTATTCTTAAAATATTGTTATATACTGTAAGATTTGGATTTATATTTTCATATTACTTGTGTTTCAGGAAGAGATAGGATAATATCATTATCAAGTCTCACTAAGGCCCCAGGCCTAAAACTGTCAAGTTCTGAGTAAAGTTGTAGATTAAGTGCAGCAAGTCCCAAGTCAAGACCAACAAGTCCAAGACCATAACCTTTGTGTTTCAAGTCCTAAACTCTGACCTAATAAATTTAGCTAGCATCAGAACCTGACTAATTAGTCATAGCTAGCAAGTGAATGATTTCAATGAATCTTCCTTTAATCAGCCTCATCAGTTAACATCAGTGTTAGGCTACATTTTGCATATTTTGCATTTTTGAATAAAATAGTTTTTTAGTCTATAAAACTAAATTGGCCACTATAAAACTGATAAGGAAAAACTGCTGTACATGTTGTTACATACAGTAGCATGAACCTTTGAGCTTGGGAATAATATCAAGTCATTGCAAATCAGACCCTAAAGTCAAAGACGGGGTACAATTATTTTATGAGTTGGTCTAAAGTCAGCAGACTGGTCCAAGTCATGTGACTAAAGTTCACACTTCTGGTTTTAGTTTGTTTGTTTTTTTTGTTTGGACACAAAAAATTTTTTTTTTAAATAATTGATGTTCAGTCACATTTAAATAAATGTTATGGTCAGTTTTATAAAACTTTTTCCAATGCTTACAGTATGTCTTTTCGGAAGAGTAACTGTAGTCATATATCTTATCACTAAGGCAGGCAAGCCCAATTCTTTGACTTACATTCTGTTGGTAACCTGAATGACATTTTACACATAAATTAAAGCTTTGACTTAACTATTAATACATCAATATTGAGTTTTACCTGAACTTGTTAGCTGCCTCGATATTTTCCTTTCCCAAATGAGTTGAGTCATATTAACTAAAGAAAAAACTTGTGTTAAAGTGTACTTAGTTGATAAAACTCCATACAATTTAAACTAACAATATAAAAGAATAACCTTGCATAAACTCCTAAATTGCTGCTTAATATACTTGAACTGATTTCTATTTGAGACCTGCATTTTTATAAAATACATAACCAGGCTGCTCACTAAATTAACAAAACCATTGAGTTTGCAGTGTAGTCTGCAGAATCCATCAGGAACTTTTTGCCTAAGTCCAAAGTTTTTCAGTAAAAGTAAAAGTTTTTACGTTTTTAAATAGAAATAAATGCTTGTGCAACATTCTGACAGAAGGATGAGGTCTTGCTCGTGTCAGTGTCTCACCGTTTTTACTTGACTGTTGTTTGCAGTGGCCGAGACAGGTGTGCTAGCATCTGCAAGCACATATTGACCATGAGGCAAAGCCATCATCTGTATTTCAGAGGCTAAAAAAGAAACCAGAGAATACACTTAGGAAATCTGAACATGGGAAGCATGAAACATCTAATAAGAAAGAAAATTCACGGTAACTGAAATCTGTGAGGAACAAATGGAAAGAGAAAATAAAAACTCACGGTAACTGCGATAGTTCCAATTGCTAGGCAAGTAAGCTTGCTGCACTGGGCCTTGACTTTGACCAGGTGGTGTTTGTAAGCGACCTGAATTTAACTCCTGGGCTGCTTGTTGAGAGGAAGGGCTCAAAGGCTGGTCGGTCACCTAATTGGGAAAGATAAACAATTCAGCTTCAATGATGTTTTGAAAGGAATAAATACAGACATCCTTAACATGCTAAAGGAACATATGATGAGGTGTAGAAATATCAAATCCAACTCATCATTCAACACTGAAATGTGTATTCTGGATATCAGGGCATACATGAATCGTGTCATATAGGTTTAGTCAGACAAATCAATACATAAATCAGTGGCAATCCATGTGTGGAAATGAAAAGTATTTAACTAAAAAAGCAAAGAACCTGTGCACTGGCCTGTACGGTCCCCACGGCTTCAGAAACCTGGATATGTTGCACCTGAATAGAGTGCTGAGTAAAGCTATGAGGATCCTGCAGCTGGGTCATGTCCACTGTTGAGTGTTGGGACTGGGAAGTTGATGGCTAGAGAGAGAGAAGTACATTTTAAATAGGGCTGCACGATATTTGGAAAATATGCGATATGCAATATTGTTGTTAAATATTGTGATAACGATATTTCTTGCGATATAACATTTCCCTAGAGAAATGCATTTTTTATTATTATTATTGACTATTTTTTTAAATCATTTATATATGTAATGATCATACTAAAATAAACAGGTAATAGATATTCGTCTGATGTAATTAAATCTAATTCAGGCTAAAAAGAAACTATATGTCAAGGAAGTTGTGAATATTTAGACTTCAAAACAATATAAAAAGACTTAAAACCCTCTGATAATCTGATTTCTGGTGTGCTGTTACATTAGACCTGCCAACACAATATGAATTACTTTCAAACATTACTTTTCATTTACGTGTAACCATACACTCAAAAACAAATCTTAAAACAAGATCATCTTTTAAACAAAATATTTCCTTTGGCTTGCCTGTTTTTTTATTTTTTTTTTAAATAAAAATAAATATTATTAATTCAGAGTTCTTCATATGGTTCTCCTGTGGTTGTGTTCCAGGTGACTTTCCTCTCGATGTGACCACAGTTTTTCGGCACGACTTGCACAGTACCTGCATTTGTGAGATGTCTTCTCTCTTGAAGCCAAAATGTTGCCATATTTCTAACGTACCGTTTTTTTTTAGGGACAAGTTTTTCGCTGCTGTCATTTTCCTCGCTTGTCTCTACTCCTGCCATTTTTATATTTCATTCTCTGCTCTGAGACGCTAGGTTCACCTTTTGGCCCGGTCTAGCCAATAGCATTATATCACCTACTTAGGAGGCGGGTAGAAAAATAGAAAGGGCCCATCTGATTGGTCAAATTTGTACACACAAATGCTTGGCACATAAATTGAATTTCATTTATCGCAACTCTTTGCAGCTCTTTACAGATATTGCGTATACCATTATCGTGATAACGCTAATTTTTCTATATATATACTGCAGCCCTAATTTTAAAGATTTTACAAACACATGGTCATGTTCAAAAAGTAAACCAACACTTAAAACACGTGGGAAAAATTATTATTATTATTATTTTTGTAAAAGTTCTTAAAAAACCACTCAACTGATCTTTTGTCCCTGATAAATTATAACATAAGGAGAAAAAATGTAAGGGACTGTGCTCTTACCGGAGCAACCTGCACCACCTGCAACTGGATGTGCTGTGGCTGGGCCAAACCCCCTCCAGCCTGCGTCACAGGTATATACTGTATCCTCTGAAAGTCTCCCTGCACTGTGCGGTAGTCTGTGGTCAGAGTCTGAGACAGCTCAGTCATTGCCTGTGTCAAAAGGTCTGTTGTCTAGGGAACGAAAGAGGAAGCATTGAGGACACACATATATGGTTACACAAAATGCCATACTGCAAAGAGAACCATCATGCCGGACCTATGCATAGTCATTGATGCCTTTGCGTGCGTGAATGTACTGTACAGATGAGCCTGCATGGGATTTTATAATTATATACAGGATTGTAAGGTTCTTACCACCACAGCTTCAGCCGTAGTACCATCAGTTGCGATGACTGCTGGAGTGCTGTTAATGACGGTTGTAGGTAAAGGAGCTTGAATGCTGTTGGCTAGCTGTGCAAATTCTGGATGTTTTTTGCGTATGTGCTGCACCATTTTTGTCTAAACATAAAACAAAAGAAATCACATTCCACTAGATTATATACTGTATTTAGACAAAAATGTATTTTATTATTGTAGAGCCAAAACCCAGGGTTTTAAGCTTGCAATTCTTTTTTCCATCAAGTGAAGTGTTTTTACTATTTAAGATGCAGCTCAACAAATCATTAAGCTTTCTAGGACTAGGAGAAAGGAATACAAGGTAAGACCTGCTAAAACCAACACACATACCTTACTACTATACTGCTTTGCACAGTGTGGACAACAGACAGGGGCTGTGGCAATGGTGCCCGTCAGCTGAGTGTGGGTGCTCAGCATGGGGTCAGGCTCACCCGGCCTGGCAGGGCGCAGCTTTCGAATGCTGGGTGGTAATTCTGCACCTGGGTGGTTCTTCAGGATGTGAGCTTTGCGTTTACTTGCACTCTTATAAACCTGGGGGGAGAAAAAGAAAGAAAAAAAAAAATTAAATAAGAGTCAGGACATAGTTGTTACAATAACATATAAAGGAAATAAGAACAGATTCCACTTCCTGCCAAATGTCAAGCTCATTTTATGATATAGCCATTTTAAAATACTAACATTTTGCTACCTGGCTCATGATTTGTTGTATTTAACGTAGATAATGGTCACAGGAAACTAAGCAATAACTGAAAATGTACATATCTGATCCAGTGCATACCTTGTCACAATACTGACAAAAGTAATCTCTGTTGGGCTTAATAATAGGGAGTGTCAGCTCAGGGACCTCTTCTATTCTCATCTCAGGGTGGCGCTTTGATAGGTGATTCACCTGTAATAAATTAAATACATTCATTTAAATACAGGTTCCAAAAAAAAAAAAAAAGGAAAGATATTTAAGAACCACATGATATTTGTTTAGGAGAGAAAAGGTTATCACCAGCATTCCCCTCCGTCTAAAGCCCATCATGCAGAGCCGGCATTTATACATAAAGCTCTCAAAGTCAGTGGTGGGCTCCTTTTGCTTCAGAGACTTTGTGCGATGGATGCGATCAGCTTTCTTGGCCTCACGCTCTGGGTTGTGCATGCGCTGCATGTGCTCCCGCAATTTATCCTTCCTCTGCATAATAAACATTAGACATTTTTAATACAATGTTCCTAAATAGTTTTTATATATATTTATACACAAAGTATATCAAATCTACTGCATGACTGGGCTGAAGATTACCCTTCAATAAAAATCTAAGAATAATTTAAAAATAGATTCGAAATTTCCCAAGTATTCAGATCTTTGAATTATATAAATTGTGCAATAATATATGGCAAAATTATTTTTTGGAACTTTTTACTGACAGAGCATAGTCCTATTCACACTTTTTATGACCATAAAAACCTAATAAAGCTTTGATCATCACCACTGTAACAAACATGGACCACGAGAGTCACTTTCACAGACACTGGGTCTAACGTAAACTACATGACCAAAAGTATGTGGACAGCTCAACAGGATCATCATACCCATATGTGCTATCTGAATGTCCAATTCTAAACCTAGTCCTCTGTACCAGTGGCCACTAATGAATGTGGGGGCAGTGATGTCATGTGAGAAGACCTGGTGTGCAGTCTGTGCTACAGTTTATCACAAACTGCATTTGTGCTTTTAAACTTGCCAAACTATATCTGGCCATGCAGTGTACACTGTATGTACACCAAGAAATTTATTTCTTTATTCAATTAATATACAAAGCAACATTAAAGAAATCCAGATAGGAATCAGTGCAAGTCTGTAGCAACAGTGGCGTCCCTCAGAAGTCACAAGGAAAAAACGTTGACTGGAACCAGACTCAAATCTTTTTAACTTAGTTTCAAACTCTAACCAAAGGCTACTAATTTAATTGAAAAAAAAACAACAACCACCACCACCCAATAACCATAGAGGCATGTTTAAAAACTCTGACCTTAAACTGCTTGCCACATGTTGAACACAGGAAGTCTTTGCGATCAGAGTGACGCAGCATGTGTAGCCGGAGCTTGTCAGGACGACAGAAGGCTTTATCACATTCCATACACTGAAAAATCTTTTCTGAGTGGAAGCTCCGCACATGCTTCTTTACCTGCTCATATGGACAACAATGATGACATGAGACAAGCAGAGAAACAAGTTATACAAATTCACTCCATGTCTAGATTGTATAGGACATGAAGTCCAAGTGTGATGTTTGAGACCTGTATGAAATCTGTAAACGTCTTTTTGCAGGACGGACAAGAGAAGCAGCCATTGACCAAATGAACAGTGACATGCTCTTTGAGCAGCTCCAGCCTATCATAGGACTCAGCACAAAACAGGCAGGAGTAGTTGCGCTGCTCCAAATGCATTTGACGGTGTTCCTCTAGTACCGTACTGCTCAAAAAGCCTTTGCTACATTGGTGGCAAGTGTATCGACAACCTTCCCGACTGTGATATCTCATGTGCTGGTCTAATTTATCCTTCTCCCGAAAGGCTTTTCCACAAAGTGTGCACTTGAAGGGGCGGAAGGACTTCCTAATGAAGAGGTGCTGCAGAGCAGCATTCTGAAACAGAAAGAAATATTGGAAGATGAGTAGAGCTGTATAATGAATTGAAATATGAAAACATTTAAATAAATAAAAATCACAATCTCAATTCATACATGCACCTGATTTCATTTCTGAATAACAGTGATTCATTTGGATGTATTTCTCTGCATTCAGATCGCGCTGAATGAATGTGTCACTTATTTACTTGACAAGAATCGGTCACACTTACACAGAGTGACAAAAAACTATTAATTCGGGCCTCTGAGTGGCACAGTGGTAAAGCACTCGCCCTGTATCAGTTCGATTCCCGGGTGATGCTGTAACCTCTCGCAGCCGGAGGTCTAGAGAGAGGTTGCATAGTTAATGGTTAATTGTCACCCTGTAAATTAATAGTTTTTTGTCACACTGTGTAATTGTGATTGATTTGGAGGCTCCCACATTAAGGCTACTACTACCACTCAGTCGGGAGGGCCGAAGACTATCACGTGTTTCCTCTGACCCACGTGATGCCACCCGACCACATTTTTTCCAACTGTTGTTGTATGTTTTTTTATCAGAATAATAACATGTTTCACAGCAGACACAAAAACCAAAATACATACTACTATCTGAACAGAGCCAGGCATGTACAGGTGTAATATGGAAATCAACTTTCTGTATTAGTTAATTACACCTGAGGTGTTGATAATACTAAAAAAATGTTGAGATTGAGCAATAAAACTTGTTAACAATAAATTCTATCCTGTAAACTATATATAATTTCAATCTACCCAGCAAACTCTGATATGTACTCTATGATTATTAAAATAATAACGAGATAAACTACAGCATGCAAAGTACTGTAGTTGACTGAGTGTCCAAAAAGAATAGGTTCAATTTGTTACTTTATTTATTATTGCTAACATTCTACTTATGTTCAACAGCTTTTAAGTTATTCAGTCTACTTTTTATTACTTGAGCGCAATAAATGTTTTTTGTCAAAAAATGAGAGAATGTAAGAAAACCATGATTTCAACTTCCCAAAAAAAAAAAAAAAAGAATCGTAATTTGCATTTTCGCAAGAATCATGCAGCCCTAGAGATGAGACAATGGCACAAAGACATTGGCACAAAATCTTAATCACACATTGTGATACTTAGTGATTAGAATTCTATGAACAAATGGAATACAAAACCACTGAAATGAGAAATCATGAAGATACAGGAGCTATACAATTTGTAAGCTAATTCGAACACTATGAGGTTAGTACTTGTCTCTAGTCTGTTAGACCTACCTGTAAGTCCACCTTAACGTGCAGCATTTAGTGGAAAAGAGAGAGACATAGACATGCTACCATTCCTCTAAAAGCATTATGTCTTACAAAATAGAGCAGCTTAGTTACTATAAGGGCCTACATTTACCCGAATCCTCCGAGCACGCCTCATGTCCTGGGGAGTGAGATGGGGGTCAATAGAAACTGTTGTATTTTGGTCCTCCTTATCAGCCTGTGAATCATTAGAAGCTGATATTTGCGATTCAGCAGTATTTGTATCATTTGAAGGGTCAGTCTGTCCTTCTTGGGTCTCTAATGTGCCACCTGTAGCTGTCTCCACAGAATCTTCTCCCAGCTCGTCCACCTTTAACCCATTCATAACCCTTCCTGTCTGTTCCTCATATGGGAGTTTTGAGAACGCCAGGAAATCCTATTAAAAAAAAAAAAAAACAGAAAGTACAGGCTAAGTAAGAAAGAAAAAAAAAATTCGTAAAACCATCTTAAGGTGGCACCATCCGATCATACCTGACTTTTATCTCCACCCTCTGCTGGAGTTTCCAGACGAATAAATTTAGGTCGTCTCCCGGGTCTCCTTCCAGCACTGAATCGTTTCCTGCCCCGTCCTCGCCGACGCGCTTTTGGCCTACAAAATGAAAATCAATTGAATCTGTCCTAACGCTAGCCTGGGGAATGTAAAACAAAAAGGTTCAAACCTTTGCATGAGGTCCAGTTTGTCATCATGCATGTTAAGATGCTGTTGGAGCTGTTCTGAGCTCATGAAACGCCGATTACACTCATAACAGGGCCAGTTCTTTTCTTGCTCTCGCAGTACTAAAAAAACAAACAAACAAAAAAACACAAGATAAGGTTATTGGGACATTTTAAACACAAATAAAGCAGTTTCACATTTTTATGAGTTGAGAATTTCAGTCTAATGACCGAGCCTTTTTATTTTAATGCTAATCTCTATAACTCACATGACCTTCAGCGGCATCAACAGCTTCACTTTGGTTAACATTTTCCTACTGAGTGCACCTGTTTTAAGTTAGCTTTTGATTTCGCTCTACCTAAAGGATTAAAAACTACAATCATGCAGGAAAATATGTGTAGGCCAGAAAAGAAAGCAGTTTTGTAAAAAACTGTTTTCAGACCAAAAAAAGAAAACAAAAGAAAGCTTCTGGTTGCTGCATGCATAATGATAAGTAAGTATGACAAAGACCTTAGCGGGACTGTGGCTAGTTTTGTAGGATGTTCAGTATACCCAAGCAGCGAATGTTATTATAAAATGATACAGTATATATTTATTGACTTTTTATAGTACTTTTCTCAATTTAGTAAAACGTTTTCGAAGACATCCTTGCTCTACATCAGTCAAAGACTTTTGCACTGTACTGTAAAAACAGTACTGTATATACAGTGCATCTCGAAAAATTGAAACGGTAGTTTTCTTTTGTAGTGAAATTTTAAAAAGTAACACTTATTCTAGATTCTACATTTAAAGTAAAGTATGCATTTTTTGCATGATTATGGCTTAAAACCCATCATAAATCCAGTATCTCAAAATATTAGCATATTCTAAACATCAATCAAAAAAGATTTAAAATACAGATTATGTTCATTTATGAACTCAACACTTGTTTGTGATTTCTCTAACATACATTACTGCATCAATAAGGTATGGCATGGAAGTAATGAGCCTCTAGCCTCTGCTGAGGCATTTATGGAAGCCAGGTTGCTTTAATAGCAGTCTTCGGCCAGGTAAGGGTCTCATCTTCCACTTAAGTATACCTGATAGATTTTCCAAGGTGTTCAGGTTAGGCAGGTTTACGTACAGTAATATCATGGTCAGCAAACCAGTTAGTGTAGTTTTGGTACTGTGCACATGTACTGAGTGATGCCGGAAAAGGAAATCAGTATCAGCATAAAGCTTTTCAGCAGATGGGACCATGATGCGCTCTAAAATCTTCTGGGAGATTACTGCCATTGACTTTGCATTTGAGAAACTGTGGACCAACACCAGCAGATGACGTGGCACCCCAAATCATCACTGACTGTAAAAAACTTTAAACTAGATCAACTTGGTTTCTGTGCCCGTCCGCTCTTCCTTTAAAATGCTAAATGTAATTTCATTTAATAAGCATCGATTTACTTTAATTTTTCTATTTAGCCCATGGTTACAGTTGCAGGCCAGCCAACTTTCTATGAGTATTCTTTGATACAGCATAGGATGTCCATGACTGAACTGTATAATGAATAAATAAATTACCTTTTCGTTCTTCTTCTGTAATTTCATGAATCTTTTTATTCACAAACTCTGCATATGACGCAGCATACCAGACCTGCAGGAAAAGACATAAATGTCAACTTCAGATATGGCACATATTAATTATAATCATATTTAAGTGCTCTTGCACAAAATATTGACTGCTGACTCCCACCTTAAGCTCCTGTTTTGGAGGAATGTTTCTGATGGTGGTATAGAAAATGTCTGAGCCATACTGATAGGCCACAAGGTTCTGCTCCAGATGATTTTCAGCAGGACGGACGAACATCATCCAGTTACACCGATCTTCATCTGACAGGTTTATCCACACGTCCTCTGATCTTTCGCTATCTTTTTGAGGGTCCAACATGCACAACTACACAGTAAAAAAAAAAAAAATAGATTTGTTGGAGACCAACACCCTAATAAACACTGTTTACTATAGTATGTACTTATTCACAGCAGATAAAATGTATAATGTACAAGTGTTTGAACTAACAATTGTGGCATTGCTATTGAAACACTTCGACATAATATACCTTAAGCTGGAAGTGGGTGTCTGTTAGTTCGCTCTGTGGCACCAGTGGTCCCTCTACAGGTCCAAACTGTGTACGTTTGGGAATACGCCTCTTGGAGAAGACACCTCCCTGGAATTGGTCAATGTAGAGGATAAGAGGAAGGCTAGCACGGGCTTTGGACATCACAGGTCGATTAACAATGGGGTAGAGAGGACCATGCTTCAAGCACACACCCGGATTGGAATTATTACATTCCTCACACCCTGTAATAAAAAAAGAAAGTTGAAAACAATACATAAGATGTTAGAATGAAAAGCAAACTTAAAATCCATATGCATTGTGACATTTTGTACAAAATTACCATAATTCTTACTCAAAATCTCTGAATAACTGTTCCTTTTATAATATATGTCAATCACTTGTCAGGGTTCATACACTTTGTGAGCAACACATTTCCATGATTTTTTCATGACTTCAGGCTAATTCAGACTATTATTATTATTAATAATATTAATGACACTTTAATGTAAAAGATTACAAAATCATTTAGCTTTTATACTCATAAATGCAGTAAATTGTGTTTGTTTCAAGTATGATTTAAATTAAAAAGGATACTTGACTGATCTATTGAAAAACCCTGTGGTTCTGGCCTATAATAGCCTAAAGTTCTACAAAGGACAATTCCAACCCCATCTGCACTAGAAGGCAAGTGGTCGTACTACAATAGGACCAAACCTGGGCAGCCATTCAAGAAACCGCATGGCCAATGCTACTGCATCTGGGACAGACGATGCGTTATAACTTTGGATCTGAAACACTGACCTTCCAACAATTAACAAAACAATGACACTGTTCTCCCTAGGTGGTGAGAAATGAGAAGCAGGAGCTGGATTCATGGTGGACAGTCAATCTGCCAGAAGTGTCACTGCCTTCCAAAAAATATCAAGCAACCTTGCAGTGCTCACCACAAAAATTAAAACACACAATCTTTCCATCTATGCACCAAGCGAGACTGCCTTAGAAGCTGCAAAGTAGACTTTTACAATCATATTTAACATATACTACAAACAAACACACACACAACAATGGGCAGATTTGGCTTTGGCGAAATAAATGACAATGGTTTGCAATCCATATCATCAACCTAATTCAATAATATTAGGCTGACAAGAATACATTTATTAACTTCAATTTTTTATTTGAATCTATCATAGGGCACACACACATACATACATACATACACAAGCACATATTACATATAACCCACAAGCACAGGGAGAACATGAAAATTCCATGCAGACAGACCCAAGTCAGGAATCGAACACGGAAACTTCAATGGTTTTAAAAACATGTAAGCTGGATTTGGAAAGTCTACTGTTACATTAAACGAGAAACCTGTGACACAATCACAGCATGACATAAAAGTTGATGACGAAGCTGCCTACCGTTAAGGTGAAAGAGTTACGCCTGTGACACGCCAACAATATGACATAATCCTGATAATTGCCTGTGACACGCCCACAGCATGACACAAAAGCTGATAATTGCATGTGACTATCTGTACAAATACCACCATGTTTTTCAAGAAAACAAACATAATTTAAAATACACTTTTAATGTCCGACGGTGTGTCACAGGCGATATGTAATGCACTGAAAAGGTTGTCATTTGTAGGTTTGTCATTTGAAAATTTGCCAAATCAGGGATTTGTAACCCACACCTCACTGGTCAACAATATTTTTTACGTTTTTATTTAAAAAATAAATAAATAAATAAATCTAAATTGAAAACATGTTTTGTCCCAGTTCTCAAAAATGACTGACCTCATAGTTAATTTTTTTTCTTATGTAATTTATATATTTATATTTTATTTTATTTTGCAACTTAATGAATTCATTTGATTGCAAATTCTTAAAAATTGCAACATTTTGTTCAACTGTATTCTGTAGTACAATATTTTCATTTCATTTTAGCGAAATCTTTCTATCTTTAGGTCATGGCGCAAAATTTTTTTGTTTGATTTGAGTATCGCACCTTTTCTGAACTCTGTACGATCACGACGGACCACAAGGCCCATCAGCAAAACCACTGCGCACTGACAGTTGCATTGATGCACTGCTGAAGTTAAAACAGCCATAAAAAATGAAAATTCCTTAAAAAATGTTAAGCCATCCGGTATGGATTCTTGTGATACAGATTTGACACAGATTTGACAATCTCGTCCATCCATATAAAGGAAAACGACTGTTGTTAAAAAAAGATGAGAACTAGGAACACAAAAATTACAGGGTCATTACTTTCTTTAAATCATCTTCATGAAAATATAGTTAAGGCTATAGTCACACTGAAAACAGACACGCTGAAAAAAACAAGCGGGATTCAGAGATCATTACACCTGCTGTGATCAAATGTTCACCCTCCATTTAATGATACAAGAGTGAATTTTGATGTGGGCTGCAAACAGTGATCATTTTCATAGATTTCAAGTCTGCATTTGATTGTGTGTTAATAGCCTTGTGAAAATTATTGTAAAATGAGCATCATCAACCATCTCCTCCTCCTCCGATCACCATATAAAGGCTCGACCAGGTGCATATGAATCCGTGACATAGCGTCTGAGTAGTTTACTATACAAACTGGAGTTCCACAAAGGGCTGGAGCCTCCAATCTGCTCTTCAGCACACATGGCAGCACAACAGTGACGCTGAGGCCACAGACATCTTGCATTAGCTCACTTGCACTGCCTCACCATATGGGTTAAAGATTAATACGGACAAAAATAAAGTCCTAACAACTGATGGATCAAAGGCTATTGTACATCTTGAAGGCAGTCAAGTAGAGCAGGTTCAAGATTTCATCTTGAGGCCTTGGTCCAGGAAAAGACAGCTGTGTCAACACATCCTCAGCAGGATCAGCCAAACAACTGCGGCATTCACCTCAGTCAAGTGGTGTCTTTCAAAGAAGGCCAACATACAGTATGCATCAAAATGAAATTGCGCCTCCTTTGGACTCCGATCCAGCTATTCCTCCTATATTGTTCAGAAACCTGAACCTTGTTCAAGTCAGATTTAAGTCAATTTTAAGTATTTCAGATGCAATGCCTGTGGCAGATGTAGTGAATTTTACTACACAATGTATTCCAGATTACATTACAATCACAAAGTTAATACCAGGCCAGTGTTAAAGTTCAAATACCAGCAGCGAAGGTTGAGATGGTTCGGACCTATCCGTAGGATGGACAACAATAGATTACTACAATGTTCTGGAAACACCTCGTTGAAAAACCATGCAATCTTTTCCCAAGAAAACATAGGTCAAACAAGTAGAGAAAGAGACAAAAAAAATTAAAGCTCAATCTCAAATCTGGCCAAGACTCATCAAGACCCAGAAGTAAGTGTACAAAGAATTGGATAAAAACTAGACTGGCTAAAAGTTACCAATATTGCTTGTTTGAAGTTCAAGGGGGTTATACCAGTTACTAAAAGCAATTATTGGCATACATTTTTCAACAAAGATAACTAATGTTTCATAGTTTTCCAAAGATTTCTTTAACCATTTTGTGGCATTTGGTCAATTGGGGAAGTTAATAGTCCCAAATTGGTGACATTACAGGTCAAATGCATGCAGAAACACCAAAAAGGGCTCACAAACCATCATTTCATGCCATCTGTAAAAAACCTGTACCAAAGACACTGAAACATTCAAAATCTAGATTACATTACTAATTTTTCACTCACATAGATTTTGAGGAGTGAAAGGTTGAGGAGGCCTTGGTTCCCAATCGTCCACTTCTGATTCATCTCTATTATCATCCTCATCCTCATCATCTTCATCTTCTTCATCCTCGGAGTCAACAGTAGAGTCAGTTGCTGCCAGAGGACTGACTGAAGGCTCTGTGATGGTAGGCAGAGTACTGCTGGGTAGCTGATTCTGAATGGGAAAGAAAAAAGACATCAATTGAAAAACTTCGGATTACAAGTAATGCGGTTTGACGAGCAAAGATTTTTAATGAATTTTGACTTGAAAAACGAGCATTGTTTTGGTTTACGAGCACCGAGCATTATGTATCACGCATGCGCTACTTGATTTGATTCTTGACATGATCACAACTGAGCCAACGGTTTTTCTCTCTCTAAGGGTGCTTCACTCACACACAACTGGCACGGTGTCAAATGACGCGCACACAAACACAACACACACACTCCGCAGCGCAAGAGAGAGAAAAACACACACACAGCGCCTGTGTGCACAAATGAAAACACTTATCTGTCTGGATTTATTATTACTTTCTTTTTAAGGTAAAGTGCAGATCAATTTGTTTTATTTTTACTTTATATTTTGTGTTAATTATTTTTATGTATTTATTTTTTTGGGCTGTGGAAGGAATAATTAAAATTTCCATTATTTCTTATGAGAAAATTTTGCTTTGATTTACCAGTGTTTTGGAATACGAGCATGCTGTCGGAACAAATTGTGCTTGTAATCCGAGGTTCCACTGTATTCTAAAATTCTCAATTTACCCACTACTGTTTGATCGGTTAGCACAGGTTCTAAGTATGTTTGTTTATTTGTTTATTTTTCACTGAAACAAACATGATGTACCTAGGATATAATGCGACCCAAAACATTTCCTACAAATATCTGCTTCAAACTCTATATAGCTTTTACTGTTGCCAATCTGGTTTAGTACAGTTATTATAAACTATAACAACTAACAAAAATTTATGCTAAAAAAGTTCACCATACCTCAAAGATGAGTAGCCCTATTGTTTACAAATGTCATAATGTTTTTGTTAATTACTGCTTACTATAACTATACATCAAACAATCACACAAAACACACACACACACACACACACAAATGCTCAAAAGTTGGGATCATTTGCAAATTTCTTTTTGTTTAGTGATTTATTTACTACATTCTGCAACAATACTCGGGATTTCAAAACTATGAGGTAACACATATGGAAATAGGTCATTATGTTCCAACAACAGTTGGCAAGACCAAAACCTTCCTCTGACGAGAAGTATTGCATACTGTATTTTGGATTCCTACTACGTTGCTTTACAATGTAAAATGATATAAATTTAGGAATGACCAGGGAGTTAGAAGGTGATCCCAAACTTTTGAGCAGTAGTGTATATAATTATATATATAATTTATATATATATAATATATATTCCTTGATACGTCTTGCAATCTTGCAATTGCTCTTACCTGGGACACAGGCTCTAGTATTGCCTGTGGGGCATCTGCTACATTACTAAGCACATGTAAATTTGCAGCATTCATGTTCTGGCCACCTGGCAATAATACTGTGACCTGTAGAAAAAAAAAAAAAAAGATCACCATTATGAGCTGTGTTTTTCATCACTAAACATGCTGAATCTTATTGATAGAAAATAACTTGGCTTGTGTACCTGTTGAGTTGTTCCATCCTGCTGAATGTATGCCACTTGGGGCTGGTCTGTAAACACAGCCTAAAGAAAAACACACAATTCAATTGCGTAATCCTCAGATAAGAAACAGCATACCTGTCCATGGGTCATCACTAGGGGGGTCAAAATAGGGCTGCCATGTGATCCAGACATTACTATTACACGTTACTATTTTTGAAAATGCAAATGAATTATATGATCAAGTTTAACCCTAATGGCTTCCCATAACTGCAGCACAGTTACCCGGCTGTTTGAGATAATGGCACATTTAACGCGGATAATAAGATGACTATAAGAAAAAATAATGATCTACGGAACATTAGATCATCATGAAGACCGGCCTGAGAAAAAAAGCTAAGAAAAGACAGCATTGACTGCATTATATGGACAATTTGTGTTCTACTGGATTAAAATCATTCTTATTAAATGTGTGTATTTACATGCAACCTGTAAAAACGTTTTGATGTTTGATGTCATTAGGAAACATGCACCAACATATAGAAATCTGATTACATGAGAAAGAGAGAAATTTAATTCTAAAAGATATAGTCTATATCACCTGTGCTCCATCAGCAGGGTGTATGTACACTAGTGTGTGTTCAGCAGTCTCCACTGAAGTGTAGGAACTTCCATCCGCAGCATATACAACTTGCTGTTGTCCTCTGTCAGGCTGTTCTCCACTGTACACAATTTGAGCCACGGTTCCACCCTCAAAATGCACCTGCAGAATTTAAGGCCTACATTTACAAAACTAAAAACACAGCAAGATCTAAACAGCATGTATACTTAATAATCAGTGTATTGATCTATCCAATGATGTAAAGTTTAAAGCACTTTTGTAACACTGGATAAGAGCGTTTGCCAAATGCCTAAATGTAAATGTAATGTACAGTTCATGCACACACTTTAAGGTGCCTAAATCCAACAAGGTTAAATGCTGTAAAAGAGGGCTAAAAACATTTTTGCATAAACTGAATGACAGGAAACAAAAGAAACAAAGAAAAAACTTTCTAAAAAAGTATCAAAATTACATATAATAAAATATATATTTAAATATATAATATAATGAAGTATGTTAAAACAACATTATTCTTATTATTTAAAATGATTCTTTCGGCTGCTCCCATCAAGGGGTCACCATAGTGGACCTTCTGATCCCCACACAACTTGGAACAGGTTTTATGCTGGGTGCCTTTCGTGATGCAACCCTCCTATTGTTCATTAATCGCTTAGTGAAAATATTCTCCCCACTAAAGGTATCTCCGTGATGTAATCAAAAACGAAAGTGAGTCTTAAATTGATGTGTTATTGGATCCAAATTTCATTCCCCCTGATAGACATTGTTATTTGAAAATTCACTTTAAATTATGGAGGAGTTTTCCCCCTGCTTTGTCAGCCTGAATTCAGTAAATGCATTTTCTCTGCACAACAGCAGATGGGGCAGTTTTATACTTCTAGGCCACCTGTTGTGCGCGAGAAAGTCTTCATGGCTGTCTGACGAACAAAAGTGTAAGGGGAGAATAATTGTTTGGAAACTTGTTATTTTCCTGTATTTCCAGTGTATACTTTCAGGGAGAAGTATTAGGTTTGTAATTTATAGATTTTAATAATTGTGCAAAACCATAGAACTGCTGTACTTGAAATTTCCTAATGCTTCAAGAGATGTTCAGCAAGTCTATCACTTTTGTTTGTATTGTATTAATTCAATTTAGGATGGGCCGATGGAGTACTGAGCATTTGATATGAATAATAATATAACTACACCTCCAATGCATAAATTCACTTTAAAGTGGCCCCCTCCCTGGTGACTTATTTGTTAAAAATAAAAACTAATAATGCTCTCACCTTTCAGTCATGTTACTCATTAAAACTAACAACAATTAAGTAACTAAACCTTTACAAACTGGATTCTAGGATGCAAGTACTCCTGTTGTACCTGAGCTGGATTGTTGGGTTCATTACTGGGGTTTTGATTCCACACAGAGGATGATTCCTGGTCCTCCATGGCCATCTTGTGATAGCCTCAAATTCTGCCACTCGCAACCACTCACTCAGCCACCAATGAGCAGCCACTACATGAACTAGAAGTCTTGCAAGAAAAAAAATAAACATCATATATACAATGCATCTCAAATTCATAACAAATTTTTTTTTCTTTTATAATTGAATTAAAATAAGTGAAACTCATATTTTAGATTCATTCAATATATATGAAGTGATATTTTAAGCCTTTTTTATTATTCGGAAGATTATCGGCTTACAACCGAGACAAAATATAATATCTCAAAATATTAAAATATTCCATTAGAAGTGTATTACATAGGGTAAGAATAAAAAAACTGGACTATCACTGGGGTTCAAAGTCCTCTTTTCAATAAGAGTAGGTCCCATAGCCTAGAGGAAGAGTGGAAAGGCACAGAAACAGAAGGCACAGAAAGTTGCTTTAAATGCAGTGTTCAAATTTCCACACACAATGATGACTTTGGGTGCCATGCCATCTGCTGGTGTTGGTCCACTGTGTTTTATCAGGTTCAAAGTCAATGCAAAAATTTCTTGCAAAAAGTCAAAAAGTACTCTCTCTCTACCACTAACTGGTTTGCTCATCATGATATCACTGTGCTTGATTGGCCAGGCAGCTCACCTGACCTGAACCCCATAGAGAATCTATGGGATATAGTTAAGAAGACGTTGAGAAACACCCAACAATACAGAAAAGTTGGATACTGTTTTCAAAGCAACCTGGTCTTCAATAACACCTCAGCAGTGCCACAGGTTGATCATCTGCATGCCATGCGGCACTAATGTAGTAATTCATGTTAAAGGATCTCTGGCCAAGAATTTAGTGCATAAATGAACAGAAGTTTCAGAATTTTTGTAAATCCTTTTTTGATTGATTCTGGAAATATTCTAATATTTTGAGACACTTTTTTTATTTTCATAAGCTTTAATAAATGTAATAAATTACAAAAGAAAATTCTTTCCTGATCCCTACTGTAGCACAAATTAGCTGAAAAAGTTAATGCTTGCTTTGATAGATTACTCTTAAAACACACAGTGTATTGCAGGTGCTGTGTATCACAGCATCAGACTGATCACAGACAATGATGCTCTAGGCAATGTTCTGCTTGAAACATTTGGGTCCTGATATTCATGTGGTTGTTACTTTGATATACACCACTGAATACTTGTTCAGGAATGATTTGGCGATCATGATAGATATCAAGTTATTAAACTGGTCTTTAAATTACATGTACTAGACTTCAATCTGTAGCATCTGTGAGGTATGCAGGACAAATAAGACTAATCTTATTATCATCATGGTGGCCCCATGATAAGATTTACAGGACTTAAATGATCTGTGGCTGAAGTCATTGCCGATAACGGTACTGGTAATGATTTGGGCTTGTTGAGCAGCCACAGGAATAGGGAAACATGCACTCACAAAGACACCAATGGCCTCCACTTTATACCAGAATATTGTTTAGACAAACATAAGACCACCTGTCCAGCTGTTTACATTGAGCTGTACCAGGACAATAATCCCAAGCACAACAGCATATTGGTATCTCAAAGGTCAAGGCAGACAATAAATAAAACCAGTGTGTTGGAATGGCCAAGTCAACATCCAGACAGCAGCCCCCTTAGGATGTTGTGGCTGGATCGTAAGAGAGCGCGCCCTAGTGGTTAAAAAGAGGTCGCACAGATAATTCAAATAAATCCTGAAACATCATGGTACACCTCAGAAATATATACTTCTTTTTGCAGTATTTTACAGCATGTTAATCAAGAGAAAAAAAAATGTGTCTCATACCCAAGGCCACTCGGTTTGTTTTTGCTATACACTGAACAAATAGTAATTTTAGCATTAATTTCTTCATAATTAGTTCTAGATGTATTCACAGTATAACCCATGGCACACTTTGTCTCATTTATCTGGTTAAACGAACTGGAATGAGTGAATAACGGGCATTACTTGTTTCCCAGTTGTAACTGCTGCAGTGGAATATTAATAACTGGTTAGATGCGAACTTGTCCCTGCTCACCTAAGTCACTGAAAATAACCACTATAGGAATAAGTTTGGCCTGAATCAATACCAATTAAAAGGGACCTGGTACAAATAGGCTGTTCGTATACTGTGTGTTTAACACAACTACTAGCTAATGAGCTATAGTGGGTTGGATTGACTGTCGTACGTCTGGTTAATATAAACGTGAAGCTCAGCTATCTGGCTAAAACATTCACACGCTAACAAACTGTAATGCGTTCTACGTGTTCGTTTACTGATCAACCGACATGATTCACATAGCTATAGACTGGACATAACTAGCGTAAGGGATAGACTGCAGTTTTAAGGAACGGTCAGCCTATTATCTTCTTGGGGGTAACTTAGTAGCGGAAAGCGCCTTAAATTAGAAAGGCAACGCGCGCAACTGTGTATAAGCCTGATTAAATCGATACACTTCTAAAAGAGTGGCCGCTCATAAAATTTCTCATTACAACATGTTGGGCTTATTAATGTTTCTTTTTCTTCCCCCTCCCCGCTTTGACCCGTCAGATTCAGCGTTCCAACCGGACCATACCACAAAAATCATAACGGCAGAAACACGGGTTTTTGCTGCACCGTGACACCAGCGTAATTGAGGATAACTACAAAGAGGCGGCCATTAACGTTACCGGAACAGGAACGCGGTCATGTTTATTCTGCTACATAGTTGCAATAGAATTTTGACCAAACATATTGAATTTTTAAACGATTTTAAATATCGCTAATAGACCTTTCGGTCCCTGCGTGTAGTTGAGCCCACCCCAGTTTCTCCTGTAGAACAAGGAAGGAAAGTCTCCATTTTGGGTGGGACTAGAAAACAATCTCGTCAAACAGGGTTTTAAGCAATGTAACGGACAATTCAAAAACGTCGATCGGTAAATTTTTTCAAATACGAACAGATACATTAACGTTGTATACGGGTCTGAGCTGATCTTAGAGCATGTTGGATTATTTAAACAAAACCATTCATGTTGGTCTTACCTCGGAATGGTAGCTGCAAAGATGGCCGCGCATTAACATAATCTGCCTAGCAACAAGCGGCGATCGAAATAATAGTTTTATATATTAAAATAAATCAAATATATATTTATATGTGTGTATTTGTAAGGCAATTCGTTTTTTATCGAAACAATTTCTAAGTGTTATACTGCATCAATACAAGAATTTATTTCCTGATCAAAATAGAACGGCATGGCGCTGGAGTCACGCTGCAGCCACAATGCGGGACCAATGGGAGTCTTTCGCCATTTTTTAGGCCAATAACAAAAAGTCTGTAAGGCCCAATGAAGAGTCAGAGTGCCCGCGTCGCCCTCTTACGACGTTCCGTTTATATAATAAATAAATACATATGTGACCAAGTCTGTGAAAAGTTTTTTTCTTGTGATTTACCGTTTTCTATGTGGGACCAAAGTCTAACCTGTCCATTTTGTCTTTAGACATGGCGGCTAAATCTCAAACCCGCACTAAATGGACCAAAGGACAGTTTACCATTGATCTAATGTCAATTCCTTATGATTCTTTGCCCAAGTAATTATTTTCTGCTGCTTGTTCTACCATGGTTTCTTTGCCACAATTTAAGTCTGAAGGCGTGTACCAAGCTATCCTCAAAGCTAACTGTAGTAACGCAGGTAAATACAAAAATGCAGTTTTTAAATGATGACTTCATTTATTAAGGGAAAAGATTTCCAAAACTACCTGGCCCTATGTAATTGCCCCTAAACCTGATAATTGGTTGTGCCACCCTTGACAGCAAAAAATCAAGAGTTAGGGAAAACTGGAATTTTGGACTACTCTATGTGGAATTGTTTTTATTCAAAATTGGCATTCATGTGAGACTGGCCTTTGTTTTCTTTTGGCCAGCAGTAGCTTTCGCCTTGGAACTCTCCCATGAATGCCATTTTTGCCCAGTCTCTTTCCTATTGTCTCTGACCTTAACTGAGGCAAGTAAGGCCTATGGTTCTTTAGATGTTGTTCTGTTTTTGTTTTTTGTTTTTTTCTATGTAGTAATTTTGATAGGCAGGCAGCTCCTGAGAAGGTTCACCACTGTTCAAAATTTTCTCCATTAGTGGATAATGTGGCTCTCACTGTGGTTTACAGGAGTCCCATAGCCTTAGAAGTGGCTTTGTAAACTGTTCCTGACTGATACATGTTGATACTTGTTTCTGATTTGCTCTTGAGGCATGCTTTATTTTGTCAGACAGGTTATATTTAAGGGATTTTATTTATTTTACCTGTCTGGTGATAATCAGGCCTGGGTGTGACAAGTGAAATATAACTCAGCTATGCAAAAATTACAGTTTATTCATGATTAAGCAATTGCTTTTTCACATAGGGCAAGGTAGGTTTGGACAGCTTCCTTCTCTTAATTAATTAAATCATCATTTAAAAAGTGCATTTTTAAATTTACTTGGGTTATCTCTGTAAAATATTTAATTTTGTTTGATTAATCATTATTTGAATAATTTAAGTATGACAAATATGAAAAAAGCAGGAATATTCAGCAAGTGCTTTTTCACTGCACTTTATATATGCACTTGGCATAAAGTGTGCATCGTTTTATCTGCTACCGATGAGGCCATCACTCAGGAATAGGGTTAATCTGGACTCATCAGACCACATGATGTTCTTCCAATGCTTCATAGACCATTCTTTTTGCTCCCTAGAATTAAAACCTTTTATTTAATCAGCCTTACTGATAAGTGGTTTTCTTGAGGCTACACAACCGTTTAGTCCCAATCCTTTGAGTTCTGTTTGAAATATGCATGAGGAAATGCTCTTACTTTCACTATTAATCATAGATGTGATTCCTTTTTTGTTTTTTTCCTTTACAATTTAATTTTAACAAGGGTTTAAATGACTTCTGATCACAATTATTCAGAAATCTTTTTACGACCACAACCACAGGATATGTCCTTTTGATATGGTTGTTTAATAAATGTAAAGCTACTCACTGCATCAGGTACTGCCAGTAAGTTTAATTAGGCACATGTGGACTCCAATCAATTTGTAGAATCCTCTCAAAGACCACTGGCAGGACAGAAGTATACTTGCTTTTAACTATGTGTACATGCATGCATGATGGCTAGGTTTATAGCTTATACATGTCATCAGAATTTGATGCAACACACTTATACACACCCCCAAGTAGCTAGGGGCAGTGTAGTAAGCTGGCCTTTTAAAAATGGCAGAAAGTTCTGAGAAAATGTTATGTGACCAGGTACACAAATACACCACCTGTATGATGTATCTTTACAGTCGGACAGTGACAAATATGCATGTCAAAACAGTTGGCGGAAGATAAATACCATCTTAAATATCGACATGTAATTTCATTACCATGTTTGTTTGCAATATACACATAAAACTGTCTAATTCAATTCTCTGGATTGTCTGCTTCTGGAATCCTCTAGTAACACATGTATTATATAGGCAAGTAGGTGAAAAAATACAAGGGTTGGACAATGAAACTGAAATGCCTGGTTTTAGACCACAATAATTCATTAGTATGGAGTAGTAGTAGTACAGCATCAATTCATCTTGGGAATGACAGCTACAAGTCCTTCACAGTGGTCAGAAGGATTTTAAGCCATTCTTCTTGCAGAATAGTGTCCAAGTCACTACGTGATGCTGGTGGAGGAAAACATTTCCTGACTTGCTCCTTCAAAACACCCCAAAGTAGCTCAATAATATTTAGAACTGGTGACTCTGCAGGCCATGGGAGATGTTCAACTTTACTTCCATGTTCATCAAACCACTCTGTCACCAGTCTTGCTGTGTGTATTGGTGCATTATCATCCTGTACACAGCACCGCCTTCAGGATACAATGTAATGTTTGATCCATTGGGTGCACATGGTCCTCCAGACTGGCTCGGTAGTCCTTGGCAGTAACACCCCCATCTAGCACAAGTATTGGGCCTAGGGAATGTAATGATATTGCAGCCCAAACCATTATTGATCCACCCCCATGCTTCACTCTGGGCATGCAACAGTCTGGGTGGTACGCTTCTTTGGGGCACAGAAGGTGGACTCATCAGAGAACAATACATTTTTCACATTGTCCACAGCCCAAGATTTTTTCTGCTGGCACCGTTGAAACCAACGTTTGGCATTGGCATGAGTGACTAAAGGTTTGGCTGTAGCAGCCCGGCCATGTACATTAACCCTGTGGAGCCCCAGACGAACAATATTGGAGAAACAGGAGAACTGAAGTGCACATTTAATTCTGCAGTGAGTTGGGCAGCTGTGGTTTTATGTTATTTGGCTACAATCTGGGTTAGCAGCCAGACAACCCTTTCAGACAGCGTCCTCTTGCGTCCACAGTTACTCCTGTTGGATGTGGTTTATTCTTCTTGGTGGTATGCTGACATTACCCTGGATACCGTGGCTCTTGAAACATCACATAGACTTGCTGTCTTGGTCACAGATGCGCCAGCGAGACGCGCACCAACAATTTATCCTCTTTTGAATTTTGATATGTCACCCATAATGTTGTGTGCTATTACTCTGCTAATTAAACCTTTACACTCTGCTCTTACTGGTGGAATGTGCAATCAATGAAGATTGGCCACCAGGCTGGTCAAATTTAAAAATGAAACATTAAGGCCATGCCCACACATACCCGAGATTTTTCTCAGTGGTTTTTGCCTTTCGTCGACACGCAAACGCAGTTTTGCTCGTTGAAAATAGAGCTTTTGGAAAACTACATCCAAAGTGAAGATTTTCCAAAACTCAGTGGTGTTATGTGGACAGGGGAAACGAATGGCTTGTTGTAACGTCACCTTGTGCCGATGATGTCATTTTCTGTGTGCAACTTTATTTATGAGGATGTTTTGTGCAATAGTGGACTTATGTACAGTAAACTACTGACTGCGTACTGGACTTTTTACATGCGTGTATACACACGCAGTTACTCGAGACACCAGTTACACAAGTAACGCGCAGTAACACGAGACCTGTCGGACCTTTACAAAGCACAACAGGTAATGGATCTTTTGTTAGGCTGCTGATTGGCCCCTTGTTGATTATTGAAGCTCCTAACAGCACTTAACAGAGCATTATGTTTTTTTATGTGGACAAAGATATTGTGGCGTGGGCGGAGCGGCGGCTGACGACCAGCATGCCTTGCGGTGATGTCGGTGTGTTCACCATGTTGGGAAAGGGTGTTTGGGTTAGTGGTTTCGGCCCTGTTTGTGTGTAGTGTATGTATGACGTGTGGAATGTGCTCCGGTTCATGCTTAGGCTGAATTGGAGGTAGGCTTCATGTGAATGTGCTGCTTATGCTTTTGTATGACTGTCTGTATAAAATAAATTACTCCCAGCCATTGCATTGGGCAGCAAGTAAGCTCACTCATCTCTCCAACATCCTTCCCGGCGGTAAAACGCTACAATATTTTTAAACCGTAGGTCGTGTGGACCTAATAATAAAAAAAAGGAAGAAAAAACTCAGTTTTTAAAAATATCCGGCTACGCGTGCATATGGCCTAAATTGGCCAGTGTTTCCATTTCATTGTCCAACCCTTGTGTCTTTACAATGTTCACATACAGTACTTGCCTAAATACTATGTGTAACCAGACCCATCAATAAAACTGGGAAGTGCCAAAGCTCATTTGTAAGTACCATAACACAGGATCTGAATTCTTATGTAAATGAAAGGTTTCAGTTTTATTTTTGTGTAAACTAACAAAACATACCAAACAACTGTTTTTATGATTGCACTGTAGAGTATCGTTTGTAGAATGATGAGGGGAAAAGGATTTGAGTGTGAATCATAGCAATGTGAAAAACTTGTAATTGTCTGGAAAACCTTCTGTCAGAACTGTGTGTATGTATATATTTACATTTGACTCAATTTCCCCTAAATACAGCAGCATTAAATTAATAAAAAGTACACTTCAAAGTCATAATAAATACTATTACACATTAAAGGTGGGCAGACATCAAAATTTTTCATTTCTGTCCCCTGTGGCCATATGGAGTGGCACCTTGGAAATATGGCAGTAACAACAATAGACAGTAATGGGTACTTGAGCTTAAACCTAAGTGTTATTGGCTTAAAATGCTCCTTTAACCACCTAGAACGAGGTAAAGCTTGCAATAAAACAAAACAAAAAAATCATTCAATAAAACCAGCATTATTACTAGAATAGTTTAATTTAATTCAACTCAATTTTATTTGTATAGCGCTTTTAACAATTGACATTGTCATGAATAGTCAGTTTTCTTGAGGCTGCTATGACCAGGAGAAGGACTCTATTTCACCTGTAAATTTGAATGTCCTGAATAATTCTTCAAAGCAGACATAAAAGTTTAAATAAAATTATGTAATGATGAAATTATTGCAGGCAGCACGGTGTCATAGTGATTAGCACTGTGACCTCTCACCTCGATGGTTCGACTGGATTGGTGGTTTCCCTCTGGGTACTTCTGTTTCCTCCCACAGTCCAAAGATATGCAGATTAGGTTAATAGTGTGTGTGTCCTGCGATGGATTGAAACCCAGGGTGTACCCCCTCAAGCCCCTCACTGCTATACTCAAGCAGTATAGAAGATGAGTGAATAAATTAAATGATTGTGCCGTTGATTCAATGATGTTAACAATATAATGGTAGCTTTAGTATAAGGTTGCTAAACTATTTACAGCAGCTAGCATAGGAGAATTATTATATATATATATATATATATAATATATATATATATATATATATATATATATATATATATATATATATATATATATTCTTTTTTTTAATATTTCAAATTAATCCTTATAATTGCCATATCATATTTAAATAGAACAATTATACAGTTTAACTTTTCCAGTTAGGACACTGTGAAAACAAATTAATGTGGTCAACTGGTTAATGGGCCTGCCATCAAAGCTGGTCATCGTGAAGACATCAAGACTTAGTTTTGTAAATTGTTTTGAATTATATAAGAAAGCAGTTGCTCCTAACAAGCATAAAAAAATTAAATAAATTATTTCATTAAAACAAAATCAAAATAATTGTCACCATGTATCTGGTATCTGTAGCAGTGGTATTTAAAATGTCTGTAATAAAATAATTGGTTTTGCTGTTGATAATTTAGTTTACTTACAGATATTTTTTTTTACCCATTAAACTTTTTGTAGATTTAGCAAAATGGTGGAAGGTAATTGGTAAAATATTTGTTAACCTAATACAAAATTAAACATTATGCTGTTAACATTATTCAGGTTTCATAAGTATCTTCACAAAATGTATTCTAACACAGAATGCGTTATGGTTTTAATGATTAAATGACACCATGCATCTGGGTACAGAATGACTGTTATTATTTAAAATAAAATATAGACTCTTACACTGATTTACTCTTGTGTGTACATTTTAACCACTAATTATAATTTTTTTATTTTTTTTTATTCGACACATTCCAGAAGAAGAGGACAATTTAGGCACCAGAACATTTGAAAAATTTAACCTTTATTTGATAATTTTCTGTTGTGTATTAAAGAAAAACAAATGATAAAATGTAAAATAAATTAAACTATCCAGCTCAAACATCAAAGGTACACTTTTTATGAGATATTTTATATGTTGTGTGCTCTGCTTGGCACAACCCAAATAAATTATATGTACCCAAATTACAAATACTTAGGAACTTTAAAAGGGCAGTGAAACCACGGATTGCGAGTAACATGGTTTGCGAGTGTTCCGCAAGACAAGCAAGATTTTTAAATAAATTTTGACTTGAAAAACAAGCAAGTCTTGGTTTACGAGTATCATGTATCACACATGGGCTTCTTGTTGTGACGCCGAGCAACACGCGATCACAAGTGAGCCAACGGTTTTGCTCTCTCTTGTGCTGCGGAAATCGTCTCCCCTGCTGAGTCTTTGTGCACGTCTCTCAGTGGTATAATCAATATCCATGCACGTAATTTGACACCGTGCCGGTTCACACACTCTCTCTGTCTCTCTATCACACATTTAGTGTGTGTGTGTTTGTAAACCGGCACGGTGTCAAATTACGCACGCAATCACATAACGACAGACCCAAACACATACACACACACACACAGCGCCTGCGCGCATAAATGGAAACACTTATCTGTCGGGATGTATTTTTACTTTGTTTATTTTTTTCTTTATATTTTGTATTTTTTATTTTTATGTATTTATTTTTTGGGGCTGTGGAACGAATAATTTGAGTTTCCATTATTTCTTATGGGAAAATTGAATTTGTTTTACGAGTGTTTTGGAATACGAACCCGCTTCCGGAACAAATTATGCTTGTAATCCAAGGTTCCACTGTATATTCTAAATGATTTCTTAATAAATATTTTACCCTTAAGTAAAATACATCACATTCACATTGAATTCTCATTTAATTTCAGATAAAACATGTCTTATATTAATTTAAACAACTTTTTGAAATCAATCTTTCCCTTGGCCAGAGTATCCCAAATCTCTCTTGCGATAAACATATGGCAACATATGAGGTAATATTCTCTGGGGGGGAATGAGGGTCAGCACATCCTCAAAGGGATACTATAGATGATCGCCCCCTAATGGCCAAAAAAAGACGGTTTACCCCCACTCTTCACCTGACAATGGGTCTCATTAACATCGTGGATGATCCCTGGGTAGATAGTGTGGTGATACACCAGGTAATTTCCCCCACAACCTCTGGACTATGCCACTGCATTCTTCTGGTGTGCCGTACAGTCATCTGTCAGATCAAAACTGAAGCAGTTGTTTTTGTTTATCTGAACATAATTTAATTAGTTGAGTTAATTTTTAATTAATAACTCAGACAATTGTTGCAATCTTAACATGCTTACGATAACTGATGAAAGCAGTAGAAATTAAATAGCAAATACAGTATATTTATGAAAATGCTGCAATACATTTAAAACATGTAGATTATAAAATTACATATTATTTAATAAAATTACATGTCTGATTTTATTATAAAAATACATTGACCTTTCTGAATGAACTCAGTAAGATGCAACCCTTTTACTCGAATTACAGTAAAAGAGGAAATCAATGCTAATTTTAGCAAATCAATGCTAATTTTAGCTGCTTTTTTTAATAGATGCTACCTCGGCAGCACAGTAGTATAGTGGTTAACACCGTCCTCTTGCATCTCCAGGGTCCGGGTTCAGTTGCCATCTCTGTGTGCAAGGAATTTGCATGTTCTCATGTGCTTGATGGGTTTTCCTCCAGCCACGTTAGTGTAACAGAGTATTTTTTTGTGTGTACTTCTATTTTTTAAAGTAGTTTTTAAAATCTGTAATTTAACTTTTACTTAAGTATGTTTTGTTTGAAGTACTGTTCTTCGAAACATTTTAAATCATATCTACTGCTAAGTAAAAAATAAATGAATGAAAATGAAAAATAATTAGAAAAATAATGCAACTGGGGAAGGAAAACAATTGCACCCCGGAAAACACTGCATTGATTGATTGATTGATTGATTGATGGGCGGGGACAGCAAATGCGTTAAATTCACAAGAACAAATGAGACAGACAAAATTTTTATGAAGCAAACCCCTGGCCATTGTAAGGGCCACTACTATGTTGTATACCACATTATGCATGTACTGTATGTTGCCCTTGTAAGAGTTTTAAGAACCCCTCCCCCAGTGTGTGCGCTGCAGAGATGTGTGCGTGAGAAGGCGAGAACGGACAGAGTAGGAGCTCAGGTGTGTGCTGCTCACCCCCAAAACGCTCTTTTCTTTTACCCTTTTCTTTACTTTTACTTTATGTTTTTTATTATAATTTTGCGACGCTGAAAGAGGCCGATAAAGGTTTTGTGCTGAACGTTATTCTTGGCTCTGAGCTCTTTTTTCCCTCGGCTATCCCGCACAAAGGGTCATTTTAAGCACAAGAAAGGCAAAAGCTTTATCATGCAAAGGTGTTCCTTCAATTAAAAACGAGTTTAAGATTTATATCCGCTTGTCCTTTTAAACTAGACTACAATCCCCCATCCCACTCTGCTGTTAAAAAAAATTAACTCGGTCAGTAATTTTGAGTAAATTTTTAATGAGCTACTTTTACTTGAAAAGATTTTTTATAATAGTAACTTTCCTTGTACTTCAGTAAAATGTCACTGAAGTCCAAAAGTTTATTAATCTTTCCACCTGTGCTCAGTTTTTCTCTTACTCTGCCAGGCTAAATGGTTTTGGTAACAGGGTTGCAAACATGTTTAGGGCATAATTACATTTATTGAAAATGTGTTGATCATTAAAACATTGTAAGAGACATATATCAACAAAATCATATCAAAAAAGAGGAAATTTTAAACTTATTTTATATTTGAAGTGCAAGTTAGTAATCAGGAAGTTGGGACAAGAGAAAAAAAGCCATTTTAGTGGGTGCTTAAAAGCTATTTGATATTTAAACAAATATTTTACAACTAGTTTTTCTGCAACTATATTCATATTTTTTCTGAGGGCAAGTATAATGTATAAAACAAGTGCATGGTTTATTTTTCAACATAAAGACTTACTGTAGGACTGATTCATATTGATAGTGCATGGATCTGAATTTTATTCTAGCATAACAGTACAAAAACTTATAACCTCCCAATAAAAAAAATAAGCATGTAATTTGTTGTTAAGCATTTGAAATATAAGGTGTTATAAAAAGCTCATATCTCCAAGTTACACAGAGTTTGAGTTTAAAATTTAAATTTTTGTATTGATAGAATTGTCAATGTCAATGGCCACAAAGCTGTAATTATCAAAGCAATTTGTAGAATAGTGATAGTTTTCATTATTTATGCATCTGGCTGAGCTGGCAGTTATTGTCGGCTCAACTTTGGCAAAATTGGAAAAGTCAATGCGATACCTTCCTTCCTTGCTGCGGGAAATGATGGGCAGGAACTTGTAGCCCCACATAATTTCCTGAGGTAGGTAAGAAGTCCTGACCTGGCAGGAAGAGCTGGTGGACTCAGCCATTCCATCCAGAAATACCACTAGCTCAAAGTCCTGTAGATTTAGAGTGTCCACTGACATCTCAAAGAATGGACTTGTCTTGTCAATCACATGATATAAGGTTAAGGGGCATACAAAAAACAGGTTATCCTTTCCAACATCCACCATGAAGTCAACATTGACCTGGTCCAGGATGATGGTTTCACCTTCAGGAGCTGATGTTGTTCTTAGCAGTTTTCCATAAATCTGACTGCCGATCATCAAAGACTTACGCAAGTTAGCCACTCTTATCTGCAAACAGAGGACTCCTCTGTTTAAACAGATAACTGCCATCTCACTAAATGCTATGGTCTTAACCCTGTTCTTGGGCAGAGCAATTTTGGTCATAACCACTCCACACCAGAAGCAGTTAATGAGAGCCCCAACAAGAGTCTGGATAATGATGAGAGCAATAGCACTAGGACAGTTTGGAGTGATATCTCGTCCTCCAAAGCCCACAGTTGTTTGTGTTTCCAGGGAGAAAAGGAAGGCAGTGGTCAGTCCATATACATTACGTACACAAACTTTGTGGTTAGTTGAGGGATTTTGCCATGCCAGATCTCCATTGTTTTGGCCAATCCAATACCATAAAAGTCCAAAAATAAACCAACTGAGAGTGAATGAGGCCACAAAAAAGACAAAAACAAAGCGCCAACGGATCTCCACAAAGGTGGTCCAGAAGTCTAGCACAAAAGCAAATAAGTTGCTGTATCTCACATTGCCATATTCAATGTTACAGTGGCCATGCTTGGTCACCAATCGTTTTTGGCAAAGTCTGCGTTTGGTCATGTAGTTTCTGAGGATCTGTCTCAGGTAGTACACCATTTTAAAAATTCAGGAATCTCAGTCTAGAAAGAGATTAAATAAATATAGTCATGTAAAAACATATTTTTCTACAGAGCATCTGCATTGTATATACTATATGTTTGGGGCATAGAATAAGTGTATTAATATACATTACTCTGTGAATTTGTGTTTCCTTTTTTTGAAAGCTGTACCATAAAATGTAAAAATAAAATGGACACACTAACCTTACACTTTTATCAAATATGCAGTGGGGCAAAAAAGTATTTAGTCAGCCACCAATTGTGTAAGTTTTTCCTCCTAAAAATATGAGAGAGGCCTGTAATTTTCATCATAGGTATACCTCAACTATGAGAGACAAAATGTGTTGGATTGTAGGATTTGTAATGAATTAATTGGTCAATTCCTCTGTAAAATAAGTATTTGGTCACCTACAAACTAGTGGCATCTGTTTTAACTTGTTATCAGTATAAAAGACACCTGTCCACAACCTCTAAAAGTCACACTTTAAACTCCACAATGGCCAAGACCAAAGAGCTGTCAAAGGACACCAGAAAAAAAAAATGTAGACCTGCACCAGGCTGGGAAGACTGAATCTGCAATAGGTGAGCAGGTTGGTGTGAAGAAAACAACGGTGGGAGCAATTATTAGAAAATGGAAGACATACAAGACCACTGATAATCTCCCTCGATCTGAGGATCCATGGAAGATCTCACCCTGTGGGGGTCAAAAAGATCAGAGAGATTGGACCAAATTAACAAGGGCTACCATCAATAACACACTGCGCCACCAGGGACTCAAATCCTGCAGTGCCAGACGTGTCCCCCTGCTTAAGCCAGTACATGTCCAGGCCCGTCTGAAGTTTGCTAGGGAGCATTTGGATGATCCAGAAGAGGACTGGGAGAATGTCATATGGTCAGATAAAACCAAAATAGAACTTTTTGGTAAAAACTCAACTTGTCGTGTTTGGAGGAGAAAGAATGCTGAGTCCAAAGACTTTGCATCCAAAGAACACCATACCTACTGTGAAGCATGGGGGTGGAAACATCATATCTTTGGGGTTGCAAAGGGACCAGGACGACTGATCCGTGTAAAGAAAAGAATGAATGGAGCCATGTATCGTGAGATTTTGAGTAAAAACCTCTTTCATCAGCAAGGGCATTGAAGATGAAATGTGGCTGGGTCTTTCAGCATGACAATGATCTCTAACACACTGCCCGGGCAACAAAGAAGTGGCATTTCAAGGTCCTGGAGTGGCCTAGCCAGTCTCCAGATCTTAACCCCATAGAATATCTTTGGAGGGAATTGAAAGTCTGTGTTGGCCAGCGACAGCCCTGAAACATCACTGCTCTAGGGGAGATCTGCATGGAGGAATGGGCCAAAATACCAGCAACAGTGTGTAAAAACCTTGTGAAGACTGTCATTGCCAACAAAGGGTATATAACAAAGTATTAAGATGAAATTTTGTTATTGACCAAATACTTATTTTCCACCATAATTTACAAATACATTCTTTAAAAATCCTACAATGTGATTTTTTTGGATTGTTTTCTTATTTTGTGGGAGAACTTTCACAATTGGTGGCTGAATAAATACTCTTTTTGCCGCACTGTAATTTGGCCACGATTAGGCAAATCTAACTTTTCAAACATTTTAATTAAATTACTTAATACTGTCAAAACAATAGCCACTATATAGAAGTTTATGCATTTGCTGAGCTCTAACTATTTACACCATAATTTCCAGTTTGACCTCTATTTAATATAAAAACTTTGAAAAATAAATGATAAACAGGAAAGAAAAATGTATGTATATTAAATATTTTGTATAAGTAGAGTTTTTATTTGGCCAGGACAATTAAGATAATGGTTAAACATTTTGCAATGTTATGACAGTAACCCTAACACTAACACATTTCACTAAAAGTCAGATGAAATATTACATATCTTAAATACTTACATTTAAGTATATATTAGTATTTATAATATGTAATTACTATTACGTCTGAGAGTCTTTTTTGTTATTTGTGCATCATTTTTAGTTTACAATAAGAGTCAGTAGTATTTGGACAGTGACACAATTTTCATGTTTTTACATCTGTACACCACCACAATATAATTTAATTGAAGCAATCAAGATGTGATTAGAGTGAAAATTTGTTACATTTAAATATTGCATTAATCATTTGGGGATTTAATCCTTTTTATTACTATCAAATCAGTCTCTCCATTTTCACAGCCTCAAAGTAATTAAACAAACAAATGCAATCCTAAATATTAGGATTATTTTTTTCATATTTGGATGCAAAATCTTTGCGGTCACCAAGTCTTAAAACCATGAACATCACCAAATGCTGAGTTTTCTCCCTTGAGATGAATTCCCAGGCCTTTAGTACAACTGATGCAAGTTGCTGATTTGTAGAGCGTCGTGCCTTCAGTTAAATAAATGAAAATATACTCAGTTGGGTAAGGTCAGTTTACCAACTTGGCTCTTTTAGCTCATTCCTTTTATGCATTAAGTTGCTTTCATGGTACACTTTGAGTCATTATTCATTTGCATTGTGAATCTGTTTTGCAGCATTTGACAGAATATGAGCAGAAAGTATAGCTCAGAATGTATTTTGCCATATATTAGCAGTCACCCCTGATTAATAAACCATGAATAGATGTTGGGATGAGGTTTTTCTTTACCAAGGAAATGTTTCTGTGATCATATACTTTCCTTGTCATGCTGTTTTTGAGCTCACCAGTGAATTTCTTCTCAGTAATAATGTACCAAATTGTTGAATTGGACACTCCTAAAATTTCTGCTACCACGTTAACGGTTCTTATTTGTTGTAATAATAATGCCCTCCTTAATTTTAACCTATTTGGACAGCATATTGAGAGTTTGGGACCTATTTGGGATTTCCTGAAATTAAACACTTAGAATCTACTTATTTTTTAAATAACTAAAATTTACTAACTTATTTCATGTATTAACTAAGAAATAGGCTATTTAAATGTTTATTGGTCAGTTGTTCAATTTTGAGCCTGTTAAAATGAAGGGACTAAATATTAAATACTGTACATGAAATTTCTAAAATGTTAATGCAATATTTTTGGTCTTTGGTTAAAGCTGAAATTGAACATTTTAAACACGTTGTATTTACTTCGTTCAAATCAAATATAGTAGTGTACAGTGACTTAATATAAAAATTGAGTTTTTGTCCAAATAACTATGGAACTAATTGTATATAATTTAGCGAGTAAACAGTCAGGTTTTTTTAAGTTAATGTGTGTGAAGTAAAAAAATGGGCACATGATAAAAAAGTACATAAGAATATATTTTTCTTGATGTAATCATATGTTTTCTTTTTAAACTCATAATGTGATTGTATAAAAAGATCTAAAAAGAAAAAAACAGGGTGAACATAATTTTTGCCAGGGGTTGTACTAGTCTGTTTCAGTCATTCCCTTACTTTCAGCTTGATTCTTTATTAACTTGATGAAGACATGTTTCATATTTAAGGATTCACTATGGCACTTACCTGTTTAAGAAGCTCTTTAGTGGATATCCAAGTAAGATTAAAATGAGGTATTTTTTTTTCTTTTTTTTCTTACTTCTTTCTCTCTCTCTCTTGATAAGACCTAAGTGTGGATAAATTATGATTAATCACAGTAACCCTCAGTAGTCACTTGTTTCTCTTTTACTCACTCCAGGAGTATGCCGCTCTTACCTTGCTTGTTGAAGTCTGGCACTGCCCTGCCTTGTCCGTCCACCCTCCTACTTATAAGAGGAGTAGCTACTGTTTATTGTTAACAAAAATAATTAGGGATATATTTCAGCATTATATAATATTACAAAAACTTGTGGATTGATTACATACTGTACTTTCATTACATTACATACTTTCATGAAGACTTTTTATGTGTATAATTGTTTTAATTAACACTGAATACAAAAGCATTTGTTTATTAATATTAGGTAATGAGGCTAAAATCTGTAGGGGTCACTTTATAATTTACAGGTGTGTTTAGCAGCATCAAATCACCTCTCTGTTTAGTACAGCCATAACCCATTCATCCAAATATTTTATCACCAACTTATTCAAAACATGCTTGTTATTGCAATAATAGATATGTGCGTGCAAAAAGCTGGATTTATATTGTGCGATCTTACACTACAACCACAATTTAAAAAATAAGGCATTGGATCCGAAACAATAGGATATTTTTCCTATCTCAATGTTCCTCATGAGTTAAGCCTGCCAGTGTCATGTTTCTCTTGCCATACTTGTGCTATGAAGTCATAACATTGTTGGTGAAAATTAGTTTTTGTATTTATCTACAGAGGTAGTTTGCATCAGGGTAAAAGAAGACTGGACATATTATATTTATAGTCATCTTTCTTTTTCTTTTTTTTATACCTGTAACATATAACACATCTTCCAAACATGCATAAATGTTAATATATGCAATATAAAAACACTATCTGTGCCAAATAATATATACTCTCGGAAATAAAGGAACCATTTTGCATGAATGAAGGTACAAACCATTGTCACTGGGGCAGTACCTTTCAAGGACACGGAATTGTACCTTACTATAGAGAAACAAATTTGTACCTGTTCTGTTTGTACCATCAAGGACATTATTTGTACCATGGGCAACCAAAATGTACCTTTTGTTTAATAAACTTGCTGGTACATTATTGTACCTTAATCAAAATTACAAATCTTGTCCTTGAAGGTACCACACGAGTGACAATCCCTTTTGTATCTTAATTGTGTCTTAAAACCCTAAGACAATTTTCTCATTTAATAAGACATATAATCAATTTATTATGAGCATATATGAAATATGTTTGAATACTGAATTCTAGAACTAGAATTGTACAGTATATAAAATACATTTTCCATTTACAATATACCCTTCACAAACTGTTTACAATACAATTAAAAAATTTATTTAATTTTACCCACAAAATCTTATTGCAATTACCCAATATTCTGTAACATACTGTAAAGAGATGTACAAAACCCAGTGAATACACATATCTGGAAAACTCTTAAACGACTGCAGCAACTTCGGCAAATCACAGCTGTTGCTATGCCCAGCTAAAAGTTATCGTAGGTAGTAGATAGTAAACACTACATGTACAATATACTTAATATAATATTCATTAATTGCTTTAAATACATTAAAATGTGTGCAAATGGTCTACATCATTGGATGAAAAGCTAAATAAGGTAATTTGATAAATCTCCTAGGGGTTTGTAGGCATTTTGAGGCCCTGAAGGAGTTGATATGTCCTGACATTTGTGTATTTTTTAATTACTTATAAACATATAAATGTCTAAAGTCTGATTACACTGTATTCAGCACAAACTGGGTTACAGTAACATGTGAGCAGCATGTATTTACAAGTTTGTATTTTGGAGAGAATAACAGTTATGCGTGATTATTGAAAAAACAACAAAAAAGAAGTCACTGAAATAAGGTCAAAAACCCCATTCATAACATTTGTACACCGAATTTTGTAGCCTGGAGGTTTTACTTTAAAAAAAGAAAAAAAAGTTTCATTCACTCTTTTTATTTAGAAAAGCCGTTTGTGAGGAGGTGTGAATGATCATGAATAATGCTGTAATTCACACAAGAGAAGACAAAGAGAAGACAAAGACCTGCTTAATGAGCTGCTTAATAAGTCTTTCAGTTAGGTATGTGACAGAGAGGGAAGTGCTACAAGAAAACAGTTTGAGGCCTAAAGCAACATATATTTTTTGTTTGCAGTTTATTTAAAATATAGTTAACTGACAGGCAAAATAACACACTTTTACACCCTATATATAACCTACACACTCACAATGAAAATGTCCAAGACTGAGTGGAGAGGGACACAGTTGATCTTATATACAAAAGGCACATTTATGGCATAAATATGGTCGTGCAAAAACACAGAATCTGTATAAAACAGTGTAGACAGAAACAGTGCATGATAAAATGGGTGTTAGGTTTGTAAAAGCCCACTCTTACACCCTATACACAGTCACACATCTTGAAGTGCCTCTACCCAAAAGCAGTTTCTGTTCAACAGGTACCGTACCTGCCATTTCCCTGGTGTTTTTTGAGGCTTACCATGACCTGCTTTTCAATGCACATAGACCCTATGACCTGCAGTAGCAACCGTCTGTATCTTGCCTGCTTGTTTGCATTTGCTCACTGTCACAACTGTTTAGAGAAAAGGGAAAAAAACAACAACAGGAGCATGATAAAATAAAATAAACAAATGTATATAATCATTATCAGTCACTAATGACCATGCAGAAAGACAACACAAGCTTTAGTAATGTCATACCACAACTTTTTTATTTTACTTTAATATCATGAAAATCTGTAAGCTACATACAGTAAGGCAGTATTTTAGCCACCTGCACAAGTGTTTGTGCTAAATAATATTATATATACAGTAGCAGTTTTATAAGCTAACCAAAAATAAACCAAATAGCTACCGTAAGCTACAGCTATTCAAAACTGGGTAAAATACATTAGAACATTTACATTCAATTACATTTACTGATATTCATGAACATCTGTTATCTACATTAGGCATTAGCTTAGCCACCATGAGCTAACATATTTGTGCTAAGCTACATAAGGCATCTACTATCTAATCTAAGATTAAATACATTTTCTCTAGTTTTACCTGGAAAGAAATAGATGGAATTGTTTTATCGACTGTACTGTAGGAAGCATGATTCATAGGTTCTTGCACAGGGATGTGTCTAATTGGGATAAAATGATTGAGACCCTGTTATTTTACACTGAAATACAAAGTGTACCACAATTTTTTTCCCATTTAAATTATTGTACAGCCCCAAGACCTATAGATATCATTGGATAAAAAAATGGGAACTTTGTGGGAAAAAATTGACCTTTTAACAGTAAAAACATAATCCAGTACAATCTGTAGTTCGGGGCATTAAGTCCAATATGTTGAGAAAAATGTTGGGTTTTTGCAGCATTTGGGTTACATAAGTTTGTGACTCTTCTATATAGGTTGTTTTAGCCTGTCCAAGATGAAAAAACAAAAAAAAACAAAAAAACAAATGCAGTGTAGCAATAGTTAGTTGTAATTGTAGTTATATTTCATCTAAACAAAGTTGAGGTGGTCCGAAGACCACATGGTTGTACCTCAGCTGCTGAAGGAACCACCAGGTAATGTGATCTCCACAATTTAGCACATTCGAGTTTTATAAGCTTCTTTTTATTAATTAAATAATTAATTGGTTAAAAGTACTGTACTGTACAAATAAAAGTTTATTGAATTGACTTATATTTGAGTTAAATTTGCTGGCTGAAGTTGCATATCATAAGGTCATTTGTTCGAATCCCAACATTGATTGGATCCTAAAGCAAGACAGTTGTAACTTGCATTATCCAAATAAGCACATATGTTATTTATGTATTACAAGGCCATGTTTTGTTCTATTTTATATAAGGTGAAATCCTTATACCAAAATCCCAAACTGTCTGGGCTGTAGGTACAAATAAAGTAATTAGGCAGCAGATTTGTAGGTGCGGTAGTATTACAATAGGGTACTGTATGTGATACATTCAGCAAGGTAATGTGAGACACAGGTATTGTGCACATAAGGTGTAAAGCGATGAGAGCCAAGTGAAATGTTCTTTTCCCCTTATTGGCAGAGAAAACCAAGCACCTCTTTTTGCAAAAAAAAAAAACAAAAACAAAAAGCAGGTATAATTGCTTTCAGGTGGGACTTTTGTCCAAAACCTGTTCTAAGTAATGCATGCGGAATGCGGATATGTACTGTTCTCAAAACAAGATGAAAACAATTCATTGTGTTTTTTGTTGACTATTAAATGAATATTTAAAATTTTTTAAATTAAAAGAACTTTACTGCAAATCTTGCAGCAATGACAGTCGTCCAAAGAGTCAACCACAGAGATCTCCTATTAAAACCCCTATAATTTCTTTTATTATTATTATTATTATTATTATTATTATTATGTATATTTAGATACGTATAAGATAGGGTATTTACAAATTTAATTCAGAATGCAAACGTAAAATCATTCCCATGTAAAAAGACATTCATCTGTTAGTTTAAACTAATGGATCAATTATGGAAACCCAGAAGGTTTCCATAATTGATCTGTTAAACACTGCCAATTTGGGTTATTTTACACCAAAAGCTACTGAAATGTTATGCATGTTAAGTTGCATTTAAGATTTTCCTGCAAAACAGCACTCGGAAGGTTGTATGTGCAACTATACATTATTACCTCATCTAAGCAAAGTGCTGCATTGTGTCATGATTTGCACTTCCAGGTCGGTGGCCATCGTGTTTGGAGAAAATCCTGAAATTAACATTCATCTTGTCTGGGCTCCATAGTAAAAGGAAGCTGTGGAGCGCGTATTCCAAGTGAGATGATCAAATTTAGTTTCCTGATTCCTTCTGTGGTTCCTCTCTCGTCTTTGAAACTGTGACCTGTTCTAATTTTGCCTGTATGCTGCAGTGAAGCATATCTTACCCTCATCCGTCCTGATCCGCGCCCTCCATCTAGATGCAGTCTTATGCAAGATTTTAGGCACCCCTTGATAAATAACAGATTTTGGTGATTTTTTAATTGAAAATATGTTAACACAGTCTCTCTTGGAAATAGAAAAAATGCACAATATTTTCAGCAAACATTAATGCATAGTTACTTTTTATGTCCTAAATTGAACAAAGATAAAAAATAAAAACCTAATTGTGGCACTGTGCAAAAGTTGCATGGTAGTGTGGTGCTTAGCACTGTCGCCTTGCACCTCCATAGTCCGGGTTCGATTCCCGGCCAGGCTCAATTCCCATCTCTGTGTGCATTGAGTTTGCATGTTCTCCCCGTGCTTGGTGGGTTTTCTCTCACAGTCCAAAAACATGTAGGTTAGGCTAATTGGCGTTCCCAAATTGCCCGTAGTGTGTGAGTGAGTGTACGCCCTTTTAAGATCTACCCACAAATTTTCAATGATGTTTAAATCAGGGGACTGTGATGGCAATGACATAACCTTCAGCTTGCGTCTCTAGTGGTATTCCATAGTGGATTTCGAGGTATGTTTAGGATCATTGTCCTGTTGTAGAACTCTTTTCAGCTTCAGCTTTTTTACAGATGGAGTGATGTTTGCTTTCAGAATTTGCTGGTATTTAGTGGAATCCATTCCTACCTTTACCCGTGCGATATCTCCTGTGCCACTGGCTGCAACAAAGCATGATACATGCAACAAATCAACCCCAAAGCATGATAGATCCACCCACATGCTTAACAGTTGCCAAGGTGGCCTTTCATGAAATGCTGCTTCTTTTTTTCTACAAACATGCCTTTGCTGATTGTGGCCAATGAGTTTCATTTTGACTTCATGAGTCCACAGCACTTGTGGACTCATGAAGGACGCATCAGGCTTCTGTAGATGTTCTATTGCATACTTCTGATGTGTCCACAAGGTTTGAAGAGTCAATGTATTTGTAAAGCTTTGAAATTGGCATTTACTAATGACAGCTGTTACCATGCATCAGACCTATTGAGCTGATTAAGGTCTGAATCCTTGTAAAAAGAATCTGGGAATCTGGGACTCTGGAAGTGCCTAAACTTTTGCACAGTGCCATAAAAATGTTTTTATTTTTTATTTTTGTTTAATTTATGGCATAAGAAGTATCTATGCATTAATATTTGCTCATAATATCCAAAAGAGATTGTCACCAAACCACCAAAATCTGTTATTTATCAAGGGGTGCCTACGCTTTTGCATAAGACTGTATAGAGAAAAGGTTTTCGAAGCTACAAAGCGATATCCACCAAACCATTTATTTGTACCTAAAACTGCGCACTCCTAAGTTCTTTCCTGGTGTCATAACTCAAAGTTTTCTGCAATTCTTTTTATCCGTTGTCCATTTACAATTCTGGTCGTCAACGCTCACCTAGGATGTGCATGACTATGTCTCAGCCTGTTCCATCTGTGAACAAAACAAAGCCTCCACATTGGCCTCTGCAGGGCTTCTTCAACCACTATCCATACTTCCACAACCCTGGTCCCATATATCTATGGACTTTGTTACCAGGCTACCCATGTCAAAAGGTAACACTGTGGTCTTGGCCATTGTCGATAGATTTTCCAAGCTGGTGCACATCGTCCTTCTCCCTAAGCTACCCTCAGATAAGCAAACAGCTCAGCTTGTGAGCCAACACATTTACTGCCTGCAGGGTCTCCTATGCAACCTCATCTCTAAACGAGGGCCGCAATTCACTGTTCAGTTTTGGAAGGAGTTTTGTCATCTCTTGGGCATTTCCATCAATCTTTCTTCAGGCTTTTACCCAGAAATTCTGGCCAAACAGAGTGGATGAATTAAGAACTGGAAACTTGGCTTCACATTCTCAGTGCTTTTCTATAATTTGCACTTTTGGGTTGGTGGCCATTTTGTTCAGGGAAAATAAATTTTAAAAGTTTTACTGAATTAATTAAATTATTTAATTGCATTATTGTCTAAAATATGGAACTGCACAGTCAGAGGTGGGTAGTAATGAGTTACTCTGTTACATTTACTTGAGTAACTTTTTGGAAAAAAATTACTTCTATAATTAGTTTTACTGCACCATACATTTTACATTAACTTGAGTAGATTTGTGAAGAAGAAATGCAACTCTTACTCAGCTTCATTCGGCTACACTCAACTCGTTACTTTTCTAACCATTTATTCTACACATGCAGCCAGTAGATCTACCGCATGACTGTTTCGCCAATCACATGCAGCAACAATGATCACATGGCTCCGTTTGACCAATCAGTTCAGACAGCATAGTGGGGAAAAAAATCATCGTTCTATAAATGAATCCGTACTACACACGCGGAACGCCCATAAATCCATGCTGCTACTAGTGGGAACTTGCGGTTAGTGTACAATCTTGCGGTAATTATAGAATGCTTTTTTCATGTTTGTGTGATTATATGTTAACTTTAATTGTACATATAACGTTACTTTAACAGTCTATGAATATAAAAAAGTATATTTCAGTACAGAATTAATCATCAACAAACATTTTTATGCATCCCAAAAATATGATGCATCATATGATGCAAATTTTTTAGCAAATACTTCTGTATAGGGGGCAGTGGTGGCCCAGTGTGTTAAGACTCTTAGCTACAAATCGGAAGATCGGCAGTTCGAGCCCCAGCTCCGTCGGGTTGCCGCTGTTGGGCCCTTAAGCAAGGGCTCTAACCCTGTCTGCTCTAGGGGCGCAGTAAAATGGCTGACCCTGCGCTCTGACCCCTGCCTACTAACAAAAAGCTGGGATATGCAAAAAATAAAGAATTTCACTGTGTAGTAATGTATGTGTGACAAATAAAGGCTAAACTTTATATATAGAATATGTTATGTTCAGTACTGTACAAAAGTTTTAGGCTCCATATTATATGCTGTACCAATTTTGTTATATATATTTATCATGTCTGCATAATTATGTGCAAAATCATTCAGTAATTCCATATATAACTTAAAAATTAATAAATAAAGAACATTACAGGATAATATATGCATAAATAGTTGAATGTACACAGTACATAAATACATACATAGAATGTAGTTCTTCTGGTAACTTTGTCACAATCGCTCCTTTCTATTTTTATGCAAATCCCAGAAGCATACATTAGGTTTTTGTTTCATTCTGAACACTGGTCTGTCTTGTACTATTTTTTTTTTCTTTACAGCTATGCATATAATTATGCATAATGTAATGTTATTTATTTATTAAGTTATATATGGAAATACTAATTGAGTTTGTACATAATTATGCAGACATGATAAACATATAAAGTGGAACCCTGGATTACGAGCGTAATTTGTTCAGGAAACGGGCTCGTATTTCAAATCACACCAAAACCAAATCAAATTTAGTAATAATGGAAACTTAAATTATTCATTCCACAGCCCAAAAAAAGAAATACATATAAATAATTAACACAAAATATAAAGTAAAAACAAAAAAAATTAACCTGCACTTTACCTTAAAAAAAAAAGAAAAATAAATCCTGAAAGTGTTTCCGTTTGTGCGAGTAGGTGTTGTGTGTGTGTATGTGTGTGTGTGTGTGTGTGTGTGTGTATGTGTGACGCTAAAGTAAGGAACCCCTCTCTCTCCCCCTTTTTATCTTACCAAGTTACCCTTCCTCCACTCCTTTTAAACACGCACGCAAACAACAGAAACACTGTTTTAGCGGAAAAATGAACAAGAAATTTCTTTAATGACACTCGATTGAGCGACACACTAATGGAATCACTGCTGTAAAGTAAAAATAAAACAAATTAACCTGCACTTTACCTTTAAAAAGAATTGCGACAGAGCAGTGTTTCTGTGTAGAGCAGAGAGAAAGAGTGTGTGTGTGTGGCACGGTGTCCAATGACGTGTGCGCACACAGACACAAAGAGCAGGCTGATACAAAGAGAGAAAATTAACCTCTTTAACTTTTAACGCCTCTAATGAGACTTGCTTTTGCTTTACACGCGCGCTGTACACACATGCATACAGACACAAAATAAAAAATGTTTTACACACACACACTTGGTCACAGTGTTAGTAAACAGTACATGCGTGCATGGATGTTGATTATACCAGTAAGATATGCGCACTAAGACCCAGCAGGGGAGATGATTACTCACAATTCTGCAGTGCAAGAGAGAGAAAAATGGTTGGCTCAGTTGTGATCATGTGATGCTCGGTGGCAAAACAAGAAGCGCATGTGTGATACATGATACTCGGTACTCGTAAACCAAGACTTGTTCGTTAAAATTATTTTATTATTTACAAATCTTCTTGCGGAACACTCGCAAACCGTGTTACTCGCAAACCGAGGTTTCACTGTATAACAAAATTAGTACAGCATATAATATAGTGCCTAAGACTTTTGCACATTACTGTATATATATATATATATATATATATATATATATATATATATATATATACTCTTACTTAAGTAATATTTTGGATAATTACTTTTTACTTCTAGTTGAGTTATATTATTTTAAAGTACAGCTACTCTTATTTGAGTAAATTTTGGGGCTACTCTATCCACCTCTGTACACAGTATACTTTAGTTTGTTTAATGGAATTTTCAGGTAAATGAGAAGTGAAGGAAGTTTGGGTGTTCCAGGAACAATGTCAATGTGTCAATGACTGGAGTGTGTGTTTCGACATCCTCCTGGAAGAATGAATATGGTATGTCAGTTACACAAAAAACTTTGGTGATGGGTATTTCTCAAAGTCCAAAAGCACCATCTATCACTTCCGAATTATATGGGACTCTAAACTAAGCCTAGGGATATTTTAGGTGGACATTAAAATATCCAAGTATTATTCCCAAAATGAAGCAAATGTTCCATCTTTTACAGAATTGAAATCGGGATTATTTACTGTATGCATTACTAAGGCTTAGTAAATATAGCACCTGCAGCAACACTGAATATTACGGGTTCTAATATATATAGTAAAGACAGAGAAGATGGAAAATTAGGTGGTGTGAAGATTTATATATACTCAACAAAAAAAGAAACGTCCCTTTTTCAGGACTGTGTATTTTAACAATAATGTTGTAAAAATCCAAATAACTTTAAGGATCTTCATTGTAAAGGGTTTAAACAATGTTTTCCATGCATGTTCAATTAACCATAATCAATTAATTAACATGCACCTGTGGAATGGTCGTTAAGACCTTAACAGCTTACAGAAAGTAGGCATTTAAGGTCACAGTTCTAAAAACGCAGGACACTAAAGAGACTTGTCTACCGACTGTGAAAAACACCCAAAGAAAGATGCCCAGGGTCCCTGCTCATCTGCGTGAATGTGCATTAGGCATGCTGCAGGGAGGCATGAGGACTGCTGATGTGGCTAGGGCAATAAATCGCCATGTCCGTACTGTGAGACGCCCAAGACAGCGCTACAGGGAGACAGGAAGGACAGCTGATCACGTGTAACAACACCTGCACAGGATCGGTACATCTGAATATCACACCTGCGTGACAGGTACAGGATGGCCACAACAACTGCCTGAGTCACACCAGGAACACACAATCTCTCCATCAGTGCTCAGACTGTCCGCAATAGGCAGTCCATGAGGAGGAGATGCACTGCAGTACTTCAAGCAGCTGGTGGCCACACCAGATACTGACTGGTACTTTTGATTTTGAGCCTCCCTTCATTCAGGGACACATTGTGAAACATTTTTAGTTTATGTCTTATGGTGATGACTCTTTTAGTGTTCATACAAATATTTACACATTAAGTTTACTGAAAGTAAAAACAGTTGAAAGTCAGAGGACGTTTCTTTTTTTGCTGAGTATATATATAATATATGCAGTGCCATAAAATACAATATAGTCAAGTAATCATGGATTGGAATGTTTAGGTTTAAATATTATTCTATCACCACAAATGCTGCTCATAAATTTGATCTTACCCAAATTATTGAAAAGCCCACAAGAAATACTACTTCAACTAGAACCCAAATGGATTTAATTTTTAGTAATACACTAAAAAGTCTGCTAATATGTTAACTGGCCTTTCCTTTTCTGGATACTTGAATACTCAGAACGAATGAGTTTATCCCTAAGAATAAACAGGAGAGCTTTAAAAATGCTGTACAGCAGATTGATTAAAATCATTTACTGTTGAAAAAAGACTGGGAGTAATCATTAACAAAAGCAATAAAAAAATAGTACCATGGATTAATTAAGATATAATGAACTTAATAAAGGAGATGGATCTTGCTTTTAAACATGCAATGAAATCAAGGACAGCAACTGCAAGAAATATATTTGTAACACTGAGTAATTAATTTGTTTCAAGTATAAAGAGAGCTAAAGCAGATTTTTTTTCTGACTTTGATAGAAAACCCTCTAAATCAATCTGGAACCAACTACAGAAATTGACAAGAGGAAAAAAAATTTACAAGAGGAAAAAAAACTCAAGAGAAATTTAGAAATTACTAGACATTAGAATAAATGAATACATTTCTTAGATTCTATATTTTAGTGTTTTTTACCTAACAGTATATATCCCTGCCCAGTTGTTGATTCAGATCAAGCTTTCAGCATAATGAACATTACAGTAACTAACAGTCGTAAAAGTTTCACAGGTCATTTCATCTATGAAACCATCTAGAACCAAGGATATTTTAGTTATTCATACAATTAAGCTAAATGTACTAACTTAATTTTGAACTAAAACTAACTTAAAGTGGTGATCCTGCTTTAGTTCGTAATTATAGGTCAATCAGTATCCTACGTACAGTGTTAAAGGTTGCAGAAAAACTTATAGCTGAACATATCATACATCATCTCAATCCTTCATTATTCACTGTTCATTCAAAAGCAGGGGAGAAGCTACAAAATATATATCTAAATATAAATATCTTGGAGTTTGGGTAGACTCCAAGCAATCATTCAAACCATAGGTAAAGAGGTTTTGTAATTGAGTTAAATTTAGTCTTTCTAATTTTTGTTTTATAAGGTCAGTATTACAGTGGTGTGAAAAACTATTTGCCCCCTTCCTGATTTCTTATTCTTTTGCATGTTTGTCACACTTAAATGTTTCTGCTCATCAAAAACCGTTAACTATTAGTCAAAGATAACATAATTGAACACAAAATGCAGTTTTTAAATGAAGGTTTACGTTATTAAGGGAGAAAAAAAACTCCAAATCTACATGGCCCTGTGTGAAAAAGTGATTGCCCCCCTTGTTAAAAAATAACTTAACTGTGGTTTATCACACCTGAGTTAAATTTTTGTAGTCACCCCCAGGCCTGATTACTGCGACACCTGTTTCAATCAAGAAATCACTTAAATAGGAGCTACCTGACACAGAGAAGTAGACCAAAAGCACCTCAAAAGCTAGACATCATGCCAAGATCCAAAGAAATTCAGGAACAAATGAGAACAAAAGTAATTGAGATCTATCAGTCTGGTAAAGGTTATAAAGCCATTTCTAAAGCTTTGGGACTCCAGCGAACCACAGTGAGAGCCATTATCCACAAATGGCAAAAACATGGAACAGTGGTAACCCTTCCCAGGAGTGGCCGGCCGACCAAAATTACCCCAAGAGCGCAGAGACAACTCATCCGAGAGGCCACAAAAGACCACAGGACAACATCTAAAGAACTGCAGGCCTCACTTGCCTTAATTAAGGTCAGTGTTCACGACTCCACCATAAGAAAGAGACTGGGCAAAAACGGCCTGCATGGCAGATTTCCAAGGCGCAAACCACTTTTAAGCAAAAAGAACATTAAGCTCGTCTCAATTTTGCTAAAAAACATCTCAATGATTGCCAAGACTTTTGGGAAAATACCTTGTGGACCGACGAGACTTGGAACTTTTTGGAAGGTGCGTGTCCCGTTACATCTGGCATAAAAGTAACACAGCATTTCAGAAAAAGAACACCATACCAACAGTAAAATATGGTGGTGGTAGTGTGATGGTCTGGGATTGTTTTGCTGCTTCAGGACCTGGAAGGCTTGCTGTAATAGATGGAACCATGAATTCTACTGTCTACCAAAAAATCCTGAAGGAGAATGTCCGGCCATATGTTCGTCAACTCAAGCTGAAGCGATCCTGGGTGATGCAGCAGGACAATGACCCAAAACACACCAGCAAATCCACCTCTGAATGGCTGAAGAAAAACAAAATGAAGACTTTGGAGTGGCCTAGTCAAAGTCCTGACCTGAATCCTATTGAGATGTTGTAGCATGACCTTAAAAAGGCGGTTCATGCTAGAAAACCCTCAAATAAAGCTGAATTACAACAATTCTGCAAAAATGAGTGGGCCAAAATTCCTCCAGAGCGCTGTAAAAGACTCGTTGCAAGTTATCGCAAAAGCTTGATTGCAGTTATTGCTGCTAAGGGTGGCCCAACCAGTTATTAGGTTCAGGGGGCAATTACTTTTTCACACAGGGCCATGTAGGTTTGGATTTTTTTTCTCCCTAAATAATAAAAACCATCATTTAAAAACTGCATTTTGTGTTTACTTGTGTTATCCTTGACTAATAGTTAAATGTGTTTGATGATCAGAAACATTTAAGTGTGACAAACATGCAAAAGAATAAGAAATCAGGAAGGGGGCAAATAGTTTTTCATACCACTGTATCTGTACAGGCAGCAAAAGTCTATGGCTATGACATTGGGACATATTAAGTACTGTTTAACAACCTGGTCACATTTTTAAGATTCGATAACATGATTACCTCTGTAAATTTGTGTCTAATGCTTAAAATTATCCTTGGGTTGTCGTCTCCTTCACTTGGACGATTTGTAAACATAAGAAATGCGTCATCCTGACATACAAGGTGACTGTACATACAGAGGTGACTGTATTGTTCCACTCAGAAAAAGTAAATTCAGTCAGTCATCATTTTCTATTAAAGCAGCACAAAAATGGAACTCTGTCCCAGTGAGTATTTGAGAAATGGACTCATATAAAATGTTAAAAATTGTTTATTGTCAGAAGTGTTTATTTAAACTTTAAACTTAAAAAATATGTACAGGATCACAGAATGCCTGAAGCCTATCCCATCGCATGAGGTGGGGTCGACCCTGAATGAGATGTCAGTCCATCACAGGGCGCACAAGCACTCATATGCTTTGGGCAGGGAGTACAGGAAGAACATGCAAATTCTATGCACAAATTTCTAAGTTGGGACACAAACTATCGGCCGTGAAACAGCAAAGCCACAGTGCAAACCACTACGCCACTATTCTGCTATGATGATGATGATGATGCAATCACTGTTATAATGAGCAAACCAAGCTTCTGTGATAAAACAGTGCTTAGGATATGAAATTGGAAAAATATGTACTGTATAAGATGAAAAAAGTTTTGTGAGATAATTGAGAGGATATACTGTATAGATCATTGCAAGAAGTTTAAGTCTAAGTCAGCGTGGGAACTGCTAGACTTGTCCAGCACATAATCCTTGTCAGGTTTTTTAGACAATTCCTGTAAGTTTTGCACGTTGTGAAATGCGTCTAAGTAACAACCACATGAAGGTCTGGAACCACAGTTTCCCAGCAAATCATTGGCCTTATTCATATTATTATTATCCATCATATTGCCTTAGCCAGCTTGTCTTTTTTCAGTTGTGCTTTTTGGTGCTATCTGTTTCCCAGGTAACCAACACACACAGACCATCCATATGATGTAAGAAAAATGTTATTAAATTAGACCAAGAACCTTTTCCTGCATTGCTCTGTTGCTCCATACCTTTGATTTTGCACTTGGTGTTTTGACACTTTTCTATCATAGTTAGCATTAACTTTTTGTTAACAATAAGACCTAGACAAGTTACTTTGCCATAGCTCTCCACATACATCAACAAGACTTTATTTCTCTATAGAATCCCCTACTACACTAATCCACTTATACCAGCATTTACAAATAAAACAGCGCTATACAAATAAAATTGAATTGAATTGAATTCTTTAAAACATTTCATTTAAATTCATTTAACATTTAATTTCAGCTAAGAGTCTTATCACTGTATTGTGTCTGAATTCTCCTGTTAATAATCAGTTTGAGATAAACACCCTTGTTTTTTAATAATTAATTAAATTGGCAGTTGTTTAGTTTCCCAAGTTGTGTTCTGTTAGCTAAATAAATCAAATACAATAAAGGCAAAAAATTAGCATATGCGTGCTGACGTCTATCTATGAAATGAGTAAATCGTTAAGTATAATAATTGCATCTGCAGTGTTGTGGCCTTACCCAGTTGGCCTTCCAACCCTGGTCCTGAAGTACCCAACGTCCTGTACATTTTTATCACTGCTGTCCAGGGAAGGTCAATTAGCAGATCAGTCAGATCAGGTGTGGTTGATGCAGAGAAAACACTAAAATGTGCAGAGCAGGGAGTCCTCCAGGAGCTCTTAACCAATGACCTATGGTCCCTGGTCTACATGCACATTGCTAGGGGTCCACTTGACTGTTTCTACATCTACATTTCACTGCTTCATAAGTTTTAAAGAAATAGAGCTACTTACCTGTAGTCATTCTATTTGGTACTAGGGGTAGCTCAGTGGTTAAGGCATTGGACTACGGTTCAGAAGATCCCAGGTTCAAACCCCACAACCACCAAGTTGCCACTGTTGGGCCCTTGAGCAAGGCCCTTAACCCTCAACTGCTCAGATGTGTAATGAGATAAAAGAAATTAAAAGAAAATGTAAGTCGCTCTGGATAAGAGCGTCTGCCTAAATGTAAATGTATTTCTTAGTAAAGGAGTAATAGACATTTTTGAAAGACTGGAGCCAATTATTAGGCAAAATGTTTTAGGATGAAGGCCCCTTAATTACCTTGAATCTAGACTTTACATCAAAAATCATCACCTTAAGTTTTCATTACTTTACCATCTTTCAAAAATAAATAAAGAAAAGAAAATCCCATGTGCCTTGTATTTAGCTAAATAATAAAAAAAAAAGATTAGCCTTACCGTATAAAAGATAAAGATGAAAATGCACTATATACAGTATACAGTGATGTTGATGTAAATCAATCAGGTTACTACTTTGGCATATTGGGTTATATGGAGTGGGTTCTTTGCTTTGTTCGCTTCTCAGCCTGATTTAAATTATTATTATTATTATTAAGAATGTCTTAGTAATAAGACATTCTTTCGGCTGCTCCCTTAGAGGAGTCACCACAGTGGACCATCTTGTAATCACACAACTTAGCACAGGATTTACGCTGGATGCCCTCTCTGACGCAACCTTCCTATTTGATCTGTCTGGTATACATTTCAACAGTTTTATTTAGCTTTGTTTTACATGAGATTACACTGTTAAGGATGTGGAAACATAACCCCTATAAGGAAGATGTCAATCTTTCAAAAACATTTGTTTGTTTTAACATAATCTGTGCAACTGCAAGAGGATACACTCAAGAGTGTTGCAAGATGTCTGGAATGTATAAATAGCTCTCTGTTTAATGTATTGTTTCAGGAAGGAAATGAAAGAGAAGTTGAATTACTGGAATGGGTTTTAGAACAGGTACGTAAAGGTGATTCTGCTTTTTAATTGGATTAAATGGTGGCTAAGTAAACTAGAGCTTTAGATCTGCATTGTCGATTAATGTGTTATTTATTATTATTTTGCTCAATATGGGTGGAGATCCAAGATGTTCTTTTTTTTTGTTTAAAAAAATGTCTTTTTCTTGATTTAATATACAAAATATTGCCCAATGTTTTTGAAGACCTGACCATCACACCCATTTCATACAACAAAGCTGAAAGGACACAAATGGATAGTATGTCTTTGTGTGCTGTAGCATTACATTTTCCCTTCACTGAAAATAAGAGACCTATCCCAAACTATCATGACAATGATGATACCCTTGAGCACAAAAAGAGATCCATAAATATATTCATTGCAATTTTTTTTTTTTTTAATTACCCAAATAAATACCCTGGGGATGAACTGGAATGCTGAATGCACTGCAAGGGTCCATATTGTCTTAAAAGGCAAATCCCACTGCCCCATTTAAAATCAAGAGACACCCTTGGTGTACCCCCACCGGTGGACCAGTGCACAAATTGGAGGACATCCTGAATGGGAGCCATCCCATGGCATGTTTTTGGACTGTGGTGGTAAACTAGTTGGGGAGGACATACAAATTTCCAAACCCCCTTACCAACACTGAAACATGGCAACAGTGCTAATGGTGAACCATCATGTCGTCCAATATGTTTGTGTTTTTCAGAGTAATTAGAATGGAATTTTTTTAATGCAGTTTACTTCCTTTTCACTTTTGATGCTGTCCATACTGTACTTTCAAATTGTAAAGTATTAGAAAGTATTTAATGGTTATTTAATGTTTGTGACACATTTAAAAAATATACTTTCACTGGTCACTTTGTCTACCTTACTAGTACTGGCTTAGACCATTTTTTGCCTTCAAAATTGCTGTAATTGTTTGTGATTAAATACATTATGGAAGCATGCTTTGTTGCACCCTACACTTTGTTAGAGTAAATTGGGAGAAGGGACCACGTTAATCCTGAAAATACATGGCTTTTTCACCATATTACCTGGGCATTCCCACGGTGCTGGAATAATGAAAAGATGAGGGGTAGGGAAAATACGTGGAGACAATAATAATGATAAATGGGAAAAGGGAAAGGAAGGCAAAACATGGGTTTGGGGGGCTGCTTTTGGGGAGAGTGGTCCTTATTTTGGGAAGTGGGAAATAAAGGAATAAGGGAATGAGGACAGCAAGCAATGCTGATTGATACATGGCACTTAGGCAGACATCTGCAACAGAAGCTGTCCATAGGCTGACATCCCCGAAATCACATACTATACTCATAAATTTCACAGAAGGAATTCAGGTCATCTTACCCAGCAGTGGTGTTGTAGAATGTGGTGCTGGTTCTGCTGTTTCATAAGGAAGTCCCAGCTGGCACCAAGCTTTGAAGCAACCCCTGGACTATAAAGCAGGGTCTGGATATGTTGACCCTGCACAGCTTTGAAGGAGCTCCTGTGACTGAGGCTGGAGGTTGTTGAAGAGGGTTTGGACATGTTTGTCAATTGCCATAAATTCGACATAAATTATGAGATCATTAATTACATACTCACCGAAAATCCTGAAGGAGAAAATCCGACCATCAGTTTGTGACCTCAAGCTCAAGCAGACTTGGGTTACGCAGAAGGACAAAACCCGAAACACACCAGCAAGTCAAAATTATGGTTTTGTAGTGGCCTAGTCTTAAAATCTGATTGAAATCCTTAAACTGTATGTTAATGCGTGAAAACCTTCCAATGTAGTTGAATTAAAACAATTCTGCAAAGAAGAGTGGGCCAAAATTATTCCACAATTATTACTGTTGCCAGTTATCGCAAACGCTTGATTGTTCTTGTTTCCACCAAGGGTGGCAAAACCAGTTATTAGGCTTAGAGAGCAATTAGAGATTAGTTATTAGGCTTAGGGGGGGAAAAATCACATTAGGCCAGGTTTGGACAGTTTTAAAAAAGAAATTATCATTTAGATTCTGTATTTTGTATTTACTTGAGTTATCTTTGTGTAATATTACATCAAAATTAGTTTGATGATCTCAATCATTTAAGTGTGCTATATATATAGATAAAGAATTTTCACAGCATTGTAAATTAGAATATTTCTCTCTCAAGACCGAGACAAGGAAGTAAATATAAATGACAGTGCGGAGAGAAGATCACTTACTTCCTGAACTGGAAAATGTAAAAGCCTAAATGATTATATGAATTTGCAAAAGCTATAATTGATCAAAAAGTAAGAAGAAAGAAGGAATATCTTTGTAAATTAAATTATAGTCAAGTGACTGTCAGCTTTGCTAAAATAAAAAAAATAGACATAATATAGACAGAGTAGACAGAGCACATAAAATAAATAAAATAATTTTGGTGTTGGATAGGCCTGGACTGGCCATCAGGAGCACTGGAAAGATTCCCGGTGGCCTGGCGACTGATTTGGCCTGCTTTTTTGGGGGGAAAATATATAATTAATATATTTTTATACTTTTTTACTGTGTACTAAAGCAATGATTTCCAAAATTGTCATTCAATTATTTCATTAAATATTAATAACGATATTAATATGTTCATTAATCTGAGTCTGTTAGTCTTGACTGGCATCGTTATGTTGTGTCCACCTCGTGTGCTAGGATGAAGAGAAACCGGCCAGGTGGAGCAGAAAAGAAAAGGGCACGCAGTAAGAAAACAGTTCAAGAAAAAGCAGCGAAATGTTGCACAATTTTAGATTTATTCAGGGCTTCAAGTGCAGGTCAGTTTCATCTGTAAATGACTGTATATTTATTTTTGCAATTTTTTCATTTGTACTGCAAATCTAAGAATGTTGCGCCACACTATCATCACCTAAAATACCTTATGCTAAAAGAAATTAATATTATTTATTGAGTATTTTATCAGATACAACAATAGAGTTTTTGTTAAGTTGATTTTAAGAAGGAGAAATCTTTTGTTAAGACATTGGATAAAATTGATTGTTTTGCTAATTTGGGTATCTAAGACATTCAAAAAAAAAAAAAAAATACATAGTTATTTAGACTCTGAATAATCAAATTACAATGAGGCGGTTGTTTTGCTCCAAGGTGGAGACAGTTCTGTTTGTAACATTAGAGCAGAAGAAGTGACAGATACAAGAAAAATACTTTGCATATATACAGCTTGGGGAAAAAATAAGAAAGCACTGCAATTTGCTCCAGATAATGTCTGGAATGTCATCAAGATGAAGATGGTGGTCACAAACCATGCAAAGCTGAGCAGTTTGCTTTTTTTGCAAAAAGAGTGTTATAGAGTTACCCAACAGCAATGTGAAAAACTGGTGGAGAGCCAAACACATGAAAGCTGTAACTGCAAATAAATTTGGTTTCCACCAAATACTGAGTTCTTAATGTTATTTAGCCAAAGCATTAACACAATTTGTTGGCATTTTATTAGCATTTTGTTTTATTTGAGTTATTAAGGCTGTGCAAATACTGCATATTTTGATGTGTTGTCCTGTCATTTTCTTCAAATATACTTTAAATAGCAATAATTATATTTTGAATTTAGGAGAAATATTCTCAGCAGTTCACAAAAATGAAACAAAACTGTTCTCATCTACACATGCACCTGTAAGAATATTTTTTATATTAATTTTATATTATTTTTTTACAGAGCTGTATAAAAGGAAAAATAAGGCAGTATAAATTTGTTTGGGTGCATAGGATGGCCTGGGCTTGTGTGAGATTTCCCGGTCTGAAATTCTGTCCCAGTCTGGCCCTGGTGTTGGACAAGGCACCGTCAGACTGCTGGGGGAACCTTTTTTACTTTTAGATAATATATAATAACTGTACACTTTCCGCCCACTTTAACAGGAACAGTCATGTATACAGTCATGTGTACATCACAATGTATAATATCAGGACGAAGATGTCAAGTAAATCTTTACATCAAACATCAAAATAGGGAGAAATGTTATCTTTGCTGCTTTTACTGTGGCTTGGTTGTTTGTCACTGTTATACATGGATAGTGTATAGATGTATATGTGATTAACATATCAAAGAAAGACACAAATAACATTGTGCATGCTCTGTGTATCGTCTGAAATAAGTGGTCAAAGAAAGAAGTCATTATTTGACTTTCACCTATTTTTCTAACTAGCTCTGAAGGGCTGTGAAGTGCAACCAGGCAGTGTTTCAGCTTTTCATTCAATTACAATGAATCAATTCTGCAATTAAATAATATATTCTTTATTACATAAGGATGCTGCACAAATAATTGGATGCTCTATACACTTATACATTCTCTTCTGCTTATTCTGTAGTATTATTGATGTAACAAAACAGGATGGTTTGCATATAAAAAGAATAAATTACCCAGAGAGAGAGAGACAATGTCTTTTTATATTTTATTCTACTATTAAAAGTCATTCTACCTCCTGCATAATGCCAAAATAAATGAGTCTTTAACTGAAAAAGACTGATGAAGATTTGGGGCACTTGAACTAGTACGTTCGAATGCTGTATTCCCTCACTGTCATTGATCACTCAGGTTTATTCACGGTGGAGTGACTGGTTGCGTTACTTACCAGGATGTCCTCACGTCTGTTTACACTTCTGGCTCTACATTTTAGTCATGTGGTCATAGTTAGTCTTGCCAGAGTCCCTGCTGGCACTCTCCACTAAATATACAGTACATTTACCCTATACATTGTGACTGTTAGCATACCTAACTGTTTTTTCCCCTCTCTCTGTGTCGGACAATCCTGAGATGTCTGTGATCCAGGAATCCCCTCTATCTCTCTATCGGACACATCCTGGTACCCTCCTTCTGCTTAGAATTCTTGATGTAAGGAGGCCTCCGGGTCTCTGCTGAGGATGGCCCCGTGTGTTCTGCTTGTGGTAACTGGGGTCATCAGGGACAAATGGATAATATACATATTTCTATTTTTAATTCTGTAAAGCTGCTTTTCGACAATGACCACCTTTAAAAGTGCTATATGAATAAAATTAAGTAAGCAGAGGAATATATCAGAAATAGACAGCAGACTATGGTACTATGGAAGAAGTGACTTTATTGATATTTTCAGCTTGCCAACCACAAAGTTGTTTTCGAAGGAATTAACTACTTAACCACCAATACATCCATCTTATTAGTGTTCCCTAACCCTTCTCACAATTAAGCAGGTAGTTACAGGGATCAAGATCAAGCCATTAGGGTGCATAAAGACAGTCACAGAAAGAAGAAACTAATAAAAACAATTATAAACCTTAAAAAATAATGGCAATAAATAAAAAGGAAAACAAATGTTAAAAAATATTTTGTTCATTGCAGAATTTCACCAGTTTTACAAAATATTTAAATGCTGCATCTCCAGCTCCCAGGTCTCATGACACTTATTTACTTTAGTAACCAGGGTTTTACTAGCTCCAAATAACTTCCTGATCGTTTGACAAGAAAATGGTCAATGGATACAATCAGTAAACAGTTAGTTGGTGCCAAATTATGCTCAGTTAGTTAACTAGTCATTTAGAACGCTTGTGTGTCATTTGTGTGCATGCATGGTAAATGACATTAAATTGCTGTTCAGTAGACACAGGAGTCTGGAGGCTTTCACCCATAATTTTTCCAATTTTAAAACTATGCATTTTTTTTTTTTTTTTGCCAAACATGGGCTTTGACTAGAAATATGCCTTTTGAAACAAATCAATTTTCTTTGAAACAAAATAAGGGTGCCTGAGGGTATTAATCTTCTAATCGATCAATATACACACCAGTTCAACAGGCTTATGATGAGTTATACAGGCAACAGCAAGAGACATTTTATCTAAACAAATCTGTTCCTACACAACAAAGCTTGTGAAATAACGATAAGGAAATGGAACACCTGCTTGTACTTATATAGAATTTAGTAATAATAATAAAGTACATAAAGTAAATGAAATAATTCACTCTTCATTCTTTCTCATTTACAAATAACCTGCATGTACAAGAAAGCTACTGAAAGTAAAAACCAAAAGGTTTTCATAATCAGCTTTATCAGATGATTCATAAATCACATTTAAAATTCAATACATTACCATTCAAAAGATTAACTTTAAGATCATAAATGGAGCCCCATGATACAGCAGTTGCAGTAATAGAACTAGTAGCAGTGTTAAATAACTTGATTTTGTTTCTTAATGAACTGGTTATGCATTTCTGCTTCTAAAAGAGCAACTATATTATTGGTCAGTAGTGGTCACCATTCTGTGGCCCCATACAACCCCCTGATGGTCCAGATTAGATATGCATTTGCTCCAGATATTTGTAGGTGGGGTTTTCATAGCCATGGTTCTGCATCTTGTTCAGGTGACGCTCCTCAGGACTCAGCATAGGATCAACCTTAAAAGAAAAAAAGAAGTTTAAATAAAAAATTCAAATTTTATTCGATTCGCCTATTATTATAGGGAGCCGGTGAAACAAACCAACCTCCACAATGCCATGGCTGATGGTGCCATACTGCCTCTTCCTTAGCAGGACCAGACTGATCACAATTACAGTTGCTATAGCAACTGCGATCACCAGTAAGCCAATTAAAGTACCGTTCCCAAAGGTCAACTCCTCCCCCAGAGGGTTAAATACCTCCTGATTTCCTCTGTGACTGAACTGTTGAAAACAAGAACAAACAAAAAGCATAAAAAAGGTTTCCCTTTCAAACAATTAACATGTTCACAATTAGCTATGTGTACACACAGTATTCATTTTTAGTAACCTGACTGATAACAATTAAAACAAAGGTTCATGTTACGCCTCAATCAAAATGCAGCAAACTATTATATTATATTTGGGCAAATCTGACTACATTTCTATCCAATGTAACCCTTTTAATAATCTGAACATTTAAACGTTTTTCTGATTATTGTTATTATAAAAATCAGCATGAAAAGGCCTGCATATCTGCTCATACAGCCCCCTAAAAGGACATGAATGGGGGAAAAACTAAATCCAATAAGGGAGCGGATAAATGTGACTCTGTCACATGCTTCTGGGTCAAGTACACCAGTGCACTTTAGCCATTGTTGTGCATGTTGTAACGTTAGTGCCATTTGTCATTTGGCTGCAATGGAGGGCTAAAGTTGCAAAGGTATGCAATAAATTTTATTACAAATACATAAGCACAATTGTTAGTCTACAAGACGCTTCACACAGTACTTCAACTCAGCAGTGGCTAAAACGGACTGACATACTTGTTTTTTTCCCGTATTTTGGTGCTGGAAAACTAACATGAAGTATGTGCCAAAAAGATATTTTTTTTGCATCCCCATGTGCCATTTTTTTTCTCCTCAGAAATTTTTTTCTTAAACAAATTTCTTCTAAGCCCAATATTTATGGAATAAGATCACTGTCAAAAATATTCGTGCATAAAAAAAGATTTGTGTGTAGTTCTGTCTTTTGTCTGAGTTGGATTCCAAAATCTACGGCCACGACAGCTTACAGATACGAGATTTTGTGTTTGTTACAATACAAATCTGAAATATAAAAAACTCGTTTTTACAACTCCTCTGTTTCACGGACGAATTGCGAAATTACGCACATGAATGCTGTGTGTTACACCACTGTCAAAAATTTGTCATCAAGGCCACATGCACAGGCATTACTATCCGAGTGAAGAGGAATTGATTCGGCGTATGCTCCCCGCCAATCTTTTTTTTACGCACAAATTTTTTTGACAGTGATCTTATTCCATAAATATGATTCTTTTTGTCTTCATCTGTATTGTTTCCTTCATCCATGTCCCTTTATGGGCTCTGAATGCATTTTTTAAGTGCTACAAACATTTTTCTTAAGCAGATGCTTGAAGCAAACTCATCTCTGCAAAGTTGGCTTAATATCTGACATTCGCCATGCATTTAGCAGGAATGTTAAAATATACACAGTTATAAAAACTGTAACTTAAAACACAGACTTAAAAATTTAAAAAGTAACAAATCACAGATGATTGTTTTAAATTAGGTCACAAACTCTTCTTCTTGCTATTTGGATGACATCTGCCAAATGCCTAAATGTAAATGACATTTTGTTCTAAAACTGAAATTGATTACACTAGACAACACTGTATAATATGGAACCTCAGAGTGCGAGTAACCTGGTTTGCCAGTGTTCCCCAAGACGAGCAAAATTTTTTTTTTTTTTAAATGAGCGAGTCTTGATATACGAGTACCAAGTATAATCGAGTATCATGTAGCACGCATGCGTTTCTTATTTTGATGCTAATTGTCACGTAATCACAATTATGCCAATAGTTCTTGTCTCTCACTGCAGAATTGTGAATTTATTGTCCAAGCTGGTAATCGTCTTCCCTGCTCGGCCTCAGTGCACGTACGTCAATCGTATAGTCAATATTCATGCGCACATACTGTTTACTATAATGCTGTGACCACGTGTGTGCGCCTAAAGCATCTTTGTATGTTTGTATGTGTGTGTAGGATGACTTTCTCTCACACACAATATTTTTTGGTTGTGAAACTAATCGTCGGCGTTTCCATAACATACTGCACAATGCTAAACACTAAACTCTGCTCCTCACAAGCACATACAATCCATTTTGATTCCAACTATTTACTGTACAATATAACACAAATTGCAATAACATACTGTACATACTTGTCTGCAGACTGCTTAGTTTAGAATATACAAACATTTCGTATAATTATATACAAATGTATAGCTAATACAAAATTAATGTCTTTGCCAAATATCTTTGCTATTGTCCAAGCTGATAAAACATAATTTAGGTCATGGACTATTAATAATATTAAAGCAATAATTCATGTTGATTTCTCTGTGGTTAAGGGTTTTGCTTGTGACCAAGGAAGCCTACATCACAGAGAGAATGCTGGGCCCATGAGCACAGCTGTTAAATGCTTATCTATGTTAGAGCTGTTGAACTGTGGATAAAATTAAGTTTATGTAACTGATAGAAGATGAGCTTTGATCACATGTAGGTCACATTTCATGCATTTACAGACATGCATACACTCAAATCATGCTTTTTGTCAATGTATAATATAACTGAGTAAGATGATAGACATAAATAAATCTGCAAAGGCTCCCTTACTTACATTTTCATTATACAGTAATAATCACTGATCGCTCATGTGTGAAAGCATGTCTGTGTGTGTCTATTTTTCTGTTTTGTTTTACACATTACAAGACATAGGGCTTTAATTTCCTAATATGTACATTTAGATTTGATTAAGTGTTCAAGTGATCAGAAATATTGGAAAAAACATATGGACACCCACTCACACAAACACCTAGCCACCTAGCTATCTACTGTACCCATCCATCCAACCACTGTTCATCTACCTGTCTACCTATCCAATGTCCTGCCTGGCCAAAAAGGTGGTCACCATTTTAGACAACAGATTGCCCTGCACCAAACAAGAAAACTAAGACTAAGTAGGCTCACTGGAATAGGGTTAGGAACACACAAAAACCTGAAAAGTACATCATGAAAAAAAATTTGTTTAAAAGAATAATAATAATGAATAGAGATCACAAACAATTGGTGAAGTTGCATCACTGATATGTTGAACAGCCAAAATAAAAGTGTGTCTATATTCATAATATGACAAACACTCACGGGATTAGGACTAAAGAGTTGTCATATCACAGTTGTCATTTACCCTATTTCAGATTGATGGGAACAACATTGTAAGGTAAGTGGATCCTGTCATGTATAGTGCCTACTGTACAAGCCTTCAGAGGCAGTGTTATCATCTAGGGTTTTATCAGTTGGTCAGGTCCAGGCTCAGGAACATTATGTGGCAATAGAATTAAGTCAGCTGATAACCTGGATGCACTGAATGGCCAGGTTATCTTATGATTTTCTCGAGACTCAAATTGTAAAAGAGTGATTTTAGGCGCAGGAGTCATTTTTAAAAGTGAATTGGATAATTTTCCAACACTGCATGCCATAATCAATAGTAATGTCATTAAAACTAAAACTTTATTTTTTGGCATACAGTGAATTTCTTTTTGTTTGGTCAAAACCCCTTTTTTGGTTTTAATTTCAAAGATTATACTTACGGCTCATGAAAATAAAAAATCTAGTATCTCAACATATTAGAATATTTAATTTAAAGTGAAAGTAAATCACTGTTCATATAGTCTGAATATTGTAGTTTTCAGTCTAATTCAGTACACACAACCGCAATCATGGGGAAGACTCCTGACTTGAAGGTTGTCTAAAAAATAATCAGTGACACCCTCCATAAGAAGGTTAATAAGGTCACTGCTAGGGCTGATTGTTAGCTGAGTGCTGTCTTGAACATTAATGGAAAGTTGACAGGAATGGATAATTGTGGTAGGAAAAAGATGCACAGGCAACAGGGTTGATTGCAGCTTTAAGAAGATTTTCAAGCAAAGCTGATTTAGGAGGTTGGGAGAGCTTAGGGAGTGGAGTGAGGCTGGAGTCACTGAGCCAAGAGCCACGACACAAACTGGGCTACAACTGTGTATTCCTAGTAGAAAACCACTCCTGAACCAGGGATCTAGGCAAAAGCAAAAACATTTGGATCATCTGGTCCCTTTTTCAATGTTATCCTTCCAGATAAAAGTACATTTTGCATTTCATTTTGAAATCCCAGAGTATGAACAGAAATGGACCACAGAGAATAAAGGTTGCTGGAAGTCCAATGTGAAATTTTCAGTCAGTGAAGATTTGGGGTGCCATGTTATCTACTGGTGTTGGTCCGCTGTGTTCTATCAAGTCCAAAGTAGACATTTGTGTACAGTAAATCTATTTTTTATTAATCATAGGAAATATCCTAATATTTATATACTAAAACTGGATATTTATGACCTGTAAGCCATAGTCATTGAAACTAAAAACAAAAACAACTTAAAATATTTTCATTTTTGTGTAATGAATCGCTTATATACAAGTTTTTTTTTCCTCAAATACAAAAAAAAAACTTTTCTTCCATCCATCCATCCATCCATCCATCCATCCATCCATCCACAATCACACTATTTCTGTAGTAAAGCTAAATGAGGCCTGCTATTTCAAACTAAACATACTCACCAGAGGATCAACATTCAAAATGCTGACCTTCTCAGCACTGTAAATCACTTCTTTTATATCCATTGCCTCATCAATCACCTGTCAACACAGACAGGCAGCTGAAATTACTCACTCTGGGATCATAAGTGACAAATAGACAGACTGGGCCATATCAGAGCTGTGTTATGCATGCATAGTAAAGAGTTAATATCAAAATGCCTCACATTTAGACATACAGTATATGGAAAGCATGTGTGGACATCTATCCACTGCCTATTAAATGTCCCTTTCTAAAATCATGGGCATCAGTAAAGGCTGGCCCCTCTTAAATTTTCTTTCATACTTTTGGGTGAGTTCCAGTAGAATTTAAAACTTGGCTATCAGGATTTGTGCCAATTTAGCCACAAGAGCAGCATAGTTGTATGTTAGGCAAGAAAACTAATGATGAGTGAGGAGGCCTGAAGTGCACACACCATTCCATTACTTCCCATAAAGGTTCAGCGGGTTTGTAGTATCACGCTGTTGTGAGCTTCCAAATTTGCAGCAACTATTTGGAAAAGATCTATACATCGATCAGCCATGATTTTAAAACACTGACAGGTTAAGTGAATACCATGGATTTTCTTGTTACATTGGCACCTGTCAAGGGGCCGGCTATATTAGGCAGCAAGTGAATAGATTTATTTATATTTGGTTTATAGGAGACACCAAATGCAGAAAAGATGGGCATTTGCAAACATCTGAGTGACTTGGACACAGATAATTAGGTCTGAACACCTCCCAAACAGCAGGTCCTGTGGGGTGTTACTGATATGCATTAGTTAGTGCCCACCAAGAAGGGGTCCAAGGAAGGACAAGTGTTAAACCAGTGACAGAGTCACTGACATCAAAGCTCAATGATGCATGTTAGGAATGAAGGCTAGAACGCATGGTCCAATCTCAGTAAAGAGCTAGTAGCAGAAACTGTTGAAAAGGTGAATGCTGACTCTGATAAAAAGACATAACACAGAGCATTACAGCTTGCTGTGTGGGGGTTGTGTAGCTGGACGCCAGTCAGAATGCCCATGCTGACCCCTGCCAAAAATGCCTACAATGGGCAAATGATCATCAGAAATGGACCACAGAGCAATGGAAGAAGGCGGTCTAGTCTCATAAGTCATGTATTCCATTGTATCATGTGGATGGCTGGGTGCATGTGTGTCACTCACCAGGGGAAGAAATGGCACCAGGATGCAGTATGTGAAGAAGTTAAGCAGACAGAGACAATTTTATGCTCTGGTTAATTTTCTGCTGAAAAAACTTGGGTCCTGCCATTCATGTGGCTGTTACTTTGACATGGACCACCTACCTAAACATTACTGCACACTATGTACACTATTTTCATGGCAATGGGGTTCCCTAATGGCAGTGGCCTCTTTTAGCAAGATAATGTGCTTTGTCACATTGTTCAGGGATGGATTGAAGAGCATAAAGAGTTCAGGACTTTAAATCCTCAAGATCTCAGTTTAATCAAACATTAGATGTGCTAGACAAACAGGTCTGATCCATGTAGGCCCCACATTACAACTTACAGGACTTACATCTTGGTGCCAGATACAAGTGCACACATTGTCACTTGTCTATGCCTTGATGAGTTGAAGCGGTTTTGATAGCACAAGCGTGACATGCACAATATTATTCAGGTGGTTTTAATGTTATGGCTGATTGGTTTATATTAGTGCGATGTTCAGGTGTGTGGTGTGGTTTTTAAACAATGCAATCAATAGTTTTGTCAAGAGTTGAATTTGAGATTTAAAGTTTTTTTTGTACAAAATCCATTTTCTAAAGTTTTGTCTAATAAGCAGATAGACATTTTTTAAAAACAAAAACATTACAAGAGTCAAATGAAGTAGCAAAAAGATCTTGCATTGATTCCAAGTGTTGAATTTGCACTTGAGTGCTAGTCAGGGGAACTCAAACACATATTGGTGTAATAATCAATCGGCACCAATGCCTGATAGATAGAACTAACCAAAATGTCATGCCGTTAATTTATGTTAAAGCAAATTAGATTAAAAAAACGTCTGCAATGAGACGGTCAAAAAGTACTTAAGATACTGTACGTATTCCCACAACATGAGGTGACAGAGCTGCTGAAAATATCCAGCCTGGTTCACATTCGGAAGAGGGCAACTTCCTCCTCTTCCAGGCATATCTACAGCAAAAACGTCACTTGAAGGTGGACCAAACAACACTGCACCATTAATCACTTTTTTTAATTTCTTGAGTACATTTGGAGCAATGGCGACAAAAGTCATCATCCAAACACTACTGTAGATACAGGAAAGCATGGCGGTGGTAGCATCCTGCAGAGATTGGCACTTCACAGAGAATGGGCAAAGTAGCATCAACTTGAGGAAAATCTGCTGCCCTCTATTAGAAGCTGAAGATGAGAAGAAAGTCCGACATAATGAATCAGGGGAAATTTCATCCACCCCAATAGCCACTAAGAAGTTTAACTACCTCAATGACATGAGCTCCTGTGATGAACAAGTCCTTATCAGGGTCCTTCAGCTCTACAGGGGTTGGAAAATAAAACTGAAACACCTGATTTTAGACCACAATAATTCATTAGTTCGGTGTAGGGCCCCTTTTGGGGCCAATACAGCATCAATTTGTCTTGGGAATGACAGATAAAAGTCCCTCACAGTGGCCACAGGGATTTTGAGCAATTCTTCTTGCAGAATAGTGGCCAGGTCACTACGTGATGCTGGTGGAGGAAAGCTTTTCCCGACTCGCTCCTCCAAAACACTCCAAAGTGGCTCAATAATATTTAGACCTGGTGACTTTGCAAGCCATGGGAGATGTTCAACTTCACTTTTATGTTCATCAAACCAATCCACCACCAGTCTTGCTGTGTGTATTGGTGCATCATCATCCTGATACATGGCACCGCCTTCAGGATACAATGTTTGAACCATTGGGTGCACATGGTCCTCCAGAATGGTTCAGTAGTCCTTGGCAGTGACGCGCCCATCTAGCACAAGTATTGGTCCTAGGGAATGCCATGATATTGCAGCCCAAACTATTACTGATCTACCCCATGCTTCACTCTAGGCATGCAACAGTCTGGTTGGTACGCTTCTTTGGGCTGGAAAGACAGTGAAGGTGGACTCATCAGAAAACAATAAATTTTTCACATTGTCCACAGCCCAAGACTTTTTCCGCTGGCACAGTTGAAACCGATGTTTGGCATTGGCACGAGTGACCAAAGGTTTGGCTATAGCAGCCCGGCCATGTACATTGACCCTGTGGAGGCCAAAGCGAACAATTTTGATGTTAACAGGAGAACTGAAGTGCACATTTAATTCTGCAGTGAGTTGGGCAGCTGTGATTTTATGTTTTTTTGTTACAATCTAGTTTGGCACCCGGACATCCCTTTCAAACAGCTTCCTTTTGCGTCCACAGTTACTCCTGTTGGATGTCGTTCGTCCTTCTTGATGGTATGCCGACATTACTCTAGATACCGTGGCTCTTGATACATCACAAAGACTTTCTGTCTTGGTCACAGATGCATTAGTGAGACACACACCAACAATTTGTCCTCATTGTCCCCCTGTACTTCCTTCATGGAAGGCGTGATAGTGATTTTAAGCAGGTTCTCAAAGTATCCTTTCTCCCCCACACTATATCTCCTTTTGAGGTCAACAGTTCCCCATCCCGGCTAGAAACAACATGTCTAGTGCCTTGCTTCGCCCTCCTGAGTCACCTGACAATTTGCTAGAATCTCTTCATGGCTGAACTAAGTCATCCATAGCCTCATCAAATTTCTCCCACACACGTTTTTGCTTCTATTACTGCCTTTGCTGCTGTCTGCTTACCCAACCAGGTTCGACAAGCCTCCTACTTCAGCCTTACGGCCCCCTTAGCCCTCTTACCCTTAGCATTCATTAAACTGCGGCCAAGGGTGCTCTGATACCAAGCATACTTATGAGTGCCCTTATGTTCAACAAATTCCAGAGCCTTTACTATGTGCTGATGAGACTTGACTATATCTAGATGTGATCTCTCAATTTCCCACACAAGTTGTATTTCTACCACACCAGTAAAGTAATGGTAAAGCCAGTTTTGGTATCTGAGGATTGGTTCACCAAGACTTATGCCTTCAACTGCCATGCAATCCATAATGTACAGAGCCCTCACTATACCTTCGGCAGGTGGTCGACTCACGGATAACAGTCTATGCATCTCTTTCAGTCTAAGCCTAGCCTGGCCCCATGGATCGGTTCTCAACCAAAATTGTAAGATGTATTGAGTATCAAGCCAAAAAAATATCTGCTTTCGTGCTTTTTTTACATTTCAGGCTGTAAAACAGCAAAATATGGATCTTTTGAAAAGAGATGACTCTTTTGTGTCATCATGTTTTGCATTAATATCATTATTAATGAGACTGGCTGCACCATACTCAACTCCATCAAGATAACTTTAGGCTTAATAAACATACAATACATAAGGAAAACATAACTTGCTTTAAAAATGTTCCAATACCTTGGCATACGAATTTAATCTTTGCAGGAGGCGAGTTCTTAAGGGGAAATTATGTAATGACTAAATTAATGATTCCTCTTGGCACCGGCAGCTTTAAAAAAAAAAAAAAAAAAAAAAACACTTCGCTTGGCGTTCCACTGATGCAAACATTATGATGCCATCATATCCTTCAGCATTCACGTCAACAACATTGCTAAATGTGCCTACAGATGTTCAGATTTCCTGCTTAAACCCCTAGAACAAAAAAAGGGCATGCTAGCATGCATACATACAAAAACACAATCAGTCAAGTGCATCCATGACTCACTAGTCTGCAGTGCAGTCAAAACTTAGAACAAAGATGTGAGTATGGGAAAGAAATTTGGGGGGAAAATGCCATGCAATGATTAGTGGTATTAAAAATAGACTCAAAACACCATTTAGTTTGAGAACAAAACAAAGCATTGTATTGGGATTAATAAATGCATAATATGTAAGGGCATGAAAATATAATAAATACAATATGTAAACATAGAAAAATACAGTAATATATAATAATCCATGGATGACAAACTACATATGGACATTATTATTGAGGTATTCTTCATTATTTGCTGTTCATTATGACAAAGAGCAAATTAATTTGTTTAAAGCACAGATAATCAATAAAAAAATGTGTGGTGTAGAATATAAACTATATAGCTAAAAGTTTGTGGAATCCTGTCCTTCATACACATATATGCTTTTTGAATACACAATTCCATACTTCTGAAAAGGCTTTTCTCTAGATTGCTGTGTGGGGACTTGCTTTTTTAGCCCTTCTATTATTAAGGAGACGCTGGAACACAGAGCTTTATTTATTATTTATTATCCTTATTTCTATAACTGCTCTATGGTCTCTCTGCATAATAAAACCGAGGCCTAGTCTACACACAAGTTTTTTTACTTCATTCTTAAAAATGTGTGTCCACATAACACAAAAATACACCATCAAGAGCATGCCTACCAAAAGGCAGCCACGTACAGTAATCATAACTAAAAAACAATATTGGCCAATCAAAGGGAAAAAAAGTATTACTGAGCAATTTACACTGACATCATGAAATAAAAAAATTTTAAAAAAAAAACACTGTTTTTGCTGGCAAGAACGAATATGAGAACACCTCTCACTACTATGACAATCACTGTGCACTCAGCATGCATGACCAGGAAGAGTCTGCGCCCTTAAAAACACCTAACTAGTCAAATGTCAAATATGCAAATGTAAACAGCTTTGATGTTAGATCTTTCTAGTATTTTTAGCTTTATACCTATTTGCACAAATAATCCTATAAGTCAAGTAACCAACCAACCGCCAACCAACTTTTCATTGCTTCACAGGTGAGTTCACAGAATGTATGAAATATTCCCTAATTGCTCCCTTTCATAAAATCCAATTAACAAAGCCTATAACTTATTTCTGTATTTCTGAACTGTTCAAGTTTAGCACCTCCTTAGCTGTTACTGGTCCAAATCATGGATCTGCATCTATATTGTGTATACTGAGACTTAAAGGAAGGTTTAATTTTTTAAATGTGTACAGTGACAGAAAAGCTACGAGTTGCTCACCTCATTACCACTGATCTGGTTCTTGCTGTTGATAACTCTCTCCTCTGCTCCAATCAGACCATCCAGACTATTCATCATTCCAGAACCTACAAAAAAAAAAAAAAAAAAAAAAGAACACCGCCATTCACACAGCAATATTAGATTTAACTTGTCTACACACATAACCAAGCGTTTGGAACCACATTCTATTTGTAAACACAATACAAACTTCAAAAATAAATGTAAAAACAGAAAGAAAGAAAAAAAACTATTTTTTTAATTATTTTAATTATGTTTTACTTTAAGCAGTTATTTAATTTACAGATGCTGAATTTATTGAACATTATGTACATGAAAGACTTTATCTGCCATGTATATTGTGCAGAGAGTTTTTTTTGCTTTGTTAGAAATGTTGAATCATTACCCAGCACTCCCTGGAAAAAGAGAGTTAGGGGTTGTGCTAAAGGGCTTAATAATAGCAACCTGGCTATGCTGAGCTTAATATGCTGCCCTTTTGATTGGTAAACCAAAGCGTTAATCACTGAGCCAACACTCCCTTAAAAATCAATTACCCCACCCTAATCACATGCTTTACTGTTGTATAAAAGGCTACACACAGCTAGAGAACTTTGCTAAACTGATCTACTTTACAGGGCATCCGGGACAGTATTCAGAGCGCGTCACTTTTTCCACATTTTGTTATGTTACAGGCTTATACACAGCCTAAAACGCATGAAAGCTATAATTGCAAATCAGGGTTATTCCACTAAATACTGAATTCTTAATGTTATTTAGCCAAAGAAATAACACAATTTAATTTTAAGACTTGTTTTAAGTTATTAAAGCTCTGCAAAGACTGCATGATCTTGGGTTATTTTGATGTGTTGTGATGTTATCATTTCCTTTAAATATACACTTTAAATAATAATAGTTATAATTTAAATTTATTTAGAAATATTTTCAGCAGTTTACAAAAAAAAGAAACAAAACTGTTCATCTCTCACCAATACATGCACTTGTAAAAAAAAAAAAAAAAAAAAAAAAAAAAAATTATATATATATATATATATTTTTGCAGTGGCCTTTTATTTTTTTTTTTCCCAGAGCTATATAAGTGCCACAGGTAACAGTGCATGTCAAAGCACAGACCAAGCCATGAAATTCAATAAATTGCCTCCAAGACAGGATTATACGAGGCACAGATCTGGGGAAGCGTACAGAGAAATTTCTGCAAAATTAAAGATGCCAGTTGGAGTTCTAGAATGCTCTGGAGCAAGTTTTTATCAAAGACGTCTCTGTACATTGCTGCATTCATCTTTTCCTCGATCCTGACTCTTTACGGATGCACTATATTTGTTCTATCTGGTCTTTATTCACTAGACTACAACTACAGTTATGGCATTTAACACACAGGTAAATCTTAATAAATAGCACTTACTCTAAAAATGGTGGCAGTTAAAGGTAGCAGATAAATGCTACGTTTAGAAACATGCAGAATGGACCATTTATAATTATAAAATTACAATTTTAAAATAAGGTTGCAACACAACCTCATAATAAAATAATAATAATAAATAACACTAAAAACAATGCTTTTACCTTCCTTTTGCAGTCACCATTATTTTAGTCGTAATGACTGAGGTACTGACGTTTTTCGACAACATGTAGTTCTGGTTGGAGCCCAAGTGTCAGTGACTTCTATACAATTATATTAAATTCTGACATTACTATTAATATACAATCATGTGCATCAAAATGCCTTCACTGTGCACATACATGGGTGCCAAAACCTCTTTATTGCTCCACTAAAACCTCGGAGTAAGTGATTTTTAATATCAAGATAATAAGATTGGTTGAATGTTCAATGTGAAACATAACCAAGTGAACTTAGCAATTGAACTGGAAAAAAATTACCTAAAGAGGCAGTTAAAATGGATATACTGTATATGAGGGGACAAAAAAAAAAAAAACACTTAATGCTTTACGATATCTTTAGTTTTAAATCTAAAGTATCATCATAGTAAACCATTTTTTCATTTTTTTTTTTTTTTTAAATCAAGCAGCTTACCTAAACCAACATAGAAGGGGCAATTGAATGAGAGACAAAATGCATGGAAAAATAATCAAGTAAAACATACAGACTTAAGACAAAATATAAAATGAAAAAAAAAAACAATACTAAAATCAGCAAATGGAAAAAAAAATTGGGAAATTGTGAAAATAAGAATAAAAAAAGTGTTAAGGAGGCAGAAATAACTTAAGGGAGTGAAACAACAAGAAGCTACAAAGACCCACCTTTCTTGAAGGCACGTGGGGGCTCAGATAGATCGCCTAGTTATTGTAAGCAAGCAGAGGGGGGAAAAAAGAAAAACAAAGATAGGATTTGTAAGGAAAGAATAGAAAGAAAACCCCAAAATAAGAAGAATTATCTACAATCGGCTAAAAACTGAAGGAAAAAAGATACGGGAAAGAAAGCTTTCAGCTAGAAAGGATTTAGATTTCAAGAGAACATTAAACAAAAAGCAACAGATTGTCAAGTGCAAGTATTAGGGTTCTGGACAAACTAACCACACTAAATGGACACACTATGGATTTGTGATTTTTCTTCTTTAATTTCCCCACCTTGTTAACCCTAATGAGTGTTTGTACATGTTCATCATAATCTAGACTATTTTTTATGCTTCTTGCTTGTTTGTTCTGAAGTCTGTGTGCATACTGTACAGTATGTCACAATGGAGAACCTAGTCATTGCCTTTGCAACTCTCATGCTTTACCTCCCCGGCTGCCTCAGATGTTCGTCATCAATGGAAATTTATTGCTTTTCGGGATTTTGTAAATGATAAATTTTGCCATTTTAACACCACTGCTTTTTTGTCTAGTTCACTACTGTGCTTAAATTTTGGACTTGGTCTTCTTTAGTCATATCCCCAAATGGTACACGATTATATTTTAATCCGTTTATTAAACAAAATCTGAAGGAAAAAAAATTACTATTGTAATCTCTGTCCCACGTCTCTTTGCAATTGAGTCCAGCCCAGACGCTGCAACAGTAAATAAGTGTTGGTTCTTTACCACCATGACCTTGACTTAATTCCTACCCATTAACACCAACCATTAAGGTAGGTGTGAGCAGAGTAGAACTCCCATGAGCTTTCCATCCACCACAACAGGGACCACAAGAAGCAGATGCAAAACAGCACTGGTCAATTAAAGATCGGCTATAGTTAGTTACAGTGACACGAGCAGCTGCCCGACTAGATTATGGAATTTATGCAGTCTGTCTTATGGTACCAACTAGCAAGAATTAGTATCCTCGAACCTTGGCCTGATCTTTCAGTTCTACTCCTAACCCTGAAGGCTAAGACAGGCTTCCCTGCCCATCAGATGTTTAGTGGGATTCTGAGAGGGTGCCAAGGTTTTCTGATATTAATATTGCACTACCCTCAAGGGCCTGGTGGCACTTCTGGATTCACTTTTCATTGTTCTAAGATTGGATACATCATTTTCCTGTTCACTGGGAAAGCAGTATACTGTACTTTCATTTGGGATAGATAGGGTTCCCTTTCAATATTTCACAGATGAAAAAAGGGTGTTTAGGCCTTCAGTCAGTGGATGGTAGGCCACCAAATAACAACCAGCTCCATGAAGGTAGTCTTAATGTGACTGACTGACACTGCTTTCTGCAAACTGGTCGCTGAGACATGGAACAAGGGGATCTCCCAAGCAGCAGGCATCTCTTTTTAGCCAAACTGCCTCGACACCTTACTATAGCACTCTCTATGCCCCCTCCCTGCTGGGCTGAGGACATTGCTCCACCTCCATGCTTGGCTGATGACACCAATGTCTTTTTACTTGACCTAGGATCTTGACCTACAGTAGAAGTTAAGGTAGATGTTAAGATGGTGTTTATATTAACTATCTTAAACATGCTTAAGGGCCTGTCCACACGGAGACGCGTTTCGCTGTATACGTATAAATTTTTTATCGTATAGGCGTTTCGTCCACACAGATCCGGCGTTTTAGGAGACTGAAACCGCTATTTTTTGAAACCGGGTCCCAAAGTGGATAAATCTGAAAACGACACCCTTGCGTCTTCGTGTGTACGGCCAATCCGTATACTTTGTGAAACGATGATGTCATCACATCACGTGTCGGCTGCGTCACACGTAACAGCAACAATAATGGCGGACTACATGATTGTGTTTGTGTTGCTACAAAGCCTACTAGCTTTATTACAGCAAAATCTATTGCTCCTATGCAACTGTTATGAGCAACAAGCGATAATGGACAACACCATCTTGGTTCGTATACAGCGTGCAAGCTTATGCGCATGCTCAAAGTCGTCTTCTCCGTGTATAGTGTATCTCTATGGCAGAATTACAGCGCCCCATACTGGTCTGGCATATATACTACACCGTTTTCAGTGGTTTCGTGTGTATGCAGATATTTCTTGAGACGACGTCGTGTTCACGAAAAAAAATGATCGGATAGGGAACGCACCGACTTCGTGTGGACAGAGTCTAAGTGTTGCTGTATTATCAACTGCCATAACAGTTCTCATAAACGATGTGAAAAACATGCAAATGGAGTGTGATTTTTCTGCTTTACAGCTTGGAAGCAAAACTCAGGATGCCTATGTAACAAAGATGCATCATATAATATGAGTAGCCAATTCAAGGTGGAACACCATCCCCTTCAGCATTTCCTGAAGGATTCACATTTTGACACAGATAAGTTAAAATAAAAGCACACTTAACTGTTTTGTGGTCACTGATAGACACAGTGTAAGGCTGCTGCTACTTAGCTAAATTTGCACAAGTGCTGTAGCGGCTGCATAGCTAGACTAATCAAATACATTCTGTCTGTTTTAGGCAAATCAGGGTATAAAATGCCAGAGTGTCATCCCGAATAGATCACATTGTCAACAGGTGTTAAAGCATCCCATGTTAATGTGAATGTTAATGTTGCTCTTTTAGGACCATTTCACTGCTCGTCCTTTAACTGTAATTTCGGTCAATGTCGGTTTTGGATGTCCGTTTGCTCTTTTTTTGTTCACATTCTTTGAAGTAAAGCATTTGTCTATCTTTTTCTTAAATATGTGCCTCTTCTCAATTGAGTCCAGGCTAGCCTGTAGAGCAGTGGTTAGGTTGGGTCATCACCACCACAACCGGAGTTCTTCCTCACCTAGAGCCATCACCCCTATAGGGAGGTTTCCAGGAAACAGTGTTCAAGATTCAGTACAGTACATTTACTTGGGTCCCAGAGTATGGCAGTGCACACAATACCCATTATTAACAGTGTCTCTAGGTGAAGGGTACAAAATAGTTGTTTAACCAAAATTGTTTGATCAGAATATGGGCAATTATGGCTCAGATTTTCCAGTAAATGGGAACTTGGCCAACTAACATTAATAATGCCTTTTGGAAAAAAATATGAAAATATCAGTATGTAGAATTAAAGTACAAAAGTGCTGTGAATATAGTGATCAATCATTTCAAAAACCCAAATATACCAGCTGGAACTTACCCTCAGGTTCAGGCTGTGAGCCTAGAGAGCTGACACGGAAAGGGCGAGACGGTTTGCCATCAAATGAAGGGACCTCCACACTATCCTCAGAAGAGACAGTGACATCAGGCTGTGACTCTGAGGACAGGAACTGATCTATGTCTGCCTTCTGCTCCTGAAGATCATCTGAGAAAAAAGAGAGAGATCATAAGAAAAAAAGAAGTGAAAAAAATAAAGCCCAACAAACAAACTCAAAATAGAGAACCAGAAGGTGGAACATTGAAACAATCAGGTAATGAATGATGTGACAGAAGGGATGCTTAGGCAACAATTACATTTTCTGTTCCACCCACAGAACTGTTACTCATTTTATTTTTCACACTACTTTACACTACAGTCATCACCAGAGTTATTGGCACACTTCATAATAAATCCTTAAATTAGGATCCATCAAAACGCTTTAACAAATCAGTAAAGACTCGTGGTTTTATTGTTAAACTGATTTTTGTAACAAAGGTTTTTTTTCAGTAACACAAAAATTTTAAATAATGCACAGAAAAAAAGGTTACCCAAATTTCATTTTTTGTTGCAGCCTGCGTTCCCTGGCAAGATTGTTTAGATGGTCAAGATGGTTTAGCAAGGATGGAGGACACTAGAGGAGGAATTTCAGACAATACATCTACTGTACTGTCATGTATAAAGTTTTAACAGTTTACTGGTCTGGAGCATTCAGGTGTGTGTTAAGGAATGGTCTTAGATGAACAATTGTTGCTCCATATTAATCTGGAAAGGGTTATTAAACCATTTCCAAACAATTTTGAGTTTAATGTTCTACAGTCAAAAAATTATTCACAGATGGAAAGCCTTCAAGTTGCCTATGCTGCCCAAAATCAGACCATGCAATGGTTAAAAAAACAACAACTTATGCCTAATTACAGGCGTCACTGAGCATGTTCAATGCTAAAGCTCATAACAGCACAATTAGAAGAAAACCGAACAAGCATGGTTTGTTTAAAAGGGGGCCAAGAGAAAGGCTCTTTCATCAAAAAAAAAAAAAAAGGTTTGCAAAACATTCATCATTTTGAGTAAACCAATCCACACTTACATACTTCTTAACTCTGGTCCTGATTTTGTTTACGATATTTTGAACAGGATGCCTATTTTTAGCCATTTCCTAATCTTTGCAGTTTAATAGCTTTATTTCCTAATTTGAGTTGAAAGCTCATTGGTTGCTAATGGATGACAAAAATATTTTCCCTGTCTTATATATTTATATCTTAGTAAATCCAGAAACATTTTTTTTTCCAAGATGCAAACTTTGTTGGCTTTATTTATATCATTCTTTATATGTGACAAAACTATTCTAATGATTGTTTTTCCTTTTACTTGTTTCATTTCAATGAGTCTGTGCCCATTATAGACTTATATATTCCTGCCCTTGGTTCAGTAAAGTGAAATATAATGAGGTCTTCTCCTATTGATATTCATCTCAATGTTTTATGTTTTGTGCCTGCTGACTTAATTTTTTGCTTACTGTGTTTGTAAGAAGTGATTGAGTTACATACAGTACAGTGTAGCAGCTTGAATCCATCTGGGTATTTTCATCTGACCTTTCCTATCCAAAAGGGGTTTATGCTAAGGAAAGTGTTTTTTCTTGTTTGTTTTTCACACAATTTTGTGTAAATCTAGAGCCTGTAACAGTAGGTGTTCCTTGACGGCGAGTATATGTCCACTGACCAGCCATAACATTAAAACCACCTGCCCAATATTTTCTAAAGCTCCTGCATGTGATGTTAGACCTGATGTAAAGCTAAACCAGCTGCCATTTTGTCTGGCAGTCTGTCTGCAGTTTTACAATGCTGAACAGTCGTTGTGCATGGTAAAGGCAACATGGAGACGAGACTAATCTTGATCGAAAAGAGAACCCTTTTGGTGATTATTGGCCCTCGTGTAGTGATTAGCATTTGTATTAAGCTTTGTTTAGCATTTAATGTTAAACTGCTCTGTCCTCAGAGCTTAAATGTGGTAGTTTTTTTTTTTTAATCGTACCAGTTTTATCACACGTGCTGTTTCCCTAAATACACCAGTGAGAGTTCACGCACAGCGCAAGCTCAGTCACTTGTCAGACAGCACAGATAGCAGAGTGACTGCTAGAAGGTAAAGAGAAAAACCGCAGAAACATGTTTAATAACAATGTTAGCTATGATGATATTCTACTTATCAAATGTTTTAGCTTTACTAACCGATAGTGTAAAACAAAATTGTACCCAACAAGATAGCTGTAAATATGACCATATTATAAACCTGCCAAAGCACAGTCCTCAAAAGGGCAGTGAAGAACAGTTGGAGCTTTATAAAACTCAGTGATATCAAATGACCAAAGTTTTATTATTATTTTTTTTTGCATGCATTGTTATCTGGTCTCTCATGTCAGGTGAATTGTGCCTGCAAGTCAAAATTCTTTGACATAGTGGTATTACAACAAACAAAATGGCTAAATGTTTTGTGTATTAAATGACCACAAGAAATCTATAGTTCCCTGTTGTGCTGGAAAAACAGCTCTGACTCATCGAGGAGTGGAATGCACAAGACCTCTGCAGGTGTGCTGTGGTATCTACCACCAAAACATTAACAGCAGATCCTTTAATCTCTCTAACTTGCAAGATAGGGCCTCCATGGATCAGACTTGTTTGCCAAACACATTACGCACATGCTAGATCAGATTGTAATCTGGGAAAATCAAAGCCCAAGTCAACACCTTGAGCCCTTTGTCATGTTTTTCAAATCATTCCTGACCAGTTTTTTCCATCTGACAGAGTGCATTATCCTCTACAGTAAAATCTTAAATTATGAGCAGAATTCGGTGCAGAAGTATTTCAAAACAAGAAATAATGGAAACTCTAATTATTCGTTCTACAGCCCCAAAAAATAAATACATAAAAATAATTAACACAAAATATAAAGTAAAAATAAAACAAATTAACCTGCTCTTTACCTTTAAAAACAAGTAAAAATAAATCCTAACAGATAAGTGTTTCTGTTTGTGCGTGCAGGCTCTGTGTGTGTGTGTGTGAAGCTAAAGTCAGAAACTCCTCCCCCTCTCCTCCTTCTCGTCTTACACAGTTACCCTTCCTCCACTCTTTTCACACACACACAACGAAAACACTGTTTTATCTAAAAAAATAAGCAAGAAATCTCTCTAATGACACTCGATTGAGCGACACACTAACGGAATCACAGATGAAAAGTAAAAAATAAAATAAATCAACCTGCACTTTACCTTTGAAAAGAATTGCAACAGAGCAGTGTTTCTGAGTAGAGCAGAGAGAAAGAGTGTGTGTGTCTGTGAAGGCGAAAGTAGGAGTGGTCTGTGTGTGTGTGGGGGGGGGCTCTAATATAATAAATTCTGTACTAAGTGCACAAGCTTCCAAGTGTCATTTTTATGGTGTTAGGTTATCAAAGATTTTGTGTTATCAGCCTCCCATCAACCTTTTCTTCAAAATTTGTCAGCAAATTAATTTTAAAACCCACTCATTACATATGCTTACACCAGTCGCAAAACACCATGATTGCTGTCAAGTTTTGAGACTCTGCCCATGTGATTTGTTTGCAAAATTTGTTAAGAAATAACAATTATAGCAGGTCTAGGGGATCTAAGCACACAAACACAAATGCACCACTTACCAATCTCGTCCTGGATCTCATCTGCCACATAAGGGACCTTATAAAGCAGAGACAGACTCTGATTCATCCTCTCCTCGATCACGCGGAGGTGGGTCACAACCTAGGATACAAAAACATAACATCTGTACTTCATTTATAACTAGTACCAAGGAGTAGAGTTTGCACAGTGAAGTGACACCTTTGTACCAGGCAGGGTTCCTTTACATTTAAATATTTTATTTGATCTAATATTATTCTTACCAGTGTGTGGAATTTGGTTACAAATATGACTGAGACAATGTGTTTTCCTGAAAATCCTGTAATACTGATTTATAACCAGAACTGAATCAGGGGTTGGTGATAAATCTGTAGATGTACATTACCGCTCAAAAGTTTGGAATCACTTTCTAACTTCATGGTTGTTTCTGATTTTAATTTCTGTCTACATTGTAAAGCAATGCTAAAGGCATCCAAAATATGCAATAATTTCCTTTAAACAGTTAACGTTGAGATGTATCTGCTACTCATGATCTATAAAGCATTCATAATGGCTCTAAAACAAGGTGCTGCTGGTGATTTTTAAGGCTGACCTCCGTGTCTTAAAATAAAAAAACTGAATGTTATGTACTGTAATTACCTTATTCTGTATGTGTTGTTTCATAGTTTTAAAATCCCCAGTATTGTCGCAGAATGTCGAAAATAAATCTCAAAAACATTTTAACTTTTGAGCGGTACTGTATGTCATATTCTTGTTCAGTTATGTCAACTGATAACACATCACAAATTCAGGGGGAAAATGGAATAATAGTGTAATCATTTCAACAAAGCAAAAAGGAATGAGAGAGTAAGACGAAGGACATTCTAAATATAGTGTAGAAATAAAGAAAAAAAATACAATTTTCTTTTCAGCAAGGAATAAGCTATAACTTATTATAGGGGGGGGGATGACAAAGTTTTTTTCAACAATATATTTTTTCTTCACTAATGGCACGGGCATATTCCAGGATGTGCCAGGATGCATCGATTTTAAAGAGTGGTTCAGGTTCAGCATGAGACATCAATTTTAAACATGGATTGGCCACCACAGAGTGCAGAAATGAACCCCATTGAGAATCTTTGGAATCTACTGGAGAAGACTTTACTCAGCAGTCTGACTCTCCCATCATCAAATAAATGTCAAAAAACAACATTGCTAAAGCTTATCTAACCGACGCTACAGTCATAATTAAATAAAAAGGCGATCCAACAAGATATTAGTGTGTGCACATTTTTTTGGCTGAGTAGTGTATAAAACACATGCGCTTGCACACACACAGACAGCTGTTCAGTGTATGTACAGTATACTGTATGTACATACTGTACGCGCAACTACAGTAGGACAGCCTCTCTCTTTTAGCACTTGGAGTGCAAGTTAGGTATTTTTGCTGTGTCTTCTGCTGTATGAACAACTGTGACAAAGTCTGCATCTGCTATCAATCTTTATTAAGTATCACAGAAACACAGACTGGGTTATATAATGCACAAGTTGACTTGCCAATTCAAAAGACTAATCAGGTACACGCTCTGTCAAGTTTGGCTGAGATAACCGGTCCATTAGAGTTGATGAACAAGCAAACTTGGGAAATAAAGAGACATTAAAAAAAACAGAGATAAATTGCACTCACCCAACCGAATCTCTAAAAGTAAATGAAAGATGCACTAGAGCTTCTCTCTAGTAGAGGCTTAGAGAAGTGTCTGTCCTCTCCAACACACATCATGTCAGTCTGTACTAATGAATGGACTATAAATGTATTTTCTTTCAACTAATGAAAGGCAGAAACACAAAACTATTTACGTAGACAACCTTTAAAACAAACAGTATTGCAGTCTGTGTGTGTGTACACGAGTCAGTGTGTGTGTGTGTGTGTGTGTGTACACGAGTCAGTGTGTGTGTGTGTGTGTGTGTGTGTACACGAGTCAGTGTGTGTGTGTGTGTGTGTGTGTGTGTGTACACGAGTCAGTGTGTGTGTGTGTGTGTGTGTGTGTGTGTACACGAGTCAGTGTGTGTGTGTGTGTGTGTGTGTGTGTGTACACGAGTCAGTGTGTGTGTGTGTGTGTGTGTGTGTGTGTGTACACGAGTCAGTGTGTGTGTGTGTGTGTGTGTGTGTGTGTGTACACGAGTCAGTGTGTGTGTGTGTGTGTGTGTGTGTGTACAAGAGTCAGTGTGTGTGTGTGTGTGTGTGTGTGTGTGTACACGAGTCAGTGTGTGTGTGTGTGTGTGTGTGTGTGTGTACACGAGTCAGTGTGTGTGTGTGTGTGTGTGTGTGTGTGTGTACACGAGTCAGTGTGTGTGTGTGTGTGTGTGTACACGAGTCAGTGTGTGTGTGTGTGTGTGTGTGTGTACACGAGTCAGTGTGTGTGTGTGTGTGTGTACACGAGTCAGTGTGTGTGTGTGTGTGTGTACACGAGTCAGTGTGTGTGTGTGTGTGTACACGAGTCAGTGTGTGTGTGTGTGTGTGTGTGTGTGTACACGAGTCAGTGTGTGTGTGTGTGTGTGTGTGTGTGTACACGAGTCAGTGTGTGTGTGTGTGTGTGTGTGTGTACAAGAGTCAGTGTGTGTGTGTGTGTGTGTGTGTGTGTACACGAGTCAGTGTGTGTGTGTGTGTGTGTGTGTGTGTGTGTGTGTACACGAGTCAGTGTGTGTGTGTGTGTGTGTGTGTGTGTGTGTACACGAGTCAGTGTGTGTGTGTGTGTGTGTACGAGTCAGTGTGTGTGTGTGTGTGTGTGTATGTGTGCACGAGTCAGTGTGTGCGTGTGTGTGTACAAGTCAGTGTGTGTGTGTGTGTGTGTGTGTACAAGTCAGTGTGTGTGTGTGTGTGTGTGTGTGTGTGTGTGTGTGTGTGTGTGTACACGTGTCAGTGTGTGTGTGTGTGTGTGTGTGTGTGTACACGAGTCAGTGTGTGTGTGTGTGTGTGTGTGTACACGAGTCAGTGTGTGTGTACACGAGTCAGTGTGTGTGTGTGTGTGTACACGAGTCAGTGTGTGTGTGTGTGTGTGTGTGTGTGTGTGTGTGTGTGTGTGTGTGTACACGAGTCAGTGTGTGTGTGTGTGTGTGTGTGTGTGTGTGTGTGTGTGTGTGTGTGTGTGTACACGGGTCTGTGTATGAGTGTGTGTGTGTGTGTGTGTGTGTGTACACGAGTCAGTGTGTGTGTGTGTGTGTGTGTGTGTGTGTGTACACGAGTCAGTGTGTGTGTGTGTGTGTGTGTGTGTGTGTGTGTGTGTACACGAGTCAGTGTGTGTGTGTGTGTGTGTGTACACGAGTCAGTGTGTGTGTGTGTGTGTGTGTGTGTGTACACGAGTCAGTGTGTGTGTGTGTGTGTGTGTGTACACGAGTCAGTGTGTGTGTGTGTGTGTGTACACGAGTCAGTGTGTGTGTGTGTGTGTGTGTGTGTACACGAGTCAGTGTGTGTGTGTGTGTGTGTGTGTACACGAGTCAGTGTGTGTGTACACGAGTCAGTGTGTGTGTGTGTGTGTACACGAGTCAGTGTGTGTGTGTGTGTGTGTGTGTGTGTGTGTGTGTGTGTGTGTACACGAGTCAGTGTGTGTGTGTGTGTACACGAGTCAGTGTGTGTGTGTGTGTACACGAGTCAGTGTGTGTGTGTGTGTGTGTGTGTACACGAGTCAGTGTGTGTGTACGTGTGTGTGTGTACGTGTGTGTGTGTACGTGTGTGTGTGTACGTGTGTGTGTGTGTACGTGTGTGTGTGTGTACGTGTGTGTGTGTGTACGTGTGTGTGTGTGTGTACGTGTGTGTGTACACGTGTGTGTGTACACGTGTGTGTGTACGTGTGTGTGTACGTGTCTGTCTGTACCTGAGACTTCATTTGGGTTGCCTTCTCAGGGTCAACAGAAAGCACATGCTGATAGTGACGGATTGTGTGCTGCCGGTCTTTATTCTCTGCACGAACATACCTCCTCAGAGCCTGCAGTACGTGGTGTGGCTGCAGAATGCAAAAACAGAATTATTAAAATAAGATTCATTTATTTGTATTAGAAAAGGAGAAGACACCACAGTAAACTAAAGAATAAACAACATTATTATTGTTTTTCTCCTTGAAGCTGGGCGAGATGGCACATAAATTTATTAATGACAGTTTTTCACATCAGTTGATATTGATCATTTTAATGAGCTACTGTATTGGAAAGCTAGATATAATAAAAAAAACAGCATTTTTTAAATTAAGGAACACTTAATTTAAAAAGATGAATAAGGATAACGTAATGATCTTAAGTGACAGGTAAACACAACATCAATAATATGCAATAAATATTAGAAATATAAACCCTTTAACTGAATAAATATAATGTTTGTATAATGTTTACAGTGAACTGTAAAATTAGTTGTTGTAGTCTTGGTTTTGGTATGAACTGTTCTCCAAAACAATTTATGCACATTTGTGATCTGATATCAGTTAAAGCACAAAAAACCTTCCATGCTGTCGAGCTAACATGTTTTTTTTTTAATTGATGATTTTTTCGTCACTTGTGCTTCCGATATTGGGTGTGTCTCATTTAGGGGCCGAATACTGAACCTAAATGGCGTTGGTTAACGTTGTAAAATGAGGCTTAACGTTATACAACACTTTAAATTATTTTTTAAAAGTTTTTTTATTTATTTATACCTTATATATCTAGGTACATACTGTTTAATTCATCTCCCAAATATCTACAGCAGCATCCCCACAAATAGATGCTAAATTCTGAGGCATACAACTGCCAAGTCCTTGGCCTTGCTACCATTTAGCAGAAGAAAAAAAGACTCTTTCCTTGGTAAGGAAAAACTTCAAGAGACGGCTTCATGAATTTAATACAGTGGGTTTAACACCTAAACCACATGTGTTAAACAAAAGGCACAGAGATCAAATTTGGCCTGCAGTCTTGTTTCATTTGGCCTGCTTTAATCATATTTTGGCCTGCTTTAAATGCATAATCAAAAATGAGTTTGCATCTCATCACAGCAGCTGGTATCCAGTGAAATGTAATTAAACGAATGAATGCATTTCCAAAAAAAAAAAAAATGTAAATCAGTATAGCAGTTTAATGTTTTCTGTTGTTTCTTCTAAACAAATTCCACAAAAAAATGCCCTTCCTGAGACAAATTGAAGGGTCTGACCTTTGCAACACGTGGGCTGTTGTTGCAGTACAGTTACTACACTTTATTTAAAAAAAATTTAAAAAGGTTGGTTTTTAACATGTGGTTACAGTGTTATAGTAAACAGTACACGTGCACACAGAAGTTGACTATACGAGTGACGCACAAACACTAAGCGTGACACTAAGCATGGGAGACGATTAGCCACAATCCCACAGCACGCGAAAGAAGAACCATTGGCTTAATTGGGATCACGTGACGCTCGGCAGATAAAGCGCATGTGTACTACTCTTATTTCAAGACCTTGCTCGGTTATTAGGTTAAAATTTATTTAATAAATTAATTTTGATCGTCTTGCAAAATGCTTGCAGACCAAGTTACTCGCACTCCAGGGTTCCACTGTACTGGGATTTGGGGTGGACATTTTTGGAATCTGTACTATGGTGAAAATGGTATGTTACTTAATGAATATTTCATTATGTTCTCTAGCATCCCATCTCAAGAACAAGTAGAAGATTGTTGGTAAGATTCATTGAATTATCATTGTACCAAACAGGGTCAAGGTCAAAGCACTATCTAAATGAGTTTCTCTTTAATAGCATCCTACATGTTTAAAATATACCATATGGACAAAAATGTGCGGACATTTCATGACAATATGTGCGTTTTGGACAACTTCAGAAATCCCCTTTCTACCTCCATCATTATTCTATTTCAGTGAAGGACTTCCACTAGATTTTTGAATTTGTGCCCATTCACCCATGCTAAGAAAATTAGTGGGGTCAGGCACTGAGTTAAGGATGAGAAGTTCCAGGGCACAGTTGGCAATGCAGTTCATCCAAAATGTGTGTTAAGTGAGGTTGAGGTCAGGGCACTGTGTAGGCTATTAAAATCTCCCACTCCATCCTTAATAAACCATGTCTTTTTGGAGCTTGCTTGGTGCAAAAGGGTCAGTGACCTGCTGGACTGGGTTAGGGCTATTTTCTTTGCTAGATAATAAAAAGAAAGAAAGAAGGAGAGGGATACATAGAGAGACTTTTCCAATATTACTTTGGACCAGTTTTATCCTTGATTATGGTGTGCCCTGGTCATGACATTGTTTCATCTACCTTATGCAATGCGACAACGTTTACTTGCCTTCAGGTGGTGGACTTGACCTTCTCTGGCAGATTAAAAATACTTGCAATAGGGTTAAGGTCACTTTATAGTTAATTAATAAGTATATATTACTTCTCACATTCCCACAATCACTCCTTCACAGTCTGAGCCCAATTAATCTTGGCCTTATATTACTGGAATACATGCAGGGTCTGGATGTAAAAAAGATTCACTAATGAGATAACTGGTTATTCAGTACAATCAGGTACTCAGCTGACTTAATTTTATTTGCCAAATAAAGCTGCTGAGCCTAGACCTGATCATTTCGATTTATACATATTTTTTCATACATTTCAAACTCATTTCCTTTATTTTATTCTGATTCTGTAAAACTGTACTGCAACAATGACTATCTTTAAAAGCATTATATAAATAAAATTGAACTGAAATTACACAGTATTTCTCTGTATGTGTGAGCCAGTGTGGTCGTGAGTGAGCTGGTTAAAGGGAAAAATGTTATCATATGATTATACCAATCATGTATCTAATTGCTGATCATAGGTAATAGTGTAGTCATGAGGTCATTATACTCTTAGAGTGAAAAACACCTCCCATCACGGCTATAATGTATGTGAGCTCTTTGTGCGTATTCAGGTAGATAACAATAGGCTGAAGTCCAAAACGTCCGGGCCTTCTACTCTTGTAGCATAAAGGGACAACAGGATAAACACCCCAGCTGCTTACACGCAGACAGAGAAAATAAAGCAAGAAGGGAAAACACACTCTGGGTCCCTTGTTCAATGTTAAAGTTGTGTATATATTGATTCAACAGATTCTTCTGCAGAAGCCTTAAATGAATTTTGTATATTTTATCTTCACTCATACTTTCTGTCTCATCTTATTGATTCCAAAATGATTTTTTTCCTCGCAACACTAGTGTGTGTGTGTGTGTGTGTGTGTATATATATGTATGTGTGTGTGTGTGTGTGTATATATATATATATGTGTGTGTGTGTGTGTGTATATATATATATATATATATATGTGTGTGTGTGTGTGTGTGTGTGTGTATATATATATATATATGTGTGTGTGTGTGTGTGTGTATATATATGTGTGTGTGTGTGTGTATATATATATGTGTGTGTGTGTGTGTGTGTGTATGCCCACCCTGGGTGGGTCAGCCTGCAGAGCAGCAAGGTAGTTCTCTAGGGCAAAACGACGGCGGTCGTTCAGCATGGCCTCCACCCGAGCCAAGTGAGTCTCCACCAACTGCTGTTTTTCACTGGCTGCCTCCTCCTCTAGAGACTCCACCATAGCTTGGAAATGCTGCAGACAAAGGGAAAGAAAGGAGACAGAAAGAGAGAATTAAGCCATGCCATGCATAAGTCGTGCCTTGCAAAGATTTTATTATTCACACCCCGTATAACGGAGATAAATTTCATCCATCCTCCACCCATCCATCCATTCATCTTCTACACCACTTATTCTGGGTTCAGGGTTGCGGGGCACCTGGAACTAGCCCAATCCATCGCAAGGCACATACGTGCATGCATGCACACACAATCTGGGAACGCCAATTTACCTAATCTGCATGTCTTTGGACTGTGATAGGAAGTACTTACAGTGTACTTACAGTGCATCTCTGAAAGGTATGTTCATTTATGCACTCAACACTTGGCCGGAGCTAATGAATTAAGAAGGTGATCAGCTTGTGGCTCTGCTAAGACCAGGTTGCTTTAAAAAGCAGCCTTAAGCTCATCTGAATTTTTGGGTTGGTTGTTTCAGATTTTTTAATTGACAATACTCCATAGATCCTCTATTGGGGTTTAAGCCAGGTAAATTGTCTAGACAGCCAAGCACAGTAATATTATGGTCAAACAGTTAGTAAGCAGTTAGTCAGCATCTCTATAAAGATTGTCAGCAAATGGAAGCATGAAGTGCTCCTGGCAGATAGCTGCATTGACTTTGGACTTTCATCTAAAAAAAGTACATTGGACCACTGAGCAAATGTCCAGTACTTTTTCTCCATAGCCCCATTAAGGTTTATAAATAATAAATAAAAAAGGCTTGTAATATTTCATTTTATATGTAATAAATTTAGAATATATAAAAGTAAGAGCATAAATATCTAGAACGCACAGCAAGCACCGCTATGTGAGATCTTACTTTTCAGAGGCTTAAGGTTATCCAACAGAATGCATTTACCTGGATCAAGGTCTGTCTGTCTACTTTAGGCAGGTTCTTGGCCTGACGCTCTGCCTCCTCCCATTCCTTTCTTACCTGAGAAATAAACCAGCAAAAAAAGAAAAAAAACTCAAATACAGAGAAATCTTAAAACCCATAAACCCAGACTGTAGATCATACTTTTGCATGGTCTATTTCTATTTTTTTCACTTTTCTTCCATCCCACCCCCCAACCGCCTCCCATCCCCTCCCCCTCCCCTCCCCTCCCCTCACCCCTTCCATTCGGTTGCGGTGTCTAATCTCTAGCTGCTCCTTGGCCTTCTGAAAGCGGCTATGTTCCTGATCATCAGCTGGAGTGTCAAAGTAAACATCAACATCATCCATTGGCTCTGAAGTAGGGGGCAGAGCTAGGGAGACAGAGGAGAGAGGGGGACAATTCAGAACGGTGATTCCTTTGTGTGCTGATTCATGTATCGCCACATTCACTAAAAAAAAATAATAATAAAATCGCTATTTAAATTATTCATTACATTTATAATAGAGAAGCACCGGTCCATCAGCGAGTGACTGAAGATTAGCTTAATCAGCTTGATCTGGCATGATCAACCAATATTGGACATAAACAATTCTGTGCCACAAGCACTAATTGCCATAATCAAAATTAGAAATTAGATCTAAATTTGAGGCAGTAAAACATCATTATAATCAATAATCTTCTTAAAAATCCTACAAGTGGTACACTCTAAACTATACGCACAGACATATCCAGTGTGAAAGGAGTGAATTATTCGTTTAGACATAATAATTATGGGAGTCTGCTTAGTAACAATGTAGCTTTTTGTTTAAGATAAATGTTAAACTCTTCTATTTGAAGTTATTTTGTATTGTTTAAATTCTGACCTTGGTTTGTGTGAGAAAAGTAATAAAACTAACGCTATAAGAAATAGGAAACATTTATTTCCTTATATTCATATCTTAAAATTGCAACAAAATCGGAAAAAAATTGTATTGCATCGAGATATTTATAAAATCATGATACTTACATAATTACAATATTAACTAAACCGCTCATACGTATTGTGATCATATTGTATAAGGTGGTAACTGTTGGATTCTCATGCCTATTCTATACCATATAGACCAAAATAATAAATTGTACAAATGTAAACAGTATGAAGAGACATATCAGTAAGTAAAGAAACAAGTGAAGAGATAATGAAATAGGCTGACAGGCTGTCATGGGAGGGAAAAAAAGACAGATGACAAAAAAACAAGCAAACCCTTCTGAAGAAAACATCTCTGTGATTGTCCGTCTGTTTACCTTCCCCTGCTTCGACCTAAACTACTTAGAATAACATTCATTGACACCATGTACTTAAAGAAGGACAATAGGAAGATAAGATAGCCAGCCTTTGTATAGTCTTTCAGCTGCAACAAACCTTGGTATGGTTACTGACTGTCAAGTTAAGTTAAAAAAAAAAAAAAAGCTTGGTCATATTTTTGTTACAACTATGTTGCCTGGACGGTCCATTATGTGCAAAAACAAGCTCCAAGTAGGCCAAAGTCCTTACTAAAACTAAAAAATGTGCCATATCATCCCACCGTAGCTTAAGGCATTGGCTGCCAGTAAAAAAAAACAATTTCAGTCAAAGAGATGTTTCACAGTCCCTAAGCAAATTTTCCACCATGCACTAGTCCATCAAAGGGTGCAGGCTCTTTGATGGTACCTCAAATAACACAGGCTACAGCATGGGGAGAAAGCATTTTTTTTTTACAAAGCCCACCAGTTGTGTTCAACACAATCAAGAGGCACAATGTAGAATGTAGAATTAAAGTACAAAAACATACTGAATAAGTAGGACTGCATGAATTGATAAAAAACAGTGATTATATTGACAGTGTGGAACTGCACATTTAAATGTACCATTTGTATCCAAACATATTTATGTAGGCCAGGGGTTGGCAACCTTAAACACTCAAAGATCCATTTGGACTTGTTTCCCACAGAAAAGAAAACACCAGAAGCCACAAAACCATTTCTGAGATCAATTTATGAAATCAATGAACTGCTACAGAAAAAACAAAATTTTATTTCTAAACACTTTGAACTACAAAAAAAAAAAAAAGAGACGCTGAGTAAAAGGTTACTGTACTTTCAAATAAAATACTCAATGTGTATTTGAGTCCTCTTCGTACCGAACTTAAATTATCCACCTGTAGCAAACCAAAAATGCCGCCTGCTTCTATGTGCAGTCATTCTTTTATCGCGTGTCCTGGAGTGTGCAGTTAGCTGTCAACCTGAATAAAACCCGGGGATCAAAAGGCTCAATAAAAAATGTGCAGGTGGGTGTCGCACATCTGCGGTTGTGACACATATTTTGAGCGACAAAAAATTAAACACGTTTTATTTTAATGTTACAAGATCACCATAATCTTTGAATTTGGAAAAAAAACTAATGTCCTAAAATAAAATGCATTTTAATTAAATGCTCATTATTTATTTTCCAAAGCCACAGGGAGCTGCAGCAGAGGCGTGAAAGACTCTACTTCTACGTCTACTCCTACTCAGTAGGAGTAAATCAGTGTGTAGTAGGACCCACTCATAAAGTAGGTCACACTTTAGATTTAATAATATTCTTCGGTTTAAAGACCATAAAACTACCCTATTTAATGTACATTAACATCAACTACCACACAAAGCTTCACCAGTAATCTCCAAAGTTACCAACTTTGATTGGATCACCGTCTGACCCAACAAAACTCGATCAGGCGACTGAATATTTAGAATCGACATTTCGTTATACCTTACCGTAGATAATGACACTCTAGTTAAAAGAAAAATTATTAGAGATAAGAAATTTGCTCCCTGGTATACCAATCACACGCGCAATTTAAAACAGACCGCTCGGTAATTAGAACATAAATGGCGTTTAACTAAATTCTTAGTATTTTAAATAGAATGGTAGGAGAGCATCCTGAACTATAGAAAAGCTCTTAGTGTAGCTAAATCAACATATCTCTCCACTCTTATAGAAAATAACAAAAATAAGCCTGGATTTTTATTTAATACCGCAGCCAAATTAAACGGAAATAAGACCACTGCAGAAATCTCCGCAACAACATCGTGCAATAGTGAGGACTTCATGAACTTTTTTAATAATAAAATTGTAAATATCTGGCATAAAATTCAGGCTTTGAAACCGAACAATGTAATTGATGCAGATGTTAAACTAACCCTGTCAGATCGGAACCTAGAATACTTTACTCCTCTTGAAGAGAATGAACTAATTTCACTCATATGTTCTGCAAATTCATTAACCTGTATAGTAGATCCTAGACCGACACATTTTCTTAAACGGATAGTACCAGCAATAACAGAACCCCTGTTGAAAATAATTAATTCCTCTCTCAGCATTTGGTATGTTCCAAAATATTTTAAATTGGCAGGTATTAAGCCGATAATTAAGAAATCTGACCTCGACCCCTGTCAGCTGCCCAATTACAGGCCAAAATCAAACCTCCCCTTTATGTCTAAGATTCTGGAAAAGATAGTAGCGAAGCAGCTCATATCTACATAGAAATAGCATGAACTGTATCAGTCAGGATTTAGGCCTCATCACAGCACAGAGACAGCACTTGTTAAAGTAGTAAATGACCTATTGGCTTCTGATCAGGGTTGTGTAACTATGCTTGTATTACTCGACCTCAGTGCAGCTTTTAACCACATTGATCATGATATTTTTCTTCACAGATTAGAAAATGTAGTTCAGGGTACAGCCCTCTCCTGGCTCAGATCCTATTTGACCAATTGGTATCAGTATGTAGACTTAAATGGTGATTATTCTGCATGTTCTCTGGTGAAGTTTGGTGTTCCACAGGGTTCAGTTTTAGGCCCACTGCTTTTTTTCCTTTACATGAGGGAAATTTAATTGCAATATTACTTTGTGTCTTCCTAAAGGTCATAGCAGTGGGAGAAAAAATAAGGAAGTCAGCTGAATAATGAAATATTAATTAATCAATTGTTATGCGGTTATTTGCAAAGCCCACTTATGTTGGTCCATGAGCTAATACTGACAGGTAAGTTAAGGTTTCTGTCTTTGCCAAAACTTACTTAGAGACTTGCACACAGCCATGCAGTACTCCTCAGACTCAAAGTTGTTGCGGTTGCCAGCACAGCCTCCGTAGATGAAGCGCACACACTTCTTATGGTAAATATCAAAGTGCCAGCGAGGCATAGATGCACGACAGGGGCCCGTCTCAGCCTCCAGGGAGCACAAAGCTAGCACAGGGACAATAATTAGTACATTAGAGTGCAATCTACCACAGCATTTTAATCATTAAAGGAGGACCTATTTTGCTAAATTTACTTTTTGACCATTTAGGACAGTGTCTTAGGTTTCCTATTCTGGATTGTATGTATCCAGAATAGACATACATATGTATATGTGTATATGTGCATATAGATCGATCAATCTACTCTATCTATCTATCTATCTATCTATCTATCTACTCTACCTATCTATCTACTCTACCTATCTATCTACTCTACCTATCTATCTACTCTACCTATCTATCTACTCTACCTATCTATCTACTCTACCTATCTATCTACTCTACCTATCTATCTACTCTACCTATCTATCTACTCTACCTACCTACCTATCCATCTGTCCATCTATCTATCTGTCCATCTATCCATCTGTGTGAAAACATGAAAAAACCCTCCACTGGCTTATGGCACCGCACTAACTAGGAGTCACCATGGTATTCATAGTGTTACATTTATATTTTACATTTATGGAATTTTTTTTTAGACGCTCTTATCCAGAGCAACTTAAATTTTTATTCCATAATACATCTGAGCAGTTAAGGGCCTTTTCAAGAGACCAAAAATAGCACCTTGGTGGCGCTGGGGATTGAACCTGGCACCTTAACCACTAAGCTACCGCTGCCAACAAGTTAAACTTGTGTTGTGAGTTGAGGAAAAGCCGTGCTCTGTTTTGGTTATTAATAAAAAATACCAAATTCTCTTTTTAAACACGAAGAAGCATTATTTCTGCTTTTTTGGATTCTAGACAGTTTTAAAGCTGGGTTTGCATCAGTACTGAAGCTCTACATCCTAAAGTGTTGAGCTTTACTATTTTTTAAGTTACCTTATGTTCAGTCTGTAGTCAGGATTTACCCGTGTTTTACAGGAAAGGCAGGCCCGCAGTGATTTGAAAAAGTGGTGGGGTGAGTCAGCATGTTTACTAGGCTGCTCCATACAAATCCCCACTCCCTAGTGATAAGACTTATTGTTATTTTAAACTGTTAGTCAATGTCAAATTTTCCTTTTTTTGAGAGCTTAAAAAGGGTGGGTTAGCCGTTAGCAGCTAACCTCAACTACCTAAATTCTTGTGTGTGCATATGAGTATTATCTTGCTGTGATACCCATAAGTTTCCCTTTTTGTACTGTACATTAATAAATAATTAAATTGCAACTTACATGGAGTTGTACTGTATATTAAACAGCCTGTATGTTTTTAGGAGCTAAAGAAGGATCGGTCAACCATTAGTGGCTAACCATAAACAGTTTTTTGTGTAGATATAAAATATCAATTTGTAGTGACATACTCAATTTTAATCATCCCGTTTAGTGATATTATAATATGTTAAATGCATCTCATAGAGAAATAAAAACACTAAAGATCAAAAAACAGAGCTAAAAACAGTAGGTTAACCTTTAGCAACTGATCACTAACAGCTAGCCTAGCTGCATTTCGGAGCTGCCTTGTAACCATGGTACCAAAAGTAAGGTTTGTTAGTAGTGGGGCCTGGCTTAGTGGTAGAGAAGCATACGTGTCTCTGACAGGCAAAGAGTGTCAAAGAATGACTGAGGTTAAAAAAAAAAAAAATTTCGTGAGGTGTATTTCAGCTGGAATACTAACAGACATACTTTGTGGGACCTCAATGACCTTGTTAACTTGTTTGAAAAAATAAAATACAACAGGAGTTTTTAATGTATTCAATGTTACAAAAAAAAAACAAATATCAAAACAGGCATTACTAACCTTTTACCTCCTGAAGAGACATTTCAGTATCCTTACTCTCAACAGCAGTGGCCTTCTCTTTCTTTCTCTCTTTCTCTTCACTCTCTCGGTCCTCATCTTCATCTTCATAAACATAGTGGTACTGGTCATCATCATCATTATCATCATCATCAATATTATCATCTTCTCCCTCATAGTCCATCTTCTCAGCTTCATCTTGCTTTTGGGTTGGCTGTTCATCTATAAACGGCTCGCTGCGAGGTTGACAAAATGGTTTAGGTTTGTTGAAATCAGCAATTTATACATGTCCAGAAAAGTACAAATAAAGACTAGAGGGGAAGGAGATGGTGAGACAGGGAGAACAATACTCAAAAGCAGGAGACAAACAGCTAAGAGTGGTACACAATTTGGGAAAAGATTGCCAAAATTAGATAGTGAAAACAATTAGGTGAATGGGAGATAAAGCAGGTGAAGGAAAAATCCACCACAGAGACCATTAATCTTAACATTTAACATGCGACTGTTTTAAACTTCTCACTTTGGTTAAGTTTTCTACATGACCCACCATGACGGTTACCGACTGTATCTTAAGCCCTTGCTCTACCTATAGAGAGAGATGCAGTGGCACTTTAGTCCTTTATGTAGTACAGTTCTCTCATCTCATCTATAAACACTGCCCAAGTTCTTTCACCTCATCTGTGCACACTGCCAAAACAAATCAACTTCTAAAGCATTCATAATAATTCTGCTGTCAAGGCCCCTGCATTCATCATCTCCTAGATTGCTTACTAGTCAAGCCAAGTCTCTGCTGTAACTCAGCCCAATTGCATCGGCTAACTGCACTGCATCTGTGATAAAGCTTTTAGTCTCTCACTCACACCCACCCCCCTCACACACCACTCTCTGCTATACTGTTTGTGATGTCTAATACCAACTCCAAACATCATACACTACTTAAATAAGACACCCACATTATATTTATGCAAAAATTGCTTCCGCTTAGTATATCCTGTCACTGCTATAATCCAGAGAACCTAGTAACATTAAGAAATCATTAGAAATATATTACCTTTCCTCTACAACCTCATCCTGCCCATCATCCTGCTCCTCGTCCTGCATTTCATCGTCATCATTATCTGCGACTTCTTCCTGAGAGGCAATGGCAGCGGAAGTAGGCTCCTGGGCAGGCAGGCAACAGACATATTCGGTGCCACGGAACATATCAACACCACATGGTAGCAGCATGCCATAGCTGTGTAGCACCATGTTGGACTTTAAGCAAGCCTATGAGAGGAATACATAAGAATAACAAGCTTTTAAAAATGACTAAGAAAGTACCATGTTCATTCACAGATGTTGCCAAACTTGATTAGGCGAGGAAAAAAAAAAAAAAAAAAAAAAAAATGTATATATATATATATATATATATATATATATATATATATATATATATATATAAATAAATGAGACTCTAGTTCATAAGCAACTACTTCCAAGCTCCAAGAATTCTAAGATGGAACAACACTGCACAAGTAAAAAAAAAAGTGTCAAAAGTAAAAAGCAAATGAAAAAAGAATAATTCCAGATGCAAACAAACTCATAAATAATTAAACAAACAAATAGTTTTATTTGAATAAGATTCTAAATAGTTTTTTCTATTCCTTTGATTTTTTTTTTTACATTTTGATATTAAATATTGTTTTGTGGAATTTATTAATTTCTTGCACAAAATTAACTGTATATTAGAGAATACCAATCTGAGAGTTTAAATACCATCACAACGGAATTTAAATACTTTTGATGACTACTTCTTTTATTATTATTATTTACATTAGCTACTTCCCTTAGCTTAGTAATCAGCTTCCAGGAAAAATGACATTCACATTGTCTATATTAAATACATGAATTATCCACCTCAGTCAAGTCTTTTTTGTAGATGAACAGTAACTACAGTAAATGTGGCCCATACACATCTTATCCTGAACATTGATGGAATAAGGGCACAGTGACCAATTTGTACTATTTGGTAGAGAGATCTTCGAGATACTGCCCTTATAAATAGAGAGTTAATGACTGTAGATAATTACTTTTCTCCAGCTCTTAAATTCTGGTCAGTTTCTTACCTCAGCAGTGACACTAAGGTGTGTCCCAACATTGACAACAAGCTAGAATTAATGCTGTAGTAGTTGAAAGTGGATTTCTTATCCAGAACTGCTATACAAGTTGCATTTTTGTGTGTTTTGGTTGTGTATAAGTGGCCTCGTATTCAACCTACATAGGAATGTAAGGATTTTAGTGTCTGTTATTCTATGAGAGGTCCAGAACCAGTGTCCAAGAACACCCCCCAGCTTACCTCCTTTGCCTCTTCCTGCCACCGCTGATGACTGAGACATGTGTCCATGTGCTCCTTATGGAAGAAATGACACTTTGCTGGGACAAGGAGTACATCGCTCACAAACTCTCCAACTGCAAATGTATAACCACACACACACAGTATAAAAACACATTAATTTTACTTTCTTTAAAAGAACCATTTACAATGATTACTATTGCTGCACAATAATGCACCTGCAACTAAACCACAGTAAAATGGAATGTCTTGGCTTTAATATGGAATGCTTACCTGTCGGCAAAGTAACAGCATGAACTGTTATTGCCTCTACACTTTGTGTTTCTTTTGCCAACAAACCAGCCTGCATTTTTGTCTTATTGACTTCAAGAGAGGAAATAAGACAGAAGTTGGATGAAAGCAACTGTTTATACTTTAGCAGTGGTCGTAAATCGACCAATCACAATCTACCGGTCGATTATCAGGGCGTTTTTAGTACACTGCAAAAATTAAAACACTGTTAAAGCCATCTATCCACCCGTTATCTATTCCGTTAATCCTGTGTATCACTGCTGGGTGTCTTGAGCCTATCCTAGTGACACAAAGGACACAAAGCAGGAAACAAAGTGAATGAAGGTGCCACCCCATAGTAAGGTCAAGAATGGAGGAAACCCACCAAGCATGGAGGAAACGCACACATACAACAAAGGTGAAATTCAAACTCCCAAACCTGGAGTTGTGAGGAGACCGTACTTAAGCGTGTTACATCACTAAGCCATCATGCCGTCATATACCATCAATAATGTATACATGTTTAAATAAATTAAAAATATGCTAAGAAATTCAGGCGAAATTTGATATGATAAATTCTCCTGGCCTGGCCAACAAGCCCCCTAAGTAGTAGTGAATTTGTCACTGCTGACACATTACTAATGGACGTAAAATTAATTAATTAATTAAAAGAAGACATTACATCATTGATTGCATCAATTACAATGTGTGCCACTTGGTTCAACAATGGTACGGAGCTGTTATTCAATTGTTTCTGATCAGATTCTCAAGGATTTACAGGATGCTTTCCATGTACTGCATGTCTGACTGATAAATGCCTGAACAACTGCCGGTTTAACACTAAGCTCAAAATTATATAACCACTGACAGAGAGGATTCAGGCAAAACACTTACACTGACTAGTTCAGTTAAAGTATAAAAAATTGTGGCCTACATGAACTGAACTGTAAACCATCATTGTGTTGTATTACTTTTAACGAGCTTTCTGTTGCTTTTGGCAACGTACTGTATAGTGTGGTAGATATGGTACGAATGAAGGAAATGTATAATAAAAAATATTCTACTTCACTGGACAGAGAGAGAAAGAATGTTGCAAAATCAGAAAGTTGAGGAAAAGGAAAAGGCTGAAAATAGCAGAGGTCATGGCTGTTTTTTCCTCCGCTGCCCCCTCAAACCCACTGAAAGTAGTTTCTGTGTGACTGCATGTTATTAGGAGTAAACACTACCATATCTTGCATGAACACAGGAATAACTTACTGTATGTTGCTTTGTTAGTGAGAATCACATTTACATGTAATTTTTTAAAATTTACTCTCTATATATTTTCAATTTACTCTGAGTGATATTTTGTACAAGTTATGGTACGTCATCTTTTTAAAATGTTCCCTGATTTCTGGTGATGATCATATGGCTCATTAAATGCAAACAAAGGGACAAAACATTTTGTAGGTCTCCCTGCTCTGTTCACATAAGGTTATGTAAGTTTTCTGGAGTGGATTCTTGTTTGCACATATTAGAGAAAGTCTTTAAGGACGAGTACTGTACCCTACATTGCGAACAGTTTGGGTTCGATTCCCAGCCAATGCCCATACCTCAGCCACTGGTCCAAGCCGTTACATGGCGAAGGCCATTCTGCGAAAACCTTTGTAAAACTGTGTGTGGACCGAATGGTCAGCTAGGGGCACCTCTTGACCCAAACAGCCGAAAGTGCAACAATAACAACGACAGTAACCTACTGTGGACAGGGGGTGAATTTATAAAGGTACATCATATCCCCAACATGTAGTGGTTTTTATTGGTTTTGTTTGTTGCTGTTCTGATATCATGAATTCTTGGGTCATTTTGTGATAAAGTGTTGCCCCTAAAGCAGAGCCTTGTTTAAGACCTTTGAGTATTTTAAATGCAGCAATTAAATAACCATTAATATTAATTTTAGGTTTTGACTTTTATATAAATCTTTGGACGGGGGTCTAACATGATGTCCCAGCAGACGAGTGTTTTCAGTTCACCCGTTTCAGCACAACTGATTAGTTTATCATTTATCCTTGTACAGTATGTGTTAGATGTCAGATGATATCAGATGACAATCAACTACTCTGTGGCCAGCGAGCATTGAGCCCGCCCCTATGTTAAAAAAAAGGGCTCAGCTTTGTAAACACAAAAACTGAACCATAACACAAAGCAGAAACCATTAAAATCATCTATGTTCATTTCCTCATTCCTCAGTTTAAGTTTACATTTATGATTTAGAGCGCATTTACAGATTTTTCTTTTTTTTTTTTGCTTGGAATTCTTTTTTTGCATTCACGTGAAACTGAGCCCACTGCACACAACACTGCAGTATACCCAAGATATGAGTGCATCATGAACAAAACCGAGCTCGTCTACTTAAAAAAGAAAAGAAAAAAAAAAAAAAAAAAAAAAAAAAAGAGTTGTCAACGTTTATACCATACAAGATACCATTATACCATTGAGCCAGAGTTATTCATCTTGTTTGAAAAAGAATTCATAACCACAATTATTTCAAATGTAAGTTGGTCATTTGAGTAAAGATTTCCACTTCCTTTTCATCATCATGCATCCTGATAACATACTTTAATTTACTTTTAAACAAATGGCAAATGCTTTAAAAGCCATTACTGTATACTTGGCATGGTTAGCCTTCACGAGTATAAAAAAAAAAAAAAAGCTAAATATTTTGAGGCCCCAAGATGGCGGATCACAGTACAATATCTCTATTTTTTATATTTTCACTTCTGTGTTAATAAAAAAGCATAGGATTATAACTTACATTTTAAGTTAAACCTCTGCTAATTTCTTTTGTGTTTTCTGTAAGTTTATTTAGGAACGATAAATTAGATTGCAGGAACAGCAATCAAGCCAGCTTGTGTTCTCTCCTCTCCAAGTTTGTCATCAGCAAGTAACAATAAGGGTAAATTTATGTGCTGGCTTGCAGCACATCTCTCTCTAGTCTGTCTGTCTTGCTATTCTAGTTTAGCAGTGCATCTCTTGGTCTGTCTGTTGTTGCCTGCTTGCCCGTCATTTCCACGGCTGTGTTCTGTGACTTTGTACCTGACGAAAATGAGGGTGAAACCCAACTATTTATTACATTTGATAAACACCAATGGGCAATGGTGTTATAATTTGCAGTTTGGAAATAATTACCACATTACACGTGAACGCGATTTACACGAGCATACACAAAACTCGTCCTTTCCAGCAGTAACCTCCGAGTCCAGACGATATATGGGCATGACAGCACTCCTCATAGGTGCACATAATTTTGAAACATGACAGTGATCATCTAGTCTCGCCGTCCTGGGTTAGTTACAATCTTGAAATAAAGCAGGACGGAAAATAGAATGACCTTGGCTAATAATTACATCCTGAATTTAGAATGTGGCTCAGCTGGGTCTATGAGGCAATATGAATGCATACAGAATCTTTCATGAATTATCACCATCAAGTACTCGGTATGGTATTTTAAGGGGACAAGTATAAAGAGAAATCTGGGGGAGTCAGTTTTAATGGGCCTTATGTAGCCAATAAAATAAATAATAGTATTTCTATCTATAATATAAAGATAAAAGGTAACTTTACAGTGTAGTGGGAGCACAAGGGTGTCAGGTGTGACTGTGTGGCAATGGCAAATGGTTTACACAGCAAACAGATCAGAAAACAGTGGTAGGAGCGCTACTTCACTGATTTTAGGGCCACAGGGCGGTCAGGACTAGCTCTGAATCGGTTTCATTAAACACAATGCTGATGTTTGTAATTTAGCTGGAGAAAAAAACAACAACTCAAAGTGTGCAACAGGTGCCGCAGAAAAAAGTGGGGTAAAGGAAGCGTAGCACTTTTTAAACCTTGATTTGCCTAGCCTTGGAGAGATGAAAAAAAATAAAGCTAATATCTAAAAATCAGCTAATCATATGGCAACAACTTAAAGAATTAAGTCACGTAAACATGGTAAATATATTTAAATTTAAACACGAGAATTGGGAAGAAAGGTTATTTAAGTGACTTTGAACAGGGCATGGTTGTTGGTGCCTGGCAGGGTGGTCCAAGTATTTCTGAAACTGTCGATCTACTGGGATTTTCACGCACATCCATCTCTAGAGTTTACAGAGAGTGGTATGAAAAACATAGATTTAATGAGCAACAGTTCTCTGGGCAAAAAAAATGCTTTGTTGATGCCAAAGGTCAGAACAGAATGGACAGACAGACTGATTCAAGCCAACAGAAAGGCAGCAGTGACTCAAATAACATCTCATTACAACTAAGGTATAGAGAAGATCATCTCTGTCGAATTTGCATATGCATATGTGTTACAGCAGCAGAAGGTACCACTCCTGTCAGCTAAGAACAGGAAACTGAGGGTAAAATTAGCATGGGCTCACAAAAATTGAAAAATAGCAGTTTAAAAAAAAAGGTTAATGTCAGATGATTCTTCAATTTCGATTTGAGCCAAACAACATAAAAGCATGAATCTGTCCTGCTCTGCATCAATGGTTCGGGCTGGTGCTGGTAGGGTAGGGGTGTGGTGGGGGTATTTTTGACAAACTTAGCACTAATTGAGGTAAGTTTAAATACCACAACCTTCCTGAGTATTGTTGCTGACCATGTCAATCCCTGTATAACCACAGAATAACAGCAAAAGTATTTCAAATCGTTTCTTGAACATGACAATGAGGTCACTGTACTCAAGTCATGTCACAGTCAGCAGATCTCAATTCAATACAGCATGTCTGGGACGGGGAGGAACGAAAGATTCTCATCATGGATGTACGAATGACAAATCTACAGCAACTGGACCAAAATCTCTAAAAAATGATTTGTGAGGTTACATAAAAATGAAAAAAAAAATATAAATAAAATTATTATTATATATATATATATATATATACCTAAATATAAAGATTCTTAAAACTGTTGTTGGAGCCCTGGAGTACAGATTCAACAAGGTGCTAAGCCACAGGTACAATTACACTGACTCATAATTAGGACAATCATCCATTCAGAACCTTATAAGAACCATTTCTCTACAAGAGCAAGACAGACATCCTAATTTACTGACCAAAATACTGTATGGTGACATCAAATGTGTACAGATGAACAGCTACAACCGAATATCTTTAGTCTAGGTGTATGTTAACTGTGTGTATTTGGATGTTTTTGCTATTATTATATTTAGCGCATACTGTATATCATATATACACATAATGACTTTGGCCTCTGTACTAATATAAACAAAGAAATATTTATTCATATGCATGAATTAAGCCCTGTTTTTTTTTTCTTTCTTTCTTTTTAAGCACTCAGATCCCACAAATTCACAATGTTAGTAGTTTGTTGTAAAGTCAATGTTGGCAAGTACAAATGAGATGTGTATTATAAGGGGGGGGGGACTTTTGCAGCAGTATGATTTAACTTGAGCCAATTCCTCTTGGCAAATCATTTGGATTGTTTTGCACATAATTTAAGTAGAAAAGAGAAGGATGGCCAAAGGATGAGTAGAGCTGAAACTTAATTTGTAATACTTTGAAAAAATCCATAGGAGGCAGAGTTGTGCACAGCATATTACTAGGTAATTATAGCGATTATTTTGGGTGTTGCATCCATCATTTAGTTTTCTTGTTTTGTTTCTCCTGGTCCACTCAAGCTTGATAGCAGTAAAAACGAAAAAACAACCGTAACAGGAAACAACAGCATTGGACTACGGTTCGGAAAGTCCCAGGTTCAAATCCCACGACCACCCGTGGGAAAAAAAGTTGTCCCTGTTGGGCCCTTGAGCAAGGCCCTTAACCCTCAACTGCTTAAATGTATAATAAGATAAAAAAATGTAAGTTGCGCTGGACAAGGGCGTCTGCCAAATGCCTAAATATAAATATAATGTAAATGTATGAAAAGAAATAATTTATCTTCTATAACTGTATACTAAAAGTGCTAATTGTACTAAAGGAAACTAAAGAAAAGTGGCAGAGATGTCGACTGTTCAGAGGCTTAAATATAAACTTTAAACATAAACTGCTCTTAGCAATTGCAATATTTTACACTATCCAAGGAACTACACCCACAGCCATATTTAGGCTGTCCATGTGACACCATCCACAGAAAGCATCCGAAGGTTTATTATTAAAAGTGTACATGGATATGTCTGTCTGTGTGCTTCAAACATGAGCCTCTCTTGTCAATCACATTCTAAAAGCCAACCGATTCAGTGTCAGCTCGTCATACACTCAAAACAAAATAGAAATTTTGTTGAGCCCCCAACTGTCAACCCATTTCACAGTCCATTGGTAGCAGTAATGGCTTTTTCAGCCCTTCAAGCACCACAAATCATTTATCTCACAAATCATTTAGCACAAGGGTGAGGTACATGCAGGGTATAAAGGAAAAAAAAAAAAAACGAGAAAGAGAAAGAATAGTTGTAGGACAAGGAATTTACAACATGTGAATATAATTGCAAGTGTGCTTTAGAACGACTTAAAGTACTAAAATAAAGTAACTTTGGGCCTGGGGCATATTCATTTCACAGAGAGCACCCCATGACATTTTAAAATAAAAACTAAAATAAAGATTTATTTGTGCTTTTAGGTGCTGTGTTTTGCATAGAATTAGATTTCATCTGTGGCAGCAGTCAACAAGTACACGTATCCATGATTTATTAAATGTATTAAGATTATTAGTAGTGTCAGTTGATTTCAGTGACCACTGTGGGTTTGTCTTTTTTTACAATTACATTTATGGAATTTGGCAGACACTCTTATCCACAGTGACTTACATTTATTTATATCTCATTAGACATATGAGCAGTTGAGCGATGAGGGTCTTCCCCAGGGCACCAACAGTGGAGGCTGTTTGTTACTGGGGTTGCAACCTGGGACTAAAAAATCAAATCAAGAGTCCAAAACCTTAACTATCGAGCTATACTTTCCTCTTTAATGGAAGGGTACCAACAAAATCATGCACATGTCTACGCTCACCACAGTTTTTTTTTTACTATTGTTTAAATGTTAATGTTGTTGAGTTGTTTAAATTGCCTATTTAAAGTGCATTGGCTAAAAGGAACCATGTTTTGATCATCAGTTATGATTCTTATTTTCACATGGATCCAGCACACCTAATTTTATCCTTTTGGTTCCTGAGTAACAGCCATTTCCACCTAAAATATCACCACGTCCACTGGACAATTTGCTTAACACTGGATCAGCCACAAGCAGTTCCCTCACTAAACCTACCATTAATGTATTAAGAAAATAGCTTAATAGGAGGCTTGTGACATGTCTGCTAAATCTGATTTCCTGTTTACTTTTTAGTTATTTACATTCATTAAACATCCACTTAAAGATTCGCACATACTGTAGCTCCACCTCACCAAATTCCAGCACGAGCTATCTTGCAGTTCTTTAGAAACAGCTAGTTGAACCTAAACTTTATCCCTATTCATGACTATACCAACCTTTGCAAAACCTTCTGTGCTTGGACTATTCTTCTTCTTTCGGCTGTTCCCTTTCACCAACTAACACCAGCTTACTTCATGTCCCCCCTCATTACATCCATAAATCTCCTCTTTGGTTTTCCTCTAGACCTCCTGCCTGGCAGATTCAACCTCAGCAACCTTCCACCGATATATTCACAATCTCTCCTCTGAACATGCCCAAACCACCTCAATCTGGCCTCTCTGACTTTATCTCCAAAACATCTAACATGGGTTGTCCCTCTGATGAACTTATTCATTGAGCATCGCTGGTCTCACCACTGTTTTGAACACCTTTCCTTTCATTCTCGCTGATAGTCTTTAGTCACACAGCACACCAGACACTTTTCTCCACCCATTCCATCCTCCCTGTACCCGCCTCTTTACCTCTTTCCACACTCTCCGTTGCTCTGGACCGTTGACCCTAAGTAGTTAAAGTCCTAGTAAGTAAAGATAAATATCTTCCCTGCATTTCCTTTCTCAAAAATAATGTGCTTTGTGTATTTTTAGTCTTTCTTAGTATTATGGTCCTCAGACAAACCAGTCACCAACTATAAACCATGGTTTTGCATGGTTTAGCAGATTTCAGTATAAGCATGGCATAAAACAAGAGAAATGGGAAAAAAAAAAAAAAAAAAAACAGTTTCTTGTATAAGAATTTCAGAACAGTATTGAGCTGATTTTGCTTCCCCTGTTTAAAGCATCACTTACAGTTTTTAGATTTCCCCCTGTCAAGGTCTCCCTGTACAACAGTTGGATCACTCCTTCACTCACTGCCCATAATTTTGGGGTAACTCACACACATTTTCTCCACATACTGCCAACCTTACTCACTCTATCCACCAGCACTGCACGGCTGGTCCCAGCATCGCTCAGACTATCAAAGATTGAAGAAGATAAAATGTTTTCTGTTCTGGCACCTAGGTGGTGGAATTAACTTCTTGGTCTCTGGCAATCTTTATACGACGACTAAGGACCTATCTGTTTCTTTAACATTTGGGTTAATCTCTCTCCCCCTAGTAACCCTGTGTAAGGATCTATCTAATGAGGAAAACTTCAAAGAACTTTTGTTAGTCGCTCTGGATATGCTCTGTCAAATGCTTAAATATAAATGTAGATCTTCACAGAGAGTCTGCATTGAACCTTAGGATAGGAATTACAGTATTGTGCAAAAGTTTTGAGTCACCACTTATTTCTTCAAATGAAATTAAATTATGTAGATTAAATTAAAGAAATTGGAACAGATGTTTTACTGTGGCAGGCTGCAAAGTAGATGCAATTTAAAAATTACATCTTTAGTTAATGGACCCAGCAGCAACCTCATTTCCCGTTTTGTCTGTTCCAACCACTCAGCATTTAGCATCACCAGTAAACTAACCACCACCCTGATCATCTGTGTCTGTTTCTCACTGGGTCAACAATTTAGTTAAATGGTTCTTATGCTTGAATATAACCTTAAATGAATAAAATAAAAAACTGGTACAGTACAGGGACTGAATGGGCCAAAAATGAGAGCCAATCAAGTCCTTTAGGAAAACAAGACCGTCTGCAAATATGGACAAAATATTAAAACATTATACATAGCTCAAGACTTTTGCCCAGTATATTATATAGCTATGGCTCACCCAAGCATTTGTACGGGACCACAGTGTGGGCTTGAGGCTTGCATTGTTTCTTTCCTTTCCTGCACCAGTTCTCAATCTTGACTGGCTGGTTGGCCTCCAGGACATTTGTAATTTCCAACTTGGGGTACATCTACAGAAAAAGTGAGGGGAAACATGTTACCATATGCAGCAGTCCATGCGGTATGCCTAACAATCTGTAGATACATTCTGGTTAGAAAAGAAATGGCACACACTATTGCCTCTTAAAACACAGCAAAGAAGTTCTGCATAAACGTAGTATAGAAGAGTGCACTAAGAAAAACAACACACAAGAGATTATTCTGTTATACAAACATAAATACACTGGGATTGTGACATTAAATTTTCACCCTGAACTGTATAGGTTTTATAAAACAGTAGAGTGTGGAATGTGGTTTTTGGCTTCACACTTTTAACTGTTTATAACTAAATTTAATCTTGTAGAACATCTGCAAGGCTAGCTGGTTCTTGTTATAGCACAGGTTATAGCAAAGATAAACAAGCTTTCCCTCATTAGAATCTCCTTTTCAGTATTATGACACTTTGAAACCATTGAGAAACCATAAAGCACAAACTCCTCTTTCTTGAAGAACATCTCAGTCCAACTTTCTAATGAAGTATGACTGTTACAAAGTGCATTAATAAAAACCTCTTGTGTATAGTACTAACAGACTCTATCCTCACCTCATACTTGTAAAAAACTAATAAAAATAAAAGTGTGTACGGTTCAAGATAATCTGCCTGCCTAGCAAAGAATTATTATAACCATCAATACATTAAGACAAGAATGACGGAATAACTGTCTCACCTCCTGGCAGTATTCCAGCACAGCCTCCTTGGTTTTAATGCAGCTCTTGGTTCCTGATGGGTCTGGCTCCCACTGGCCCGTCTGTACGTTGACATGCATGTTGAGTTTCCCACAATACATGGCTACCTGAGGCTCAGCCACGGCAACGCCAGTTGCGGGGTTAGCTGTTAGCGCCTGTGCAGAACAAAGAAAATAACAGAAACTAAAACTCTAAACAGGAAAAGATTCTCTGGTAACCCAGCAGTGTTTTTATGTTAATCAATACCCTTTACCGATGAGATTACAGGAAAAATTAAAACTTCAATATTTTCCACACAATGTCATGTGTCTTCTTCAAAACCCCCCAAAGTTCAAAATTTGAGTTTAGTTCAATAAAGGTAAGTAGCAAAAACACAGTGTTCGTTTCAGCCTCTCATGGCCAAGAGGCTCATTAGGATGCATGACACCACAGCAGTGGCGAAGGAAATTCCTACAGAGCTAGTCTGATATGTTCTCTCGGGTCCACTATGAGAAAGGGATGGAGTCTGTTTTGTTTCACCTGCCAGGAGTTTCAAAAGAAAACAAAATTTAATTATCGAGAAATCATTTAGGAGTTTACCAGTTGAATAATTGATAGAATGGTATAATGCATTGTTGTGTACAATCAGGAGGAGTAAGGAAAAGTGTTTTATACTTTTGTATTTTTTCCATTCAATATTTAGCTGCACAATAAAATCACAAAGACTTTAATAAAAAAAAAAATCTAAATATAAAATAATGCATTGGTGAGATTCTAAAAAAACAAAAAGAGCTTATAGATACCACAAGTTTAGGTTTGCACTAAAACCTCAGAGGTAATAATAATAATAATAATAAAAAAAGATTAATAAATAATAAAAGAATAAAAAGTAAAACTATATTTGGATCAAACTGTGACAAGTATAATGCAAAAGAACCATCTGACATAACCATATTGAAACACCAATTTATAATGTAAAAAATGATTAAGTTGAATTGTGATTGAATTGTAATTCTTGTTTGTGGTTATTCATGTATCGCCACACTAACTTTAAAACCGTTTTTTAAAACCTATTTTTATATTTATAATAGAGATCAATCGATCTGCCAGTGACCAAAATTGGCCTGCTTTTATGACATTATCAAAAATTGCATGTGTTAAAAGCCTGCGATCAGCCTTGTGAGAAAAAAAAAGTGCTACATTTCATTAATCATTAAAACTTTTTTAAAGATTCAGATTTGTGACAAAATTGGGGAAAAATTAATATTGAATAGGATATTGAATTGATATTTATAAAATCGTGATGCTTATAGCTAATATGCTTATGCTAATAACTGTAATTTTTTTTATTTATACACGAAAGGTCTTGTGCTAATATTTATGAACTTAACTGAATATTGACAGAGGGTTTTTCTAAATCTCACAAGATGTGACTTATTTACATCTCTGGTTGACAAGCTGAACACTTTTTTCACTTGAGTTTGTAAGAGTGATCTTGCCGCATGTCAGAGAATTGCTTTCAATGGAGTGAACACCAAGAAGGCACAGGACCTGACAGCAGCTCAATTCAGGTCCACTAACCCCACATAAAGCCGCCTCAGTGTGTGCTTTTCACTCTGGACTAGGAAAAGGCGTGCCATGTAACACCACTGTGTCAATGTTCAGTGTGACAAATGATATATATGTCAGAAATACCCTGCATACCTTTTCTTTTAAAACAATAATGGTGGGTGAACTGTGTGCAGAGTGCTTTGTAGGTGTGCACATTCACTAAATGCAATGCTCTGCTCAGAGGGTAAGGAGCTCCTGAACCTTGCTCTGGTGGTGATATGGTGCCAAACACAGGCTGCATTTATGTCCTGCCTTCATGCTCAAGGACTGGATCACATTTCACAGCCAGTAAAGCTTTAACAAATCAAAGATAAAAAAATAAATTGTAACCAATCATAGTGCAGAAGGCAGGATTTGTCGGAACCTTTTTTTTTTTTTCACATTGTACTGTATCCATTATTGATAGGAAAAGCTTGGTGCAGTCAATTGTGCTTCGAAACACTTAAATATTTTGACAAGATTAAAAACAGATCACGTTGCGGATCACGGATCAGTCCCAGTCTTGGCTGATTCTTACAGGAACGGTTATATTCCATTATGGCTAGAAGCGCAGCAGGTACAACGTTATACAACATATCCATAGGTTAGCTGAGCTCTATCCCCACAATATCCCCACCATGATTCAGCTGTGCGAAATGAAATAATCACTATCCTATCGTCTTGACCTCGGCTGTTTATAGAGACTTCAAAAGCTGGTTATAGAGACTTCATCAACTTTTCATTTCCTGATACCCTGGACCCCTTAATATTCATATACCAATCCCCAAAATATTATTTATTGACAATAGTTCAGTATTTAACACAAGAATTGCATTTCTGACACAACAAGCACAGACATTAAGGGTGCACATTTTCTAAAACCTTGCTGTTCACATCCTTCAGACTTTTGGGAACAACACCAAGAAGTATAAGCGGCCTCTCCAGACGGTAGTGCTCACCATTCACACTGAGCTCCCTGCGGTCTATCTAAAGCAAACAATGCTCGACTAGAGCCAGGAAGATTGTTTGGATGTCTGAGGTCCTTCACTATCTATTTTTTTCTCTCTGTTACACACCTTTAGTCTTATGCACCCACACAGTCTCACAAACTAATTCTCCTAGATACCACGAAAACCCACAAACCATTAGATGTACAATGGAATACCGTAAAGACCATCATCAGCAAAGTGGATAAAATGATGCATCAAAATGACACAAGAACAAGAGGTCCCTCAAAAACTTGACAGAAGGACAAGAAAAAAAAACACAGAGGCTGCCAAGAGAACAAGAGAGAACAGCATACCCCTGGGGAAGAATACAGCTTCTCCTGAGCTGGGACTGGGGTCCAGTCCATATAGAGGAAATCATGCTTAGCACTGAATCTCAATCTATTTTAAATGTGCCTTAGAATGCTGTGTGAAAAGCACAGAGGCAGAAAGGAAGGTTGCTGTTGCAGGATTACGCCAGGAGCAATGAGAGTAATGGAGTGAGATCTGTGTAAAACTGCAGATTGGAGGTCTAGTGTAACGTTGCGAGACGCGATGCCACCACGTTAGGATTAATAAACAGTAAAGAGTTTGAAAAAAAATGGATAACAAAAGAATGAACTAAGGGCTCAGATGAGACTGAGACTGATCAGTAGCGCAAATATTTTAGCTGTTTTTGTTCCACCTTACACTTGACAGCACTGGCTTATTCTAGCATGAATAGATGCAGTAAGATGTTAAAGAATCTTTGACCCCCAACACAGCAAGTTCCAGCACACCAAACAGCAACTCGGCACCCATGTTAAGTTCCGACCCAGTCACTGTGTCGAGTTACGGCCCAGTGCTCATGTCAAGTTAATTCCTAGGTCCTGTGTCATGCTCTGTCCCAGCTCCCATGTCAAGATCCATCACGAGCCACACACCAAGCTGCAAGCTTAAAGCTGATGACAGAATGTTTTATACATGTGATTTACCTCCATTACTCATTCACTCAGCCTGTATACGGGGTGGAGGGGGGCCTGAAGCCTATCCCAGGAGACCCTGGAGGTACAGAGCGACAGTGCTAAGCCACCATGCCGCCCTAACTATACTACTTTAAAAAAAAATAATAAATCAGGTCTCACACTCCAGTATCCCCAGATCATAACAATGCCTCAAGAGGTTTGTATGGGCCTATGAAATAGTGGTGCATCGCTTCATGCACTTCCCTTTTTACCCTATACACGGTGTATACAATACAATTCAGCTTACTAAATGCATTGCCATTTCTTTTATCATTACCTGCTGATAGCCTTTAATTTATAAAGCCACCGCTGTGGATTCATTGTTTACTGGCAATTTAACTAAAAATTCCTGTTATTCAGTCATTTACACTCTATTCATGTTCAAATTTCCACTAATTAAAAAAAGAATCTATTGTACTCACGTCCAAAGACCAACTTTCTCTTGCTCTTTGCCAAAGCAAACCAATATATACAAATGCCAAACAAATAGATCATTTGCATTTTAAAGCTACAGATACAAACAGTGTATTTCAAACAGGAGAGAATCTCAGAAATGTCAGAACGCATGACCCAAGTGCTATTTCAGCTAGAAGATAAATCTCCAAGACTTATGTTAACATGAGTGTATATGAATAGAATACTTCCTTAATGTAGTAGTAATTAGCCACAGTTTTTGACGCAGTAATATTAGTATTAATCAACCTAATTTACATTTTAGAATTCGGATGGTTGGACGGATGGCTGGATGTAATACTTTATTGATCCCAAAGGGAAATTGTAATGTTGCAGCAACGAAAATGTAATTGTACCCGACTTGTGATAGTTCAGAGACACAGTGAACTAAGCTGATATAAGGCCAAACATTCTTAGGGCCACCTAAAGCCCTCTGTGGTTGTGTGTACATGTTGTGATCAAGCTTCTTAGAGGGGCACTGGAATGTCTCTAATCAAATTTCATTACCGTGGATAAAGACCTATGTTTATTATAATCGGTCTTAACATTTCTGACGCAAAACATTACTAGAACAATCATAAGACCTGTAATCCCAGCACTTCCCACGTGATGCCCCTACCACACAAAAGTTTAGTCTTTCTAGTTCCTAAGCCTTAAATATCCTTAAAATATAGGCTTGGCCAAAAGTCTGAACCCATTGACAAAGAAAATGAAAGTATAAATTACAGCGAAAGCTCAGATTGATGTCCTCTGACTTTGCAGCAGTTGTGGATCCCCTAAATACAAGAACCTTAAACATTTGTAAATGTATCAGCTCTGATGTTATCTAGCCTTGACTAGTGAATATCCTGTTCTGTCTTCTGTACTGTACCTCACCCTGTTTTGTTCTTTCTGTATGTTCAGGTCATGTGACTGAACAGGCAACCTTCATTCTCTTTACCCACTCTGAGAATCCACAGAGCTGTGAGAGGATTACATTTCTGACATAAGCAGGCCAGATGTTAAGAACAGAAATAGACACTGATCCCTTCCTGGTCCAGAAACCACCAGTCTGCACCCGAGTCCCCTCTCTCAATAGGTTGCCCATCAACAGTGTGCATTTTTGTGGTGGTTCTAATTATATCCTATTTCGTGCAATTAAATTGTCGCAAAACCTCAATATAAATACACCTCTTCTGAGGAAAACAAGAGGTTTTTTTTCTTTCCTCCTAAACAACACCATGCAACCAGTTCTATCTAAATCTATTTCAGACGTTTGACCTTGTTGTGACCCTGTTTGGATTAATTTCACAATCTAGTTGATAAGCTGTGTTTAGTTTTGGACAAATGTGTTTTGTACCAAGGCCAAACATTCAATTTTGGCTTCATCAGACCAGAGAACATTTTTAAGTGTTTGCCGCGACTATAACTTCCAGCAAAATTCCAATGTGAAGTCATAATTAAGTTTAACCTCAGCCTTCCTAACCATCACTGGTTTCCAGAGTGTGATTAGTGCTAGTGTAGAAAAAAAATGAGTGTCAATGAGTATAGATTTTTTTTTTATGATGAATCAACATCAACAAAAATTAAAATTAAAAAATAACATACGTCTCATTGACCTGAAACATTAAATATGTAATAATGCAAGAAATATCCAAACTTCACAAACTTATCATCACACAAGTGCTACTCTGTCTTAGTAGAGCTTCCCATGACTTATGCACAAATGTATATGCAATGAACTCGTGCTGTATTCAGGCATAAAGTAGGTCACTGAATTGATCTTGGCTAAAGAAATTGAGGTGTTAATGGAGAATTTCATATTCAGTAGCTCGTGATGCAGGACTCAAACATGCATCTAAAGCTCCAGAGATATATAATGATTAGACAAGACAAAAATAGATATAAACTACTATTAAGAAATAATATTTGCATTTTGCTACAAATAAATTTGTATTTTAAATGTTTAACAAACCAGTGACAGAAAAGAAAAAAAAACAGCACACACATTTTGCAGTCACACATTGTTGTCACTAGACATTTCATTGTATCACGACTGCATTGCAAACTCCAAGAAAGAAAAGAAAGAAAGAAAAAAAAAAGGCTCACCCCCTAACATTAAGCCATTCAGACAAGACGTGCAAAATGTACAGATGACTTTAGATAATATTCTGTCCTTGAGACATGGTTTCCTCCATGCTGTTATGAAAACCAAATCACCTCCACTGCTCGATAATGACAAGAAGCCAAAGAGCACAGTCAGTGTGTGTGTGTGTGTGTGTGCTGCCTCTCTGTGAATACATTTTTTCACTTTGCCGAGACAAAGTGTCCCTAGGATAATAATAAAACATGATAATTTTGCCCTTGTGAAAGCATCTGTCTAAACCCTATTAATACAATTACAATTGAACCATTCAGTTTTTACTGAAAAAAAAAAAAAAGAACAAGACCAATTTTTTGGATTGCCAAAATTGTGCCTAGATATTTTTTAAGAAAGAAAGTTAGTGCTCTTATGTGCATTCCCTATATGTTCAGGAAATTGGGGTTTATACAAGTCCACAAATCACATGCCAAATTATTATAAATATTTTAATTCCATGTTTAAAAATGATAATAATAAAAATCATCTGATTGTAGCAAGTCTTAGTAATAGGCAAATGCAACCAAAGATGAACAACAGCAAAACTTTTTTTCCTGGTGCCATTATTTATTAAACAAAAATAAAGTTACAAAATTATAATTTACTAAGAACCCCATGATTCAATAGCTTGTACTGTAGATCCACTTTTTTTTTCCCCAGTACCTGACATCATTGTGATGAAATTTGGGTCTATTCTTCTTTACAACACTGCTTTAATTCATTAAGGTTTTGGGAAATTTACATATGCACAGTATTTCAATTGGGTTGAAGTCTGGACATTGACTAGGCCATTCCAAAACCTAGATTCTTTTATTTTAAGCTTTTTACACCAAGATTTACTGGTGTGTTTCAGATCATTGTCCATTGGCTGAAACGATTCCTCGAGTAATTCGATTACACAAAATGCTCGAGGCAAAAACGTCTGACTCGAAGCTTCTTTTAATTGATTTTAAAAGCTTGTGTTATGTTTTTATGCAATTATTTGTATGGCGTGACACAGCGCGCTTCCAGATGCAAGCCGCCAGTAAACCCCGACGAAGAAGAATTGCTGACGTCACCCACAAAGCGGAAGGAGATGCAAACAGTTAGCTGTGATTCGAGGGAGCGTTCTGTTGCAGGCTGCAAAATGGAAAGAAGCCATAAAAACATCAGCGAGTCAAGAGAAGAAGAAAGAGGCAAGAAAGTTTTTTTGATACTTAAACTAATTTAAAAATGCCTTTAATAGAATTTTTGGCACCATTCTACCATTTTTGGTAGAATACTCGATTACTAAAATATTCAATAGCTACAGCCCTAATCCTGTTGCACGGCCAAATTTTGCCCAAGATTCAGCTGTCAGACAGATGGCCTTACATTTGCCTCTAGATTCCTCTGGTATACAGAAGAGTTCATGGTCGACTCAATGACTGCAAGGTGTCCAGGACTTGTGCTTAAAAAACTTTGGTCTCATCTGTCTATAGGAGGTCGTTCCAGAAGTCTTTTCTTTTTTTTTAGAGGCGTTCTCCTTGCAACCCTTCCAAACAAAGTGTACTTGTTCAGTCTTCTTCTAATTGTGCTCAGCGAGGCCTGTAGGGTCTGAAATGCAGCTCTTGCATTTGTGCATTGTATGGTCTGACCTTGGTAAGAATTTGAACTGTCTTAAAGGCTTTCCACTTACGGATAGGTAGACCGTTGAACTCCAAATTGTTTCGGAAACGGTTTTATAATCCATTCCAGACTGATGTGCAGAAACAACTGCTTCTTTAAGGCCATTGCTTACATCGTTCCCTCTTGGGATAGTGTTAACACACACCTGACTATTAAACTGCTGAAGCTCCAGCATTTACAGAGGTCTGCACACCTGCTAATGATCAATTAATCAAGGGCTGATGATTAGCAGCACTTAGCTGCAACTTACCCTCTTAAATCCTGTGGAAGCAGTAAGTGGGTACTAAGTAGTGCCCACATTTAGTTTTTGGCTTCATTTTTGTTAAATAAATAATGGTGGAAAAGAAAAATAAAAGTTATATGTTGTTGTTCATCTGAAGTTGGGTTAAAAAAAACACAGGGAGACACTCTGGAGGAATACAGGAGAAGGAAAAGCGAGAGGTATTTGTTAGCTGCAGGGAAGAAATGTGTCTTCACGTATTTCTCCCCCTCTAGCATTATATCCATATTTGCGTTTCTTGTATTAACATGAAATAAATTTACTATTGCTGCTTTTATATCACTGATGTAACTCTGAAGTCACAGAAGAAGGGCTGTGAAAGACATTAGCTTAAATTCAACTGTGGTATATACTGTACGATCACAAAAAGAAAAAAGAAAAAAAAAAGTATGTATTGACATTTGACTCAATGACATTTCATCTTTGGTTGCACTAATCTAAGGACAAGATCAAGTCTGCCAATGACCTGGATGCAAAAGCATAAAAAAGAGAGAAAATTCTGCAAGAACTTCCAGGACTAAAAGACCATGAGAGATGTTTAGATTTCACCCCACCCTCATTCACTGCCCAGACAAATCAACCTAACTTGGATTAAACAGAATTTTAATTAATTGCTTTTGGTGTTTTTAACTTTTAATTGTCGAATTATAGATCAGTTATGTCATGTTTACTCAAATGTCTTTCCACTAAGTGAAATAAAATCATATTACATTGAATAAAATCTCATTCTCCTCATTACAGGACTTTTCATTACTGATATGTCTTTACAGAGCATAAGTAGCAGACACATCTCACTATTAACTGTTCATGGAGATTAATGCATTTTTTGGAGGCCTTTAGCATACCTTTACAATGTAGAAAGAAATAAAAATCAGAAACCATCATGGAGTTAGAAAGTGTTCTAAAACGTTTGAACGGTAGTGTGTATGTATATATATAAACAACTGAAAAATCTATCAAATTAGATCAGCGTTTCCCCATAATTGTAGACGCATAGAAAGCCACCATGCCAGCAGCACCCCGCCAGGCCTACTCAACAGACCATTCTTTTTATCTTACACTGTCCAATACGTACTCATTTCAAAAACATTTTTTTGCGTCTCTGTTAATCAAGAGCCTCTCTCAGTGTCTCCTCCCTGCTTCAATCTGATTCGTTCGCTACCGACAGCTCTGGTTGAAAAAAAATAAATAAATCCAGGAACAGTCCTGTGCATGAATGCGCAGATTTTTTTGGTGAACAGTGAACTAAACGGATCAGTTTGCAACTAATGAACGAGAACGTAAGTATTGTTATCAGGCAGGTAATGAACCTTACCGGCAAAGACGTGTGTGTTTGATTTCTAATAGAGTCACCCCAGACACTGATACAGGCTCCCTGATACAGGTAAATCATACAATATCCTGATTTTTTTTTTTTAAACAAGTGAGAGACAGAGAAAGACAGAATGAGTGCACACGTTTTAAGTGACGCCATCATTGTTCTTTGTGGGAGGGGCTTCACATTTAACCTCTCTGTCTCTCTCCATCAGTTCAGTTGCACCGTGGCATAGTTTAATTCAATTCAATTTTATTTATATAGCACGTTAAACAATGGTTATTGTCTCAAAGCAGCTTTAAAGGATTTACAAAGTTGTTAAAAAACAGAAAAAAAGAAAAAAAAAATGCATTTCACCTTGAGAACATTTAAATGTACTCCCGCCTATAAAAGCAGTGACAATAGGGTCTTGTTCGCTGCTTTTCTATTGCCCATGGTGGGTTTAATGACTTTAAAAAAAAAAAAAAAAAATTTAAAACCGGATTTTAACGGTCTCATTCTTTCCCAAACAATATTTACATATTTTAACTATTAACATTTATTTAACTATTCAACATTCTGTTTAGTCTACTTGTAACTTGTTAATATAGACTAAAAGCAAATAATGGCACTAACAGTAGTTACACAAAGGCATTATAGGATTATAGGTTTCTGAAATCCCTCTTTCACAACATGGCCACTGAGACTTTTTCTAAGTAATGCGAGTCAAAATTTGTGATTTGATATTCGTCTCTGTGAGGTTTTCTCATTTGAAATGGTGTCTGCAAGTGCTTTATATAAATGTTTTATAATAATCCGTATATTAGTATAAATACTAATATAAATACTTATTTAAGCATTTAGTATAAATACTAAAATAATAATATATATACGTATATACTTATCCATACTGCACAAAATTAGCTTTCTTTGATTACCTAATCCACATGCCCCAATAGTTTAGATAAAAATAAGTGCTGATAAATTAGGCTTTTGATCGGACAGTTTTAACAGTTTTAGTTAGAGACCCCGAGTACATAGGTCATGTTTAGTATACCACATGAATTACTAACTGTAATAAACTGCACCATTTTGGGATTAGATTAGATCCTGTGCAATTATAGGTTCATACTTCAGTTTCCATTTCTATGCAATTAATTGTGCGGTACTAGTTCATGATATTCACCATTCCTCCCATGGTTCTTTAACATATGACCACCACTGGCTGATCAGGATTGAACAGGATTTGCTAAGAGTCACAAAAAGCAATTGTGATGAAACTCGACATGCAGTTGGTAATTTGGTAGTTTCAGGAAAAAAAGCTTATTATTAGCTGATGCAATGTCACCCAAATTTGCCACTGGGAGGCACTATTGTGATAACACCTCATAAGTGTGCATCATGTCACTCTTTATTTAAGCTTTAATTTATTTTAATTGAAGCTCATTAGTTGTAGTTTTTTAGCCACAAAAAACGAAATATTTTTAACCAATCAAATCAACAACCGTACAGAACTCTTTCTTCACTGGACTAGTCCAGTACCTGTGTGGCTTCCTTGTCTTTGAGCCCTAATTTTGGTCAAGACCTACTGTATATAGGCAACTTCACAATAAAAATAATATCATGTTTTGGTTTTTCCTCAGCTGCTTTGGAGCATTTCTTTTATTATCCTTAACATTTGCAAAACTGTAAGTGCATTCTTCAAACCAATTAATATGAACAGCACAACACAATGGATTACCTGCAAAAGTCTGTAACCTGCTTAAAATCCTTAGTTTATCTCTCAAAAAAAAAAAGTATTTATGTCAATAAAAATGTCAGTGCCATCAGAATAAAAAGGCCTTTAGTCATTGTTTATTAACAAGGTACTCAAAACGCTTAGTCATCTTATAAGTCTAACAGCGCACTCTAAGTATTTTCTGATCTAAATTATGGCTATAATTTGACGACAATGATGGAAAATGCACAGAGCTGCACTTTGTCTCTACGGCATATATCAGTTTCAGCAGTCTAAAGTTACACATTACTGTATGTGGAGGACTGAATGCAAAAGACTTTAGAATCCTCTTATATGTTTTTTACTGATTGTACTGTAATTTGCTGATGAATGAGCTCGCTGAGATACAGAAAACTGTAACACAGTCACCACTGTACAGAAAAGCGACCTTAGGCGGAACCATAGACCCTTCCTTAGGCAGAACTGTACATGTGGCGCAGTACTGTATGAGGAGTTACAGTCCTGTGATTCTAGACCTTCTGACTCTCCTGTCTGTCAGGCCACAGGTTTTCATCCACACCACTTTTAGCAGCACTAAAAGGATCTTCTGGACCGTCTAATCCATCCTCTACAGACGTCTGCTGCGACGTCCCCACATACCTCATCCATGGCAGGCAGGTATTTTGGAGAACTCATTGATCATTGGTTGGCACCATTACAGAAAAATGTCCAAGAGAAATGAATAGAAAATATGCTTAACAGATTATGATGACTGGTTCACCAATTTTGAATGTAATGACATGTACAATGAACTAACGCTTTGACGGTTGTGGGGGTGAGACTATTTAACAGAGAAGCAGTGCAATATAAATCAACATGACATAAGCAACTAGTAATGTTGGAAACAGCAGACAGTTGTGCATGATCATTTGCATTAATGTGCCAAAGCATTTCCAATTTGTGCAAAAGAATCAGAAATGGTTTTTATTATGTGCACAGTTGACTAGATAATTTGAAATTAACCAAAGGTACTGAGAAAAAACTGCAATATCTGTTACCCATTTCACTCAAGCTTTCATGCTTCTGCATAAATAAGCACAGGTCTTAAATAACATTTAATGAAAAATGTCTTCTTTGAAATTTTTGATTTCTTGGCTTAAACCATATGACGACACATTTTTCACTTTATAATGATCTCCATAATGTACAAAAATGACAAATTTCACACATCACAAACTTGATGGCAAAATACTAGAGAAAGTTTGAAACTAAATACTTACCAAATAGGCAGAATATGCCAATATGATAAAGTGTAACTATTATAATTTTTTTCTGTTATATGTACATAGGCAAGAACTGGATGATGTGCAATATTACCCAAAATATACACCCCCTAAAACTTTGCATTTGTTAGAGGCCACATTAAGATGATTTCCAGCATACAAAATTAACAAAGTTACTTTAGAGATACAGAATCATTACAAGTATAAAAAGGCCCAGGATGGACAATAAGAAAAGAAAAAATCTGCCTTCAAATGTACTTAAGTATCAGAGGTAGTGAGTTTCCTTTAGCTCTCTGTGGCCTTAAAGTCATGTTAAAGGTATGTAAATCTCTCTCACACGCACAAAAACACGCATGCGTGTGCGCACACACACACACACACACACACACACACACACACACACACACCCCAAATTCAGAGATCTCTTTTAATCTTTTTTGCCATCGTATACACTAAAACCACTCATAAATCTTGATAAATTAGATTATCCTAATTTGACATTGATCTAACAAGGCAATGAGTTGTTGTCAGTGCTGGTTTGCAGGTTGGTCGCTGTCTGCAGCTCTCCCTGCTTCTAATTTCAAACACCTGGTACATGACTGGGTGTGTCGGCAGGAAGGCAAATAGCACAGACAATGGGTGTTGATGCTGTTGCCTTTGATTTCGTTTTCAAAAGGAAAATTCCTTGTGTTGTTAGTATACCATATTTAGGTACATTTTTTAAAAGACCCTAGGCCCCCAAAAAAAGCACATTTATATCTTGCTGTAATATTACAATATTGCATAATATTTTACACTAACATTTTAATTCTTTTCTAAGACATCACAAAGATTCTCAATGGTGTTAAGGTCTGGACTCTATGGTGGCAAACTCCCTGAACCCCTCTTTCCAACAAAATTTCCTTCTTGATGATGGTTCAGTACAATCCTTCCAGGTTTTAATAACGTGTTTTATAGTCCTGAACACAATTTTAGTAGTTTCAGCAATCTTCTTTGTTGTTTTCTTTGCTTGATGTAAGCCAATAATTTGACCCTCCTAAAAAAGGTTAAAAATCTTGGCCACAACCATAGGACATGTCTTGTTTAGGAAATAAAAAGCTTCATCAGTTATGGTTGAATAACATGGCCAGTTGAACCATATTAATTACTGCAGTAATTATCCAATGGAAGGCTTTTACTAATTTTTTCAATTAAAAGTTTTTAATTTTGATAATATTGCCATATTCAAATACAAGTATGCACTTTCATCACAACTGTAGCAAAGTAGAAATCAAAAGTTACTAATACTCTTAATACTCAGTTAAAGTATGGGGTTGCCATAGAGCAACACTGGATACCCTTACTGACGCAACACTTCTATTCTATCTGGGCTTGGGACTGGCCTAAAGGATGCCCCATATCCTTGGGTAACTGGCTAGGAATTTAACCCTGGCTTGCTGCATGGCGAAACTGCTGTACCACTGACGCCATCAATGCCTTAAGACAAGCAACAGTATTTGGACAAATATAAAACCTATTTACTAAAATCTTTACATAATGAAAAAATGCTGGTTATATAAAAAATATATATTTAAATAAGCCAATTTTCTTATTGAAAATGGTGTAAACATCTGTGACAGCCATTGACGCAGCAGCATTGACCTTCTATAGAAATATTTTTTTCACAATGTTACACAAAATTCAACACAATGATGTCAACCATACTTATATAGTGTATATTGGAACCTACAGCTATGCAAAAGGCAAACGGACCACATTAACGAACGCACATACCCATGTCTAGACATCCAGCTAAAAGAATAGAAACAGACTAAAACGCATTAGAAATGTAATTGGGTTTACTGGTTTCCATTTACTTAAATTAATGAAACAGGCAGCACATCACTGAGGACTTTTAGCAAACGATTCAAAGATCACTTCAGAGATATGGAAGCTGCACATGTTTAAAAAGTCAGATGAACAAATCTATTTAAAGTACAAATCGGCATTACGCTCTGAGGGCTAATTTCCTGGCGAAATGACATTTCCAACTTCAGTGAGTTCATTAGATAAAGTGTGTTTTATTAGCAACATGCTAAGCAGCTAACTCGAAGTCAGTGTTCTCGATTTAATCAACAAATATATCTGTAATGTGTCAAATCTAGAGCTAATACTTGTACAAGTAGTATACAGTAACTCATGTAACAATAATAAGTTTTACTTTCTTTATTTCTGATGTTGCACACAGCCAGGTTAATTTAGCATCACTCTGTAATAGGGCTGGGCAATATGGCTGAAAACTGTATCACGATATCAGTGTTTCATATCGGTCGATATCGATAATTATTGATATTTTTATGACCCATTTAAAATAAGGACCAGGAGAAAAATATATTACATTTAAACATTTTTATTTTAAACTTAACCTTCCTCTGATCATAGTCGCGGACCAGAAGACTAGCAGTTAGCCTTGTGGATGGTAAATCCAAACGCGGAAATAGCGCGAACAGGCAGGATAACCACGTGAGTTATTGTAAGAACTCTCTTACGCCGAGAGCAAGGGTTTATACAATTACACCCGCTCTTGCGGGAGAGGGGTTGATTTTACGGCAGCTGTTTATGGTAGGGTGGTTTATGGCTGAGTGTGCAGGCAATGCTTTGTGGGTAATGCAGTCCAATGTGCGTGAACGCGGAAATGTGAGATGAGCTGGAATATAGAGCCTGAACCCGTTTTCTTTTAGTAGTTTTTGGTTTGATTTAAATACGGAATCCACCCGGAAGTTTGTAATATCGCCTGACAACGCAGAAATTAAAAGAATGGACATGCATCGACTCGTTTGTCTTTCCCATCACTGCATGGGCATGAATTAACGGGCTGTTACGCTGCCGCCCAGAAACGACAAAATAAAGCGAAGAAGCTAACACCGCGTTCTGGCAACACACACTTAATCAGGAATTGGACCCAAAATCACATAAGATCAATGACTGAGCAATGTGAAGCGCCATCTTGTCTCCTTTTATACTTCCTGAATCGCGACGGTACTACTTCAGAATCCTAGTGCCGGTCGCGGAGCGAGTGTGCACGACAGCAACCAAACTAGCTTCGCGATCTCTGTTTTCTTCTGACAAAGAATAAAAATTATTGGACACATTTTTTATTGATATCGATCACGTGTCTATTGCGATACATATCGTTATCGTTTTATCGCCCAGCCCTACTCTGTAAACAGGGACAAAACAATAGCCCTAAAATATTGCTTATTTACAAGTTTTGCACCGTTTGCTACAAAAAGCGTTGTTACTATTCTAGCACAATTCAGTGCACCCAGAGATCCGAGCTGTAATTATACCCAGCTGGGAATTCTTGCTTGAATTCTTCCTGAGATGATTGCTTGTTTTATATAAAACAGTCTGGGTTTGTTTTGAAGAAAGTATTTTTTTTTCCCAAAAGAGGACATGGACTGAACAAATGTTACATTCAGTATTTCTTTACTAAAATAGAACTGGAAATTATTTTACATCATACAACAGTTAGTTCTGACCGATCTGAATGTTAGTTCATGTCACAGCCATTTTACAATGGTTAATTACACTAACTGTAAGTTACAGCATGGGTGAAAATAGATCAGTTCTATTAAACTGATGAAGGAGCAAATGCCAGGCAAAACATTAAAAACCAGACTTAAGCACTTTCAGCAAGAAAACAAATCTGATAATGGTATATTATTTTAAACAACACTTTGTTTCATAATAATTGCTTCCAAGTTGTCAGGATTGCCTTTGTGTCATTTTATTTATTTATTTATTTATTTTAAACCAAGCTACGAAGATAACTAGCTTCTAACTAGGGTTGGGTACCGAAAACCAGTGCTAATATGGCACTGGTACCTATATAACCGGTATGTACCGGACCGAAACAGAACGCGAATTTCTGTGCCACTTAAATGCCTGAACTGTCGACTGAAATATTTGTTCTCTGGGGCTATGATGACACAGTTGTATGGAAATGATCGGAAAAATAAATTATTTCCTTAATAAGAAAAATCTTGAGAACTTCGATGATACAAATCCAAAACATTGTTGCAGTAATGTTACTGTCCCTTTTTTTGTAGATTAAAAGTTTATTAGATAAAAAAAAATTAAAGCACAAATCATCAGGAAATGAGAGACCATCCGAGATGCGCGTGAATGCAGCAACTAACGTTACACTTGCTCTGACGGCAGCAGATGGTCTACCGCTATCTTAGCTCGCTAAATGAAACGACTTTCGTTAATATGCCTAAAACTAAACGGTCAAAAGTGTGGCTATATTTCACAAGAAAGTATTTGAGGACACACAGAATAATCTTAAAAGCAGAGGGATGCACCGTGTTTGACAGCTTGAGGACAACAGCTGGCACTATCGGTGTGGACGAACCCAGCCCCAGTTATTCCAACTGTAGCAAGAAGGAGTCCACCGATTATGATGACGACAGCAGCCTTTCCGCAGGTTGGTAGTAGGCTTATGTAATGAAAACTTGAATTTATGCTAACAAGTAGTCAAACAATTTGTAAAATACTAATGTAACATGGATTCTGTTTATAATTCTGACTTTCCAGCTAGTACTAATGGTACTACAACAGCACTTATATATTCCAATATACTTTTAATATATTGTTAAATTTTAAGCATACATTTTTTTGTTTAATAAAAATGTATTCTTGAGTCATCCACCATCATTTTGTGGTTTTTGTAAAGTACCGGTTCAGGCACCGTTTTGGCACAGGTACCGTTTTAAAAGTATCGATTTGGCACCGGTATCGAAAAAAAAGAAAAAAAACGATACCCAACCCTACTTTTAACACAAGGCTGAATCCCAAATCCCTTTAATAATAATTCTCAATCAAGGGGACTAATTGGTGTGTTGAACAAGTGGATTGTACACCCTATATGGCACTGGCTTTCCATTTAATCTTTAAGCTTTAAAGTCAGGAGCTAACAGAGCTGAAATTCTGAAGTGGCATAAGTGGAACCATAATGAAAAACTTACTAGATTTACAGGACCATCCGCCACCTACATGGTTTATTCTTCTTATCTTTTGGCTACATAGAGCCGGTAAGAGTTTAAAACTGCTTTCACTGTTGTTAATTAGACTAATTGTCAGACGCCAGCTCCAACAGTCGCTGTTAGTTAGTTCTGCTAGTGACAAAAGAATGTGTGTTTGACTAGAAAAATAACTAGTTAAATAAACAAATAGATTAATAATCTCTTGATAATAAATGGTGTTTGTGGAACTGTTGTATAAAAGCAATATTACAATTGAGGTTGTGCTCTCTCAAGTGATATTGCTAATTTATTTACCTTAAAAGTTTTTACTTGATAAAATAGAACCTAATTCTCCAAATGTTGCTATGGAAGACTAGGAATCTAATCTAATATGCTGTGAGACGCCTATTCTATTTAATTTTGATAATATTACTACTAACCAGTTATTTACACAAGTTATACTGTAATTATTTAGATGTCAGCATCCACCAGCAAATCCCTACACTACACCTCGAACTAGTCATACAACTGGTAATCTCTATTTAGATGCTTGGTATGGCAAGTCTATTTACCCACCAATCCCACCAATCCTTACTAATTCTGGCCAGGTTAAATAAATCACAGTGAAATTGTGATGTTCATATTCCACAATAGGGGATTCGAAAACACATTTAAAGCTAGAGAGAGATACACCAACTGGGCATAACACTCACTCATCGTTGTCTATACAACCTTATCCTGTATTCAGGGTCATGGGGACCTGAAGCCTATCCCAGGAGACTTAGAGGACGAGGCATGGTACACCCTGGACAGGGTGCCAATCCATCGCAGGGCACACACACACACACACACACACACTCATTCACACACTACGGGCAATTTGAAAACACCAATTAGCCTAACCTGTATGTCTTTGGACTGTGGAGGGAAACCAGAGTACTGAGAGGAAAGCAAGTGAACAACACGCAAACTCCATGCACACAGACCAGAGACGGGAAACAAACCCATGTTGTATGACCCGTGGGGTGCAAGGCGACAGTGCCAACCACTGCGCCACCGTGCCACCACTGGGCATAACATAACACAAAGATAAAACTATTTATTTAAATAAAAAATATCATGTCATGTTTTGAAAAACAAATTCTGCATATATGGCAGTTTTGTTTGTATAAAAAAATACAAACAACACTGCCGGGAATGAAAAGGGGGAAAACAGCAATAGAGCACAAGGAACTTTTATCTGTATTGCATTAAAGGATATACCGTATTGTATAATTACACCATATCATGTATCGAGAGAAAAAATCTTTTCCTTCCTACTATTTTTATATTAAATCTTTATGCAAAATCAGTGCTGAAAAGAGAAATCTGCTCTGGCCAAACATCCTTAACAATTCCTAAACCATTCATGTTGTTTTCCTGCGATAGTGAAGGGTTAATATCAAATCATTCGTTACGAGCACAAAAAAATAATAAAATCCAGCCAGTTGGTTGACCTAAAATCCTATAATTTCCTATACAGTATATATAAATATATCATTTCCACATTTCACTCTTTGGGTGCTCCGTTAAAATCAAACAAAATATGAACAGACTACAATCACGGCGCAGCAATACATTACAAACACAATACATGTATTTTTGCTGTTAAAGAACTGCGTGTCAAAGCTCACCTCCATAGATCCAGGCAGGCTCGGGAAAATGATTCCCAAAATCAGGATAGACACCGCCGGGACTGATCCCATCTCCCACACGGCAGGACAAATCAGCTCTCCTGAACAGATCTCTCTCTCAGCAGCTCCGCGACCCCGCAGCAAATCACTCCCTATGGAAATCGTCGATTATTTCGTTAAGCGTTTTACACGAATTGCGAAAACAGCTAAAGCAGCTACGGAGTGCGCGTTGTCTAATCATGGAATGTACTGCGCCGTCTCCTGCCAGTCGTCCAATCAGCGCTCAGAACCCCGCCTACACGGCCAGAAGCACCTCCCACTGGTCACTTCGCATTTTACCGGAAATTAAGTCACGGTTCAAAACATACCAAGTGCCAACTTGAAATCACATAAAATGGACATCTAATGAAAAATATCTTGTATGGGAATGCCATTTCTTTTTTATGTCTTGTGGTTTAATATCCAGATGCTGCTTTGCCTTAAGCGCAGGTTACAGTCATAAATAAGCTTTCCGATATCTGTGCGGCTGATCAGGGAACAGTCCGAGCGGCGGGATCTAAATCAGTCACGTGTCATGCATGTTGTACTGAAAAGCGTTTTACAGTAAGAAGTTAGGGGGAAACAATATTTTACGTTACAATACTTTCTCAGGTTTTCATTTCAATAAATACCTGAGTTTAGACTCCACCGACCAGATTTCACATTTAATCATTTTTTTTTACGTCAGTATGTCAAGCCGTGTCACACTGCCATATAAATACTACGTATATAGTAATCAGTCAGCTGCATTGTGCGCGCGCGCGTGAGTGTGAAAACTCGATGCAAATAAGCATCTAGAAATCGAACATAAAATAACATGCACCTTAAGTCATTCAGAGCTGTTTCTCTAGATTTTGAACACGCCTCAGCATGGAATCTCATTGTGGAAAGGTATATGTGAGTCACTCTCTCATACACTTATCTCCATACCACTTTATCCTGTATACAGGGTCGTGAGGGGCCTGGAGCCTATATCCCAGGAGACTTAGGACACAAGCGGGGGTACACCCTGGACGAGGTGCCAAGCCCTTGCAAGGCACACGCTCACATTCTCATTCATATACTATGGGCAATTCAAGAATAGCAATTAGCCTAATATCCATGTCCTTGGAATGTTGGAGGAAACCGGAGCACCCGGTGGAAACCCACCCAGCAATCTACATGCACACAGACCCCAGGGCGGGAATTAGACCTGGAAGTGGAAGGCAACAGTGCTAACCACTAAGTAACCGGGCTGCCGGAAAGATATTAATCAGAAACAATTAATACCTTCAAAAGTTTTCAAATACAAGAAATTTGTTTTGGTAAGGTAGATCAAACTGTTGGAAAATATTCATTAAAAGAAGAGAAAAAATATGAAGTAATCCAAGAACTTTTTTTTTTCATGTTGTTATTTATTTAACAAATGAAGCCAACAAAAATATGTGGGCAATACTAATTGCCCTATGATTCAATAGCACGTAGCTCAACCTTTAGCAGCAATAGCTTGAAGTATTTTAATATTCATATACAAGTTTCTCACATCACTGTGGAGAAATTTTGGCAGATTTTTCTTTACAAGGATGCTTCAGTTTATTAAGGCTTTTGTAAATTCTCTTATGCACAGCTTTCTTAAGGTTCCACCACAGCATTTCAGTTGGCATTTCTGTTGCATGGCTCAATTTTTCCCAAGTTGGTCAAATGTGCCAAGGTCTTATGGCTGCAAAACAAAATCATCAACCTCTTAGCGCCATGCTTACCAGTGGGTATGACATGTTTCTGCTGAAATGCTGTTTGGTTTTCCCCAAACATGGTGCTGGGCATTAAGGCCAAACAACTACATTTTGATCTCATCTGTCTACAGGACATTGTTCCAGAAGCCTTGTGCTTTGCTTTAGACACAGTTTTGCTAATGTCAATCATGCTTAGATGTTCCTTTTAGACAGAAGAAGGCTTTCTCCTGGCACCCAACCAAACAAACTGTACTTGTTCAGCCGTCTTTCAATTGTTCTGTCATGGACTTAAACAGAATTTAGGATGCTCAATAATGTCCTGTATCGTCTGAGATGTAACTCTGTATTGTCTGACATTTGGGTGAATGTGCTGGGACATCAACTCCTGGAAAGATGTCATGAATGCTTTCCACTTTTGAATCTCTCTCATTTTAGAAGATTGAACTCCAAATTGTTTTAAATGCTTTTTATAACACTGTACTGTAACTGTACTTTTTAACAATGGGCATCGTCACGAATCAGATTTAAAGAATTAAAAGATAATTAGGAAAATTAGTATGAAATGTGTGGGAAAATATGTATAAAATAATATGATCAGATTGTCCCTTGTGAGCAAGCCGACAGTGGCAAGGAAAAGCTCCCTGAGATAACAATAAGAAGAAGGATTAAGAGGATTTTTTCTGTCATACTGTTTGTTACGGGGCTGGAAGTTCAATATAAGCTTTAATGTTCTAGAGTCAAGTAGTTCCTTGAGCATTTGCAGACTGCAGCCAATTACTGTCTCAGCATAATGAATAAGAATGCGTTGCAGTCTGTTGTTTCCAATTGCAGATCTGTCTTTCCAAGTTTTCAAGTTTTTCAAGTTGTCTCTGGTTCTGTTGGTTGGGTTGGTTTTGAATAAACATACTGTTGAGAGATATTTGGGTTGGGTCACATCCCCAAGTGCAGTTGTTAGGTAATTTACTACAATGAAGTTGTGAAGAGACACTAATTCTTATGTCCACCTACAGAAGTAAATGCTTGATGATAGACATATATAGATATCACCTTCTCTGCCTTCATTCCAGCAACCCCCTCAGGCCATATTATTAAAATGTCCTTCTTCTTAAATTGGGACTTTTTTCCAACAGTGGTAAATGTCTTGTGAAAAGCAAAGTTAGATTTAGTGAACACTGATCTCATCACCCCAGGCATACAAGGCAACATGATAACCTTCCAGAAATCAACACTATGGGTTAGAGCTGACTTTGATGATTTTTTCCTGTCTCTGGTTTCCTTTGTCTATTCCTTCTACTTTTGACAGATGAGGAAGTTAAAAGTGGTGTCACATTTCTGAATGCAGATTGTTGCACTCTCACTGACTTGCAGTTTTTACATTCCTCTTCATCCAGCATAGCAAAGATAATATCCCTCTTCCCCTTACTTATGTTTCATACAAGCATTTGTGAGCCTTCTTTAGCATAGAGTCTTAATACAGTATTTGAACAGCTGATAAATTCTGTTTTGGGATATCATCATGCCCATAATGACTTATGGTTGGATAAAAGCAGTGGCTCTTAAACAAAATGCTTTTAATTAGTTGATTAGTTAAATAAGGACCAGGGGCTAGGAATAGATTCAAAAACACTGGATTAGACAATGTAATGTGTTTATCAATAGGAGCCATTTAAAGTTTGTTGGTGGGTTTTTGTCTTTCTCTGTGGTCTCGGGGCTCAGATTTGAGGAAGTGGTATTTCGGATTACAATGACTATCAGAGTCAGGAGGTTGTAACTGAGATGGTACTTCCCCACCCATGGAATTTTTCTACATCGTTGGTTTTTAGCTACAGTAGAGGCTCCTCTGGAAAATCAATTTGGGTTTGTCATCATCATCACCACCCCATTCTCAGGCACATAGGTGACCTCCTTCTCCTTTATTCTTATCATCCACACTACTGTCATCATGACTTATCACCCTGCTCTCATCTTATTCCTTTTTGGAGCATCAGCATGGCCTCCAGCTTTTAAGAGCTGATGACTTATGACCTCCCACTCCTTAGTGTAAATTTCCTACACAAATTCTGTCTCTAGTTAGGCAAAAAATGGCTGCTGCTTTTCTATAAAGAACTTTTAGACTAAAAGTAGTACAATTGTCCACCTAGACCTAAACCTTTTGGAGTAGTTTCTTTTTATGCTATCTGCTTTTAGAAAGGTGTTAGTAACTAGTGAAATATAAATTTTATTTCTATGCATTACTCTTTATTCAGCAGTGTACAGAAATGATTCCTGTAGCAGATTTAACTTTCAGTTGCATTATTGTGAAGCTGTCAGTGTATATTGCCCTCAAGAGATTGGGTAGGCTAAAATTGTCTATGTTTGTATTTACCTATAACAGTCCTCACCAAGTGACCAACTGAGGCAAACCACAGATCATAACACTAACATCTCCAGAGACATGTACAGTAGGCACTGTGCATGATGGGTACATCTCTTCATGCTCTTTCCTTCTTACCCTGACATACCCACAATCCTCATAATCCCACCATACACATTGTGTATTTAAAAACGCTTTTACTTTAATTATTAATAACTGTGATTTTCTTTTGTCTATTTTGAATAATGCATCCTTAAGGGTTTAAGTAATCTCAGATCATGGTCATATGACCATATTTCTTCAAAGACTTTTCCAGGTTTTAATAATGTGTCAGACAATTTCAGTGATTTGATCATATCTTTTGTTGGGTTTTTTTTGCTTAATGCAGGACCTTCCAAAAAGGAGAATTTGTTTTCTGTCATGCAAAATATATTTTACACAATATATGTACAGTATATATCATGTAAATCAAATGTCTTGGAATAACAAGGCCAATTTCTTTGCTTTTTAATATATACTGAAGAGTTTGAGATCAAAAGTTAAAATAATAGATCAGAGCTTCCATTTTATACATTAACAGTTAAGGCCATAGCACATTTGTGTTGTTATTTTACCAGGTTTTTTACTGCATGAAAAGAAAGGCTGAATTTGTCACTCAAGGAGCTAACAGATGTACCTGCAAAATCCACTATATCAGCCTCTGTACAACGGGAGGATTCATTACTACATTTTTATACTTGAATAGAATATGATTTTGATTTGTGCTTTTCACATTTACATTTAGGCATTTGGCAGACGCTCTTATCCAGAGCGACTTACATTTTTATCTCATTATACATCTGAGCAGTTGAGGGTTAAGGGCCTTGCTCAAGGGCCCAACAGTGGCAACTTGGTGGTTGTGGGGTTTGATCCTTCCGACCTGTAGTCCAATGCCTTAATCACTGAGCTACCCCTGGCCCCAACAAGCTGGGTGGGCAGCATCACATGGCCCAAAAGTTTAAAAGCACCTTGATCATATAGTTGTATGCATAGTTTCCATTTTGACTCATTTTTTGACATGTTTTCACACAGATGGGTTTCCAGCTTGCATGTACAAATAAAACAGGCGAAAATACATTTCCTGCTTTTACCAGTTTTGTATTGCCCAGGGCTTAAACAAACCAATTAGATTTCCCCTTAATGTGACTTTTATATGAAACCGTCCCAGCTTGTTGCTTAGCTCTGCTGTTTTCTAGTAGGGAATTGTAGATTTGTGGTAGGGCAGTATTCAATTTACATAGCCACTGAAATGGTATTTTCAGAGGAGTGAAACAACACAATATTATCTTATAGTTATTTTAGCTAGAGCATTAACTTGGGGAAAACCTCTGAGACCTGTGATAATTTGTTACAGAAATAGAAAAACATGGAACCTTTAATATTTTCTAGTTTCCTGGTTCACTGTTATCCATCTGTTCGTCTCTGTCTTTACAATGTTTGTCACTATATTCTACTTAAGTTTCATTTCCTCCGTTCCTAGACTTCAAAACTTATTAACCACCAAACAGTATCAAATTAGGCTCATAGTAAGTGTTATGTCTAGATGTCTTAGGTAGAGATAACCATCCCCCAACTCCGGTATTAGAGCCCTCACAGCAGAGAGAGTGGGTGATGACATATATTTGAACATATATTTTTTTTATAATGCAGCAATAAGAGTATTTTAAATTGGCATATGACTTTTTGCATGGGTCTTTGCAGGAGCCACGATGGCTCCAGGAGTTTCTGAAAACAAAATGGAGTATTCATAACCTTTTTAATGCAAAGCAAGGTACTGTACTTAAACACAGAAAATATGATTTGTCTGAAATGTAACCAGAAGAAAAAGAAAAAATATATATTGTGACTTTGCATAATTAATTTGGGTAAAAGTCTTTGCATACAAAAAATAGAAATACAAGTTAGGTGATGTAGTGGTTATCACTGTCGCCTTGAACCTTTAAGGTCCAGGTTCGATTCCCGTCTGTGTGTGCATGCAGTTTGCATGTTCTCCCCGTGCTTGGCGGGTTTCCTCCCAGAATCCAAAGACATGCAAATTAGGCTCTATTGCCCGTAGTGAGTGTGTGAATGTGTATATGTGCCCAGCGATGGATTGGCACCCTGTCCAGAGTTTACCCCGGCTCATGCCCTAAGTCTCCTTTTATAGGCTCCAGGCCCCCCGCAACCTTCAATACAGGATAAAGCAGTATAGACGATGAGTGAGATATTGTGTCCTTAGATTATAAATGTAAAATTAATTACTGTACGTTTATTTTGTAAAAAAAAAAAAAAACACAAAACCTAGGAAAACAGTAATTTTGCTGTGGTCTCATTTTTCCAGAGCTGTCTGTATGTATATACACAGTACACAGTTAAGTCATAACACTGTATAGCAATTATATCTGACTGGTGACAGAATCATGGGCACCCAAGACTTCTCTACACCCCTGGGGAGCAAAGACCAGTCCACCCCACCCAAAATCACAGAAAAGTTACACTGCCACAAAAAGTAAACACTGGCCATGACAGAAGCAAGCATCCATAGGATCTGCCAGACAAACAAGCCTATTCTATGGAGGGCCCACCCTGCAATCCACATGACCCAAAGTATCCGCCGTAGCACAGTAATTTCCTGGTCCGCAATGCATTTAGTGGTATTTTTGGCACTGTGGGCGGATCCTGCTGAAAAAGGAAATCAGCAGCTCCGTAAAGATCATCTGGAGATGGAAGCATAAAGTGCTCTAAAGTCTTATGGTAGATGGCTGTGTTGACTTTGGACTGAAAAACAGTGGACCAACACCATCTAAAGACACGGCACACCAAATCATCACTGACTGTGGAAATTTCACAACCGACTTTAATCAATTTTTATTTCTGTGCCTCTCCACTATTCCTTTAGACTCTGGGCCCTTAATTTTCAAAAAGAAATGCAAAACTACTTTTGTCTGAAAAGAGAAATTAGACAAATGAGCAAAGTCCAATTCTTTTTCTCCTTTTTTCTCCTTCTCATTTTAGTCTTGTCTCTGGTTCAGGAGAGGCTTGATTCTAGGAACATAACGGTTGTAACCTCTTGCCTGAAGATGCCTTCAGTGGACCTTGATACACTGCATACAGCCAGCCCTTTTAGTGATGACCCTCCTTGTAAAGGATTTTGGTCAGCATCTGGGCAACTGTAAAGTCTGCAGTCTTCTCCATGCGTGTACTGCAGTAGACCGAGAAGTTTATTTGGAGACCATGAGAGTGGTGTGGGATTTATTTGAGGGAAAATCCCCACTCCACCTGGTGGATATACACAGCATTACTACTGGCTTACCATCATGGTGCTTAGAGGCATTAAGGAGGCAAAGCTGCATTCACTGTTTCACTGTGTTTGGGAATCAGCCCAGGTTCCATCATGGACCAGCTGGCAATTGAAAATAGCTGTATCTGTAGCAAAACAAACAACTGCCAAACAAAAATGTCATCAAGGAAATAATAAGGTCAACTTAGCATCAACAAAACGCGGCCATAATGAAAAAAAAAACATTCTTAGAAATAAATGAGAGGAGGTGATCCCCACTTTTTAACAGTAGCTTCCAAGCAGATAGCTCCATAATGTATTTATGCGACCTGATAAGTCATTTAAAAACAGTTTAAAAACCTGATAGGGCATTTAAAAACAGTTTTCATTGCCTTAAGACAATAGTATTCATCTTGTCTAAAAAGGGAAGATGTACAGTAGCTACAAGCTTTCATTTAAATCGGCAAGAGTCATCTATTTACACGTTTATTCAGTTTATTTTTGGCGCCAATCAAATATCAAGCATGCCTCCTATTTGACTGAAATGAAACCAGGCAGACACACACGACTTAGGACATACAAAGATCTAAATCCCATTTTAAGAAGAAAAAGAAAGAAGGATGTTTCATTTATTAAGATACAAGTTTAAAACACTCATCTTGTGCACAGTAAGTAGATTTTAAGAAAAACATTGATATTGTACAACATGAAGTAATCAATAATAATGATAAAAAAAAAACATTAAAATAAAAACACACAAAACTGGTCAATGGGCAAGCAAATTTCTTAAAATTACCTAAAAATGGCACAGTAATGCAACATTTAAAGGATGACAGACCAGTATGCTCTAGCTACAAATCACCCAACCCTTTCAAAAAAAGAACAAAAAGAACAAGAAAGTCACATTTTACTGTATATTCTGTGTATTTAGGCATCCCAGAGTGTTAGAAATAAGAAAATAAAAACCTATAAAATAATCAGACCTACAGTATAAACAGTTAATATTTATAAAAACACACATTAAATAGTATTGTTTTCAAAGTAATTTCTTATCAAGAAACGCTTAAAAAGTAAAATCTTTTAGTCTATTTACAGTAAAAATACAGCCTGGTATTTCATTAAATATATAAATCTAAACCAGTTCTCTATGCTGCATAATATTTCAATCAATAATTTCAAGAAATTAATTTGCATTTTGGCAGCAGACATAATTTAAAATAAAAAGCCCAAAGACTGCTAAATAGACACAGGCTCATGATGATGTGGGTCAAATACAACACTGACCTATGTTTAGAGTCTCATCAAACATCTTTTAACAGCTCGTTTGTAATTGTCCCTATTTGTCCTCTCAGGCACATAAACAGAATGAATTACATTATATATTAGACATGATTCACTTATGTCCTGGTAACCCTGTGTTCCAAAAACCCATTTTTTTTCTCTACAATTATACTCCTGTTTGTTCTTTAATCCAGGCACGGAATTTGGGGACTGTGGTGTAAATTCCAGGTTTGTTTCTTCGGGCACACCCATCACCCCAGCTCACCACACCTGCCAGGAATGTTCGCCCAGCTAAATTAGAGCTGGTCATAGGGCCCCCTGAGTCACCCTGGAAGAGGGAACATACATTTATATATTATTTACATACATAAATTCACACATACATACATTTATATATTATTTACATACATAAATTCACACATACATACATTTATATATTATTTACATACATAAATTCACACATACATACATTTATATATTATTTACATACATAAATTCACACATACATACATTTATATATCATTTACATACATAAATTCACACATACTTACATTTTTATATTATTTACATACATAAATTCACACATACATTTTATATTATTTATATTATATATATAATATAAGCTGATCTGTTTGCCAAATACAGTAGGGTCATGCAACGCAACATAATGATCCAAAGCACACCAGTAAATCTATTAGAATCGCTGAAAAAGAAAAGAATCAGGGTTTGGAATGGTCTAGTCAAAGTACTTCAACCCAATTGAAATGCTGGGGTGAGACCTTATGAGAGCTGCGCATAAGCAAATTCCTAAATACCGCAATAAACTGAAGCAATGATGTAAAGAAGAATAAACCAAAATTCCTCCACAAGAATCAGAGAGACTGATGAAGTCATACAGGAAACAATTATTTTAAGTTATTGCCAGTAAAGGTGGATCAATAAGCTATTTAATCATGGGGGGTATTTAGTATCGGCCACGTTTCCTTTCACTTAATAATGGCATTAAGAAAAAGTTTGCTGATGTTGTGTTGGCCTAATCTTGAGACACAAAAACTTTACAATTAAAAGAGGGGATATTAACTTTTGAACATGACAGACAGACAGATAGATGCATTTAGAAATGGACATTCAATTAAGAGAGAAAAAAAAAGTACACTATACCTGACAGGCATCCACCCCTCCTGTTAGAACCCCAGCACATGTCATGCGCGAAGTGAGCTGCCCTTTCATCAGTGTATCACATACTGTGCTGTTAATGATTCGGACTTCTGCTTTCTGCAGTACTGTTGCACCAGCGCCTATACACACACACACACACACACACACACTTACTTTAATATTTATTACACTTAAATTATCAAGTCCTTCCAGAGAAATATCTGGTTTGCTCACAGCCTTTGTGATGTAACCAAGTGCTTGAGCTGACCAAGTTCACCAATTACAGCTAGTAATTAACAAGTCACATCATAGGCATTAAACTCAAAAAAACCCACCTCCTTCTCTGGTGGCCCCCCAGCCAGTGATCGTCACTGATTTGCCCGCGGGGAAGTTGTAAGAGGGAGATGGTAAACAGATGGGCCGGATGGTGTCTTTAAAAGCGACGGGGCTGTCCAGTTCCATGAGAGCTATGTCATTATCAAAGGTATATTCATTGTAACTAGGGTGAGGAATTATTCTCTTTAGGTTACGCTTTTCTGCTTTATCCATCTGCTTTTGTGTATGGAGACCCAAATACACCTCCCATGAGCCTGGCTGAGAGAGCCTGTCCACAAAAACAAATACACACAGTTTTTGTACTGCTTAGGACATATTTAAAATGTTACTTTGTCCATATAAAAACCCTTTTGTACATAATCCTATTTATAAATAGAGGAAAATAATAATATAGACAAACAATTTCTGGTAAGCTATATACTACCTAAAAACCATTCTCTATTTTAAACTAATCGCCCTGGTAGATATGAAGAAGAAAAATCAACAATATTTACCTAACTTTTGGTTCGTCTTGAACACAATGAGCAGCAGTGACTAGCCAGTTTTCACTGATGAGTGATGCTCCACACACATGAATAGAGTTTTTTATATGAAGGCTGACCTGCCAAGGAAACTCTCCCTCCGTTGCATCCAGCCCTCCCACAATACGGGAGGTCTTGAAAGGATGCAATCCACACACTAGAATAGAGGCAAAGAAGTATTAATAAAGACATAAACAAAAGAATCTAAAGTCAGGGTAAGTGATTTGATATTGTATTATGCAAGACCTTAATAATTAATGATACCACCATGTGGCAACAAGGGCACGGTTGAGAATTGGCCATGAACGAGGAAAGAAGGCAGGTTGAACATGCAGGCACAACAAGTTCTCCCAAATAGACTTATGCAACAGAAACATGAAAGGTACCCGTCTCAAACAACCTCTACTAAATGTGCTATGCTACTAGTTGATTTTTAATTGAACAATTTAATATCTAAGAACACCAGAAAATTATTTAATATCTTTCATGTGGGGCCACGTGGGGCCAGCAAACTCTGGCGTAGGCCCACCATTAATTCTTGAATGATGCTGATGTAGGAAAGTGCCATTTTAAAAGTATCCTAGATATTGGCAAATCACCTTGCTATTATGTTATCATGATGATTAATCAATTACTTAATTTCTAACGATTTTTGTGTGTTGCCTCAGTTTGTTTTAGTTTCCTTTTAAATCAAGTGTTCAATCGAAATCACCCCAAGGTGATTTATGGGCATAAAGGGATGAATTGGATGAAGCTGATAATCAAATATTATATACAAAATCCCAAATAATAAATATTTGTTAATAAAGAATTTATTAAAAAGATAAACCACAGGTAAGATTTTACCACCACAATCCTCATCAGACCCATCTGTGCAGTCATTCTGTCCATCACATTCTGGGTTCTCCTTAGTGACACATTGGCCATTTTTGCACTGGAAATTAGTTTCCTGACACACAGTGCCTGGTAGAGGAAAAAGGGCCAAACATGAATACCATGGCAACAGCACCATACTAAATAGAATTAGATAGCATCATGGATAATCTTAGCACAAACATGAGGTACTGTTTCTTACACAAGAAGCATTACTATATTGCTAGTCCATGCCAAATTTTGTGTTTTCCTTTAACTTACGTTTTCCACAGTCTGCTTCATCTGAACCATCATCACAGTCTTTTCTCCCATCACATCTTTGTTTCTGTAAGATACAGCGACCATTTCCACAGACAAATTCTCCTTCTTTACAGGTAGCTGAGGCAGAGAGAGAGAGAGAGAGATGACAATATTTTATACAAAGACAAAATTACAATACAGAAAAACTGTAATTAGAGATTACAATTCTTACCACAATTCATTTCATCAGTTTTGTCTCCACAGTCATCAACACCATCGCATTTCCAGAACAATGGCTTACACAGACCATTCTTACAGCTGATCATGTTAGCGTCACACTCTGTAGGAATAAAAATTAACATTAAAAAAGTATTCACACATCATATTTACTTATGCAAGTAGCACATATGTAGTAATAATAAACAAAAAAATTAATGGCTGAATGATTAGAGCTACTGAGTGGAACTGCCTTTTCTACTAAGGTTAAGAAGGTTTAACTAATAGTGATCACCTTTCCAGGCAAATAGAGCTTATTATGAGCTTATATGATGCATAGAGTTAGTTTAAAAATATGTTGCATTTCTCTGGATTCAGACCAAATACTAAAAATGGACCAGGAGGGAGTATTGCTGAATCTGCCTTATATAAAAATGTGTTAGTAAATGTGTGAAAGATAATTTTGATTAACAGAAAACCTGACAACCAAATATATTTGTGCATTCCAGGTAAGTGTCTTGGGAGTACGTACGGCAAGTCTTCTCATCACTACTGTCTCCACAGTCGTTCCAGCCATCACAGCGCAGGGTAGGGCTGACACAGCGTTTGTTGTTGCATAAGAACCTATCAGGACATGCTGAGGGCACGAGATGGAGCAAGAAGCATTAATGATGGCTGTAACTGCTTTTGGCACTTGAAGGTGTTGAATAGATATGTACAGGTGCATCGCAATAAATTAGAATATCATCAAAAAGTTCATTTATTAGTAATTAAATTAAAAAACTGAAACACACATTATATAGATCCATTACATAAAGACTGATATTTTATTTATTATGGCTTACAGCTACTCAAAACCCAGAATTCAGTATCTCAGAAAATTACTTTAGACAGTTTTTAAACACAGAAATGTTGGACTACTGAAAAGTATGAACATGTATAGGACTCAATACTTGGTCGGTGATCAGTCTGTGGCACTGCCGAAGTCCAGGTTGCTCTGAAAGTGGCCTTCAGTTCTTCTGCATTGTTGGGTCTGATGTCTCGCACCTTCTTAAACCAGGTATTAGTACTATATTAGTACAGTATTAGGCAGTGTGAACAGGTGCCAAGCCCTGCTGGAAAATGAAATCAACATCTCCAAAACCAATCTCTTAAAATGTCCTGGTAGACAGCTGTGCTGAACTTGGACCTGATAAACCGCAGTGGACCAACACGAGCAGATGACATGGCTCCTCAAACCACCACTGACTGTGCAAACTTTACACTGGACCTCAAGCAACTTGGGCCACTCCTGTGCCTCTCCTCTCACAGGAACTTGATTTCCAAATGAAATGCAAAACTAACTTCCATTTAAAAAGTGGAACAACAGTTCAGTCCTTTTTATCCTCAGGCCAGGTAACATGCCTTGGACGTTGTCTCTGTTTCAAGAGTGGATTTAAGGAATGCAACAGTAGCCCATGTCCTGAATACATCTGGGGTGGTGGCTCTTGAAGCACTGACACCAGGTGCAGTCCACTCCGTGTAAATATCCCCCAAATTTTTTAATAGGCTTCATTTAACAATCCTCTCAAAGCTGCAGTTAACCCTGTTGCTTAAACACCTTTTTCTACCACACTTTATCTTCTAGACAAATGTCAAGACAGAATTCTTCCCTATGATTGTGTAGCCTACTGAACCAGACTGAGAGACCATTTAAAGGCTCAGGAAACCTTTGCAGGTGTTTTGAGGTAATTAGCTGTAAGCCATAATAATTTAAATGAAAAAAGAAATAACCACTTGAAATACATCAGTCTGTGTTCAATTTTTTAATTGTATTACTGAAATAAATAAAATTTTTAATGATATTCTAGGTCATTGAGATGCACATGTAATGAGTTCCCGATAGAGTTTAGGGCTTGGCACTTACGGTTACTTGGTTCAAAGGCTGTAAAGGTTGCATTAAACCCTCGATCCACATATGACTCATCGGAGTAGAAAACAACAGTCATTTGGTTTGAGGTGCTGGTCCGCACAGTGGAAGAAGGTAGTTCACCACAAAGCCTATAAAGAAACATATAAAGTTAACACCAGAACGCAGAAGTCTTTACTTTCCAGAATGTTGGGCTAAAATACACTGGCATTAAACTAAATTTTATTTTAATTTTTATGGGATTAACCTTTTTCAGTATTCCTGTAATATTCCAGTATTGTACATAGTCAGTTTCATAAGTATTTGGTTATTGACAAGGTTAATTCTGTAATCCATAAATTTCTGTGTGTGTGTGTGTGTGTGTGTGTGTGTGTGTGTGTGTGTGTGTGTGTGTGTGTGTGTGTGTGTGTGTTTGTGTGTGTGTGTGTGTGTGTGTGTGTGCATATGTGCGTGCATGTGTGTTGGCGGTGAGACATAATAAATTGCTGTACTCTTATACTGTTGCTGCTAATATTTTTGTGACTGCTGGAACAGGCAAAAGCGCACACACACATCAAGTACATGAAACTGCATGATCACTCACTTTTCATTATTGACCTGGACATAATCCTTCAAACAAGTTTCACCAATGGACATCATGAACTTAGAGAAGACCACCTTGACATACATATTCGATGGCACCTTTGGGACAGAAGTACATACAACCTTATTATATGCAATTTTTGGAATATTTACATAGTAGATTAAAAAAAAAAAGAAAGAAAGAAAGAAAGAAAGAAGGAAAAAGAAAAGACTGCCTAACCTGAATATTCCATTCACACCTCATTTTCGGGGGATAATATTTTGGAAAGTTGGGTGATGTAAAGGTTCCAGAAGTTCCGGTTAGAGTTCCACCACACGACATTGCTATAGACAAACAGGAGAAAATATGATTTTAATTCGGACTAAATATAAGGAGTATTTGAAGGCATTTATTTAGACAAAAGCAGACTTAGTATATACAGTATAATATAAAAAAAGAAGAATTATCCCAGAGTCATGCCTTCTTTTTGTCTATGTTAATAATAATCCTACTGCCCACACTGATTTAAGCAATATTTGGACATTTTACATTGCATTCTTGCTTATTAACTATTATGTATCAACCCATGTCAAAATTAGTACACATATTCACAATAGTGGCCCAAAAGTTCATTGGCATTGCTTCCCCCTCCACACTTTTGGAAATACATTCTACCAGAACGTAGATGTAAAATTTATGCCATAAGAGCATTAGTGAAGCTGTGCAAGTGATCCTGTGAGAAAGCCTGGTGTGCAATTAATGCTTTAGTTCAGCCCAAAGTTCTGTTCAGTGGGGTTGAGGTCAGGGTCCTGTGCAGGTCACGTAAGTTCTTCCAAACCAACCTTGGCAAAACAGTTTTGCTGAGTCTTGATGTGTGCAAAGGGCCAATCACATCCTCCAACAGGCCTGGGCCCCACATTTCCAGCAAGGGAATTATTATTGCCGCAGCATACAAAGACATTCTAGTCAAGGGACCATTTTTAATTTAGCACCATTAGCACAAGTTTGACTTCATATATAAATCTATTAATTTTTTTTTTTTTTGGACATCTACATACTGTATGTGGATTCTGTAGATTTCTATCTTTTAGATAAATCCCTTGATTTAAACAACTTTTGCAACTATGATGTTATAACTACTTGGGGATCAACTTTGTACCTCATATGCCATCGAACGCCATATGTTTTTCCCCCAAAGTGAAAAGTGACCCATTGTGTGCTTTAGAAATTTGTGGCAACAATTTGGGGAAAGAGCTATATACATATGATGGCCAGGTGTCTATGTATCTGACAGTAAATGAACTGTAAATTAATATGCTGGACAAACTACCCATCGCTTCCTAAAACAGTTCTCATTCATACCTCTAGCATTGCCTCCAGGCACCTGAGTCACTTGAGCTCTAAAACCAGGATACTCCCCATCATCATTAGTTACCAGAGTCACCAGCATCACATTTCCAGAGGAGATGAGGCTAAGAGGGTTATTGGGAGAGTAGTGTCCACATTTCCTATTAGCCAAAATAAAAAATGCAAAAAGATCCAATTATTCATAACTTTAAATAATAAAATACAACATGAATGATATCCTAATGTTAATATTAAAATGGTGTTTGTACTTTTATAGTAATTTAGAACTTACTAATCACTGAAACTGAAGAAATAAAATTGCTTGTTTCAAGTAAAAAAAATGATCGACCCCTGTCAGCTTTCCAATTACAGGCCGATATCAAACCTCCCCTTTATTTCTAAAATTCTGAAAAAGGTAGTATCACAGCAGCTAAGTTCATATCTACTGTACATAGAAATAGCATAAACAAACTGTATCAGTCAGGATTTAGGCCTCATTACAGCACAGAGACAGCACTTGTTAAAGTAGTAAATGACTTCCTATTGGCCTCTGATCAGGGTTGCGTCACTATTGTAAGACACTACGATAGTGACTCGTAGTCACTATCGTAGTGTGACGTGTGTTACCCGACCTCAGTGCAGCTTTTGACACTATTGATCATAGTATTCTCCTTCACAGATTAAAAAATGTAGTAGGAATTAAGGGAACGGCCCTCTTGTGGCTTAGATCCTATTTGACTGATCGTTATCAGTTTGTAGATTTAGATGGTAACCATTCGCATGTTCTCAAGTGGAGTTTGGTGTTCCACAGGGTTCAGTTTTAGGCCCACTGTTTTTTTCCCTTTACATGCTTCCTCTGGGCAACATAATTCGTAAACATGGTATTAGTTTTCATTGTTATGCTGAGGACACACAATTATACGTTTCAGCAAAACCGGATGAGAAAAAACAGTTTACTAAAGTTGAGCAATGTGTGCAGGACATAAGAGATTGGATGTTAATTAATTTCCTTCTGTTTAATCCTGATAAGACAGAAGTTCTAGTCATAGGACCACAAGCACCTAGAAGTAAGCTTTCTGAACACACTGATTTTAAATGGCCTTTCTGTTCCATCAAATGCAACTTGTTAAAAGCGCTATACAAATAAAATTGAATTGAATTAAATATATTTCTACTTTTCATTAAATCATGCCCAAATATTATGAGATGTTGCTAGTAAAAACTGGTTACAAAGGCAAGGTTCAGGAAATAAGTAAATAGGCAAAAGAAAAAAATATATATGAAAAGTTGTCAGTAAAAACCATAAAAACAGGTGCATAAAATGAAGGTCTGAAATAAAACATTTACTGATAACAGTTTAAAATGTTGCTGTTTAACTTTAAATCGTTTACTCATAAATAATTTATGACTAGGAACAAAACCTATTTAACTTATTAGGCTGGGACTACTGTCTTGTCTCGTCATCCATCAACAGTATCTGTTATGAATAGGCCAAATATATACTACCTGGTTTTAATAAATACATAAATAAATACATAAATAAATAAATAAATAAATAAATAAATAATAAAACAATTGAATAAAACTTTGCTAAGCCTAGACCTGACCAATTGTAGCAACCCCAGAGAGGGGGCTATAAAAACACATGGCCTTATTACATTGCTCTAAAGTCCAATCTTTATGCTGCCTAACAAATTGAAGCTTTATTTTTCTGAGTACCCTCACTAAGTGGGCTTCTTACGGCCACAAAGCTGTGTAATCCCAATCCCTTAACTTAAAAAATATATACATAATTTTAAACATAATAGTTCTATTATGAACTATTTCTTCTATACTATTTCTTCCCTTCCTGTTATGCATTTATTTTGCAAAGTACTTGCTTCACACACAGCTTTATACACTTCATACACAGATTATGGACAAAAGTGGTGTGTAGAGAAACAGCAAGAAACAGATATGCACAATTAAAGTCTTCTGCACAACCAAAAGTCCCAGTTTGGCTTCAACAACGCTCGCAATTTAAATTTTATATATTTTTTTAATTATTTTTCATTTCTGGCAGGTCTGATCCTCTGTAGGATGGGAGAAACCAGTTTGACAATTACTTATGGAAGGTAATAAACAACAGTCAAATAAATTATCTACTTTTCCAGTGAAAAACTCAAACTCAGCATAAATTCTCTAACAAATTTGATGGAAAATACTGAGCACATTACAAGGGAGAAAATGTATTTTACAGTATTAAAACCCTTCTCATTACACTGCACTACTGTCCTTATTCCAAGTCATACAAGTAATGTTTTAATTTTAACTTTTTTTGTGGGAAAGTTAAAAAGTTCCATGCACCTGCAATGTGCCGGCTCGAATCATGCTTATTAATCAATGTGTTCTGGCTTGTCTTCCCTTTATAGCCATAATGAGCTTTATTTTCTGTTCCATCAGAAAACAAGTTGGTACTGTAGTTTGTACATACTGAGTTAAAAATTAACATGATCCTAACAATTGTAAACATTTTTCTTTCTTTAAAGCTCATGCAGCATGCACTTCACAGTAAAATAATATTAAAGACCTACATTTTTAACCAATTGGCATCAATAAACGTTAAACTGTTTCATTTGATCATGTCAAGTCATCAAGTCTTCATCCTGCATTTGGTTCACATCAAAGTCAATCCTCAAGAGTTAATTCACTCATCCTAGGAATTTAAAGCTAAGAGTCAACTCCATATCTTAATACACAATATATTCAAACCAAAAAGGTTCTCCTCATACAAATGAGGCAAGCAAAATGTCAGACAGTAGTTAAAGAGCCAACTGATATTTATTTTAGATAAATTTTGAATTAGATTGAAAATTCAAAATAAGAATTCAAGTAGGACTTGAATTGTGGATTTACAGTACCAAGAAAGTTATTGAAACCAGGACAAATTGTAAAGAATAGTGTCGCCTTGTATAATTTTTTTGTCTTTAATTTGGCCAACATAAACCTATATAACATACAGAACGGTTGGTGAAACCCATTAAAAGTGAGAATATGTGTTTATGCATTGGACAGTGACAACATATACTTTATCTTCTGGCAGTTATGTGAACTATACTTAGGCTAGATTTTATTCCTGTTACAAATAAACTCATTAGGCTCACTACAATTTTGCACACAATAACTTCAATAATTAACCACGCATGAAATGTTATTGACTTGCCACTAGCAACCATTAGATTAATCAAAGTGTAGCGCAACAGATTACTATTTGTTTGTAGGCCATGAGTCGAGTGTTCTATAAATAAGTCTACAAAAGTTTCATATTGCAGAGTACAATAAGGACAACTATTTCAACGGTCAAATGCACATTGTTAATGTGCTTGTATATTCATGACTAACAAGTAGAACAACTTCAACATGTGCACATGTGGTTATTCATAGTGAGTCAATGCATGAATGTGTTATTTTTCATCCATTTTCATCCTGTTTAACATTTTAAAACATATTCTTAAAAAACAAATGAAAAAACTTACTTAGCCATGAGTCGTTTCTCGATTGCCCCTAGTGAGTCATATATTTTCACATAGTCATTCTTGCAGTCTTCCTCCAATTTGAAAGTAGTGAATTCCAGTTTGATGACGCTGCCTTGGTCAGCCCGTAATTTCCACTGCGCAAATGTATTTTGTGGGTATGGGTCATTTGGAAATCCAGGTGACCTAATCTCAATAACTTCATTGGGCTTGGTGTGCCGGGAATACGTATATTCTGTAAAAACACAAAACTTAGTGTCATTTCTGGAACAAAGCACACAAAATAGGAAGACTTGTTTTTTTTGTTTGTTTGTTTTTGATTTTAAAAAAAATACAACTTACTACTCTCTGTAAACATCCGTGAATCTAAAGCTATCGCGGAAAAAGGACCAAAGAGAGAATTAGACGGTTAACTGCCAAAAAATAAAATAATGAATAGAACTATGCAACCATTATGTACCTGAGGTATCAATTCTACTAAACATTAAATTTCCAGTTGATTCCGTTAGACGCCGTTGCTTCTTTATCACATCATCCATGTCCTTAATGGCATTATCCACAGCAGTCTCTTGTGACAGTGGAACATGGAACTCTGACAGATAATATGCGATTACACTGCCTTCACTGTAAACAGAGGGAAGAGAGACAAAGTTCTTAAATTTAAAAAAAATATGCAACTGGCTTTACTCTCAAGAAATTTGAGTTATTATCAACTCAGTGTATGATTCTCTTGCTTGTTGGGTTAAAAAATACAAAATATTAACTGACCGTTTAGTAATGTTTATATTATTATTGTTATTATTATTATATTACTATTCTTACAAGTAATAACCGGGACCATACACCTGCTCCGCTGTCTATACAGCTTTAAGCACCGGCAATTAGTTCTGCACCACGGATAAAGGAAAAGGGGCGGGGCGCCGTAACTATGCATGGCCAGGCTTCTTATTTTCTTTCACCGTCCTGGAGACACCGGTGTTGGTCTGGACTGCGATGTCTTTTTTGTATATATTGCATTGCATGCGGATAAAATCCTTCAGGAATTATTAACTTAAAATACACTTTTGACCGCATGCAATGGACACCAAAGTCAAACACATACACAGATGCAGAGACCTATTCCTTACTTACAGAAATATGGTATTGAATGAATATTAAATGATACTCAATGGTATCTGCATTTTGTTTGTGCCATATAAGTACGTTAGCTCTTCTGACCTGACAAGATTTACAGTGGGGAAACACATAAAAGTTACAGATTAATGACAGTACCTGAATTCAAAAACTGTAGAATCAACATAATACTTGGACAGCTGCGGAACCCCAGAGTACAGATCTCGTAACTGAAAATGAACAATGTTAGGACACAAATGTTTTTATTAAGGCAAACAATGAGCAAACTGAAGCTGATTTAGCCAGGTGTTCTGATAATAGCTCTTACCTGAGCTGCTACCTGGGCTGCCAGGGCCTTAAACTCTGGAGTGTCGGGGTTCTCATAAGCATCCGTAAATTGTTGATTTGTGATGTTCATAGAGCCTGCATACATCTTTTTCACCTTGGTGTTCTTTCGGACTAAAAATTCATACAGAGAGGTTAAATCTCTGAACATTAGATGGGCCAAAAAAAAAGGCATAAATCTCTACATACAAAATCTCTATAAATGAAATAATCAAAATAGAAATGTATTCACATCTTAAAGTCATGGGAGAAAGAAAAAACACATCAGTTTAAAGATTTTATTTAAGGAGAGGCAGAAGTACAGTTGTGTTGTTCTCTCTAACTTCTATAAACAAATAAATACCTCAGGTGACAACAAAAAGCACAACAGGTTTCATAGGTTTCCAAACACTCTTAATATCAATAGCTTGAAGTAAACATTTTCTGTATGATGTTAAAATGTCTAGCGCATTCATTACAACATTTCTTCTGTTCATTGATGCGCAACTCTGTTAAGATCCCACTGCAGCATCTCGTTGGGATTGTGGTTTGGACTTTGACAACACCTTGATTTTTTTCTTTAGCCATTCTGATCAATTTGCTGGTGTAATTGGGGATCACATATGCAGTATGACTCACCGGTGGCACCTGAGATTTATTACTACTATTTTATACCAAAAGAATATTCTGGTGTAAAATAGTATTTATTTGTCTGAATTTATGCAAGTTTCTCAGGTCCTGTGGCTGCAATAATCACTGCTCCACTAGACTGTCTGACTGTAGTACGATATTTTTGTCAGAATATGCTTTGTCTGGTTTTTCAGATAAACGCCAATGTCCACCATGACCAGACATCTCCATCAAGAAAAAAAAAATCTTCCAGAAAATGGTAGTGGTTTGTTAAAATGCTATTTTGCTAACCTAAGTAGTGTTCTTTATTTCAATTAAAGTGGATTTCATAAATGTGAATAATGTATAATGTGACGCAGCTTAATTAACAGTTTGACCATGGTCTGGATTTGCCGGGACACCCTTTGCAGGAGTGAATGGCAACTGCCTGGAGGACTCCCAGTATGCAAACATTACTTCTTACTGTAGATCACTAAATTTCCACTTATTTGGACAAGGCCTTTAATCCACCCAGACTGAGGTGCATGGCTGTTGTCCTTCCTTTTTGGCATTATGTAGACAAACAACTATATTCTACTATTCCCTTTATAGAGGTAGTTAGATTTCCTTATGATTAATCTAGACTGTATTAAACCGGTTGCAAATTATTCTCTCAATTGCGGAAGTAGGGACGGTACTTTTTTTATTTTTTTATTTCAACTTGGTTTCTAAATGTTGGTTTACTTTTTGAAAACAATCACTGCATATTACAATGTGTTACATTTATTTATGTTGTTTGTCATCTACGACATTTAGTTTGTTCATGGAACTTGGTGAAGACGTAATTAGTATTTAGGCCTTGATGAATAAAAACGAATATTTGAACTGACTGGAATTTCTTGTTTTCCATAAGTGTATGTTGTTCTTACAAAATAAGCATTTACATTTTTTTTAAGTTTATATAGTTGTTTTTTTTTACATGGAGAAAAGTAGTGTTTTATTGTTGAATTGGAGCCTTAAAGACCCAAAGTGTTGCTAGCAGATCATTGCAGCTCAGATTGTTGTAAAAATCATTATTTTTGCCCCAACAGTAAATATAAGCATTCGGACCAAAGTGTAGTTTCATGTATAACACATTAGGTGGATGACATTTAACAATACTGAATAAAAGGAGAACTCACAGTGGAAATGCCATACAAGAAGTCCCGTCATCAAAGCCACAATGGCTGCAAAGACGACTAGGCCAATAATGGCCCCAGTCTTCCCCGGACGCTTCTTCTTTTCAAACTTTTTTGAATCTGTTGCTGGAAGAAATGTAACTGCTTGGTCCCAGTCCTTGTCCTAAAGAAGCAAGGAAGAAGAGAACCTCATGGTCCTGTTTCATATTATAGTAAGCAGTGGGTGGGAAGGGGGAAGGGGGAACCTTACTTTAGCACCTTACTTACACACACACACACACACACACACACACACACACAAACAAGGCGCCTGCCCACAAACGGAAACACTTATCTGTCCTGATTTATTTTTACTTTTTTTTGTAACGCATTAGAGTACTTGGATTACTTTTTTGATGTAACGAGTAATCTAACGCATGAGGTCTGCCATTTAAGTACTCGGTTATTTATTTTTTTTTTTTTATGTAATCTGTTATTCAGACAATTTATGTAATCTGTGAGTCAGACAGCAGTGATTTCATTAGTGTGTGTGTGAAAGTCATCCTGCAAGCCCCGCCCGATAACCCGCCCCTCTGTTATTCATGCTGTTAGTTGTTAACAGATTAAGGGCCAAACTTTGCTGAGTGATGATGGTAGAATAATTATAAAGATCTTGACTGAAACAACATACATAAGGAATCACAAATTTTCTGCAATGGAAAGGTATTCGCACTAGTTACTTTTATCAGAAGGTAATGCTGTAATGTAACTGATTACTTTTAATAACAGTAGTTTTGTAATGTAATTAGTTACTTTAAAAAGTAACATTCCCCAACACTAATAATAATTAAATTTTGAGGTACTTACTATTAGTGTTTAAGTGCATGGATCCCAGTATGCTTGACCTCAAATTTTAGTAGGTTTGTGTAATATGAACAATAATAATGTAATATTGTGTACAACCAGACCATCGCATTATGCTCAAGTCCACTTAATAAAGGTGGTCTCCAGCAAGGAACAGCGTAATCAGGCATGGTTTGAATTGAATATGAAAGCCAACCCTACTTTTTTTTTATTTCCGAAATCAAGCTGTGTCTTTGATAAGAAGAATGCAGTATAATATACAGTAAAACCTCGGATTGCCAGTAACGCGGTTTGCAAGTATTCCGCAAGACGAGCACAGATGTTTTATAAATTTTGACTTGGAAAACAACAAGTCTTGGTTTACGAGTACTGAGTAATATGTATCACACATGCGCTTCTTCTTTTGACGCCAAGCGTCACATGATCACAACTGAGCCAATGGTTTTTCTCTCGCTTGTGCTGCAGAATTGTGGGTAATCATCTCCCCTGCTAGGTTTGAGTGTGCGTCTTTTACTGGTATAATCAACATCTGTGCATGTGTGTACTGTTTACTATAACACTGTGACCACGTGTGTACATGTGATAAATAAAGCAAAAGAAATTTATTTTTACTTTTTTTTAAAGTAAATGCAGGTTAATTTGTTTTATTTTTACTTAATATTTTGTGTTAATTATTTTTAGGTATTTATTTTTTTGGGCTGTGGAACGAATAATTTGAGTTTCCATTATTTCTCATGGGAAAATTAAATTTGGTTTATAAGTGTTTTGGAATATGAGCCCGCTTCCAGAATGAATTATGCTCGTAATCCGAGAAAAAAACAAATATGAATCACTTCCTTTTTTTTACAACAATTTGCTCTAGTTGCTACGCCAGTATCATTAATAGAATCTTAAATAGTTGCCCATACTGTACCACGCAATTTTTAGATGGTGTGTGGCATTTTCTTTCTCTTCTCCCCATCTCCCGGTCTGTCTCTGTCAAGCTGCTCGTGCCCCTCCTGAGCTGCCTATGATCCAGACCACCTCTGCCCTCTGGACCAGTCTAACTGGTGCCCTGTTTCTGTTTGGAGATCTTCACGCATGGAGGCCCAATGTGGTCTGTGTGGTGACTGGGGACGGTTACACTTTACCATGGCCTTGGCTGATGCCTGCAGTTCTTTGAGGACCTGTGACTGCAGTCGCCCCATAGTTCCATAATTTCCAATTGAGCCCGAGCTTCCAATAACAAACAGGACTCCATATTAACTTAAACACATCATCTGATATATTGAACTTCCAGCTGCCTAACGCAGAGTATGGCTGCAAAACATTTCCTGCTATCAGTTATCACCCAAATAAGGATGGGTTCCCTGTTGAGTTTGGTTCCTATCAAGATTTCTTCTTTTTGCCATCTCATGGAGTTTTTCTTGCCACCATCGCCCTCGGTTTGCTCATCAGGGACAATCTGATCCTTTTAACTCAAAGATATTTTTTCAAATTTCCTACACATTTCCATAATTTTCTTTTGATTACGTAAAGCTGGTTTGCAACAATGACCATTCTTAAAAGTGCTATGCAATATGGTATAGTTCATGTTTTGATTTTAGTAATAATGTTGTGACTGTTGTTGGTGTTGTTAATGAACGTTTGGCTTGGTTCTCAGGGATTACAAAAAGCTCATAAAGGAAAAGGGTGCGATTATAGTTTTTGTTTGTTTATTTTATATATATATATATATATATATATATATATATATATATATATAAATAAAATACATATATACACACACACACACACACACACAGACACACACAGACACACACAGACACACACACATATAATTATCAGATATGTAGCAGTATACAGCTTTTCTAGCAAGCATGTATCAATACAATAAAACATTATTTTTACTTAACCTAAAAAAAAATGGATAAGGTGTGTGAAAAAGCACATCAGAAGGACGGATGGGGATTTTACTAACTACAAGTCATGGTTCCGGCAACACACAGATGTAATCAGAGGACAAAGCATACTGAAACTATGACTCAGATTTGGCTCCCATGTTTGGCTGTGGCAATATTGCATGCTAAAATTACATCACAGTGCTGAGCTGTTTTGTCTTGTCAAGTGAGTGTCAAAAATTAATCTAATGATACACCAACCAGCACTAGGCAAGACTAACAAACACGTCCGTGATATTTTTTATTCCTAATATTCTTAACATCATTTCTTTCCTTTTTAACCTAAAAACATACCTTATACACTTTGCCTACAGTACAACTATTAGCATAAATTTATCTATCTATCTATCTATCTATCTATCTATCTATATACATACATACACACACACAGTATAAAAGATTAGGTCCTGTCCTTAATTAATTCATATTATAATTACTTTTACATCGTATAGTGACTGGACTGACCTGACCAAAAGTACTATACTAGTATTTCATTTAGCCTTTCTAAAATCAACCCATCGATCATTTTTAATCCGACATATTAAAACATATCTTAGGAAAACGTGTAAACTACCTCATTTGAGTTATCCCTTTGCCCAGGACCGGCCCTCCCCCGCTGTTAGCAGTAATACACTACCTATGCACTGTGTTTTTGCTGAATGGGGAAACAAACCTAATAATATTGCATAATTCCATATGTACCATATTGCTGGCATGAAGGCAACACCAAGGCAGTTTTGTTGCAGGAACGCATGATAAAACATGTTTGTCAAATAACTTAAAACAAATACGTTAAGTGTTTGAGGAAAAAAACTACATGCCAAGACTTGCTTGGCTATTTCACTGGAGAGACACATTCCAAAAAGTCATTAGTGTATAGAGTAATGTATACACTCAGGTACATGTTAAATCTCACTATTACATTAGATTAGGAATAATATATAAATAAAATCCCCAATAACAGCAAACTGTATTGAACTTTTTAGCATCGGTGGCAGAGTCCATTTTGTAAGCCTGAAATTGCAGAGGAGGAGATTAGCCTTTAGCTTGTTAAGGTTCATTTAGTTTTAAGAAATTAAGTTGTAGGAAAAATAAGGAAGTACAAAAACTTAACATCAGTTTACCCCTCTCTTCAAAAATGCCATTTGAATCAAGTATGTTAGTTTAAATATTAACCTGTTTCAGTTGAACACAAGACTTTCATTTTAAATTTAAAAAGCACACACACACACACACACACACACAGGTAAAGAATTAAAAACCTCACCAAAACAAATTTAATTAGCTTTTCTAAAACATCATTTAGAGTAAGTAACTCTAATCTATGTTTTCTGTTTGAATTTCTAATACGTTCAGTAAAAAAAAAAAAAAAAGGTCATGGATTTTGTAAAAAAAATATATATATATATATATATATATATATATATATTATATAAAAATATATATTATATATATATATATATATATATATATATATATATATATATATATATATATATATATAAAACGCATGTCTGTTTTTTATTCTAAATATATAAACATTTATAAAAATCCCAAGTAAACCGGCTTGATTGGTGTGAAACTCAAAACAGGCCATTCCGTCAGTCCGTAAAACTATCTAGAGCGACAGTGGCGTAAACAGGAACAGGTTAAAGACAGGTGTAATCTTCCACCATAAAGAAACAGAGGTAAATAAATGTCCTACCGAAGACTTAGGAGTGTACCGCATTCCTGCATCCATTGGGTCCATTCCTGACCCCCTGTCGTTGTCTCGACCACTTTACGCTCACGACTGCACTCCTTCAGGAACAATAGCCTACAGGTTGGGTAAAACCAGTCCTCAAACCAGTTTTGCTGTTCCTTGTCGATGGCAGGTGAATCGACTGGGCCCAAGCAAACAAAAAGCCGCAGACTATTAATTAAAGCGCGATTGTTCAAAATATACGACGCAAAAACTAATAACCGCAAATACACACTGTAAAAAAATCAGTACGACAGAATAAAACTCACAAAAACCCAAAACATGTCATCCACCTGTGTGAGCGAAGGAAAAAATATCCGGATTCAGGTTACTGTGTGTGTGTGTGTGTGTGTGTGTGTCCCTTAGAGCGAAACTCACCTGTGTAATTCCTGGCCGCGCCCACGTCGAGCCTGCAGAGTGCGCAGTGCAGGTAAAGGCATAAACGTCACACATCAGGAAATCGCTGTTGATGCGCTGGGTTTTTGGTACATTGGTATCACTACGGTTTTCACTCACAGCTACACATAGGCGAAGAATCTTCACTCTGGTTTCTGTTGAGTCAAAATGACTCATAACACTTGTTTTTGGCATGTATGTATGTATTTATAGATATATTGTATGTACAGTATATGTATATATAATAGGTCATAGGGAATACACAGGTCAGTACTATTATGGTGGCAAAAGGCGGGACCGACTCAATATGAAGAAGTTGGTCATTATGATATTATGGCTGACTGGGGTGTCTGACTTTTTTGCTGACTGTATCCACACCAATTTTACACATGGATTTGTGTGTGTGTATATATATAATGCCTAAATGTAAACGTAAATGTATATATAGCTATATATATGGTCTGAAGTAAAAGAATATTATGTTATAATATTATATAATATTGGAAAACATGATTTTGTTTTTTATAATAATATTCATTTACCAAAGACAGAAGTAAATTCATAAATGCATCTGTTTTGAATTCAGAAAAATCACATAAATTAGTTATGTTGATGTTTTTAAATATATATATAAAAGGAACTTTTAAGCACACCAACACATTTTGGATAATTTCATGCTCCCAACTTTGTGGAAACAGTTTGGGGATGGCTCCTTCCTGTTATAGCATGACTGCGCACACAGAGTCTGATCTTAACAAGATAGAACACCTTTGGGATAAATTAGAGCGAAGCCAGGCCTTCTCGTCCAACATCAGTGTCTTACCTCTCAAATGGAAGAATGGTCAAAAATTCCCATAAACATTCCCATCAAGACAGGTATGTTTACACCTCTCAAATATATATATATATATATATATATATATATATATATATATATATATATATATATTTACTTATGTACAGTAAGTTCAATAATTATTTGATTTTCCAATTTTTTTTACTTAGAAATCATAGAGGGGTCTACAATTTTTTAGCATATGTGCATTTCCACTGTGAGAGACAGAATCTAAAAAGAAAAATCCGGAAATCACATTGTATGATTTTTTAAGTATAAGTATTTGAACACTTGCTTATCAGCCAGTTTTCTGAATGATACAGAGGAGTCCTGTGGTCAGATGAGACCAAAGTAGAATTTTTTGGTCTTCACTCCATTCGCCGTGTTTGGAGGGAAAAAAATGATGAGTATCATCCCAATAATACCATACCTACAGTGAAGCATGGGGCTGGAAGCATCATGCTCTGGAGGTGTTTTTGTGCACAGGGGACGGGACGACTGCACTGTGTTAAGTAGAGGATGAACAGGGCTTTGTATTGTGACAATTCCCTTCGTCAAAGCATTAAAGATGGGTTGTGGCTGGGTCTTCCAACATGACAATGACCCAAAACACACAGCCAGGAAAACCAAGAAGTGGCTCCATAAGAAGCATATCAAGGTTCTGGAGTGGCCTGAATCCAATAGAAAATCTTTGGAGGGTGCTGAAACTCCGTGTTGCTCAGCGACAGCTCTGAAACCTGACAGATCTAGAGAAGATCGCTATGGAGGAGTGTGTCATAATTCCTCCTGCAGTGTGTGCAAACCTGGTGAAGAACTACAGGAACCGTTTGACCTCTGGAATTGTTAACAAAGGCTTCTGTACAAAATATTTTTAAAAATTTACTATGTGATTAAATACTTATTTGAGAGACAAAATAAGAAAAAAAGTCCAGAAAATCATATTGTAGGATTTTTTAAGAATTTATTTGCAAATTAAGGTGGATAATTAATTGTAAGTAATTGGTGGCTGCTTAATACTTTTTTGCCCTACTGTGTAAACATTTTGTCCCTGAAATTGATGTGTTGAAAACAGAAAACATGGGCAAACGTAAGGATTTGAGTGACATTAACAAGTGCCAAATTGTTATGGCTAGACAACTCGGTCAGAGCAACTATAAAACTGCAGCTCTTGTGGGATGTTCCCAGTCTGCAGTGGTAAGAACCGACCAAAAGTGGTGCAAGGAGGGGCCCAAAGAGGCGCCTAAAAAATGTTTACACACTTAAACATCATCTATGCTCTTTTAAAAAACTTGAATTGACTTATGGCAGTTGCTGCTGTCATGTGAACAAAAGAAGAGAAGCCTATAAACTTCACCATCAAAAATATATGCCTCTCTTCAGTAACATGATAACATTAACGATGATGCAACAACTGGCACAGGCATATTTCAAGATCATAATACCAGGATTTAATGGGTTCTCCGTGAATTTCCACCACAGCGTCGAGACCTTAACCCTACAGAGAATCTTTGTGATGTGCTAGAGAAGGCTTTATGCAGCAGTCCAACTCTCCCATCATCAAAATATATTATTATATTATATTATATTATATTATATTATATTATATTATATTATATTATATTATATTATATTATTCAGTAGGCTACACAATCATGGGGAAGATTGCTAACTTGATAGTTGTCCAGAAGACATTCATTGACACCCTACACATGGAGGGTAAGACACAAAAGGCACACAAGCAACAGGGATTAACACAGCCATGAGAGGATTTGATTCAAGAATTTGGGCAAAATTCACAAGGATTGGACAGCAGCTGGAGTCAGTGCTTCTAGAGCCACCACGCACAGATGTATTCAGGACATGGGCTACAAGTGTCGCATTCCTTGTGTCAAGCCATTCTTAAACCAGAAACAATGTCAGAGGTGTCTTACCTGGTGCTGCATTAGTCCTTAAACCATTTTTTCTCTGATTATTAAACTTCAAAGACAAAAGACAAAAGTTCTCCTCCTTACTCTTATTAGTTTTTCACCATAGGAGAACTTTTAAGGGTTAAAAAGCTTCGTGAGCATTTTAGTAGGATCTGCTCTTTAATTTTATGGAGAGTTCTTGAGAAACACAGGCAGTTCTAAGAATCTCCTTATAACGTCATCAGTAGGAGCGACTCTTGCACTATGAATTTTTATGAATACTGCCCCGGGTTTAGACAGACTTAACGTGCAGTTTATGAAGAAGGAAAAAAGGGAGTGCAATCAGATACACGAATTGAAGCATGAAAATGTTACTTTACATCAATGTTAAAATAATACAGTGATGGATTTTATGCTGGTTAGATGTTTTCTCTCTTACTTTCCCTCTTCATCTACTCCTCACCTACTCCCACTCCCAGCTAGACCTGGCACTCCTTATTTACTATTAATTACAATGCTTCTGCCCTCTGGACCTACCTGATTCACCCTGAAGCTGAAGTCAGATTAGAAAAACATAACACTAATTAAAATTCACATTGAAAATCAGAAGCTATAGAAAGGTAAAAAGTATACTTAAGACTTAATATTCACCTATTCCATGAATTAAGCTAAATGGTTAGGGGTGTTTGACATGTTAACCACAATAGCTACTGTCTATCAGCAAGTACAAACCAATGTTGACTAATTTGTAGGATGCTTTATTAAAGTAACACAACTTCTTTTTTACAGATGTGGTAGACTGGTTTCTTTATTTTGCTGCAATATCAAGGCACCTCAGATCAGGGCTCTGCTCTTCTTTGACTCATATTTATGTGTATGAACTGAGCCCACTTGCAAGCAGTTATTGCAAATTAGTTTTAATCTCTCACTCATCATCTATACCACTTTATCCTGTAGCTTCATAGGGGGTGTGGTGCCTATCCAGAAAAATTAGAGCATGAGGCGAGGTACACTCTGGATAGGGTGCTAATCTATCGCAGGGCACACACACACAACAGGCAATTTGGGAACGCCAATTTGCCTAATCTGCAGGTGAGGAATCTGGAGTACCCAGGGGAAACCCACCAAGCACGGAGAGAACATGCAAACTTTATGCACACAGAGACAGGAATCGACCCAGGCCGGGAATCAAACCCAGATCCTGGAGGTGCAAAGCGACAGTGCTAGCCACTACACCACTGTGCCACCTTTATTAAAGCTGTTCTCTGACATTTTAAAGTCTCTGCCTTAGAGAAATTTTCAGAACAGTAGATCCTCCTAAACCATTGCAGTATAAAAGCATACCTATTAACCTATGTTCTCTCTCTCTGTCCAGCTACAAATGTTATTCTTCTTGCCTGATGAGATGACTATGATCTGGACACCTTCCACATTCTTGTAGTGCCTAGAATCCTTATATTGTACTTCTGTTTGGAGTGTCCTTCATCCATAAAAACCACTCACTTTTGCAGACGATAGTCATACAAGGCTTAGCTAAAGTTGGCCATGAGATTGCCGTGGATTTCCCCACAGGCAGCATGAATAACATAATCAATGTACTCAACTATTTGCACTTGCTTCATTATACATTGGATAACTTTACTTGGATAGTATATGTGCTAATGGAATGACAAATTACACTGATGCTCATACTGATAATATTTTCATCAGACTTACCACTGTCAACTGTCAGTGTCAACTAAAAGGGGGTTGGATCACTTTGAAGGTTTCTTCCTCATGTCATCTCACAAAGTTTTTTCCCTTGACACCTTTGCATCTGGCTTGCTCATTAGGTCATTGAGTAAAGCTAACCCTAGGTAATTTCTGTAAAGCTACTTTGTCCAAGGATAAAAAGGCAATATAAATTAAATTTATTTGTCAATTTATTAATGCCACAAATATGTATGCAGTGTTACCCACAGAAATACAGTTGATTCCACTTATGGCAGTTCTACATTCTGTTTGTTGCAAAGTTGTCATTGTTCGTTTGAACATCTTATTTAACAGGTAGTTTTGAAAAAGAAAACAATTCAATGACCCTTTATATTTTCTGGTAATACACCTGGTGCGTTCTGCCTCTCAGGGTGACTTGGATCCACATCAGGGTTCAAGAATGTACAGTAACTTTATCTACTTATTCAAGCAGTTGATATTGAAAAGTTGGGTCTCTTATTATTCCTTCCATGAACTTCCATGAATATTAATGTAGTTGTAGGGTAATCGTAATGATTGAAATAGAACAGATGCAGAATAAACTATTAATTTCACATCAGTATCAGGTAATTGTATGATAGCTACTTGCAGGTTGGAGGCTGTATAAGAAACAACAGTAGGAAGTAATTACTATGCTGTAATTATAAAAATAGGTGAAGAAGGTTAGCAAAAATGGTCATACAACGGACAATTGGGAGAATTGTAAGCTAATAGTGACCAAGCAATACACAAAAACTATATTTAAAAGGATGTTGATGAGTTTTATGTTGAATAGTTTTATTCATAGACTTATTGTAGAGGTTAAAAACCAGTTCACTAAAAAAATTGCTTTGAAGATAAGAAAATGAAGAAGCCATATGCCATGGGGAATAAGATAAAGCAATTTAATTTTAAAATAAAGCTTTAAATATATTAAAGAGATGTCTCAGTTTTCAAAATTTGATTGCATATCAAAGGTTGCGACCTAACATAAGAGACAAATGATAAAAAGGATGAATAGGATGCAAAGACAATATGCCCTGCTAGAAAAACCAGCTTAGACCAACAAAGTCAACCCAGCCTGACTACCCAACATAATAATTGCCTTAACTACAATCTACAATCATTACATTAAAGATTATTATCTTTATATTCCTGATATAATTTTCCAGTTCTTTAAGAAGATTTTATGGCATTCATAAAGTAATACTTGCATTTATCATAAAAGTTGCTTAAAACAGAAATAAACAGTAAACAGGCCTTTCCTGTCACAGAACTTGGGTTAACATCCTGCTATCAGCAGAGACACAATGGTGTCAGACTGGCTGATAGATCTAGATTATTTCTTATAATGCAGCTGAAAAAGTGAACTTGTCTCGCTTTTCATCTCATTTTATACACTTCCTGCTGCCTTCTCTCAGGGTGTACAGTATCTATAACTAACATTATATGTGTTAAACAAGATGATAGATCAAAAAATGCAGATGATTGAAATCCAGAGATTATACTACAAGTGTATGAGAGAGACTTACTGGATGCCGACTGCTGTAAAACAAGACATATAATAATAATAATAATAATAATAATAATAATAATAATAAAGCTTACATGTATGTCCCAGTGAATTGGGTTCCAGGTGCATCAGTTTATACATTAATAACGTAAATTTAGGAAAAGATTATAATGTTAAATAAAATATAAAAGAGTAGAAGAAATTAACTGTATTTCTTCTGTCTCATCCATCATACTTATTGACATATGGGCCTAAGACAGTTAATGTTCCTGTCTTGTCTGAGGGACTGTTTGTCACTTTTTTCAGTGACAATAGACCTTCAAAACCATTATACAAAGCAGTTAGTAATGAAAACATATTTTGATGATGCATGTGCAATATTTCTGTCTTTTTTAAGATGTCCCTAAGATTCACTCTCTCACTCACTCATCTTCTATAGCGCTTTATCCTGTATTCAAGGTCGCCGAGACCTGGAGCCTATCCCAGGGGGCTTAGGGTACAAGGCAGGGCACAACCTGGTAAGGGTGCCAATCCATCGCAGGACACACACACATACACACACTCACACACTATAGGCAATTTGGGAACACCAATTAACCTAATCTGCAGGTCTTTGGACTGTGGGAGGAAACCAGAGTACCCGGAGAAAACACCAAGCACAGGGAGAACATGCAAACTCCATGCACACAGAGATGGGAATTGCCCATGTCAGGAATCCACCCTGGACCCTGGAGGTGCAAGGCGACAGTACTAACCACTATACCACCGTGCCACCTCCTGAGAATCAAAACATTTTAATTGACTTTTGTAAAAACACCTTGTTTAGTATGTTACCTCAGTCATCCACAGCATTTTAATACATTTATTTATGCATTTCATTTCACATAAACAGGATAACCTTTATTGTGTTGTATTTAAAATTTTTAATTATTTATAATATTTTATAAATATATTTTGTCTCTATGTAAGGAAAACAAATTGTTGAATTGCATGTATTGTTGTCAAGTGTTGTTGTTTTTGACAACAACAAAACCCAGGTGTAAAAGCCAAACCATGATATTTATTGGTTCGTCTAACTAAACAAATATTTTTTGCCACTGTCTGAGCTAATTTCTTGCTTTGTGTAGTCTATTCTGATTAAAGATTAAAATATGATAGTTCTTCATAAAAATATATATAGTTTTGCATACAATATGGAAAAAAAGCCTTTTACTTCCCAATGTTTGTATGTAAATATTTTCATAATGACTTCATGTGAATAAAGGTAGCACTTCACCTTCATTTAGTTTTAAATAATTTGCTTGGTTATCATAACCTTAATGTTTAATTTTGGATTTAACATTAGTGACAATATTGTCATGACATGAAACAATCAGTCACCAGAGTACTTCCTATTTTTACTGCCTGTTAATGTGTATTTTCACACATTCACAACAAAACCTACTAGGCAATAAACCTGTCTTTGGTTGTACATAACAGCTATATGTGTGATACAATAGTTTGACAAAATTAATATAGATTTAAACATGACCCGCAGCAAGGAGCCTTAGTGGTTTGGACCTTGAGACTCCAGGGTTCGATTCCTGCCTGTGTGTATGGAGTTTGCATGTTCTCCTCTTGCTTGGTGGGTTTTCTCCAGGTACTCTGGTTTCCTCCCACAGTTCAAAGACTGAAGGCTAACTGGCATTTCCAAATTGCTCATAGTGTGTGAGTATATGTGTATGTGCCCTGTGATGGATTAGCACTCCGTCGAGGGTGTACCTCTTCTCATGCTGTAAATCTTCTGGGACAGGCCCGAGGCTCCCCACGAACCTGTATACTAGATAAAGTGGTATAGATAATGAGTGAATGAGAGTGAAACTATACATGCCTGTGTGTGTGAGACGGTTCAGTGGTGAACCTGGTGATGAGCTGCAGCACGTCATTGAGCACAAGCTCCGTGTCTTTAAAAACCTTAGGAGTTGGCGGTACCACAAGTGGGAAAACTTAAATATATACAATATGTCTTCAGTTGGGCAGGAACTGCTTTCAAGAGTGGCACAAAGTTGTATGACTGTGTATAGTCATGATTTAGATGAAGTGACTAACAGCATAGGAACTATTTTTACCAGCATACTAGACACTATTGCCCCCATCCCGTTGAAAAAGATTAGAGATAAAACACCTGCACCAGATAACACATGACTACAGTAGTCAAACTCAATTTTTACTGAAAAAAATCTACAATATAAGAAACAAAATAATGGAAGTTCAACCCTTGAGAGCTTCCTGTGATCCAGTTCAGCCTAACACTCCACATCTAGAACTAGTCTTACTTGAACCTAGTGCTGCATTCGACACTATAGATCATAATATTCTTGTAGCTCGCTTACAAAATGAGATGTATTAAGGAACCGGCACTAAAATGGTTTAGATCCTACCTGTCTGATCAATACCATTTTGTAGATCTAAATGGAGAACTGTCCGGTGTAATGCCAGTGAAATACGGGAGTCCCACAAGGGTCAGTTTTAGGACCTCTACTGTTCTCAATATACATGCTTTCATTGGGTAACAACATTAGAAGATTAAGTTTATAATCTGCAGTTATGTATCTTATTAAACCACAATAAAGACAAGAACATTAATATCCATGTTGTCTAGATTAACTGAGTGTCAAAGATATAAAATATTGAATAACCGGAATGTTTCTATTAAATTTAGATAAGGACATTGGTCCAAAACCAGTATAAAAACATTTACATTTCAACTTGCATTAAGATGTACTATTACTATTAGATCTACAGTGAAATACCTTAGAATAATATTATAGGCGTAATATTAGACAGCCACTTGTCCTCAAATCATTATCTAGTAACACTTCCCTCTCAGTCACATACAGTAAATGTCTGAAAGCCTCATTATGCAGCTAATTATGTAGGTCATTGTCTTCTGGTGTAAATTATAGCATTATTCATGACCATTCGTGTTCCCTTGTGTATGGACTTTTTAAACAAAAAATGTCTTATAATTTAAATGAATAAACTGTACAGTTTTCTGTGAATGAGTGAGCAGGATAATTTTCACATTTTGAAAAAAACATTTTGAATCCAGTTCATAAAGGTCTTGGGCACAAAGGTTATAAATGTTGTTTGTGGTCTTATTTCAGTTACTTGTTTTTATTGTTTTCAATAACCATGCAACATGTTATTTCCTCAAAATTACAAACAGTTACATGTTGCTCACATATTATTGAAGTCCAGTTTGTAATCCAGAGTAATCTGAGTAATACATTCAGATTCAGAATGATCTGACTTTAGCCATTTATATATAGATAAGTACAAATGTCAACAAGTTAGAACTTATTCAGGGCCCCAAAAAAACCGCCAACCCCTAAGGGTTATTAATAATGCAGGCTCAGACATTGCAGCATGGATTCTTTGATGTGTGTTATGTTCTGTGGGTAAGAGCCTTTGTTGGCTCTTATCTCCTTCTGCTTTTCTTTGGGGTGCAGGTGCTGTGGCGAGCGCAGATAGTACAAACTTTGCTGGAGTGTTAAATACACACACATTTACAACTTTCGTGAGCAAAAAAAGCATCTCACCCTGGGTTCCACTGCTGTTGGCCATGAACAGGAAACAACCCTCTGCAACCCTCTATGACTTTGCAAGATGTTGTTTTTAAAGCTGCTAAAGGAAAGCCAAAAATGTAGAGTATTTATCATGAATTCCTACATGCTCAAAAATGTTACAAATTTTGAAGCATATATTTTATCATAAACTTATAATAAAATATATGCTTTATATTCTGTTTATTCTTGCATTATAAAAACATTTATATCAACATTACCATTTAATTCAACGTAACCTTCAGCAGAGTTATTTTGTATTTATTCCAGTATCTGATTATAACCCCTGTGACAGAACAAGTCACAGGGGTTCATATGTGAAGCAAACATACTGTAGCTAACATGAGATAATAACATGTAGCCACTGTAATAACATGAGGCCATCTAGTGGCTGGCTGTGAAACAATTTTAACCTTACCTATTTTCATGTCGGCACTGACAGAAGCATTTTCCATAAACATATGTAAATGTTGGCAGATGTTCACCAGCATATAGGACACCTTATACGGTATACTCACCGTCATATTTGTACTTATTTAACTCTCCATATGTACGGAAAAATTAACACTAAATTTGATTTACATACGTCTAAAACACCCTTAGCATAAGTGCATATGCGGGTTGAATGCTTTCTGAATGTGAAATTTCTATCAGAATAATTTATATGAAATTTGATAAAGTAAATGTAACTGTGGCACAAGATGCTGTGCTGCCTGCCAAAGTCTGAATAGTTGCCATGCGAATGAATCATAACACATAACTGAATCAAATGATGTCTCTAGGACCTAACAATCACTATTTATCTTAAAACCCATCATCTCAGCGGAGAAACATTCTGCATGAGTTAAACAGCACACGCACTTGATAAACCAAAACCTTTTTTTTCTCGAACATGAAATTATTTTATTATGCAATGAACTCTAACTTAACTTTAAAAAGTTTACAGTTCAATAATATATTTACCTTCATACATTTTAGAGAAAATTACTATAAATCACACTGAAGCATATTTATCAACGTTCATTGCTGTTTAAAATATAGAACAATCAAGGAAAGAAAAATAACTGGGGAACTGAGGATACACAAGGAAGGCAATCATGAGTTGTGCAGTAAAAAGTTATTGCAGTGAATTCATAGTTGCATCATTGATGCAATCAACAACAGTAAATAAGAGGGTCATAAGATGTCATGAACTGCGGCTAAAGGCATTTCGTGCATAGTAATAAACGTTGGCGCAAAGGAGTCTTTGGGCACAAAGCATGAACCCACAGCATCAACTGTCCTTTAGCAAGGAATGCAATTGGTTTCAGTTCCAAGGCACTTTTCAAAACTGCATGTCTAAACAAAAATATGTATGTCTTAGTGTTTTCTGCATTTGAATATGGCCCATAATCCATGTATGAGCTGCAGAGATGAAGGCAGAGGGGAAAAAACACTTGAATGAAGACAATGCACTGCTATTAATAGGATGAAAAAGAAAACAAAGGAAAGCTCAGGGTATAAGCAGCAGAGGTGGAGCAAAAAAATAAGGTTAACGTAGGTCACTCTCATCCTCTTGTATGGTTTTCTTAATACGCAGCAGGATAGTGGTGAGCCACTGGTCCAGTCTGGAGATTGTGTCAAACTCTTTCACCTAAAAAACAATAGTCAGGTAAAATAAAACAAAAAGGAAGAGAGATATAATGACATTATTGTCTTTAATTTTCACTACATTTATATGTAAGCATTTGTGTCATACTTCCGCATCTGTGGACAACCGCAATAAATTTTAAATGAAACAATGGAGATTTGATAAAGCAGCAGACTTTCAGCTTTAATTCAAGGAAACTAATATTAATGTATATAAAAGAATATTTTATTACAGTTTGCAAAAGGAGCTGCTTTTACAGTACATAGTTCCGTGATTCTCACCGGGTCAAAATGAATTGGTCAAACTATAAAAATTAAATATTAGAATTTTATTTTAATATTTAAATACAAAAACTTTCACAGGGCCTGACTGTCTAATGTCTGGAACCCATAAATATCATGAGTTTCCTCCCTTGATGTACTTTACCAGCCAATGTATATGCAATGTTCTATGAACCCCAAAGATGATTTATTCATATTCCAATAGTTTGATGTGGTGATGTACAGGGACAAAAACAAAATTTGCATCACTTTTCAAATACTCATGGACTAATAGATGCAGTAAGGCTTTTGTAATATTGCATTTTCCCTAAATATGATTGTCTATTTTTTTAAGTGATGAATTTCAGGAAATATAAAATATTAAGCTGGAATTTTGGATGATTTTGCTACAATGAAAAAATAATAGTTTTGTGTGATAAAATGTAAATAAATGGGAAATAGCTAGCACTTTGTAAAAGTTTCAAAATTGTTTAATAGCTGATCATATGCTCATATTTTTGTACTGATCATTCCAACACATTCCAACAGCAGATTGTAAATAAACCACTTGTTTGCACCATAACATTTGTGTTAAAATCTAAAATCCAAGTTTAAATGCAGTCTGAACCAAATAAGCATGAATGTAAATGAATATATTTAGCGTTCATTTCATCATCACAGTGAGAAACATACACTGTATCAATTCATTATAAATACAGCAACTAGCTAATATTTTAGCATGTTACTGAAAGCCCTTTTTAAAAAAAAAAATCACCGTTGTTTATGATTATATTGGTTTTCTTTACAAAATCAAAAGCATTATGTAAAAAAGTAGCAAAAAATTTATTAAAAAACAAAAGTAAATTATTATCCAAAATAAATGTTTTAATTTTTAAGAAAGATTTTTTAATTGTCAAGTTAGTGATGCACTATAAAGAATAATTAATAATTATTTATTTAATTAATAAGCTGCAGGAGATTTTTATCAAATGTGGCCAAAAGGGTTACTTACCGAGTCAGTATACGCATCAACATTCTGTTCCTCATATGCATCTAATAGTTTCTGTGTGAATGAAAGGAAATGTAAATAATTTTCTACAGCAACTATTCTTTACTCTCCCCTGTAAAGCGATAATATTTATAATCCATATTCCATTCCATTATATGTTTTTCTTCTTCAGCTTAAATGCATAATGCATTATTAATAAGCACTAACATTTAAAACAATTTTAGCTTTGCACAAATACAGCAGTAGGCAGTTAGCTTGCTAACATTAGCTAGCTTGCAAAAAGTACAGATTATAAACTGCCAAAAATTGATCATATAGATTTAATAGTAGTCAATATGCACACCATATTAAAAAAAGACAACAAAAAGCAACCAAGCATGTGACTTGTGAATTTTTACTTAATAGAATAGTCTTAATAATAGGAACAGGTTTAATAACAGAAAGCTCACCTTGATCAATTTGCATTCCCGGGAGTCTGAAAAGGCAGGAAACATTTCCTCATACTTCTGCAAAGCCAGCTGTTGAGGAACACAGTATAAGATAAGTAAAAAAAAAAATAGAAAGCCCTCATATATTTTAAATAAATAATGAATATATATTTTAGGCTTCAGTTTGTAACCTTGGCATTAAGCATATCAACACAGAAGTGGCAGAGTGCTGCTTTAAAGAAATAATCCTTAGCACTGTATTTTAATAGTGTGTTGTCCATTGCTTGTGCTCCAACCTGCAAACACAAACAAACGCGCGCGCACACACACACACACACACACGCACACACACAGTGAGAGAGTTTTTAGAAATTTGAACATCAAAAATAGTTGTATAGAGAAAACATGCAACTATATTTTCTAACACATTAAGTCTATTATGACAAATGTGGGAAAATCATAAATTGTGCGCAATGTTTATAAATTGGATTGTGTTGCACTCTACTTCACCATGTGGCCAAGTCAATGAACATTTATTAAGTTGGAGCGCGGTCAGAAACTTAACCTGTCAAAACTGCTATCTGCTGTCTAAACACACAGTGCACTTTAACATGGCTGCTAGTTACTGAGTACCAGATCATAAGACAAAAGCTCTAAGATCTTCCACTATCAACTACTGCATGAACTTTGAATAGAAAAATAACTCCACACAGAATACAGTGTGGCGAATAAAACGCTATATGGCCAAATTTATGTGAACACCTGACCTACGTACACTACCGTTCAAAAGTTTGGGCTCATTTGCAAATTTCTTTGTTTTTGTTTAGTGTTTATTTCCTACTTTCTACAACAATACTGGGGATTTCAAAACTATAAAATAACACAGTTAGTTGTTATTTTAAGACACAGAGGTCAGCCTTTCTGTAATAGTTCTTGCAAGAACAGTATTGTCAAGTGCATCTGCAAAACCCGTCAAGCACCATAATGAAACTGGCTGTCATGAAGGCCATCCCAGAGGGGCGAGACCAAAACCTACCTCTGCCGTAGAAAAACGACCAATTAACAGCACCTCAGATTAGAGGCGTTATGAAGTCTTTACAGAGCATAAGTAGCAGACACATCTCACCATTAACTGTCTAAAGGAGATTAAAGCATTTTTGGAGGCTTTCAGCATTCCTTTACAATGTAGAAAGAAATAAAAATCAGAAACGATCATGGAAAAGTGACCCCAAACTTTTAAACGGAAGTGTATATGAGCATGTTGAGCATAACATTACAAAAGCATCATTTGACAGCCTCCACTCTTCTGAGGAGGCTTTCTGATTTTTTTTTGATTGTTTGTGAAAATTGGTGCCCATTCAATTTAAAGATTTTTTTTTTCTTCCAGTTGAGGGTTTCTCTATTTTCATAACTGGATTAAAAAAACATTAAAAATTAAGAACAACTTTTTACAATTGTATTTTAAAAGTCTATTTTTTAATTTTCTCATTTAAATAATTTCAATATCTCAATTTATTATCAATCTCCGGTTTGGTTTGGTATAGACTTTTTAAACTCAGGACATTATGACATTTTGACATTCAATTACAGTAGTTCTGATGTTACACCAATTCTGACACAACAATTCATAACACACCTTTGACAGAATTTCTATTACGGACTTATCAGAAGGAAAAAAACATCATGATAGGAAATATTATTTTGACCTTACAATAATGTTTGTTTGTTTATTTAAAATTAAAAAAAGCGCACCCTCCATGGCTTTAAATTCTATCTTCCGTATCATCTCTGCCTCTTATAAAACACATATTGGAACAAAGTACTGTCTGTATGCCTTGATTTTAACAAATACTACACATATTTACAACACAAATATAAATAATACTTAAGTTTTGTACACAACATTTTCCACCTGTTCAGAAAGGCTGTGTCAGCTAATGGAGCAAAGTACCATCAAACACAGATTTTATGGTCATGATGTAGTTGACAGAGAAACTATAGAAAGGTTACGTATGTAAATTCACTCATCTATATGATACTGTGTATATATATATATATATATATATATATACACACAAAGATTGCATGAATTCTGAAATTTTGTAAACTCTTCAGAGTAGGATGATAAACTGTTTCTTTTGAAAATCCACAGTGGACCTGGCTGATGGACACAATAACAGTATAAACTGATATGTGCATTTGGTCTAACTGCGGCATAACATTTATGGCATGTGAACACCACCTTGGAGGCTATGCAAGGTAACACTGTAAAGCACAGCAAAGCACCATCACCCAACACAAAGGTAAGGTGTTAAAGATGTCAGACAGTGAGGTTTTGCTGGCAGCGTTAATGCTAATATTAAGCTGAATCCTGATTGAGAGTGCCAAACAAGATTAAAACAGTAATTGTTAAAATGGATTTAATAAAAACTATAACATACTTTTGGACAGTTGTTACATTTCAGAAACTGACTAGGGCTGACAATAAAGGAACAGTCTATAAATCTGCTGGTGTGTCTGTCTTTGTGGTGACTCCTGTGAGTAGCAGAACAGACAAATCAGAACCTTATGGGGCCCATAAGTCAAAACAAGAAAAATCCCCAAATGGCTTGTGTTAAAAATCGTCCTTCAAAAGAGAGTTGTTCTGTCATTATGTCAAATACAAGCGAATGAACTCTAACAAAGAAACTTTAGAGTTGCTATCAAGTGTTGCATTGGCATTTGGAAATATGTTGCTGTCAACCATTAATATGGAGTCCAAAGAACTGTCACTAAGAGCAAAGCAAACCATTATTAGTCTAAAAATAATTAAAAAAAAACTCTTGGAGAAATAGCAAAAACATTAGGTGTAGTCAATTCGACTACTTAGTACATGGAACTATTTGCATAAATCCAGAACTCTAGAAAAATAAACACAGAACAACAGTAGTAGATGACAAAGTTAAAAATAAAAAAAAGCCTTCTTCTCAGTAAATACAGGTTTTACCTTAAAGATTAATCCTCCAAACAGGAGGATAAGATTAGAGTTTGTCAAAAGACATGTGTAAAGTCTTGGAACAAGATTCTATGGAAAAAGGGAGAAGGAAAAGTACTTCTGCATGTATGACTGACAATGGAACTGACAAAAGCAGAAATGTGAATTCTAAACCTGGGAATGTACTTCAATGGCCAAGCCAATTATCTGACCTTAATGCAATTTAGCATGCATTTCACTTGCAAAACACACAAACTAAAACCGGCTGAAGTAAAGGCAGAGTTTCATAAATGATGAAACCCAGGATCTGACGATGTCTCGTGAGTTCTAGACTGTAGCTGGTTATTAAGGGCAAAGAATCTGCGACCAAGTATTAACCGTGGCAGTTTATTTTTAAGATGCTAGCTTGTCCAAGTACTATTAGTTCCTCAAAAAGAGGGAACAACTTTTTTAAAATGTTGTAATTTCTACATAGTTTACCTGATCTGTATTTGGGTGATTCCATCTCAAATCAACCAGTGGGTTCCACCACATGATCACAGATTTTGCTGATTTATTCACCAATTGTTGATATTGCCATGAAAATAAAAACCGACGATATGATCGGTTTTTGTCCCAACTCCCACTCGTTAAAAAATGGCAGCCATCTCAATTTTTGGCCTCAAAGTGCTTTTAGACATGCCACGCCCCTTTTTGAAATCCTCTTTTCCTTGATAACTCGCTTGCTTTATGTCATATGGAGATGAAACTGGGTACATTTATGTAAGTTTTTATGTAGATTCAGATTCTGCAATCGGAATTTGGCTATCTGCTGTGGTTATGGAGATATTTCTGAAAAAACGTTTTTTGGGGGTACCCCTTTTCGACCCCCCAGAACCCAAGGTCTGTATGTATATATGTTACTAAAAAAAATAGGGGTTACTTCACATCACCTTATATTAAAAATAAATAAAAAACAGGGGTGTGTTATGCCCTGTTTTATAGAAATCATCAAAAATTAATTGTCCAGGTTTTGCAACATTTAATGATTTGACACACAGAAATGTACTGCAATATCTGTAGAATACTTAATGCATACTCATAAAATCTGCTCCTTTCAAAGTAAAAGTTACCTCAAATTCTTCTGTAATGCATGTCTAGTCAAAGACTGATAATGACGTTATTCATCTCTCTACACTAAAAGGACTAATCACAGTTTTTTTTCATCACCCTGGGTATGTGATTCTGAAAGAACAAAGCCCACAAAAAAGAGTTCATGGAATAAGACAAAAAGGTACATGTACATGTACATGTACGAGACCTGTCAAGTTGCAGTGACACAAATAATATCAACTAGGAAAGGCATGCACTTTGTAGCTACCAAAGTCATTTTGATAGGAAATGCCTCCACAAATTTGTAAAAAAAAAAATATATATAATTCTTGTACTGGCTGGCTGCACCATCTGAGAAGTAATGCACATGATTTAAATTTGGTAAAAGAACTTTCAGTGGATTCATGAGAACCTTAATAAACTTGTGAACAACAATAGCATTGTGTTCCCTTTCATTACTGACGACACAAAAACATTTGCAACTTAGTGAACCATTGTTTTCACTACCACCCCTATAGTAAACCACGAAAGGATGCAGAATCACCTGGGATGTATCCCAATGAAAACCTTGAAAAGCATCCTGACAAATAAAAAATAACATTCAGCAAAATCCATGAGGATAACAGCCTCCTTTCCAATGGAAAGTTTCTTTTTCAGTTCTTTCAAATAAGCAGCTTGGGCCTTGGCTGTATAGTGATGAGCTGTGCGGGGGTCACATTTTTCACAAAGCCTCATAATGAAATCCACTGCTTGAACTGAACAGTGTCATCTGGGTCCAAATCAGCATTTTCGAATATACCATCAAGATTAGGGCTGGGCCATATCATACCTTCCACGGTAATACCGGTACAATGTTAGGCAATGATAAGAAAATGAAATATCGCGATAGAATATGGGTAAAACATGCATGTGCAGTGCCTTTGTTTCCAAACGCTTATGGCGGAAAAAGCTTGGCGGCGGCGGAGAATAAGAAAGGCGAAAGCGGATCGTTGAATGAAACACATGAACCAGAATTGGTTTGTAAAAATGGTGCAACTTCAGTGGTGTGGAATTTGCATTTGCACTGTTAAAATTTTATATAGCTTTAATGCACATACAAACAGCTGCTTTGTCTCGTGTCAATCATATCGTCAGTTATATCATTATCGCAAATATTTAAATATATATCGTGATAAATATTTTTGCCCATATTGCCCTGCCCTAATCAAGATAATCAGATAGTTTTGATTTAGAGGGGGCACTGCTCACACCTGTGCAACATATAGTCACGAGAATCCAAAGAACAGACAAGCTTTGCCATCTGGTCTTTGTAATCAGATTGTGATTAAGATAACAAACTACATTGGAAAGCTTCAGTTAATAAATTAACATCAATAAAACACACTCACCTGCTTTTGTTTTTCTGCACTTAATTAGCACCAAGAAAAAGATGATGCAATCACCAAGTTCCTTAAGTGCGAGGTCACTCATGATGTTGGTAGGAGATAATTCAACTTTCTGATCAGTATGAACCTGAATGGTTCAGTTACAGGATACTGTTTGACAGTGATCCATGTATCTTACATGTACCCCCATAAAATGACACATTTACTGGTAGATGAGGCCTATTTTGTACATCCATGTACATTCTCTGTATATAAAATGTGTATCAAATCGTAAAACATTTGCAAAACCTGGACAATTAATTTTTGATGATTTCTATAAAACAGGGCATAACACACCCCTGGTTTTTATTTATTTTCAAGATAAGGTGATGTGAAGTAACCCCTATTTTTTTGAGTAACATATATACATACTGATACAGACCTTGGGTTCTGGGGGGTCGAAAAGGGGTACCCCCAAAAAACGTTTTTTCAGAAATATCTCCATAACCACAGCAGATAGCCAAATTCCGATTGCAGAATCTGAATCTACATAAAAACTTACATAAATGTACCCAGTTTCATCTCCATATGACATAAAGCAAGCGAGTTATCAAGGAAAAGAGGATTTCAAAAAGGGGCGTGACATGTCTAAAAGCACTTTGAGGCCAAAAATTGAGATGGCTGCCATTTTTTAACGAGTGGGAGTTGGGACAAAAAAATTGGGGGTTTTTATTTTCATGGCAAGATCAACAATTGGTGAAAAAATCAGCAAAATCTGAGAGGTGATGGTGGAAAATTTCTCTTTCATTGGTTGATTTGAGATGGAATTACTCATTTACATATACAGCAGTCTGAACTAAAAATCAGTATTTACAGTATACAGTACTGTAAATTAAATACAGTATTTAATTTACAACGAGAGAGGAAATACCAATAATTTTGCCACTGTACAAACATTTATGGACTTATATACTGTAGTTTAAGAAGCTTACAGAACCATCCTCCATCCATCTTTTTTTTTTTTTTTATAAGAAAGCATTAAAGATCAATAAGCTGCTCTACCTCATTGACAAGGTGCATTTTTTTTTTCCCAATATCTTGTATGGTTAGATAACCAAAGTAGTTAACGTGAAGGCTCTGGAATCATTTAAACAATTAGGGGTTTATTTGTTTCCCCTGCATCCTAGGAAACCTCTGACAGGTCAAAAAGTATACCACAAAATGTCTCTTTTCAGTGCAAAAAGTGTTCCTGTTATCGTACTGGGACCTAGCACTCTTTTTAACTTTACAGTGACAGAAGACATTTTTGACACTTTGTATCTTAAATAAGATTTCGCTTCAACTGTTGCTGCAAGGCAAGTCTGTGTCTGTTTGATTCTTCTTTTATTACAAGTTTTAAAAAACGGTTTATTACTTTAGCTAACCTTATGTGAAATCCATCAAGAATGGTAAAATTGATGTCTTTTCCCTGATCAATCATGACTATTGTGCTAGTCTATAATTGCATAATTAAAGTTGCTCTTAGTCAACTGCATATTAATTAAGTCATGGGTTTAGCTTTTCTGATCTTGGCTCTTGCTTGTTTTTGATATTAATAAGTTTTTGAAATACCCATGAATGTTCTGTGCTTTTTTTCAAAAATTATTGGCAGTTTTAATGGAAATTAAAGAGTCTTAAAAAAAAAGAGAGAGGAGAGAACACATTTGTTTGCTCATCAAAGTCTTTGGCAGAGGTTTAAGCTTAAAGCTTCCCTAGTCTGTATACTGAGATGAGATAAAGCGACTTTTCTGTGTTTGTCAAAAAAACATTTTGTGGAACAGTAAGTCTGTTCAAATCCGAATAGCTCTCAAGCAGTCAGATTCTTTGAAATGCTGGCTACAAGATCTCATCCAAGCATAAAGCACAAAGCTTTTTCTCATGGACAGTGGTGGGGAATGAGTAAAAGCTTTAATAATAATTTGTGCATTTAGGGATGATTGAATGTTTGTAGTTTCTGTGATTGTTCATGATCTCAGCATAAGTTTGAAAACATTACAAATATAATATGTTAATGTGTAATAGGCCAGACTGTAAATTTGTCATAATAACCAGCATAATGAAACAATAAAAAAAAAAAAAAAAAAATAATATATATATATATATATATATATATATATATATATATATATATATATAATTTTTTTTAAAGACACAGGAGGAGTATACTCACTTGCTCATATATCTCAATGGCCTTTGGATACTGCTCCAGCTGAGCTGCATAGGCAGCAACTTTAAGCAGATACTTGTTAGCTGAGCTGTAGTGAAGAAACAATCACTTAGTCACACTGATCGAAGCAGCCTCGAAATAATATGCATTTTTAATAGAATAGCCATACACAATGGTTAATTTATTCACATAACCAGCACCCCAGATATGAAATAATTTTAATGTGTAGAGTCTTTATGCATAATAAATGATGCACCACCCGATAACTCCTTCAGTCTTTAGCTTAATTGGCCAGGACCAATGACCGACAAATTAGCCTCAGATATATTAAACAGTTAAATTAAATAAATCCAGGTAAATTAATGTGTACAGTGTAACAGAAAAGTGTCCTCGCTATTAATTGAGATTGTGAGTGGCACTCCCGGCTCATTCTACGGAGCAGATCGGCTGTGCCCTGGGGGCAGAGGGCACCATCACATCAACAGAGCTATCCTTCAAGTGTGTAAAGTTATGTTGGAAAAAAGAAAACAAAAAGGAATTGACAGGATTGTCAATAAAAAAAATTGTGATAAAAATGAATATGCTAACCTTGTGGATTCCTCTCCTTTGTAGTAATCAGCTGCTTGTTCATAGTGAGCTATTGCCTGAAAAAAAGTAAATAATATGTTAGCTTTTTCCCCTACTTGCATTTACAAGTAACACTTAAGTCCAGTAAACTACCAGTGTCTTTCATTTCATCCTTTCATGCCCATTTACAATGACAACCACCTATATACACTACCAGTCAAACGTCTGGACACACCTTCTACTGCCATGGTCTTTCCTTTTTTATTTTTAAAGACATCCAAAATATGCAATATTCTCCTTTGAACAGTTGATATTGAGATGTGTCTGCTACTTAAAGTATGATCTGTAAAGCCTCCATAACAGCTCTAATCTGACATGCTGTTAATTGGTGATTTTTGAGGCTGGTAACATCTCCTCTGCAGCAGAGGTCAGTTTAAGTCTTGCTTTCCTGGGATATTCTGCATGGGAGCCAGTTTGATTGTAGTTCTTGATGGGTTTTGCAAATGTACTTGACAATACTGTTCTTTCAAGAACTATTCCTGACCAGCTGACCATAATGTCTTCAAATAACAGCTAAATCTTCTTTTTACTTAATTACCTAATGCCATGTGTGATAGTTCAAAGTTTGGTAATCTCTAGTACTGTTCTAGAATGTACAAAATAAATGGCTGAACACAAAGCACTGAATTAGAAGGAGTGTCCAAACCTTTGCCTTGGTGCTGTATATGTTAACAAATAACAAACAATATGTATAGCATAACCATTAACTAAAATTGAAATACTTCAACGGGAAGCCAAACAGTTTTTTCAAAGCACAATTTGCAACAAATTGCACCTATTTTGATACATTATTTGTGTGTTTGCTGTTTAAATTGCTATTTTTAATTAATCATTCTAACATATTTACCAGAGCAGCAAATAAAGGTACAAACAATCATATTAACAGAATCATAGCCAATGGTGATTTATAGCACCTAAAAGTTATTATAAATAAATAAAATAGATAAATAGGAGCTTTTTTTAAATAATAAAGCAGAACATCTTACCTTATCGATATCAACTAATTCTGTTTCAAAGATCTCTGCAATGGTCACGTGATGCTTCGCTGCAATTGTGAAACGACCCTGAAATGCAAGAACAATTTCTGATAAACACAAACAGGCCTGATATATACAGGCTGCACCTAAGATGTTTTGTTTACTGTGGACTAGTATATACTGTCTATCTTTTTCACAAAACCATCATAGTCCAAAATCACTTTAGCCCCATGTGTAATATAATTTACACATTTAAGACCTCATTTCATTTAACACTGATCAGATCTAGTGCTCAACTAACTCTCAATCTGTTTATAAGCCTACATGCTTTCTTTTGTTGACTCCGGACAATACAACATAAAAAATGCAATATCTTAGCAAAAATTTTCTCAATATTAAAAACAAGACAATTTAGTTATGTTGAAAAAGAAACAGCAAATGAATGTTCAGTTACATTAGACTGATGTTAAATGGAGACTTACCATATCTGTGTAAATCTCGATTGCCCTATTCAGGCAGTTAATGGCCTCTGTAGGAACAAAAGAATGCAATTAAATTGTGGGTGACTTTTTTTCTTTATTTCAGAGAATATGAATGTCTTTAGGAGATACTAATCAGTAGAAAAATATGTCCTTAGTTCTGAACTTGGTCATAATTCTTAAGTCATTGATTAATTATGAGACTCGTGCTAAGGGGCAGATTTCTTTCTAAACTTCAGAAGTTCTGCTTTGCCATTTATAAAATAATAGTTAAATCTTTTTGTTCTTTATTTTTGCTTAAACCGATAAGATGGCCAGGTGTTTAGAGGTATTCATTACATAGGTCCAGATTTATCAACCATTCAATACTAATCATTTCATACCTGATACCGACATTTAATTTTAATTAAAATAATATGAATAACAAAAAGACTCCTTTTTATTTCTTTATAAATCAATGTAAATTTTGTATCAATATAAACAAAAAAAATTTATACAAGCAAAGTTTAGTACACTGAAAAACAAAATGTAATACATGTTAACCATTATTACATCATTAAACCTAACCCAATTACATAATTTTATACCTCAGGACATTTGACAGACTGGAAACACAAGAGACTGGAAACACTTGATCTCCTTCTTGAAAAACCCAGGAAGTTTACCTGCTCTGACAAACACTGCCATTATTGTCCCCATTTAAAAAATGATTAAATCTTTTTGTTTGTTTGTCTTCAAAATACTGTGTGAAAGGTCACATCCATTTGTTCTTTGTCATATGCACTAGACCATTTATGTTCAGCCATGTAATACCAACCTGTTCTACTAGCTAGCTAAGTATATTTTAGACCTGTGGCAAACACTGGATTATACATATTTCTTGCAAAACATGTTCAGGTTATGGTTTAGTTTTTATGTTAAAAAAACACTATTAAAAATTTTTTTTCATTAAATTGCCAAAACATAAGTGTTGAGACAATTTGAACCTCATTGTCGTAAACAGGTTTACATTTTTAGCTTAAGAAATACCATTAAGATTGTAAACAGTTTTTTACTAGTGATAAAAACATAAGCAGGACAAACCTTGAGGGTCAGCTTTTTTAAAGGCATTGCCTGCATCGATGAAGTTTGTTGCCGCATCATGCTTGCTCTGCATCTGAAGGTGAAGAAGCGCTGCCTGAGAGAAGGCATTTCCTGCAGCTAAAAGGACCAAAATTCTGTATGAGTTACACTATAAAAATGTACAGTTATGGGTTAAAGCCTAGAGTCAAAGGTAAACCCTATTATAAATTATGTTTAATAGGGGCTACATGACAATTGGGTGATACTCACATGCTACTACAAACAAATGAGTAGAATGACACGCCAAAAAAATGCAGCCATCTTGCCAAAAAGTAAACCAACATTCAGAAACTGGGTGGGCAAAAATAAGTACACAATGCCTACGACATGATTAATTAATCATCAAGAAGTTTGATTTTCTATATAAAAGTAAATCTGGTAGGGTCAGATCTGTGTCTACATCATGTCAAGAAGAAAGAACGTCGACTATGACCCTTCTAACAATTGGATGGTCCTCAATTGTTTCTAAGGGCTGAACAATAATATTTAAAAATGGGGAGTCTTCAAAAAAAAAGTCTCTAAAGAAAATCTTCCCAAGATTGGACGTTCCAGCTAATTTTTATCAAGGTCAGAGTCAGACCATTAAATCCTAAGAGACATAAAGAAAATCCAAGATCTACATCATGTGACCCAAAGGACTCAACAACTGTGCCAATTTTTTTATATCACATTTAAAAAGACTGAATGGCCTCCGAGTGGCGCAGTGGTAAAGCGCTCGCCCTATCATCCGGAGGTCGCTGGTTCGAACCCCGGGTGATGCTGTTTTCCTCTCACAGCCGGAGGCACAGAGAGAGCTGATTGGCCGAGCTCTCTCAGGGGGGAGGGATGAGAGGTACTTGCGCTCCCACATTAGTCACGGCGCTACAGCCAATCAGGGGCGTCTGTGAGCTCGCGCACACGGTGGGAGCGGCTAGCGCTTTCCTCCGAGTGTGTTACTCCGCCCCTAACGGTGCGTGAGCGAGCAGTTCGAAAAGATGCGGTCGGCTCGCGTCACGTGGTTCGGAGGAAACACGGGATAGCTTTCGCCCTCCCGACTGAGTGGTTGTAGTAGCCTCGATGTGTGTGGGAGCCCCCTAGTGACGGGGAGTAATTGGCCACGACTAGATTGGGGAGAAAATCGGGGAAAAAAGAATTGGACAGGACTAAATTTATAAAAAAAAAAAAAAAAAAAAAAAAAAAAAAAAAAGACTGAATGGCTGTAATTGAAGGGTGGCTAGGATAAAGCCCGTTCTTGCCACAAAGAATGTGGAGGCCACAAAGTTCTAGAACAATATTCTATAGACTGATTTTTCGAGGTGGACAGTCCTGGTATCATACCAAGTATAATGTGTCCACAAACACTTCGTACCCTCTGTCCATCACGGATGATCTAAACTTGTTTAGCAGCCAAAGGTCATGGCAAACCTGCCTTCAGTGAGACAAAGCACCTAGGTCATGAAACAGACCAAAAATCCCCCAAACCCATCAAATATCTGAACGGCTATAGAAAACAAAAATGTATGAAAAAAAAATAAAATAAAATTGGAATGGACAAGTAAAGGTCCAGGCCTTGATTCCATTAGGATTCAGTAGCTGTATCTTATGATAGCTGTGCAAATAAATGCTATCTAATATTAAAATATTTTCAAAATTATGTGAAACACTTATAAAACCCTAAAAAACCTTTTCTTCAAGTTATTGCTGTGGAAGGTAATTCTTCATGCTACAGAATTAGACTGGACGCACTTGTCCACTTTGTTTCTGATTGCTGGTTGAACTAATAGAACTAATAGAACTTTGAATCATACTATAGGTAGTCAATTAAATTTAATTACATTACAGGCATTGTGATTTTTAATTCGATTCTATTCAATATTAAGAATGGTGACTGATGTTCTCAAGCAGCTCTGTTACTTACAATTTTTGGAGTATTAAAACCTGATCTGAATCTGATAAACACTGAAATATGAAGGCAGTTTGTATGTTCTGCGAGCACTGACACATTTTTTAAGGATTCTTTCCATTTTAGACAACGTAACATTTGAAAATTTGCATATATACTTAAAAAAAAAGTTAATAATGAGTAATTCTTTTTTAATCCTGCATCGACTCGATAAGAGGGCCACCCCAACCTATCTGACCTGCTCAAATGTTCGCAGATCAAAGACCAGCCCCCACCCACCGCCACACACACAGCTTTTTTTTTCCTTACAGGACATTATCTGCCATGGTAAGCATCTGAGCCCGCTCCATCTTTATGACAAAAACAAAAGAGTTTTTGTGCTGGTGCTATATAAGCACAGTGTAAACAACAGTAATGGACACCAATAAGGGGAAAAGAGAGCCTCTAATAATAAATCTGCATGCGTGGTTGCTCTATGTGGATGTAATGACAGAGGGATTAAATTTTTCTGTATGTTTATTAATAATTGGGCTGACTCTGAATAAATGCAGCTATGTACCTGCCTGCAACCTGCAATATTTTCTTAAAAGATCACCGGACTCTGTCATGCATGACTAGTAAGAATCAATTCCGAAACGAAAGGAGACACATTAATTAAATTAATTTAACTGACCAACAAAGGTCTTATTAATTACATAACTGAATAAATCACAGGTCTTAGGTTATTAGTTAGTTTATAGACATTGGTGAGGACCACATGATTGTTATTTAGACCTCTGATGGATATATATATTTAATATATATTTAGATATTCAAAAGTCTAAGACTAGATTTTGGGAATTTGTGTCATTTAAATTTGGAAATGATCAAAAAGTTTTAATAATTGTATATTTATAAAACAAAAAAAGTCAATGTTCACCATCCTAGGTTATTTAATATTAAAGATTCTGCACTATTTGTACTATGTCAATATTTGAAGTGTAAGCAAAGTTGCAACTTTTTTCCCTTAATAAATTTAATCAATTAACAATGTTGTGCGTTATTTTTGTGTAATATCACGATATTGTTTGTAATTGTCCCCGGGACCCTGAATACAGAATAAAGCGGTATAGATAATGAGTGAGTGAGTGAGTGAGTGAGTGAGTGTTGTTTATGACTGTTTGACGATCTCAGTCCTTTAAGTGTGACAAATATGCTAAAAAATGAAAAAATTATTATTTAAATAATATATTTGTTTAATGGCACCTTTTTCTACCTTAAATTAAGCAAAAATAATTTCTACAAAAGTAACACTCGAGCAAATCCAAACCACATTTTAATGGCATAAAATAAGGCTGATGAACGGAAGTACACGTTACAAAGAGTCATGATTTTAAATGAGATTGCGACAGAGAGCAACCACCAGTGAAACCACCACACAGTCGAGCAGTACTTGTGCATTGGGAACGGAAATGTATGTTGTTTTTGGCCGTTTGTTTTTTCTCTTAAAGACACTAAACATTCCTTATTCATTGCAAACCTTAATGTGTACATGATGTATACTTGTTTTCTCTTGCTTGATAAAATTAAGAATGTGTGCTACACAGACACGTAAATTCAATCATCTGAATATTAATGTGCTCAGACATTACCACTCCAGTTCTTTGCCATCTTGAACATGTTGCCGGCTCTCCCATACATGTCACATGCTTCCTCCATTTTCGAAGATCCCCTGAGTAAGCAAAAAAAAAAATCATTTACTCATAGCAGGATGATTTCCGTATTTACTTATATAACAGAACAGCCGTTTACTTAGTGAGCAAAACAGCTAATAATAATATACATAAATGATTTCAGTTGATTTAATTATATATGGCAATAGCAATAATGTCTGATTTTGTGTAAAGTGTAAAAACTTTTAAAAGTATCTAATAATCATTAAAATTTAGGGTAAATTGTTGACTGTTTAAATTTCATGTCTTGTACAAAGCGGTATTCTTTCTTTTCCTGCCACTCAGCTTCAGACTCTAGTCCTGTAGCTTGCAGTAATGCATCAATCGCCTAAAATCTCAAAAGATTAAGAAGCAATACTCTCGTAAAACACAGTTATTTGTGGATGATGGAAACGTTAGTATGTTCTGTAATGGACCAAAATTTCCATGTCCATAAAAAATGTTTTTAAACCATTTTGGACAATTTCCCAAAATAATTCAAAAAGTGTTCATCGATTATAAAATGGACAGTAAAGTAAATAAACAGACGGGAAATCCAAGTTTAATTATTTAAATTAGTTGTGATGACCCTTTGCCTGCAAAACCAAAATTGCCATCCATTCTTCTAGGTACACATGCACACAGTTTTTGAAGGAACTCGGAAGGTAGGCTGTTAATTCAATATCTGGGAGAACTAACCACGAAACTTCTATGGATGTAAGCTTTCTCAAATCCTACTGTGTCTTCATGTAACTCTTCTGTGGGCTCAAACCATCACTTCCAGGACTCCTTGTGCTTCTCTATGTTGAAGACAAATCTTAATGAAATTGGCTGGATGTTTGTGGTCATTGTTCTGTTGCAGAATAAATCTGGGACCAATAAATCTGGGATCAACACCTCCCTGATAGTACTGCATAATGGATAAGTATCTGTCGGTATTTCTCTGTGTTAAGGACAGCATTATTCCTGACCAAATCTCCAACTCTATTTACATTTAGGGATTTGGCAGACGCTCTTATCCAGAGCAACTTACAAAAAGTGCTTCAACGTTTACATCACTGGATACATACTTACACTGGGTTCTTTTGTCATGTCTATGGGAGACACGTGATAAAGAACGCACGACTCGGAGTAGAAGAGTCATTGTAAAAGAATCGCTCAATCCTGTTTCCTTTACATGACCTACAGAGGTTTTGTGATGATTTGCGCATGCGCGCCCAGTAAAAAAAATGAACGAATCACTCTACGAGACTACTTCTTCTTCTGAGTCACGTTAAAGATTCGTTCAAAACGAACGAATCGTTCATGAACGATCCATCAGTATTTGACACCACATTCATGGGTCTACGACAAACGGTACGGGATTAGTTACGCGCCATACTTTTGTACGGAATAATAATAATAATGAAAAAAATAATAATAAGCCTGTGAGATAACAATAGTAATTCTTCGTTTCGCATCGCAAGCACAACTAATAATAAGCCTGTGAGATAATAATTGTAGTGCCTCGCTTCGCAACCACCACTAATAAAAGACAACCGCTCGTCGGTTTAATTTATGAAGTATGGGATATGATCGCGCTCTAGTTATAATGACAGTTAGTCCGCTCGCCTTAAATTGAACATCTAAGCTATCGACTCTGTAGCTGGCTAACGAGTACTAGCTGAGCTGCTGCTAGCAGACAGTTTGTATAAGGACTGCTCACCCAAACAACGAGCCAAAGAAAGATTGCGATGATTTGACTTTCTTTTCGGCTTCCGCCATTAGAGCCATGGCCTCTTTTTCTTTAGCTGAGGTTTCCATATTTCTTGTAAACTGTTAACGTTTGGAGCCGCCAGTCTTCAGCCACATCAACACAAACCATGAACGTTTCCGTGATGGCCACCGTGATGGGAAACCTTCGTTTCAAAAGAAAAGTCCGTTAAAAAATACAACGAGCGCTCATGGTTCTCTAATAAGATATTTCGGTAATGACTACTAACTCTCTGCACAATCTAATGAACATATTTTTCCTAATACCAAAATACTATATATTACAACACGTGGTATAGGATTGTGTTGAGTGGGTGTATTTAAGGGGAATTTTGTTCTGTTGCTCACTAGCTGTATCAATAGGATGCCTCCCGCACTACACAAAATAAAAGTACCATAGCGCGAGCGAGATCATGTGACTAAAGAACAGCTTGTGATTGTTTGGTTTCAGACGGTAAACAGTTCATTCGACACCGCTGAGAACTTACAGAGAAAAGCATTTCGCAAGCGCTTACGCTTTTTTTCTGGTAGGTTCTCAGTGCAGCAATGTGCAAAAACAAGCCTGGCATTTCTTTTCACGTATTAACATTTAAATTGTACAAAATTGTAAACAGTGACAAACTGGCCACAAGTTCATAAACACATACGGAACGCACAAAAAACTAATGTATCTACACTACCAGTCAAAAGTTTGGACACATCTAAATTCGTGCTGTTTTTTTTATTATTATTATTTACAAAAATAAATACACAATAATCTCACTGGAACAGGTGATATTGAGATGTGTCTGCTACTCATGCTCTGTAAAGCCTTCATAGCAGCTTGAATCTGAGGTGCTGTTAATTGGTGATTTTTGTGGATGGTAACTCTAAATGAACTTCCCCTCTGCAGCAGAGCTAAGCTTTGGTCGTGCTTTCCTGAGATGATGGTCTTCATGAGAGCCAGTTTCATCATGGTGCTTGATGTGTTTTGCAAACACACTTAATCATACTGTTCCAAACTGTTTTCACTCATCATTTATAGCACTTTATTCTATCTACAGGGTTGCGGGGGGCCTGGAGCATATCCCTGAAGACTTAGGGCACGAGGTGGGATACACCCTGGATGGAGTGCCAATCCATCACAGGAAACACACATTCACACACATCAGCCTAATCTGCATGTATTTGAACTGTGGGAGGAAACCGGAGTAACCAGAGGAAACTCCCCAAGCACACAGGGGCGGGAATCGAACCCAGACCCTGGGGGTGCAAGGCAAAAGTGCTGACCACTAAGCCACCGTGCGGCTTCAGCTGACATTTGTGTCTAAAAATAACAACTGTCATATATGGAATTAGGTAATTACGTAACAACAACAACAAAAAAAAAGTTAGTTGTTATTTTAAGACACAGAGGTTAGCCTTTCTGTAGTAGTTCTTGCAAGAACAAAGTATTGTCAAGTGGATTTGCAAAATTCTTCAAGCACCATAATGAAACTGGCTCTCATGAATGCCATCCCAGGAGGGCGAGACCAAAACCTACCTCTGCCGCAGACGAGAAGTTCATTTAGAGTTATCAGCCTAAAAAACGACCAATTAACAGCACCTTAGGTTAGAGGCGTTATGAAGTCGTTACAGAGCATAAGCAGCAGGTACACATCTCACCATTAACTGTTCAAAGGAGATTAATGCATTTTTGGACGCCTTTAGCATTCCTTTACAATGCAGAAAGAAATAAAAATCATGAACGATCATGGAGTTAGAAAGTGACCCCAAACTTTTAAACGGTACTGTATGTTCAGTGATACTCCAAATAATATACTTAAAAAGCATTTATTTCTGTATTGTGTTATATTTTTATACTAGTAAGTTGTGTGCTAAGTCAAAAGTCATGGAAGATGGCGGACTGGTGTGAACTTCAGCCAGTTCTGCTCATTTTAGCAGATCAGATAGAGAGGGATCATTTACCAGTAGACACTGTACTGCCACCTACTGCATAAGATACATATTGCACCATTAGACCTAAATCGATACCTTATGCGCTATTACTTACGTCTGAATTAAAAAGCAACCAATCGCACAGCTGGCTCCGTCCTATCGCTCTTGATTGACAGAACGACTCATTCTGCTGAAAAGTCGCATTATGAAATAAATAGGCCATCATGAAAAACGGGATTTGGAAATAAAAACTGACTTTGAAAAAATGACCTTTTGAAATAAAAACAGCGTGAATTAAATAAAATGCCTCTGCAATAATCTCTGTTATTGGGAAAAATGATGACCATAAAATATTATTTCATAATAATAAGTAAATTTATATAGCAGAGTGCAATATATTTCACAACAATAAGCTTTTTGTCAAAATATGTTCCATTATTTCACAATATCATTCTCATATTACATATCTGTGTCTTATTTATTCATAGAGTGTCCTATTTATATTTTTAATTTTGACCACTTTGGAGTTCCATACTTTAGGATTTCATTCCCAAACCTGATTTTTCCCCCTTGTTTACGGAGTGACATCACAACAACATAACTGCTCACAGCATTGGAAACAAACAAAGTAAAACTTCTTATTTATTTCTCTGTTAAGGCACTGTCCCATCAAGGTGACTATCAACCAGTAAGGTGAAGACTATTGAGTGCTTCCTATAAGACTCATGATGCCAGCTGACAGCATCTTTTTGAACTGCTGCTCATGCAGTGTTAGATACAGCATAACACACTAAAAGTAGAGTGCTATCTGCCCCTTCCCTCTCCATGAATTACAGGTATGCCAGAATATACTTTAGAATATACTATTTTGCTGCCTGGAAAACAAAATATATTGTATATTGTACTATAATTATGCTGAGATATAAATTGCTACAATTTGTAGTAGACAAATTTAAGAGATTTCACAAAAGTTTTTATAATTATTCCTGCAAATCACTTATTAGATTTGTCATTAATGGCAGTGTATAAATTTAAAAAGAGGTGTGCATTAGTGGCGCTTTCAAATTTCAGATTTTATTCGGCACATACACAACCATACACAGTGTAATAAGCAGTAAAATTCTTATATAACTGTCCGTGACTTAAAACAGAAAGGTTTAACTCCAATGAAAAAAATTGCACTAGAGTGTACACCCACTAACTCACTCTTCACCTATACCAGCTCAACATGTATATAGTGTCACAGGGGGCCTGGGGCCTATCCCACTAGACTTGAGCACACGGAAGTGTACACCCTGAATGGGGTGCAAATCCATCACAGGGCACACACACTACAGGCAATTTGGAAATGGAAATTAACCTAATCTGCATGTCTTTGGACTGTGGGAGGAAACCGGAGTACCCAGAGGAAACTCCCCGAGCACAGGGAGAACATGCAAACTCCATGAACACAGACCCGAGGTGGGAATTGAACCCACAATCTGGAGGTGCAAAGCGACAGTGCTAACCACTATGCCACCGTGCCACCACTAGAGTGTACAATTAAACTAAAAATAATTTTTTTTTTCAATTAAATGAATATGAAAATAAAAAATTTAGGCTGGAAATATTTTTTTTTTTTATAAAAGTTACAAAATGAAATAGAATTAAAATATAAATAAATAAATGATACAAGGTTTATAGACTGTAAAAAAAATTAATTGTAAACTGTTTAAAAATGTAATGTTATCGGAGTGTAAAAATATGGTGTGTGTGTGTGAGTAGTTAAAAGCACCGGTATAATTAAAAAAAAATATTTTAGAAGCCTATGTTAGAAATAACAGCCTGCGGTATTTATCAAAAAATTATTAGTTTTTTTTCCAATCCCATCATTTCATGCTGTGAGTAAGCTCAGTGGCTGTCAAGGAGATTGGATGATTAATATTACACCTGTTAAAAAGCACGTACATATGATTTACCATCATATCATTAGCCCAGATACTAACCACTGATACCAAATGTACTTTAGAGTTCCTGTACATGCGGAATGATACTCAACCCATAATATTTTCAATTCAATTCAATTCAATTCAATTTTATTTGTATAGCGCTTTTAGCAATTTTCATTGCCGCAAAGCAGCTTTACACAGTCAAAAGAATTATTTAAGTTTGTATGAAATGTGAATTTGTATGAATCAAAATGGTCAGTTTGTCCCTGGTGAGCAAGCCGAGGGCGACAGTGGCAAGGAAAAACTCCCTGAGATGGTAATAGGAAGAAACCTTGAGAGGAACCAGACTCAACAGGGAACCCATCCTCATTTGGGTGAAACAGAAAGCAGTAAATGATCTGCATTTATACAGTGTGTAGGGTGGGAGGCAGTTCAGCTATAATAGCTGATGTTAATTGATGTTAATATGGAGTCCAGGTAGTTATTGAAGACCCAGGTAGACTTGTAAGAAGTTCCAGTCATGAACTATCGAACTGTCAAGTCCCCAGAGAAACAGTTGCCAACACCAGTCAAGGCCAGAACCATTTTCTAGGTAGAGAGAATCATTCCCAGACACCAGACGCATCCCAGAGAGACACACGGGGCATCCATGTGACGAGATCCTTAGCCAGAAGCGGGGCACCAGGATGGGTCAGACAGGTCCGGAGGGCAGAGGGAGTCTGGATCACTGGCAGCTCAGGAACGACATGTGTAGCTGGACAGAGAGAGAGAAAGAGTGAAAGGGGGGGACAGGAGGAGAGAGGAAAAAGGAAGAGGGGAGGAAAGAGAAGAAGAGGAGAGATGGCAGTTAGGTATGGTCACAGTCACACAATGTATAATGTGAATGTATATTAACTGTAGAGTGCAAGCAGAGACTCCGGCAGGACTAACTATGACAGCATAACTAAAAGGGAGAGCCAGAAGGAAACACAAACATGAGGGCTTCCTGACATGTAAAGCAAACAATCACCTCACCGTCAGCAAACCTGAGTGATCAATGAGAGTAAGGAAGACAGCATCCAAACATACCAGTTCACCATAATACTCTACGTATTAAATAAGTCACCACCAGGTGGCGTGCATTTTCTGCTGTATGAATTCAAGCCTTTTGGTTGCTATGAAGTTTGTTTAGTCAAGTTTGAGGTATTCCCCATGTAGGCGGAGTGACATCTTTGGGTTTGGATTCTCTCAGTGTAAACTTCGAACTAATTTAGGACATGCACCGATATATTCCAAAAACGGTTTGGCTGTTTTTTTTGCAGCAGCCAAACCAAAGAGAATGATACAAACAAACCTAACCGTAACTGTAAATGGAGACACTGTTGCTTTAAATCCTAAAAAAAAAAAACAGACCACCTGTCCTCACTCACTCATATACACTTTTATTAAGCACTTTTTCCTTTTCAGGGTCACAGTGTATATAGAGCCTCCACCGGTGCATAAGGTAGGAATACACACTCTGTGAGATGCCACTTTATCACTGAGCACCATGCACACACTCATTTGGACCACACTCATTTGGACCTGAGGGATCGGCCAAGATAAATTAGGTCTAAATGAATGTATGCATGGTGCTCAGTGATACAGTGATAAAAGCTGGAGAGTGTGGAGGAGAACATGGGAACCATAAAATCTTACCAGGAATTGTTCGACAATGATCCATTTAACATTGTTGTGAATTTAAGTTGATTTCTTTGTTATTTTTATGTTCATTTTTAAAAGAACTGGCAAATAAAAAAGGTCTCATCAAAATGGAAATGATTTCACTTGTAAATGTCCTTAAGTAACAGTGCAATTCTTCCAAAATAGTACGTAAATGTACAGTACATAAACAAAGTTAACACTATAGTACTGCAACAACCTATTGCAGCTTTCTCTCATGTTCTTGGTTACTAAAACGGTGCAAACTAACAAATTTAACTAACAAATGGAAATCTAACAGGTTTGCAATATTCTGTGTAGCTCAAGGCCAATAACACACTGTATTCTGATCTGTGGTTAAAGCGTGCATGAGCACATTGAGCTGGAACTCAAGGCAGTTCATGCTACAATGCATGATTTAATCCCAGAGGAATGTTATCTAACAATAGCTAATGGACAAACCTAAATGTTTACATTAAAATATCTGGTGTGATGTTAAGATAAACTATTACAGATAAGTGATCTGAAAGTCAAAGAAATCAAAAATGATGTGTATATAAGTACATTACCTTATAAGATTTTATACAAAATCTTATAATACATTTTTGACATGTTAAAGTTTTCTGCAAAGTGTATTTTGTATAAATGTAACTTTTTATTTATATTACTACTTCTAGTGAAAGAAATTTACAAAATTTATATTAAATACGTATGAGTCTCAGCTGAACTTTGGAATGCATTTTTGCATGAAAAGAGGGTTGTGTAATTTACCTCTGATTACTTACATTGCAGTTGCATTCCGGGAGATAACCTTCACAGTCATTTGCCAGAAAACTTATAAAACAACCAAATCCCAGAATAATGTTCTTATATGCACCTTAATATTGATTAAAGACAGACTTGAAAAAAATCTGAACTGAAAATCTCTTTAATTATTTAATCAGAACTGTAATTTATAAATCATATCAAAAGAATTCTCCTTTTTTTGTTGTCTTCTCTTGTTTCCCTGTTGTCATCTGTACACACACCCACACAAACCATCAGGAGACATCCTTATCCATTTACACATCTGAGCAGCTGAGGGTTAAGCAGATAGTTTTTTTGTGCCTGGACTTGAACTCACTCTCTTTCTCCTCTCGCTCACTTACTCACACTCACTCACACACACACACACTGTACAAAAAGTACAAGCTTGAGAATTTAAATTGCCTTACAGGGAAAAATCCAAATAGGGACATGCTTTCAACTCCTTTACAAAGATGCAGTGTTTACAGACTGTCTTAAAAAACTTAAGGGACCCTAGGAAACGATTTTATTAATAACTAGTGCAGTCCGGCCCATACATTCTTTGCATGTGAGTCACACTGTGAAGCAGTGTGGAGGAATGGGTGGTTTGATTCTGTTTCTCATTTGTGTATATTTCCATGAAGGAGTGCTGCAGTGGAGGAGGGGTTCCTACCTTTTCTTTTAGAAATATCTGTCAATTGTGCAGATTTAAAAGAAAAGTAAAAAAGAGGCTACGTTAAAGAGAGTTTAACATGGACATGGGGAGGGAGAGGAAGAGGGAGCGGGGGTGCAGCAGCTAGCCTTGAAAGTGGAAAATGGTGGTTATGGGATTCCAGCATGGATGACTATGACTCACTGTTTATTGGGTTCGTTGCTACAAAAACACCACTGCACAACGTGTGAGAAGGAGAATAATCATATACCTACAGTTCCATGTCCATTTTAACGTATTTCTCTCTGAGCATTCTCATCTACCTTAAATTGTACATTAAAAATTTTTAATAAAGATTATTGTAATAATGGAATTAACAGTTGTCTATTGTACATATCACAGAGTAAAAAGTAGTAGTTGCACCAAATGTAGTAGTCTTCTAAAGACTTTTTTAAAAGACTAAAAAACACGTCTTTTAAAGATTAAAGCATGTTTTATGGATCATTAGACAACTGAATAAAAAAAATTGAAATGAATATTTTTTAAGAACTGTGCAAATTGGTCTAATAAACATAACTAAGATCATAACAAAACATACATGAAAAGGTACAAACAAAAGGACCAGTGTACAGCACAGTTTATTTGGTTTCATAATATTGTTTTCCATTATAAAGCAATCAGTAACGTGTTGTACAGTAGTCAACAACATAGTTATTTTTAAAATGCACGACATTAATAAAAATAATTACCAGAAACATTTGCAAGGATTTAAGCAAATGTCACATCTTGATATTTATGTTTTTAATACTGCATTGAATCACAAATTATACAATTCTTGAGCCTTATACAGCTGGGTAACTCTTGTATGCATGTCCTAGATACCCAATTTCACTTTTTAAAAATTTGATCTTAGCATAACAATATCTTTAATGTTATTTATATCTTAAAGTAAATATATACGTGTATTTAGCAACAGGGACACAGGCAAAGACAGTAGGTGAAGACGCATAGCGGCTGTGATTCAAGGATGATGGCTGTGAAGAGAGAAACCAGTGCAGACACCTAGACAGTTTTCTTAACTCAATGCAAATTAGCATTCACACAACAGGGCTTGCCAGTTTCCCCAAACACTTCTAAAGAATTTAATGATCAGGGAAATTTTTCCCTTATCATTAAGTTGAGATGTGATACATATGAATGCATAGGGCCTAAAAGACAGTCATTATTGGCACCTTTTTTATGAAAATGAGCGAAAAATTGATAAGTAAAAGAATATGCAGTGTAAGTACAAACATAAAATGACATTGTATATGTCATGATATTTATATGTTTTATTTTATAGTCATGTCACTTGTCAGCTGTTTCAATGTTATGGCTGAACACAGGTCTTGTGAGGTGTTCCTGGTTTGCAGCGATTAACACGAGAAGTGGCAGGCTCAGGGACAATCAGGACTTATTGATGCGCATGAGGAGAAAAAGTTAGCCCATCTGGTCTGATCCCACAAAAGAGAAGAGCACTTGATAGAAATGTATCAGAACACAGAGCATGGCAGCTGTTTGTTTGGGGCTATGTAGCTGCAGATCGATCAGAGTGCCCATGCTGACCCGTGTACACCAGCGAAAGCTTGGGTCCTGACATTCATGAAGTTATTTTGATAGATTCCACTAGCCGAAATGTTGCAGCACACACCTTCAAGGTGACATTGGCAATGGCCTCTTTCAGATGGATGATGCACCTAATTGCACTGCAAAAATTTAAAGGAATCATTTAATGAATATGAGAAACAGTTCACTTGGCCTCAACTTTCCCACAACTCAATCCAATGGGATGTGGTGGACAAACAAATCCAATCCATGGAGGCCCCATGACGCAACAAGCAGTAAAGGATCTGCTCCTAACGTCTTGGTGCCAGATACCACAGCAAACCATTAAAGGTCTTATGTAGTTTATGACTTGAGGGATCAGAGCTACAGCACAAGTGGAGACCTACACAATATTAGGCAGGTGGTTTTAATGTTATGTTTAATATGGCTAATACATCCACTTATTTGGAGGTCTTCCTTGGATTGAATTTAAACCTAATTTTTGTCAGTAATGAGAAGTATTTTTGGTGGAACACAGACAAAATAGATCCTCCTATTGTTTAAGTAATTTTTTTTATTATTGTGTACTATGTTTGTTTTATGTCCAATCATTTTTTAAATAATTTTTATGAAGGTTGCCAATAATTATATTCAATATGCATTCTTTCAAGAAAACTATCTAGTAGACACCATTGGCAGCATGTGTTGCCTAGGCATCAGATCCTTTTTGTCTGCGTTTCGAAGGTGGCACCAGACGAGCAGGTAATTCAGGGGGAAGGCCATGCCCTTCAAGTTTCACCTCAATCAAGTGGCTGGCCAGGGCAAATTCCTCATCATCCAACATGCCATCACGATCCACATCTGACAACTTCCATATGCGACCCAGCACAGAATTGGGCAGCCGTGTACTCACCATCCAGTCTTTGGCTTTGGTGCCACTCAGCTTGCCCTCACTGGGTGCAAGGTTGTAAAAGATCTCATCATATTTGGGCTTATCCTTATTCACAATCCAGTCTTCTTCAACCTCTCCATCCTCAACTTCTTCCTCACATTTCTCACCAAATGGATCACCCTCCATAAAGGGTCCTGCTCGGGTCCCCAAGAAAGCCCCACCTTGGACTCCAAGTTGACCTCCTGCTTCCATCTCCTCCTGCCTGAGAAGAGGCATCAACTTGGCAATGTCACTAGACAACAACTCATCCAACATAGTCATCATATTAGGTTTCAGGGACTTGAACTTGGTGAAATCATGAACTCCCAGGAGTTCCTAAAAATTAAACAAAAACAACAACAACAAATAGGAGTTTAATGATTCATAGCATAAAAATGATTAAGTAAGATAAAATAATAAGCAGGTAAGAAATTATAAAGCAGTTATAATCAGCATACTCTTAGTACCAACATTGGATTTAATGCTCCAACATTTTGAGCTCCCGCATGCAGGAGAAAAAAAAGAAAAAAAAGGGAGTTTCCCACAAGCATTTCTAACTTTGAAATGGAATGTTTTCTAAAAGGGCACCACTCTCTTCCATGGTATGACATAAGAACTTGACGGGTTTCCTTCAGTGAGGCGAAGTGAAAAACAGGGTGTTAAATAGGTTATGTGAATGTTTAATTATAACCTTTAACCTAAAAAAAACAGCCTAATAAAAACAATCTTAGTAATCAATATCATCACTATAGCCAAGTATAGCCAATGTTGTAAAGTAAAAGTAATAGTGTAGTATATATATTCATCAGTAAAGTTCTAAAGTATCTTTGATGCTATCAAAATTTCTTCCTGTGACATGGAAGAATTACGGTAAAGTTACAAGTATAATACCTAATACCTTTAGGTATTAAACAGCCTCATAGTGTCTCTGTGAAAGCAGCACTGGTGGTTTTAACATGCACAGACCTGCATTTTGCCACAGTCAGGAAAATCTCCAGGGGAAATGTGATGTTGTAGCTGGATCTTGGAGAAAATGACTGGCAGCTGGTAGATCAAATTCTTTTTCTTATTGTCCTTCCTAAAGACTGAAGGCATCTCTTGCTTCAGGTAACTGATTATGTGGGCATGAACCTGTGAAGTTAGCAAATATTAAAACATATTACAGATATTACAGATCCCCCTCAGGTTACATGTTTATATTATCCAATAATCCAATCAAGTGGCAGCAGTGCAAATACATTGTAATCTGAAAGTAATAATATAATTTCTCACTTTAGCACCTTTAACATGGAGTGAAAAACATGCGCGCTCTTTGTCAGAGCATGTGAAGCTTATAAGAATGTATTTTATTGTCTGAAAAACAAAAAAATTAACCTGGTGTGCCTTCTGAGATGCTTTCCTGCTCACCAGAGTCGTAAAAAAGTGTTTATAGGAGATGCTACAGCCTTCCTGTCAGCTCAAACAGCTCTAGTCACTCTCCTGTGGTCTCTCTCATCACTAAGGCATTTCTTCCTGCACTTCCATTACCTAAATGTTTTTTGTTTTTCTCACCATTCTGTGTAAACTCTAGAGTGTAGTGTTTGTGGAAATCCCAGAACATAAGCAGATTCTAATATCCTTTAGCTGGCACCAAAAAACAATTAATCATGCCAAGTCACTAAGACCACATTTTCCACATGCAGTATATGAATATAAACTAAAGCTCTTGGCATGTGTCTGCCATGTTTTATGCATCGCACTGCTGACACATCATCGACCGATTGGATGATGCGTAAGAGATAAATGGGTGTTCCGAATAAAGTCACAGCTGAGTGTATAAATTGCACGTTCTGGCTCTAAATCCGGATTACTGTAAAACTGCAAATAATATTTATTTGTAGCTAACACTGAACTTAATATTTTGTCATGAATGAGTGATGTGATAAATGATGCTTGAGATATGAACATAACAGGTTATTATTCAGGTTCCCTCACCCTGACTAGACGGGCTCTCTTGACCAGATCGTTGAGTTTGCGGAGGGCTGCATTGCGTGGCAGGTTCTGAATGTCAGCGAAAAGATCTTCCTCTTCCAATTCAAACAGCTTCCGGTTGTCCGCGACCATGAGAGGTTCAGACCAGAATGAGCCGATATACACTCTTAATACTTCAGGGGTTCCGAACACTTTGCCCAGGGACCACATGAGAGCACCATATACTCGCATCAGCTGCTGCGTCCCAACCATATCTGCCTTGTTAAGCACCACACGCAGTTTGTCCTCGTTGCCCTTTAAAGCGCTTATGGCTTCAGAAAACTCATCAGAAATCTCCAGCTTGTGGGCATCGAAGAGGAGGATAATTCTGTCCACTCGTTCAGCAAACCAGCGCAAGACAGCTGGGAAGTCATAGCCTAGAGAAACATGATAGACAAACTGATGGTTGTAACAGCTAAGTTATTGTTACAAGCTTATTTACAGCATTAACCTAAATACCATTTCTTTATTTACTAGAATAAAAAGAGAAGCTATCGCATATTACTTTCCCTTTGTGTCTACAGATTTTTTATTTATTCATTCATCCGTTGCCATGCTTACGCATTCCTCATTTCGCTCCTGACTGTCACACCCTGTGTTCTTTCTCCCACTCAGTGTTAGATTTGATATAGCTGTTTTCTTACAGAACATATTTGAGATAAACCAAGCATATGCTGAAGTTCTTCCACGTATATTCTCTGTACATATATATTTATATATATATACCTAATGGCTATTATACATAAACAATGTGATATTAGAATGGTTAGAAAATGGTCAAAGCAAACCTGAAGATGATGCGCAAAGATTCTGTTACAGCACAGGTTCAGGGTTTAGTTTCGTTTCCATGAACAAATGGAATTCGCAGAACTCCTAACTGCAGGTTTTCTTATTCAGCGTACTGCAGCAGGAATTTATTTTTCGACAGTGGATTAGCACAATGGAGGGTGACTAATGGGTGCAGTTAGTTGAGGGTGGAGTTTCTTCCTTTTTGCCCAAACCACTGGCCCCTCACCTTTAGTGTTGATCTCACCTCGGCTCACTCTCTGTTTAGCTCCCGATAAAATGCCAGGGGTGTCGATGATACTGATGCTCTCCAGAACCTGGTTAGACATCTGTGCACACTGGAACCTAAGAATACATTGTCAATTATTTAACAAATGAACTATAAGGTAAGAATTCAAGCTCCAAATGTTTCCTGACATACGATTTTCGGAACTTTTGCAATGGGATAGTTCACCTTTCATTACCATAACCGCATAAAAATTACACTCTTTAACTACACAGTGAGGAACAATTAAAGCTGTAGTCAGAGCAGTTATGCAGAGAGTTATGCAGAAGTTTCCAGTCCCTTTGTATCATGGCCGTGTGAGGAGCTCTAACATCTACGCTAGCCTGCACCCCTCCCAGGTCAGGCCATTGTGTAAAAGTGGTGCTCTAAATGAACAGGAGCTTCCTGAAGGAAAATGATCGGTGCTGCCAGAATCAAACAATGTGGCCCGCTAATGATCGGATGCCTACAACAACACAGCCACTTCCTCCTGTAAATGGATTTATCAAGCTGAACGATTCCCAAGGCAGGAAATTTAAGAAGTAACTTTTAAAAGAAAAACATGGTAAAAACACATGGAAAGAAGTAATCCCGTGGTTAACTATCAGGACAGAATCACTGTATAACATAAATACCAGAAACTACCATGTTTGAACGAGTTACAATAGCTTAAAACCTAGGTGGTTGTAATGTTCTGACTGATCAGTGTATATCATGATTTCTGCTGCTCCAGACATACAGTTCTGAGCACTAGTTGTAGAAACAAATCCCAATCATGTGAAAGGCTAAAAAGGGAGTTTTTTCAGACACAAATATTTCAGTTTAATTTATCTTGCTCCATATAGACAATAACACCCTATAAACCCTCTTAAGTAACATGCGTTGCAGCTTCTGTTCTAGCTTTCACAACTGTCTCTTGTGATATCTCACCCTTTCTCTATGCTTCTACAAATAAGGCAAGCCCTACTCCCTCAGAAATTTGGCATGGGCACTTGAAATTCCATGGAGCAAAAACTATTTTCTCTTTCTCCTTATTCTGACTACCTCTTGGAGGAGGAGAGATCGGTTGACACATTCTGTCTCACTTTTCCATGCTCACTTACAGCTTATCGTATTTAGGAACTTAAACATCTTTGCGAATGCACAATTATTATTTATTAACCTGTTCAGGAAAGTGTTTCCAAAGGGGTTGAGTTTGCGGAAGGGCTTGTTGGGGTCCACGATGAGAGCATTTCCAGGGATTATTCCCTCCATGTCACCATGCATGATGGCAGTGAAGCAGTCTGTAGTAGGCTCTGGACCCACACGGCTTCCAGGCACCTCTTGCTCCAGAAGGTACCTGAGAAAAGAGAGCAACTGATTTCCCCCTTTTTTCAGACAGCTTTGTAGCTTTTAACAGTCAACACATACTGTTTTACACGCCCCCAACCATGAAGAATTAATATTCTTACTTGATAAAAGTCGTTTTTCCTGTGGAGTACTGACCAACCACTAGCACCATGGGTTTGTTGTCAAAGTCAGCATCCTCCAGACTCGGAGAGTGGAAGTCATGAAATCCATAGTACTCTTCGATGGGCAAAAGCTTCTTACGATACAGTGACTTTAGCCCCTCTGTGACTGTCCTGATAACTTCAGGGGTCTTCTTGACATTTTTCCGCCCCCAGCGAGACATAATGTGGGTCTTTACACTGTGTTTACTTCACTGACTTGAGTTAAGGGTCTGTTTTGGACTCTGTGTATTTATGTTTCCTTTGGCTCAACAGACTATTCTCCTTTTTCCTGTCTTTAATCAAGTGTTAACGTAGGTCTGCCTCCTAAATTTATTTAAAAAAAAAAAAAAAAAAAAGGTTAATAACATTCCCAATTCAAAATCGTGCTTCTGGACGTCAAGACTAAATTCTCAGTTATCTCTCTTTTTAAACACAAGATATCTTCTTATCTTTTCGTCCATATTTCATTAGACAACAATAAACAAGTATTATCTTAAGTTAGAATTACATATGCCTCACAATCCTGTTACCCTGTTACTCTGAGATGGATGTTTTATTTAGAAGATGGGCTGCACTCCAATAAAAAAAATCTTTTTTTTTCTTTTGGATATAGTGGATTCCCTTTACTCCAGTGAGAAAGCAGAGTGCATTGCATGTGCCTGTGTCTGGAAAATGTTGGCATTCACTTCGGAAAAACTCACACACAAATACACACACACTCCTTTATCCTCATACATAGCAAATTTCTGTTTTTTAAAAAGAGTTTGTGCCAGTAGAGAGCAACCAGAAGACACTTGCGATAATTTTACCATTTAAGGCTTAATTTTTGAAAACAATAAAACTGCACCATATTTATAAAAAACAATTGGTAACATGTTAATGAGATCGTTAATCTGTAGACAATCCACGCGTTGTCGAAGACTAAATTACCCAATATGTGTCAGAGACAATTTAATTCTCAATAAATAAGTCACGAGTTATCTTTTTCCAGAAGAAAAAAAAGCCACTTTGAAACACTGCAGTTGAGATGATAAAGTTAAAAACAAGTTTAGTAACTTGGTTTAAAACTATTTTATTTAAATAAAAATTTCCATGCGGAAAGAAGAAAACTTTTGAACTAGGACTTATAACAAGAATTTGCACACGAGATGGAAAATTGATTATTAAAAGCATCTCGATGCAAACGCAGATTAATATGTTTTTTACTTTAGAGTCAATACTCAGTATTGTTAAGTCCCACAGGGTAGTTTTAAGAAGCATAAAGGGCAATATGGTCTTTCTGATTTCCATTCTTACATCATGTGGATCAGTGTGACTATTCCATCTCACCAATTTCATTAAATTTCATGGTAGCTAGTTTTAACTATTACAGGTCATAAAGTATAATCACTAAGATTGTTCTTACCTGTTTTGCAGCTGTAAGGAAAAAAAACCCAAACATGAAAACTTTTGATACTTAACTCTTCGATCCAGAAAAAGTTTTTATATGCAAGTATAACTTAAAAAAAAAAAAATGTAAAAAGAAGCTAGAAAAAAAGAAAATGCCTTCTCCAAACAAGCCTTTGGATCAGCTCTTGACGTGTCTTCACTGTGCACGTAGCTCTAAAATGCTTTTGCTGGGTCTCCTCCCCTCCTTTTTTTCTCCTTTACTGCTCTTGTTTAGCAGAAGAAAAAAAACAACCCCACTACACACTCCGAGGTTCAAACTGAATAGCTCACTGTTTTAGGGCACTATAGGTTAGGGAATGATGGGAACAGGTAGATCAGGAGGATTAGAACAGTCAATTGCACGACTACTTTTAAAGAGGTCGATATACAGTGGTTAATTTAAACAAGACTATAATCATCAAAAGAGAGACGCCTGTAAATCTTGAAGCTACTGTACATGTAATAAATTCTTCTTTGGCCAGTCTTTCTCAACAGAGGGATTCACCAGGGCTTTTATACAGGGACCACGCCTTTACTGGGGAGAGGGGTATATTCTTATTTTTATGGCCCAAACAGGTGTGTTGTAACTTTTAACCCTGGAATTAGGTGTATAACATCGATAAGTCACATGCATATTTGGCCAAATTGACAGTATACAAGTCTTTTCATACTGTAAGTTGCCTTAAGCACAGTACAAAAGTCTAGAAATGTTATTTGTATTGCTCAAGAAAGAAACAAACAATACTTTCTTCTCAAAAATAAAAATTTTAACCCAGAGCAATTTTTGCCAACTTGATAAAATTAACTTTATAACAAACACTTCAGTGATTATTCTGACAGTCACTATCCCATTGCAGCACAGCCAATGGACATGCTAGATTAGAGCAGCAGCCTCCCTGCTGTCCTAACGGCCAGTTTTACTCATCTGGTAACGCAATGGTAGGAACCGATCGATTTTAATGGGAAACACTTTTTTTTTTTAAATCTAAAACAGATCTAGGGGGATTGCGGCCACACTTGGAGATCTTGTGACGCCGCTGCCTTTACAAGTGACACTAGTCAAAAATTTAGTTTAGCAAAAAGTCGCCCCCTTGTGGCCAAATAATGAAAACTTGTAACCCAGTTAAAAAAAAAAACTAAATGAGCTTCTCTACAGTAACCATCCAAGTTTGGAGGGGAAAAAATTAAAAACATACAAATACATGAATCTTTCATAAAAGAAGTTTAATTTACAGTTTTACTAAATGTACAGTTTCCTTTTTAAAAAAAAGTATCATTATACACAATAAATACAATACAAAATTAATTTGTAGTACTATACTTCAAATTCTTACAGTTTATTTTTTTCCTTTAGATTAGTCTTTTTTTCCTCATAATTAAGCTGTGTTTGCATTTGAATTGTCCGGAGGGTTTTCGGGGGAGTCTATATTATGTGTACATAAAATATATAAATAAATTAGGAGGGTGTCTTTACAGCCACTTAAATGTCAGTGATAGAGTAATAGTTGTACATAATCAGAATAGTGGAGATGGCTTCTCTGCTTGATGATGGTGGTGGTGACGAGGATGAGGATGATGGACAGTGGTTGTGGTTCTCACGGCTGATACCCATAAAAAAATATAACGGTCCTCGAATATGGGCGATTATACCTGCATGATCTTGGAGATATCAGTACCATTAATCGAATTATTTGATTATCTAATGAAACCCTACAAGAGCAGTGGAACAAAAGAATTGTTAATAAACCAAAAACAAACAAACAAAAAATTATCTTCCACAGGGTGGTTTTTCAGGAAGAGAGTTGGGTAGGACTGGTTTGACCCTCTAGCATGTCACTGAATTTTCTTGGAGAAATGGAGACAATTTTTGCATACAAGTAAAAAAAAAAAAAAAAAGATACTGAGATTACAGGTATTCTCTGTAAATATGCTCCGGTTGATGGTATAAATTTAAGGTCAAAAGCTCATGTGCTTGTTTTATGAATAAGCTTTTCTCTATCTCAGCACTCGCCACGTCAGAGGTTTTGCGATAACACAAATGAAGACTAATTCTTAAAGGTAAGGCGTTATGCTGGGTCAGTTTCTATGTTATCATAACTGGTGATTTCATTGTAAAGAGGGTTTAAGCAGTGAACAATGACCTCATTTTAATGCAAAGAACATTAAAGAATAACCTCAAACCATAAAGGCAGAATTCTACAGTGGTAATGGTAATTAATCAAAAGCCATACATAAATTAAATGGACCGAAATAACCTTCCTTACATTATGTTATTACTAATGAAGAGTTGAAGTGAAAAATTTAAGTGAGCCCTAATAACAATGAACTGTTCTGAAACTTCCCACAAAAAAACACACACAAACGAAAATGAGCTTGGCATGTCAGAGTGCACTTCATGCTTCTGAAGGTACACCTAAAGGGGCTTACGATACACCTAGAGAATGTTATTATTCAGTAGCCGTCCTTAGACAAGCAAGGCAAACACAGCTAAACAGAGTAAAGTGATTTTCCTGCTTTGGCCTCTCTCATGCCTTTCAGTGTCTCTTGACTAAAAGGGGCTGTTATCTACTGTGTGTTTGTGACACCAGATTTCCGTTCTGTCCTCGGCCGCCTAACTGCGGGTGTTGTGAAATGGAAGAGGAGGATGGAGAGGAAGAGGAAGTAACCGTATGTCTGTATGACGATGTCGATGACGATGCTGTGCCCTGACGATGGTGCGTTTGGTGCTGGTTGGTTAAATTTCCAGCAAAGACTCTGTCCACTGCTCCGCGGCTCGGTGGACCCTGCTGCAGATTCAGGATGCTATCTATAGCACACTGTAGATGTTCGTTTAGCGAGTTGTCCAGTGGAGGGCTACCGCTCGAGAAGCTGGCATTGTCCATGTCTGGGGAATCCGATTTGGATCGTTTTGCAGGAAGTGATGAGTCTCTCGCCCAGGATGTTTCGCCAAGAGATGGAGGGCCTGGTGCATGCTGGTCCATCCGAAATGTGCCCACTGCCCACTCACAGTTTTTGCTCATATGCCCCATGACCCTCCCCATGTGGTCCCCAGGATTTCCATCCTCCTCATCCTCTTTATCAGAGCCTTGTTGCTGCTGTTGATATGCATTTTTAATTCCATGGTAAAATTCATGTTCTACAGATGCCAAGCCCTGTGACCCTGGATCAATGTGGGTGTGAGGGGTTTTACAGACACCTTGCTGCTCCAATTTCACACTGGCAATAACCGTCCTCTCCACTGGAGGGGAGGATGCAGGTGCTGCTGACTGAACAGGTCCCACGTCTCCTCCTCCTGGCACTCCTGGTCGGTGATGAGGGCTGATGTTTTTGCGGTATGTCTTGCGAAGTGGGAGCCGGCAGGTGGTTGGCTGAGGTCCTGAAGTGGAGGTAGGGTCCCGTTTGGCCCCAGACACCTCATAGTGCTCTGGAGTGCCATTCACTTGCGCTGAAGAGGTGGAAGAGGATAAGGACGAGGACAACGATGACCAGCCAAGAGAGACTGAAGGGGGCTGCACAGCTGAAGAAGTTGTAGTTCCCGTCCCTGCATGTGTGGTCACTGCACTGAAAGTGACAGATGCTGAGGAATTTATGGTTGACGGTGAAGTCCTTTGCACTACGGACGGTTGGGTTACAGGAAGTCTTGTTTTAGGGGGCGGATCAGGGACTTGTGGTAGTGGAGTGTGCTGTGGCTGTAAATGAACAGGATCTAATGCAGTGTTATGAACCACTTTGCTGAACCCTGCCTCTTGCTTAATCTTTAACTTCAAACCGATGCGCTGACGTGCCTCATAGGTCTTTATCGGAGGCTTGCTAGTCCGCTGAGGAAGTGCATCATCGTCCTCATCGTCATCGTCTGCAGAATGAGTCGAGGAAGAGCTGGGGCCAAAACTGCGCTCAGAGCTCAATCCCGTGACTTTTGCGCAAGGCCGTACCACTGACGCGGGCACGGGAGTGCAGCTAGTGGACCACGATACCAGAGCTCCACCTCCTCCTTGTTTTATCACTAGTTTGGTGGGGGGAAAGGGAACAGGTGCAGGGTTAGCGGTGGGAGCAGCGGTCACTGAGGTAGAGGCCGGAGCAGGGGCGCTGGCTGCTTGGACTGTTGCTACAGCAGATTTAACAGAGCTCAATTCCATTGCTGCAGGCCCAGTTTTAACAGAGCTCAGTTCCACTGCTGCAGGCTTCACACCACTCTCTGCAATCCTGTTCACCAAACACGAGCTGGCCACAAACTCCTCTGTAGAAAAATAACGAGAGTGTTAAATAAAGAACCCGCTGATATTGCTTCTAAGACTTGAACGTAATATTAATCCACAACTATATTCCCTGTGTTGCACCAATGTTACAGCAGGGATGCTTCATACCAGGCACTGAATCTTTAAAATTTAGGCTGTGGTCCCTTCTGAAGCCGCCTTGACCATCCTAATCATAAATCAAGTCCACACCACTTCGAACAGCGAGAACTCTAAAGGGATGCTTTGTGTAAGGGTTCATTTATAATGTACTAAACAACCAATGTAATATATTTATACATGTGTATATAATGTGTATATTAAAGTTTGTGACTTTTACAAAGTGGACTTTATGTTAACTAAAACTGGTATACAACTGCACAATTCACAATATGAAAGGCTACATGAGTAAATATTTATGGTCATGCTATCCGCTATCACCCAAATGACAATGGGTTCCCTTTTGAGTATGGTTCCTCTAAAGATTTCTTCCCCATATCAACTCATGGATTTTTTTTTTCCTTTGGATTTATATCCAGAATGTTCGATGTAAAATGTGCTATACAAGTAAAAAGGAAATAAAATTGAGTTGAAAGAAGCATCCTTTTTTTTTTTTTGAGGTGAAAACATACAGTCATACGTGAACACAGCTTCTGTTTTTTAATAATAAAAAAAACACAAACACACACTAATTAAAAAACCCCACTGCATATATGAATATAACCCCATATCACAAAGTTTACACTGCGCATCATTAGTTATGGTTGCAATTTGCTGTGTAAATATAGTGCACCATATAGCGCTTCATTTATCAGTTTAACCTGCATTTAAATGTCATTTTTCACTTCAGTTCCCTTTCCATTATTCCCCGAGTGCAGAATTAAATGTGACTTCACCTGGCTTCTCCTTGGCTAGTATCCTGTCTTGGTTCAGGGCAATCTTCTCCTCTTGAATAAACATCCTATCAATCATGACCATCTCTGCAGAAGGACCCAGCCTCTGCTTAAAACAACAACAGCGGCATCAACACAAGGTCAAGGTTACGGGTGGGATCAACTGTGTAAAGTAAAAAACCTGCGTGTCCTCCTACCCTCGATTCTTCAAACAGCAGGTGTCGATATTTATCCAGCATAGCTTGTGTGCGCTTCAGAAGTTGGCTGGAGACGTTTTCAAACTCATCGTCCACTGAGCAGAGAGCCACAAAGGAAGCGTTACTCAATTGGTAACTAAGACATTAACATGAATTCATACGCTCGGATGATATACTGTATACAGGAATAGGTGGGTTACCTTTGCAGTAGTCTTGAGGGGAGGGAGCCATGCCCTGGTACACGTGGTAGGGTAAGAGTCGATAGAGTGTGTCCTCGAAAGAGTGGAAAGGTGAGCTGTAGTCTGGATGCAGTACAGAAGCCTGAAATTTCCTTAGCTGTTCTAGTATCCTATAAACACACACACACACACACACACACACACACACACACACACACACACACACACCACACTTTAAGAACATAAGTCTGGACAAACCTACAGCCATATAGTTCCTTCTACAGACTGGAGTAGAAAAACTGGATTATACAGTATTTCTAGATCAAATTTGTTTTTCTGATCAGATGGTAAAAATAAATAGTTTAATTCTTCTCAAAACCTACAAAGGCAAACAAACGGTACGTACCGTGCTTCTTTGCTTGGCTCCATACTCAAAGGCCTTTTTAAAGCGGAAGTCTGTGGAAGATCACAAAAAAAACATAAAACATTTAGTGTATTATTAATAAACATCCGCATGCCACACCGATGTACTAAAGTCACCACATTGCATCATATGAAGGAACAAGTTTATATGACCCTTGCCTGGGTTTGAACCAGAGCTGAAGACTGAAGGTTAGACATCTGTTGAAGTCCACTGCCCACAACTTGTATCTGTAGTCCTGGTTTACTTAATGCCAGCCCTCCAACTGCACTTATAACCCCAGGCTTTGCCTGCAGAGAATACGATACCTGGTAAAAACGATCATAACTGAAATAATCTAAATATACATTAAATAAAAACCTACATCGGGTCATACAAGTTACTAATGATTCAGACCTGAACAGACTGAGGAAGATTTAGAGGGGATTTCCCTTGATTAACTGTGACTCCACTTGGCCCAGAAGGTCCAAGAAATACCTGGCCATCATTTGAACCTGAAATATAAAAACACAAGTATTTAAAAAAATAAAAACTTTTATTTGCAATTATAAATAACCGATGGAGTACAAAAATAGAAAGTTCACCTGAACCTGATGACTTGATGAAGACAGACTTCTGTTGCAACAGAGATGTGACAGATCCACTGCCTCCGCTGCTGGTTGAGGGGTTCACCAGTGAGGCTGGCGGTTTCTCAGGCACTTTGCTAAACTGACTGGCCTGAGGCTGAGTCTGGAGTTGTTGTTGTTGCTGCTGCTGCTGCTGTTGTTGCTTTGCCTGAAGTAGGATGTTTTGCTGAACCTGAATAAACACAGAAAATGTCTGGTTAGAGCAAGGGCTCTGTAGTGTGCATACATTTCTAGTAAACAAACCAAAAAAATCATTTCGGGCACTCATCATGCTGGTGACATTTCAGTATACATTTCGTCTGAATTAAGGTTTGATAAAAGCTTGCCTGGCTGAGCTTTTCCCGGAGTTGCTTCTGTTGTGGTGAAAGCTGGGTGATGGATGACATTGTCTGTAGTTGTGCACTAACCAGCTGTAAATGGTGCTGCTGTTCAGCAGTCAGGCCTGGCACCTGCTGTTTCAACACAGCCCCAGCCGTGGTACATACTGCAGGGGTCACATAATGTAACTGTGATGAGGAAACCTGGGGAGGTTTCGGGGAGCAGGACGACGCAGGCAGCTGTTCCTGCTGGAGGACCACAGGCTGAGAAAGAACCTGCGGAATCTGCACCTGAACTGGCTTGGGCTGCTGCGGCGGAGCTTGAGCAACTGGCTGAGACGGCTGTGGGGAACTGCCTATCGAATTGTGTATTATAAAGAGGGGAGGTATAGATGAAGGTGTGCATGATCGAGAAGGTGCTTGGGACTGAGAAGGGGGCTGTGCCTGGGGCTGAGAGGGGGGACGGGACTGTGGAGGGTGAGGAGACTGAATCTGAATAAGGGGTGAAGCCTGGGATGGCTGCGGGCTGTCCGATAAAGTCGGCGTCGCATTGTGAGGGGCCGCGGACGGAGAAGGTGAGGCGCTTTGGATCTTTACAGCTTGCTGCTGCGCTGCTGATGAAACCTGGAAATTCGGAAATCAAAAGGCAACCAGATATGAAATATGTGAAATATTTTGTACCTAGTTACAGTATGTAACTTGACAAACACTGAAATTTATATTCAAGATCATGGCAGCAATATACAAGCAGCATAGTAGGACAGCAAGGAGAAACATAAAAGAATTGCTGTTTATTTTTCTACAATGAGAAACAAAAATTCCTCATCTTTGCAGAGAGTGTACAAACTGCGCAACAAACATCTGTAACAGGACATGGTTTGTTTACTATATTTCACTCGGTGAGTGAAATATACTGTAAAAGTAATACAAAAACGAGTGTAGCAATGCCATAGTTTAATGAGACTAGTTAAGATTGGTGTATTTAATTTTGGCTTGTTAGGATTGGTGATAAAGGAATGTCTATGGAAATACAAGTTTTGATGAAGAGGTAGCGAGAAAGAACAACTTTAATTCTCGTACATTACCGGGGTGAAAAGAGAGTCACCACTTGGATTTAAATAAGCAAATACTTAAGAGCGTTTGAAAGCATAATACTGCAGAGATTCGTATGCTTCAGCTGGCAACAATCGTTTTAACCCCTAACTGATTCAACGGGTATTTTCTCATTTCTCAACAATATCAGAAGACACAGCCCATGGTTATGGAGATGATGTGCTTCAAAAAGGTCCGATTATTGGCCTGCATCAAGTGAAGAAAACAACAAAACAGAAATTACTGGAATAAATTGACTCGATTTGACAAAAGTTTCAGTTTGACTTAAACACCCCTTGTCCAGTTCTCATGTAGAAAGTCACAGGTTCGCAGAAGAAGAATTGTTAAGAGCTGTCCAACATATTTAAACCCTGGAAGGACAGTGCTGAACCGTCAAACTTGTGGACACCCATGATTGGAAGTCGCTTAAAGACTTGGGGAAGTTGCATCGTAGAAATCAAAGCTTTGTTAGTCAAAGTAAGAGCATTTCCACATGCACAAAGTGACAATAACTCTCAGGATTGGGATTAAACAGCTGTGTGGCTATAAGAAAACTATTTGCTAGCTTGGGGAAGTGGAGCATAAAGATTGAACTTTGGAGCAATGGGAAAAAGTCTGACAAGCCCAGCACATGAAGCAATGCATCAATCATGCATAGTGCCCACTGTAGAAGCCTCTGCAGACAGTGTTTTGATCTGGGGTCGGGTCTAGACTCAGCAATGTTACGCGGCAATAAAAAAAAAAAGTTAGCTGATGACCTGAATATAATGAACGACCAGGTAATCACTCTTAATAATAGACAATAATACAAGATCTCAGACAAAACTCTGGATGCAAAGAAATGTTTTGGTGCATACGGTTGTCGGACCATGTCGCGGCAAATCCGAGCGATAATTAAAGCTAAAGGCATCCCAGCAAAAGGCAACGTGTTTTAAAGTATCTATTACATTTACACATCTTCTAAACGGCTTATACTGCGTACGGGTTCGCAGGGGGCCTGGTGCCTAAGGAGACTTGTGGCATGAGGCGGGGTACACCCGGGACAGGGTGCCAATCCATTGCAATGCTCAAATACACATATTACAGCTAAACGGAAAATGGAGTACCCGGAGGAAACCCACCTAAAGGAAGGGAGAACATGGAAACTTCATGCAAACGGACCCGAGGCAGGAATCGAACCGTCAACCCTACCACTGTGCGTTTTATTATTACATTGATTTTATAGTAATAACCAAACACACACAAACTTTAACTTTTTATTTTTAGAAGTTAAAAATAATTATAAGATAAATCGGACTGAAATTAACAAAAATAATAAATTCTAAAAATATTTTATGTCTCGCAGTTCTGACATTTATCCTGGTCAGAGCAATGCTGCAGTGTCACTGGACACATGCACCCTGAATGGGATGTCCGATAAAACTGACTTTCTCACAGCCATGTTTTTAATTCCACACTTAAGTAAAATCCTGTAAAACTCTATGAACACAGTAACTCAAACTGGGTACTCTGGAGACAACAACGCACCACCCTTATTGCCCCCAAATTATATGCATCGTAAAAATGGCAATTAATTCCATCTGTTTCATCACGTTTACATTACATTATTTGCTGGGAGGGGGATTTAAAAACACTTTACCCCTACAGGCTTAAAATAATAGACAGATGATGTTTGGACAAGTACAACATTACTGATAAAACAGCACATTACTGAAGGAAAACACAAACACATCATGCTGTCATTACCTCACGTAGCACGGAATCTAATGAATAGTGGACCATGGAAATTAGCAGGGAAGGAAGGACAAGCAACAAATTAACAAAATTATAATGCAGACCAGAATCAGATTGGCATAGCAACTGAAAGGAGCACACAGTGCTAAGAGGAAAGGCATGGCAGAATGTGAGGTCCAGCAAAAAAGTGTGTATGTGCATGGAGAGGGAGCAGTTTCACCGGATTACAAGGTGTTCCAATAGAGCTGAACAGTAATGTTTTGGAAGTAAATGAGACTAAGAGTTTTGCAAAGCTTTTTGTTTATTAGTAACAAGATGTAAACTGGTTGACTATGACTACTCGAATATGAAATGATGCTCCTGTAGAACTTATTGGCCTCCACAGTGTCTATGGTATTACTTTTTAAATGATATATAATTTAATCAAAAGCACTGATGAGGCACTTAAACCAAGGCCCATTAGTGAGGACACTGATGCTGTAACCATGGGAAATGCACAGGGGTCAAAACCAAAGTAAGTTTATAAAAATTAATATGCCTATGATCATTTTTAACGGGTTTTTAACAGGTTTTATTTAAAAATGGCTTCCCCCCCCACTCTCAAAATATTGCTTTTCATTTCATAATGAGACACAGGCACAATCATTTAATTCTCCGGTAATCAGTCAGTCTGCTCAAATGGGGCATTTCCCATCAATATTTTTTGCCTGAAGAGGACGGTCACAGTGCCAAATGTCACGATGGCTTTTAAACAAAGAACCACACAGCAGACCTTAAACCCTAATTTGACACACATTTGATTTTTAGGGGTGTCTAAACACACAAATCTGATATTTGTCAGGTCGGATCAGAGTCGCTTTCGCATGTGGTCCTAGATCGGATACATATGCCACAGTGGTTGTGAGACTTGAATGCGATCGAAATTCATGCGAATTTTTATCCCTGTGCATGACATCATCAGTCTGCACCGGCAATGCCGGGGTCTCATTTCAACAATGGAGGAGAGCGGAGAATGTAGTCAGTGGAGAGAGAGTAAAATCTGTGGTTTAATAGATATCTGGGGCAATAAATCCGTCCAAAAAGAATTTAAAGGAACTTGCAGAAATAAACAGTGTTTAAGCGAATGACTGAACGTGATGACGTAGGCAAAGTCGTATTAATTTGTGCATGCGTGTCATACATTAGAGTCTAACTAAAAATAATTACAAAAGTGAACTTTTCTGACATGCAACTCCGAAATTAGCGAAACATTTTTTACTTGAACATGATGACAGCCTAGTGAGCTCTGAATTGCAATGCTTTCTTTATCTGATCAAACAGCTAGACTATAACAGCTGAGGTGATTTTGACCCACATTCAAGATCTGCCTGCTGCACCCACGTTTATTTAAAAAATTTATGCAAGAAGTGATTATTGGCTACCACATCACATTATTAGTCATAACAAGAAGCATCTCTCATGTAATTAGGAGCTGCAGCCTGATTTATGAGTGTAATGTTCCTGAACAAAGTGTATTATTTACTTTATCATCCTTTTACCTAAAATGAATTTGGAGAAGGAACTGAAAGTTAGTAGAGTTAACACACCTTGGCAAGTTATTTAGAAATATTCTTTTCAGCCATGCATTCAAGCAGCCCTTAAAAGTAATGCAGGCTATATATTTATTATTTGGTGTGTTCTGGCCTGAACATTCTTTACAATCTTCTCTGACCCATTGGTTTTGACTGACTGATTACAGAGTTGTCTTTTTGATATAAATGAGAGAACAGAAACATTATAAAATAAATGTTACTGTGAAATAAAAAGGATATGAAAATAGTAAGAAAAATGTAGGATTTTGAAAAAAGCCATTTCTAAATAACAGTTAGAACCTAACATGGACAGCACTAAAGACGATACCTCCAATGCTTGCAAGTTACCTTAGTTACTAATTAGTACCTTGGTTACTAATTTATTTACCTCAAATAACTTTTAAATAAATATGAACTAGCTATTAAATATAACAAGCTATTAACGAAAAACTTAAATATGACCTTGTCTAAATTAAATTTCAAAATCTAATTAGTTTGCTTATGGCTGGGACAATTCCACAGAAATTCCAAATGGACATTCCTATATGTATGATATAAATATAAACTGAATTGTAACACTGTTGCCTAATTTAATACGACAATCATACAACAAATATTATTTATAAATTTATTGCTGTACCTCGTCATTTTTGTATTCACATCATAGGCATATTTATTTTGTTCGATTTAGACTAAATGGCATTCCATGATTCAGGGCACAGGAGGAGGCTGGGTATCTGTTTGCAAGTTAATTTAACCTTGCGCTATCTAATTTAGCAACAGTCTAGCACTAGTGAATGTTTTCCAGTTATGATGTTACACTGGATGTAAAATGCCATAAAATTTCCATAATAGCTATTTGGACAAACTATTTTATGACGTCAGCAAAGAACATGAATAAAAAAATTTACTTCCTGAACCAAGGCCATTAAAAAAAGGTCCGTAACTGTTCAGCTCTATGTGCAGCAGTGCCAGCAACAAGTGGGTGGGGCTTAGTGCGGAGCACAAGCTCATCTACCTTGTTAACCAATGCTGCCATGTCAGCAGAGCCAAGGGAAGGGCTCGCATTCTCCCCTGGGCGAGTTTCAGTTAATGGGCCATCATGGGCTGTAGGGGCGGAACCAGAGCTGCCACCGCTGACGATAACAGACGCAGGCACACCCACAGAGGCAGGTGGGTCTTTCCCTGCTTGGTGCTGATGATCCTGACATGAGCACATTTATCAGGTCAGGAACGGAAAGGTAAAACATTAATCCAAACTAGGGAAAAGTTTAGCGGGGTTTCTACATTGAAAAAAAAAAAAAAAAAAAAAACTTTGACATACCAGACATACATAAATTTTAGAAAGCATGTCTGCATGGATGCTACATTGTGCATTAAATCTGACTAGTGGACATGGCCCTGGTATCAAGTCCATTATGGATATTACTGCTAAAGATAATTTGTTAGATTATGCAGATATTTTAAATACAGTATAAAGAACAATAAATCAACAGCGCACCAACCTGCTGCAGGAACATCTGCACGGGCTCCTGGCTAAGGATAATGCTTGAGCTTGGAGGAGTGAACAACACCTTTCCTGGACTGTGCTGGACCTGGGAGACCAAGCCCATTGTGCTGAGGGAAGTTGTAGATGTAGTTACTGTAGAAGATGGAGATGTAGAGGAGGGAATCAGCATAGTGGCTGAAACTGAAGGACCTGTCTGGACAGTAAGGATAGAGGGTTGGGGCTGGGTTTGGGCTGGTTGCTCAGTGGAGGTACCCAGTTCAGTTATGCTCTCACTTGGTTGGCACTGTGGAATGGCTGCTACTCCACTGCTGCTGTTGCCGGTAACACCGCCAACCTGCTGCTGAAGAGTCGGCTGCAAACTGACAGCTGGGCTGAGCCCCTCTATCGACAAGGAACTCTGTATAGGCATGCCTTGTATAACAGTTTGAACATGTCCTGTAACTGAATGAGCCTGATTCTGCGTCTGGGCTAGGGAAACGGGCATCTGGAACAGGGCAGGGTGTCCCATCTGACCAGGTTGAAGCTGTATTGGTCCAGAAAGTATATGGGCAGCACCAGGATGACTTTGAGGGGTTAATACCTGTCCTAGATTGATATTTTGATTGGTTGCCAAGATTTGATTGGCAGCAATAATTTGTCCACCCGGCCCGGAACTGGTAATAATGTGTCCTCCGGTTTGCTGGGCCAGGATTTGACCTCCAGTCTGAAGCTGAGGCAGGAGGAACTGATGATTCTGCCCTTGTAAAACAGCCTGGGACGGAATGACAATGCTGCCTTGCTGATTGAGCAGGTGAACACTAAGAGGTTTGCCCGATGTAGGATTGCTATGTTGCTTAAACAGGGCTTGTGAGAATTGCGTCGCCTGTGTGGTGGTCTGTGTACTCAGTACTACATTTGAACTTGGCTTGCCAGTGAGGAAGGCTACGTTCTGAGCTGCAGATACTGGAACTTGCTGCACACCAAGAGCTTTACTGGCATCATTTTGCAATGTATGTGTGGCCTGTAGTTGCTGCTGCTGTTTGAAGGATTTCGGCTGGATGGCACTGCCTTGAGGAGGTTTGGGCTGTATTGGAGTTGGTGTTCGCTGGATAATGACATTCTGCATGACTTGGTTTTGAGTCTGAGGCTGAGTCCCTGTATTTAAAGGTCCACGAGCAAATCCCACTATACCACTGGGTGCAGCCATTGTTGTACCACTGCTAATGGTGTTAGTGCTGCTGACGCAAATAGCCGGGCCATTCAATGCTGGAGATGCTAGAGTGGCCTTGCCTCCCTGAATCAACAGTCCGCCTCCAGAACTAAGCACAGAACCTCCAAGACCAGCCTGAGCCCCAGTACTCGTGGCATCAAGTGCAGGCTGCTGTAGAGGATAGCTGCCCATGGTTTTGGTCAGGATGTGCTGCCCTGATGAATTGATAGTCATTACAGCGGATTGGCCCACAACTTGAATCTGTCCGATGCCCAGATGTCCCGACTGGCTTCCATTTTGTAGCGTCTGAAGACTTGAAATGGGTTGAAGGGTCACGTTTCCAAGTCCAACTTGCTGCATGAATGGCTGGACGTTAATGGCTTTGTTCATGACTTGGGGTTGAAGCTGCATCCCTTGGTGTGCCAGAACGGAGCCAAGCATGTCGGTGGTTGTACTGGAAGGTGTGGTAGTGGTGCCCTGGCCAGGAAAGATTTGAGTAGTTCCTGCAATGCCCACCCCAGACATACTAGCCTCAGGCAGTGGTTGGACCACCTGTGTCAGACTAGTGAGCCCAAATGAGCTGAGGTCAAGCTCAGCCTCTGCTTGAAGGCTCTGCTCTGTGATATTGGCTTCTGCCAGACTCTGCTGCAGAATATCACAAGGTTCATGATTTGACCCAACACCATTGCTTTCACTATCTCCTTCTTCTGGTGAGGCACCAAGGATGTCGTCATCTTCTAAGAAGTCCAAATCAACACTGACCCGAGGAAGCCCAGATGGCTCATTTGTCGACAACTGAGCCGGTGGTTGGACTTCAGGAACATGTTCCTAGAAGAGACAAAGATAGCAATTTTTTACATGCATACACTATATCACATTATTTAGGGAAAAGGAAATAAAAGTTATGGATGGCTACGAGATGGTATGCCTCCAGTAGCCTAGTTAGCCATATTGGTTCACCATTGATGGTTGCTTGCGTGTTCGAAACTGATCTGATGGGCAGGGCTTGAGAAGGCATGCTACGTAAAGGAACATACACAGAAAAGGTGGGAAGAAAGAGGGAAATATATACTTACCCCAGTGCTGGAGAAGAATGAGCTGGACGGGTCACTTGAGCCATCCAAAAGGTCGTCAGTATCCAGCTACAGACAGGCATACCCAGAATAGGACAAACCACCACACCACAGAGAAGGGCACGAAGGAACAGGTAGAAAATGCAAAAGGACAGAGATGCCAAAGTAGAAAAGCAGAGGAGAAGCATAGTAAGGATAGTGTCCAGACCCACCAAAGCACAATACGTACAGCCATAAGTTAGCAACAAGACAGTTAAAAGGAAAGGAAAGCAGGATGCAAATGAAAGGAAACATTAGATTAGTATGTCAATATTGTGAATTAACAAAAGGGAAAAATAAGGGTGAAATCCCGTGCACTCTTATTTTAAGAAGATAAAGAAACAGAGGAGCTGCAGTGGAAGGGAAAATTTAAGCTAATGTGTTCAACACACTTTTTGAGAGCTTGTGTGACCTTTTGAAAGCTATGTTTTAGGATGTTTTCACACCTAATAATCTATTTGCTTAATCAGAGCGTTACTACGACTGTTGGGTTCAATTCATTTAATGAAAAAACATTAAATTGGGTTGGGTTCAATTCATTTAATGAAAAAACATTAAATTGGGTTGGGTTCAATTCATTTAATGAAAAAACAACAACAACACTGGATCAGACGGCTGAATACTATTTTGACAACCAATTAATCAGAAACACAGCAATGTGTAAAAGTAAACAAACTAGTGCCTGCAGAAATCACTGATTATAAATAGGATTTAAAAATCATTTACAAGTTCACATTTTAAATAAATAAGTATAGATCACCAATTTAGAACATTTTGGATAGCAGAACAATTATTTTTTATTTATCTATTTATTTTTGTTAATTTATTGTAGGGTATTAACCTATTTAATTGTATTTCTGTGAAACTCCAATTTGGCTTAGTTTGCTGTTCATGTGCCAGTTTAACGACAGATTTGGAACGTGTAACCGTAAGTATAAGGCATAGTTGGTTTAGTTCCTACAGTTGGGTCATTCCAGGCTTGAATCACCTTCCCAAAGCATCAAACATTGCTAGTGTTGCCTGGTTCGTAACGGTGTTGCCTAAGTTCGTAACGGTGCAACCATTAAAGTGGTCTTGATTGCTTGGTTTTGGAATCCGACCCAGATATAAATGAACACTTACCTGCGTTTCTGATCCATGAAGAAAGTCATTAAGAGCTTGTGGGTCACTGCAAAACAAGGAAACCAGTCAAATTAATTTCTAAAACAAATTAGATCACAGCTACATATATGCTAGAGATAAGGCATGCGTCTACCCCCAGTCTGTGGGACACACAACCATACCATGTTTATGTGATCTTTTGAAAAAATATTGTGGGTTGTGTAGGTACATAATAAAAAAATATTCAGAATTGTCCTTATCATTAATAAACTTACAGGAAAAATAAAATCAGTTTATCATCATTAAACCATCATTCTGTCACTCTGTCATTTTACACACACCACACATGCAAGCAGATTTATTATGAAGGGTCATTTTTCCCTCTGAAGGGTATCTGTAGTTTGTGTTTACACTGCGCTTAAACCGATTTATCTTTTCAGCTCGGGTGAGGGTATAAAAAGTGAGTAAGTGCGTGCGTGCATGTGTGTGTGTGTGTGTGTGTGTGTGTGTGTGTGTGTGTGTGTGTGAGAGAGAAAGAGAGAGAGAGTTGCAGTTTACTTACACTATTTACACTCATCATGAATATTGAGTTTGCAATGAATTTGGAGCACAAGTTTTAATTTATTTTGGATTTCTGATTTCAAAATATACATTTGTCCATTTCAATTATTAATTCAGTTGTGTTAAAGGTATTTTTTTGCCAAGCAAAAAGTTCACACACAGCTTCCTGTTAGTGATGGTACCTTCTCTGTGTCTAAAAAGGGTTAGTTTGACAGCAATCACTGGACTGACCAGCACACAGTATACTAGGAAAGTCTAAGAACCACACTGGAGAGCTAAGAAAAATTTACACTAGTCAAGAATGTCTCATGGTACCATTTCCAAACAAACTGCAGATTCCAAGATCAGTTAAAACAACTGTATCTAAGTACAATTATGAGGTAGTCACTTTAATATGGTCTGGAAGAAACCCTCATCATCACCCTCAGCTCTTAACCCTCAACAAAAAAAGGCTTAAGAGCGGAAACAATTTAAGGACCACCAAGACCCAGGCCGGCCATAAACTGGAAGCGGCTGGAACACCAGTCACTAGCTACAGTCAAGTGAGATGGATCATGATGCTTTGGGGCTGTCAGTTGAACTGGGTGCACAAACTCGATGAAATAATTATACAGTTTTACTACCTCTTCAGATCAATTATTCAGCCTAACCTCAAATCATCAGCTAGATGGTTGAAAAACAAAACTCAAACAAAATTAAGTGTTGTATCAGGGCAATGATTACAAAGATGTATCAAAGTTTATGATGAAAAGGCTAATTCAGGTTTTGGAGCCTCAAACCTATCAACAATTTCTGAACCATGACTAACAGACTGGTCCACACCAGGAGAACATCAAATTCAACTGAATACTATATTCTGCTAAATAGGGTACTCAAATGTTTACCAAAAGCCTACTGATAGTCTCTTCTTCTTAGGACGAAACTTAATAATATATACATATATTATATGTGCTCCATCTACATTTTCTGACCCTGTATGTATCATTTTGAACATGCAACCAATTAAAACTAAAGCTTGTGCACCAAATTAGTTTTTTTTGCCTGTTAAAGATGTATGTTGTGCAATCATTCTGACGACTGCATGACCACAACGGTAAATAGCTAGATAGTTAGACAGAAGGCCAACAGATATACAGATAGACATATACACAGACAGATAGACAGAAGGAAAGACAGATAGACATGCAGACAAACAGATAGGTAGACTTCACTATAATGTAGCAGACACAGACACATTTTTAATCTTGTTTTGTTATGAAAGCACACACTTACCAAATTACATCTAGCAAGCACCTGCCATCTTCATCATCCATGACAACTGAGAAATGAATAAATATACAAAAAGGTTTATAAAGAGCCCAGTGACATTTTTCAACATGAATAAAAAGTTCTATAGACTCTCTCTCTCTCTCTCACACACGTATATAATAAATGATGTGCTTTATGCACTTTATTTACACGTTTCTCTCAAAAATATACATTTCCAAATAATATTTAGATCTTGAAATGATCCTGGTTTAACAAAATTACAAATCCACGCTTACTAATCCCACCTACATAAAAGTAAACATTTCATCAGGACAAGAATGCTTTTCTTTTAGGTACAATTTGCGTTATAACAACAACAACAACAACAACAAGTCGTCGAAGAAAAAAAGAAGAAGAGGCCATGTATTCTGATAATAAGCCTAGTCTACACGGAGGTTGGGGTGTTTCGCAATCCCTCAAAACAAATGGAAACATCACCCATTAATACAAAAAAAAAAAAAAACAGCCGCGCGTACACACACACACACAAACACAAACACACAGTGTAAATAAACGAGTTCGGTCTAACAGTGAGTGAGTGAGTGAGTGAGTTTGGGGTGAACTGCAGCAACCTGTTTCGACTCCACATCACTTCTGAGATCTTTAAACGCAATCGATCAAAACTACAATAAGAAGATGAGGTAGGCGGGGACCCGAGCGCGTTAGTTCAGGAAAAAGCTGCAGACAGCAGCCTATCGGACCGGTTCTGTCCACCGCACAGCACAGATGTGATCGCTTTCCCGCATAAAACAGCATCCCGCACTGAGGAAAGGGCAAAGCAGGAGTTGAATGGAGACTCTGGACCTCTAGGATACGGCGGTTGTACTTAGCTTTGTACAACTCCAACTTGTTCCAAAATACCTCCTGGTGCAAAATCTAATTCCTTCCGTCTGTAGCCATTTAAAGGATCTTGTCTAATCGCTTCGATCGTTTATTTTCATCCTTGCTAACAAGACACACATATCGTTGTCTGTAATTTCACTTAGCTGAAGCGAGCTAGCTGACTAGCACTAAATTTGCGTTAACTGCTTTAGGCGCAGTACAAATAAACCTTACACTAACTGCATTTCGTTCTACGGTATATGTTCTACATCAGCATTTGACGAAAACACGGATCGTGAGCAATGTATATCATGTGTTTATCTACCATTATAAGCAACTGCGTAGCCTAGTATCTTTATCCTTGCTAAATATGAGTTTATGTTGGAATAGTCTTGGACCAGAGGGTATGCTTGGGAATTCGTTGTAAAATAATCTATTCGCCGACTCATGCAGGAACTCGGCTCTATGAACATGGTACAGGTGAAGTTTGTGACTCACGTGCAGACTGCAAACGCTGCAGCTTCACAGCAGTTATTCAGATTTATAGAGAAATTGCTATATTGTAACAAACTCACCCGAGATGATAGAGGTACAAGCAGCGCGGGGTCTCCAGAACAGCCCTGCACGGGCTCCGCCTCAGGACCCAATCACAGAGCACAGAAACAGGAAAAAGGTGCCCGGTGCATTTGCCTGATTGCTACGTTAATGATTGACTTTAGTAATTATGGATCAAGCAATTATGTTGACATTTTAACGCTTATTAAGTTGTACAATATAAAAATAGATTTCGATTGAATCGAATTTTGTAAAGCTTCTTAACGGTAGTAAATGCAGTTCATATGACGGATGGGTTTGTGTCATATAATTGAACCTATCTCCAAGTTTTTTTTACGGTGCAATTGAATGCGATTGCAAAATTTTATACACCTTGACTCATTACGCATATGTGTTTATTTCAAGAATGTTTACTTCACAGCCCCACCACCACGCGCGCGCTCACATGCACGCACGCACGCGCACGCACATACACAAACACACACACACACACACACACACATTCCATCCATTCGTCTAGGAACGTCTGTCGCCTAACTATGGATCGTAGAGGCCAATGGTGACAATTGTACTTATTGCATCAAGTGCAAAAACAAAACTTGAATTGGTTTAAGCATCGCCCATCATATTAATAAAATCTGCCAGGATATAGTGATGAACTGTCAATATGGTTGGGGAAAAATATCTTTAAATAAAGATTAAAGTATCATACAGTATCATACATTGACCGTAGAAATTATTTATTTATTGGAGTAAAAGTATTTTAACACACAATGTGATGAGAACTCATTGGGACTAAACAACTGTGTAGACATAAGAAAACCACTTGTTAGTGAGAGCATAAACATCAGACTTTGAAGCAATAGAAAAGGGTCTTGTGATTTAATGAGTGATGGGCACATAAGGGTAAGAAAGGAAGCACATAAGGTGATGCATCTATTATGCATAGTTGCCACTGTACAAGCATCTGGAGGCAGTGTCATGAACTGGGGTTCCTTAATGCCCATCTTTAGCAGCCTTTTATAGCAATAAAATGTCAGCTGACTACCTGAATGCATTAAATGACCAGGTTACCCTGTTAATGAAAATTTTCTTCCCTAAAGGCACATACAGATTACAGGACTAAGATTATAATAGAGTGGCTCTCAGAGCATGAAAAATCATTTTCAAATATTATAGTATATGTTGTTGTTGTTTTTTGACCAGGCTGTGAATCATTACAAATGAATACGGTAAAAGCACTGGTCAACTCACTTGTTTCTTTTTTTTTTTAATGATTGCCCAAAGTATTAAAGAAAAACTGTATATTTTAAAGCTTTAAATTAATTATTACAAGTTTGTTCAGAAAGTCGCCCTCACTTGAATGGTTTGAATTGATTTTACTTCTGGAATATAAAACTAGTTCGGAAGCTAGCTAATAAATTGAAAATAAAATTAAGTTACAAACTTGTTTAAACATGGTACAGTATCTATCATAAAAATCATTCAGGTATCATATGCACACATGAAACCATAAAACAAATTGTATAAATAGCCCACACGTCAATAAAATAATAACCCAAGAAAACAAGTACTCCCTCCTGCTACTCTAGCAGGTGAGATGATCCCAATCATTCCAATGGTGGTGCTAAAGAGCAAGAGTGTGTATGTGACCCACTTCTCACTGACCTTGAGGCTGCTTTATGCTGTGTGCCCTAAGAATAGCAAACACAATAAGCAGAAAAGCTGCAACCCACATCTGTGCAGAATATTATAAATATATATATATAAATATTGTGATAAAGTATTTAACTGTCCAGAACTAATAGCCTAAAAATGACAAACTTTATTTTCAGTTTAATTAGAGTACAGAAACGCGGAATAACATCAGCTGTGCAGTTTGAAATTATGGAAATTATAAACTTACTTTATGGTAGATTTGTAAGAGAATTTGTAAGTAAACAGTTAAAGAGAACTAAATAAATAAATAAATAAATAAATAAATAACATTACTTTCCGGTATAATCAAATTCTAATGTTCACATTTTCTCTGTACTTCAAAATACAATGTTTGATTTTACTTTCTTGTAGGTAAATTTAATCTTGTTTGTGTCAATATATTAAGTGTTTTTTTTAAGTATTTTATATATTTACAGTATTTTGTACATATACTTACATGTACCTATTTACTCCTAACTATGGGTGGAACGAAATGCTGAGTTTTCTCTCTTGAAATGCTTTGTCTCCTAGATATACAGTAGAAGCATAAATACTGCATTTCCTATTGGACATGCATTTGGGTAGTCCACAAATTGGGAAGGTTAAAGACCAAAAGTTGAGAATGGCGATCACATGGATAAATGCTGCAAGCATGTGCGATTTCCCTTTGGGATTAATAAAGTTATTTGAATCTTGAATCTTGAATCTTGAATCTTGAATGTGCTGCATTAGGCTGTACAAACAAAAGAACCATTTAAAACAGGCATCAAGGTATAACTTTAACTAATAAGTAAGTGTTAATTTCATTATATTTTTATTGTTATGTCAGTAATGTTTAATATAGCTTGAGATTATTCAAAAAATGACCTGACACTGTCTTCATAATGGCTTCCAAACAAAAACAGCATCACCAAATAGGCTAACCGGTCCTAACGATACATGAGTAGGGCTAAACGTGAAATTTACTTTGTGCAATTTACTGTATAGGGCATATGTCTTACTGTGCATTTGTGCATTATACAAACTATTTAGCCTAAAGTAGTTCAATTTTATAACCATATTTACGCTTCTAGTCCAATGCACCGACTGCACCATTCAGCTTGCTACATACAAAGAATTTTGAGATGGCCTTGTTCTTTTTTGTTAAAAGTTCCCTAAAGATACTGGAATAAGGAACGCCATAGATTTTTTTTAGCTTTAGCTGTTAGAAGGAAGGACTTTCCCTTATCAATTACATGATTTGATCTGACACAGATTCAGAAGATGTGTTTAATGTTTGGTGACCATGATATTGAAACACTGACACTCATCATCATCAAATTATCAGCAACTTTCACAACCTGAGTCAGTAAAGTGGTATCTTGAGAAAGAAGCTATATAAAAAATATTCTGTTTTCAGCATAATTAGAACAAATAATGTTCATATGTTGATAAAAATTGTAAGAAAGACACAATATATAGTACAGTATATACGGTAGTAATATTATATGATTGTAGAATAATGCTATATTATAGTAAAAGGAAAATATTTGATTTGATACAAACAATATACAGTACTGTACAGCCAGCAGAAGTGGACTTTTCATATGTGTGGTCGACTGTAGCCACACATTTCTCTGGGATAGGCCCCTGGGATAAGTTTTAGTCAGGTTTTTTTGAGAATTGAAATACTGTGTAAAGTATATGACTGTCCACTGAACTAGTGATATTATGAGGGCTGTTCTGGAAGTAATGCAAAAGTGGACCTAGCTTCTTTTTTCTTGGCAAAAGTGCCTACAATGGGCAAGTGAGCATCAGAACTGGGCCACGGACTATTGGAAGAAGATGACCTGGTCTGATGAATTACATCATGTGGATGACCAGGTGCATGTGTATTGCTTACCTATGGAAGAGATGGCAACAGGATGCACTGCCATTTCTGTGGATGTTACTTAAACATTGTTGCTTAGTGCAGAAACAGTGTTCTATGATGCCAGTGGCCTCTTTCATCAGGATAATCCAAAACATAGCAAAAGTCTGATGATGTATAATGATGAGGTCTAACTTCCTGCATACCTGGTTAATTTCTAATAAGAACGAAGGAGTTGTTTCCCCATGCTAATAATAAATACAATACTATACAATACAATACAATACAATACATATACAGTACCCAGAGTAAGTAGAATAACTAAACAAAGGTACTGATACTAATGGGTTTTTGCAAGGTGCTAATATTTTTGAGAACTAAAATTAGCCTAAATTAGGTTAGCTATCAAATGATAATGAATGAATAATTTTGGTAAATTTCCTTTAACATGTCTGTTACAAACATTAAACCCAACACGAGCAATAGAGAAGTTCAGCGAACAAAACTACTATTATTTTCACTGCTATTACAGACAGAAGTACATTTTACTGTACTTTGGGATGAAGTTTGTTTTGTATTTTTTCGCTTTTTTTTTTTGACAATTCAGCAAAGGTGCTGCAAGACACAACTGGACTAACAGGGGCAGACAGATAGGTTAAACACAAAGCCCCACACACTAGGAACAGTGATAGAATCTCTCTCTTGTTCGCTCTCAAAACATCGTTTACATGGATATTGTATATAATTTGTATCTGTAATCTGTTCAGTTCACCAGCCCCCCCAAAAAAGTGCTTTTAAAGAATCTTAACCTGTCTCTTTAATCTAGAAATACCTCAGTCACAGGCTACTTTACCAGATTTTCTCTTCACATTGTGTTGCAGCTCTTCCGCCATCATCCTGTTTTCTGAATTTGCCTGTGACTCTGACTCCGCCTGTTTGACCTGTCTGCCTGCCTGTAAATCTGACCCTTTCTGTTTTTGGACCAGTTTTCAGCCTGCTGCCATAATGTACCTTTATTACCTTTTTAACTTTTAACTGTCACTGTGCAAAGTACTTGAGCAAATGCAATTCATTTAGCATCTAGCCAGAAGTGCATGAGTTTTAATTTCCAGTGAATTTATAATAAATAAGAAATGTAGTAAAATAAGCGGATCGGTGAAGAGAGACACTTCTGGAACATTTCATTAAGGTGCTGTGGCACACCTGGTGGAAATACAGTCGGTGAGTAAAATGGAAGCAGTTTACTCCAGTGACTGCAACGCAAACAGAATGCACCACTTCTACTCCCGGGGGGTAAATCCAGGATAGGAAATGATATAGCCTGCCCAGTCTCACCAGTTTTTAGCCCTTCAGCCTCAAGCCTCTTACACAACACCTCCTGTATACAAGAAGACTTAAGTTACTCATTCCTGCTTAAATGTTCCTGTATTACCTTTATACCCAATTTTACAGTAAACAAACAAAAAAAACCATCTTGCCTGGTGTCCTTGGCATTTTGGTCCATTGCGGGTAAAACCATTAAAGTGGGAGAACAAAGTTGATGTTAAGCTATTTTAAACTATTTTAAATCTGAAATAATTGTTCATGCGATGGGAATCGTACTGGAAATTGAAACCTAGTAAAGATCAGCATCATCAGACTTTTAGTTAGTTTAAAATGTAGAAATTTAAGACAAAACCTTGGCCTTAGAGATTAGGAAAAGACCAAACCTATCGATTGAACATGGATAATTTGTGCAGGTTACATTTCTTTAACCACGGCATCCTTATGGCAAAAGCTGGACTGGGACAAAAATTGGCCCTGGCATTTTATGCCTATACCCATCAGTATACCATTTTTGCATTCCCCTGAAATATGCATATCTTCTGTACTACATATTAGGAGACCAAAATAGCATCGCAGATAGCTATCCTTGCATTTATTTTGCCTTTTCTTGCTACATCTGTCGTTTTATTGGATATCTTGGTAAAGAAAATATCCTTGGTTTTGGCCATACAGTGGGAAGTTCTCTGTCCACTGTTTTAGGAGACTGAGATGGTGAAACTGTAATAAATTGCTTCTAACCATTTGTCTTATCTCAGATAAACCTACTGTAAATAGCTCCTTGTCATTTTATCATATTTACAGCAGAGTACCCCCTTAAAGAGCCAGGATTGCCATTTTTGTGCTTTTTGACAAACTCTTTTCTTGTAAATTGTGCCAAGATGTGGAGACTGTTAATTACTCCCACTTGGTCAAGCATGTGCCTCATGGTTTCATCACAACTGTTCCAGAGAAAACCTCAAAGGAATCCCTGAATCCATCCATGATTGAAGGGGTGGAGACAGCAAGTTTCATGTCTGTAGAACATGTGGTTGGGCCTGCGTGACCAGTTTCAGCAAACAAGAATATTAATAATAAGAATTCTAATGAAACCAATATGGTTATAAGCCCGCCACAAGAAATAATTATAGAGAGATAACGTGAATGGAAATACTTATCACATTTTAGGATGATAGATTAGTCCTTCCTTAAATGGCTAAATGTAAAATGAAACTCTATGCCCCAAACTTTTCAAACATCTTTCAAACCATTTACTGGACATGTCCTTTGGTAAATCTATAGGATCAACTATAAATTACACCTATTTAAGTTAACCAACTCTTTTTTAATTAATTCCTGTGTTAACAAATTACTTAACAAAAAATATTGTTTACAAATCTCAATCTGAGATTTGAAATAGTCTAACATCAATGTTATGTTGCAATGGTTGCAAAAAGTAGGTTTTCTGGTATTTTAAACCATATTGTACACATATGGTTACATAAATGTGCTAAACAAACGGTACCCAGTAGTGACCAATTTTAATGAATGTGTTACTACTGGTTCCCTAGTTCACATTACTTCATTGTTAATATTGTCACATGCTTGCTGAATCCTGATTGGTCAGTAATCATCAAAATACACTTACACTTAATGAGAATCAACCTTTTAAATATATAAACCCCACCCGTGCAACGAATCTTCTAAAATGCTTTCATAGTTTTGTGAAAATCTATCAAATCACACAAGTATTTATGATTAATTGGCCTGTTGGTGGCAGTATTGCTTACATATTGCTTAAAGGTTTTAAAGAAATTGAAGAAAAATGGTGTCCAATAAAGATAACGCCAAGCATAAACTAAGAATGGTGGATTTTGTAGATCTGTAGAAATTAACTTAACTTTTCCTATAACAATGGTAAGACCCATAATGATATCTTGTCATGCAGGTTTGTCACAAACATATTACAGCAGTTAGTTTGATTTATGCACATACATGTTGTTACTATTCCTTATATGAATCTATGCATGTAGCCATTGTCCCAACACAGTAATATCTGTAATGCCAACAAATGTTCTTTTATTTAAATGACATAATACACTTATAAAAGCAAAAATACAATAAACAGTAGTCAATTCAATGAGTCACATTTTCTTCACAACTTTTAGTTAAAAATCTAAAAATACATTTTTTTTTATTTGCAGGATTGTAAAACTTTATATTTAAAAAGTAGCACACTAAAATAGTCACTGTAGCAAATTTATCAGGTCAGCCCATTTCCTTATACAACGTTTGCAAACAAATCAAACACAATACACCAAAGGGAAATGAGATCCTGGTATATTCCATAGAGATTTAAACTTGTTCCATCAATTCTTTATGTGTTTTGCACAATATAACCATAACAATTATTAATAACTGTAATATAACAATTCATGGAACAGATTTATCTATAAAAAGCTTCACTTAACATCTACATCATCAATGCAATGAGAATTAACAGTGAACAGTAGATACTGTACATAGTTAAGAAAACACAAGATAAACATTTAATACTCAGTAAGATGCATAATGTGGAGCAGCACGAGTTGGCTGTTTAGCCAATATATGAACTGATTATGCTGGTGACTATGGAAAGTCAAGATTGCATTTGCAAGAGTCCTGAAGTGTGCATTATAACTGTCTAAAAGGCACCTAAAAAATCTGTTAGAGCTGGATTAAAAGTTTCAGTGCACTCAGAATGTAAATACAATCAAACAAAGTCAACTGGCATCTTGTTTATATGATATTGAACATGGATAATAATAAAAAAAAAAACTATTGCATAAAATGCATACACATGCAGTAATGTAGCAAATGTGACTGTTTAACAAACAAGATTTGGAACGTCCCAACAGTGTTTTCATGAAACAGCTATAATTGCCCTCATACATTTATAAAAATGTCTTCAGTTTTCCCAAAGCAAATAAAATCTTGGTAATGTGCTGGTAAACAAAAAATATAAAAAACAAATATGTGAAACTTGTGTGTTTGAAAAGTAATAATTGTAGATTTTGGCAGCACCAGCTTTTCAGTCATACAGGAATTCACCGTAAGCTGCTGTTGAGTTTGGTCCACTCAAAAATGTCCTGCTCGCATACAATGTCTGTGTTGATAAGCAGGTAGCGGTCACCAACACAAAAGTGCTTTTGACAGGCTGCACATTTAAAACACTCAAGGTGGTAAACTTTGTCACGGACCCGCATTGTCATTTCAAATGCCCGGATCCTCTTCTCACAGGAAGCGCAGAGCCCATCCTGACCAAACAGTCTACAAAGGAAAGAGGACATCTGATTGAGTTAAACATTCAAGTGGGCAGAATGATTAGTGTAAAAGCTAAATGACACAAGTGGAATATACTGTGTGCATATGGGTCAGTGACAGTTAAGAGTGGTGAAAAATATTTAAATAAGTTTTTTTAAGTATGCATCAAGTTGGTTAAAATGTAAATTTTTTTATTTACTGTATGTTGGTTTTATGTAATTTGAGATCATATTTGTACTATAAAAAAAAACGATTGAATGTGCTTGAAAATGTCAAGTGGTGTAGACAAAAAAAGAATAATTTACTGTAATAGTTTATCCAAGCAGGGTCATGCAAGTGTACAAAAAAAAAAAATCTGAAATATACTTTTTATACTCCATCAGAACAACATGAAATAAAAAAGGGCTGGAAATGATCACATTTTCGTAAAAAATACTGGTTAAACCATTTAAACCACCTGACAGTTTTACATATATTTATATATGTAAATAATCATACATATATAAAGGAAGTTGAAGGTACTATCAACTAATATTAAAAATAACTGCTATATTTATGTCCCTATTTAGGATGGAGGCACTTGTGGCTGTAGCCTTTTATTCTGCTTTTTTTTTTTTTTTTACTACAATTGCCTTTTTTTGAAGGTGGTGAGGTCCATCCAATTGGTGCAGTTTGGCTATTTTCCCCAGCGCTCAAATACACAATTATTATTATTATTTTTTTAACAACAGGTATTTACGGCCAGAACAGAGTATTGGTGCTAAAAGTGTTGAACCTAGATGAAAAAGTGAATTTTCAGATACGATCACATAACACCACTTTTTCATGATACTTAATGCTTCTTATATTTCGGAAAAAATTTGCTAAATACAGTTTCATGCACTTTTATGTAGTGTCCGCAACTTTAATGATCCTAATTGTCATTCAGATGAAACTTGGCAAATTCAGATTTCACGTGATTACAAAAACCTTAGTGTGTATTATTCCAAAATGTAAAATTAAGATATTGCAACATGAATTTGGCATGGTTAGACACTAAATATATTTTGCTTTTCAAATTTTTACCAAAAACCGTCTCATGTCTAGCACTAAGGTAGCCCTGGATTTTTTAATGATACGCGTGTTGATAATTATTCGGCAGATTATTTGGCCTGCTTTGAGACAATGACCCTGCTTTGAGACAATGATCATTGTTAAAAGCGTTATATAAATAAAAAAAATAAAAATAAATTACGAAAAGCTATTTTAACTGAATAAACTTTGAATAACTATGAATAAACTAATTTTGCATGGAATTCTTTAATTTTAGCAACAATTTTTACAGGTCATATGCTTTTAAAAGCTTACACCAATTTTAGTATAAATACACTAAAAATACACGAAATATGAATAATCTGCATTTTTAAATAATGATTGTTTGAAGTGAGACAGTATAATGCTGAAAATGGCCATTTTTGGGTCACATATAAAATCATCTCTCCAAAACCCCTGAAGTTAGCAAAGAGACAAAAGCAAAAATTATTCACTTTCATGTTGCAAAAACTTTAGAAGTAGCTATTTTATGTTACAGATACCCTTAAACGATTGAACAAATTGAAATCATAAATATTCTGTATATTAAAGTCCAGTAATACAAAGTTGAAGTCAGTCGCTTCAATATTTAGTCCTTTATTAAAGAAATTTACACACACTCAGGAGCAGAGTTAAGTGTTTACAAGCACCAAATCTCTTCTGTAAATATACTGTACACAAGTAATTTTATTAAAAAGAAATTTTATTTGAATTGAACTTCAAACCACTTAATATTTCGACATTATCCTCATAAACAATGTTCCCACATTTACCTTAGGTAGTCTCTTCGACACAGCTTCCTACCAAGCTTGTAATACAATCTTCGCCCAACCTCACCCAGCCGGCAACCGCAAAGGTCACAGCTCAGGCAGTCCTCATGCCAGTACTGCTCTATGGCCTTCAGGAAAAAACGGTCTCCAATACTTTGCTGACAACCACCACACGTTAGCATTGATGGAGACACCTGGAGAACTTCATCCACTAGTTCCCTATGAAAGCAGACAAAAAAAATGTACGTTATAGTTTCCTCGTCTTAATTGCCATGTAAGCTGTAAAAGCTTTCTAATAATAAGCCTCCATTAGCATTCATCACCCAAATCACTGTTTTTTTTATTTTTTATTATTTAAACAGCAAGGTTTTTTTTTTATTGCTTGATCCAACTGCAAGGTAAAGTGGATTTTCTATGTATATATTTTTGCGATTAGTATGTTATAATCTGGTTGGCTTTCATTGGTCAGGTTTAGGCTCAGAAATGTTATGTGGCAATAAAATGACTTCAGCTGATTACCTGAATGTACAGAATGACCAATGGAGTTTTTCTTCCTTAATGGGACAGACATATTCCAGGACTCAAATTGTGAAAGAGATGGAGTATAAGTAATCATTTTTACATTTTAATTGGCAGTTTACAGTACACTGTAATCCAAGTTAAAGATTAAATCTCATCTATTGCAATGTTTTTGGACAGGCAGTCTAAAAATATTGTTCAAAAGCAATAATAGGCTTCTCGCCTGTCACAATGCCCAAACCCCAGCCACTGGATGCTCTGCTGGTCCCAAGCATATTCTTTGACGACAGTCAGAATTAACTAACCGCGACTGGCCGAGCTGGCAACCGATAGATAGCGATTGACAGTGTAATTAACAGGATGATTTAACAATTGTATCATGCCTACAAAATATTAGATTGCAACAACATGCAGTAATGTCCTTTCTGCTTATATAACCAGATCTGCCGATAATATATTTAAAAACACAAAGTGCACACATTGAAGTAAACTCAGATGTTTTTAGATAACTCAAAATAGCATTTTTTTCTCCCCCCAAAAAACTGATATGTTGACTGACATTTCAATCTGGAGCAATCCATGTACAGTAGATATTTTAAACACTTTAATATGAACTGATCCCTCCTGAAAGCCCCATCCCCTCCACCCTCCTCTTAACTTGTGAGAGTAGCTTGCTTTCAACAAAAAGGGAATATTTTAAATTTGAACTTATTTTACATAAAATGTATTAAAATATGGCTGACTTAAGAATCAGACATAGCTACATAGCATTAGCTCAAAGGTAGAAACTGTCATTTACACTATCAGTTAAATGTGACCCAATTCCGTTTTTTTGCTCATATGTGACACAATATCAGATATGTTCTATGTCCATGTAAACAGGAAAAAAAGGCATTCATTCCGATATTTCAAGATCGGTTTCAGGCCTCATTCATATGAGGAAAAAAAATCAGATATGTGTTAATGTGACTGTCGCGTTAACAGACAGATCGAATTTCCTGAGTGATTGTGTTCTGTACGTCATTAAAACGGCGACTTCTTTGCGGTTTAATGGCGTAATGTTATTCTCCAGTGGAAGCGTGTGTGGAATGATAACATCGCAGGTGACATGGAAAAGAAAAAAGCCCCCCGCCTTGTGTTAATGCTTATGTAGGCTAAATAAAATTTAGTAATCAGTATTTGATGAATAAAGCATATGCACAGGCTGCAATTTTGCAGTTTTTTTCTCCTCCCCAGTTTCAAAACCATGGTGACGTTTTGCAAACTTTTCATATTTCGCAGAGCTAGTGTCAAGCATATTTCACCTTCGTCCATCTTGGCTAGTGTGTAGCGCAAGAACCTTCCTTCAAGTATGCGCGATTTTTCAGATGGTATGGCAAGTGTAAACACTTGAATCGGATATGGGTCATTGTTAAAAGAACGTGTAAACAGACGGCCAAAAAAATCAGATGTAGGCAACAAATCAGAATTGGGCATCGAGACCTGCAGTGTAAATAAGACTTTAGACAGCTGAAAACACGTCTGGATGAGGAATGCTGCACTTTAGTCCTACAGTATTAAACATTACCTAGACAAGCCAGTTCTCCAGAACACTACATTCTTTAGCTATACATAAACTGTAGACAGTAGCAATCATACCTGCAACGCAGGGCATTAATACACTTGCACTGAAGAAAATAAGTTAAATGCAGTAGCTAATCATGGAGGTAATGCAAAAAAACTATTGGTATAATGTGTAGCCAAATCACTAAACTTGACTGGTATGGTTTATTGGTATTAGATTTATAAACTCTCATCTATACTACTTTATCCTGTAAACAAGGTTGTGAGAGGCGTTAAGTCTATTCCTGGAGACTTGGGGCACAAGGTGAGGTACACACACACTAGGGCAATCTGGGAACGCAAATTAGCCTAATTTGCCTGTCTTCGGGCTGTGGGAGAAAACCCTCCAAGCACGGGAAGAATATGCAAACTTCATGCACACAGACCAGGGGCGGGAATCAAACCACTGGAAACACTGTTATAATAAACAAATTACTTTCATTTTATTTAAGTGGCAGCATGCAAGTTACAAGTGGTGTAGTGGTTAGCACTGTTGCCTTGCACCTCTAGGGCCCGGGTTCAGTTCCCAGCCAGGCTAATTCTATTAGCTATGAACAGTAGGCTAAGTGGAAAGGTGAAGACTAGGACAATAGTTTAGGGCTGGTGAATGTGGTATGTAATAGTTTGGGAAATTCTGGGCCTGTTAATACCAATCAATTACTGTTTGAATGTGTACAGCTTGTTGAACTTTTTCTGACAATGTGCATCCCTATACGGCCATAATTTAATAACTACCAGCATGATACTGCACCATGCATCCATACATATACAGCATTAGGCATTCCACAATTAAATAATTTGTGCTTTATACATTATACATTACACAAAAATACACACACGCGTGTCTAGCATGTGTCTGTGGGTCATATTTCAATTGACAACTGTGCGTTAAGTGGAAGAAAGTAGTTGGATCCAATTCCAACAAATGGACTAGTGATGTGACAGAACTCTAAATTAATTACTATTAGAGTGAATACTAGTAAAATAGGACTCTTGCATTTAGATATTAGTTTCTAAAGCTATTGATTAGTTAATCGGAGGGCTGTTTGCCACTTATGTACAAAGGGTGTTAAGGTCAAACCTGGGTCCTGGCCCTAATTTCGTGAACGCCTAATCTAATCTAGATGTCTTTGGACTGTGGGAGGAAACCCACCAAGCACAGGAAGACCATGCAAACTCCATCACATAGACACGAGACGGAAAATGAACCCTTAGTTGAGAGGGGTCGCCTTGAACCTCCTGTTATTCCAGTCCAGATTTGACTTGAACGCCTCTCGTATTTTGTGTGTTATATCCAAACAAAAAAAAAACAAACAAATAATTGATAATTGAATATATAAAAATATGTAACATTCGATCAAATGGTTTGAAGAGGCATCATTCCATCTCTGCTTGGTTTTTTCTTATTTAAATTTAATACAGAATGTGCAAAAGAGAACCTAAGCTTTCTGAAACCATGTGGTGTTACAAGATTACAGCAAAAAGTGGCAGAACATAAGATTAACAAAACTGTCGCACTTGACCGATGTTCACCCTACAGGTTACTACAGGTTAGTCAGGGCGACTCAATTATTCTCTCAGTCTCATTAATGACATACAACACGCAGTGAGAAGAGCCTACATTCACACTATCTCTCCTTATTCCCTTAAACTATTCATGTGGACTGAAAGAATTCCAACCCAAGCAATTCCGAATCATTGCGCTATTAGTTCGCGTTGTATAGACAGAGAAGCCTGGTGAGACGACACACATTAGGAAGGAGATTTCTGGATTTAAAAAAAAAAGCCACTCACTCGTTGACGTCCATGGTCTTCCTCTCAACTGTAGATGCCATGCTGGTCGGAGTGCTTTCCAGGTCGAGCAGGACACACTACAGTGGATTTGGAGGTGACACTTCAGAGAGGAAACGCTCACACGTCGGTTGTACTTGTACTTCTGGCTAACACAGACACACACACACACACACACACACACTAACACTCAACCGAAATGTGGGTAAAGACGAATGCACCTGCGCGCGGGCCCGCTATCTCTCAGCTCGTCTACAGCCTGCTGTAAAACCCGCACATTTCCAAGTGACACGCTTCAACGTCCCGGAGATGAACAGACGGGTGCGGAACAAAAGTCAAAAACACTGGCGTAGACGCGCTGTCAAGGGAAAAATAACCCCGCGTTAATCCGAACTACTGTAATAAAGTCGCAGCCTTATGAATCCTCTAAGTCATGCATCGTGCCCAGCGCTCGGCGTTTTCCTGTCGTGTGCTCCAACTACAAGCGGAACTTGAGTCCCTTGGTTTTTGTACTGCAGGTATTTTTATGAAGCCCCGCCCACCAGGCTATTCTGCTTTCGTTTCCCACTTCCTGCTCACGACAGCTCGACAGTGAGAACAGACGGAGCGCTTTTACAAGGAAGCGAAGAGCAATTCAGTCACAATCGCACCACAATGCTTCAGATGTAAGATAAGAAGGTTATATGCAACTTTTGCGAAACATCGAGGGGTTCATCTGTTGTTTGTTTTACAAAACAATACAATGTGATATTTAAAATGTGCTGTTTCCAGACTACGCACTGACATGTTATTAAAAATATATATCTTTACTAAAATTTAATATCCAAAGGTGTATAATATCATGACCTTCCAACAGACAATGGCAAGCTATTTTTTTTACCTCGTTATTTAGCACTGTTAAAGGTGTCGTATAATTACCTTTAATTCAACCTTTACCTTTTATTTACCAATAATTAATTACTTATATTAGCTTATGAAATACACCTGACTCATCTGTCACTACTGGGTTTTAGGTTTACTGCAAGTCATTCACTGGTTAAAGCATTGGACTGCGGTTCGGAAGGTACCAGGTTCAAACCCCACTACCACCCAGTTGCCACTGTTGGGCCCCTAAATGAGTACCTTAACCCTCAACTGCTCAGTGTAATGAGATAAAAATGTAAGTCACTCTGGATAAGGGTATCTGCCCAATAAATATGTAAATGTAAGTCATGTCTCGCCTGTCATGTGGAAGGCCTGAGTTTGATTCCCAGCCAGTGCCCAAATGGCAGCCACTGGATGCAGTGCCAATCCCAAGCCCGGATGAAATGGGAGGGTTGCGTCAGGCCTGGCGTCTGGCGTAAAACCCTGTACCAAGCTTCTGCAAGGTCCGCTGTGGTGACCCCATGCCGAGAGCAGCCGAAAGACTAACAACAAATAGAGTCAGCCCAAATTTAAAAAAATATATTATGTATATTTTATTAATCAAAATATACTTTATATCAATACATTTAGTATTACAATATTTATATGAATAAAAAGTTTTTTTTTTTAATCCTGAAGTGTGTATATATTTTTTGGTTTTGTTTTATATATAATAATAATATCAAAATAATGTTTGGTGTCTTAAAACTACTTAATGCTTTATGATCTAGTAATTAGACACTTTACAGACTTTTCTGCCTAATATTGTTGAAAAAAAAATCTTATCTGCCAGGTTCATTAAAGGAGAAAAGCAACTGAACATTGAGATAAAATGAAAAAAAAAAAATGCCAGTGTGCTTTGACCACTCCCATTTCCTCAGGGGGCATTATACAGCCTGTAGCCAGCACAGAGATAACAGAATATCCATATTTATTTAGTATAAAAACTGCAGCAAGACAGATAATTCAGAACTAACTCACATAAAAAGAAAGAAACGTTGTTTGTGAATTCTCCACCAAGAAATTGTTTGTTTTCACAAAAAAATATAGATTTACATAGTACAAAATATAGTACATGTACTGTAGCTAAGAATATTTTAAGTATTTGTTTTATGAGTGCATTTTAATTAATTAAATGAGAACTACACATAAATACTCTTACTGCTTACTGTTCACTTACTCACTGTCTATACCGCTTTATCCTGTATACCGGGGTGCCGCGGAGCGGGGGGGTTGGTTGCCGGGGGGCCTGGAGCCTATCTCAGGAGACTTAAGGAATGAGGATGGGGTGCTAATCCATCACACACAGAAACACACTCACACACCCATTCACACTTTCAATTTGGGAATGCCAGGTTAGTCTATTAGGACATGAGAACTCCATGCAAACATAGGCTGGAATCGAACCCGGCCATGGAGGTTACTCCACCAGTTAATACTAAAAATAGTTTTTATTTTATCATATTAATTGAACCACTGACTCTTTGCTAACTCAATGCTGGTAGACTTTATGCTAATGAAACCTCTTAGCTTAGCTAAAGCAAAGTAATTTTAATTAGAGTACTGTATATACTGTATAAACATATACTGTACATATGTAAATAAAATTTGTCAACAATCCATTTTAGATATACAGTATTGTGTTTGGTAACACCAGTGCAAACAAGAGTACCTGTCCTGTCCTGTTACAAAGGTCTTTTCATAAACTATATGGACCAATGCACACAAGTCACTTTAATAAGACACTTTTCATACATATTTACACCCCCCCCCCCAGTCATCTCTCTTCATTTTTTCTTATTTACACTAAATTTCTATATTTTCTATATTTTTCTATATTGTACAGAATGTCTTTATTTGTACAGAATATTGTTATTTTTATCCTGGTTAAATTTATTTTTTATAGTATTTCTTTTTTTATTTAGTTTTATTTCTTATATAAAAGCTTTTAATTTTACGATCACGGCCGGTCGTAAAAGCATTTCACTGCATATCGTACTGTGTATGACTGTGTACGTGACAAATAAAATTTGAATTTGAGTTTATATCTGGTACACTAGGGTTTTATAAACATGAACTATAACTCAGAACCTAGAGCCTTTATACATTACCTTGTTTTCTCCACAGACAGGCTTTAGTTGGTTGCAAAACCATATGCCTCAATCTCCTTCTTTTAGATGTGAAGTCATTCAGTGTTAAGTATTTGGTAGGTTGATGATAAGAACATATCTACTAAGCTGTTGGTAAACTACAGATAATAAGGTATTTAACTTTTATACAAACTTAATTGTTCTTGTTACATTTCCAGCTGGAGTTTTAATATATATCTATCTAACATCTGTATGTATAATCCATTACCCATAATATAATTTTAGCAAAACCTTTTAGCAAATAGTAATTCTTCCATTAATTGGTTATTGATGAAACTAATGTGGAAGATTGCAAAATTCTCTAGCCAGGATTTCCTCAGTGTATTAAGTTCACTGCTTTCTTCTAACCCTTTATTTTAGAGCCTAATGCTATCAAGCATGTCCACCACTTCCTGTGTCCTGGAGACAGCAAATACGGGGGATGTACAGGAAACACAGAGCACAGAGTAACTTTCTACTCCCTTTGCTTTTCTTTTCTGCTGTATCATCACTAGCTGGGTTTCTCCAGATGGCTGTTTATGATAGTACGGAGAAACGGTATGGTGTCCAAATGAACACCATCTACTGTATAGTAGGGAGTGTGAGTGTGGAGGGTGAAACGGAGGGCACAGAGCGGAATAAGGTAGTGGGGTCATTAAATTAAGCACAAGATTCTATACATTTTGTGCATCAAAATATAGATTTGAACATTTCTTGGGTATATTTTAAGCCTACACCCTCATCAAGAACGGGAAAAATGGCAGCAATTAATAAGTTACATTTTAATACACAATGTACACTGCCAACACAACAAATAATTTTGACATGAGAAAATTCTTTATTTCTTTATTTTTTTTTTAGACCAGCCAAGTCACTCACCAAGCCAAATGCAACTGGGCCTGTGTTTCATAAAGAGGAGCCTAATAATAGAAACTCTCACCGCAAACAACAACTGATTGAAGGTTTAGTACAAGCCTGAACAATACATCACAAAAGAAGCAGTAGTTTACTGAATCCAGTTCTTGCTTGGAGCACTAATAAATAAATGTTGTGTAATATTTAGAAACCTACCGTTATGTTATTACACAAGTCATATGCCAGTACTCCATGTGGCAGTAAGCTTTCTTTCAATTAAAAAAAAAATATATATAAATATATGAACTGTAAGATTAAGCACAGTTTTATCGACTGTCATATGCATGAAAAAATTTAGAAAAAATTTGAAAGACTTCATCCAGAATGCGGCTACACAGCTACACAAATTCAGCTTAAATATGTTGTAAGTGGGTCTTTGCATACTTACAAGTACCAAGACGTTGTGGTGTAAAGTAAACAAAAGCACTTTCAGAGCTTGAGCACATCTATACCAGAAAGACTTTTAAAAAAGTCAAAATATCTTATTAACTAGTAATGCCACAAACATAGCAACAGCCTTCTCCTGAATTTGGGCACTGGCAGGAAGTAGGATCAAAAGGGTCACCACCACTGACAGGAACTAGGGTACAGCGCTGGCAGGAAATAGGGTCACCAGCACTAGCAGGTCAAGAGATAATCTACTAATAACATAACATCATTTAATTAATTGGCTGATATATGGAGTTTAAGTGTTTGTGCCACAATTTTCTAATGAAATAATAAAACTCAAAAGCAAAATGTCAAATCAAAATAAAGTAAAAAAAAAATGCAAAAAAAAATTCTATTTGGATTTTTATGAGGGACTTTTTTTTATAACCATTTTTAAACTTTCTTTATTATTAATTCATGCATTCAATCGTTCTGAAATCTTCTTGCTTCTGCATTATTATTTTTTTCGCTTCTGACGTTTGACAATTGTTTTTAGGGTGGGGCAGGGCTTAGAAGAAGGCGTTCACCTTAAATCTCCATTGGTCAACTGATTTTGGATATCTACAGCACTCACAGAAATGTACCCTACAGTTTAATATTTTGCCTTGCATTTGCATAGCAATACAGTACAATTTGGCCTATAACATGTCTATATACTTTTCACAGGACAGAAAGACCACCAGCACGAGGTGACTAAGGTTGGAAATTCCCAGACGAGCCCATGTTTTTCGGAAAATAATGCCATCACCCTTAGGGAAATCAGAGACGCACCCCCGGAAGACGATATCCGCTTCACGAACACTGACGAGGTTAGTCTGTCTACGATAGATGGTGTCTCAAATCAACACTGGCTGTGGACGGATCAGATATATCATGTTCCAGCACAGTTTGAGCACAACTGAAGGAGCAATGAAACTAATATGTGCCCGTGAGTCGAGCATCCTCTCAGTATACTGTATAGACATGTCAATATGTACCTCAGTGTTCCTATATGTAGGTCCTTTGACTGTTCTGCTCATTGTCCCTTTTTCACACAATGCTTGAACGTGATGACATTGCTGTTCCCTATGAATATATCTTCACTGATGAGGCAGTTGTCAACCAGCGGAAGACCAGTCAGAAGGGTGGGAATATCACTGGCATCCGTGCTGTTGTCAATGTTCACTGGCAGCATGATGGAAAGTTACCATGTGTGCTGTTATCAGTCAGCATGGGGTCATACATCAACATATGCAACTTGGGCCCTATAACACACCCATTCCTTGACAAATTTAAAATTATCCTCATCATCCCACAGGAAGAGGAACCAGAGCAGCCCATCTATGTAGTTGTTTGTGATAAAAGTATCCACTGGGGTGTCCTGGTCCTGGTTTGCCAACAACCCATGTTTTGTAGCACTGTACCTTCCAACATATTCTCTATTTCTAAATCCAATAGAGCTATTCTTTTCAGCAAGGCAGTTTCAACAGTTTAAACACAAAGCCTAAGAGTGTGTGATGCCACTCCATCCAGTGGAGGATGCATGTGATTTCATCCATGCAAATGAATAACAGGGGTGGATCCACCATGCCATCACAGAAGACATGGATGAGTTCCTCTGGCCTGAGCCTGATCAGCAGCAGGACACCGTGCTCTGTTGCACTGTATTTTGCAATTACTTGTCTGTTCAGCTAAACACTTTGGATTGCAGTAACAAATGAATATTTAGTTTGCTACATTTTTGTAGCAAAGATTTTCTTGGTAGTGTTTTTTTTTATAGTACTTACATACTATAGATTAAAATTACTGGGTTTGCCTACAAACCTTGTGAAAACAAGTAACATTTGTTTTGCATAGACATGTACTGTAAATGTTATTCCAGGACCAAAAAAAAAAAAAAACTACACTTCACCAGAAAGAGAAACTTATAGAGAAAACTTATTTCCACACATTTGTATGCACTGGAATATGTAACAAGACCTCGTGAAGTTAAAACATACATAAACACATTTACTGCTAGTGTTTTGAATTTATCACATCAGGTATATTTAAGGCTTCATAAGAGATAAGCATGTAATAGCTGTGCATATTGTTTTGGTGGAAGGATTCGTTTTTGAGAAGCAAGAACCTGGTTTCGATTGCTGCAAGAGATTTGTAGAGTTTTGACAAAGTCATTAACACTTTTCATCTTATTTAGAGTTTTGAGAAATTAAGACAATTTATGTAAATTTGTTTAAAAGCCAAACTACTCAGTGTTCAATAGGACAACCCTATTGAAATTGCATTATAAAGTTGACAATAAAACAAACGAGGATAAGTACTTAAATGTTTGTATATTTTATATTTCTTTCGATTATATTCCATCCAGTTAAGCATATTAAAAAGATAAGTAGATGATTTCGCTGCATTTTTTAAAATTATTTTTATTCAGCTTCTTGTTCTGAAAAAAAAAATCTGCATATACACTTCAGTATCTTCCATATTGAATATTTTACTCTTCTATGTTTAATTTTTTCTTTTTTTCCCCTACCAAAGATTTTTAGGCAGTGCTTGTGATAAAAGAGTTTCATGGCACCATCTACAGGCAGAAGCATGTAAGACCTGGACCTTTTAAAATGAAATGTAAAATCTGAATAAGTCATGTTCACATTTGTACCTGGCTAACTTTACCTGCTTAATTAAGGTGTTGCTCATTTGAATGGAATAAAGCCAATTGTATGATAAACACAATGCTTACGTGAATGAAATACGAATGTATTTACAAATAATTCAGTAGCTACTCAAATTATTTTTGTCAGCCTTTTAATGCAACTACAGTTCATTGCTGTCCAGCACATGGTCATGGGATACTTTGTGGTGAAATGAAATTAATGAATTCTGTGTGGATACCATCCAGAGCACCTCCCGTTTCAAGATCAGCTGTTCCTAGAGTTTTTCTATCTCCTTCAAATAAAAAAAAAAAAAGAAAAGAATGCAGGGGCAAAAAAAAGTTTGCAGAAGGTAAAAATCTTGCCTTTAAATGATTCCCAAGAGTGTTGCTATCTTCAGGAATCTTAGAAGAGATTAAATAAATAGTCAGATAATGAAGTCCCACTTGAGGATAACTTTGACAGCTGGATTGCTTTGACAAGAATTTCTAACCATAAAGATGGAAGATAAACTACAATAAAGATTCATAACAAGTAAGATTATCTATGGGTAACGGGTAAAAAAAGATGTGCCTTAAGATCTACCTGGGTAAAGGTGATCTGAATTAAACGGGAAACAAATGAAATAATGCAAGCATGCATTGGGAATCATATAAATATACAATTTTATACATCATACAGAGCAATCTGATGTCAAAGAAAAAAAGACAGTATGCCTCGGATCGAGATCTTCCCCTTGCCTTTACAATATGGACAATGACCTTTTTCACCTCTTTTTTCCAATGATGAACTCAACCTTTAAGGAAGGCAGCATACTTTCTCTTATTACAGGAAGAGTCTTTCATCTAGCTTAATGCCAGTAAATGTTTTAAAATGCTGATTCAAGAATAATAAACAGGAAAGCTATTCTCTCCTTAGTTCACATTACGTGAGAGAGTGGCATTGAGTGCACAGCGCTGGGCTTATAAACATGTTAACTTCCACGATCACATCCTTTCTTACCCTCTTGAGTGAATAACTTTTTCAGTTCCTCTTTCTTTTCATGCAGTGAATCTCTTGTTTCACCGGTCTGGTAGCTCAGTAGGCTGCCAGTTAATACAACCGAAGCTGCCAGTTTTCGCCTATTTTTACTTTGTGTTTGCCTGGCCTCCTTTGTTCCAGCAGGTGTTTCCCTTCTGAGTTTAACACTAGAAAGTGTAGTATCTGGTAAGTGTAGTATCCATTGCCCATCCTTTCACCTTCATCTGTTTGGGCTTTCCGAGCTGGCAGGATATTTTTCAGTTATGCTTTTAGCAATTGCCATGAACTTTGGAATGCAAACATTTTTCTCTGAAGCATCTAGGAAGACCTCCACCATGTGCAGACTGCCTCTTCTTGGCTCATTCTTTTCTCATGGTATTTGGAAAGTTAATGTCTATGGATTGTGCTGCACAAGGATTGGGTATTGTGCCAGTTGCATTTTCCAACTTGGATACTGGTATCAAATTAAACTAAATGATTTTGGCTGCTTCGGTGTTAATCCTGTGATTGGCAGGATTGCCATCATTAATTAGGAGCAGGAAAAAAAAACTCAAAAATGCTTCTATTATAAAAATGTATACATCGGGAAAAATATTAAGAGACCCTTGTGCATGCCTCTCTACAGTATTAATTATTAATTTATACATTAATTAATATTTCAATTACTGTACAGTATAACATAGCTGATAGTTTCAATGCTGAATCCTGGAGCTAGATATACAGTAGCTGGACCATCAGCGTGGGTAAATGGCAACATCTGCTCATGTGACTGCAGCATTATAGTAGCTGAAAAGCAGATTACAGGACAGCCCCGAAATTAACTCAATGATATCCTGGTATCCACTGATATTTATTTTATTTTATTTCTACTTACATGGCATAAGTGATTAGTATTACAATGACTTTGCTTAACCACAGGCATTACCATCAATAACAATTCTCAATCAATTTTTGTTAAGCCTTATTATGTCACTGCTGCCATTTCTTTGTCTCACAGCTTCCTGAATGGCTGCATTATATGCCTGACCATCAAGTTCATTTGCCTTAACAACTTGTAAAAGAGGTAGGAAAAGATTTCCAGCTTTTTGTGCAACAACTGGTTTCCTTCTGCCGAAGTTTAGGTTTCTCTTATTTTTGTAGTTTAATGCTTTGAAATGTTTAAAATGTGATTGTTTTTAAAACATTTTGGCCAAAGTCAGCTCCCTTTCTATAAGCATCAAAACCAAGACAAATGTCAGTTACCTCAGCAAAATTAAATTTCATAGAAGGTCTAGTCTTGCCCCCTAGTGGCACACAGCAGCAGCCACTTTGGACCTTTTTGTGTTTAGGAAATCTTATGTTATGAATGTTGGTCATTGTGTTCTGTTTTAAAATGTATGTTTCACATGTATTTCTGTATAGTTTTTTAGTAGTTGTGTTATTTAGGCTCCTAGGCTTGCGAATACTGTGAGAGATTTGAAACCACATTTGAGTTGTAGTATCAGTCCCAAAATTTTACTGAAGTTTGATTGCATGTTTTAGCAGCCATGCATAATGAGTCCATACAGTATTAGAGTACAGTAAAATACAGGTTTTATAAGGATATACAATACTAGAAGTGCTTATACTGATAAAGTTTGCAGTCCATAAGCAGCTGCACAGAGTAAAACACACTAACTCATCATGCAATAAACTTTAGGGATTAGGCGGAGAACATGAAGCATGACTACTGTAAGTGTTATACAATTTACACATCGCAAGCGACAGCACAAAGTTCAGTACACACACAATAAAATGAACTAGTTCACGTTAATCTGTCCTGTTCTCTGTGACCCTAATTTTTTTGGTCCCAAAATGAAATAAAAGCATAAGGTGCATGCTCATGTTTTTCTTTTTATATTGTCTATCATAATATTTTTGGTTGGTGTTACTAATTTGAAAACCTATGTAACATGAAAGGCATGTTCCATTTTATCATTAGTGTCATTTAACCCATAGACTGGTTTTTATGCTCTGTTAAATCTTTAACCAAGTAACAGGAAATTTGCCCTTATTACGTGGAGCCTCAGTAGAGATTAGGAGTTATGTAAGCTATAAAATGCTAATGAATTAATGAGGCTGTTAAACTCACCATGACATGTGTTTTACATCCATTAAACTCATCACAGGCAATAAAAATGCAGTGAACAAAACTGCCATTCACTTTATTTCATTTAAGGTTAAATGTAGAGCTTTGCCCGCTAAGAAAAGTTATAGGTTTATATATATATATATATATATATATATATATATATATATATATATATAAATCAATATGATCATATGATTGCATTTTACATAACATTTGTGTCCACATAATTTAGCATATGTGAAGTTTTGTTTTCATTTCTAACCTTAGCTAAATTTGCTCATCTGCTAAATGGTGGAATTAAATCAAGAATGTCAGCAAGCACCATTTTTCATGACCTTCTGCATTTGATAAATACATATCTCACTCACTCACCATCTATTCTGCAGGGGGGGTTGCAGGAGGCCTGGACTCTATCCAGGAGATTTGGGGCACAATTTCCATTAAATCCATCAAAGGACTCTCACTCAAACATTCATTCACAGACTATGGGCAGTTTGTGAAGGTTAATTATTCTAATCTGCATGTTTTTGAACTGTGGGAGGAAACCGGAGTACATGGAGGAAACCCACTAATCCGGAGAGAATGTGCAAACTCTCCAGACTACGGAGGTGCAAGGTGATAGTGCTAACCACTAAACCACCGTTCCGCCTATATATGAGCTAGAAAAATTAAATGTAAATAACATTATTTCTTTCTATTACACATTTCACTCTCACTTCCTCATGTCTTTTGGCATTAATTTTGCTCTGTGACGAGCCACTGTTCTCTGTTTAAAATTGGTATCTATGATTTTTAAAAATTATATTTAAAAAATTGTTATACCTAAATATTACAACAGCGAAACGGCTTAAGAATTACCTTGCAGTGTTTAATACTGAAACAGTTTGATATATTTTAAATATAATAATAATAATAATAATAATAATAATAAAACAGAACACTTAGATAATATATCCATTTCCTAATAACTCTGTAAGATAATACAGCTTTGGTTAACATCCTAAATCTGGCAGGCATTTTTATATACTTTGGGGCAAAGGTTTGAAACATAACTCTAAATGTATAAAATAATGTTTATAATTACTTTGACTCATAATTGTTTTTCTGAAGTCATACCTTCTAACAAATGCATTCCTGGCCAAGTCACATTATCTCATATTTGAAAAAGAATTACTGTTCATGTCATGCAGTAGTTATTGTAATCAGGGGTCCTTTTAGAAAATTTTTTTCCTGCCACTTCGCCATCTTGCATATTATCAACAAAATGGCACCCTGAAAGTTTGTTACAACAACCTGACATTTCAGGAAGTTGACTTGACTTAAATAGTTCCCCAAATTGTTTGTTAGACCAAAAACATTGGTGCTTCATTATGATGAGATTATGCCCATTGATTTATTTGTGTTTTATTAAGAATTTCACAGTTTTTAAGAAAGCATAATTATGTGATAGAGTTCCTATGGTCACACCACATTGACAATTTTCTTTGCTTTATGCCGCAATGCACTCAAGCGTTCATGCATAACATAGACTACTGTGATTAAAATAGGCATTGAATATAACAATTGCCATGTTTTATTCCAACAGAATGATCACAATGCATTTTAATCAACAATTAATTCATCAATGATATCAGGCTAGGTCTTCATAGCAAAAAACAAACAAAAAAAGCATTAGATTACCAACAACAATAATACAAGAAGAAAAAGTACATGCCAAAAAAGTTACCTTGCTAAAAATTAGACAGGTATAGCCTTGTCAATAAATAGCAGTTAGATGTGAATAACCAACCTCACCACTATGGTGGGAAAACCAAGAAAATTTTCCAGGAAAGCTATCAGTTTCATGTCAAGCCTTAAGGCTGATTTATACTTCTGCATCAACTCTACCCCAACAAGAGTTGCCATCCTGCAACAAAGCCTGACATGCAGCTCTCTCTCTCTCTCTACTTCAATTGTTTCTTATGTCAAAAAACTGAAATCACAAAAAACAGACCTCACAATACTTATTCACATTTTCTAAATGCGATGTAAAAAAAAAAACATTACATTACTCTGTTACATTGAAAGTACAAAAATATTTTGTTTTGTTTGAGATAATATAGCCTAGTGAATTTCAGCCCACCTGCATTGTAATGCACCAGAGAGGGGCGAAGTGACTCAGCACAGTGTCATAGAGACCCCACTGCCATCTAGCGGTTTGGCGGTGTAATTGCAGAGCGACGCAAGCACACCAACACAATTGTATAAATGCTCATAACGTGTAATTGGGCTCTTGGGTAGCCTTTTGCATAGGTTTTGCATAGTAGAGCTGTAATCGGACCTTAAAAGTTAGGCCCGACAGGGCCCGAGCCCCACAAATTTCGGCCCGAGCCCGACAAGTACATTTTTATTGACAGCCTTTTAAAAGCCTGAACCCGTTTACAGCCCGACATTATTCATTATTCAATACCTGTTTTGCTGTCGTACTTTAACAGAATGTCGCACTTTTTGCATTTCACATAACCCACTGGCGCATTATTCTCGTTATGTACATGGTCAAAACTTTCCCACACCGCAGACTTTGCTTTAGTTGCTGGTACAACCAAAAGTAATCGCCAGTTCTCAGGCTCTGTTTAACCTCCTCAGCATCAATTTTCGCATTTCCCTCGCACTAATCAAAACGCATCACATGACCGCTCATTTACCGCTCAAGCCCGAGCCCGTGTAAAATTACATTAATTAAGCCCGAACCCGACCAAACGTGTCAGGTACTGTCGGGTCCCGTCGGGTTCGGGCAAAGATCTTTATCTCTACTGCATAGGCTTGTCACAGAAGACTAAATCAGGCTGTAAACTCCAGGTAGACTTAATCCAGACATGATTCAAATCAAATAATAGCTAACGTTCTGGCAGGCAAAATGGCAAATGGATATTTTCAATTTCGATAAAAGATAACTTACACTAGGAAAGGGGAATTATAAATTAATAATGCTGTTTGTTGTCCACAATTCAGCTTTTAATTCTATAATCCTCCACTCATCCCACCTCTGTGTCAATGGGTCTCCAACTCTTTCACTGATTCCCCTAGCACTGGAGCCCCCCAGGGTTGTGTCCTGAGCCCCCTGCTGTACTGCTGTTCCACTACCAACTCCACCACCATCATCATGTTTGCTGACAACACCTTTGTGGTAGGCCCGATCAGTGACAACAATGAAAAGGCGTACCTGGAGGAGAGTACAACCTCCTCAATGTCAGCAAGTCAAAAAAGTTGATAGTGGACTTCAGAACGAAGCAGTAGAGGAACTACCAAGCCCCTGTCAATGAGACCCCAGTGAGAAAAGTTAATAGCTTCCGGTACATCAATGTTCACATCATGCACTATGCAGGACAGACAAGCTCTACAGAGGATGGTGTGAATCATCCACACCAAGCTCCCTGACCTGCAGTCAATCTAAAACAAGTGGTGCTGGTCCGAAGCCATAAGGATAGTGAAGGACCTCAGCCACCCCAGCAATAGACTTTCCTCTCTGTTGCGGTCAGGAAAGCGGTTCTGCGCCCTGAAGGCCAATACAGAGAGAACAAGGAAGAGCTTCTTACCGTAGGCTATTCAGGCAGTTCAAGCACCAAACTGATCGGACCTGCTTTTATTTCCTCCCGACCTGTGTTAATACAGTACTTGCCACATTGCACATTTACCCACAGCTCATATGTTTGACATTTCTTGCTCTTGTTTACACATAAAATAAGGATCACCTTGTACAGCTGTGTTATTGTCCGTTTGTACCATGGAGAATAACACAGCTGCAGACACTTACACATTTCATTCCATACTTCATCTTTCACTCATATGACTGCTGTCATACCCACATCTTTATCTTTTTATCCCCATTTATATTGCACATTCTGCACATCGTGTGTAATTTATACATTTTTATATATTTCCATTTTAATTATATTTTATTTTAACTTTTGCACAACTGTACATTTTAAATTTTGCACAATTATTTTTATTTTACATTTTGCAATTTTTTATTTTACTGCAGGAAAATCTTTCTATTTTAGGTCACAAGCAGTCATATAAGTATTTCACTGCATATCACACTGTGTATGGTTGTGTATGTGACAAATTAAATTTGAATTTGAATTTGTATTTCAGATACAGTAGCTCTTCTACTAAATCAGACTACATGAGCCAGCCATCACTCATGATTTGCATCAGTGAGCCTTGGCTGTCCATGTCTCTGTCACCAGTTTACCAGTTTTCCTTGGACCATATTTGTTAGGTCCTGACCACTACATATTGGGAACATCCGACACAAGCTGCAGTTTTGAAGACATCTAGCCACCACAATTTGGCCCTTGTCACTCAAACCCTCTGCAATTTTTCTGCTTTTAACTTATTAAATTCTGGAAAATATGGTTTACTTGCTGCCTAGTCTATTCCTCCCACTTCCAGTGCCATTGTTAGAAGATATTGTAGCTGTAGCTACTGTAACAAGGACCAAACTTAAGCTCTTGTGGGATGTCCCTGGTCAGGACCTATAGTACCAAAATGCTTCAAGGAAGAAAAACCAGTGAGCTGGTGAAGGGGTCAAGGGTGGCCAAGTGCATTCAGACATTGCCTCCAAAGCACACAGTGCATTCCTGTTTTGAAGGCAAAAGGGGGACCTACTTAATATTGAGCAGGCGGTCATGATGTTATCACTGATCGATGGATGTGTGATTAGGGCAAAACTAACGACTATTGTTTCAAACCAAAGGCTTATAATTTATCAGGATTTGTAGTGATTGACGGATCATGCATCCAACCAGTCACAGTCTTTAGAAAAATGCGTCATACCTAGCCATGCATTCAGGCCTGCCTTCTCAATGAGATTAGAGTTTCTGTCTTTTCCTTGCTAACCCTGAGATTGCTCCTAAATAACTACTGTAAGCTAAGACTCCTTGCTAGATGTTTTTAACCGAAGTTAGAAGCTCTCTGAGAGGATTCATATAAGCTTTATAAATACAATTCGGGATATGTAAGTTGGTATTCACTTAACAGATAAATGATACTACTTAAAACATGACACGAGCATGACATGATAACAAATATGTGGACAGGCTGTCCATAAAGAAATGCTGTATCTTGGTGATCTAATAAAGCTATCTGACACTGTGGAATGAAGTTCATGTGGCATGATTATCACAAAGATAAACCGAAAGTACAAAAGGGATTGTTCTTTTTTTCTGTATAGCTATTACTAAACTGCGAAACATCCCTTTTTTGTGTTAGACCATACCCACACCATGAGGGTTAAAAAACTGACGGAAAGTTCAAAGCACTTTTGTAAGTCACTCTGGATAAGAGTGTCTGCCAAATCCCTAAATGAACTAATAAGTCAAATCCTCAAAATGAAAAGGTTTACATCATAATTAGTGTTGATAGCCATCTATTTACCTAATGCATACACTACATGGGCAAGTAAAGGTCACACACTCTACAATGTTTTTTGAAAAAAAAATTTGATTACAAATTTACTAATTACAGCACGCAAAGTGGTGACCAATTCATGTCTGAAAATAATTCCTCATGCTCCCAGAATCACATTTTCACAATCTGTGTCTGGAATATGCCAGGTCATTTATTACATTCAGGAAGTCAGCTGAGTTCATTTTATTGTCACATGACATAATGTTGCTGAGCTTAGACCTGGACAATTGAAGCCATCTCAGATCATATCGCTGCTTTAAGAGGCTTGTACAGTAAGCACTATGCATATTGGGTACATCGCTTCATTTGCTTCCCTTCTTATCCCGACACACTCATTATTCTGGAATAGGGTAAATATGGACTTATCAGCCCACATCCCCTTTTTACGTTTCCCTTTTTCTGATTAGTCTTACTAACAGTTCTCATAAGTTCTCATCACACTGAATGTGTGAAAAATGCTCCTTTTACTTTTAACAAAGCTGTGATTTCTACTGTTGATGTCTCACGACAAACTGTCATTTTCTTCACAGTTTCTTCTTCATAACATCATAAGAATTCACCCATCTCTTGCTTCACAGGCTACTCAGGTGCTTGTTCAGTCTCTTGTTGTTTCAAGACTGGACTACTGCAACTCACTCCTGGCAGGTCTACCTGTGTCCACCATTCGTCCTCTGCATCTGATCCACAATGCAGCTGCACGTCTTGTTTTCAACCCTCCCAAATTCACCCACAATACCCCACTTCTCCGCTCTCTGCACTGGCTTCCTGTAGCTGCCCACATCAAATTAAAAACCCTAATGTTTGCCTACAAACTCAAAAACAGACCAGCACACACGCACTGCACCACGTCTCCTCCAATCCTCCATCACTGCTCGGCTAGTCCCACCATTTCTCAGGATAAAGAAAGATGTGCATCTAGACTCTTTTCTGCTCTGGCACATAAGTGGTAGAATGAACTTCCTCTAGATGTGCGTACAGCTAAGTCTCTGGCAATCTTTAAACAACGACTTAAGACAAATCTGTTTCTTTAGTACTTGGGCTAATCCCTCCCTCCTCCCTTCAAAAAAAAATAAATAAATAAAAACACTTCCCAACATGGTTTGACTGAAAGTACTTAGTTAGTAACCTAGTAACCCAGTGTAAGGATCTATCCAATGATGGAAACTACAAAGAACTTTTGTAAGTCACTCAAGATGAGAGCGTCTGCCAAATGCCTAAATGTAAAATGTAATCCAACTTCACCAAACGTTTAAGTGATCTTTGATCACGGTCATTTATCATGTTTTTCCGACCACATTTCTTTTGCAGAGTTATTAGTTCAGCACTATGCTACTAAGTATTAAAAATGTGTTGGACAGTTCTTCACCCAATTCCAGTAATTTCAGCATGTTAGTTGTTTTCTTTGGTTAATGCAGGCCCATAATTTGACTCTTTGGAAGCATATTAACATATTTTCCACAACCACAAACTGTATATGTCTTCCAATGTGGTTGTTTAAAAAAACATCTTTTCACTGCATCAGTTACAATTAAAAGAACAATTGCCAGCCAATACATATGAATCATTGCCATAATGATCTGATCAAAGGCTCTTAAGGACTCATCAAAATCCAAATATTGACTTTTTTGGCCAGGCAGTGTACAGTTCCTACAGAATTAACAATAATATAGCAGTTATAAAAAGGTTTCGTAATTAAAAGTCATGCTATTCGATTTCAACACTATGCAAATTTCTGTCCTTAAATTAGTGCAATTGCAAAGAAAATAACAAAAATTTCCAGGTATGAGTCCTAAGAAAGCGCTTCTGTCTAGCCAACCTACCCTACATGCTCAAGAACAAAGAAGCAAGACTTTAAAAAAACAACTTTAAACTGGAAAAAAAAAACCTTGCACAGGTCTGGGACATTACTTGGACAGATGCATCCAGATTAAATTGTATGAACATACCACATCATCTTTCAAACATGGTGGCAGCAGGTTTATGGCATGGGCATACGCAATGGAACCTAGTCCCTGGTGTTTATTACTGATGTAACAGATAATAGAAGTAGCACAGGAATTCAGACCACAACTTTGTTTATCTACTGGCAATGACACTTCTCCACACCCAAACCAGAAGCCATGGATGCCTGCACAAAATCCCTCTGCAACTGGATCCTGGACTTGGCATCACCTCACTGAGCCACACTCTAGTGACTTATGAATGTGCAGCAATGCACAGCTCAAATCACATCATCAAGTCTGATGACAGCACAACCAGGGGCGGACTGGCCATCGGGAGCACCGGGACATTTCCCGGTGGCCTGACGGTCGTTCTGGCCTGCCGGCTGCCGCTGTGCAGACGATCAGCCTGGCATGTGATAGGCTGGTGTATAACTACGAATTAATTGACGGATCTCTCAATCTACGAATCAGGCAATGGAAAGGGAGGGGAAGATTAGAAGATCAGGAGGGAAAATTACACTCCCACATCACATGACCCAACGTCAGCGACGCACTGCCTAATATCTGGCTATATCCAGAGACAGGGTATATCTGACTAAATCGTTCAAAAAATGGAGCGTAAACGCAAAGGAGGAGCAGAGAGTCAGCGTATAAAAAAAAAAAAAAAAAGCCCTGGCCGCAGACGCAGCAAGCTGCTGCAAAATCCCAGCCATGTTCGCCAGTAAGGGAACAGGTCGGTCAAGATTACATCTACATTATATTTATAATAATTTGGCAGACGAACACTTTCATCCAAATCACTTAGATCATCACAATCGATAAAACTAAACCAACAAACGAGCAACAATATGTAAGTGCTGCTGTGCTGTGTCAAGTCTCGTTTCGTCTGAAAAGGTGACGAAGGAAGCAGCAGTAGCACTAGTGCTGTAAATGCTCCTGCTGTTGAGCTAGAGGTGGTGGACAGTTCAGCGTTTGAGTCAGAGCAGGGACCTTCAGGTAAAGTTAAAGATAAGCAAAACTAAACATGCAGGCAGCAGACTATACTTTTTAAACATGTGCTTTTTTATGATTTATAAGATCAGTAGTAGGACTGTGATTTTGGGGACATACAACTGATGGCTGCACAATTATAAATACAGATTATTGAACACGCTTATTTCATATTGCAAAGCAACTAGATGTGCAGAGTGAGAGAGAGAAGGATTCAGGGAAAGATTAAGGAGACAGTGAAAGCCTTTATATCTCTTTTGATTATTTTGCCTGTCCACAGTCTAAGGATTTAGATTTTTTTTTTTAAGTATCACCCAATTCAAACGCCTACTGGTGTACTAGTAGTGCTAATTACTTACTGTTTACTCTTACTGGTCTGTTCCACATAGTGCCATAATAAAGTAAACATTGGTATCTGTTACTTACGCTGTCATAGGTTTTGTTAAGTTTATTTGTGTTTGTGTTTCTGATGCATTTGATATACTAGAGTTGAGCACTGAAAATACATAAAATGTAAATATTTCAACATGTGAATGTGTCTCTTATTATCTCTTTTAAAAAGCCAATTTTCTATTTGTCATTGGTTTGGTAGTATAAATGGTGTATTCCTAGTGAGTTGTTAAGGGCTATTTTTTTATTCATTTATATTGCATCTGGTAGTCTACCTGTTACAATAATAGGGTTAGCCTACAAGTTTATCAGTCCAGTAGATTACATGAATAGGGTGGTGGTGACTGCAGCAGCAGAGGTGGCCTGGGAGTGGAGTCAAATTCCCGGCCTGAATTATTGTCCCAGTCCGCCACTGAGCACAACCATTGTACTGTATGTCTCATCAGTAAGAATATGAGTATGCATACAGTATATAGAGAAACTGCACTGAATAAAAGCCTGGAGCAGAGCCACCAACATATCTCTGAACATAAAAAACTAAGGAGATGGTTGTTGACTTTAGAAGAACATAGAATGACCACTTTCTACTGAACATCAATGGCACATCAGTGATAACTGTGGGGATCACCAAATGCGCCAGATCTATTGGTGTTCACCTGCCAAAGAACTTTAGCTGGTTCATCAACACCAGCTCCATAGCAAGGAAAGCCCAGAAGCACCTTTTTCTGCGAAAAAACCTCACACCTCTCCAAATGCTAGGGAGTAGAAAATAGAGGGCAATCCTACTGTAACTGGATTGCTGTATAACAGCTTATCTTGTATGCAGCAAAGAGTGAAGATCAAGATGGTCAAAATAGCGCTCTTCTCTTCATCATAGACAGTTACACCACACGCTGCATCTGCAAATCCACCATCATCGTGGATGAGCTAACGTACCCTTCACACAAACTTTTTACCATTTGGCCATTTGGTACCAAAGCATTCGTGACCACCTTGCCAGATTGTATACAGTAACAGTTTCTTCCCCCAAGCCATCAGACTTCTCAATATCCAGGGACTGGACTAACATACCGACAAACACACATGCACAAAACACTTATACTTAAATCAATTATTGCATGTTTGATTCTTGAACTGCTAATAAAAGACTATACACAGAGTAATCTACCATATTCGTCAGTGTCATTCAGTTTTTAAGTATGAGATCAATTCAGGGGCTATTTATACTTCATTTTTATATAAAAATGCCTACTGTACCCTTAATTAGACTTTTTTTTTGTTGCAGGGTACACTTTCAAGAATATTTAACTAATATGTGGTTAATGGGTATAAATGTTTTGGCATACATTGCCTGGCCAAAAAAAAAGAATCACTATCTGGATTTAATTAAGCAAATAGGTAAAAGCCTTCTTTTGTATAATTACTGGAGTGGTTAATGTGTTTCAATTCGCAATAGGTTATTTAACACTAACTGATACAGTGAGTAGCTTCTCATTTCCTAAGCCACCGTGACAGAATACATATCCTGTGGTTGTGGCAAATGTCCTGCATCAAGCAAATAACTAAGGAGATTGCTGAAACTACTAAAATTGGGTCATGAACTGCTCATGAAATCGGAGATCACTTAAATGACTGGTGAAATCAAATTCTAAAAAAACAGTACAACTAATGGCTATGTCTAATAGTGAAATTAAGAGCATTTTCAGATGTACTATGCAAAGAGAACTCAATGGATTGGGATGAAACTGCTGTGGAGCCTTAAGAAAACCATTTATCATTAAGGCTAATCAGAAAAAGGCTTCAGTTTGATAGGGCGCATAAAGAATAGACTATGGGCTCATCAAATCTGCTAAGTCCAGATTTACTCTGTTGCAGAGTGATCAGGGTAAGACGAGAGGCAGATGAAGTGATGCACCCATCATGCCTAGTGCCTATCGCACAAGCATTCGGGGGCAGTGTTACAATTTCCGGTTGCTTCTGTTGGTCAGGTCTAGGTTCAGCAAGAATATGTGCCTAAAAAATGAGGTCAGCTGAGTACCTGAATGTACTAAATGACCAGGTTTTTTCCTTAATTGTTTTTTTTTTTACTTTCCAAATGGCATGGGCATATTTCAAAATGATAATATCATAATTCATCAAGGTCAAATTGTGAAAGAAATTGCTGAAGAAAGCTTTTACGCAACAGTCTAAATCAATAATAAATTATCTTGGAAAAGGATTAAGGTGACTCTGCATGGAAATAAATGTTGTGACATTGCATAAACATATTAAAACAATGCTACGGTGAATGCATGCTGTAATTAAGGCAAAAGATGATCCAACAAAATATTAGAGTGTGATTTTTTTTTGGCCTAAGGGTAAACAGTATATACTACACTTAATAAACACTTTATTGAGTACACTTAAGCAAAACATGGCAGCAACTCACTTTGGTCTCTAATCTTTATTTCATGAATTAAAAAAGATGTTAGAAACATTGTTTTAAGATTCTGGTGCATGTTGAATTGATTGCATTATGGAATTTTTCAGGGAAGTGGGACTGGGAAGGCTATTAAAGAACATTGAACTTGTACTCAGGTTGATAAAACCAGTTTGAAATGACTTTAGCTTTGTGGCATTTTTTTTTTAGTGTACCTAGTGTAACTGTTCTGTCTCAATAATTCTGGACTGAAATTGCCACTAAAAGTTTTGTACCAAGCCTTCATCAGTAAAAGTGAACTTTAATCTCACGATATCTACCTCATTCTCTATACTGCTTATCCTGTAGCTTATTCTGGAGCCTATTCCAGGAGACAAGGGACACTAGGTAAAGTACACCCTGGATGGATTGCCAGTGCATTGCAGGGCACAAGCGCTCATGCAGTCAGTCACACATTACAATTTGGGCAGTATGGAAACTTCATTCAGTCTAGTCTTTGGGAAATGAAACCAGAGTACTACAGGCAAACTCATTAACTATGAAGAGAACATGCAAACTCCACGCAGACCCAGGTGGGACTCAAACACTTGACCTTGAAAGTACAAGGCCACAATGCTTAGATGGGGAGTAAGGGCGATTCTAAGTGCCCTTAAAAATCTTACATCACTTAAAAAGGGTTGGTTATATTAGGTGGCTTAGTGGTTAACACTGTTGTCTTGCACCTACAAAATCTGGGTTCAAATCCTGTCTCAGGTCTGCATAGAGTTTACATGTTTTCCGTATGCTTGGTGGGTTTCCTCAGGGTACTCTGGTTTCCTCCCAATGTCATGCAGATTAGTTTAACTGCCAAATTCCCCGTAGTGTGTGAATGAGCATGTGTGTGCGCCCTGTAATGGGTTGGCACCCCATCCAGAGTGTACCTTGCCTTGTGTTCTAAATTTTCTGGGATAGGCTCCAGACCCCCTGTGACCCTGTATACAGGATAAAGCGGTACAGCGATACAGTGAGTGAGGATTTCAAGGGGCCCAGAATCTCTAACAGTACCCCAGCAGAATGGTTATTTGAGTCTTTGTACCCTTTCTGTCGGCTTGAACTACTCCGGCCATTCTCTGCAGACCTCTATTCCCATGGGGGTTTTGTCTACAGAACTGCAGTGTACCGCTTGTTTTTTCTTCATTGCACCATTCTGAGTAAACTTTAGAGACTGTTGAGTGAGAAAAATCCCCAAATAAGCAGTAACAGAACTATTTAAACCAGACTGGCTGGCACCAATAATTACTGAGATCACTGCGATTTTTCACATTTTTTCCTGACTCTGATGGCTGATATGAAAATATCCAAAGCTGCTCGCCCATATCTGCCTGCTTTGTGTATTGCATTGCTGCCACAAGATTAGCTAATAGATAATGATATGAACGGGTAGGTGTACCAGTGTTCCTATCACATGCTAGGTGATCATATCGGGTAGACTGTGATACTTAAGCACTTGTATTTTGCTCCAAAACTCCTGCAGGAAAAAAAAAAGTCACTCTGTGTTGTAGAGCTGGGAGCAGTGCTGTGTGCCGGCAGAAACCGACAGCCCGAGGTGCAGGCGCGATTAGATTTCCGCATTTGAAATATTTCGAATTCGACGTGCGAGTGGAAGCGTTTGTGCCTCTGGTACGGACGCGCAGAGCTTTTTAATAATCTGCAACTGGATTCCGTTTACACGCTCTCCCTTAAACGAAGTCACTGTTGCGCCATTTTAGGCATCGAGTCCAACAGGAACTGACGTGTCTACGACTAGGTGAGCGAATTTTCCGGCCTTACGGAAATGTCCAGCTTAAAACATCGGAAAGTTTAAAGGTGGACGCTTTTATTCGCTAATACTTTTGGCAAACGAACGAGCTTCGGGCACTTCCGTTTGCTATGGCTTCGTAAGTTTCGTCTTGTCTTTTGTCGTTTTTCTTCCCTGCTTGGTCAGAAACAAAGCTTGAAAACATATTACACAAAGCTGTTGTAAAGTAGAAGTTTCTTTTTGTTGTTAGTGTCGACTGCTTAAGGCTGGTATTAGTTTGCTGGGGTTAATATGGAGTTTAAGTGTTTTGCTGTATTGTCACTGCTTTGATGAGTTTTGTTTGTTTGTTTATTAGCTGACATCGGGTTCAGAACTTTCCCGCTAATGAACTCGTACTCATAATACATTTATAACTTTTTGTCTGTTTTGTACCTAATTCTATTTCGGGTGTTAAATATTCTGTAACATATTGACTTGAGCCAACTTTTATACAATAACTAATGGATTTGCAGTCACAGGTGGGGAAAGAAGCAGCCTGTCAGTAAGTTATATTAGCCTTAACCTATAGCTTGTACACTGTAATATTCTCGAACGGTCGTGTCTCATGACACCGGGGCCTACCGTTACCTTCTCATGCTACCGTTCTGTAAACTCTAGATAAGTTCAGAGCTCAAAAGAACAAAGCCTTCTTAGAGGTGGGGGATGGGGTGACGAAGTTTTACACTTTCAACTACTCTGTACAGTGTAGTAGTGTGTGCTGTGGAGTTAGAGATATAGAGAACTCGTTAACGGGTTGATGAAGAACTGAAACCTGCTAAACCACCTCCCACATATAATGAAAGCCTAACAGTCTTCAGTATTCAAGTGTTTTCTTCTATAACACTTTGGGAGAACCTGCACAGGGATAACCAGGAGGCTTTAAGCTTAATGTACAGTTATTACAGCATCCTATTTTTTTTTTTGCTTTCTTTTAGATTTTCTTTGCTGGACGTGAATGACTTATTCAAATGCAACACCAGCCAAGTGCATGGTGTCTATATACACTACATGGACAAAAGTATTTGGCCAAACCTGTTCCAATCAGGACCCTTATCCCCAGTGAAGGGCAATCTTAATGATTCAGCATACCTGAGCCAACTTTGTGGCAAAAGCTTTTCTATTCCAGCATGACAGTGCCCCAGTGCACAAAGCAAGGACTATAAAAGGCATGGTTTGATGAGTTCAGTGTGGAAGAACTCGACTGAGCCGCACACAGAGCTCTGACGCAACCCCATCCAACACCTTTGGGATGAGCTGGAACATAGATTGCAAGCTAGGCCTTCTCGTCCAACATCAGTGCCTGACCTCATAAAAGCTCTACAAAATGAATGGGCTCGAGTGTTTGTGTTTCCACAGAAACACACTGAAATCTTGTAGACAGTCATATGTAGTATTTGGATACAATGTCATTGCAGGTTTGGCCAAATACTTTTGTACATGTAGTGTAAAATTGGGACAGACATCTTTAAGTTGCGAACATTTATAAATGACTTATAAATTCTTAAGTCTAAAGCCAGTATAATTTTAAAGTACACATCTTATCAATATAAAGTGTACAACCAACTATAGCTTGTGCTTCAAACCATATAACTAATTGTAAACTTGTAAATACACATCAGTATATTGAGAGTATTAAAACGTGGTGGAAAGATGTTTTTCTTTCTTTTTTTTTTTTTTAGTTAATGAGTCTGAAATAACAAGATTATATTAATCATTTAACTGATGACAGAAACTAACTTGTTTTGCAGACCTGTGACAATAAATTAATCTATAACAGTGTTTCCCACTGGACTGAAATATAATTGCGGTGGTAGCTAGCGGACGAGCAGGTGTATGTACATGTGTACATTTGTGTGTGTATGTACAGTATACACACATATATATGATATATATGTATATAGAGTGACATCCTTTTGTTCAGCACAACATAGGCAATATGATAAACTACATTTTATTTCATTTAAAATATCTTTGTAAACATAAGTGTAAGAAAAGAAATATCAGCAGGCCAAGAAATATCACAGCTTCATAAAATCACATGTTTAAATGGTTGTACCTAAAATAAATACATTTATAAATAAAATAATAATATTCACATGCACATGTTTTGAGTTATCTTGCTATGTCATTCTGATTGCAGTAAAATTTACATTTTTTAAAAGTAATGATAACTTGACATTCGAAAACCCAGTGGCAAGCTTTGATGCCTGAAGCCTCCTCCATCGTCACATGCCAGCAACCTCTTCCCCTTTAAAAAAAAAAATAAAAAATTGGTCATTGACCAGTGCTGTGCTTTAATGAAGAGCCCATTTACTGTGCAAAACTATGTTTCTCTGCAGAGCATGTGGATCCATAAGTATGCCCTTCTTATTCTTTTTACTACAGCTGGCACTTGCTGCATTTACTGCCTCTCAGTACACTGCTCATAGGGTAGGAGAATAAACGGGTCTGCTACTAGTTAATCGATTGTGGATGGCACAGTTCTTCCACACAGATTTTTAGAAAGTGTGGGCAAGTGTCCTTGGGTGGCCATTAAAAACCAACTTTAAGTTGTTCTATTCTTAAAATGCTTCTATTTTTAGAAAAGGCAATGCATCGTTATTTGATTGAATGGAAGGCTGACAATATTTCTCTGATGCATGATCAAGCATTGTGCTTAAAGTGCAGTGAATATAGCAGTCTATAGTGTTTTTGTTTTTTATAGGCAAGGATACAGCTGATGCTTCAAGATGCCTGGTTGGATACCTGTGTGTATATGTTATGTTCTCCATGAGTTTGCATAGGCAGTAGTAGACAGACACTTACTGTACTGTAGACAGACAAATTCCTCAGTTTATGTTGTAGATCCAATTTCATCTAATTTCTCACTTAGGTTTTTTGATTCTGCAGCTTTTCCCATACATTGCTGATACTTGGGCAATTGTCAGGCATCTCAGGTGACCAAGGCCGATATGCACTAATCTACTAAACTGTGTAGATATTGGCTAGCTACTGACTTTTTTTCTCACTGGTACTTATGCCTGTACCTGTCGAAACCTGCTTCCCTCTTTCTTAGCAGATAAGAACAATATGTTTAAATGTGCTCAAACAATGCATTCATGCCTCAGAATGGTGCTGATGGTAACCTAGCTGAATTTGTTTGTTGTTATTGCTAAAGCATACAAATGGTCAACTTTGCTGGCAAGGTTCTGGCTGTTTTTCTTATTTTTTTCTTCTTCCTGCTGGGAAAGCCACTGCCTCTTATTTGTTATGTTATAATTGCACTATTTAATTATTATTTTATCCTAAACTTCTTTTATCTCCACTCTTGGTTTTTTTTGTCACAGTGTCCAGAGGATTATAGAAGGTTTATGCACATGCTAAAAATATTAGTTGTGTATTTGTTTGTGCAGCCAATACTTTTGGTTGGTAATTTCCATGTGTATGTCAAATAAAACAGTAACTTGTGATAGTATAGTATTATGTATCTACACTGTCCAAAACACACACTAATATTTTTTGGACCACATTTGGCTTTATGTCATGTATTTGCTGTGGCACTGTTTTGAAAAAGGCAGTGTAAATTTATTTTTTCTATTCAAAGTCGCATTAATTTCTTACTAAGATCTTGTATTGGTGTTGGGAGAGTCGGGCGACTGCGTAAAGCCTTCTTCAGCTCATCCCAAATATTCTCAATGACTTTAAGGTCTCCACTCTGTTGTGGCCGATCCATCTGTGAAAGTAATGTATCATGCTCCCCGAACCACTCTCACAATTTGAGCACGCTGAATACTAGCATCATAGTCTTGGAATATCCCTGTGCCATCAGGAAAGAAAAAATAATTTATGGAAAACCCTGGTCACTCGATATATTCAGGTAGTCAGATAAACTCATTTTTTGGGCACATAATGTTGCTGATCCTAGACCTGACCAACAGATGCAACCATGGATCATAACACTGCCCCACATGTACGGTAGGCACTAGGCATGATGGGTACATCACTCTGCCTCTATGTTAAACTGATGCACCATAACTCTGGAATAGGGTAAATCTGGACTCATTAGACCACATGACTTTTTTTTTCCAGTGTTCCACAGTCAATTCCTATCAATTTACAGGTCTCTGTTTCAACAATGTTGGTAATCAAGTGCACAAAGTCTTTGCCACTCGCGTTCATCACCCAGCATGTTAACAATGCCCATGTTCTTTAGTTACAAACTGATCTGTTCAGTTTAATGTCCACCAAAAAATGAGTGTGTTCTTGCACTGATACCGAGTTTGATTGTTTTTCTATTCAGAGCAATCAGAAGCGAGGTCATATTGAAACAGGGAGGAAATACAGGGAGGCAACTGACAGACTCCAGAATGCCAAACGATAGAACTCCTGGTAATCAGAACTACTCTGACTCCGGGTTTCCATTCCTGAAACTTGCATACATTCCTTGTCTTCTCTGCTATGCACCTAAACAGATGAAGTGGCACTACCATCTGTGTGTCTCGGCAGAAATTAACATTCATCAGCTCGGGCTACATTCTTTCCAGTCCTGAACTATTCAGTTTTCTGCTTACAGTTTTTCATCCTCAGTTCTTTGGCTGGCAGAAGTGGAACCTGATGATGTCTTTGATTGTTTTAGCTCGTCTCTCTAAGGTTCGAAATGTTTGGGCATTCCAAAAAGCTTTTTTGTTCTCTGCAGTCGTACAAAGTGGTTACCTGAATTACTGTTGCCTTTCTGTCAGCTTAAACCAATCTGTCCATTCTATACTCACCTTTCTCATCAACCACAGAGGGAGATTGTTTTAGGTGTAAATCCCAAAAGGTCAGCAGTTGTATTAAATATATAAATAAATAAAATCAGCAGGATATTTATATTAAAAAAAAAAAATCACAAATGTGATTTATACCTACATACGCTGTTATTTCAGCAGTTGTATTAAATATAAAAAAAATCAGCAGGATATTTATATAAAAAAAGGACAAACCTGATTTATACCTACATGCGCTATTATTTCTGAATGACGGTAATTCACTTGCATGTATTTCACTGCATTCAGATCACACTTACAGAGTGTAAAACAAAACACTATTGGCTTAACAAGCAGACCAGAGATTAGCCAATGATTGAGTCACATAGCTTTATTTACAGACAATTTGCTTCATCAGAAGTGAATCTTTATCTGGCTGCTTTTAGGGGGCCACACAGGTGAAAGTCTGATGGAAGATCAGGACTATAGGAAGGATGCTTTTACACCTCAAAACAATGTTTTTTGGTCACAGTGTGGGCAGAAGTGTGCGGACCTGCATCGTCATGCATGATCACAACAACCTCGCATAGCAGTTGGCTATGTTGAATCTAATCTGGCTTCAGCTCTTAAGTACACATCTGACTGTAACAAGCACTGTTGATTTTTTTAAAACTTTTTTTCCAGATAATGTTCCAGTACTAATCGCTGAGAATCCCATGGACAGATTACCATTCAGCACATTGATTGCAGTTCATCAGCCGTTCTCATGGTGTTGAAATTCTGTTAGGATTTGGTTTTCTTGTAGAAATTAATAATTATACCTCCCAAGTTATATCTAAACTAAATATAATATAATGCAATAAAATGGATTGTAAAAGGATTCTAAGGGATACAGTCTATTGAATTGTATTCAATTTTTGTTTATTAATTTCTACAATTTTCACTATCCAGTGTTTATTACTTTGTCACTATCCACCTTTTTTTTTTAAGATAAATGTAGTCTTGGTATTTCTGTGCTGTTTTTATTGGGTATCATGGTACTGGAGGAATGTTGTTTTGTTTCACTGTGTACTGTACGTAAAGTACATGGTTGAAACAATATTAAACTCCACCTTAACTTGATTAACAAATTCATTCATTTAAGCACTCATGTCATGTGTGTGTGACATGTTGGGAGTCACAATGTCACATGACTTAAGTATTCTCAGATTAATTTATTACAAAACCACGGGATGCAAAAAAGGTGTTTACTTCTAGATAAGACTTTTACAAACTTACTGTAACAGTAGGTGACCCAGTTGCTGAGCATTTTCTAATTGTGCGTGCATGTTTGATATGAGTGAGGTGCATGCATGTTTTATAGTTTTCAGTTTTGTACACAATGTTAGAGTTGTTTACACTAAATACTTTAAGAGTACATTTGAAAATAAAAGCTTAACAGTAACAAATCAAATACTTCGCTTTTAACAGACTTTTATAGGGGGGGGGGAATCAATTCAGTGATTTGTGTATTGCCACACTGATTCCATAATTTTAATCGACAGTTATATGATAATATATAATAAATCTTCATCTTATCTTCTATACCGCTTTATCCTGTATTCAGGGTCGTGGGGACCTGGAGGCTTGGGGCACGAGGCGGGGTACACCCTGGACAGAGTGCCAATCCATCGCAGGGCACACACACATTTATACTTTCATTCACACACTGCGGGCAATTTGGGAACACCAGTTAGCCTAATGTACATGTCTTTGGACTGTGGGATGAAACCGGAGAACCTGGAGTAAACCCACCAAACACGGGGAAAACGTGCAAACTCCATGCGCACAGAGATGGGAATCAGGCCTGGCCGGGAATCACACAAGGACCCTGGAGGTGTAAGGCGACAGTGCTAACCACTACATCACCGTGCTGCCTTATATATAATATATAAATGTTGTGATAATATCGTATTGGCTGCTCCCTGGTGATTCCCATCTCTACCACAGAGTGATCAGAACCTTACTTGTTTCTCTATGTTGTTTGGCTTTTTGGCAAGCTTGTCATTATCTTCTGCTACTGTATGTAACATGTCATTCACTTGTTGGACCACATTCCAATAGCAGTTATAAAATGTTTGCCCCATCCCAGCGCAAATGTTAAACTCCACCTTTGACCGAAGTTTTTGTTGCTTCATTTCAAATTTTTTGCTGTCTTGTACAGAGGCAACATTATGAAAATTATCACTGGATAAATACTTATGGACCTGACACGATATCTAAATCTGAAGATTAGTGTTGCAAAGTTTCAGCAGAATGCTTTTCATAAGCAGGTCATTTAAAATGTATATATATTTCAAACAATAATCACATGCTTTGTGACTTATTAAATTGTAGCCTTTGCCTTAATACATTTTTGTTCCTCATGTCTTTTTGTCTCATTTCTCCCTTGTAGCTATTATCTCCAGTAAGAAACTGAATCTGTTTTATTGTTGATCATCCTTGTTCATGGCAAGGCAAAGTTACCATGGACCAGATGTCCAGTGACAATGGGTATGAGTTGGACAGTCGGCCAAAGGGACCAGTGGGGAAGGATGAGGCTTTGCGCATGGAGGCAGATGCCTTAAATAAAATGCAACATAAACGGAAATATACAACAAAACTCCATCCATCCCATGTAAATGTGCTCCCTAATTCACAAGTAACCATAACTCCCATTAGCCAGCTGGAGAAAGACCTCATTGTGTTCCCTGACTCAGAACCCAAGAAGGGGGCAGAGAAAGACTTATTTGGAGACATCGATGTGGAGACATTAACAAATGAGGAACTGGAGAAGCTGCTCTTGGATGATAATTTTGGTAGGCCATCGTCTCTGTTAAACCGCAACATTAGTGCAAACTCAGGTGGACAAGCTTTCAGCCCATATACTGCAAATACGTCCATGCTTCCCATTTCAAAGTCCACCGTGCCCAATCTGACTCATTTGCAGGGTCCAGTTTTTCCTTTCCAGCATGTCCACCTCCCTGGCCAACAGAGACCGTTCCTCCCATATGTGTCAGTCCAGCCAGTCAATCCTCATGTCTTTCATCAGCCAGTCATGACCCCAGAAATGGCTAAACTCTTTGACAAGATTGCCAGCACTTCAGAATACTTGAGGAATGGCAGGTCTTCTGTGATGGATGACAACTCAGTTAGTGTTAAATCCCTGGAGCCTGTACCCCACCCTACTGATTCCCCCAGCATAAGCCGCTTTGACTGGTTGGATCTGGATCCTCTCAGCAAGCATCGCGTCGAGGCAGAAGAGAATCTTGGTGCATTTCGTGGACCTGTGATAGTGGAGTCTGTGCCTGCAAACGACCCCTGGGATGCAGTTTTACGAGAGGAGACCGAGGTTACGATGAGCAACAGTTCTTCAACGCAGGAAAAAGACAAGTGCACTGTACCTCCTCAAACCAGAAGGGCGTCTACAGGAATGGCAGTTCCCAAGACCCATGTGCCTGAAACCTCCTGCCCACGTAAACAAAGTGAACAGGTATGAGAACCATTCAAACTTTTAAGTCTGTCACTGTATAGTCTTCTACTGTTCAGCATTCATGTAAACTATATATGGTATTAAGATTAACTTAATAATGTTAATAACATGAATGAATGAATGAATGAAATTGGTTTTATAGTAATATAAGTAAAAAGATTTTAATGGTTGCTTCGGTTTACATTGATTTAAGAAACTTTTTTAAAGAATCTAGTTAAGATGATGGTTTTGAAAAGCAGATTTGTAATGGTTTTAGAGTGTTGGCTTAGAGTAAAATATTCAAATTTTACTGATTGAGTTGCATGAAATAAATCAACTAAATCATCAGTATCTCAAAATATAAGAATATTTCCTAAGATCATTAAAAAAAAGATTTACAATACAAGAATGAAAAGTATGTTTATTTATGGGCTTACTCTGGGCTACTTTAATATGAATTACTACATCAATATGGCATGTTGTGACGGTGATCAGTGTGTGCCATTGCTGAGGCGTTATTCATGACCAGCTTGCTTTGATAGCAACCTTATCTGTATTGTTGGGTCAGGTGTTTCTCATCTTCCTCTTGACAATACCCCATAGCTCTATGGGGTTAATTTCAGGCGAGTTGGCTGGCAGACTTTTGGCAATGTGTGCCTGTGGTAGTCCTGCTGGAAAAGGAAATCGGTATCTCCATAATGCTTGTCAGCAGATGAAAGCATGGAGTGCTTCAAAATTTCCAGGTGGCTGGCTGTGATAAAACAGAATGGACCAACAACAGCAGATGACATGGCACCCCAAAACATCACTGACTGTAAAAACGTCACACTGGATTCAAGCACTTTGGATTCTGTGTTTCCACTTTTCCTCCAGACTCTGGACTTTGAATTCCAAATGAAGGAATGGCTATGATACCTCATGATCTTCTTCCGGACATCTGTCAAGTCAGAAGTCTTCTGCATGATTATGGTTGTGTGTACTGAGCTAGACCAAGAGATGTACAGTATTTACTGTAATACTCAAAGTGAAAGTCTAATATTTTTTTAGATACTGGATTTTTTTAATTTCGTGAGCTGTGAGCATCCAAATTTTATTTTAAAAAGTCACCATATTCTATTTATTTAGATGCAAACTGTTTGTGTAGACCTTGTATTGGTATACCGTATGTAAACCCCATGCCAAAGAATATTTTCAAAAGTGTGTAATGATATTCGCACTGTTCAGTTTTCTGCGTGGTGCAGTCTTGGTTTAAATAGTGCTGTTTAATTTTTTCCATTAATTCAGTTAATTCACGTTTATGGAACAGGCAAGTAGTCTCTAAGGAAAGTTTTGTATTTTGTATCAAAATATTCAAATATTACTTTAGAGATACAGAATTTGTACAGGTGTAAAATGGAAGGTTAACTATTTATTTAAATTTAATTCAGCATTCCATACTTTACGTTTAACAGTGTGAAACTGTACATTTGAGTTTTGTTTGCAATGTGCTAGGCAGCTAACTCCATTGAACAATGTTTTTTATTTATTAATACAGCAAAATGTATAGTTTGTGTTTTAAATTTAACATAGGGATACGTCTTCTCACTGATTTAATTTATCTATTGGTCTTTGAACATTATTTGCTCATACTTGTGCCATACTGATAAACACATCCTTTCCCATGCTTTATAGTGCTGACTAGTGTTTTTTTTCCTCATGTGACTCCTCATGTGTATTCTACAGGTTACGAATGAAAGTGGGACTGCACTCAGAAAGTATGACATTTTAGAAGAAAATTGGGGCCAGAACCTAGAAGTCTCAGCATTCCGTAAAGAGATTGCAAAGTAAGCAAAATAAGAATTGCATGTGAAGAGTAAAGATAGAAATTCTGTGTTTGTCTGTGACCTTTTGAAACTGTTTTAGCTTTTGTGATGTCGTGACATATCGGTCCCATACCATGTCAACAATTTTATTCAGTTTGTTTAAGTAAAGCAAAGCACGTATCTGATTGTATAAATTTTATTACGCCCATACTTCAAGTATTTTTTTGTGATTTTTATTTTTTTTATTTTTATTTTTTCAGACTAAAATCAAAGTTTTCATTTGATGACCCGTCTACCAATCCAGGATATGTTTTGAGTCCAGTGATCTCTCACAGGGAGTTAGGGGGAGACAACAGTAGCAGTGTGAAAGTTTCCATTGAAATTTTGGACTTCCAGCAGCCTGTAACCTTCACTTGCGATGGTAAATTTACAAATGATTTTGTTACCTACAAGCAAGTAAGGTCCTTTGTGTTTAAACGTTTCACTTAAACCTATAATTGTGAATTGCGAAATGGGATAAAATTTACGAATTCTTTTAAAATATACCACAGCTTCTGCGGAAAAGCATCCATTTTCCATAAATACTCTTTGATGCATATCGCCACCTACTGGACAGGAATGTGGAGCAGAAGATGGGCAGGGGAAAAAAAAAAAAGAAATTACTGCTTTGTATGATGCATGCTATTTATACAATCCATAAAGAATTAAACAGCATTTTTGTGTTGACTAGAGGATTAATTTTTAGTAGTTCCTATTATTTCAAAACATGTAAGTAACGTAGCTGCTTGTTACAAATCAGACAGTAAACATTACTGCTATTGAATTGAATTAATAAAAAGAATAACAATTAGTGGCCAGAAATCGAATAGAATTGATTTTAATGTTCGCATGTGCATATTTCAAATGTTGTAATGACTTTTAAAAAGCTTTTTGGGGATGCATCTCTCCCAAATGTCTGCTTCAAATATCCCTACAATATATGCCATTTTACCCTAGCAGGGCCTAGCATTAATTTAATTATATTTATTGAGTTAATTTAACTTTTAACTTTTAAAGATTTTGCTTATTTTTAGAAGTCAAATCCTTCTGTCTTATTTTCTACCTTGTAGTGAGTTCACCAGTGGAGCTGCTGATAATGCAGGCTCTCTGCTGGGCCCATGATGACCTGAGCCAAGTGGACATCAGCAGCTATGTCCTGAAGGTTTGTGGCCAGGAGCAGGTCCTACAAAAGTAAGTAGTTATGCCCTTTGCCAAAAAGTCTTTTTTTTTTTTTTTTTTTTGGCAGGACTTGAAGCAATTAATTACCTCTTGTGACCTAAATTAGTATGAGAAGGTTATCATGAAGTCCCTTGAATAATCTACTTCAATCTTATTAGTATGATAACGCTATCAAGGTTTAGTAATGTGTGTAATCAGCAAAGCAGTAAAATATAGTAGCATGTTTGTAAATTTGTTTTGTCTGAAGGGATTAGGATGATGGTTGAAAAGTATAAATGAGAAGTCAACACCACCACCATCACAAACAAAAAAAAAGCCAGCTACAGTATATGGAGTAGTACGCTGTACTACTCCATAACGAAATACAGTGGAACCTTGGATTACAAGCATAATTCGTTCAGGAAGTGGGCTCATTCCAAAAAACTCGTAACTCAAAGCTTATTTTTTATGGTTTGTAATGGTAAACCTTTCTCCTCTCCTATTTGAATTTCACACACACACACACACACACACACACACACACACACACACACACACACACACATTAATGAAAAGACTGTTTTGTTGTAAAAATTAGCAAGGTGGGGGTAGTGTAAAGGCGAGTGTATGTGTGTGAAGGGGCACAGTGTCAAATTACGCGCGCACACAACAGGCTGAAACAGAGAGGGAAAGAGAAAATGGATGTTTAACCATACGCGCATCCTGTACACACGCGCTTACAAATACAAAATAAAATATGTTCTGCGCACAGACGTGGTCACAGTTTTTTTGTAAATAGTACACACGTGCACGGATGTTGATTATACCAGTAAGAGACGTGCACTAAGCCCCAGCAGGTGAGACGATTACCCATAATTCCGCAGCGCAAGAGAGAGAAAAAACATTGGCTCAGTTGTGATCATGTGACGCTCGGCAACAAAACAAGAAGTGCATAAGTTATAAATGATACTCGTAAACCAAGACTTGCTTGTTTTTTAAGTCAAAATTGATAAAAAATCTCGCAAACCGTGTTACTCGCAATCTGGGGTTCCACTGTTTTTAAAAAAGTTTTTTTATTATTCGAGCACTGGACAGGAGTTATGAAATACCACACAAATATTTATTTCTTACTTTGGTAATGAAACTGTAATTGAAACAATATAAGTAAGATATTGGAAAAGAATCATGTTTCATAATCCATGTCTTTCAGCCTAAAATGTACTGTATGCAGACAGGATTTCCTATCTGGTCCCATTTCCCATAAGGGTTTCCCATAGAAGAAAGACACAGCTATTTTTACAATACTTTTTAGGATTTAAGTTTAGTATTATTAACTTGGACATATGTTAGTATATCAGCTTGACAAGTTTGGGTGAGGGCATTGTGGAAACAGCTGGGAAAATCTTTTGAAGACATACTTTATTGGCGAAAGAATAAGATTAATTACACGCACACACTCAAACTCGTACACATTCACACACTATGATCAATTTTGGAATGCCAATTGGGACTGTGAGAGAGGAACAGAGGAAACCCACCAAGCCTGGGCAGAACATGCACACTCCATGCACACAGATAGTATGTATATCTATGTCTCATCCATGTCTTTAATGCATACCACTGCACAATGCAAGGTCCATAATGTTGGAACTGGAAGTGGCCAAGGTAACATGAAATTGTTCAATATGTCTTGGTATGATGTAGCATTCCAGTGGCAGTGTGCTTTACACCACTGGATCTGACGCTTTGCATTGCACTAAAGCTTGAAATCAGCTGCTCGGTCATGGAAAACCATTCTGTTATTGCGCTAATCTCCACATGAAGGCCACATGAAGTTTGGAGGTTTGTAGCTATTGACTACACTAACTTGAGTTGGTGATCTTGTACACTATGCGTCTCTGCGTCCGCTGACCCCGCTCTGTGATTTTACATGGCCTGCCACTTCGTGGCTGTATTGCTGTCGTTCCCAATCACTTCCACTTTGTTATAATACCACTAACAGTTGACTGTGGAATATTTTGTAGTGAGGAAATGCTTGGACTTATTGCACAGGTGGTATCCTATCATGGTACCACGCTGGAATTCACTGAGCTCCTGAGAGCGACCCATTCTTTCACAAATTTTTGTAAAAGCGGTCTGCATGCCTGGGTGCTTTATTTTATTTTTTAACACCTGAATTCGAAGATTTGGCTGAGTGTATGATTGTTAAATGTTGTGGGTGAATGAATGTGGCATTTGGAAATTTTCCACCCACTGTGAAAAGTGTTTGCAAGTGCTGCAGCTCAAAGCTGTTTACATCAAAGCTAAACAGGGAATTCTATCCAATTTTGGACAATATGATTCACCATGATTTATTTATTTTATTTATTTTTTTACTTGGTAAGGATTTCTTCCCAACCACAACTTGCCATACTGAACATTCCCACACTTCCTGACTATCTAAGATTGCAACAATTCAGGAATGTGGGAAAGTCCGCTAAAGAACAAACCAAGAAAGGGAGAGAGTTCTTACAAACTATTTTCTTCTCCTTTTAAGATTGCTTTCTGAATCATGCGACATTCATTGCTTTTTTTAAAGCCTCCCAATCAGTGAAAAAGCTTCATGCATTTGTTCAGGAGGTGACATACTGTAGCTACATAGTGTCATTTGTTAATGTGATTTTAGATGAAAACTGTAATCTGCTACAAACTGAAATTTACAGGACATAGATTGCTGAAATCTAATAAAAATTCCTTGCCGATTAACGCTTAGGTTACAATGAACAGGTTACCCAACACTGCCTTAAAGAACTTAAAGTGATAATATAGTATAAATGATTAGAATAAATTATTTAATAAATATAATTATTTATGAAACATTTAGTGGTTGCAGTATGAAAAATGTTTACACATGAAAGTTTTTTCCTGTTTGTGGTCCACTGTTTTAAATGTTTAGATAAATGTGGCGATGATGATGATGATGATGATGATGATAATAGTAATATAATGCAATATAATAATAATAAAAACAATAAGTTGTGAAGTCAGGACCTGATTGCTGGAAATTAATTAATTAATTAATACATTTTTCATGTGTTGATTGCTCTTCCAACAAATATGATTTCTCAATTAAGATGAAATGCCAAACACACAAAGTTGTAATGGAGTCTATTTAAGCTAGTTCAAATTCATGTTTGTTCAAGGAAGCTTGTAGGCTTGCTCAGCATTTTTTTTTTCTTTGTCAGCCCCTTTCTTTTAGCACAAACAATGCCACAGCCATCCATTCCAAGAATCTTGACCTTCCACTCCTGTGGAAATGTCCATAAAATGGAAAGATGAGAGCCGTAGTGGTTTGCGACCTAGTCAGTGAAGCTCTCCTTACTATTAGGGTCAAATAAAGAATGATAAATATGACTTAATCAAGGAACTTTTGGCCAGGGGCAAAATATTTTAAAAGGGAATATTACTAATTTGCATCTAGGATGTTTGGTGAGACTATGTCACAGAAAGCTTTGATAGCACCTGTCCACATTAAGCAAAAAGATATTTTACTACTACTTTTTAATAATGTTACATAGTTGCATTTTCCCACAGACCCAAGCTTGATGTGTCTATTTGTTCCTTAGTAAACACAGTCTGGGCAGCCATGAGTATGTGCAGAACTGCAGGAAGTGGGAGACTGAGATACAGCTGCAACTCCTCACTCACAGCACCATGAAGAGAGATCTTGCTCGGACGGTAATATCACACTTAACGTTATGGTTGTATTCTTGTTTTGGGGGCTATAATTTTAAGTGTGCAGACCTTGTGTATACTGACTGTCAGAGCTTGATCCAGTAGTCTCCTTTTTTAAGATCTGTTTACCAGTGTTTTTTCTTACCCATTAACTGTAGAAGAAAACTGGACTCTTTTTTTTTTTTTTTTTTTTATGTTTTAGTTGTTATAATTGTTGCACTATAGACATCAACCAATTAGGCCGTCAAACCCACTAATGAGGCAAATGGGTTGTTTGGGTAAAATAAATTAAGTTTATTCTCAAGGTTATATTGACATAGCTGTCTAGGTATGGCCAGCTAGTTTTATTGATGTTTCATTATGGTCACTACTCTTGTACCCCCTCCACACACACACATGCACAAATGGTGTACATGTATTGCTTAGCAGGCCAGATTTATTACTGCTTTCAATTCTACCACTATTTTTTTGTGTTTATCTTTCTTGGATTTTGAGTGGATTGTTCTTTTTTTTTTTTTTTTTTTTTTTTTTTTTTTTATCCTTATCTTTTTATGTCTTAATTTATTGGTTGGTCTTCTGCTGATGACTTGTTTGCATCTTGTGGTATTCCTCGTATATTTATGCTCTTTAACCTTTTCTCAAACAGTGGATTGTGATAGCTTTTACCATTACCCTGTGGAGTGTGAAAGTTGTTGTTGATGTTCACTGACTGTTGTTTTTTCTTTGGGTTCTCTTCACCACTCTGACATTTTTTTGTCATGGTTAGTAGTATGGTCATGCTTGACAGTTGGTATGAGATGTTTGTCTTGTTGTACAGTGTTTTCACCAGTGCATTTTGGTTCTGTGCATGATTTAACATCTCCACTTTGGTCTCATCATTTTTTATTATTATTTTTTTTTTAAAGAAAAGTGGCTTTCTCTTATTAAGCCTTTCATAAAACCCATACTTATTTGTACTTGAGCATTAAACAGCTTGTACTTAATTTGCTGGGACACCCACTTCTATGAGAAAGCTTAAAGGCTTTTCATTTGAAAACAGTCTTTCTCACTGTACAGTGTTGAATTATACTTGTCTGCAGATGGCGGTGTAACCCTTTCCTGCTTGATGAGTAACAACGATTCCGAGCAGTACGTCTTCAGTTCACTTTGTGTTCTTCAGAACTCCTTGTTCAGAAATTACACTTCTTGGTTAGGTAATCCTGTGCATTTCAGGAATAAAACTTTGGAGGAATTGAAGTCATTAGCCAACTACAGGGGACATGACAGTTGGTTCAACTCTGGAATCACTTTTTAATTCCTTCGTCTGACAGCTTTGCAGGTTACACAACAATTGTTCAAAGTAGATTCAACTAAGTGTTCGATAACCTTAAATGAAAACCAGAAAAAAGGGTACGTCACAAAAAATAGTTAAATCACTACTTCTAATAAATATTGGTTAAATTAAATTTAAATAACTAAGCTTAAAAAATACTATTCCATTAACCCTTTAGAAAACATGTAACACAACATCATATTACATTTTGTGTGAAAACATGCAAACACTTAAACAACAATCATAGCATAACATAAGTTTTTGCAGTAACTGCTTTTCTCTTGTAATGAACACTAAGCTATTAAAATTAAATATCAAGTAACTCAGCAGATGGAGCTATACGAATAGCTTACACCCATTTTACTCTCCATTTTGATCAGACCCTGCTCTGAGGTGATTTCAGTTGGATTGAACAAAAGTTTTTTTTGTTGTTTTTATCCTTTTTGATTTGGTTTGGAACATGTGCTGAGAAGCAAGACAAAAAAAATATAGGCTGAGCTTTTTGTCCACTTCCCAAATATTACCCTTGCACATTGGGTTCTACTGCTATATAAAGCATCCTAAATGTTTCAGAACCCTTAAAAGCAGATTGTACAGTATGACAAAAAATGGCAGATTCTGTAGATACTTCCTCTTTTACTACAAGTGATTAACGTAAATCATAATCATGGACGTTAAATACTCAATTGCTAGAACTATGTTGTTGTGAGCACTGGGTTGGCTATTTAAGAGAAATCACCTGTGTTCTAACTTGTCCACAGGATTTTCAAACGAGGTGCTTCAATATTATCCCAAATTAGCACTTTCTTGAGTGAGAGTGATGTTTGACATTTGTAATGCACCTTTAAATTTGTTCTGTGCATTGATTTTGCATGTGTGTCAGCAGGAAGATGATGATGCCTCGCCTATCGACTTGAAGACATACCTAGGTGATACTGACATGCCTTTTAAGAAAACAATTACAAGGTAGGAATTTGTCTTGTCTAGCTCTGATAAAGAACAGTCAGAAAAAAAATTCATTTGCTTGTCTCTTTGTATCATCTTATATTTTTCTTCTCTAGAGAGAGCCTTGCTGAACATTTAGAAGAATATCACAACCAAGTCAATATCTGTCTCCAGAAAGAGGTGCAACACAACACAGAGGGTTATCGCAAATCTCAATGAGATGATAAATTTTGTGATTATTATATTTTCTGTTTTGTTTTTTTTACCTCTTAATAGAACACACAATACAAAGCAGTGGATCGAATAATCCAAGTCGTTAAAAATCTGTGTTATTTGCTGGATGAGGTTGAGACACCAACCATAACTGATGCTGTGCGAAAACTGAAGCGTTCAGTCAACCTTACTAAATCCTGCACATCAGAGGTCAGAGATTCTAAGAATACATTTTTTTGCAAAGGGTACTTGGACACAATTCAATTGTACAGTTAAATTGTGTATTCATGGCAGCCTCTTGTTAACAGGGTAATGGCAGATCAGCATGTTCAAGTAATGGTAAGCAAAACACTCTTGAATTGCATTGTTCTATATATTAGTGTTCTTTAGTATGGCATTAAATTCTGATTATGTATTCTAGCTGATCTGTATCAATAATTGTCAGTCAATAAATTTGTAATGCTTTTGTTCTGCTCTGCAATTTAAGGTTTATAATCAATAATTATAATCAGTTTAATAATAACTGATGAAATAATGGGTCAAAGTTTGGAAATAATATATCATAGTGTATACTGTAAATTTAACCAAAAATAAAAAAATTAACATCCCTTTACAAAACATTATTAATTTTTTTTATTAATACATGTACAGTACCAGTCAAAAGTTTGGACAATTTTGTATTTATTTTTCTACATTTTAGAACAATAATGGATTTTTTCCCAAAACTATAAAATTACTTGGGTAATGTTAGTTGCTACCTTAAGGTCAGCTATTCTGGAATAGTTCTTGCATAAACAGTATTGTTCCATGCATTTGCAAAACACATGTTGCAAAACACCATGATGAAGCTGGCTCTTATGAAGACCATCCTAGGAAAGGAAGACCATAACTTGCCTCTGCTTCCTTAAAATTCAGAGCATAGTAGCGGACACATCTCAATATCAACTGTTCAAATGAGGCTATTGCACATTTTGGATACATTTTACATCGTTTTGCAATGTAGAAAAATATTAAAATCAGGAAGGTGTGTCCAAAAAAAAAATAAATAAAAAAAAAATAATAATATATATATATACCAACACAACACAGTTTGTATTAAAATAGTGTCAGTTTGCATCAATTACATGACCGTGGGAGCGGATCAGTTAATTGCATTTACATTTGGGCATTTGGCAGACGCTTCTATCCAGAGCGACTTACATTTTTATCTCATTACACATCTGAGCAGTTGAGGGTTAAGGGCCTTGCTCAAGGGCCCAACAGTGGCAACTTGGTGGTTGTGGGGTTTGACCCTGGGATCTTCCGAACCATAATCCAATGCCTTAACCACTGAGCTACCCCTGGCCCCATCACTAGCTCTCAATGAACACTTGAATACTATACTATACACATAATAATAATAATAATAATAATAATAATAATATTGCACATGTGGCAACAATGTAATAGTAAACAGTACACGTGCGCACAGATGTTGACCATGCGCACACGCACTGACCTGGAGCATGGGAGACGATGACCCACAATACCACAGCACGAGAGAGAGAGAAGAACTATTGGCTCAGTTGTGATCATGTGATGCCCGGACATCAAGTGCATGTGTACTACTTGTACTTTAAATCCTTGCTTGTTTATCAAGTTAAAATTTGGCTTGTCTTGCAAAACACTCACAGACCAGGTTACTCACAATCCAAGGTTTCACTGTACAGTAATTACTTGAGCGCTTGGTTTCATAGTACAGACTACCAGAGTTGCTGTGTCTTCCTACTGTCCTACAAGCCTGCGTCAGATTAATATGGAAAGACTATATGAGCGACACAAGATGTAAATTACTATATAGAAAGCCTTTAGAAACACAAATAAAATTGAGTAGGTTTCAGTCATGTACAGTCCCGATCAAAAGTTTAAGACCACTTGAAAGATGGCAAAAAAATCATATTTTGCATGGTTGGATCTTAACAAATTTCCAAGTAGAGCTTCAACATGCAAAAAGAAAAAAATGGGAGTGAGACAAAAAATTTTTTGAGCATTCAATTAATTAAAACTAACGATTAAACTGAAACAGGCTGTTTTACAGCTGAGTAAAATTTTAGGACCACGTGCCTTTAAAAGGCCAAATCTGTGCAAAGATGTGGATTCATTGTCATTTTCTGTCAGGTAGTCACACGTTCTGATCGCAAAGGCAAAAAAACTCCCTTTTTGAACATGGTCGGGTTGTTGAACTGCATAAGCAGGGTCTCTCACAGCGCGCCATCGCTGCTGAGGTGGGACGCAGTAAGACAGTCATTTGGAATTTTTTAAATGATCCTGAGGGTTATGGAACAAAAAAGTCAAGTGGAAGACCCAAATAAATTTCACCAGCACTGAGCCGGAGGATCCAATTGGCTATCCGTCAAGACACTGGACGATCCATCCTCGACCCAAATTAAGGCCATTACTGGTGCTGACTGCAGCCCCATAACCATCAGATGGCATCTGAGACTAAAGGGCTATAAAAACAAAAAACGTCTTTAAAGACCTCGTCTCCTTGAACGCCACAGAACTGCTCGTTTGGACTTTGCAAAAGAGCACCAAACATGGGACATTCAAAGGTGGAAGAAATTTTTACTCTCTGATGAGAAAAAATTTAACCTTGATGGTCCTGATGGTTTCCAACGTTACTGGCATGACAAGCAGATCTCACCTGAGATGTTTTCTACGCGCCACAGTGGAGGGTGCGCCATAATGGTCTGGGGTGCTTTTTCCTTCAGTGGAACAATGGAGCTTCAGGAAGTGCAGAAGCGTCAAACTGCTTTTCTATGTCCAGATGTTGCAGAGAACATTCCTTATGACTAAGGGCCCTCGTCTGTGTGGTAACGACTGAGTTTTTCAACAGGACAACGCTACAGTACACAGTGCCCGCAGGACAAGGGACTTCTTCCAGGAGAATAACATAACTCTTTTGGCCCATCCTTCGTGTTCTTCTGATCTAAATCCAAATTAGGACCTTTGGGGATGGATGGCAAGGGAAGTTTACAAAATCGGACAACAGTTTCAGACAGTACATGCCCTTTGTGTAGCCGTCTTCGCCACTTGGAGAAATGTTCCCACTCACCTCATGGAAACGCTTGCATCAAGCATGCCGCAACAAATTTTTGAAGTGATCAACAATAACGGTGGAGCTACTCGGTACTGAGTTCATGTTTGGAAGTTTGATTTCTGTTTTGGGGGTGGTTTACGTTTTTTTTTTTTTTTTGGAGGTCTGGTCCTAAACTTTTGATCAGCTGTAAAACATTCTGTTTTTTGGTTTAATCGTTGTTTTCATTAAATTGCATGCTTACAAAATGTTTTGTCTCACTCCCATTTCTTCTTGTTGCAAGTGTTACTTGGAACCTTGTTAAGATCCAACCATGCATAATATGATTATTTTTTTTTTTTTTGCCTTTTTTCAAGTGGTCTTAAACTTTTGATCGGGACTGTATCTAGCTATTTGAACAACCACACTAACACAGAGCATGTTTTCATAAGATGCTGTATTAGCACAGATCAAAGTGGGATTATAAACACTGTATACGGCATTTTTCAAAATCACTGAAAGGGTGGGGAATAGAAATCAAGGGTGGACAGATCTTGTTTTATAAAACCATCACTATACAGTTTGTCACTGTTTGTAGGTTATGGAAGCACAGTGGAGGAGCACCTTAGGATCCTTACAGATGCACTGTATGATTTGGTTAAACTCTACATGTGCTCATTCTGCCTGGACTTACCTCCTCAACTGGATGAAGAGCGCCCAGAAAAGCCGAGAGACAGCCAGGAGGCATCCAGCGTCACTGAACATGTACACTTTACACTTTTTGCCATACATGGCATTTCTGCTGCATGGGTTAGCAGGTAAGAGCTTCGTGATTTCAGTTTTATATCCATATAAATATGTAAATATGTTTTTTTTTTTTTTTAAACCACTGCAAAGCTTTGCAGTAGGACTCATCATTGAGTCCTAGCAAACTAATTTGAACTGCCTTGTAGTTTTAATTTCTTCATCGTTTATAAAACTGTATTCTATTTTTAAGTGTAGAAAGCCATATTGTCTTACATTTAATACATTGCCATCCTAGTTCCGATCTTAAATCAATGCCAAGTGAAGTTCTTGCCAACAGATCATAAGTGTATTTAACATTTTATTTATGTCAACATCTTGAACTCACACTGTAATTAATGCCATTGTGTTTTAGTAGGACACTAATTAAAAGCACTCAAGAACCTCATTATGCAGTATACAAAACATTAATGCTCCAAGAACAGAAATCTGAGCCAGTCATGGCCAAAGGCTTGCACAAACTTGACAGCGGGACATAAATAGAAGGGGGAAAAAAATTCCTTTTAGTGGTTCTATGTACGGTCACAATATGAAAACCTGTGATGTGAAATGTCTAATTTTAAAACAATTTACTACTTTCACTGGAGACACATTCACATCCAGGTTTCATATTTTTTGTTCTTGTTTCATATATATTCATTGTTTTGAATCACAAATAAGTGCTATAAATATTTTTAGATTATTATTATTTTTTTAATCCAGAAGCACACCAGTGCTTACCCAGTGGGTAACTAACTAGTAAGTTTGCAAGAACTAAGTTCTGTACAATTTTATTCTAAAATATAAAAAGTGGTTTAAGTCATGGCCACATAAAAAGTACATTCCTGTTTTATATTCAGTGTTTCATACAGAAAATGGCAAGGTACATTAATGTCTTTGTAAGTGTAATTTCCTTGGTGCAAGTGTGCCTTCTGAAATAGCAAGCTAGTTTATGCTTTTGCTGGAAAAGTAATTTTTGATAATAGATAGGAGCACATGAATTAGTGCTTTGGAGGATTGCTAGCTACAAAATACATTTTCTGCATTTTGTTTTCTTATGTTTAATGATCTGGACCCTTTTTGTAATATAATTTCAGTGACAGTTAAACACCAACTTTACATTTGCATGGAACCTGTATACTGTCAGTCCCAAAATAGACTAATTTAAAGTCTATCAGATTACTGGTTTAAGTTGTTATTCCCCCCCACAAAAAAAACATAATAATAATTATTATTATTATTATCGTTATTAATTATTATTAATAATTATTTATTTATTATTTTGGTTTACATTTGTTTTTATGATATTATGGGTGAAAAAGATTTGACATCACCTCAAAATCTGGTTCAAACAGGGGTGTCTGGACTATTATTAATTACTATATTAACTCATTCATAACAGAGCACATACATTGTTATTGTTTCATAAGTCTCATTTGTTATTTGTTCCCTTTTCCTGTTCCTGTAGTTATGAAAAATATTATGTGATGTGTTCTCTGATGCACAATGATGAGAATCTTTTGAAGCCTGTCAAGTCCAAGAAAGTTGGAACGTACAAGAGTTTTTACTATCACATCAAATGGGATGAACTGTGAGTGATCCAATTTATTTATTTATACTTTATTTATTTATTTATTTATTTATAATCTTGCATAAACTCAGGAGCTCAGCTTCATGTAAGATTTGTACTTAAAATAGATCTTGGTGCCTTTTTGTTGTTTAGGATAAATTTTCCCATCCCTGTCGCCTCGGTTCCGCTGGAGACTGTTTTAAGCCTCTCTCTCTATGGAGTTCTCAACCAGAATTCTAGCAATTCTCCTGAGTCCAACAAACAGCACAAGGGGCCAGAACTGTTAGGCAAAGTCACCATGCCTCTCTTTGACTTTAGGCGGTAAGGCATGAAGCATTCTTTTTGAATATTAATCATTTCGGGCTGGTTTATGTTCTGTGGCATAAAATGTTATTTAGTTATGGATCCTCAGCAATTTCTGTATCGAGGCAGATAATTCTAGGTGACAACAAAAACACAACAGCTTTCAAAATGTAGTTAGTGTTTCTGAAAAAGTATAGTCACCTTCAGAAACCAGGTTGTAAAAAATAAATACACCCTTCCTACTTCAACAATATTTTAAAAAGCAATTAGCAGCCAATGTTACTAATGAAAGAACAGGATTAATCAATTGTGACTACTTGCATAAAAGCAGTTCTTCAAGGAAAAATGACATCAGTCATTACTTTAGAGAAGCACCAGTTGCACCTCACAATCCTGGAAAAGGTTTTAAAACCATTTCAAAATCAACTATTGTACCGTGAGAGATTTTTTTTTTTCTTTTCTAAAAATCACTTTCAAGACAAAGCCAGATCATTTAATATTCAGTGAACTATGTAATGTAACGTGCAATTCTGTAAGCAAGTAAACTTTTTTATGACCGTACAATCAGAAAAGGACTGATCAAGTAGAGAACAGTTTCTAGAAACAGTTACTAGGAATAAGCCTCTCTGTCTGAATGAAATAATAATATGGCAGCAAAAGGTTTGCAAAATTACATCTAAGCAAACTGGAAAAAAAAAAAAAAAATCTTTGGATTGTTGAGACCAGGATGGATATGTTTGGTCATTATGCACAGTACCATGTTTGTAGAAAATATAGTATATTACCACAAACACCTTCAGGTATGACGGTAGGGGTGATGATTTGAACTTCTTTTCTAGTTGCAGTCCAGTAGCTTAAGCCGGGCCAAAGTTTAGTTACACAACCAAAAAATATGAAATAATGAAATCATTTTCATCTAACCTTGCCTGAACATCTGAAAGACTAAAATGGGGAAAAACTAATCAAGTTATAGGTATGGCCATGTTCAGAGTCAGACTATTAATATAATATCATAAAATTTATTAAAATGTTTTTAAGCATTTTTATCTTTATTTTTATTAATGATGCACATTTTTAAATGATTGATTAAACCTATGAATGCATTATGCCACCTAAAATACATGGAAAATAGAAATAAAACTGTACTAATTTTGTGATCCATACTGTATTATAATATTCTATGATATAATAGAATAAATAGGCTATTATTCTTAATTTTGAAAATAATCTGACATAATGTATAGAATAATCGGCCTAGAATAAATGGAATACACGGAGTTTAATATCGAATAGACTATCAGGATTTTTTTTACCCTTTTTTTCAGCCACATAATTCTAGTGTCTCTGGCTCATAGAGAAAGTATTGAAAAGTATCAATAAATGATGGTATTGATATTTAAACAAAATTATTAATAAAAAATATATATTTAAAGTCATCTAAGGTTATTACCATTTATTATCTTAATTTATATTAAGTATTTGATCTGTGATTTGCATTTGAAATATGATTTATGAGAAGTTTGCTGTATTTATCATTTGAGCTTTAGTTTTTCTTTCTCTTTGAACATTGTAACCAGAGGTAAATGTTTAATGAATGGCTAAATTGCACACATTTGTATATTGTAGGGTGTTTGCTAGAGGGTCTAAGCTACTGAGTTTGTGGACATTCTCCTTGCCTGTATCTGCAGGAAAAAATAAAAACCTAGAAGAGAGACTCATACTGCAGGTATGTCTTTCATTTTTTTTCTCCAGCATATTAAAAAACTTTTCATTGGCATCACTTTTTGAAACAAATTAGTCATTTAACCTTGCTATTTTGTACAATATTTTAAAAAATTATTTAAATTATATAACCCATTAATATTCTCCTACAGATAGATTTACCCAGTCCACAAGTGGATGTGCTGTACGTAAGTCCACCAGAGATGGCCTTCCCTAACATTCAGTCTCTAGAAATGTCAGATCCAGACATTCGGAAGAAGATAGAGAAACTTTGCACACCAACATCTTCTTCCAGGTATATACCCCTATGATAATTACTTGGGAATTTAATATTCTGTGTGAAAATGTACTGTATAATGTGAAATTTGGACCTAAATGCTGAGAGTGTGAGAGGTGCTATTGTATCTATTAGGTTAATTCATTAATTTATTCATTCATTCATTCATTCATCATCTATACGGCTTATCCTGTACATGGTTGCTGGGGCCCTGCAGGCCTATCACAGGAATCTTTGCCAATCGATCGCAGAGCTCACACACTACAGGCAATTAGGGAACATCAGTTATCTTAATCTCTGCATGTCTTTGCACTGTGGGAGGAAACCGGAGTAAGGAAACACGGTTAGGACATGCAAACTCCAAACGCCATATACCTGGGGCAGCCTGAGTTAGGTTGAAGATGATTCTAGGTTAAAGGTGGTCCCATGCTCAGGTTATAATTGCTGGTCTTCTGGGTGGTAAAACAAAAATTGACCCTGGGGCTATGCAAGGCATATGGGATCCATAGGGATCATTATCCATTAACTCCACATTCATTTACATATTTTTGGATTAACCTGTGTTTAGGCGGAGTCTAGGTGATTTTGATGATGAGTGCCAATATTTAAGCTTAAAAAAAAAAGGTAGAGTCAGGGTTTGTCCAGTTCTTTTTATACAGCCTGTAGTTGACATCGGCGCCGTCGTCTTCTTTTTGTCTGCAGATAGAAAGAAATCATAGATGTGCACAAATTGTTTAACTTTCTTGGAATTTTTTTTTTCTGATCAAATACTGTCCAATATAGCGTAATTGTCCGAGGTTTAGTAATGTGGCTACACGATGAACCCAAATAACCCAGTAGGTGCAGCTAAATCTTTGCGCAGAGGAAGACATTTTGGTATGAACTCTGATCAGCTACCTCGGACATAATACTAGCAGTGCAGGGTATGATAACTATAATTTTAGAAATAACGAATGAATATAGTGTCAAGGACAGTGCTATTTTAATGCGTCGCCAACTTATGAGGCATAGCCACCACATCAGGTCCTTTGTCTCGCATTGCGTCATCTGTGGTCGTCAAACTTCTCTATCTGCAGCTCCTCCCACACCACTTATGGGAGTTTTACCAAACCTTTATTGGACTTGTATTAGGAAGCATAGATGTACACTAGCTATTAAATTTTTAGAAGTAGCACATTCAGTAAGAGGGGCGTTTTCTTCAGAATTATTACCCAATTTCACCTACGTGCACCATATATAAAACAAATACACAATATTTCACAATGACATCCAATAACTCCATCGAACGAGAAGAAGGAGCTTCATAATGTTCACAGTTATGTTGTGATGGGCCATGGGCACATGTATACACAAATAGTAATCTGCAACATAACAGGAAATGAGGCGTATTGATCAATATTAGCATTCATCTTGTAGGATTTATCAAATTTAAACCTGGGTCCTATGATTTAGGATGCCAAATAGTGTCTCAAGAAGTTTTTAGTAATTGAGTCATCTTTGAGTTCATTACATTCATGCACAATTATTTACTGACCTTTGCAGGCATTCTGTCCCCTGAAGTCAATAAGCAGCTTGTACATGCCTTTGTCATATCACAATTACACTGTTGTTTTTTTAATCTGCTGTAAGAGAGAACACAGTTACATCTCTGATGCATGTTTAAAATGTTGCTGCTAGGATCCTAACCAGCAAAACAAAACAGGCTTAAGATTCTTGTCTTTTAAAATGGCTGCATAGTTTTGCTTGTCTTTACCCTAGTGAAAGGATTGTTAGATGTGACAAAATTATGGCATTTAGCTCATCTTGTATCTATAATTGGGTGTCCCCAAAACCTGGATAAAGAATGAGAAGTTAGCCACTATGGCCCGAAGTGGAAACACTTTCAATAATAAATTCCAAACTTTTTTTTTTTTAGATTTAGATAAATTTGGTCTTTAAAATGCTTTTTGTATGAAAGTTGATGATTATGACCCCATGATCCTATATAATATTAGCAGTATTTATGTATTATTATTATTATTATTATTATTATTATAGGATGAGAAATAGTTGCATTTTTCTTTCTGTAAATACTATTTTCTAGCAGTTTGACAAAAGGAGACATGCAGCTACTTTGGGAGCACCGGTACCACTGCTACAAACATGAGCAGAGTCTGCCCAAGATCTTAGCCAGCGCACCCAGCTGGGCCTGGAACAGCGTAGCAGAGATCCACAGTCTTCTACACCACTGGCCCCCATGCTCTCCTGTCTGTGCCTTAGAGTTGCTAGATTCAAAGTAGGTACCTTGAGTGTTTTGCAATTGCCTCCCATGTTTAGTTTCAGTGTGCATGCATCACTCGTATAGACATCAATACTGTTTACTATAGCATTTTGACCACGTGTGTGCCCGCGTTAAGCATTATTAATTTTTTTGTGGCCAAATTTAGTGACTTGTCTTTGAACTGTACTGCGACAACAGCCCCCATGAAGAATTTTTTTTTAAAAAAAGGCTGTAGCAGTGTGGGAGATGATTTTGTTTAACGTCAATGAAGTGTCATAATTTTGAGAAATCCTCAAAAGGAGGCAAAAAGCAGGTGTCCTTAGAGAGGTTCCTTGTTAAAGTCACACAAAAGGATTCTAGTGAGCCAACAGAGAACAGTGATTTCATTTTGTGTGTGTGCTCGCGAGAAAGTCATCCTACACAATAACACCCCGTCTCACACCAGCCTGAAAAATGACCAATTAACAGCACCTCAGGTTAGAGGCGTTATGAAGTCTTTACAGAGCACATGTAGCAGAAACATCTCAATATCAACTGTTTAAAGGAGATTAATGCATTTTTTTGGACGCCTTCAGCATTCCTTTACAATGTAGAAAGAAATAAAAAATCAGGAACCATCATGGAGTTAGAGAGTGTTCTAAAACTTTTGAACGTGTGTGTAATATATATATAATATATATATATATATATATATATATATATATATACATACACACACACACACACGCGCAGTGAGGTCAATAAGTATTTGATCACCCTGTGATTTTGCAAGTTCTTAGAAATCATGGAGGGGTCTACAGTTTTCAACATAGGTGCATTTTCACTGTGAGGGACAAAATCTAAAAAGAAAGATCCGGAAATCACGTTGTATGATTTTTTTTTTTTTTTTTTTTTTTTTACAAATTATTTGTGAAATACTGTGTCAAATAATTATATAAGTATTTGATCACTTGCTTATCAGCCAGATTTCTGACCCTCAAAGACCTGTTATTTTGCTTTTAAATAGTCCATATGCTTCTTACAGAATTCTTATTGTCATGTTGGAAGACCCAGCCGCGACCCATCTTGAATGCTCTGACTAAGGGAAGGCGTTTTTTGCCCAATATGTCACAAAACATGGCCCCGTTTATCCTCTCTTTAATACAGTGTAGTCGTCCTGTCCCCTGTGCAAAAAATAAACAGGAAAAAAAACGCATGCATTCCGATATTTCGAGATCGGTTTCAGGCCTCCTTCATATGTGGTATGAAGATATAAATCAGATACAGTATGTGCTAATGTGATTGTCGTGTAAACAGACAGATTGAATTTCCTGAGTCATTGTGTTCTGTACGTCATTAAAACTGCGACTTCTTTGCGGTTTAATGACGTAATGTTATTCTCCGGTGGAAGCTTGTGTGAAATTATAACATTGCAGGTGACATGGAAAAGGAAAAGGATTTTATACAGGTTTTGGATCCATCTGTTCAGCAAGCTGCCAGTCTTTTCTGTTATCACCTTTTTTCTTCTTTTTTTTCATTGATATCTCACTTTTCTTTTACTGTCTGACAGGTTCACCATATTGTTTGATTAACCTCAGGAATAATCCCCTAAACAATTAAATCTAAACAAATTTCTTTACACAAATGTTAAATTTGTGCTGCTGTTTATTGTAATTTTATATTACTTCAATTTGTAAAAGATATGTTTCATATTTAGATTTGCAGATACAGATGTTCGGGCCAAGGCTGTAAGCTGGATTGAGGTCTGCAGTGATGATGAGCTAACTGACTACTTGCCTCAACTTGTACAGGTTCTTATTAACGCCATAAAAATGTTACCATAAATTACTAAAAACATTTCTTTTCTAACTGAAATACACTATCATCAGTACTGGTGCTGACAATCATTTGTCTATCTTTCTACTTTGAGGCTCTGAAGTTTGAAAACCATCTAAATAACGCCTTGGTTATGTTCCTGTTGTCTCGAGCACAAGGAAATGTCAACGTTGCACACCAACTATACTGGTTAATATTCAGTTGTTGAATTGCATCTTTTTTTTTTTTTCATTCAACACATGTAACATGTTTGTTTTGTAAAAAAGAAAGATTGATCGATTGTAATTGATTCCAGGCTGCTGAGGGACGCAATACAGGAGCCTGTCTTTGGTCAGCGCTATAGCCATGTGCTTGGGGCATTGCTTTGCATGTGTGGTTCTGGACTAAGGGTTGAATTTGAAAAGCAGGCATGCCTGGTGCAACTGCTGGGAACACTGGCGGAAAAAGTACGTCAGGCCAACAGTTCAAGTCGACAGGTAAGGGAAAAAAATATTCTCCCCTTAAATGTATGGGTTCACCTGCAGTTGTAAAGAGTGTGACCACAGTACAGCTAACCATCTAACAAGCCAATAGACAGCTCAGTGGACAAGACCCTTTGCTGCCTGGTCAGATGTATATTTAAATTCACCTAAAATGTATAAATTATATGACCTGAAAATTACATTTTCTTTACTTCTTGCTGAAGATGGTGCTTCAAGAGGGCCTAGAAGGAGTGCAAGTATTTTTCCAGAAGGACAACTGCAGACTTCCACTTAGTCCCAGTCTAGTGGCCAAGGAACTTAACATAAAGGTAAGTGCTTACTAAGGCCACAGTAAATACTATGGCCTCTACAATAACCTCACATACTGTAGAAGGAATTCATAGAGACTTAACGAATCCAATTAAAGCTTTGGTGTTAAAACATTTTCTCGGATAGATAAACACAAGGAGAAACATCTTCACAAGTGACAAAACCTAGTCGTAAATTAATTTTACTGTATCAGGTGATTTCTTCCATATGGCTACAATTTCTATTTACGCAGTTGCTGTCTGTAGTCCATTGGTTGTTAAATATGGGTTATTGGCCACTTTTCCCTTCACCAAAATGGTGCATGGTGACAGTTTTTTTTTTTTTTTTTTTTTTTGCAGAAATTGTGTAAGATGTTCAGAAAATATGAATAATATGTCAATTTAACTCTTAGAGCCACGGATTTATATATTTTTGATGTACAGTACCAGTCAATCTTAAACTATTTTATTTCTATTGTGTTCTAATTTCTATACATCAACATTAAACACTTAATGGTTGAAGGAGTAAAGGGTAAAGGCTTTGCATGGCCTAGTCAGAGCCCAGACCTAAACCCAGCTGAAAATCGTCTGATTGTCTTGAAGCCTGCAGTACAGTCACCATCACATTTAACTCAACTTGAGCAGTTCTGAATGGAAGAGCAGGCAAATAATGTAAAGTTTAGATTGTGCATAGCTAGTAGAGACAGTCTTTTCTATACCCCCCTGTTTGTTTCTGCCCTGAATGATGAGAAATTAAGGTATCAGGACAAAGGTGGATATTTATTTCCGTTTTTTGTCTCTGCGTTACAATGACAAGCTATCTTGGTTTAAGGAATTATATTTTTCCTTTGCTTTTTTTTTATTTTTAGACCTGCTCCTTTTTCAACTCCAATGCTGTTCCACTGAAGCTTACTCTGGTCAATGCAGATCAGTTGGGAGAAGAAATTAATGTCATGTTTAAGGTAAGAGGCAATAGGCATGCTTCATTATATTCCTTGTATGTCCAGACATGATTTAGACATGCACAGTTGCATTAATTATGGATATACGTTCTGCATACTCTGGAAAAAGAGTAATAATACCAAATGCACACACAATTCTAGTTAATAAAACACAATTAACTTAGAAGTGTATTGCCAATGCATCTGTGGGAAATTTAAACATAAATTAGTGTAATTTTTTAAAGAATGTGGAGCAGGGGTCTTTTTTTTTTTTCTCTTTTTTTTTTAACAAAAGACATTAATATTTATACAAAACTGTGGCAGTTAGGCATTAAAGCCTCCCAGATAAGCTGCTATCCAGCTTAACTCAAAGTTGCTTTCATTTTTAAACAAATATTGCGTAAAATTTCAGGCAAGTTTAATAAATGTTAAATTATTAATACATTATAGGTGGGAGAGGACATGAGGCAAGATATGCTGGCACTACAGATGATTCGGGTTATGGATCGGATCTGGCTACAGGAAGGGCTGGACCTGCGGATTGTCAACTTCAAATGTATCTCGACTGGAAGGGACAAAGGTACACAAAGGAGCACATGTTGTTGAATTTGGTAGTAAATAGCTTTGGATATTATTTGGCATGTTTTGTCATATATTTTCCAAAAAAAAAACATCAGCAAAATTTAAATATGTAAATCAGTTGCTATATTTTCTCTTGTATTGCTTTATTTTTCTTTGTTGGTTGCGAGATGTGGAAAAACAAGAGACCAATAAATCACTTAAATAAATATGATGATGCATAAATGAAAAGAAGTAAAAGATTCAGATTTTTATTTTAAATTGTATATCTATTAATAAGAGCTATAAACCAGGCTTAACTCTGTAATTGTGTTTGAGGTCAGTGTGCACAATTATGGCATTAATTTTCTCACTGTATGTGGACTACAGTTCTGAGTATGGCCCCCTGTGTCACACACCTTAGAAGTATTTTAGAATTATAAAAAACATTTAGTTACTTTGTGACACATTTGTGTTTGCTTGTTAAGGCATGGTGGAATTGGTCCCATCATCAGAGACGCTCAGGAAGATTCAGGTGGAGTATGGAGTAACAGGGTCCTTTAAGGATAAGCCACTGGCTGAGTGGCTTCGGAAGTACAACCCCGCTGAGGATGAGTATGAGAAGGTTAATGTTGCACCAAATTTTCAATGTGTATTTATTTAGTCTTTAGTGTAGAGCTGTTTTAAAACAGTTTTAATCCTGTAAAAAATTTTTGCTAGTTATAAGAAGGGAAATTTTTAATTAAAGGTCAGCAGATTTCCTAATTTGATGTGTATGGTTTTGTCAATTACTAATGTGACTTACATTTAATTAAATTACATTATCCTAGTTAGGATTACAGTAGATTCTAATCCAGAGACCAGTAGGTATGAGCCAAGAACACATCCCAAATGTAATGTCTGTCCAACACAGGGCACTGACCATACTCAAATTCAAATACTCATTCACATCTACAGTTGGGGTCCAGGCATGATTTTGTGAGATTTGGGCAACTGGAGAACTCGAGGAAACCCAGAAATAAAAATATTGAGTATCTGTAAGGTGAAAACAGTACTACTTAACCACCATACTTTAAAGTAAAAAATATCACAAGGAACCTTAGGGATCCCCACGAACACCTAGCAAATATGTAGCATTACAGACAGTATTGCATCAGTAAACAGACTATAATATTAAGTTTATACATAACTTCGCAGAGGTGGCTCATGCCAATGGGCTAGCAGGGCTAAGCTCCTTGTTTTTCCCATTTTGCAATTTAAAAATCTAAGGAAACTTTCTTTTATTTTACCAACACCGGCTCTTTAATCTTTTGCAGGCCTCAGAAAACTTCATCTATTCTTGTGCCGGCTGCTGTGTGGCTACATATCTGCTTGGCATCTGTGACCGCCACAATGACAATATCATGCTTCGCACCACAGGGCACATGTTTCACATTGACTTTGGAAAATTTCTTGGCCATGCACAGATGATTGGGACTTTCAAAAGGTTAAAGAAAGCTTATTACAAACAATTACACTATTTAATGTTTTGGCATCATTTTGATTATTTTAAGCTGAGCTCAAACTTTACTCTGATTTTGTATTTACAGAGACCGAGCTCCATTTGTCCTGACTTCTGATATGGCTTATGTCATCAATGGGGGTGAGAGACCTTCAAGCCGCTTCCAGCTCTTTGTGGACCTATGCTCTCAGGCGTATAATCTGATCCGCAAACACTCCAGCCTCTTCCTTAACTTGCTGTCCCTGGTAATAAGCCAAAACACTCCAGAAAGAAACAAAATGTTGGGCAAGTCTTTGAAATATTGCCAGTTTTGCCAGTGTGATTTTTGTGCAATTCTATCCCATATTCTGTCATCTTTGTTGTCTATGATCCTAATAAATCTTTCAAATTGTATGTGTAAGTTTTTTTTATTTTCTTTTACCAATTTGTTAAAATAATGCTAACAGTATGTACCTTTTACTTGTACAGATGACACAGTCAGGCTTACCTGAGCTGACTGGAGCCCAGGACCTAAAATATGTTCATGGTGCTTTGCAGCCTCAGAGTACCGATGCAGAAGCCACCATTTTCTTTACCAGGTATAGTTTAGTTGCAATGCATTTTGTTACCTGTTTAGAGATTTAATTCTAATACATTAACCTTTTCGTCCAATCTTTTACTCAGGTTGATTGAGTCCAGTCTTGGAAGTGTAGCCACAAAGTTTAATTTTTTTATCCACAACCTTGCTCAGCTACGTTTCTCTGGCCTGCCATCTAATGATGAGCCCATCCTGTCCTTCTCTCCACGCACATACACACTAAAGCAGGATGGCCGTATCAGAGATGCTTCCATCTTTTCTTTCCAGAAACGATACAACCCTGATAAACACTATGTGAGTCTTTTTAAATTTTAGTGTTATATGTCCAAATTATATTATTATATTTTATGTAAATTTTACAATGTAATTTTCAGAGTCTTTATGTGTAAAAAAAAAAAAATGCATATTTGGCATAAAAAGCAGAAATGATTTGTATGGTTTGGTCCACAACATGGTACACGCCAGTAGCAACCTAGCCATCCAATTATAGCGATCTAGTTAAAAGGCAAATTAAAAATCAAATCGGGTAACATAAGGACTCTGAGCTGGCTTACAAATTTTAAAAAATCTTTTTGTAATTTTCCTTTTATCACTTCTTTTTGTCATAGACATATGTAGTACGCGTATTAAGAGAGTTCCAGAGTGAGCCCCAATTTGTCTTCCGTACCTTTGATGAGTTCCAAGAGCTGCACAACAAGCTCACCATAATATTTCCTCTATGGAAGATTCCAGGGTGTGTTGTCTACTTAACTGTCCATCACATCTCCATATCGCATCAATTTCAGTATAACTTTTGTATGATGTTATCTTTTTAAAGTAATTTTGTACTTCTAGGTTCCCCAACAAAGTTGTGCTTGGACGTAAACACATCAAGGATGTGGCATCCAAGAGAAAGGTTGAGCTGAATATTTATGTACATAGCCTCATGAAGTGTTCAACAGAGGTCATTCAGGTCAGTAAAAAAGGTTTAGTAAATCATGTTTTTTTTTTTTTTTACATTTTTTTTATTATTTACTAATACTTCAATAGGATAAAACTGGAGAAAAACTGCTTGATATTAAGTAAGCATCTGCTTGTACACCATCATTGTAGCACTTTTAACTCTACTTCAATTTGATAATCAAAGTAAGAATGTAGTATGTAATACTGTAATAGTGTAAGTAAGTAGTATGTATTTGTTCTTCCATAGTGCGATCTTATCTACACATTCTTCCATCCACTTGCTAGAGATGACAAGACTGAGGCATTGGATGGACTCCTGAAAGTCCCAGGTGTGCTCCACTGTGCTTCCTCAAATATGATGGTTTAACACTTCCAGGGTTTAATAATAATTTTTATCGTTCTTAAGACAATTTGGATACTTTTCTGCAAACTTTATTCTTTTTGTTTAATGCAGGCCAATTCTAATGACCAGGCAGTGTAGTTTGATCAATTAGATTTGTATTAATTTTGCTAAATGTTTGTTTTGCAAATGATTACTTGGATTTTTCAGTTTACTCAACAGAATATGACCCTCAATATTCATTTAAAACAATGATAATTGTAACCAATATGGGTGCCACGTCTGGATTTAAAAAAACAAACAAACGTCTGATCAAGCTTAAATGTGGTATACTGCATCTTTATCCTACTTGGATTTTTGACGACCTAATTACTTAAAATGCATAGTCACTAATGACTATTCAGTACTAGGTTTACTTTTATAAACAGTAATGACTGCCACAGGTCTATTAGTTCAGAGCCTTATACAGTGGTGTGAAAAACTATTTGCCCCCTTCCTGATTTCTTATTCTTTTGCATGTTTGTCACACAAAATGTTTCTGATCATCAAACACATTTAACTATTAGTCAAAGATAATATAATTGAACAAAAAATGCAGTTTTTAAATGATGGTTTTTATTATTTAGGGAGAAAAAAAAATCCAAACCTACATGGCCCTGTGTGAAAAAGTGATTGCCCCCCTTGTTAAAAAAATAACTTAACTGTGGTTTATCATACCTGAGTTCAATTTCTGTAGGCACCCCCAGGCCTGATTACTGCCACACCTGTTTCAATCAAGAAATCACTTAAATAGGAGCTACCTGACACAGAGAAGTAGACCAAAAGCACCTCAAAAGCTAGACATCATGCCAAGATCCAAAGAAATTCAGGAACAAATGAGAACAAAAGTAATTGAGATCTATCAGTCTGGTAAAGGTTATAAAGCCATTTCTAAAGCTTTGGGACTCCAGCGAACCACAGTGAGAGCCATTATCCACAAATGGCAAAAACATGGAACAGTGGTGAACCTTCCCAGGAGTGGCCGGCTGACCAAAATTACCCCAAGAGCGCAGAGACAACTCATCCGATAGGCCACATAAGACCCCAGGACAACATCTAAAGAACTGCAGGCCTCACTTGCCTCAATTAAGGTCAGTGTTCACGACTCCACCAAAAGAAAGAGACTGGGCAAAAACGGCCTGCATGGCAGATTTCCAGAGCGCAAACCACTTAAGCAAAAAGAACATTAAGGCTCGTCTCAATTTTGCTAAAAAACATCTCAATGATTGCCAAGACTTTTGGGAAAATACCTTGTGGGCCGACGGGACAAAAGTTTAACTTTTTGGAAGGTGCGTGTCCCGTTACATCTGGCGTAAAAGTAACACAGCATTTCAGAAAAAGAACATCATACCAACAGTAAAATATGGTGGTGGTAGTGTGATGGTCTGGGGTTGTTTTGCTGCTTCAGGACCTGGAAGGCTTGCTGTGATAGATGGAACCATGAATTCTACTGTCTACCAAAAAATCCTGAAGGAGAATGTCCGGCCATCTGTTCGTCAACTCAAGCTGAAGCGATCTTGGGTGCTGCAGCAGGACAATGACCCAAAACACACCAGCAAATCCACCTCTGAATGGCTGAAGAAAAACAAAATGAAGACTTTGGAGTGGCCTAGTCAAAGTCCTGACCTGAATCCTATTGAGATGTTGTGGCATGACCTTAAAAAGGCGATTCATGCTAGAAAACCCTCAAATAAAGCTGAATTACAACAATTCTGCAAAGATGAGTGGGCCAAAATTCCTCCAGAGCGCTCGTTGCAAGTTATTGCAAACGCTTGATTGCAGTTATTGCTGCTAAGGGTGGCCCAACCAGTTATTAGATTCAGGGGGCAATTACTTTTTCACACAGGGCCATGTAGGTTTGGATTTTTTTTCTCCCTTAATAATAAAAACCATCATTTAAAAACTGCATTTTGTGTTTACTTGTGTTATCTTTGACTAATAGTTAAATGTGTTTGATGATCAGAAACATTTTGTGTAACAAACATGCAAAAGAATAAGAAATCAGGAAGGGGGCAAATAGTTTTTCACACCACTGTATGTTCCATCATGAATTCTTGCATATATTTACATAAAACTGGAAATCCATTATCAGGACAAAGTTCCATAGATGTGTGCAAGTGTTGGGGGCAGTGACAATGTGCAGAGTTATGTCCAAATAGTTGTTTTACATGAACCATGAATCCAGTTAATCTGACACTTAAGGAGCCTTTCACTGTGCTTATCTATTAGTGTATTTCTAAAGATCTTTGAGTGAACTAGAAAACGTGACCACTATCAATAATACTGCTTGATTAAGTATGTATTATGTCCAAGAACTGGCCTCTGGATATTATTTGACAAGGGCACTTGAACAATTCTGTGGCTCCCGTATGTTCATGTTTAATTTTATTTTTTAGGTTTACTAGGACCAGTATTCACTATTAGACTATTATAAGTCTGCATACCGCATTACACTCATAAATTGTGCTATAACACAAAAATCATGGTTTCATGGTAATTATTTTCCAGAGGAGATGCCATCAAGTCCCGTTACAGGCCGTGTAGGGGGAGAGGTGAAGTTATCAGTGTCTTATCGAAATGGAACACTCTTCATTATGGTTATGCACATCAAAGACCTTGTAAGTTTCAACCACTGTTAAAATAGCTGATAAGGCAACTGCATGTGTTTGTGTGTTTTATATGTAATTTTATTTCAAAACATTCACACAGGTGTCTGATGATGGAGCAGACCCCAGTCCATATGTTAAAATGTACCTGCTTCCCGACCCTCATAAAACCTCAAAGCGCAAAACCAAGGTGTGCAGGAAAACCAGGAACCCCACTTATAATGAAATGGTAATTCCTGTTATTTTTTCCATGTTTAATTGAAGTGCTCAAAATTAGACCAGTTTATCCATAATTAGTGATTACATAAGCACTCATGAACCAGGAAATTGTTCTTGAAAAGAGTCCCAGTTGTCCTAGTTACTACATAATTTTATATAAAAAAAAATCTAAACTTATACAAAGTGTTTAGCAGTTTGAGTATATTGTCCTGTTTGCAGTATTTGTTTATTTCATATACTGTGTAAGTGTTAATTTTGTCAGCTATTTTCAATTTTAGTCTTAGTCCCTGGATAAATGTCCCTGTTAGTTTTTATTATATTTAGTCAATCTTATCCTATTTTTGTTTGGTCAAGTTTTAGTCGACTAAAAGTCTGGACATTTTATTCTTGTTTGTCTGTTGTAAGAATAGCCCCCTATGGGTCACAGTCATTTGCTAACCTATTAGCTTAACGTGTTTGGCAATGGTTTAATTGTAAAATAAAATGCATCACAACATAATTATGTTAACATGTGTTAACATAATTACCACAAAGAGGCTGTAAAAATTGATTTTTCCGTCATTCATTTCGTTGCCGAAATTAATACTACCATATAATCAATAATAATTAGCATATAAATTAATTTATTGATGAAAGATTTTAATTTATTTTGACTAATTTCTGTGTTTGCAGTACAATCCACAAACCTTAAAATGCTAAAAAAAATATGCCCTGTGTTCAATGTGTTGTTGTTTAAGTGGCTTTACAGTTGTTGTTTTTTTATCCACAGTTGGTGTACAGTGGTTACAGCAAGGAGACTCTGAAGCAAAGGCAGCTGCAACTGAATGTGCTAAGTGCTGAGTATTTGCGTGAGAACTGCTACTTGGGCGGTATTACTCTTAGCCTCAAAGACTTTGACCTGAGCCAAGAAACAGTCAAGTGGTACAGGCTTATAGCAGCCCCCTTTTAAGATTCTAGGACCAGATGCTCTCATCCAAGTCTTATGAAAAGACAATGATATATAAAAATTAAGGTATAGATCTAAAATACAAGTTTATATAGATTTTGCATTTTGTCCTCTAAACTCCTTTTGAGACCTGTTATAGATTTTCATTTGAATTATATTTTTATGTACATTTTGTCATTAGAGGACCAAAATTACTCAGATTTTATATTATATGTATATGGACATGTATAAAAACAGAGGATCATTGTTACATCCTACTTTACTACAAAAAAGAAGAAAAAAGAAACCCCAGAAAGCACCAATAACGTTTTTAAATGGTTTGAAAACTAATTTTGAATGTCTAGACAGGCAAAATGTTATAGATCATGTGCCAAATGAATTAAAACACTTTATATGTGGATATAGAAGTAAATTTTTAATATCTGGGCATGGTATGGCCAGGACATTTGATTTAACCTGTTTATTCTGCTAATAAGCAAGCTAAAAATGAATCATGAGTTTGGAACATGTATTTGTATAATTGTTTATGGGATAAAATGTATATTCCAAACTAACAAGTCCAGAGTTCCCAGTTTGCTTATAAGTTCAGGTTATTGTCTGTGTAAAGTCTGACATGTCCCTGTGGGTTCCAGCAGGTTCTCTGGTTATTTATTATTAACTGTCTTTCTTAAATCTAAGCAAAATACTGTATATTGTAATCTTTTCCCCCACACCCCACATGTCAAATTAAATGTCTTTAAAGAATGTCTTGAAGTAATTTTTTTTTTTTTTGTATAATCTTAATAGTTTCACATCTTCGTGTTTTGGAGATCAAATTTCACCAACAATAACAGTTTTGAATCGATCACTGAACACATCATGATCACTGATCAATCAGTGTCACTAATGAGTCCCAATACAGTAAACCTGGATCAGCAGACTTGCATAATATTGTAGATCCATTATATTATAGATCCATTATATATTATAAACATAAATATTATAGATAGGTCATCTTAGATCACTAGAAATTTGGATGGTTATAGCCTCAATAAACCACATGTAAGGTCACTGATGCTTGGCATTTCACAATCCTACATTGTGTATGTTATTTGCCTGAAGGACGTTTTTTGTGCAACACTCGACGAGTAGTCTAATAATTAGTTTGAAATACAACATCCGCCTGAAAATTTTTATTTTCAATTTTTGGATTTACTTTACTTTTTTCACTAACCTCTTTTGTATGTCTAATGGTATTATGTTCTTCAATCCCTGGTTGATGGATGACAAAGAAATAGAACATGTCTGCATCCACATACTCACTTTCTGTAAAGAACTATAATTGTTGATGTGTACAGAATATTTTGTAGTATGTTTTTTTTTTTTTTATTACAATATATATATTCCAAATGCAAGCACAAAGGGTATAATTTTCAAATGTTTATGGTAAAATGATGTGTAGAAATTGTGCAAGAATATTTAATCAAGTGAGGAATGAGTAGCAGAAGTTTTCCTACTGGCAGATTTTATAAGTATGAGGCTGAAGGCCAAGGTAACACGTGCGCCAGGAAAAACTGATGAGACTGTGGGGAAAACTGTAGCTGACACATACTGACTGCAGATCAGGTAATAAAATCATTTCAGAGGCTGAGACAGAATCCAATGCCAATAAAAAGGGCAAGTCAGATATCTGGTGGACATGTTGGAGGCCAGAGTCCACATTCTTTCTTGAGAGGAACAGTCAGAGGTATTTACATGGTTACTGACAAGAAGCAGGCTGAGAGCAGGTTTAAAACAATCTGCGTCAGACTCTCAGGCTAATTCAGGAACTGGGGACTTGGTCAGTACTTTTACATGCACAGTTAAGTCACAAATCCATTTAATTTTCTGCTGTCCTTGTCCCAGTATGCAAGTGTAGAATGAAAAGTAACCAAATACGTTGTCCGAAAAAATATCTGTCTCTGTGATATTTCGGAATACCCCTTTTCTAATTAAAGGTATTACCACAATAAAATGAATTGGTGCTTAATTGGTAGCATGTTCAGTGGTGGAAATGTGGACAACGTTGCTCTGTACATTTGATATGCATCACTTTATGTTTTGTACAAATAAGATGCATTCTATAGTGTGTAAACCTTGCAAACAGGCAGCTGCGGTAAAGGCCTGGCAAAGCATTTCAAGTTACTGTAGGGGCCAGGTTAATATATGTAATATATAATACATGTTTTTGTGCAAAAACAACAAAAACTGCAGACTGCGGGTCTTTAGTATTAGTGAAATACACTTCAGATGAAAATCAAAATTTAACTTTGACTTTATTTAACAAAGGTAACCCCATGATTCAATAGTTTGTAGGTCCACCTTTAGCAGCAATAACTTAAAATAAATGTCTATTGTATGACTTTATCAGTCTGTCACATCATGGTGAAGGAATTTTGGCTCCTTCTTCACAATATTTTCAATACCTGCTAATTGAAGTTTTTGGGAATTCCTTCGTGCATGACCCGTTGCATGACCCAAATTTGACCAAGCTTTAGTTGTAGGACATGTAGGTATACAAAGATATGGGGGTTCCTGGGAGACTTATTGACTGCAAGGTGCCCAGGTCCTGTGGCTGCAAAGTCCAAATCATCACCTCTCCACTACTATGTGGTACCAGTGGATATAAAGTGTTTCTGCTAAAATGTGGTGTTTTTTTTTTTTTTTTTTTTTTTTTTTGCATAAAGGCCAAAAAAAAAAAAAAATCCAGATTGCCTTCGACCATTTAAATGATCTCATCTGTCTATTGGACTATGTTTCAGAAGCCATGTGCTTTGTCTGATGCAGTTTTGTGAACCGCAGTCATACCTCCACATTCATTTTGGACAGAAGAGGCTTTTTTCTGGCAACCCTATACTGACAAACAGTATTGTTTAGTCTTTTTCTAATTGGGCTGTCATAGCCCTTAACATTTAATATGCTCAGTGAGGCCTGTAGGGGCTGAGAAGAAACTTTTCTTTTTTAAGTATGTTTCTAAGCATTGCACAGTTTGACCTTGTGGTGAATGTGTTGGGACGTCACATTCACATTTTGCCTTTTTAATGAATAATAATAACACAGTGAAAAAAGTTATATGTTGTTGGTTGTCTAAGAGGTCACTAACTTTTGCACATTACTGTTTTACAGGTTTATATGATTGGTTCCTAGGGAGCCCTCATGTCTGTGTTTCTTTTTCGACTATCCCTTATAGTTATACTGTCATAGTTAGTCCTGCCTGAGTCCCTGCTTGCACTCTACACAGACCTTACCAGGTATGTGACTGTGAGTGTACCATAGTGTTACAATAATCTCTCTTTCTACTTTATCAAACCTTATAGATATACATTTATGGTCATGCTATTTATTATCACTAAAACGTGAATTGTTTTTTTTTTTGCATCTGGTTCCTCTCAAGGTTTATTCCTATTTTTATGTCAAGGAGTTCATCCTTGCCACTATTGCCACTGGCATGCTTATCAGTGACAAACTATTTATTTAGGTTATATGTTCATTGTATAAGTTATAATTTATACTTTTTAACTTGGCCTTGTGCTTTGGATCATTGTCATGGTGGAACACCCAAGAGCATCCCATGCACAGCTTTGTGCCGTAGAACACAAATTTTCTGCCAGTATTTTCTAATAACATGCTTCATTGATCTTGTCATGACTAACTTCCCGATGCCACTGGAGCATACACAGCTCCAAACATACTGTAAGAGCTCCACCACTATGCTTAACGAAGGGGATGGTGTACTGTTCACCGTAAACATAGCATACTATAAATGACTCAGCTTCAGAAGCTGTGAGACTTGTCTATGTGCTGTCTGGCATACTGCAAGCGGGCCTTTTTGTGGCATGGTCGCAGTAACGGCTTACTTCTGGCAACTCGACCATGCAGGTTGTTTCTGTTCCAGTACATTCTTATTATGCTCCTTGAAACAGCACCTAAACTGTTTTCCAGAGCAGCCTGTATTTCTCTTAATGTTGTTTGTGAGTTTTTCTTTGCGTCCCGAACAATTCTTCTGGCAGTAGTGGGTGAAATCAGTCTACCTGACCATGGCTTAGTATCTAAAGAAACTCTTATTTTCCACCCTTTTAGCAGAGTTTGAACAGTACTGACAGGCATTTTTAAGTATTCAGATATCTTTTTATATCCCTTTCCTGCTTTATAAAGTTAATTGACTTTATTACTCAAGTCCTTTAGCAGTTCCCCATGGTGGAGTATCCAGCCAAGTCAGTGCGCCACCTCATGAGCTAAGAAACTTACTATTTAATGTATGCACAGACACTAATTACAATTACATTGAGTGACAGGTGTGAAGTCTTCCCTTTAATAGCCACTTAAACCTGTGCTTCCTGTCGATGCTTCTTGTCTGGCTACAGCTGGCACTCATCCACACGCTGTCAGAATTCCATTTTTCTGTATTTCTGACAATTTACTGGATCCCACATGACTTATGTCATTCTGGAGATTTCATAACACAAAATATAAGGGTGGAAAAAATAAGGGCATAAAATAAACAAACAACAAGGGCATACAGGGAAACGGAGTTCCCTGAAATAAGACCAAATCTTCACTGAATAATAGTTGTTTACAGTAAATTCAAATAGCATGTGATGAAAGGTGAACATATTCCTCATAGCATTTGCCCCTGAATAAATTGAACAAAAATGACAGAAACGGTTGAAACATTCATCATAAGGTATCAAGCAATGAACAACTGGAATGTGTGTTAATAAAAATTCAATAGCATTTGCAAAGTATGTTTTTGAAACTTCTAAAGAATTCTCTGTGCCAAAATAGTAGTATCCAATGATAGTTTAAAAAGTTGACTAGAGATATTTAAATTCAATTTGCTACATACAGAAGCATACATGGCAGGACATGCATTGAAGTGTTTATCCATGGCCTGATGCTTAATAAAAAAAAATAAAAAAAATGGAATTCCACTTTATAAGAGAAATATGCTAAAATACAATTGCTAAAGATACAATTTGCAATAAAAAAAATTGCTTTGATTAAGCTGTGAAATAAAATAAAATTTAAGTAGAAATTTAAACTGGATACAAACATGGCTTACAAAATAAAAGTGTAAACAACTGTGACAGATATACAAGTGTAATTCTTTTTCAATTGGAAATATGACAGCAGCAGTATGATTAGAGACAGGAAGTATGAAATTATAAAATATATGTGTCAGCAGCAGTTTAATTGTCCGTGGCCTAAAGTGAAAGATGCTCTTCTTATGTAAAAATATGCAACATGTAAGGAATACGTTTTAGCAGGAATGTAGTGTGTGTGTGATAATAGCAAGTTTGTTGTTAGTCTTTTATGGTTCAGGGCCCGACTGGCATGCAGGAAGAGAATACTGACCATCATTTCTGTGTTGGCCTTTAGGGAGTGGATGTGTTTCCCTGAATGTAACATAACAGAGAAAATATTTCATTCTCCATGGGAGAGGCCATTTGCGTATTAATAATTAATTAAACTGCTTCAAAAAATGTTAAATTTGTGTACTGTCAAATTTTTGAGAAAATCCATCTATAACTTTGACTACATGTGATAGATTTTATTTCTTAGTCCTTTAGCATTTAATTTTTATAAAAGAGAGCTTCTCGAAAAGTGTTGTAAAAAAATATTTGTTTTACATTGATTAAAAGACTCCATAATGCTTTAATAAACATTTTGGACAACGCTTAAATAATGATGACATAATCTGAAGTGTGCAACCAAAACATGCACCCATGTTTGTGTAGTTTATGTTTATGTGTTAAAGAGGGAAAAAGACCAGCTTAAACATGGAGAGTTGACGCAAGTTTCCTAAATAATTTCCTGTGGTACCACTCTAGTTTCTAAGATGGAAAATAACACATTTTGTTGCTGTTTCTAATTTGGTTTGTATATTTTACTGTAGAAAGGCAGGTGTGTGTGTGAGAAAGGCTGTTACAGAAAACAAATCATACAGGTACGTTGTCTCTCTCTCACACACTATACAGAATCTACTGTATGCACTACCAAACCTTTCACACATAGTCATACTCTCTCTCAAACACGCCATCAGATCTCTGACTTTTCATAGTCAGAGATAAATTTGCATATGGAAGAGTCTGACTGTACATGAGAGAAATTTTGCATGTGTGTAAGACAGATTTTGAGTGTGACTGATTCTTCAATAGAATGTGAATCTCAACTTAAAAAAAAGAAGCATTAATCATAAAGTAAATTTTAACTAATCTAAAGTAAGTTTTAATGGTACTAAACTGGCACATGTAAAAGTCTGAATAATCCTATGAATTGCAGGGTCTATGGTTCATCAGATGCTATGTCAGTTGAGGAAGACGACTTGAGTCATTGTCAACTGACTGACCATTTTGCCAAAGTAAAAAAAATTTTTTTTTAATATCATCACAGAGTTAATGCTCAAGAATATGAATATAAATATCTTAAATTGCTGGGCAGTGCTTTGTTTCTTTTCTTTAGGATTTTATATTTACATTCAGCACTCTGAACTATTGAACGCCTGCTCATTTATGCAGTCATCCAATCAGCCAGTCACTTAGCAGCAACACAATGTATAAAACAGAGCAGATACAGTACTGGTCAAGAGCCTCAGCTTATTCACATATCAAACACCAGAATGGGAAAAACTGTGATCTCTATCACTTAAACAACCATGCCATGGTTTAATTATACAGTAGATGGGCTAGTTTGAGTTTTTACGAAACTGCTGATCTAGTGACTATATGTTTTTTTTTTTTTTAACTGATGTCTCAATTCATGATAAGGTAGTGTTAAATTTTTTTGGGGGCCCCAACGGTCAAATGAATTTTAATTATTGTTGAATGCAGAAAAAAATCTATTATATAGTGTTGTCAGCAACAGTATGGCAGCATTGAGCCAAGGAAGTTTGTAAAACACATTAGAATATTTTATACTGTTCTTGCAACAGATGTTCAATAAAAAGGTGTGATTAGAGTGGGGCCCTGTGAAGCTTTGTCTAGCAATACCTATTTATGTGTGTGTGTGATATATGCCTAAAGGTAAGTTGCAAATCCGACCTGCAGACATTGAAATGTGTGAACAAGAGTACGAGGTAGTAAACTGAATAGTAGTAATTTGCCGCTCAGTGATGAGCAATCCTTTATAGCAAACTCTTTGTCATATAGAATAAATAGGTTTGAAATTATTTTAGCTTTGTGACATGGTGCGTAATCCTGTGGTCGAAAGGGATGGACATTGTCTGCAACAATACTCAGGTAGGCTGTGACATTTAAACTATGCTTAATTGGTACTAAGACCCAAAGTGTGCCATGAAAATCTCCGCCACACCTTTACAGCTCTAGCTGCCTAAACCGTTGATACAAGGCAGGATGTTTTTGTGCTTTCATGATTTTATGCAGAATTTTGAGTATGCAACAGAAATTTAGACTCTTAAGACCAGCCCAATCGTCTATCGTCCAATTTTGGTAAAGCAGGCATATTGTAGCCTCAGTTTCCTGTTTCTTGCTGACACGAGTGGTGCCACTGTGGCTTTTTGCTGCTTTAGAGATGCTCTATAGCATACCTATATTGTAACAAGATGTTATTTTGTATATATCTCAAACCCTCTGTCCTCTAGCATCAACAAGACACTGTCACCCAGATAATAATTAGCTAATTAGATAACATGTTTATGCAGGTGAACACATATTCTGCATTCCAATTCATCCAATTCATTGTTTAGTAGGGTTCTACGATCAGGCCACTCAAATACTTTAAACAGAAATTCTGCTTTAACTAAATATTTTTTGTATCTCCTGTTTTTAAAAATAATCAATCTAATCAGATGATCAGAAATAGAAAAGATTACAGTTTTTCTCATTTGCTAAGACACGCTCAGTGAAACTGGGATTCGCTTGATCTTCATCATCACATTCTTAGCACAGGAGAAGTCCTCTCTTTCAAATGCCTTAACACTTTTTCATTTGTTACACACATTTTTCACACCCTTTGTCAAAACAGTTACCACAGATCTCATTGAAAGATCCCAAACTCCATTGGATTCACTGTGTTGAACAAAAGGAAAACAACTATTAACAGCTGATAGAAAGTACTTGCATAATTATAAATATCCAATGCACCTGTGTGAAACTTGTTTGCACAACTCTTCAATCAGCAATCAATCCTCATCCCTCTACAAAAGATGCCACCTCTGAATTGCTATTTGCAAGCATGGATCAAAGAGGCCATAGGCACGAAAGGAGAGTAAGAGGCCATGGCAGAGGGGCCCGAGGAAGAGGAGTTCGTATGCGTGGTGGAGGAGCTGCAGCAGCAAGAGGACAAAATCGAGCTCAAGTTCCAAATGAAATTCGGGCAACAATTATTGACCATGTCATCAATCATGGCTTGTCCTTTAGAGAGGCTGGAAAAAGGGTCCAGCCCATTTTGGGTCGGAGCACTGTGGCATCTATTGTAAGGCTTTTTCGGAATGAGAACAGGTAATTCACAGTGTTACTGTAATGTATACCACTGTGTATTTCAGCTTTACTGCATTGCCCTGTTAGCAGAACAACCTGTGTCTATAGTGTCTATTTATGTGACTGTCATACTGTAATGTCAATTTTGACATGCTTTTTGCTTTTACTTTATAGAATCCACACATTACCACACACTGGTGGAAGAGGAAAGATATTTGGTATTGAACAGGAGTCTGCCATTGTAGATATGGTAGTGGCAAACAATGCAATCAGACTGCGTGAAATCCAGGCAGCAGTAATTGCAGATCAGGGAGTATTTAGAAAGATAAACAGTGTGAGTTTGGCAACTATAAATCGAGTCCTTAAACGAAACCATGTTAGGATGAAGCAGCTGTACAGAGTTCCATTTCAAAGAAACTCTGACAACGTAAAGGAGGCACGATTCCAGTATGTGCAGGTACAATTTTTTTTATTGTAATACCTTGTTTACCATAGTTACATGCGACTAGAATAATTTGCTTCATGAATTTGCTTTTTTTCTTAGAGAATAATGGAGTTTGAAGCAGAAGGGACACATCACAAATTCATTTTTGTGGATGAAGCCGGCTTCAACCTCTGTAAAGTGAGGAGACGTGGGAGGAACATCATTGGGCAGAGGGCCACTGTCACAGTGCCAGGTCAGAGGGGTGCCAATATCACCATGTGTGCTGTCATCTCCAATGATGGGGTCCTTTGCCAGATACCAACTATTGGCCCATACAATACAGAACGCCTCATCACATTTCTTGATGCATTGAAAGAAATACTGATTCCACCCGAAGAGAGAGGGCTGTTGAGGCCTGGCATGACTTTGTATGTCATAATTTGGGACAATGTGGCTTTCCACCACTCTCGCCTTGTGAATGAATGGTTTGCAGCACAGCCTCGTATTATGATGCAATTCCTGCCTGCATACTCGCCTTTTCTGAACCCAATCGAGGAGTTCTTCTCTGCTTGGAGGTGGAAGGTGTATGATCACCGGCCATATGAGCAGATGCCCCTCCTGGAGGCAATGAATGCTGGTTGCCTGGCAATAGGTGCAGAGGACTGTCAGGGATGGATACGCCATGCAAGAAGGTATTTCCCTCGGTGCATTGCAAGGGAAAACATTCAATGCGATGTTGATGAGAACCTGTGGCATAGTCGGCAAGAACGAATGGACTAAATGTGAAAAATAATATATATATATATATATATATATATATATATATATATTTTCTTCTTTTTTCTTTTTTTTTTTTTTTTTTTTAAAGGTATTTCCACCCATAAGTTTTCTTTGGTAGTTTTTTTTTTCAGTATCCATTTGAGTTTGTAAAGTATTATATTGCATATTGATGGCTGAATTTTGTTATCCATCGTGTAATGATTGATTCAAAGAATAAATTAATTTGACTACAAGTTTTGGTGTTTGATGGAAATATTTGCTGATGTTGCATGTTTTTAATGTTTTGTGAGTGTTAGAGCATTTTGCTAACAAAATAAGTCATTTTGACCATTGACCTTAAGTTTTATCCTGTGTGTTAACTGTTTTGAAAATGTGATGTCAGAGTGGGCAAATGTGTTTAAGCAATCAAGAAAAACTGTAATTAGCCAATCAGAATTTTTTTTTTTTTTGCAATGCTCTGCTGCCACATGCTAGGCTGATTACATGAGCTCGGTCATATTTCCTTCAAGTGACAAATAAGCATATATGCACTTGAAGGAAATATTCACCTAGTTTTAATAAAAATCTAATTAAATAAATTGCTAGTTTTAATTTTTTTTTCTGCCCTCATGACTATTTGTTAAAGTATCATGAGAGCTTAAGCTATGTGTGTTAAATGTTCCAAATGCCATATGTCCATTTTCTTTGCATATTGGTTTCAAAATAATATATGATGTATAATAATGTATAATACTCTCAGAATAATGTATGTTTTCAGAACATACCAAGGTTTAAGGTGACATACTGTCTACCTAGGCCTGTTTCTTTCTTATCTACCCTTTTTTCCTTCACTCCTTTCATTAACTGTCCTCTCCATCTTGAAAGTGAGTTGGTTAAGGCTTTCGTTAAAGTTATGTGTCTGGTGTTGAACAGCTAATCTAAAAGTGTGTTTAAGTAAGCAATAAACATCAGAGTCTGAATATAACGATCAGTCCACTGGTTGCTGACTCACAGTTGCCGCATGTCTAGCAGCGGCAAGTGAACAAATAACATAAATACAAATATTAAAGCATTTGTTTATCAGCAAGTCATTAAATATAATTTCTTTAAGTTGAAGATAAAGATGGCTTTAAACAGGTCTCTGATGAAAATGACAAGCCCTTTATCCAATTTATGCCACTTCACTTCTGTGCATTCTAGGGTGAATTACAGTGCATCCATTTACAATCAGTTTTTATTTGTAACATAAATTTAATACTTAGATATTACCTAATTGAACTTTAAGATTCAATTTATTTATTTGTCAGATGTACTTTACAGTACAGTGAAATGTGCTTCCAATCAATAACCTACTGTAGAGCCTTAACTGTTTGAGCCACCATGATTGAACGAATCAATTTATTTACAGACAGAATCTGTTTTTTAAAACAAGTACATTTATTAAAATATTTTTACCTTTTTTTAAGAATATAAAAATATTGCAGAATATTCACATGTACATTTTTTATTAAATACTTTTAAATCAAAGTATAAAAAAATGCAGATTTTTAAAAATATTGCTTTATAAATTTCTGTAGTACACTTGACATGGTCCCCACTTTTAAGACTTTACCTTTAACAATTTTTTAATAATGCCCTAAGCATATAAATAACTTTAAGTACAGACAACGAGGCATAGTATCAACAATCAAACCAGCAAACAGCACAAAGATATGATTTATGAAATCACAGTGGATCTTGAGCCTATCCCTGAAACAAAACTATACCCCTGGGGATACACCCTCATATACCTGGGATAAAACTGACCCCAGAGAAAGTACACAAACACAGAACATTTGTAATCCCATATTTAAAATTACTATAATTGATACAATTAAGTAGATTGATGTAATTTTTTCTGTAGAGCATAATCAGTATAACTAATGATCCAGTAAAAGGACAAATACTCCTTTGGTGAATACAAAGGGCGATCTTACATCTCTGTACCACGGATTTAATTTTCTATTTCAATCATTTCAAACCCTGGGTTGTCGATGCCATTTCTGGAGTTTTGATGATAGCTTTGGCCATTGTAGAAGCAGTGAGCACAGTGTGCAGTTGGAGTTGGCTCCACTCTGTCAAAATTTGAGAAGTCCACAAAATATTTCCCTTCTTGACTGTGGGAAATGATGGGGAGGAACTTGTAACCCCACTTAATTTCCTGTGGTATGTAGGAAGTTCTGACCTGGCAGGAGGAGCTGGTGGATTCATCTGTCCCATCCAAAAATACAACTAGCTCAAACTCCTGCTGAAGAATTGTGTCCAAAGCAAAATTGAAAAATGGACTTGTTTTATCAATTACATGATACAAAGTTAAAGGACAAATGAAGAAGAGGTTGTCTTTTCCAGCATCAACATTAAAGTCAATATTGACCTGTTCCAAAATGATGGTCTCGCCTTCTGGAGTGGCTGTTGTCCTAACCAGCTTGCCATATATCTGGCTTCCAATCATTAAGGTCTTACGCAAGTTGGCCACTCTTATCTGCAAACAGAGAGCACCATTTTGGGGACAAATAACTGCCATTTTGCTAAAGGTAATAGTCTTGGCTCTTTTCTTGGGTAAGGTGATTTTGGCCAAAACCAGCCCACACCAGAAGATGTTGATAAATATACCAGTGATGGACTGGATAACTATTAGAGTGACAGCACCAGGACAGAACGGACTGAGCACTCTCAGACCATAACCAATTGTCATCTGTGTTTCAAGTGAGTAAAGGAAGGCAGTTGTAAGTCCAAAAACATTATATATACATGGTTTGTGGTCTGAAGGTGGATTTTGCCACCAAATATCACCATTATTACGTGCAATCCAGTACCAAATAAGTCCAAAAATGAACCAGCTCAAAGTGAATGAGGCCACAAAATAAAAGAGAATGAAACGCCAACGTATCTCCACAAAGGTGCTCCAGAAATCCCGCACATATGCAAAGCGATTGCTGTACTTCAAGTTGCCATATTCAATGTTGCAGTGTCCATCTTTGGTTACCAGACGTTTTTTGCTTTGCTTTCCCAGGTTGTTTCGGAGCATCTGTCGCAATGAGCGTGTCATTTCCCAACAACAGAAAGCTAAACCTGAGTAAAACAATAAAGATCACCGGTTAATGCTTTTAGTGATATTTTCAAATAATAAGTTGCATTTTGTCTTTAATAAGAAATCAGTAATACCAATTATTTAGAATAATTTTAATTTATTTAGTTAATTCTGCATAAAAACATAGCATCAAATTTGTTTAACACTGCTTTTGTGATTCCTCTTTTAAACCATGTTTGGATGTTTATTTTATGGTAAGTATATTACAGAATTTTATTCTGAAATTAATATTTTGAGAAAGTAACCAGACACAAAAAAATTTGATCGATGTTTGAGGGCAATAATTACATGTGGTAGCCTGAGAAAACCCTTTAACTACAAAAATGTAAAATTCAATTTCAACCTTACTGAGATACAACAATGCATTAACTAAGAGGAACTACTATTTACTGATTAAATTGAAATAATAGGTGAATATTATCATGAAAGAAATAAAAAAGGATTCTAATCAACATCCTTTAATGGCAGTAAAATATAATGTAATGAGACAATATGTTGTTTTATTAAAAAAATCAAGCTTAGAAAAAATGTTTTTTTTTTTCTTTACCAAATATTGTGTTGCTAGAGGGAAAGGCAATTAGAGTGATGAGTGTGCAACTAGGACCTAGGGTTCTGTAAAGTCTGCAACAAATGCAATTCCTCAACCAAACTTCACTGCGATACAAATTTTTAATTGACGCTTGACAGCATTTTACATAACAACATACTCAAACTGTTGACCTTAAATACACTGTAATTTGTAACCATGAAGCTCCCATGTTCAGCTAGGATACTTATAAGTGACAATAAAATCTAATTATGGTCAAAGCCAAGCATGAATTAAAATGTTACTGATTTAGTCAAATGCTTCATTTGCCAGAATCTATGAACCGGTAACCAGACTGTATTGTATAAACAAGATCAATCAAGTGTCTTATTTTATTATGTTTATCTTGTATAGAATATTTCCTGCACTTAGGTAACATTTCATTATGCCCATATTTAACCATAATGTGTTTTCTCATAATAATGTGGTTTTCCTCATATATTAACATGGTATTTTTACATACCTTTTAAAATTTTTACATAAATATATTTTTAATAACTTCTCGTAGTAACATGCGTTTTTTGTGAGATTTGCTCAGTTGGCTAAACTTTTCATATTTTCATTAGGTAATTTCAACAATTCTTACTAATAGTGTTTGTATAAAGTATATAATATGCTTCTCTGTTGTAGCAAATTCTTGAAAATGCGTGTGTATCAGAAAATTATTCAGCTTTTATCTAATTTGACTTTTGTGTATGGTGGTTTCTCAGACACATCGATCTAACAACCTGACTAAAGCCGACATTAACAGTGTGAGAAAAGCACGCTGCGGTGACAGTTTTCGAAAATGTTCTTAGACATTATAAAAGAGATGAACACAACTTCACAATTTTTTGGAAATGCTTTAAGGCATTCACTTTAATCAACTTAACCAAACAGGTACTCTTATCTTTGGTTACACATATTTTGCTCTTTATTTATGGTTATGGTTTTTAATGTTCTCTCTCCCTTTTTGTAGTTTTTATATTAAAGAACAGAAAGAAACTTTATACTACTTAAAAAAAATTAATAAAAAAACTATTCTCAGTTGCTAATTTGACAAGACATTCAAGTCATTAAATAACATTAAAAACCAGTAAAAGAGGAACAGATTAACAGTAAGGAAATAATGTGAGATTAATTGAAATGAATTAGTTTAATGTGAAGACAATAAAGATTTACAAAATTAAATTTCATTAAGTGCTGTATGATTTGATTGTGGAACTTACCTGCTATAGAAGTTCTTCTATGATACAAAAATGTGCTCGTCCCCCCTCTCTGTTTTGTTTTTAAAAACAATAAAAAACAGTAAATAAGTAATATGTTTAAAGTGATATTGATGTTGATATCATCTCTCAGGGTCTCCCTGTCTAAGTCTGACTTGGTTTTCTGGTGCCTTCCAATTAATAACGCTACGCTGTGTGTGTTTAATGTTTACCTGTAAACAAAAGCAGTGCTTTTTTTGTACTAAAGGGTTGGGCATATTTTCGCACAATGATAATACATCACACAGTCAGTATATACTGTAGGTTCAGTGTCTTCAGAAAGTATACACATCTTTTCTAATTAAAAGGAGAATGTTTGGTAACCATCTTTTAGAACTTTGACTGGATATTCTGAAGAGAGAGGCTATAAATAGTGTCTTGTCTCTTGTTTTTTTCTCTCTCTCCTCCATATCCAAAAGAATGCAAATAAATAATCACAGGTAAAAATTTATTACATTTTACCTCCTGCCTTTACTTTCTGCAGGCGGACCTTAGCCAAGCCCCTGCAGCTCCTTTTGCAAAGATTTATACACTATGGCCAAAAGTATGTGCACACCTATAACCATCACGGCTATTTAGGATTGAATAACAGTATAGTTATGGTATGGTCTAGCGTTAAGATTTCCTCTTTACTGGAACTAAGTTCTAAACCTATTACAGCAGGACAATGTGTCCTCGAGAAAATTGCTAAGCAGAGATTGAGAAACGTTTGTATATATTTTTCTAGTCTTTCTTTTCATTTTATCTCAAAAAACTTCAACAACTGGAAGTATTTGACAAAGTCAGGCGTAGCCCTTAAAACGCAAAACATTTTAATCCTTTTTTTTTCTTTTTTCCTGTTCAAACGTCTATGGAAACATGATTGAACAAAAAATTTAGAAATGGGTTTTTGGTTGTTTTCGGTTGTTGTTTTTTTGACAATAATATTATTTTTTATTATATATATTAATAATAATATGCTCATTTTAACAGTTTTACATCTTTGCAACATTACACACACACACACGCATGCACACACATACACACACACACACACGCAATATTATTTCATTACAATGTAAAGAAGATAAACTACCAGTCAGTTGTTTTTGTGTTGTCTTTGTACTTATACTCTGTAAAGCCTTTTATAATGGCTCTAATCTTGGCTGCTGTTAGTTGGTGATTTTTGAGACTATTAACTCTAAATGTACACCACTACACGACTGTTATACCAGCAGCTTTGAAGAAAGATTTACTATTTATGGAAAATCCCTGTTATTTTACAATAACAGCCAGTGTGGAGAAAGTGTGGGTAAATAACTTTTTTTTCCAATGTGTAAGGCTTGTTTGTGGAATTTTAGACACCTCAAAGGCACATTTAAGCAAGCAGAAAATACCTTAACCTAATTTCATATTTTTTAGGAATATGGTATGATATTGAGGTTGATAAATACAATCTTTTAACCAATCGAGTCCAAAAGTTGCTATAACATTTAAATTCCATGGATCTCAGACCCCTGTTTTCATAATCATAGAGATTAGTGTAAATAATGAGATTTATTGTTCCATATAGATTTTAATATTACGGAATTAAATAATTTTATTACTTTTGATGAAGTTTAGTGAGAATTATATAAATAAGCTTCAACAGATATTTTTTTGACAAAGGAAGTATAAATTCATGTAATTCAATGATTTATTGATTTTTGAACAGCTTTTATTTAAACTCTCAATGTAGATTTTTTTATTATTACTAGTCCTTTACTTATTTCCCCTCATTTTTTACTGGGAGTTTGACTATATTACTAAAGTTTCAATCATGAACAGCCAAGAGTTCACACTTCAGTCCAGAGGCTTTAAAAAAGGAGCTTATTTTAAGTATCATGCTGTACATTTCTTATAGAAAACTGTATAATGATTTGCCTAAGACCATTAGATGTTGCTTTCTGACCCAGCTTGTGAAGAATATCCTCTGTATTTAGCAGTTTTCCAGTTTAATAGTGAAAAACTTTAGATAAAAATCTTAGTCACTTCTCCCCTGTTCAGGCAAAGCAACCATTTCCAGTTGTATATTTTATGCTGTGCACACGGTTCATGCAGCGCTGTGTTCTCTTTTTGTAGCATAACCACATACACCTGTAAGTTATCAACATCTTGTGTTATTCCCTTCAAAGCGATTGTGTTTGCATCAATTGACTCTTTAATTTTTACAACCATTTCAGTTTTTTCTTTAAGTTGCTCACTCTAGGAATAAAATTTAAGGATTGCACTGTTGGAAATATCTTCCTTCTGTGCAGAAAATCTTTTGACCTTTTGAGTGGGGTGTGCTGCCTGTCTGTTCATGATGTATTGTATGAGTCAAGTCTCAGAATCTTTTCTGTTCATAATCCATGGATAAAACATCTTCATCCCTCACTTGTGTAACCGCGTCTGATGAATAGCCATGGTCATAGCTACAGTGGCTCCAGCCATAATTAGCTTACATTATCAGTGAGAACTAGAGGTAGTTAAATGGTTGATCTGTACATAAAAATAATGAAATAAAAAAATAAAAATAAGATTTAGCTGCAAATGTAAATTTCTGATTGATAATTATACGACTATTTGAAGTTTTTGGAAATATCAAGTCTGAGTTCTCAAGTTCAACCGCACACTCCGGCATTTTGTTAAATGCCCCACCCACCCGGGGTGAGTTTAATAATGCTGGTGTATTAAATACAACCAACAAAGCTACTGCAGCTTTGACAACAAAGTCCCCAAAGCGGATACATAGTATGTGGTAAAAAGAATGAATTTGCACTGACGTTACTTTTTTAAGTCATCCAAGGACATTAGCTGTCTATGTTCCTGGACAACCAGGTTGCAGCAGAATTTTCCTGTGGTTAAGTGTGTATGTCTCCACATTTGGCCTTGCTCTGTATTTTAAGAGGCTCATATTGGCAGTGTCTAAACCATCATTTGCAGTCCAAACCAATGAATTTACATGTAAGGCTGGTGATTTTGTTAAAAGTAAACACAGGGAATGCACAGAAAATATATTTATTGTTACGTTAATATTTTTTTCAAAGTGAGCATTAGAAAATGATTTTTTTTTTAAATCCAGCAAACATTTCTTGTAGATAGGCACAGTATGTTTAAAATACTGAAATTAAATTTATTTCAATGAACATAGTTATTTTTGGTGAAAGGTTATGGAGAAATCATTGAAAATCATAGGTAAAAAAGGGTAGGCGCTCCTTAGCCTTAAAACTCAGACGGCACACATCTGTGTCAGCAACACAACATATTGTACGGTTAATAACTATACTAAGTAGTAGTATACGTGCTTATATGGAAGCCTCGCCCATGTGTGTATATTTGGATTTTCAGATATGTCACGTAGAACAAAAGTTAGCATTACTTTTATAATGTGTAAATTTTAACATACCCGAAATATAGGAATGATATTGCAAAAATCTAAAACCCTCAAAATGAATGTTATTTTTTTTTTATTTATTTTTTTTTGTCATAGAACAGTCAAGAACAACTTGACACATGTATAAAAACATGTGATCAATTGTATTTGTGCTATTTTGTTGCCTACTGTATGTGACCTTTTTTTTTTTTTTTAGTGATGTTTGGGTGTTATAAAGTAAAACAGAAATAAAATTCAGTTAATCATATATTGCCTAGGTTTTGCTGAAAAAAGGATATGTCACTCTATACTGAACAATCCTTAGCCATATATATATATATATATATATATATATGAGCTCTGAGCTTTAAGGGCTACAAGAAATTTGCCCCACTGAGTCTAAACGCATGTCATGGCCGTTTTTATCTTTGTCACTCAATTTGATGCGGGCTGCTACAGGAAGCCAGTGTAGAGAATGAAGAAGTGGGATGGTGTGGGAGAACCTGGAAAAGGTCGAAATGAATCAACTGATCCATCTCTGTTTCTTCAATAGCACACACTTCTAGGTCTGACAGAACACAATATTTCATCCTCTTGTGTCATCAGCATTATATTGGCACATTACGTATAGAAGAAATGGAGTGCTTTTTCCTTCAAGGTTGAGTTGACTTTGGAGTACTTAGCTTTCTTTGCTTGGCTGTTCCTTAATCTTACATGCAACAGCAACAGCACATTAACTGGGTTGCATTTCTTCATTATATTAGATGTTATGTCTTTTCAGACATACTAGTAACACTGCTTACTTGCTCATTCTCACTTGCTTTGAGGAATCTTAGTTTGATTACATTACATTGACATACAAATTACATATTTTGGTTACAATAAATCTATTAAGCCTGTCTTTCACTTCTCTTTAAGTGGGCTTTGGCACCCTCCTTTGATCAGAATTTTTTTTAGCAGTTACACACAGTTCTGCCATCTTGTGTCATCACTGGACAAACTGCTTAAATTAGTTTTAGCAGCTAAATGCAGTTCTGCAATTTTATGTCATCACTGCACAAACTGATTGTATTACTTTAAAACATACTATTTAACATTAGGTCTGTATGTATAATACTGTTATTGTGGAAAAATTTAACTAACCATGCACTCAGAAGCAGATCAATCATAGGTTAACTTATTCAAATGCATTTAAATCAGTGCCTCGGCGCAAAGATAAAGACACACTACATGACATAGACACACTACATGACATTATGTTCTGTTGTCTGTGCTTTGTGTGTGACTTAGGGCGAAGTGGAATAATTACAGTATATTGGGTATTTTGTATAATCTGGCTTGGGAAAAAAATTCAGCCAATCTATTGCTGGAGCTGTTAAAATGTTTGAGCTGTGAAACATCCCCCTGTACAAAACATAATGATGTGAGAGATAGTTAAAGAAAAATAAAGATTTTTTAAGCACATAGCCTCCATACATCGCTATTATACACTTATAGATATAATTAGTAAATTCATAAACACACAAATAGAAAAAGGTATGCCTCTGTTTTAACAGAGATTAGTCTCCAAACATGTAAGCACACAGATGGATTAGAAATGGTGGAAAGTGATGAGTGCATCAGGGTAAAAAGAGAGGCAGATGAAGTCATGCTTCCATCATGCCAAGTACCTACTGTACTTGCCTATGGGGTACCGTTATTATCTGGGGTTTCACACAAAGATCGGCCACCACAGAGTCCAGACCTTAAAAGCATTGAGAATCTTTGTGATGTGCTGGAGAAGACTTTAAACAGCAGTCTAACACTTTCATCTTTAATACAAGATCATACCTGTTATGTCTTTGCATCAACGCCATGGATGCCATGGACACAATCAGAGCAAAAGGCGGTCCAATGAACTATTAGAGTATGCAACATTTTTTGGGGGGTGGGCAGTGTAGTTGCCATACTTTTAATAGCTTTAGGTTTTTAATCTATATTGACCTGTGTGGTCTGTAAGTTGAGTGTAGCTATTAGTGGAGGGGCCCTGCATTCTGAGTTTTATCTTTTGCCCAAAATGTCTTAGGTGTATCTCCTAATGAGATTTTTCCTCTTTAACCAAACATATTCGTTATGATAAAATAACTCTCTAGGCCCCTGGCTACAAATGGCTATTACAAAAGCTGGGAATCAAACTTACAATCTTAGGATGACAGGTTGAACATGTTTCCATTATTTCACTTGGGAGCCCTGGACAAGAACAATTTAAAAAAATATTTTGTATAAACCTGATATAATCCACAGTACAATGCGTTTTAGGGCCCTTGGTAAACTGACAACATGGAGAGACTTTTATGGAGAAGATACAAGAATTTCAAAGCATGTGGATTAAAGAACAACATGAAAAACATTTACAAAGGGAAGAAAGGGTCCTCTTAAGCTTTAAGGAAGGAATGACTTTCTCAAATGAATGTCCACTCAGTCAACTAATTGATGTTCTTAAAACTGTCTTCCTTTAAACCCCTTCAAAAATCCAGGACCAAGTTCCAGCATTGCTGTACCGACCACCGACGCGGCAGCAGCCCTGTTAAGAAGAACATTATAAGCACTGAGCAGTGAATTATGTATCTGTGTTAAGAACCAGGAATGGATGGTTGCAGGAGAATTTCAACCAACATCTATATCCAAAACTGCTCACACACCTTTTGTCCATTATTCCTATAAATAGTAATGTAAATGTAGTTTTTCGGTCTCTTCCTGTACACACCACATCTTATGTCTGTGATGAATGAACAAACTTTTCCTGGTGAGAAAACCCTTTTTTTTTTTGCTTGCCATTGACTGGTCTGTTTATTGATCAACAGAAATTTCCACGACACCACACTTCACCAGTTATGCTCCCTATTCCCAAAACATCTCAAACTACAAACACCTCCCCCCCCAAAAAACCCTCCGACTATAACTTCCATGACCCTGATTAAAAGAAAAAAATCATTGAATTGAGTAACTTGTTAGGATTTCATGTTCAGTAGTTAAAAAAAAAATCTATATACATTTTAAATACTTTTGATCTATTTACACTGCCATTTAAAACGAACATCTTTGCACTTTTAGATTAAACATACAACTTAACCTTATTTTGTTTGTTTGTTTTTTGTTTATGTGCCTTGGCCCAGCCAAGTTTATTTTTCATACACATACCATAGTCACCTTATGTGAACATTGGATTTTTTGCCTTTTTAATGATATTATGTTAATGCCCATGACCTATATAGAGTGGAAATTGGGTGGCTAACTATGCAGTCAGTGCCTTCCTTGCCTTGATACCATATGCATTATACCGGACATCTACTGCATGGTTTGGCTGAGGGAAGTTGGCAGTACGGTCATCCGCCTTCTCCAACCAGTTGGTGCTGGCATAATCTTTCTAATTTCACAGAAATTGTAGAGAACATGACATCCTGTGCATTACCTGGCATTTTGCAATTGATGTTCCAGAAAATAGGGGACAAGACAAAGGTTGTCATACAACATATGAATAAGTCTACATGGTATTATTATATTAAACAATCTTTTAATATTATAGGGTAAACAAAACTAATAAGCTTACCAAATCTACTCTGAGACATTTTTATAGCACAATATATTGATTTTAGTAGTATGTTAAAATAAAATACTAATCTCGCATGCAATGATATTGAACTTCATTTTCAATGACTGAAGCAATAAAATTAAAATATATATCATTAAATGCCAAACGGCTGGTTGGGCTTATGGGTACATTTTTGTATCCTCTAACACCCATGTTTATAAAAAGCGCACAAAATTGTTTAATAATAATAATTGTTTATTTTAATCAATGTTTTTTTTAAATACTGAAATAAGGTTTATTTGAAGCTAAAAAAAAAATGTCCATAACAAAAAACAAACCAGTGAATTTAAGCAGCAAGCCGAGTTTGATCAAATGATTAAACACCACACCGGATGCCCCTCCTTTCAGCAAAAAACTGGAAATTCACATGAGCTGACCAAAATTGGACAACAGAAGATTGGAAAAACATTGCCTTACATGCAGTTTTTGCTGTGACATTCAGAATATGGTTCAGGTTTTGGCATAAACAACATGAAAACATGGATCCATCCTGCCTTGTTTCAATGGTTCAATGTTTCATGCTTCTCCTGGTTGTACTGTATAATGGTGTGGGATATTTCCTTGGCACACTTTGGGCCATTTATTACCAAATGAGCATGGATTAAATGCCACAGCCTACCCGAGTATTATTGCTATCGCTTTTATGACCACTGGATAAAACGCCATGCCACAAAGCTAAAATAATATCAAACTGGCTTCTTGAACTTGACAGTGAGTTCATTGTACTTAAATGGCCTCTTTGGGATGTGGTGGAATAGGAGATTCTCATAATGGATGACTTAAGAAAATAAGTGCAATTTTTAGGCTTAATTTGAGAACCCATTTAGGGTAAAATCTTTGAGAAAAAAAGGCTTCATATTCATTTTAAGAGAATTGGTCCAATTATCCGGGTTTGCTTGAGTCACATTCATTTGAATCTTAACAATGGCAGTGATCAGATGGCATTTTGAAGGAGCAGATCAAACAGTGTAAAATGTTAAAAGGTACGTTAAGCCCCTTATTAATTTTTTACATTTATTTAAGATTTCTTAAATAAGCTCATTTCTTGCACTAGTGTCAGCAATATAAATGAAATAATGTAAACATTGTGAAAATTTCTGAAAACATCCTGTCCCCCATTTGCATACTTGAGTTTGTTGTACTGTCAGTCTTCACAGTTCACTAAAACAAGTTTTGGGCAGTTAGTGTTTTACAATGTTAAAAAGATATGAACCTAGAAATGGTTTACTGTACCATGTAAGTTCTCCCAGGTTTTTAGCACAGAATGTGACTATTCCCACAAAAAATGTTAGCATATAATGCTAAACAGTTGATTTCAATGACATATAAATTATCAGCTACAAACCGTTTTACAAATTGTTTTACAGATCTTATAACTGCTGTAAATGTTATATACACTATTTTACAAATTGTTTAATATTTTAATACCAGTGAAACATGGAATAAAAGCATGTTTAACACCAAAATGCATGATGTTTTCATTTCAGTATAAAATCTTTTTTAAATTATTAAGTAATTTTCCTTAATACATATGAGTACATTTTGTTTTATCTGCTTAAACTAGAACGATTATTTCATTAATAATGGTAAAATCATCATGCGTCTGGCTAAATAATTTAGGATGTTTTACATAATTTGTTCGAGTAGATTCTGCTAGGGAAAAAAATCGAGCCGTAAATACTACTTAAAAATAATATGCGTCTGGTTAAATAATTTAGGATTTTTTCATGATTTATTCAAGTAAATACTTCTAAAAAAAATCAAGCCTTAAAAAATGCTTAAAAATAATATGTGCAATATTGTTACCATATTTTTTGAAGTAGATAGCACATAAGATTTTTTTTACAGTGTCGACATTCAATGGTAATGAGCTTAAAGGGATCACATCGAGCTTATTTGAAACAGCAGTATTTTTTTTTATAAAACAATACCTGAAATTTATAGGACATGATTTTGCAACAAAATTATCTAGGTTAGGTTTATATATACTTTATTATGAACACATAATTATGATAATGTTTATTAAATGATACTTTAGTTTGCTTTACACATTACCATAGCCTTTAAGCTCACCTACAGTATGAAGTTTTTATAAATTCAGCAGTCTAAAACTACTGACCAAACTGTAAATTTATAATGGTATGGATCTAAAAATACAAGCCAGTAACACCTGTGATACATTAGAACTGTATAGCCTACAATCTTATACAGCTGGTAAGCTAACTGCTCTGTGACACTAGCACTATGTCCCTAAAACATGTCTTTTGTTTTAACTGTACAGAATATTTATCATATCCAAATTAAACTATGCCAAATTCTATACATTACTCTCGTAATTTTGCCATAAGTAGTGATACTTATCCAAAATAAAAAAGTAAACATCTAAACAATATGCATTTATGGTGGTTCATTTTCTGGGCATAAAGTTTTTGGACGGCTTTCAATATGGCTGCCAAATAGAGTGAACACATGGGTGAACACTGCGGCCCTGAGGAAGAACATTCGAGCTGTGGTTCTTCATGCTGGCACGAATGACATCAGGCTGAGGCAGACGGAGATCCTAAAGAAGGACTTCAGGAGCCTGGTTGAGAAGGTCCGCAGCACATCACCCACGACAAAGATCGTCGTATCTGGACCACTTCCGACATTTCAGCGAGGAATCGAGAGGTTCAGTAGATTATTTGCCTTTAACAAATGGTTACAATCTTGATGTCAACAACAGAGATTACCCTTTGTTGATAACTGGAATGTTTTCTGGGAGCGTCCTAGGCTCTACCACACAGATGGCCTGCACCCTAGCAGAGCTGGAGCAGCGGTCCTCTCTGACAACATCTCCAGGACACTACGAACCATCTGACTGGCGGTAAGTCATACCTTAGATTCTTTAGATATCAGCCACAATACAACCCACCATACTAATAGACGCACACACATAGCTTGTACTATAGAAACTGTGTCTGTTCCCCGAATAGTGAAAAAAAAGAATAAATTCGTTAAATCCAGCCGAAACAATCTGGTAATAATTAAACCAGAAAGAGGCCAAATAAGTAAATCTACCTCTAAAGTTTGGACTTCTCAACATTAGATCCCTTGCGCCTAAAGCACTTATTGTTAATGAAATGATATCAGATTATTGCCTTGACGCACTCTGCCTCACCGAAACCTGGCTTAAACCAAATGAATATATTGGTCTGAATGAGTCTACTCCGTCAGGATATTTTTATAAGCACGAGCCCCGTCTAACCGGTCGCGGTGGTGGTGTCGCCACTATCTACAATGATGTACTCACGGTTACTCAGAAAATGAGGCCCAGGTTTAACTCATTTGAAGTGCTCGTCATTAATGTTGCACTTAATGAAATACATAATAAACCCGCGCTATATTTTACAATGGCCACCGTGTACAGACCCCCAGGGCCATATGCCGATTTTCTTAAAGAATTTGGACATCTGCTATCAGACCTAATTGTTAACTCTGACAAAGTGTTGATAGTAGGAGACTTTAACATTCATGTAGATGATGCTAACGACACTTTAGCCCTCGCATTTATGGATTTACTAAATTCCTTTGGGGTTAAACAAAATATAAATGGATCAACTCACCGCTGTAATCATACACTAGATTTAATTATATCTCATGGTATAGATGTCACTAATATAGAGATTTTAACTCAAAGTGATGATATCACAGATCATCACCTCCTGATATATACTCTACCCGTAGAACAGATTAGCTGTGTCTCTCCACGTTATCGATTTGTTAGAAATATGAATCCGACTACTAAAGACAGATTCACAAGTAATCTGCCGGATCTGTCCCAAATTCTTATTAGACCCCTAAATGCAGACGATCTGGATGAAATGACTAGCAGCATGGGTACTATTTTTACCAGAACATTAGACACTGTTGCTCCCATCAGATTAAAAAAAGTTAGAGATAAAACACTTGCTCCTTGGTACAATAGTCATACTCGCGCCCTAAAGAGAGCAACCCATAACCTTGAGCGAAAATGGAGAAAAACTAAATTAGAAGTTTTTCGAATTGCGTTTAAAGACAGTATGTGCAGCTATAGACAGGCTCTAAAAACTGCTAGGACCGAGCATCTTAGCCAACTGATAGCAAGAAACCAAAACAATCCCAAGTTCTTATTTAGTACAGTAGCCCGCCTAACAAAATCTAAGATGCCTGCAGAGAGTACTCCACAACATTTTAGTAGTGAAGATTTTATGGACTTCTTTAATGAAAAAATCGATAACATAAGGAAGAAAATAACAGAAGTTCAACCTCTAATAGCATCTCATGATCTAGTTCAGCCTAAAGTTTCACATTTAGTTTTTCAGTGCTTTACAGGTGTAGGACAGGAAGAGCTTTATAAACTTATCACCTCAGCTAATTCAGCAACGTGCCTGTTAGACCCAATCCCAACCAGATTTTTGAAAGAAGTGATGCATACTGTTGGAGAGCCACTTTTAAACATTATTAATTCTTCATTATATCTAGGTCACGTCCCTAAACCTTTCAAGTTGGCAGTTATTAAGCCGCTTCTTAAAAAATCTAATTTGGACGCAAATAAAATAACAAATTATAGACCGATTTCAAACCTCCCCTTTATATCAAAAATATTAGAAAAAGTAGTATCAGCTCAAATATGCACATTTTTGCAGGAAAACAACATCCTTGAAGAATTTCAATCAGGTTTCAGACCCCATCATAGTACAGAAACTGCACTAGTTAAGATTGCAAACGACTTGTTTTTAGCTTCGGACCAAGGCTGCACCTCAATTCTAGTCTTGCTTGATCTTAGTGCTGCATTCGACACATTCTCATAGATCGCTTACAAAATCACATAGGTATTCAGGGACAAGCATTAAAATGGTTTAGATCATACCTGTCTGATCGATACCATTTTGTAGACCTAAATGGAGAACTGTCTGGTGTAATGCCAGTGAAATATGGGGTCCCACAAGGGTCAGTTTTAGGACCTCTGCTGTTCTCAATATACATGCTTCCCCTGGGTAACATCATTAGAAGACATGGGATTAGTTTCCATTGTTATGCTGATGATACCCAATTATATATCTCAACAAAACCAGACGAAATACCTAAATTGTCTAGATTAACCGAGTGTGTCCAGGACATAAAAGATTGGATGACCAATAACTTCCTTTTACTAAACTCAGACAAGACAGAGATATTACTCATCGGCCCAAAAACCAGCACACAACAGCTTTTACAATTCAGCCTGCGTTTAGAAGGATGTACTGTTACTACTACAGTAGCTCAACAGTAAAAGACCTGGGCGTAATATTAGACAGTAACTTGTCCTTTGAAAATCATATTTCCAATATCACAAAAACAGCCTTTTTCCATCTTAGAAATATCGCCAAACTTAGGAGCATCTTATCCGTATCTGATGCAGAAAAGCTAGTTTATGCATTCATGACCTCCAGACTGGACTATTGTAATACATTACTAGGTGGTTGTCCTGCATCCTCAATAAACAAGGTTCAGTTAGTCCAAAATGCAGCCACCAGGGTTCTCACCAGATCCAAAAAATATGATCATATAACCCCAATATTATCATCCCTGCACTGGCTACCTGTTCAGTTTAGAATTAATTACAAAATAGTATTACTTGCATACAAGGCTTTAAATGGTTTAGCTCCCACATACCTAACCAGTCTTCTGAAACGCTATAATCCGCCACGCTCCTTAAGATCACAAAAAGTTCCCAGAATTTCAGGGGGTAGGGCTTTTTCATATTTAGCTCCAAAACTTTGGAATAGCCTTCCAGACAGTGTTCAGGGCTCAGACACAGTTTCCCAGTTTAAAAGTAGACTCAAGACGCATCTCTTTAATCTGGCATACGCGTAACTCATCCCATAACTTCATACTTCAGTACATTTATTCTGAATGGCAACTACGCTAATTCTCTCCATCTGTTCTGTACTTTTCTACCCATCCCGAGGCATCTGGAGATTGTACCAGCTTCAGTAGATAAAGGCCAACCCTGTGAGGATCCTGAGGCATCCAGAGAAGGACCAGCTCCAGCTGAATTCTGCCTTATTATTATTGGAGCTACACATCCTGCTCCTGTGCTCCCAGTGATCCAGACCCCATCTGCCCTCTGCACCTACTGACTCATCCCTATGCTGAACTGGACTTCATGTTAATTTAAAGAATGTATGTTATATTGTACTCTCAGCTGCATAACACACATGGTGTTATATCATCTCCATCTGTTATCACCCAAATGAGGATGGGTTCCCTGTTGAGTCTGGTTCCTCTCAAGGTTTCTTCCTATTACCATCTCAGGGAGTTTTTCCTTGCCACTGTCGCCGTCACCCTTGGCTTGCTCATCAGAGAAATTTCATTCATTCATCTCGTTATTATCTAGACACATTTTTCTCACACATACACAATTTATTATTATTAATAATATTTTATTATTTTATTATTATTATTATTATTTTTTTTTTTTTTGAAGAATTTCTTTCATCTTTGTGAAGCTGCTTTGAGACAATGACCATTGTTAAAAGCGCTATATAAATAAAATTGAAAATTGAAATTGAAAAAATTGAAATGAACATCTGACTGTGCAAATGTCTGATTGGCCTGAAATTACAAGAGGTATGCAGTAACAAACACATCAATAGTTAGGACATCAAGTAGGATAATACCATATAATAGGATAATACCAATATCATTTTTTCTTAATATGAGCTCAGAGATGGGCTTTCTTGAGTTTAATAGGTTTCTGGTTAAACAAACAGACAATATTCCAATAATGTTCCCAGATATATTCACTGATGTTATCCTGTTGTAACTGCTGTGTTTAGTGAGCATTAGCCATAAGCCATAGTTTCTAGCCCAGTCAAAGTTTTCATGTTGCTGTTTGCATTTCATGTTTATGGTGGATAATATTAAAACTTAAACTAAATCTTTTTTAAAAAGAACTGTCTTTACATGCAGTCTTCCATTCTGTCACATGTCTTTGTGACCGAATGGAAGACTGACTACTAACTGCTTGTCTATTGACAAGAAGGATCAGCAGATATCTACACGAAGGGTTATGATTTAGGCTGGGCATGCTGCAGTGTTCAGTATACAGTAAAATTAAATAAACAGTACTCTCTGAAAATTATATTTAATTTCTTTTATGAGTTTCATAAACGAATAAAAGCTATACAATAATGTAAAGGAAGGATGAATGGACAAATGATTTCTACAACAATTTACTTTGCTATCCTAGACTCCAAGATTTTGCTATTTAGACTGCATGGATTTACTGCAAACTATAGTAACACATATTCATGATCTTTCTTGGAAGAAAGAGGAGAAACACTTTATCTGTGTTGCCACTTGCCACAGAAAACAAAACTGACAAAAATACAAAAAACCCAGTGGAAAATACACAAAAAACCGTGAAGAGTGCCATCCGCTCATAAAGGTATGAAAAGGTAAGTTAACATTAAGATTCATATAACAAATATGCAGATTGTCAATGCAATGATGCATTAATACACTACATTCAGAATTTTATTATCTAATTTTAAAAGATGAGGGGGTCGCATTAGATGGAGTTATCTAAAATCTTTAAATCTCCTGACTTCCAATGCTCTGCCAGAACTGTAGCCACTTCTTTGAGTCTTGTTGTTCTTGTTGTGATGCTTTGCGAACTTGTTAGACAAATCACAAGTTGTTTTAATGACCCCATTTGTAATTGAAAGATTTGAATAAAATTTTTTATTGTATTATTAAATGCTAAATACATTTTAAGTTATTCTTTATAGGTTAGTATCCATGATTTAAATTTTTGTCGACTTCAAAAATATCGAAACTAACAATCATTAAAAAAATTTTTTTACGAAAACCAATGCACATTTTGGTAAAAACGATAAAAGACTAATTTAAATTAAAATAAGCTACCAAAATTAGTACTGACCATTGTGCCCATACCAAGCTTTAGCTCAGACTTAGTGCCTATGCTAAGACTCTGACCAAGTTCTAACCCAGGCTCCATCCTCCATCCAACCTCCAACCCAATGGCTGTGACAAGATCCATCTTTGTGCCATTTTCAATAATGACATCCATGTCCATGCCAAGCTCTAGGCCCACGCATATGCCATGTACTGTATGTGCCCTGTACCTGTTTTCACCTCAGACCTCCTGCCAAGTCACTCCTGCCAAGTTCCCACCCAACATACCAAGGTCTGACCAGGTCCTCACATTTGGTTCCAGTCCAGGGTGTGTGTGTGTGTGTGTGTGTGTGTTGTGTCATTGGATTCCATCCATTTTTCTTTGCTTTTTGGGTTTCTCTTGACTTTCGTGTTCTGTAGGACGTTAGTTTAGTGGTGATTAACCAATCATATGTGGCTACTGTCAAACCACTGAACAACGATGATTTGTCATGACTGTGGCAAGTCTGATGCCCTTTGTCTTGACACCTGTTAAATCATGATAGAATGTTATCAACACCAACATTAGTCATTTGTTTTTATATCACTTTATTACTTGGAAGTGTTTTATAGACAACTATCTCAGTCTAGCATGTGTCTTCAACCTATCTCTGTCAGTTTTCACAGACCAAGATAGTCTTACTCACACAACAGAGGCAGATCTCCCAGAAACCTCATTTACCCTCCAGTACTGTCTCATTGCCCTGCACTGGTTGTAGGTGGGCTCTGGAACTGCCAATCTGCTGTAAAGAAAGCAGACTTTATCTCTGCCCTAGCTACCCATTACTCTTTTGACTTTCTGGCACTAACTGAGACCTGGATATCTCCTCAGAACTCAGCTACACCGGCTGCCCTATCCTCTTCCTATGTATTCTCTCACTCTCCACACGAAACTGGCAGAGGTGGTGGTAATGGGTCTCCTGTTGTCCAAGAGATGGTCCTTCTTGCCTATACCCCTGTCTCATCTCAGTTTTCATCATTTGAATTTCATGCAGTTAAGGTAACCTCTCCAGTTAACCTCCACATCTTAGTTATTTACCGTCCTCCTGGCTCTCTAGGAAACTTTCTAGATGAAATGGACATGCTTCTTAGTCTTTTTCCTTCTGCTAACACTCCTCTCACTGTTCTAGGAGATTTCAACCTTCCATTTGACAAACTCAAATCCTCTTTCCTTCTCCCTCTTCTTAACTCCTTCTTTTTAACTCTAAACAGCTGCCCTCCCACACACAAGGCAGGGAATTTTCTCAACCTCGTTTTTTGCCGCCCTTCCCCAGTCACAGATATCACTACTATTCCTCTTCATAAATCTGATCATTACCTGGAATCCTTCACCATAACCCTTCCTATTCTATGTAAACTAACCACTAAAATGTATCTTTTACCTGCAGAAACCTTCACTCTGTCTCCCCTTCCTCTGTGTCTTCCTGCACCCTATCATCCCTCCCAGACCCAGACTCCTTCTCCTCTCTACCACTAGCAACTGCGACTGAAACTTTCCTCTCCTCTTTCTCCTCATCCATAGATCTCCTTTGCCCGCTGTCATCTAAACCAAGGAAGACATCTTCTCCTGCTCCTTGGCTATCTGATGTACTGCGCAACAACAGGAGAGAATTAAGAACTACAGAGAGAAGATGGAAGAAATCGCAACTTGATGCAGATCTCATCTCTTACCAGACTCTTCTCTCCAAATTCTCATGTGACGTGACTTCTGCCAAAACTACTTTCTTCAGAGAAAAGCTGGGAAGCCTCTGCACATGATCCTGGCAAAATCCACAACATCTTCTCCTCACTACTCAACCCACCGACTCCTCCTGCCCCTTCCTCTCTGACTGCTGATGATTTTGCCACATTCTACGATGGGAAGATTGCGGCAATCCGTCAGTCCTTCGCTCCTAACCAAACTCCTACGGCAGAACCTCAGGACCCTCCCTTAGCAGAATTCTCCAACCTGTCATCTGATGAGATTCAGGAGATCATCTCATCATCTAACCCCACCACCTGTTCATTAGACCCAATCCCTTCCACTATGCTCCAGGCCATCTCACGAGACCTCCTTCATTTCACCACAACCATCATCAACCATTCCATATCATCTGGTCATGTTCCTGCTGCTTTTAAGAAGGCAAGGGTTATTCCCATCCTCAAGAAACCCTGCCTGGACCCATCAGAAGTTAACAATTATCGCTCGGTATCACTTCTCTCTTTTATTTCCAAAATTTTTATACTGTTTATAACCAAATGTCTCTTTATCTCTCACAGAACAACCTTAATGATTCCAACCAATCTGGATTCAAAGTGGCACATTCTACAGAGACTGCCCTTCTGTCAGTCACTGAGAAGCTCCATGCTGCTAGATCTGCTAAACTGTCATCTGTCCTCATCCTCCTGGACCTGTCAGCTGCATTTGACACAGTGAACCACAAGATTCTATTATCTATTTTTACAAGCCTTGGAATTTGTGAAACAGAGTGGCAATGGTTTGCTTCTTACCTAGAAGATAGGTCATATGAGGTAACATGGAGGGGATCTATATCTGCCCCACATAGACTCTCTACAAGTGTCCCGCAGGGCTCAGTACTTAGTCCTCTTCTGTTCTCCCTCTATACCCGGTCTCTTGGTGAGGTCATATGATCGCATGGATTTTTATACCATTGTTATGCAGATGACACCCAACTTACTCTCTCCTTTCCTCCCTCTGACACTCAGGTTTCCGGATCTCAGCATGTCTGGCAGACATCTTATCCTGGATGGCTGCTCATCAGCTGAAGCTCAATCTCAGTAAAACCGATCTGTTGTTTATCCCTTGTGACTCATCCCCATGTCAAGACCTTGTGATATCCCTGGACAACAACCAAATCACTCCTTCAACCACCGTTCGCAATCTTGGGGTAACCGTGGACAATCATCTGTCATTTTCCCCACACATCACTAACCTTACTCGCTCTTGTAGAGTTCTTCTTTACAATATCAGAAGAATTTGCCCATTTTTTTCTTCACAGGCTACTCAGGTGCTTGTTCAGTCCCTTGTTATTTCAAGACTGGACTACTGCAACTCACTCCTGGCAGGTCTGCCTCTGTCCTTCATCCTCTGTATCCAATGATGTAAACTTTAAAGCACTTTTTATAAGACGCTCTGGTTAAAAGCGTCTGCCAAATGCCTAAATGTAATTTATTTCCTATATGCCTTAGGGTACTCATTATTCCACCAAGGTATGTACCTGCTTTTCTTTTCTTTTTTTTTTACTTTTTGGAATAGTTTATCTCATCTGGTTGAATAATTATCACATTAAGTTTATTATTTAGTTCTTCTGCATAATTTATTTTAGTCAACTTTATACACTGTTATTCATTGGTCTTTAAAAGGGTATTTAAATATACTTTCTTAAAATCATTTCCATGAAAGAAGTCTCAAGTTCAAGTTCAAGTTCAAGTAGGCTTTATTGTCATTACAACCATATACAGTTAGTACACAGTGAAACGAAACAACGTTCCTCCAGGACCAAGGTGCTACATGCAACATAAATCTACAACATAAATTAACAGAGACACTAAACTAGCTAACCAAGAGGCCTAGTTAGCTGGCTAGCAGAGACAGGACAGAGAGACCTAACATAAATTACAACATAAATTAACAAAAACTAACTAGCTAAGTATAACTATTTTAACAGACAACATAAAGTGCACGTGCAAATGTGCAAACAAAAGCAACAACAAAGTGACAGTGCTCAACCACGACATAACAGAACATAAAAATATGGTGTTAAACGTAACAGTTACAGAACATAAAATATGGTGTTGAGGTAGTGGGTAAACGTAAACATTCTTTAAAAACAGCAGCAAGAGGAATTAGTGCAAAATTAGTCCAGTAATGATCATTGTGCAAAAAGATAAACAGTGAAGCATTTACAGGTTGGTGTGTACGATAATTTGTTGGTGTAGGTCAGTGTGTCTGCACTTGTGTTGATTAGTCAGTCCAGTCCCAATATTTTGAGGTAGTTGAGTTAAGCTGTGTGATAATGTTTGTGTTAGTGTGTCTGTGTGTGTGTGTGTGTTTATCAGTCCAGTCCCTTTTTGTTGAGGAGACGGATGGCTTGTGGAAAAAAGCTGTTGCACAGTCTAGATGTGTGTGCCCGAATGCTTCGGTACCTTTTTCCAGATGGCAGGAGTGTGAAGTGTGTGTGAGAGGGGTGTGTCCGATCAGCCACAATGCTGGTGGCTTTGCGGATGCAGCGTGTGGTGTAGATGTCTTCAATAGAGGGGAGAGAGACCCCGATGATCTTCTCCGCTGTCCTCACTATCCGCTGTAGGGTTTTGCGATCCGATATGGCACAATTCCCAAACCAGACAGTGATGCAGCCGCTCAGAATGCTCTCAATAGTTCCTCTATAGAAGGTGGTCAGGATCGGTGGTAGAAGCTGGGCCTTTCTCAGTCTTCTCAGAAAGAAGAGACGCTGTTGGGCTTTCTTGTGTAGGGAGCTGGTGTTGAGGGACCAGCTGAGGTCCTTCTCTAGGTGGACACCCAGGAATTTGATGTTTTCGACGATTCCCACAGAGGAGCCGTTGATGCTCAGCGGAGAATGGTCGCCTCGTGTCCTCCTAAAGTCAACAATCATCTCCTTTGTCTTGTCAACATTTAGAGACAGGTTGTTGTCTTTACACCAGTCCGTTAGCCTCTGCACTTCCTCCCTGTATGCTGACTCGTCGTTCTTGCTAATGAGACCCACCACGGTCGTGTCATCAGCAAACTTAATGATGTGGTTCGAACTGTGTGTTGCTACACAGTCGTGAGTCAGCAGTGTGAACAGCAGGGGACTGAGCACGCAGCCTTGTGGGGCCCCAGTGCTCAGTGTGGTGGTGCTGGAGGTGCAGTTTCCGATCCGTACTGACTGAGGCCTACCGGTCAGAAAGTCCAGGATCCAGTTGCAGAGGGAGGTGTTCAGGCCCAACAGGTTCAGCTTCCCAATCAGTTGTTGGGGGATGATAGTGTTGAATGCTGAGCTGAAATCTATGTACAGCATTCGAACATATGTGTCTTTCTTGTCCAAGTGTATGAGGGCAAGATGTAGTGTAGTGGAGATGGCATCGTCCGTTGAGCGGTTAGGACGATACGCAAACTGCAGTGGGTCCAGTGAGGAGGGCAGCAGGGTCTTGATGTGTCTCATGACGAGCCGCTCAAAGCACTTCATGATAGTGGGTGTGAGTGCAACGGGACGGTAGTCATTGAGACAGGACACAGTAGACTTCTTGGGCACGGGGACGATGGTGGTGGCCTTGAAGCACGTGGGAACGACGGCGCTGCTCAGAGAGATGTTGAAGATGTCGGTGAGAACATCTGCCAGCTGTTCAGCACATTCTCTGAGCACTCTGCCTGGGATGTTGTCTGGTCCAGCAGCTTTACGTGGGTTGACTCTGCGTAGAGTTTTCCTCACCTCAGCTGTGGTGAGACACAGCACCTGGTCATTCGGAGAAGGGGTGGTCTTTCTCGCCGCCACGTCGTTCTGCCTGTCAAACCGAGCATAGAAGTTATTCAGCGCATCTGGAAGGGAGCCGTCACTGTCACAGGCAGTTGATGTTGTCCTGTAGTGAGTGATGGCTTGTAAACCCTGCCACATGCGCCGTGTGTCGCCGCTGTCCCTGAAGTGATTGTGGATTCTCTGGGCGTGTGCGCGCTTTGCCTCTCTGATGGCCCGAGAAAGTTTGGCCCTTGCTGTTCTGAGGGCCACCTTGTCTCCCGCTTTGAAGGCAGAGTCTCTGGTCCTCAGAAGTGCACGCACTTCCGCAGTAATCCACGGTTTCTGGTTGGGTCGTGAGATGATGTTCTTGGAGACAGTGACGTCATCGGTGCACTTGTTGATGTAGCTGGTCACTGATGACGTGTATTCCTCCAAGTCAGTGAAGTCGCCGTAAGTTGCAGCCTCCCTAAACATGTTCCAGTCAGTGCACTCAAAACAGTCCTGAAGAGCAGAGATGGCTCCTGCTGGCCAGGTTTTCACCTGCTTCAGAACCGGTTTTGAGCGCCTGACGAGTGGTCTGTATGCAGTCTCTTAACCACTTCAATTATGAATTAGTTTTGTTTTGTCTTTTTTGTTTTCTTTTTTTCCCTCCAAGCACAAAACTGGATCCTTGAACTACTGGTTTATGAAACGTTTCTAAAACATTTGAAATGTGCAATTTTACAGCATTTTCCCAGATTTCTAAAATGCAATTAATGTAACATAAAAGTGCTTATGTATCATTTGGAGAGTGTGGACACACACAGTTCACAATAAAATTAAAAAGAAGAAAGCAAGACTAAAGGTAAACATGCCAGAATTCAAACAAAACTCAAGCCACCTCCAGGAATAAAGATTAAAACACAGAAACAGTTAGTCTGTGCCTGAACTTGGGTAAACACAGTTTATAAGTTAGCGTACTTTTAAGGCCGTGAACGCTGTTGGGCATCTTTGCTCCATCAATCTGCAAAAAATAAAAAAGTTTCTGAAATATTTCAGTGGTGTACTTGAGCTTCCTGAAATCCAATCAACAGCATAGATACCTTGATTTTGTTTTCACACTAATTTAACACTTGAATGTCCTCAATGATAATAGACACATTTAAAAGATCCTTCACGGCTGTTGGAATGTGGCGCACACGCAACTTCATGCATGTTTAGCCCTCATGTTCATCCTTCAAGTTGAAATGAAAGAAAAAAATAATATGCATTTTAACAAAATGCCGTTCCAATACAATTCATTTTGCCCCATCAAGCTAATTATTTAAATGCATGCATTTTAAAATAATTAATACTTCAATATAAGCAGGCCGGAAAAGCAACAGCAATGCAAAACCTGAAACTTGACCCAAGTATGCCACTAAGAGACAATCATCGTGCAATTCAAACCAATAAACCATCAATATTAAATATGAACTTGTCAATGTTCACTATAAAATATTGAATATATTCTTAAGTGTATAATTAAACACAAAATCGGAAATAATCTAAAACTATTTGTTTTCCGTGACTAAAATACACAGAATAGTTTGTTGTAGTAACACGTTTGAACATGACTAGCATGTTGACATTAGCAGAAAGTGTGCAGAAATACCCTGAAGGTATCACGTTGACCAACTCTCATTTCCGTGACTGCCATCAAAATAAACATCAGTATCAGGGTAATGCTATGTGTAACTCTGAATACTATGAGTTGAGTAGTCAATTAAAAAACATCCCTGCCATTCTTGGAAGACCGCTTCTTGGTGTTCCCCAAGCTACTCAACGAGAGAACAGACAACTGCAATTATTTATTTATTTTTGTCCAACAAGTTGGGATTGTAAGGAGATTTTTTTTTTGTAAAGACCAGACTTGATTCTAAAAATTTGTTTTTGCACTTTTCTCACCAGAGGGAAACAACAACATAAATTATTTACAATGTACAGGAGGGGATGCATCCTGGCACCAGCAGCATCTGCTTTGGCACACATCAGTTGCAGAAGACACAATGTGTACACATCAAACTTCTTCATGAAAGTCTCTTCCAAAGCAATTGTTGTAATATGTCACTATGTGTATAAATGTATATAGTATGCCAAATACCCTATTCATCACACTTTTATGTTTAAAACAATTATCTGTGGGAGACGCAAACAAAACCAATGAGCTTTAGCCTCTTGCTGACGAGATAGCTATAAGCAGCTTTTATTTTGAAGTCATATTACTACATTGTTCAATTATTATTATTATTATTATTATTATTATTATTATTATTACTTTTGATTTTTTATTCTGTTTTTTTCAGTAGTTTTTATCACTAGTGCCACTTTATTTTTGACTGGTGTGTGTATATATTTGTTTATGTTGTTATATATTTCAAAGGTCTGTTGTACAAATTGGAATAAACACTGTCACATGCATCTGTTGTTTCACTTTAAAACTATAATATGCAAAACCTGAGCCATGCGGGGTAAGCTGTATGGTAAGTGTTAGACAAAATGGCTGGACATGCATAATGTGGGTGTCGTGTGTGAGAATGTGCAGAACCAATGCCCTTATTTTCAGCATCTCACTTGAAGCTTGTCTGAAAAGTTGGTAGCTCTGGTATTTGCATTTACAAGTTTGTTTGATTGTCTGTGTAACTACTCACTTTTCCTGCAAGGTTGAGTACTGGGTAAATGTTTAAACAGCACATATATAGATTGTTTGTAAACAAGTGTTACCTGTAGCTGCTTCTATTGAGAAGCCTGTGTGCGTGGAAATTAGACTCAAACGTGCAGGCTCACTTTGCCCAACCAATGCACGCTTAATGGTCCAGCAACCCCCCAATTACGAGCAGTTCCTTTTTACCCCACATAAAAAACTTTATTTTAACCAGCGACTTCAACCTTGCTGTACTCATAATACAGTCGTAAGTTACATTTATCACCCTCATCACGGTGGATAAAAATGGGCAGGTTGAACTTGGGCTGGAAATAACATATGACATACTGGAGTAGTCAGCAGGATCTGGTGACGGGTCATCGCCCCCAGGTGGTCGAATGCCCCTTCAGTCAGCAGGGCAGCGCACTACACAGGTGTTAGTTTTCATAACATTTAATCAAGTCAGGCAAATTCTTTTTTTAAAAGCATTATTACAAACAAAAGAATTCAAAAAGTCAACAAAAATATGTTCAAAAATGTACAATAAACTGGTAAAATATAAAGCTTACAACAGAGAAAAAATGACCAAACAAAACAGACAAACAAAGATGTAGACGCTGATACCATTGAAAAACATTTTGGGTGTGTTTTACAATGATTTTTTTAAGGCTTTGTAAATGTTAATAGCTTTGTGATTGGGTAGTTTGTGTAATTATCATTTCAGATTAGGACAGATGTATAATGGGAGGCTTTTTTCCCCATCATCTCCAGAATGCACTGTGATTTCTTTTTTTTTGGTTCGGGTTGCCATTTTGGCTGATACGTGGTCACAGTTAGTGCTAATTTGTAGGGCAAATTGTCATTTTACAAAGGCCGACACCTGTTAGGTAGCGGGACTTGGAAAGATTAAAGCGACAAAAAACAAACAAAGGATGAATTTGTTTTTAAGAAAGAGAAAGCGCAAGAGGGATGTTGAGCATCTTGTCAAATTTGTACTATTTTACATGGTATGAAAATGAAAATTCTCAACCAAACAACAGCGAAAGTGGACTTCCAGCCTGCTGCAGTATGACTGCAGATCAATCCATGCTGTTTATTATCACCCAAATGAGGATGGTTTTGATGTTGAATCTGGTTCCTCTCAAGGTTTCTTCCTATTGCCACCTCAGGGAGTTTTTCCTTGCCACTATCGCCCTCATGACAAACTGATAGAAACTTATTTCCATATTTATTTATTTATTGATTGATTGATTTATGTATGTTTTTATTATTATTACTTTTTAGTTCTGTAAGGCTGATTTGTAAAAAAACAAAAAACAAATTTAGACGTCATATAAATAAAACCGATTACCAACCGATGTACCAAAAACTGATACATTCCAAAAACACATTATTGTAATAACCAGTGATTAAATGTTATTTGACAAGATGGATGCTGTCATTTCTAAAGAGATTATTTTTATGTAGGCGAGTAGCCAATGATTAAATATCTGTATATTATGTTTAAATTATTATTACATCAGCCTTAATAAAAATTAACAGTGAAATAAATGGCACAGTAACCTTTTTTGTTTGTTTGTTTTCAAGGCAACAAAAACAAATTTTTGCTTTTCTTCTTTATTTGAAATGTTCCATTCCACAGTGTACTTCAAAGCATACTCCATGCCCCCTGTTATCTGTGCAGGGAATGCCACTTAATGAAACTTTATTCTACAAAACCTGCAAGAAGACAACCCTGCAACGTTACCAACACAGACATTAATTTCCTCTGTGTTTTAGCCTGGTAACGTGAGATAAATGTAGGAGCTGCTGTGAAAAATTCACACTACTGAATTAAATATTAAGGCAAAAACTAATAGCCTACATTACAAAACAGATTTTACTGAAATGTATCTAACTTGTGAATAAATGTGATTTGATTCATTTACGAAATGTACACGGTCATTTCTAATAAGATCAATAGTGTGCAATTCAATAGCCTCTGTAATATTAGCAAATTATTGCTTAAAATAAAAGTAGATTACTTACAACTTATTATTAAGAAATAGTTATATCATGTCGCCCTTGTTAACAATGAATGAAATTAATGCCAAGTTTCATGTGAGCTCTATGCTTTTTACGCTCCAGCTTGACGGAGTGACTGATGGGTAATTGTGTTTCTTCTTTCCCTTATTATTATTCTTTAATTTTTTTTTATTACCTCCACCTGCTGGACTGCTTCAGCGGTGGGAGGATTTAGTGTCTTTTATTCCTGTCAAATGACTGGATTCTATTTTATTTGTGTGCGTTTAACTGTTTATGCTTGTTCTCACAGTGTGCATGTCCTAGTTAGATGTTTGCCTATTCTGAAAATATTTTAATTTAGTCCTCTGTGCCCTTGTCTCAGTCATGTAATGATTACGTCCTCCCTCTGGTTCCTGCCCCGATTTTGCCTACACCTACAAGTACCTGTATGTTGTATGTGCTCATCTGGTTTCCACCATTTCTGCCAGTTTTTCTTTTTTTAATCATCCTTGATGATTTTCTTAACTTTATGCCCACTTATTGGGATTTCCAATTAAATTTAAATCAAATTTAAATTCTTCTTTAGAAAATTGTTGTAGCCTGTTTTTTTGTTATTTCTGTGTACTGCGCAATTGTGTTACTCTTACTCTGCCTGTCTGCTGTGGGGATATACTCCAAACTGGTTATCTCCTTTCCAAATGTCTCAGCTAGTGGTTTAGTCTTCTCTATATAACTGGTTGCTGTTTCTTTATTATATTAAAGCAGAATTCCATATTTGCTTCTTATTTCACTCATTACATAGAGTAGGAGCCATTTTAAACACCCATCTGGACCATGGTGAGTCCCATCGCAAACTATGACAAGTTCGTGCACGGAATGTGATCCCTCTCGATGACGCAGTTAACGCAGCCTCACCCCATAAACGCCCCATGCGCTTTCTAATAAGATGGTTGCAATGCTCTATCCCGCCAGGTGGAGCATTGACTGCTTCAGTTAACTGCAGTGTCCAGGCAGCCTTATACACTATGTTCATATACAGCTAGTTCTTGCATTGTGAACATAGTTTCATAAATAAATGATGTGGTAAAAAAAAATTAAATCACTCAATACACAACCCATGATGCTTATGCTACTTAAAATTAATTAATAAATAAATAAAACTAGTTTTTGCAATATTTTTCAAGACACCCTTAATAATCCTTAAAGACACTGTGACATCTGTAATTTATCTATACCGATCATTGTAGGCATGGAATACAAATATGGGCTATGTGTTTTACATTACGATGCATTTTATCTAGTTCTGTTATCGGAATGATGTTTTTGAGGATGTTTTTGAGGATGTTTTTTTGCTGATAGTCAAAAATTGGCATAACAAATCAATTAATGGCGCATAATATCTGGAACTAATATCTGTTCATACAGATCAGTATTTCTTTAGTCATTTAACCAGCATAACATTCCCCCATCAAAGATCTGATGGGGCATTAATCACTTATCACAACTGTAAATAGATGCGGCAGCAGAGACAGATTGAATCCCTATAAACATTCACACTTGAAAACAATACTAAATTAACTAAAAAGTTCCAGAAGGTTAGCGCCTGTTATCGCAGGACAGGAATCACCTACTACTGTATTTTTCACTTCTTATATTTTTTGTTTGTGTTAAAGTCAGCTCAGACACATCAATTACTCAAGCACATCATTTGTTTTGTCATCTGTTTACAGCGTTGGCTGATTTTGAGCATGAGACCCATGGGTTCCATTGAAATCATTTTTATTGGTATTAGCAGGCTTTAGTAACCTTGGACAAATCTTACTTGAATAGATTTTTATACAGTAAGGGTAACCTTACTTGTACTTTAGTATAAGCTCACTAAAATAACAGTACTTTTACTTAAGTAAAAATTTTATTACTTTTTCCACCTCTGCTTATCTCCTATATCTTCCAATCTGAGTTGTTCATTCTTTTGAATCTATTGCACCGCACAGCATCTATGGGGGTCATGTAAGAAAGAAAGAACGAACTACTCGGAGTAGAAGAGTCATTGAGAAAGAGTCACTAAATTCTGTTTCTTGTTCATAACTACGAGGTTTTTGCGATGATTTCCGCATGCGCCCCCAGTAGAAAAAAGTATTGCACAATGCATCAGGGCATGATAAAGTTCTATTGATTATTCTTTCATGACAATTCCCGAATGATGGGGGAGGAGTTATAGGGTTTAATTGCCACTGGTATAAATGATGTCCTGTGGCTAAACGTGCTCCTGTACGACGTGCTCCTGTTTGACATCAGTGACTCATCTCATGTATTGTACAGAGATGAGCCCCGGTCATATGATGTAATTACGTCATTGGACACGATCTACTGCAGAAACAAGCACCACCTCAGACCAGACAGATCGGTCATACATACACAACCCAGTTCTACCGTGTACAGTGGTGATGAACGGTGTGACAATACCATTCCTGAGCCGCTCCAACATGTGGAAGAAAGTACTGTCTCGGTTCTTGATGCACAAGAGCTGGACGTACCATCAGACAACTAGCATGGTTAAAAAACGATGTTCTTACGTGTTTGACTGGCGTTTATATTTCTTGTTCATAACTAACGATTACTTATATTCTGCTAGTGTTTATAGCATACTGTAGCGTTTTTACGCCGGGAAGAATGCTGGAGAGACGAGTGAGCTTATTTGCTACCCAATGCAATGGCTGGGAGTACTTTATTAAGCACACAGCATATAAGGCATGAGCAGCACCTTCACTCAGGAGCCTACATCCAATTCAGCACTAGCTTGAACTGGACCACATTTCACACGTCACACACCCCTCACACAAACAGGGCCGAAGCCACCAACCCAAACACCTTTCCCCAACATGGTGAACACACACCGACATCCCCGCAAGGCATGCTGGTCGTCAGCCGCCGCCCCGCCCACGCCACACTGCCCCCACCCGAGCTGTGACCGTCCCTGGTCACCATGAAGAACTCCGTTTCGGAGGCATGGAGGCGGTCGGCGCTGGCGGTGGGAACGCCGGCGTCCTTTGGCAGGTGAGGGGTGAACGCGAATGTAGTCCTGAGTCGGTCCGGCCTCCAGAGTTCGATGGTTACCCGGCGTGCGGCTGTGGAGGCGCAAGACGGTCCCGGTGGGGCAAAACTCGTGCCCGCCCTGCCAACCGCACCCGGTAGATGACATCGGAGAGCCGAGCTGGCTGTGAGTGTCCACGCCCATTCGCCCCTTCTGCCTGGCGATGAGCGGTTCACAGTTCCACAACCCGTGGGAAACAGTGGAGCCGGTGTCCACGAGCGCCCGCAGTAAGACGCCGTCCGGCACACAGTCGATGTAAAGCCCCGCGGGGCTCCCCAACCGTCCACCCGGCGCTAGTTTAGCGGCTGCTGGTGTACGCTGTTCCTCAGGCCTGAGAACGTTGAAGCGGTAGTCCGGCTGTCCATCAGGCCTGAGAACGTTGCAGTGGTAGTCCGGCGGTCCCTGGCCTCGGCGTCGTCGCGGAATCTCGGAAGCGGTGTCGAGGCCTAGCCGCGACGGGTAGCCCTGTCCCCGGCTAGGTTCACGAACCGAGCGCCACTGAGCTGCGGGCGGTCGCTCGGCTCTTCCGCCGCGATGTGCTGCCGATATGGGCTCAGCGCACTCGGCCTCGCGCAACGGCAGGTCGCTTTGCCGGCTAACAGCGCACGGAGCTGTGTCTTGCTCCGGTTGCGCAGCGCCAGGCTCCGCCCCGAGATCCAGCGCCGGGATTTTCTGCTTCCGCGTTGGTTGACGTGGTGTGCTCGCGCTAGCTCCGCCAGAAAAACGCTTCTTCTGCGCGAGTAGTCGCTCCGCTACTCGGCGGCCCGCTTGGATTTTCAGAAGGTCCTCCTTTGTGCGCTCGAACCCGTTATTCTCCATCCCACTTCTGACACCAATGTAGCGTTTTTACGCCGGGAAGAATGCTGGAGAGACGAGTGAGCTTATTTGCTACCCAATGCAATGGCTGGGAGTACTTTATTAAGCACACAGCATATAAGGCATGAGCAGCACCTTCACTCAGGAGCCTACATCCAATTCAGCACTAGCTTGAATTGGAGCACATTTCACACGTCACACACCCCTCACACAAACAGGGCCGAAGCCACCAACCCAAACACCTTTCCCCAACATGGTGAACACACACCGACATCCCCGCAAGGCATGCTGGTCGTCAGCCGCCGCCCCGCCCACGCCACAATACTTACAGTCTTTTCTTTTAAATTTGATTATGGCGCATATATCGTTTATAGCTTAAGAAGAGGGATGTAGTATATGCAGTGGATGGTTCAGCCTAGGCCCACAAAATTGAGAACCGGCACAGAACCGGTGTTATGCGCTAAAATGCCCCCCTGCCATGGATTGCCCCCCCATACATAATCGCTATCAAATATTATAGTAGAACATAAATTCATGGGTTTATTATTATCAAATATGATATTAATATTATAATAAACCCTAGTTACGTGACAGCCGTCAAGACCATTATACAATTCTTGTATAATGTTTATTTTGTGGCACATTTATTTTTAAGGGCTTTGTCATGAATATAAAAATAAGCATTTATATACAATAAAAATAAATATTGTTTATGATGAAAAATTAGAGTAAACTATTTTTATTATAAAATAAACAATCCAAAAGTATACATGTTGTACAGTAGGCTATATAAAAAAAATCATTTTTTTCATATACAACATATTTATTTTCATATTGCTTATTTTATTTTATTGTCTCGTGTTATTTGTAATTTGTAAGCCATTAAGCTATGAATTTATATTCTAATACAATATTTGATAGCGATTAAGTTGGGGGGGCAATCCATGGCAGGGGGGCATTTTAGCGCATAACACCGGGAACCAGAGCAGTGGAAAAGGGGTAATAGTTTATGTAGTGGCTACGCCCACAGACGTACTGCGCATGCACCACCTGTTCCTGGTTCGTGTGTGGAGTCTATGAGCGAACTCTGTCATGCGTCCGTTATTGTTAACAAGTCAAACAAAACATACAACAATGGGGAGGTTTAATATCTGCCTGTAGTTGGACAGCTGACAGGGGTCAGGGTTGTTTTTTTTAATGTGTGGTTTAATAACTGCTAATTTAGAAGATTTTTGGAACAAAGTTTGTAAAAAAAAAAAAAAAAAAAACACTATTTTAAACAGGGGTTACAGGGCCTTATGTTTCCAGTTTTGTTACAAAAGGGATTAGATTTCTGTAGGGGTGGAGATATATGTTAAACTAACAACACAAAGAGCTTTTTATACATTCAGACGCTTTCCTTCCATGCTATTTGAAATGAAAACAATTTAGCTTAACGCCATTTATGTTCAAATGTTTAAGTCGTTTGTTTCAAAGTGCATGTGTGGTCACTATACTAGAGAGCAACTTTGTTATCTATAATAATTTTTCTTTTAATTGGCGCTACATTTTCTAAGGTATAGAGAAATGTTCATTCCATCATATCTTAGAAGTGTATACCTTAGAAAATGTAGCTCTACTAGATGTCCACTAGATGTCAGTAAAATAAAACTTTTTGTGTAACTATTGGCTGGGAAACCGCGACATGTGTCGGGACATGAGGTGTGTTGGGTAATTTTGCTTGCTGACTTCCGGCAAAGCGATGAACTGGTTGCGTTCCATGCCACAGTCCACTTTAAAGAGTGCTCCGAACTTCTTGGTGCCCTTAACAAAATTCAGAACACACCCGCTGTGTTCCAATCAGGAAGTGTACACTGCACAGGGTGTTAAGTGCCATGTTAAGTGCGATTCCATACCGCATGCAGGGAACTGCTTCGTTCAAAAGGGAACTGAAAACGGGGTAGGGAACAAATGAACAATGGGTCTCCACTTGACCGGAAGTGGGCATGAAGAAAAATTCCCATCAGTCATTGCGCCTCGGTGAAGCGCGGAAAAAAATGGAGCTTGCAATGTGCAAATGGATCTATTTTGTTTATTATAGAGGATACTATAATATTACACAATGAAATTAAATTTAATCCACAAATCCCTATTATATAATATAAGCTAGTAAAAAAACATGCGCGATAATAATTTCTCCACTAATCTTGTCAATTAATATAATACATTATTCACGAATTATACGCATTTCAATAGTATATGTTTTATATTGGGGTTGGTTTTTGTTCTAATAAATGTGAAATTTCCACAGTAGAAGATGCTTACGTTACCATTGTAACGCACGGAGGAAGTGACGTTTAAGAATGTCGAATTTAAAGCAACCTTCTCAGTAGGCCGACTTTAGTCTCGACTCTATGACGCAATCGGCCTTCTAATGCTCCCTTCGAAGGACGCGGCCGCGGAATTGAGACACGCCGAAGACGCCACACTGACGTCACGGTGTGTCTGGCTCAATCTGTACGGACTTTCCTAAACAAACCCCAGCAGCATGGTTTAGTCGTTATTTGTGGAGGAGGATTTGATACACTCGATCGACCCTGAAACGACCACCGGACTACGTGCATCATGGACTACGTGCACTGTAGTCAAGATCCAAATCAGTCGTGTGGTTGTGTGCGGAAACAAAGCGCCCGACGTTATTAGCTACTTTTTTTTGTGTCGAGAAAGAATTTAATATTCCGAAATTTAATCACCATTGTAAACCTAATTGCCGTAACCTGCAATGTGTAAAACGTAAAACCAACAAGGAGATGTTCGTTAGACTGGAAGTCTTTTAGTTTCTTCCTCCTTGACAAGTTATTGATTATTTATGCTGCTTTAAATTTCCCCTGAACATTCTAGCAGACAGAGATGTCAGAGGGTGGAAGTGGCAGCCGGGACTGGGACTGGAGCAGTCCACAATGTCGTGCCCAAATGGATGAGATCTTTTTTCGCCAGCATGACTACATTCAGGCGAAAAGTAATGAACATAAGGAGTTCTGGACTTTCTTTGAGCGCTTTCAGCGGTTTAAAGCCAAAAAGGAGATCGGAAACTCAAAACCCAGCAAAAGTGGTGCAGATTTTCGGAAAAAGTGTGCAAGTGGCACAGTGGACCTTGGTCTCCCAAAGGAGTACGATGCCCGATACAGGATAAACATCTTTGTAAAAACCCGAGATGTTGAGGATCGTCTGGGAGGCACACATGGTAGGAGACACAGGGTTTGCCCGACTGACCCAAACAGCCAGGAGGTCACAGATTGTCGGCTTGTTCTTCTTCATTTTCTGGACTTCACTCAAAAGCAGAGCTTCTGTAAACTCGTCAAGCTGCGACGTGAACAAAAGAGCTTGCCCATCTTCCATTACTGTGACCGGATTGTGGAGCTGATCCAAACCCACCCGGTGGTGGTGGTGGCCGGAGACACTGGCTGTGGGAAGTCCACACAGGTGCCCCAGTACCTGCTGGCGTCTGGCTTTACCAATATAGCCTGTACTCAGCCTCGCCGCCTTGCCTGCATTTCCCTTGCTAAGAGAGTGAGCTTTGAGAGTCTCAACCAGTATGGTTCCAAGGTGAGAAAGAGCTTTTTATATGCTGATTAACATCAGAGTGTTTATTTAGCCTCACTACTGACTTTTACAGTGCATCCGGGAAGTATTCACAGCGGATCGCTTTTTCCACATTTAATGTCATGCCTTATTCTAAAATGAATAAAAAAAATTCTCAGAATTCTACACACAACACCCCATAATGACAACATTAAGATTTTAGCAAATTTATTTTAAAAAAATGAGAAAGCACATGTACATAAGTATTCACAGCCTTTGCAAAATTGAGCTCAGGCGCATCCTCTTTCCCTTGATCATCCTTGAGATGTTTCTGCAGCTTAAATAGAGTTCACCTGTGGTAAAAGGCACAAATCTGGGGAAGTTTACAGAAAATTTCTCAATGAGCACAGTGGCCTCCATCATCCGTAAGTGGAAGAAGTTCGAAACCACCAGGACTCTTCCTAGAGCTGACCGGCCATCTAAACCAACTGATCGGGGGAGAAGGGCCTTAGTCAGTGAGGTGACCAAGAACCCGATGGTCACTCTGTCAGAGCTCCAGAGGTCATCTGTGGAAAGAGGAGAACCTTCCAGAAGGACAACCATCTCTGCAGCAATCCACCAATCAGGTCTATATGGTAGATTGTCCAGACAGAAACCACTCCTTAGTAAAAGGCACATGGCAGCCCGTCTGGAGTTTGCCAAAAGGCACCTGAAGGACTCTCAGGCCATGAGAAACGAAATTCTCAGGTCTGATGAGACTCTCTGGCCACTCTACCATATAGGCCTGATTGGTGGATTCCTTCTGGAAGATTCTCCTCTCTTCAATGTAAATACTTACAGTTAATACAGTGAATACTAATGTATTGCTTGATGTGGAAACATCTCAAGGATGATCAGGGAAACAGGAAGCACCTGAGCTCAATTTTGCAAGGGCTGTGAATACTTGTGTAAATTAGCAAAAATCTAAAATAAACTTTTTTTGTCTTGTGTGTAGAATTCTGAGAAAAAATGAATTTAATCCATTTTAGAATAACGCTGTGACAGAACAAAATGTGGAAAAAGTGATGCGCTATGAATACTTTCCGGATGCACTGTATGCGACCATTTTATGTAAAACTTTACAGGTGCGTGTGTAATGCCACACTTTAATGTCACGTTTTAAAAATACAAAAATAATAATCAAACAGTAAATGCATTGAGGAAAGATGCTTACTGCTAATTGTGACATTTAGTCTGTAAAAGTGTGTGAGGTAATGACCGTCTCTCACATTTTAACACAAATAATTGACGATTTTATATACTATGTAATTATTGTTAAATTGTATTATAATGGCATTTAATTAGAGAAATTGTAGAACCGGAATTCGTAAATGGACAGACCGAAAACATTTTTATTAACAGTTCAAGAATCAGGGCCTTTTAGATTGAAACGGTTCTGTTTCATCCGACCTTTTTCCGTCTGCAAATACACTCTTGGAGCAGGATCATATGACAACGTGGCTTAAAGTCACAGGCTTGTAGAAAACACAACCAACTACAAATTCACTGTTCCTCTGGGTACTCTGGTTTCCTTACACAGTCCACAGACATGCAGATGAAGCTAATTGCTGCCCCCGAATTGCTCACTGTGTTTGAATAAGTGTGTGAATGCGTGTGCCCTGCGATGGACTGGCACTCCTTCCAGTGTATAACCTTCCTAGTGCCCAAAGTTCTTTAGGATAGATTTTAGGCCTCCTGCATCCCTGTACAGGATAAGTGGCATAGAAGATGAATGAATGTATTAATTAATTAATTTTATCACTAAGGATATATCGTGATTGCAATAAGTGCAGCTGTTGTAATGAATATTTTTATTAAAAGATGTATTTGATGGATAGATATTATTTATAATATAAAACAATTATAGATTTTCTGTATTTTTAGTGTTTGTAACATTAATAATGAAGATATTCAGAACGCATGGAATAATATAATAAAAAAAGTGTTAAACAATCCAGAACATATTTTATATTTTATATTGTCCAAAGTGGCTTCATTTAGCTTTGATGACAGCTTGGCAAACTCATGGCATTCTCTCATTCGATTCAGGAGGTAGTCATAGGAATGTTTTTTTAGTTTGCAGGTGTGCTTTATCAAGACCTAATCTGTGACATTTCTTGCCTTTTCAAAGTACATTAGGCACATTAATAAGTCTTAATAAGTTTATTTAGAATGACCAGCCTCAGAAATCACTTCAGGTTAGAGACCACATAAAGTTAAATTTGATGCAGAAATCATAAAGTTTCATTAGAGAGACACTGATATTCCTCTGACAGATTCATACAAAATACATCTGTAAGTCTATATTGGTGAGTTATATGAATAAAATTTTGACTATATGGCATGTAAGTCTTAGAATAGAAGTACCTTCTGGTGAAGGGGAAATAATTTAATGGACAATTCAGGAATATGGAAATCATAACTCAAGAGGAGATCAATTCCACTTACTTTCTTTATCTTGATATATAAAAACAGATACCGTTAAACAGGTACCATTAATACATTTGAAAGCTATTGCTTGTATATTTACATCAACATAGTCTTTAAGATATAATGTTTTTTTTTATTGCAAATCAGTCTGCTGTTGTTGCTGTGCTGCAATTTCAGTCTAAAACACTGCATGTATATTTAATTTTGACTATAGTATACCATTATTAATGCATACTTAGGCCTGAAACTGTAAATGTGTGGTTAAAGGAGCTTTTTATGAGCTTTTTGTGTTTAGACAGAACAAGCAACGAAGTCTCCTTTAGTATTATTTCCACTGATATGGTAGTGGTCGTGAATGGGGACCAAGTTTGAAAAAGGTGGCAGAACAATTCCGAGAGAGATTTTTTTAAGATGGCTACAAATAACAGCCACCAAGTAATCAAACCTGTTCCACCATGCTGCCATGTTATATCGTGTTATATTTTATTGTATTGTATTATATTAGTATATTTACCATCTCTAATTTGTATGTGTAATTTTTGTATAGGCAGTGTCAGGCATTTAAAGCAAATACTCAAATATACAATATAACTCATTTAGTGTTAAGAAGTGCTACTTTGTTTATTTCTAATTCTGTGGGTAGCCATGTTGGTTTGACATCCTGCATCTGGCTGCCTGTGAGAGAACAGGCTTAAATGGTATAGTACAGTTTTCAATAATGAGTGCTCAAAAACTCATGACATGAATGGTCTTAGGGTGCATTACTGTTGGCATGACTGATAGTAGCGCCAAGCTTGTCCAGAGAAGAAAAGGTGAGCACCATCATCGGTCCTGTGTTCTGCCAACAGTAAAGCATCCTGAATTACTATTAATGATGGAATGCAAAGGTATCACATGCTTCCTTTGCGAAATGTGACACCAATTCTGCATATTTTTAAACTGCTGCTCACGCACCATCAAGGGGTGGGAGGAAAGTACTTTTAGCTTGAGCTTGCAGATGGCTCATTACTGGAGATCTCTGAGACTCTCACTGGCTGATCACTCTGCTCATACTGGGGACAATGAGTATGTTTCAGCATAACCACATACTGTAAGAGGTTTAGAATTTCAGTAAGCTTCTATTCAAACAAGATCCTCAAGGTTGGTGTCAAAAAAAAGAAAAAGCTACTGCTAAGAGTAACTCATAGAAATATCTAAAATGCCAGAAGTAGCCTTTATGCTTATGTTATGCTTGTTCCTCCCTCAGGTTGGCTACCAGATCCGGTTTGAGAGCAGGCGCACATCAAGCACTAAACTACTGTTCCTTACTGAGGGTCTGCTCCTCAAGCAGATACAACATGATGCAATGTTATCCCAGTACCATGTGGTGATTGTGGATGAAGTTCATGAAAGACACCTGCACTGTGACTTCCTGTTGGGTGTGCTGCACTCTTTGCTTCACAGACGACCAGACCTGCGCTTAGTTCTTATGTCTGCCACCATCAACATCAAAGTTTTCTCCAGCTACTTCAACAATGCACCTGTGCTGCAGGTTCCAGGTAGACTCTTTCCTATTCAGGTAAGTACTCATAAAAACTGCCTCCACATTAGTTTTGTATAACGGTGTTACTTGGACAGTAGTCCTTAGCTTCTTTTAACAATAAGAGCTTATACATAGTGTAATCTAAAACAAATAATAATAATTTTATTTATTTATTTACAAAATTCTTGGTTGTGAGTTCTTCATAATAGACATAATACTTTGCAAGGGTTCCCAGTACATGAAAAGATGGAGGAGTGGTGCCAGAGCTTTTATTGATAGGAATGAAATGTATTATTGTATATTTGTTGCATACATTTTTTTTTTCATTTTGATGAGTACAGCTTACATTTCATGAAAATCTTTAGACTATTTAATTTTGAGTTTGAGTAAATTACTATTCATAGAGTATGAATGCCATGTTCGGGGAATTGTTGAAAACCTCGGGCAAGACTTGACAGTAGTCCTGAAGACGATCATCGACAGCCTTAACAAACGAGGGAAGGGCACAGGTGGTCATCACTACATGGGCTAGCTCAAAACATATTCATGGAAGGTTCAATAGGAAGGAAAAGCGTGTTAGGGAAAGTTGCACAAGCAATAGGGATGGCCGCAGCTCTAAGAACATTGTATATCAAAACCGTTTCAAGAACTGGGGAAAGTTTCACAATGAGTGGTGTTAGGCTGAAGTCAGTGCATCAAAAGCCACCTTGCACAGAGGTCGTCAGGAAATGTAACTGTTACATTCCTAGTCAACGTCAGAAGTATCATACTTGGGCAACGGAGATAGAACTGGACCATTGTTCAGTGGTCCAAAGTCCTCTTTTCAGATGTAAAGTAATTTTATTTTATTTTAAAATTAAGTTTTCCTGAGTCTGAATAAAGAGTGGAAAGGCACAGAATCCTTGCTTTAAGTCAAATGTGGAATTTTCACATTAATTGGTGATTTTGGGTGCAATGTCATCTAGGGTTGAGTATCGTTTGGGTTTATGATACTGGTGCCAAAATGATACTTTTAAAACAGTACCGGTGCCTAAACAGTGCCTGAACTACTACTTACAAAAACAAATGGAGCCACAAAAATGGTGGATAACATTAAAGAATGTCTTATTTAAAAAATATATATTTTAAATAAACAATATGCTAAAGTTTAAAGTATACATAAATATAAGTAAATACAGAAAATACAAGTGTGTATATATATATATATATATATATATATATATACAATTTACATAGTAAATACAACTAACTTGCATATTACCTAACACAACTACAATAATTTAACAACAATAACAGCAAAGTAGTTGGTATTCCTGGTATGCTACAAACCCACTTTAAATTTCAGCCTTAGGGTTAGGGTTAGTCTGACTGGGGCCAGGGACGCCCACACTGCCAGCTGATGTCCGCAAGATGTTAAACACGATGCATCCCTCTGTTTTTACCTAAAATTCTGTGTGTTCTCAAATGTTTAATTAGGTTTGACGTGTTTCCTCCTTTACAAGCAACGGCATTGGAATCCATTTTTCAAATTTTAGAATGTTTAGCTTTGGGCCCTATTACGTATTTAACGTGTATAGCTTAGCGAGCTAGTGCTACCTGCTTCCTGCAGTAAGTATAATTACTGGTTGGAATATGAAAACAACATGGACACTGGTGTTACTACAGATTTGTATTATTAGAGTATTCCGACTCGTGTATTTACGTGCATTTTCTCAGTTAGGAAATTATTTTTTTACGTGCGTTGTGGCTGATAATGCTTCTTGCGTCCGTTTCAGAGAACTAGTGGACAAATATTTCAATCTATTGAAGTGAGGCATCGAAGTCTGCATTCTAATTTTGTTCTAGTGCCGGGTACATGGGTATATATTTGGTACCCAACCGTAATATCATCTGCTGATGTTGGTCCACTTTGTTTTGTTAATATAGAAAACAAACATTTCTGTACTTTTTTTGAATAATCTTCATATATTCTAATATTTTGAGATACTGGATTTTTCATTTTCATTATGTGTAAACTGTAATCATTGAAATTAAAACAAGAACAGGCTTTTTATTTATGTGCATTGATCACCCATAACATTATGACCACCTGCCTAATATCTAGTAAGTCCCGCCTTTGCCGCCAGAACGGTGATGCACTGTGTGTCCCGACACCTTTCTATTGGGAATAGCAGCACTAACTTCTATTGAATTTTTTTTCTATTATTGGATTGAACTACATGGGCCAACTTTCTACTCATGTACATCTGCCATGGCCCTGTCTCCGGTTAACCAGTTTTTCTTTTACTAGGTCCTGACCACTGCAGACTAGGAACATCCCACAAGAACTGTATATTGAAACTTGCTTTGACCCCGTAGTCTAGTCATCTAGTCACAATTGGTCCTCGTCACATTAGCTACAGTACAGTTACCATAGCTTGTTACAATGGCACCTGGAAATGGGTTGGATATATAAGACAGCAAGTTACCCTTTTTTCCTGAGTTTTATGTGCTGGAAGCAGATAACATTGGCAAAATAAGAATTTGAGTGACTTTAACAAGGGACGAATTGTAATGGCTAGACGACTGGGTCAGAGAAAGTGCCAAACTGTAGCTGTTGTGCCATGTTCCTGGTCTGCAATTGCCAGGATCTCCTAATGTGGTCAAAGGAAGAAGAAATGGTCACCCAGCAATAGGATCATGGGCCACTAAGACTTATTGATGCATGTGGGAAGTAAAAGGCTGGCTTGTGTATTCTCATCCAACAAAAGAGCTACTGTGGCTCAAATTGCTGAAAAGATTAGTTTTCATTCTGATAAAATTTGCCGTATAACATGTCGCCAACTTGCCAAAGTGAATCTGCATTACAAGGAGAACATGAAAATACTGGCCTTCCATGTGAAAATGTTCCTTTTCTTTCATGTCAAAATGCTTCACAACCGCCAAGTGTAATCAAGTCTGCAAGTAATGTGATACATCAGAGGGTTGACGATAATGAGCTTTAAGATTTATTTACTGTATATACTGTATGGGCATTCTGTGTTTCAATCATTATAACACATGGTTTAGCTGATAAATAAATGTATGGTAGTGGAGAAAGGATTTATCCAAACAAGTACAAAACTACCTTTCATTTCCATGTCATAACATCTTCAGTTGCAATTTTGTGGTAATGAGAAGGATATTGCTATGTCTTTGTTTAGGTAATATATCAGCCCATCCCTCATGAAGATCAGGTGTCTCAAATGGAGAAGCTGAACCCAAGACCATATCTGCGTGTGCTGCAGGGCATTGATCAATGCTATCCCACTGAGGAGCGAGGTGATCTGCTGATTTTCCTAAGTGGTATGGCTGAAATCTCCACTATAATGGAGGCATGCAAAACCTATGCTGTACACACCGGTCGCTGGATCATACTGCCCCTGCACAGTACCTTGTCGTTAGAACAGCAGAACAAGGTAAACACTTTGTAAACAGTTTGGTTAAAGAAACTGCAGTCATTTAAACCAGTGATGTATAAACAATATATTTTAAGCTGAAGAAATATTCTTCTTTATATAGAATATAATATATCTAAAAAACAAAATAAAAATGTTTTAGTTTTACCTTAGTAGGAGGTTCATTGAATCCTAAATTTTAGCAGTGTGTCAGATTAATAAGCAGTCACTGCTTTACAGATTTTTTTAAATGTTATGTGGTACCATAATATGTCATTTTATTTTACGTGGGAAAATCATAGACTTTGAAATGAATAGAATATGTCCTGATGGACTCATATACTGCTGACCATATACACTGCTTGTCAAAAAACAAAAAATTTGGATCATGTTTAGTTTAAATTACACCGCACATTCCCCATGACATTGTTCGACAGCCTCATGGAACATCGCAGCATTTACTGTCGGAGCTGTAATGAGATTTGCCCAAGATGTTGTATTGATGACCCCCTGTTGTCTGGTAACCAGGTCATTAAAACTGTGGTAAACTCAATGTGAAATTTTTAGGGATTACATGTTCTTGCCAAATCATGCATCTTACATATCTGATATAGTCTCATGGGGACAAAAGATATAGCACACTGGATAACTGGAGATGACAAATTGGCAAACTTGTTCTGTAGTGAGTTCCAACCTGTAACTGTGAAGAAATATGAAGATGCCCTGGCACTTTAGAAATTTGGTCTTCTCTGGCTACCATAAGCCCAACACAGTTTGGCTTCTACTTCACATAGATAAGAGGTTAGAACGTTTGTTTATTTAGATCCAAATGGTGACTTCTTTTTTGTTCAGGCAGTGTATTGCTAAAAGGGAAGGGTTTTACCTATTTTACTGGTCAGTGGTTCCAGAAAAAGTAGTGGCTTTGCTGTGGCCATAACCAGGATAAATCTATTAGTAAAAAATAATGAATTAATGAATATTTGTTTTGTTAAATTCAATATTTGTCCTTGTAAGGTCTTTGACATTGCTCCCCCTGGCTTGAGGAAATGCATCATTGCCACCAACATAGCTGAAACCTCGGTGACCATTGATGGGGTGCGCTTTGTAGTCGATTCAGGTACCATATCTCCCCTAAAGAAAATGTACTTTGTAAAGAAAACATTTTATTTTCTACCATTGTTTGACTTTTACTTTAATATTCATAACTATATTTTCTAGTCTGAGATTGACCTTCTTGACTGTTTTATTCTGTAGGCAAAGTAAAGGAAATGACTTTTGATCAAAAGGCCAAAATGCAGAGACTTCAGGAGTTCTGGATTAGTCGGGCCAGTTCTGAGCAAAGGAAAGGTCGTGCAGGCCGAACAGGGCCAGGAGTTTGCTACCGGCTCTATTCAGAGTCAGACTATGAGGCCTTTCCCCCTTACCCTATCCCCGAGATACATCGAGTGCCTCTAGACTTGTTAGTGCTACAGGTACAAATTCTCTCTAAAACTCAACCTGGGTGGTATTTAAGTCAATAAAATGATTCTAACAAAAAGCATGACCATATACTGCAACAATGGTATAGCAAGACCAGGGTTAAATGTGGAGTGATGGGGGTTTTTGGGATTGAAATGTTGTCTATACACCGTGATGCAAATCTATAACTGCTCAAACCGAACAAAAAAAGAGCAAGCCTGCTTTTAAAAAAAAAACAAAAAAAACAATCTAAAACAGCAAGGAGTCATAGACAAAGAGAAGAGGCAATGCCAACCCCTGTGTATATTAACTGAAGCGTATAAAATGTGTTTGCTGAATCGGCCATACACTAATTACTGAGAAGGTGATCATTGGTGTTAATGTCATCATTGATGGTAGTCAGTGAGGTTGGGGCTAGTGCTACTTGTTTTTGCCATGTTGGCTAGCTTGTTGTTATCATTGCTATCTATTACCACACTATTGGTGCTGTTCTGCAATTTCAATCTGTATGATTGCATAAAGGGTTGCATAAATGTTTGAAGCTAGCTATGGAAGAACAGTACTAATAGTCACTAAGGCATATATCTTTTTTATGATCTACTTTATTAGAGGTACCTGTTCAACTGCTAGGTAATGCAAATATCTAATCAGCCAGTGTACAAAGTCATATGAGGCTTGATTTCTGCTTTAAATGTATTTATTTATTTATTTTTATTTATCTTTGTGTGTGTGTCTAAAAACATAATAAAAATCACCTGATCATAGCAGGTTTCAGGCCTCAGACAAATAACAACATAAAACTTTTTTTTACTGTGCCTTTATTTCTTTAACAAAAATGAATCCCAAAAAAAAAAAAAAACTGTGGGCTGTACTGTACTAAATACCTCCTATGATTCAATAGCTTGTGGATCCATCAATAGCTCCATCTTTAGCAGCAATAGCTTAAAGTAATTTCCTTCTGAGTGTTTGGTCCTGAGCTTGGGGAACTGTATGGTGTAAAAGCAAAATGGTCAACATTACTACACATATGCTATATTATTTGTTTTTGTTCATTTTTGTATAGATGAAGAGTATGGATCTGGGAGATCCTTGTTCTTTTAACTTCATAGACCCTCCTGCAGCCTTTAGCATTCAGACATCTATGAGGTTTCTAAAGGAACAAGGAGCTCTAGATGTTCAGGGAGAACTCACCCCCATTGGCAATCTGCTGGCCAAGCTGCCTGTGGATGTCCTTATTGGTATGCAACATTATAATGTCATTTTATATTTGATACGGGTTCTGATGATCGATCAGAAATAAAATTTAAAGTGTTTTTGTGCGTTAATATTAGGTAAGATGCTAGTCCTTGGTTCACTATTCAACCTTGTGGAGCCAGTGTTGACTGTAGCTGCAGCACTGAGCGTTCAGTCACCATTTCTGCGCAGTGCTCAACACAACCCAGATTGCACCACTGCCCGCCAACCTCTGCAAAGTGACCTTGGAGACCCCTTCACTCTGCTCAACACCTTCAATGCATGGGTCCAGGTCAGCCAGCTATATTTGTAATTAAGTCAAATGTCATCTTTGTGGTATTTTATAAATGATGATGGTCATTGCTACAGGGTCCAAATATAAAAGCAGCAGGATATTAACAATTCTGTTGATATCCATGAGACTTTTTTTTTTTCTTCTTAGGTGAAAAGGGATAGAGAGGGAGGGTCCAGAAAATGGTGCAAAAGAAGAGGACTAGAGGAACAGAGACTGTATGAGATGGCCAACCTGAGGCGACAGTTTAAGGTATGCAAGTTTGTGTATTTATGTTTTTGTATAAATAAGGGCTGTCAACATCAATGTATTAACACTTTCAACTTATTAAAGATCTTTAACATGTTAAAATGATTTGATGCAAATAAATTCTAATTCCTCAAATTTTGTTAAATCAGATGTACCTTGTCAACCTGAGGGAGTACTGACTCACTAGTGACCCATATTCATTTTGCGTTAATGAATTGATTTCACATCATAAAAATGAACACGGTAAAAATCAGTTATCTAATGACAGTTCGAGGGTAAGCCCCTAGGGTAAATCTGGGCTTAAGGCATTTTCGAAATCATCCCTCCATGTGTTATCTGTGAATCTGAATATGCTTTATGCATTATTAAGGACCTGTTGAGGAGTCACGGGCTAGTTGAGCCTGAGTCAGGCTATGTGGCTGAGGACCAGGCCCAGCGCAGAAAGAGACTCGGTGAACGTCAAAGACTTCAACAGCTGAAGAGGGAACATGATTTAACAGAGAACAGCCGTAGGAAAGTGTTGCATCTGGAGGACGGCGAGGAGCAAGGGTCATCATGTGACTCAGAAGAAGAAGCAGCAGGGTCAACCAAGAAGGACAAAAAGTCTGGAGCACAGGAAGTAGACATACAGGTGATTAACTTGTAAGAAAGCAGCACAAATAGGCTAGGCATCATTATTTTTTTTTTCTTTGAAATGTATGATTTTTCTTGTTGGGTGGGACAAATAACGTGATTTTAGAAATGCTGGGTGACGATTTAGAACTTTGCTCTTTCCTGCACAGAATTGCTTTTGTAAGCTTCCTGTATAAGACATTGCAAGGCTACACTTGCACCCTTCTTCACAGCACAACACAGCACAAAGAAATCTTAAAACTGCAGCACGAAGGAATCTTAGAACTGCAGCAAAGAGGAATCTTAGAACTGCTAAGATCATTTGCTTGGGGTGCACTATAGACACATAGACATTAGATGAGGGTCTTACGGTAAAAGGGTAATTCTATTAGGGAATAAGGCAAAAGGAGAGTGTTTTAAGGTGGGGAAAAAGAAAATAAGCGGAGGGCAGAAGTGATGGTGTGCACGTGTAGGTCCAGAGGCATTGCCCAGCTGGCATGGGAACACTTGGCTGGCGAGTGATGGTATCAGGCAAAGTGGGCACGCGTGGGCAGTGGCTCCTGAATACGTCTCCTTTTGCTGTCTTAGCCAACTGGCCCCACCCAGCTCTTCTAGGTGTGGCTGCAGCGGTGATGCCGGGGCTTTTTCCTCTTTGGCAGCAGGATCGCGAAGGCTAGCTCTCGGCAAGGGTGACAGTGGTGCTGGCAGCTCATGCAGACTGTCAGGGGCTTTTGAAGTCCCTTGGATGCATGGCATCCCATTTTGAACAAACACTTTGAAACAAGGGTTGTAGAATTTGGCTCTGATTATTTAACTTATTTTTGTAGTCACATTCCTGGTGACAAATTTCATGGTCGATCAGAGCCATCAATGAACCATTTGTACTGTGCGATTAAACTGATTATTAATCGATCATTGATTGGTTTATGCAAATGTTGATGATTGATTATGGAATGGTTACTGACTCCCATCACTAGTAGTGTTTGCGCCTCCTTTTGTTGTTATTATAACTCCTATGTTTCTGAAAATACATTTTCAATGGTGAGGTCAGGTATTGATGTTGGGTGAGGGGGCTTGGGGCAAAGTCAGTTAATTCCAAACTTGGTCTGAGGGGTTTAGGTCAACCTCTCAAGTTCTTCCACACCCACCTTGTCATGCTGGAACATGCTTTCTTTTTTGGTTGAAGGAAACTGTCAATGTTTTGCACCAAATACATATTTTAAATTATGGCCAAAAATGGTATACTTTGGCTTTATCAAAACGTACACTGACACATGATTGCACACAAAGCAGAAACAGATAGATAAAGAGAACTTTATTAGGAACACTACAAATACAATAAGTGGGACTTTCCTTTGCTCTCAGAACAATTCCTGTAGGTTTTTCAGGTGCACCTTATCCTATGAAACTCGAGAAATACTCAGCTGGCTCCAACAATCATGCCACAGTCATTATGTCCCTCCATTTGAATGTGCTGGCCCTTATCTGCATGACTTTATTTGTATGATCATATGCATTGCACTGCGCCACATGATTAGCTTAGTGTACATTAACTTATGGAGAAAATACTTTCAAAAAATGGCAAGCTTGACAGTGCTGGCACTTTAACCCCAGCCTCATGATCTGTTACACAAAGCCTCAAAATTCCTGCATCTCCCTTATAATTCCTTCATCTGTTTTTGTAGGGGTGTCTTTTTCCTTGTAATTTCATTATGATGCCCCATTTCCTTTACTTGTTAATATTTTCACAGTGTTACATGTGGTCCATGGCTTCAGCAAACGGTTTAAACAAAGTTTTTAAGTCGAGTCAAGGAGGCTTTTATTGTCATTTCAACCATATTCAGTTTAGTATACAGTGAAACGAAACGACATTCCTACAGGACCAAGGTGCTACATACAACATAGAGTAACAAAACTAACTTGTCAACTAAGAAAACAAATTAGCTGAACAAATTAGTTGAACGGTTACGATATGCAAACTGCAGTCTAGTGTGGGTGGCAGCAGGGTCTTGATGTATCTTATGACGAGCTGCTCAAAGCACTTCATGATGATGGGTGTGAATGCAACAGGATGGTAGTCATTGAAAAAGGACACAGAAGACTTCTTCAGAATGGGGACGAGGATGGTGGACGTGAAGCATGTGGGAACGTTGGTGTTGCTCAGAGAGAAGTTGAAGATGTCGGTGAGAGCATCTTCCAGCTGTTCAGCCCTTTCTCTGAGCACTCTGCCAGGGATATTCTCTGGTCCAGCAGCTTTACGTGGGTTGACCCTGCTTAGAGTGTACCTCACATCAGTTGTGGTGAGACATAGCACCTGGTTGTTCGGAGGAGGGGCTGTCTTCCTCGCTGTCACATCGTTCTGCATGTCGAACCAAGCGTAGAAGCTATTCAGCGCATCCCGAAGGGTGCCATCACTGTTACAGAAACAGATAGTCTGGGACTTTTACCGATATGCATCACTCCATTTCCACACACATTTCCAATGAGCACCTGACTCATTTTGTCCCCGACTTATGAAAAAATCTGACTTACGAACATGCTCGTGGAACAGGATTCATTTGTAAGTAGGGGACTACCTGTATTCTAAAGCAGAATGATTGGAAATGTAAAAAAATTTCAGTCTCCAGCTCTGCTAGTCACGATTAGTTTATTCTGCTATTTATGGAATTGTACGTGTTGGGGGAGCAAAATAACTGGTTAAATAGGCAAATGGGTAATAATAATAATCTGTTGTAAATAAATGGTGTTTGTGGAACTGTTGCATAAAAGCAGTATTAGACTTGAGGTTGTGCTGTTGTGCAGAATATCAGCATGGTTGTCATGCCTTCAGAACGCACTCATGCTAATGACTGCATCACAGCCATCTAGCACATCTGCACTATGAAATAATGAACTACCCAGGATCAAAATATTGTGGAGTAATTTATAAAACTGATTCAAGATGTGGAAGCTTAATACTGGTACATACTATATCTTTAAAAAGTTGTTGTGTTATTCTTGTCACAGGAAGTGAAGTTCAAACTGCGGCATGATATTAGCAAGCTTCAAGGGGATGCATACGTCAGTGCAACATTGTCATCTCAGCAACAGGCTCTTTTTAGACTGGTGCTGTGCCGTGGCCTGTATCCACAGCTGGCCCTGCCTGATGAGCACAACTCTGCCCGTAAAGACTCAGAGCAGGCATGCACAAACACACACAAACAAATACACATACATTGGATTTACACTGGATGTTCACTGGATTTGATCAGCTTTGGTTAAGACTTTAATATACTTCTCCTGAGAAATGATTGAACTTCATCATATTACATGTAGAACTTTTTTTTCTTCTTTGTTTAGGTGTTTCACACTCGTAATAAGCAAGGTGTTGTGATTCACCCCACCAGTGTTTTTGCTAGTAATCCGGATTCGCTGCACATCACTCAATATGAGTCCAGTAAGTTTGGTAGACCTCTCTTAAACCACCGATATTTTAAAAATGTTTCCACATGTTCTTACCCCTTCTTTCTATGTCTGTTTTTCCATTTGTCTAGGTGCTGAGAATGGGCAGAGCAATATGCATCAGCTGCTGGCTTTTGTAACTCTGCTTGAAACAAACAAGCCTTATGTGTCAAATTGCGTAAGAGCCCCTGCCCTGCAGGTTAGAAAAATGCCGAGTAACATTAAACATTAAAACGTATAAAGGGATGTAAAAGTAGCTTAGGTAACAGTAGTTGAAGTAACAGGTCATGATGCACTGTTTAACCATGGTCCAGTACAAATGTACCTTTTACTTTCAGCACACCTGACCTAGCTTAATTTTAAAATAAATTTGGGGGGGGCTGTCATGGTGATTCACTCAAAAGAGGCACCAAATATTTTGTAGTTAATTTTTCCATGTGCCTGAACATATCGGAACCAGTGACAGTATCTGACACTTTCTCATACCACCTTCTTAGACGCACACAATTTTGCCCTTTTTGCTCTCTGACCTGTTGAATAAGTCCTCCAAGTGTCCTGTGTGAGGCGTTTTAGAGATTTCTTAGGCGAGTGCTGCAGACAAAGTTGCTGTTTGTGTCCTGTGACATTTCCAGACGGTCTCCACTATGAGAAAGAATCAATGATCCGTCATTTTCAGTTTCCACACCATCCTCTGAATCACATTCTTTGAAGGTACGACAGGAACACCATATTTCTTCCTAAATTCACTCTGACATCATTTACACGAATTGGTGATCCAATAGGTTCGCACTCTAAAGACACACTGCTCATCACCATCCTGGTCGAGTGACTGAGTTAAGGGGTATGGCGTTAAACAGTGCTATGCCTGTCTGTCTACCTCATTAGTTAGACTCGGGCATCCTGGCGTGTTTGTTCCATATGCTAAGTAGCACATTGTACGTTGTGTCCTTCAGATCCTTCAGGTTTGTCCTAGCAAGAGTTTTACAGAATATTCAGGACGTCTTTCGAGTGAATCACCCAGTAGACTTCATAAATTCTGTGATTTTATCCATTAGGACCTAAAGAACAATTATGTTGTCCTTAGCGCTCCAAAAAAAAAAAAAAAAATGGCAGACTTGTAATGTAAAACATTCGTAAAATTCATATAACGGAAAAAAAAAATTGGGGACACTTCATACTTCTAAGATAACCTAAAACTAAATTACCAGCCAAATTTTTAAAACAAAATGCACAAGCTTATTTAATTATTAAGAATTATTAACTTTGTAAACTGAAAACTTTTGACAATGACAATTAATAATGGAACTCCACTTTACTCATAAGTCCTCCTCTCCCTCTAGGTTTTGCTGCTGGTGGCAAACTCAATAGACAGCAATGCAGACTGCACACAGCTGGTGGTTGATGGTTGGCTAGAGTTGGTTATAAGTGATAGTGCGACAGCACTCAGAGTGCTGTCTTCTGCTCTCATGATAAGGGACAATTGGGATAATTTGCTACAGGCCAAGTTAAACCAGTCTGGTTTAAGATCTACTGCAGGTCTACAGCATGCTGGGCCAGCACCATCCCATCGTGAGCTCCAGAAAATTTCAGAAGAACTTGTACGCTTTCTAATGTACACTGAGGTAATGTATTGGTGTTGAATACATAGGGTCTACCTTGATTTTAGATTGCCGTACAATTTTCTTAGTTGTCCACTGTTTGGATGTGATTTGGGTAGGAATGTTGGTGCATTTAATTATTGTTTAAGAGCATGTCTCTGTATTAAACCTAATAAACCTTGACAAGCTTGTGCACATTTTATACTTCTTTCAGTGAAATTAAGGAAAAAATATTTGACACTTAAGTCTTTGTCCAGGTGAGTTACAGTCTACGAAGGCTAACCGCACTGCAGTCTCAGAACCTATACATCGGACCCCAGCAGAATACGGAGTTTTCCGTTCCTCCACTCTTCCCTAAAATGAAAGCAGAACCTGATTCAGTTAAGGGAGGTCTACGAGTCACCAGCTACTTCACCTATAATTGCCTCTGTGTAAGTTATACCTTTACTAGTTTTCTAAGGTACTTGGGCCTATGCAGAGATGTTAATAAACAAATACTACTGGGTTCTTACAAAAAAAAACAAAAAAAAAACTATAGTATATTTTGTGGAAGGACTGGATATCTCTGCTCCACTACGGACTGAAATGAAAATTTTGCTAAATTTAATTAAAAATTATGGATAAAATGCATCAAGAAAAAAGTTGTACTAGTGACTTCCAGTGACATGATTGTGAAAATTGTTACCTGGCATAAAAAACTTATTACTATTATTTACTAATTTATTCAAGAGTAATTGCCAGAAGACTTTTCTTTATTTACAGTTTTATCTATGTTTGAAGTTGTTTATTTTTGGTGATGCATGACGTTATAGAATGCCTGCCTTATGAACAATTTTACTTTACAGTCAAGTCCCACAATAATGCTCTAGTGTGAATCCCACACTTTGTCTAAAATCCAATTTGTTTGTTTATAGTTGGGTCCACAAATGTTTGTTTTGATAATTTTGTTCCTGTATTCTTTATATATAATTAATCTGAAAAGAAATGATAAAAAAAGATGTGAAAAAAGACTGACTGCCCGAAACGTGGAATTAATGTACAGTACATCACCAAAGACTGAGTTTCCTCCCTTGAGATTTTTGTAGTGTTTCTTTACTGCAGTCGCCTTCAGTTACTGCTTGTTTAGGGGTCTTTCTGTCTGTAGCTTTTTCTTCTTTAAGTGAAAAGCATGCTCAACTGGGATGAGGTAAATTTAACTGGCATTTGGGTTGCTTTCAGAGTATTTTTCCATCTTTACTGTGAAGCACCATTCTATTAGTTTTGTGGCAAGATGTGTAGTGCTGTACATTTGAGTATTAATCCTGCTAGTTCTATCAACTGTCAAAACAATAAATCCCAGTGTGAGCCATTTTCACTGGAAGCCATATATACCCATACCAGTGCACTACCACTCCCATGACCAATTATATGGTATGCTTTGGATCATAAGCCCTTCCTTTCCTTCTTCATACCGTACTGTTACCATGGTTGTGGTATAACTTAATCTTGAATTTATCTGTTACAGTACCTGGGCATTCATTTTATATGCATTTGAGCAAAGACTAATTTGGCATTTTTGTCCATGAATGTTACTAGGGGTTTGCATCTTGATATAGAATCTCTGTATTTGTATTCCTGAAGTTGTCTTTTGATTGTAGCCTTTTACAGAGAAATGGCTATCACCTGAGAATGTTCTTGAACTGGTTTTGTTAGGAGGTAATGCTTCTCCAAGGAAATAATTATGTATGAGCATCCACTTTATTTGTCTTCCATGGTCTTCCAAGCCTTTTAGTGCGGCTGAACTCGCCAGTTTACTCTTTCATTTTAAGAATGTAGTAATTGTTGATTTGACCAGTTTTAATTTTGTGTTCGAATTGTCGGACTTCTCTTAAGCCTTCTCTTAATTCTCTTATGAAAATTGGGTGACACTGAAAAAGGGGATTGATTCATAAAATATTAATGCAGTATTTTTCATCTAAAAGTGTATACTTCATCCACATATTGATTGCTTTATTTCAAATCCGTTGTTGTGAGGTAGCATACGATTTTCTCACTGTCCAAACACCTATGGACACGATGTCCGATTGTAGTTGTATATAGAATTTAATGTGGGGCAGGGACTGGGCACCTGACTGAATTCAACCAACACTTGCTAATGAGCACTGCAGAAAGATATCATTATGATCTAACATTACATAAACAATTTAAATCTTACAAATTCCCTAACATCCTAATTTAAAAGAAGTGTCAAACCTTTTTTGTATTAAATACACCACAAACAAGTGTGGTTGTAAACCAAGTGTTTATTAAAGTTTGCAATATATATATGAGTTTTAGCCACTTCTATCACTTTGGTACATACTTTTTAAAGTAATGTACACTAGATTAGCTGTGCACAGTATTTACAATTCTCTGTGTAATCTGGTAACCTAGGGACTTAATCCAGACACACCACTGGTGACTGACCTTAAAATTAACTAATCAATGGATTCATTAGCTTAGTTTTTAGGTCTCATTTGTGTGCGTGTCTGTGTTCTATTAAGGACTCCAAAGACTTGTACAGTGAGTGTTTGCGGACATTTTGGACTTGCCCACACTGTGAACTGCACATGCCTTTTACCCCCCTGGAGCAAATGCAGCATCAGGCCACTTGTAAGCCATTAGAGGAGCAGCAAACTGAGGAAGGTAAGACAGCCTGATGCATAATTGAGATATATCAAACATATATCTTTGGATTGCCAGGTTATTATGAAGACTTTAATGTGCTTACTTTCATTATTTTAATTTGCTTCCACAGAGGTTGACATTGTAAAGTCTGAGTCCTTGTCTAATCTGACTAGACTCTACCACTGTGATATCTGTAAGAAAGATCTAACCCTGACCTCCACTGAGATTCTAAAACACAAGCGTCAACACCAGTCCTGAGTTCTTCCTACGTCTGGGTACCAGAAGGAGTTATATATTTTTTCCTGTCATTTTTCTTTTTGAAGATTCTTGTAAAAATAATTGTGTACTTCAGAAACATACAGATATGTGTACATAAAATAGGTATGTGCATTTGTGAAATACAATTCTCTCCATTAAATTTTTAGACTATAAATAAAATGGACTGGAATTGTTTTACTGCATGTGCTTTAAAAAAAAAAAAGAAAAAATTATCAACACTTAATGGTGTGTAGCCATTTCCACGATACGTAACGCCTGAAAATGCTGAACGTTTTCCAGCAGGTGATGCTAGTGAGTAACATATCCTTGAGGGTCACCTTTTAAAACCTTTGATGGACAGGGCAACTGAACGTCCCTTGTCAGTGATAAGTTGCTCACATTCTCACTGTTTTGAGGGTTTAGTAGACTTTGCCCTGAAAAACCCCAAACCCAATTGAAATTAATACCTGAATGTGATATTGTTTAAAAGGTTTATCACTAGTTACAGCAAGGCTGAATCACTTTTTTTTTTTTTTTTTTTTCCTGTGGAGGATATGACCATCTGCCTGAGGATACAAGACATGGATTGTGAGATTCAAATATCCTATGTTTCATTAAAATATAGAATGAGGGTTTAATTAAGGATACAAACCCACAATATGTAACACAACAAAGCAGCACATTGGCACAGAGTCAGAGAAGTCAGACAGCACAGGAATAAAAACCTGTCTCCAAAAATAATTAGAATAAATATCTCATTAAATAAATAAACATTTTTTTCCTCAATGATTTTTCAAATGAGTCAATACATATTAAAATATGCACAATGGCTGAAATAAAAGACCCCAACATTAAGTACTTATGAACATAGTTGTAGTACTTAGTACTTGTGTACTGTAAAACTATGTTTTTGATTAATCAAATCAAAAGGCACATTTATCAATATGAATGAATGGTGCATGAAAGGGAAACTGAACAAGGAAAGATCAAGAACTAGTTAGCAGTGAAACTGGTGATGGTCTCACTTAGATGGGGAAAGTGTTAGTAGGTAGGCATGTGATTTGTCTTTGTTTTTTTGTAATATATTACATTTTACAAACTTTAGTTAACTATAAAGTGCTTCCAATCAGGAGTTAATGTGTAATTTTACTGATTCAGTAAGTGGATACTATTTAAGCATTGTCTCAAGTGTCATATCAAAATATGTACACAGCATACATTGCATCACACTGATTTTTCTGTCTCTGAAACTATTCCTCAAAATCTGTATTGGGGTTGTATTGGTGAGGTTTCTCAGCCAAAGAGGTAAAACAATAATAGTTAGGGGGGAGAGCAGGGAAAAAATAGCAGCTTGTAAATATTAGAAATATTTTAAAGCCTGTCCCATCAGATACACATTATAAGCTATGAGGTTCAATCTGTAATCAGAGGCAGTGTTTTTTTTTATCTGATTTGTCTAAATTCATTATTGTGAGAAGCATTTTTGTACATTGTATTCAGTTGCAAAAAGACCAAGGTCTGTATTAAAAAAATTATATTCTTAATCATAAAATTTTGTATAAAATAAGACAATTATAATTAAATATGATAGAGGATCATGCTAGAACAATCACTGCAAAAACAGGATCCATTCAGCTTAAATTATAGAGGACTAGTTTTATAAAAAGGTCACTTTGCAATTGATTACTGTGACAGTTGTGCAATATTGAACAAATTGGCACTAAAACTGGCCAACTGACTCCTGTGGGATTCTGTACACACATTAAACAAAACCAGTTAATAGTTTTTTTTATATGCAGATACAGACTTACTAAGCAGACTGATTAGATTGGAGGTTTGATTTTGTGCCATAACCGGTTTTCACTTTTAAATTTTTACAATAATATTTCTTGTCCTCTTTGACAAGCCTGAATTTTACCTGACCCCAGTGATTTTTGTCAACAGATTCCTATATACAGCGAGGAAAATAAGTATTTGATACATCAGCATTTTTATCAGTAAGGGGATTTCTAAGTGGGCTAAATTTCCACCAGATGTAGCCATCAAGCCAAATATTCAATTCATACAAAGAGATCAGAACATTTAGGTATACAAGTTGAGTCATAATAAATAAAGTAAAATGACACAGGGAGTAAGTATCGAACAAAGATAACAAGGTGCAAAATGGCATAGAAAGCCTGGAGATCACCTAAAATCTGTCAGTACTGACAGAGAAACCCTGAGGGGCACTGGTGGCTCAGTGGTAGGTGTTTCGCCTGCCATGTGGAAGGCCCGGGTTCGATTCCCAGCCAGTGCCCAAACCCGGATAAAATGGGAGGATTGTGTCAGGAAGGGCATCTGGCGTAAAACCTGTGCTAATTTGTAGTGCGGACTAGGTATTCCGCTATGCTGACCCCTTGCCGGGAGCAGCCGAAAGAACGACAACATCTGACAGAGAAACCCTGCCACCTATTAGGTTACCTATTATTCGGAAACGGAAAAAGCATCAGTTTATCATAAACGGGCCACGATCAGGTGCTCCACAGAAGAGCCCTGTCCAAGGAGTCCAAAGGATAATCAGGAGAGTTTTCCAAGATCCACTCGGGCAAAATTTCAGGAAGACCTTGCATCAGCAGGAAATGCTGAAGTAAACTATAAAGCATTGAAGAGAAAATGCTGCATGCTCACCACGCAAGATTCCATTGCAGAACATCATTTAAAGAAGCCTGTGGATTATTAGGAGACTTATATGGTCAGATGAAAGCAAAATTAAACTTTTTGACAGTCATTCTACACACCATGTTTGGAGAAGTAATGGCACTGCCCACCACCCCAAGAACACCATACCAACACTTAAGTTTGGGGGTGGAAGCATCATGGTTTGGGGCTGCTTTTCAGCAAGGGCTACTGCCAGACTTCACTTTATTGAAGGCAGGACAAATGGAGAAATTTACTGGGACATTCTGGATAAAAATCTGCTGCCATCTACCAGAAAGCTGAAAATGAAAAGAGGTTGGACATTTCAGCAAGACAATGATCCCAAACACAATTCCAAGGAAACAATGAAGTGGCTTCAAAGAAAGAAAATCAAGTTGCTTGAATGGCCCAGTCATCACCTGACCTAAATACCAAAGAAAATCTATGGAGAAAACTGAAGATCAAAGTTCATAAAAGAGGCCCAAGAAACCCTCAAGATTTAAAAAACGTTTGTGTGGAAGAATGGGCCAGAATCACTCAATGAGTGCAATGCAGACGACTGGTTTCTCCATACAAGAGGCGTCTAGAAGCTGTAATCACCAACATAGGCTTTTCTACAAAATATTAAATAAAGTGTGTTTAATACTTATTCCCTGTGTCATTTCACTTTATTTATTATGACTCAACTTGTATATTTAAATGTTCTGATTTTTTTGTATGAGATCAATATTTGGCTTGATGGCTACATCTGGTGGAAATTTTCTGTCAATAGCCCACTTAGAAATCCCCTTACTGATAAAAATGCTGATGTGTCAAATATTTATTTTCCCCACTGTATTTTTTTCATTGTTGCATTTTACATTGAACATCAAAGCCAATTTCTGTAATTTTGGTATGTTATTATCTTTTGCAGTTTCAGAACAGGTTTGTTTTTTGACCATAAAAAATACAAAATAACTTTCTTTTCTGAAGAGTGCGCATGTTTGTTCATTGTAATTTTGGTGATCCTACCCATAAGCACTCTTTTACTCTTTGTCAAAACATAAAATAATCATTCCTACATCAAATCGTAATTCTTCTTGAACAGTGTTCTCTTACTTGTCGTCTCCTGAAACTGCTCCAAAGACACACTGACGACTCAATGTGCTTCTGTATGTCAATGTGTCTGTAATATCGTCTACTTTTTCTTTCTGTATATTTTTTCTCTCCCTCTAATCTGTGTGGAACATTGAGGCTAAACTCAGTAAAAGGGGAGCATGTAAAATAATAAATTAAACAAAAACCTCTCAATGTCAAGGAAATTAACATATATTATACATTTTGTAATTTTGCCGTGTATTGTCCTCCTAAAAACAACAACAAAAAAAATTCTAACCTAGCTTTATACGTTGTTGTTTTCACCATCCACGTTCTGTGAGCCTTCACAACAGTCAGACGGAGATGAGAGAGGCTGGCGATGAGAGCCATCTTTCTGCATCTTTGAGTCTCTCTGAAGGTCACAATGCAAAGCTGCCAGTGCATTATGTGTTGGCACCACCATTAAGGGTTCTGGCAGAGTACAGATGGAATGCAGCAAAGGATTATGGGAAAAGGGACTTTTTAATGATAGTTTAAGAGATCTAGCTTAAATCCATTAAAGAATATTTAATCTATTCCTTAAAAGAAAAAGAGTGTTCCTCCTTTCCTCTCAGCCTTTTCCTGGCCTCAGATCCTCCCAAAGCCAGACCTCACCGCACAGCCTTGTGCTTTCCACCACAGCAGCCACATCTCTCTCCACAGCGCAGACATGCTCGCAGGGGCAGGTAGCAGCACATGCAGGGCACAAACAGTGAAAGTGCCAGCAGTGCCATCCAGCCAGCACAGCAAAGTGGGTGTGGCCTACGGCCCAGCGAGTCTTCACATGAACATGGCTCCCAGAACTCGCCTTCAGAGTCTGACATGCAGTGGTAGAGCAGGCTTTCAGCACACCATACACACGTCCACTGGCGTAGGCAGTGTAGAGCTGGATCCGGAGCATCCCGGCAGCGGCCACGTCCATTCTCTGAGGCACTAAACACCGAGCGACAGTACACACAGCGTGATGAGCAGGAGGACGAGCCTTGTGGACACGGGCTGTCATCATCAGGTGAGATGGCATCTCCACCCCCACTGGTCCCACTGCCCCCTCTCTTGCGAGTCCGAGAACGGGGTGTGGCAAGTGAAGTATGAATGCAGCATGGAGAAGGTGAAATTTTCCCCATCTCCTGTGGGGAGCCGCTTGCAGGAGATGCTCCAGGCATGGCATTAGGCATACAGGTGGGTGAGGAGGAGTGTCGCCGAGAGCCTTTGGTGTCCAGCATAACAGTGACCTCACAGCCTGTAGTGCCTACACCTGCCAGTTCTTTCTCAAAATGCACCACACACAGCTCTGTCTTGTCTGGTCCACTTCCTACCATAACACCTCCTGTCAGACCTCCAACTTTGGTCCGTGTGGCCCCAGCACGTCGGTAGTCCTCATAACCCCGTGAGCCCCATAAATCCTTGCATGGATCAATACTGCGTAGGTCACCTTCTTCCAGCAAGGACATGGTAGGCGAGAGTGGGGACAAGGGTGAGGAGGCTGGGGGTGCCAGAGGGGGGGTAGGGGGAGCAGGAGGAGGAGGAGGAGGGGCTGGAGGGTTCAACACAGCAGGTACTTGAGAAAGCTGGTGCTGGCAGGACCGCCTGTGGACCTAAAGAAATACAAATGATGGTTGAAGGAAACAGATAATTATAAATTAGGACATAAATATCCTAAAGTTGTGGCTAAAGTTGTCTGGAACTTTACCAATGAAAGAAATATTGAATATTTTAACCATTTCTTCCTTATATACAGTCAGGTCCATAAATTTTGGAGCAAAGTTATTATTTTTGCCGTTTGACCTTTGTACACCACATTTAATTTAAAGCTGTGACAGAAGTCAAGACTTTCAGCTTTAATTCAAGGGTGATTAAAGTGTGGTCTTAACCATTCCAGGACTTAACCATTTTCATACAGACAGGCAGAAGGATTGCCTTAAAAGCTTGAATGAAAATTATACACATCTTGAATGTTATTTCAAATTCAAGGTCCTGGTGTAAAGATGCTGGTCCAAAAAAATAATCTTTGTTTTAAATTTTTTGGACATGAATGTACATTTTTCTAAACAATTTTATATTATATAAGCTTTGGTCCATATAAACTTACCCTGCATATTTACTCTAAATGCTGTAAGAAGCAGAAAAAATTATTAAAATACCTGGGCAGGGGTCTGAGTAGTGATGGCATGGCCTTCTCCATAACCAAACTCTTCTGCTGCAGAGAGGACAAAGCAAGTGGAGGAGGACTCGCTAGTCACTATGGTGATGGGCTTGGGCAACATCTCCTTCCTGCTGTTGGAGGACGACTCACTGCCTGTGTGAGACTGATACAGACTGCAAGTTATCAAACATGCAGGAACTGCTAGTGCAAGTGTGTCCAAAGTCTGGCCCAGAGACAGATGTTAATTGGCCTGCAGCTTCTCTCTATATCAATGTATGATAGGTTGACCACTGTGGGGTCTAAAATTACTTTATATGAACAGTAAGCTAATGCTCACTGACAGCTAAATTGTAAATTCAAATACTGCCAAATATATTTAAATTAAAAAGCTAAAATTATTGTTTCATTTTTTTCACATATTATTTAATTCAGTTTATACATACATATGTGTGTATTGAACATCCAATTCCAAAATTAAGGACAATAATATTAGTTGTTGCGTCTTGCTGATTAAATTTATAACCAGGAGAATGTGTTTAAAGTTAGTTTTTCAGTTCTTCATCCCAAAGGTATTTATTTGGGTTAAGATAAGGGGTTTGTGGAGGCCACTTAAAATTTTCCCGACCTTAGTAAACTATGCCTATATCGAGCTCAGTCTGGACCATTAGATTTCGAACAATTGTGTTTTCCAATTCTTTTAGCAGCAGTTTTGGGAAGACACTTATAAAGTAATCAGGACCAATCAGAAGTGGTCCAAGGAAAGAAAACTGGTGAACCGGCAGGGTCATGAGCGGCCAAGGCTCACTGATGCATGTGTGGAGTGAACCCTGGTCTGTGTAGTCTGAACCAATAGAAGAGCTAGTGTACTGTAGTATATTCTAGATTCATTACACAAAAAGTGAAATATTTCTTTTTTAAATGTTTTATAAATTTTGATGATTATGGCTTACAGCCATAATCTGTCATCTCAAAATATTAGAATATTACATTTCAAATTTTAGTTCAGCAGTATAAATACGGTGTATGTCTCTCTCAGTTTAGTTCAGTACAAGCACAGGGAAGACTGCTGACTTGACCATTGTTCAGAAGACCTTCATCATCATTCTCCACAAGGAGTGTGTTCCACAGAAGGTGCTGTATTGGAGCTATTCATGAAGAGTTTACTGGAAAGGAGTGTGTCGCAGGTTATGGTTCATAAGCAACAGGGATGACTGCAGCCTTAAGAAGCAAAGTTGACCAAGACCTTGGAAGTGGCTCCGAAGGAGCGAAGTGAGTCCGCATCAAGAGCCACCATGCACAGACGTCTTCAGGAGTTGTGCTACAAGTGTTGCATTTCTTGTCAAGCCACTCTTGAACCAAAGACAACGTCAGAAATATATTGCCAAACTGAATCATTGCTTATTGGCCCAGGTCCTTTTTTCACATGAATTTAAATTTTGCATTTAGAAATAACTAAACCTAAACCAAAGTCCTCACAGTCTGGAGGAAGCGTGGAGCCTCACCGAACTGAAAGTGAAAGTTGCCATCTACTAGAAGACTTTGGCGAAAAAAAGAAGAAATTTATATTTATACTTTATGACTGTCTACTGACAAATTTTATGGAGATGCCAATTTCTTTTTCCAGCAGAACTTAGCACCTGTACACTGTTCCAAAACTACAACTAACCGATTTGCTGACCTTTGCTGCCTTATTTATTTATTCATTTATTATATTAGAAAGTATTCTAATCTTTTAAGTTAATGGACATTTTATTTTTTAAGCTGTAAGCCATAATCATGAAAATGTATATTTTACCTTACATGTAATGTATAGAAAATATACAACAGTTTCACTTTTTAAAATAAATTATGAAAAAAAATTAACTGGCCGGCTGTGGTGCGCTGGCTGTTTTGGTGTCTTTCTATTGAGGTCAGCATTGCCTTTTTTCCACGATTTATGCTGCATTGGCTTTTCTGTGGGATCGGACGAGACAGGGTAGCCTTTGGTCCCCACAGGCATAAATGAGCCTTAGGTGCCCATGATCCTGTCGCCAGTTTAATGCTGTATAATACAGAAATAAAAACAGATAATCAATATTAATGTTTTGTGGTGTTAACGTCATGGCTAATCGTGGTATATGTAATATGTGGGTATAATGTGTGTAGCTGCTGTGATAATGTATATTGATAAAGGCTAAATACATGCCCATTAGAAACATCAGGAGAGAATAATCAGATTTGTTTCTGCTGAAAGTTAAAAGTCTGTAGTAACTCAAATAAGCACTCTTTACAACTGTGGTGAGCAGAAAAAGCATCACATTAGGTTTATGGGCTACAACAGCAGAAGACCACTTTACGTTTAGGAATGAGAATTTAATACCATCATGAGCACAGACTCACTAAAACTGAACGTTTCATTGAGGTGACGTTCCTAAATTTTTTTCTGTCCAGTTTTGATGAGCCTGTGTGCATGATAGTCTCAGATTCCTGTTCCTATTTCTTAGTTCTTAGACTCAAACCAATGTATAAGTTCTTAACTTACTGTAAATTTCAAAGTTTAATTTTTACTCACTACTGTAAACAGTTGTATGAGTGACAATATAAGTTACAATATCCCTTAAGGTGGCTCAAACAATCCATTTGTTCCCCTTTGACTGCTCAACCAGTGAATTTTCACCCACAGAACTGTTGCTCACTCAGTGTTTTTTTTTCTGCACTGGAAACTATTGTGTGTAAAAATCAAATGAGCTCAGTAGTTTCCGAAATACTCTTACCTGTCTATGTGGTACCAACATTCATGTATAATTATGGATGTTGGTACCACATAGGCAGATCAAATAAAGGTAAGGGTTAAAGTAACAGCATTTGGATGTGAATATTAGTAGCTCTTTGTCTGAATTTTGTAAAAAATCGCATGAATTTAAAGGTGTACAGGTGTTGTTAATAAAGTAGTCAGTAAATGTATATTTATATGCTATGTGGCTAAAAGTATGTGGGCACCCTACCATTACACCCTCATGAGGGAGCCCCAAACTATTGACAAAGCGAATGAAGCACAAAATTACTTATAAAGTCTTTGTATGTTGAAGCATTAGGATTTCCCTTCTTTGAACTATGGGGCCTACCATAAACATGTTCCAGTATGACACACAACCATTCTGAACACTTTTGGGATGACGTGTAGCCAAATGCACACCAGACCTCCTTGTCCAACATCAGGTTTTTACTAATGCTATTGTGGCTAAATGAGGAGAAACAGGAACATCCTAAAATCTAGTGGAAATGCAGTTATAGCAGCAAAGTAGGGCCAAATTCATATATTTAATATCATCTATTGAATTATTGGCATGGCAAAGGCAATCATTCAAGCTATTTGGGTTTGAAATGTATATAAAAGGTGAATATGAGATAATAAATCAGAATTTCAAATCAAGTGAGTTCAGAGTTCCCACCAAACACAGGGAGAACATGCAAATTCCATGCACACAGACCTTGAGGTGAACTTAAATAATTCATCAAACAAATTTGAATATTTCACAAAGTTAACCTAAATAAATACAAAATGCATTCTTTTAAAACGGCGATTACGTTTATTAAGGGGGAAAAAAAGCTGTTGAAACCAACCTGGCCCTATGTGAAAAGTATTAAAAAACTGTGATTTTTAAAAAGCTGAGTTAAATTTCACTTGCCACACCCAGGCCTGATTACTGCCAGACATGTTAAATCAAGAAATCACTTAAATAGAGCCTGTCTGACAAAGTAAACACTAAAAATTTTACAATTAAAAATAAAAGCCACACAAAAATTTGAAACAGTGGTAACCCTTTCCGAGAGTTGCCTCCAACCACCAGCAAGTGGATCTCGAAAACCCCCACAAAATTAAGATTGGTGTGGCATAGTTAAATCCAGACTTAAATCCAAATGAGATGCCAGGTTGCCACGTATCACGAAAGTTTACAACCACAAACAACAATGTATTTTATTGAGATTTTATGTAATAGACCAATAGGCACATAATTGTGAAGTGGAAGAAAAATTATAAATGCTTTTCAACATTTTTTTTTACAAATAAAAATCTGAAGGTGTGGTGTGTATTTATATTTAACCCCTCTTTTATCACTAACTTGGTTCCTGTGGAACCAATTGCTTTTAGAAGTCATCTAATTAGTAAATAGAGTCCACCTGTGTATTATTTAATCTCAGTATAAATACAAGTGTTTTGTGAAGCCCTCAGAGGTTTGTTAGAGAACATTAGTTAATAAACAGCATCAAGCCCAGGGAACACACCAGACAGGTCCAGGATAAAGTTTTGAGAAGTTTAAAGAAGGGTTAGGTCATAAGTATGGCACAACTGCAAACCTACCAAGACATCACGTCCATCTAAACTAACAGGCTGGGCATTAATCAGAGAAGCAGCCAAGAGGCCCGTGCTAACTCTTGTGGAGCTGCAGAGGTCCACAGCTCAGGTAGGAGAATCTGTCCACAGGACATCTACGTATTAGTCATGCACTGACCTATGAAAGAGTGGCATGAAGAAAGCCATTGTTAAAAGAAAGCTATAAGAAGTTCCGTTTGCAGTTTGCGAAAGGCACCTGTGAACATGTGATGAAATAAAAATGTAAGTCGCTCTGAATAAGAGTGTCTGCCAAATGCCTAAATGTAAATGTAAATGTAAACATGTGACTCACAGGGACACAGCAAACCTGTGGAAGAAGGTGCTCTCTTTGGTCAGGCCAAAATGGAATTTCTGTGGCCTGAATGCAAATGTGTGGCAGAAAACTAACACTGCACATCACCCTGAGCACTCTATCCCCACTGTGAAACATGGTGGTGGCATCATCATGTTGTGGGGATCCTTTTCTTTAGCAGGGACACGGGAAGATGGAAAAGCAAAATACAGGGCAATCTAAGAAGAAAACCAGTTAGTGTCTGCAGAGGACAGCCTGGGCCAGAAGTTCACCTTCCAGCAAGACAACGACCCAAAACATTCAGCAAAAGCTGCATTTGAATGGTTTAAATCAAAGCATATTCATAATAGCACAGTCAAAATCCAGACCTAAATCCAAGAATCTGTGGCCAGACTTGGAAATTGCTGATCACAGACGCTCTCCATCCAGTCTGACTAAGCATAAGCTATTTCGCAAAAAAGAATGGGCAAAGATTTTACTCTCTAAATGTGCAAAGCTGGTAGAGACATATCCCAAAAGACTTGTTTTAATTTAGCCCCCTAAGTCAATATCTTGCAGAACCATCAGCAAAAGGTGGTTCTACATGGTATTGACTCAGGGCGTTAAATCCAAAAGCATGCCACACTTTTCAGATATTTATTCATAAATAAAAAAAAAAAAACATTTATAATTTTCATTCCACTTCACAATTATATGCCACATAAACACCTTATGTGTTGGTATATCGCATAAAATCCCAATAAAAATTTGAGGTTGTAACATGACAAACTGTGGAAAAGTTCAAGGGTATACTTCTGAAAGGCACTGTATGTTGTGTAAAATGTAAAATCGGGAAGGAGCAAATACATTTTCACAGCACTGTATAAGCCCAAGCCATGACACTATCTCCACTGTGCTTGGACAATGCTCGCCATTTTGGATCATAAGCAGGTTATTTCTTTGTTCATTCTTTGGCCTTCCTGTCATTTTTGTAGAGGTCCTTTTGTAGATCTTAGTTCCAGATCATTTATGGCTCATCTCTATAGTTCTTTACAAATTAATTTCAATTTGGCCATCTTAACTGCTGATATTGGGTTTGTATGTGGTATAACCTCTAAATTTCTGATTAAAATTTTTGTTGATTAGGGGATTGTGATTACCTTCACCCCTGTGTTGTGAAGTTGTTAGTGTAGTCAGTGACTTCTTTTAGTGGGAATTTACAGTTCACACATCGATTCTTTTTTCAACTTGTTGTTTATTTTTCTTGGCTGACCTGTTTGTTTTCTGGTTGTTAGTACACGGGTGTTTTTGTTTGTGCGTTTTGTTTTGTTTTGTTTAGCTTTTATATTTTGTCACTTACAGTACATGTAAATGTGTTAAACAACTTTACAGCATTGGCACATGTGACTCAAAGGTACATCTAGTAGCCCTAAGTTTCACTGTTAAGATTGCATATGTTCATAAAAAAATAATAATAATGATAATAGAAATACAGGCTTAAGCCATAAAAGTTCTGGAACCAAGATTAACCTCCACGAAAAGATGGAAGGGTGGAGAAAGAAAGAATCTGATCATGATCCAAAACATACAAACTCCTTGATCAAGCACAGTGAGGTGCATGTCATGGCCTGGGCTTAAATGGCTGATTCCGGAACTGGCTCACTAATCTTTAATAATTAGCTAAAAGCCTGAACATTCTGTCTGCTAATATATGAAGAAATACATCTTAGCTAATTGGAAGACTTCCATCATGCAGAAAAAAGTTATCCAAAACACAATGTGAACGCAGCAATGGACTTCATCAAGGGGAAAAAATAGAGGGTTTTAGATGGTTGAAGTCAGACCACAACCCAATTGAGCATGTATTTCACCTCCCATGACTGCCCATGACCTAAAATTTAAAATAGAAATAGGGGTATTCAAACAGAAACCTGAACAGTGAATTAACTCAACAAGTTGGGGAAAATATATACCGCCAAGGCTAAAAAGGTTTTACATTAATATTTTGTTTTAACTATCTTTAGCTTTGATTAAAACAAATTTGTGGTGGCATATGTGTGAAAAATGGTTATGCATGGTCCCAGAACCACTCATCTGCAGTGTAGAGTCCTGCCCATTTTATCTGAGAAGCAAAAAAACATCAATTGATGTGATAAACTGGTTATTCAGTACATTTAGATACTCAGCTGACTTTATTTTATTGACAAATAATGATGCAGAGCCTAGACCTGACCAAATTAAACAACCCCAGATCATAACACTGGCTTGGCGAGTGGGTACTATTCATGGTGGGTACATCACTTTATTAGGGCAAATCTGGACTCATAGATCACATGACCTTTCCCGTTGCTCTAAAGTCTAATCTTTATGCTTCCTAAGTTTTTTTTCCTGAGTAGCCTCACAAACAACTGTTCTAAGTTCTTGTTGCATTATGTGTGCTTTTACTTGTAACTATTAAACATACAGTTGCTTTGATTTATACTATAGATTTTTACAATGCAAATTAAACAAAAGATAATTGATCTTTAGTGCAAAAAAAGCAGGTAAATTTTAGCAGTGCAATTCTAGCAAGTGAAATATTCTTGAATCTACAGTAGCTAAACCTATGTATAATTTCTTAATATAAGATTACAACAAAACAAATATAGGATTATTAAGCTTATTTTTATCAAATTTCAGGTAAAATGTTGTGTACTACTGGCAGATACTGTAATTTTGCTTGGTTTAAGCAATTTATTTATCGAAAGAAGTAAAATTATCTGCCAATAGAACATTTTTTGTAAAAAAATATTTTTTAAGGAATTATAGATGGATATGGCAAAATTCAAGGGTATTTAATTTGCTAAGATGTGATTTTTTGCAGCGTCATGAAATTTTAATCGTCCAAATTTCTTCCACAAAGTTGACGGCTCTGCGCTATTCTTCCAGGTTGTAATAATCTGTTGGAGGTTCCCAACAAAGCCTCCATTTAAATAAACAACCTAATCCATCTCATGGCATAAGCTCACACAACCTATCAAACACTGTGGGCAATTTGGATATGCCAGTCAACCGGTACCAGATCTTTGGACAGTGTAAAGAAACCGGATTAACTGGAGGATACCAACCAACCACAGGGACAACAGGGCTACAGTGCTTACCACTATATTATACACTATATTGCCAAAAGTATCTTCCCATCTGCCTTCATATGCATATGAAATTGAGTAACATTTAATTCTTAATGCATAGGGTTTGATATGATGTTGGCTCACTCTTTGCAGCTATAACAGCTTCAATTTTTCTGGGAAGGCTTTTTCACAAGGTTTAGGAGTGTGTTTATGGGAATTTTTGACCATTCTTTTAGAAGCACATTTGTGAGGTCAGATGCTGATATTGGAAGAGAAGCTTTCTGCACTGTACTTGAGCTCATCTAAGGGCCACATGAAGTTTGGAGTTCTGTAGCTATTGCTATTCTGTAGACTCTGCAGAAAGTTGGCGACCTCAGCATTCGCTGACCCCACTATGTGATTTATGTGGCCTACTGTACAACTTTGTGGCTGAGTCGCTGTCATTCTGTATAAATTCCACTATAAGGCCTCCGAGTGGCGCAGTGGTAAAGTGCTCACCCTATCATCCGGAAAGAGATGATATTATTGGCCGAGCTCTCTCAGAGTGGAGGAATAAGAGGTATTTCCTGGTCCCACATTATCACGGCTTTACAGCCAATCAGGGGTGTCTGTGAGCTCACGCAAGCGGAAGGAGTGGATAGCGCTGTGTTACACCGCCCCCAACGATGCATGAGCAAGCAGTTCGAAAAGATGTGGTCGGCTGGCGTCACATGGTTCGGAGGAAACACGTGATAGTCTTCGGCCCTCCCGACTGAGTGGTAGTAATAGCCTAAATGTGGGAGCCCCCTAGTGACGGGGAGGAATTGGACACGACTAAATTAGGGAGAAAATCAGGAAAAAATCTAAAAAAATAAATAAATAAAATAAAATAACTTTCACTATGATATAATACCACTAACAGTTTACTGTGTAATATTTAGTAGTAAGGAAATTTCTCAACTGGACTTATTGCACAGGTGGCCGTGGTATCACAGTACCACGCTGAAATTCACTGAGCTCCTGAGAACAATGATTTTATACACTTATAACCAAAGAAGTGATTGGAGCAACTGAATTCAATGATTTTGACGTTTGAATACTTTTGGCAATATAGTGTATGGAGACTTAGAATGGATATAAAATGTCTGAACATCCTTGTTAGAAAAATCAAGGCATCAGGATCATAGGAAACATTTTATACTCCTTAATACCCCTTAACATCTTCATTTGGCAATTTTTTCAACTTTTTCTTTCAAAAATTTTATAGATCTAAGAGAAATTGGTATATCCTGTGCACAACCCTCAAGTAATTTTACAGGGTTTTGATAGATTTAGATCTGGACCCTCCCCCAAATGCCAGAAATGCCAGACTGCAAGAAATTGCTATCTCATAAAAGGAGTGTCCAGTACTTGTTAGATATTTTTGCAGCTTCTTTAATGTTACCATAGTTCTTGGTTGCCTACCTGATTAGATTTCATTTGGATTTTGGATATGTCCTGTTTTTTGTCTGGTAATACCAATCCCTTGGTAATGTGATGCAATTTCTCCACTTTATGAGGTACTTATCACTTAGGCCAACTTGGGCTGTAGGCCCAATAGTTTTTCCATGTGATGTATTCAAATGCAAGACAGGAGCAGCTTGTGGCTAGCAAGGTCACAATGTAAGACAAGATGTTTGAGAAGAAGATTGAGAGTGCTGCTCATAAAAGAAAACTGTTAAAAGGCGAAAGTCATTCATGATTAGAAATTATTGAAAAAAGATTCTGTTGATAAAGATGTTAATGATTCTTTAACTGTGTTAATAAGAAGGAATGAGTGTCAAGCTCAACAACTCGTGTTGACTAGGGGTAAAAAAATATTGGTGGCAGGGATGGTGAAGGTGGGGTCACCCCTGGCTGCGGGGCCTCAGAGCCAAGTCTGGTTCTACTAACTATGGAAAGGAAATGGCAGGAGAGGATAAGCATACAGGAGGAATGTTACCTGGATCAGCTGGAGAGTGTAAGGTGTGTATGTAAGTACATGGGACTATTTCCGTACCAAAGAAGAAGACATTACTTTGATTTGTTGTTTTTATGCTGTTATTATTAGTGTTTCTGCAGGGTTTTTTCTTTTTTTCGGTAATATGGAGTGGACTTAAACTTTCACACATTTTGGTTTTAATAATCATCTAGTCTACTTTTTCACTTTCTAAGTCACTTGTGAGTGTGGTTGTTATTAAAAGTGATTAGACTGGGTTTATGCTCAAGTAGGCTTAAGTGATTTGGTCATCTGTTGATATAAATATGGTTTATTTTCTGGCTCAGAGAGAGACAAGTCACCAATGTTTCTCCTAAGATAAACTTATACAGTCTGCGCGGTAGATAAAAGTAGCTATTATGCATTTTTATTTTGATATTTAGTGGGGAAGGGGGCTATAATACATCTCAGGGCCTACACAGTGTTTCATGGTATATCTCTTCTTTTTATCATTTTGTTCACCTCTTCTGATTGATACCTTTAAATAAAGGGATTTTGTTCATGATTTGTCAAGCAAATTTTACAGTAACAGATTATCCTTATTTAGGGTTAATTAGAAGCACTTAATTGATAACAGGTTTATGATAATTGCTTTTTAACAGGAATTTAAATATGATTATTTCTGAGCACAGGCAAATGATAATTACAAAAAGGTGTGCTTAACTAACATTAACTCCTAAAACCTCCTTATAACTCCTTATATTTTTGTTTCATTACTTAAATGTCATTGATTTCTATGTTCCTTGTTTATTTTTTTCAACATCACAAAGCTTCAATTTTAATTTGGATGTGTAGAACTTTTATAGTATATCCACTGTATATTTATTGTAATAAAATCTTAAATGTTTTATGTAATTTACTAAATAAACCGATAGTTATCACTGAGGTTTGTCTGTCTTACTATTAGTGCAGTAGGTGAAATATAAGGCATCATGATAAAAATATAGATAATTAATAATAGATAATTAGACTTACTTCTTGACCATCATCTTCAGTGTCTCCTTCTTCTGGTGTGGAGGAAGAAGGGGAGTCAAAGCCTTAAAGGCAAGTTATTAAAAAACAAGGAGATTTGGATTTTAGAAAAAATGTGTGTACATTATTATTAAACATTCAGTGCTCATGAAGAGTGTAATATCTTATTTCAAGTAATAAACTAAAGAAATCTGACCATAAGATTCCACAAGAAACTAAACTTGCTGTCGGTATCCTATCAAGATCAAGTTTTAAGCCTCCAGGTTGCTGGCATACCTTTTTCCAGTTTGTCAAGCACAATTTGAAGGCCTTTTTCAAATGAAATGGCATCAGCTGGACTCTGGAAGGTTAGGCCAAACTTCCTCTCCTCTACACGCCAATGATGGAAGATGGGGTTCACCTTATTGTAGATCAGACCCTTTTGAATGGCACATTCGAGCACAGGCTACATGAAAAGAGAATCAGCAGTGTGGGTTTTGTGAATAAATTGGCACATTGATATCACATCTATAAATCGCTGACCCAAAGAGGGCATAAGTTAGAGTCCTGTGAAGAAATGAGATGGAGACGGGCATGAACACACACGCACACACTCACTGCTCGATCGCGCAGCCGCTCTCCACGTATGATATACTCCTTCTGCCCTTGGCTTTCGGAACTCCTCCCTTTACAGATGACAACGTGGCTAAGGCCTCCACCTCCAAGGGGCACCCAGCCGCCACTAGAATCATCACGTGTCATCACCACTGCTCGGACACGCACTCTGTAATGGAAGTGTGAGGTGTGAGGACACAGGCTAGTAGAGCATCAGATATCAAAAGCAGTTGCATACAAAAACACTTAAACACCTACATAAATGCATGACACACAAACAGCCAACATTATCCACCCACCTTAATACGTGCACGCACACACACGCACATGCACACACACATACACACACACACACGGACAAACACACGGACAAACACACACACACACACACACACACACAGGGGCATACCCAAACAAAATAACAAGCAAACAAACACACACAGTTCTACTGATGGGCCAGTAAAAGAGCAGACATTTTGGATCAACGACAAGTATAATGGAAATTATGAATATCTTCAATAAAATATTCCTGTTTATTCATCTACTTGACATAGGCACTATGATAAACAGATTATTTGTATGATCATGGTGATAAAACATGAGTGTTTCCCTTTAATGTCTACTCCTCCATCAACTTTGGGTTGAAATAAACCAGTGAGTCACGATTATATCAATGACAGGAGGACAGCACGAGTTTTAGTGAATGGTCACGTGGAAAAGGAAACGTATTCTCTCTTTCATTACAGGAAACTCATACAGATATTCATACAGATCGTTGTCTTAATATTGTCTGATGCTTGGTGTAAACCGAGACGAGGTATAATAGGTGAATGTGTTAATATGAAACAGCTTCGTTCAAAAGAGTTAGATGAATTAATGGCAACAATAAACCTAAAGAAAAGGAAAAAAGAAAAGTGAGATATATCAATCCAGTGAGATATATCAATGAACGCGCCCATTAGCTGGACGAGGCCCGTGGTATGTGAGCACAGCCACAATGTTGCCGCGATCTTTTTCGACATCAGTATGTCCAGTTTAACACACAGTCTACAATAATACGCGCAAAGGATCGTACACACATATTAGATTGAAATATTCTTCGATATTCTGTGCTGCTATTTTTTTTAAGCCATTACGTCCTTCCCTCTGTGCCACCTCTCGCCAGCTGACATCCGCACTCACTCGCGTATCGCCACAAGCAGTTTTATGAATGAAATAGAATAAAAGTGGCGGATTAAAAGGTAATATGCTATATGAGTGCACAAAACGCAGTTGTTAGGATAAAAGAAAGATGAGTGGGTGCAAGAAGGAATGGAGGAAGCAAGCGCTGGGTTGGGGGGAGGGGGTGACATGAGGAAAGGAAGAAGAGGAGGGGGTTGAGGAAGAGGAGAGAGAGAGAGAGAGAGAGAGAAAATCGCATTTCATTCATAAAGTTTGGCTTTAAAACCATAATGAAACTCGAGGCGCGTTGATAAAAAACCATAAGGAGGTCCACATCTCCCATTATGTCAGGGTACATTAGTGAGTACTATCCGCAACGCGATAAAGGTCAAAAAAAGAGAGAAAAACGCCATATATTGGATTTATTTCTTTCAGTACATCTTCACATTCCGTGACATATTTCACTATTATATGAATTGTGCAAAGAAAAATATCTGGACGAAACATGCAGTTGCGTATTTTGAAGGAAGATGTGGCTACTGCTGGCAATCTATTTGTCTTTGCTACGGCGTTTCCAGTAAAATATTTTGACACTATGGTACAGCAAATTTATGTAATCTACCTGCATATATTACTTTACAAAGATGCGCGTAGAAAATAATGTACATTAGGTCTTGATAGCTAAAGGCACATCGTATAATATATGTATCTTATTTATTTAATATCTTAAATAGCAGCTATAAACGCATTTGTATTAAAGGTGGAACACACACACACACACACACACACATATATATATATATATATATATATATATATATATATATATATATATATATATATATATTCCACAGTCCATCTTGTGTGTTGTAGCAATGCAGTAATGTTTGCTAAAATAAAATATAAGGACTTACTCGCCGTCCATGACTCGGTGCTGCTTGCCGCTTCGAGCTGGCTGCCCCCGGTCTCCTGTCTTTTTTTATTCCCCTTCTCAACAGAACATACACGCACGCTTACTCTCACTCTCTCTTGCTCTTTCGCTCTCTCTCATACACACACTCGCACGCATGCACCCCTTTCCAATCTCTTAACGTATATCCATATATCTATACATCTACATAACCGCACAGTCCTAAACGCACTCGCTGTTTTCATTGTCTTATCTTTTTGTGTATTTTTTGGTGTATCACGATAGGGCTGAAGGTTGCAGCAGCCATTTTCCTTTGGTTATAGCGACAGCTCTCTCTCTCTCTTTCTCTCTCTCTCTCTCTCTCTCTCCCAGTCACTCCCTCCCTGTTTCTTTTCCTTGTTTTCCTTGTACGCTACCTGCCGTGTTTCCTTTTGACCATCGCAGCACCAGAACAACAGATCACTCACCAGTCTCAGAGGATGACGTCTAGTGCAAATAGCAACTATAAAAGTAGTCAGTTCTTCGCGATACATTACCTTGTTCAGATACGCCGTTAATCGGTTGCGATCGCCAGGTGTCTTGTTCCAAAAATGTTAGGTCACTTGTCACGCTAATGTAATGTTTTCGTTGTTGTTGCTATTATTTGTTTGTTTTGGGTGTTTTTTTTTTTACGCGAGATAACGGCTAAAGTTAAAAGCAGATATCTCATATACAGTCCACATTGTCTCGATCAGGCCTAACCTGCACATTTGTGAAATCAGTAAATAAATAATCGAATATTTTATGCTATCGGCGGCAAAGGCCTTTTAGCATTAGCCTAGACATTAGCTGCGATACTGTTCAGTACCTTGGAAAGCTCCTTTCAGGCTCCCATTGTATACGACGTAGAGCCACAACAGATTCTTACTTGTTTCCATTGAGTTGTCCCTCCATTCATGTACAACTCCCATTCATTTTTTTTTACCAAGAGTCAAAGCACATAGCCTGTCATTGATAAACAACCACTACATATTAGAAGGGTTTTTATTATTCCTGTAATGAAATTAATGTACAGCATAACATTTTTATTTTATTTTAATGGAATTAAAAAAACATTATCCAGTATTAATGGCACGTTTAATGAAACACGTCTGAACTAAAGAATCCACTCATCTAATTTAAGTTGCAGTACATTTCGACACCCTTTGTGTACACATTACCTAAAAATAACAAATATCTACTAACCCTAATACTGAGGCTATCTATTTATCCCCTTTTTTTGGGGTGGGGAAGGGGGGATAAAAGCAGATAGGTGCCATGTGAGTTTTCTCACTGGGGTGAAAAAAGACACCCCATTACTTTATTATATACTTTATTTTAATATGATTTCATGACAAACATAAATTGGCAGTTAAACAATCTCTGGCCCTATTGGATTTAAAACCAAAATACTTGTCAATAAAACTAAAGTAAGTAGATTTTAAATACATTAGGATTTTTAGGTAAGTTATCATAATCATATCTAAATTAAAATAAGTAAATATCATTGGAATTGCAATTTTAGGTATATCCACACCCCTGATTATTTATGCAATAATCCACTCAGCCAATAATGTGGCATCAATGGAATGGACAAGATAAAGCAGATATTGGTCAGAAGCATAAGACAATGTTCTGTCATTACAGAAAACACGGTGAGAGAAAAATAAACTTTTTATTCAGGATCCTGAAGAGCAGTATATTATAATGCCAATGTGTGAACAGGGAGGGTCTGAAGGTAGGATCTTTTTGGATCTAGAATATGTACTATGTCTATCTATACAGACGCAGAAGGCCCCACATAAATTTCCCTAGTGGGCCTGTACAACAAGTACAACACATGCAGTTAAATCTCTTTAAATATGGTCATAAAGCTCAAATAATCAACATCATAGGTATTAAGGTTCCATTCGTCTTCAGACAATGAAAATCACCACAAATCTCACATTTGTGTGCATCAATGTTAGTCCTAAAAAACATACTGCTTTGAGAGCTATATGATAAAGATTGATCATTTCTTGACTGAACACGAAACAAAATCCTAGTGTTTCAAATCAAAGATAAAAAAATGTGATGTCAGTAAGTTTGAGTGTGGCATGGTTGTTGGTGCCAGATGGGATCAAGCTGTGGGACAAAACAAAAACAAATATTGTGTTGTATATTTGTGTTTTGTACAGTGCTGCAAAACAAAAATTATATGATGTGTATTTAGTTTTTGGCAGCCAATAAAATGTCTTTAAATGCATGCAGGTCTCCAAACTCTATACTCTGAGTGATGATTACTGTCACTGAGAAAACATGGGTAATACTCAGTAAGAACAAGATTAGTACATAAAAGGTTTACAAGGGAGGACAGACCAAAACCAGGGAAAAAAGACTTGAGAGACAACATCAAGCTGGACCATCATTTTCCGATATGCTAAATACCAGGAACAACAGTTCAATGCGCCCTTGGAAGTCATTTGAGAGCATTATAGAAGCAGCAACAGAGATACATCAAACACGCCACCAACCCCCAGTGTCTGTGTTGACTTTACTTTCAGCTTTACTCCTGAAAACCTCTCATAGCACAGATACACAGGCAGTTTATTAACTATTATTTTGCTCCCCTTTGCCACTAAAAGCCTTGGAACCCTTGGAAAAGACTGCCCATAACATAAAACAGAACAAAAACTGTGACAACTAAAGCTACCATTCATGCACCACAGTCTGAAACCACAGCTTCCAATATCATATTTAAAAACTCAAGACCCCTTCCAAGCATTAAGATGAAGAAAACATAAAATTGTACAGAAATGACTAATGGGTTTGGAAAACATGTAACTGTTGTACATAGTTACATACTATTTATGTCCTTACTTTTCTTCAAGTAATCAGTCTCATAAAATAGCTTGAATTAATATTATTATTAGTTGCATAATTACCTATAATTATATTGTTATGAATGAATTAAGTTACCAATAATGATAAACTATTATTAATTAATTATTAACTAGGATAAGAACAGTGACTATACAGTACAGTGAATGTTTGGAGATTTTCAGTAATAGCTTTTCTTCAGTTTTGAGCTGATAAACAACAGACAATATCAATAGAAAAACATTTACTGAGGACATAAATCAGCAAACACAAATTTGTAGCATTAGAGCATAGAACGTTTAGTAAATTTTTAGGTGATACTGTGTACATGTGTGTGTTGCATTACTATGTACAGTAAATGCGCATGAAAAGACGGGTGCATTCACACTTGGCTTGGGAACAAATGAAGAAGTCTGCTCTGCTACTTCGCACAGATTTATGCCCCACACATGCGGTAAGGCATTTAAAGGGATCAGAATGTGGCATGACTAGGTGCAGTTCTTATAGGTTGATTACCTGCATGTGCCCATTGCATAGCAAATGGTGGCAGATCTGTAATAAAACCAATTTAGGCAGACATGGACTTGCCTGAGAAGCATGGAATTAAGATAGCTCTAAGATGTTTCCTGCACCATTTGCATAGTTCCTACATAAGTTCCCTAATGAGCTCTGGGTCCAAGATGTCTCAAACTGGGAGCCAGGAGCATTCCTCTAGACCACAATTTTCCCAAGGCCCCAAGGACTGGATGACATCCTGACAGAAGACTACATTGAAATAATTTTAGCCATGACATATGGAAGACAGGGTCAATTCCCATGGTAAGAGGGAGCACTAGGTTGAACATCATTAGATTGATCCTCCTCAAGATCTTTAATGGCCCATATACAATGGGGATGATGTCTTGGGTATCTAGCCATAACAGAAAATTTATGGTAGATGATAAGTTTAGGCTTAGCTTGGGCTTTCTGTCAATTTTTCTCTGTGCAGCTGGGTTAATCAGGGTTAATCAGGCTTTCTGACAGACTTTGTTCCACTAAATGAACCCCAAATTCTTCTTTCTGCTCTGCGAAGATCGATATAAGATCTAACTATTTAATTTAATTCAATTCAATTCAAATCTATTTTAGAATGCTTTTAACAATGGAGTTCTACTCCTTTGCATTTCTTTGAACTGTGGGAGGAAACAGGAGTACCTGGAGGAAATTCAGCAAGCACAGGAAGAAAATACAAACTCCGTGTTCACAGACCCATAGTGGAAATGAAACCCTCTTCCCAGAAAGTGCAAGGCCATAGTGCTAACCAGTATGCCACCGCTGCCGATATGATAATTTGAACGATTTAAGTGAATACTGCAATGATGCTCCTGTTCCTGTTAACAAAATTAGCATAATTTGACTATGTAGGATTCACTGGTATGTAGGTTAACAGCAGATTCAATGTCCTTCTGAAAGATGGCCTTGTGCTATAAAGGTCTTGAAGTAAAGTTGGATGGTAGAAGCATTGTCTTTTAAATGGGAATGTGGAAAAATGTATCTTTATGCTTGTGGGCTGTTTCATTACATGTGTATGTGTGACTAAAAATGTGCATAATATAAAATATCTATATTATTTTTAATACCTATGGTTGGAGATGTTGATTCTCAATGCTTTTGTGGCAAGCCATCCATACCATGCACCCCATGCTGACGTGTTCATTATAATTGTTGGTCACACACATATCGGACATAACACCGGACATAGCAGGTAATCAAGGGCTCTAGTACCTCATTTCCACTACAGTGGTGCTTGTGCCAGGTGCCGGTTCTGGTGCTCGGCCAGTGCTGGACGGAACCACCAAGAACCGGCCCGCTTTTACACTAGACAGGAGTTTAGCGGGAGCTGCATGATAATACGTCACAGGCCAGGCCCACTAAACAGAAACGAACATGGCCGAAGTCAGTTTACTTTTTATTCTCCAAACTATGAAAATGTATTTCAGTATCCAAAAGCAGCTTATTCGACGTGTTATAACCGCTGAAAGTTTTTTTAGCTTATTTACTATTTGGTCGGTTATTCGTGTGAAGACTATTAGTTCTTCTCTTATTTCCTCATAAACTTTTTTTTTTTCTTAAAGCAATTTCTGCTGAATCTCGGCGGATGTCCAAATTGATAAAAGCGCTTTTGTTTCGTCCGCGCTCCACATTAACGGACTTTGGGTCTCCGGCATTTTTTTTTACGCTCCCTATAACTGAAGGACTGTTTCGAGAACCCTGACTGGAACATGTTTAGGGAGGCTGCAACTTACGGCGACTTCACTGACTTGGAGGAGTACACGTCATCAGTGACCAGCTACATCAACAAGTGCACCGATGACGTCACTGTCTCCAAGAACATCATCTCACGACCCAATCAGAAACCGTGGATTACTGCAGAAGTGCGTGCACTTCTGAAGACCCGAGACTCTGCCTTCAAAGCGGGAGACAAGGTGGCCCTTAGAAGAGCAAGGGCCAAAATTTCTCGTGTCATCAGAGAGGCGAAGCGCGCACACGTCCAGAGAATCCACAATCACTTCAGGGACAGCAGCGACACACAGCGCATGTGGCAGGGCTTACAAGCCATCACCAACTACATGACATCATCACCTGCCTGTGACGGTGTTGGCTCCCTCCCAGATGCGCTGAACAACTTCTACGCTCGGATGATGTGGTGGCGAGAAAGTCCACCTCTCCTCCGAACGATCAGGTGCTGTGTCTCACTAAGCTGATGTGAGGAAAACTCTACACAGGGTCAACCCACGTAAAGCTGCTGGTCCAGGCAACATCCCAGGCAGAGTGCTCATAGAATGTGTGGAACAGCTGGCAGATGGTCTTACCGACATCTTCAACATCTCTCTGAGCAGTGCAGTCGTTCCCACATGCTTCAAGGCCACCACCATCGTTCCCGTGCCCAAGAAGTATTCTGTGTCCTGTCTCAATAACTACCGTCCCATTGCACTCACACCCACCATCATGAAGTGCTTCGAGCGCCTCGTCATGAGACACATCAAGACCCTGCTGCCCCCTCACTGGACCCACTGCAATTTGTGTATCATCCTAACCGCTCAACGGACAACGCCATCTCCACTACACTCCATCTTGCCCTCACACACTTGGACAATAAGGACACATACGTTCGAATGCTGTTCATAGATTTCAGCTCAGCATTTAACACTATCATCCCCCAACAACTGATCGGGAAGCTGAACCTGTTGGGCCTGAACACCTCCCTTTGCAACTGGATCCTGGACTTTCTGACCGGAAGGCCTCAGTCAGTACGGATCGGGAACTGCACCTCCAGTACCACCACTCTGAGCACTGGGGCCCCACAGGGCTGTGTGCTCAATCCTCTGCTGTTCACACTGCTGACTCACGACTGTGTAGAAACACGCAGTTCGAATAACATCATCAAGTTCGCTGATGACATGACCGTGGTGGGTCTCATTAGCAAGAACGACGAGTCAGCGTACAAAGAGAAAATGCAGAGGCTAACGGACTGGTGTAAAGACAACAACCTGTCTCTGAATGTTGACAAGACAAAGGAGATGGTTGTTGACTTTAGGAGGACACGAGGCGACCATTCTCCGCTGTGCATCAATGGCTTCTCTGTGGAGATCGTCGAAAGCACCAAATTCCTAGGCGTCCACCTGAAGAAGGACCTCAGCTGGTGCCTCAACAACAGCTCCCTGGACAAGAAAGCCCAACAGCGTCTCTTCTTTCTGAGAAGACTGGGGAAGGCCCAGCTTCCACCACCGATCCTGACCACCTATAGAGGAACTATCGAGAGCATCTTGAGCAGCTGCATCACTGTCTGGTTTGGGAATTGTGCCATATCGGACCGCAAGACCCTACAGCGGATAGTGAGGACAGCAGAGAAGATCATCGGTGTCTCTCCCCTCTATTGAAGACATCTACACCACACGCTGCATCCGCAAAGCCACCAGCATTGTGGCTGATCGGACACATCCCTCTCACACACACTTCACACTTCTGCCATCTGGAAAAAGGTACCGAAGCATTCAGGCACGCACATCCAGACTGTGCAACAGCTTTTTTTCACAAGACATCCGTCTTCTCAACAAAAAGGGCTTGGACTGATCCACACACACACACTCACACAACACACACACACACACACACACACACACACACACAAACATTATCACTTAGCTTAACTCAACTACCTCAAAACATTGAGACTGGACTGACTAATTAACACAAGCGCAAACACACTGACCTACACTACTAAACTATTGTACACACCAACCTGTAAATGCTCTTCTTTGCACAATATTCATTACTGGATTACATTTTTGCACTAACTTCCTAATTCTTGCTGCTACTTTAAGGAACGTTTACTGGTTCTGCACTACCCCAGCTCACCACCTCGACACCACAAAGTATTATCTTATGTTGTGTTTGTCACACCGTCATTTTGCTGCTCTTGTTTGTACATTTGCATGTGTACTTTATGTTGTCTGTTGTCTGTAAAAAAAAAAAACTAAAAAAAATAAAATAAAACTACAGTCCTCTCTTCCTCTCTGGGTAAGCTAGTTAGTCTTTGTTAATTTATGTTGTTAAATTTATGTTGTTAAAATTTATGTTGTCAGGTCAATCTGTCTTGTCTCCGCTAGCCAGCTAACTAGGCCTTTTAGTTAGCTAGTTTTAGCTCTTCTGTTAATTTATGTTGTAAATTTATGTTGCATGTAGCACCTTGGTCCTGGTGGAACGTTGTTTCGTTTTACTGTGTACTAACTGTATATAGTTGAAGTGACAATAAAGCCTACTTGAACTTGAACTTGAACCAATGAGACGTGGCGACATAGCTTACAGCAGGTTATGGTCGCTGAACCGCTGCATGTCCAGGTGGTGTTTTGAAAACAATGTGGACTTTATACACATTTGGAAGACCTTTGAGGACAAAACTGGCCTGTTAGGGTGGGACGGTGTCCATCCCACTCGGGAAGGTGCTGCTCTCATTTCTAGTAATATAGCTAATAATCTCAGAAGAAGCCTAGTTAATCGGTGACAATCCAGAGATCAGGCCAGGGAACAGACAGACAGGCTAAACCAACCGTCTGCTAGCTGCATAGAGTTGTCACTCAGGGTTCATTATATTAAGACCTTTTCTGTTGTCTGAGCTAAACAAAAATGTAGAAAGATTTAGAAAGTCTGTTTTAGTAATTTAATTATCATAGATACCACCGGCACCACTGATCTAAAGCTAGGACTGTTGAATATTAGATCTCTTGCATCTAAAGCAGTTATAGTTAATAAAATTATCACGGATCAGGAATTTGATATTCTCTGTTTAACTGAAACCTGGATTAAACAGGATGAGTATGTAGTTCTAAATGAAGCTAGTCCTCCTGGATACAGCTACATACACCAGCCTCAGTTAACTGGTAGAGGAGGAGGCCTTGCAGTTATTTATAATGATCTGACTATCGTACAAAAACACGGACACAAATTGAATTCATTTGAAGTTCTCTACAGTAACATAACAAATGTAGCTACAAATATTAAGTCAGCTCAGTCGATCCCGATAATCATCATTTACAGACCTCCAGGGCCGTATTCTGAATTTCTTTGTAAATTTGCAGATTTCCTCTCAAACCTAGTCGTTTTCGTAGACAAAGCATTAATTGCTGGAGATTTTAATATTCATTTTGAGAATCCAGAAGACCCTGTGCATAGAGCATTTATGTCCATACTGGACTCAGTAGGAGTAAATCAGTGTGTAGTAGGACCCACTCATAAAGCAGGTCACACTTTAGTTTTAATAATATCTTTTGGATTAAGAATAAGAAATTTATTCACAACTCCACTGTCTATGTCAGATCACTATCTTGTCTCAATTAAAATGTATTATAGTGATATTGTATGTACAGCGCTGCGCTACCGTACTAAACGTACATTCACATTAAGTACCACAAGGAGCTTTACCAGTAATCTCCCAGAGTTAACAACTTTGATTGGATCACTGTCTGACCTCACAGAACTCGATCGGGTGACTGAATATTTAGAGTCGACGTTCTGTTATATCTTAGATAATGCAGCTCCAGTTAAAAGAAAAATTATTAGAGATAAGAAACTTTCTCCCTGGTATAACGACCACACACTTCCTTTAAAACAGGAAATTAGAATGAAAATGGCATCAACCTAAATTGTTAGTATTTCAAATAGCATGGAAGGAGAGCATCCTGAATTATAGAAGAGCTCTTAGTGTAGCTAGATCAACATCTCTCTCCACTCTTAGAGAAAATAACAAAAATAATCCTGGACTTTTATTTAACACTGTAGCCAAATGAACTAGAAATAAGACCACTTCAGAAATATCCACAACAACATCGTGCAATAGTGAGGACTTCATGAACTTTTTAAATAATAAATTGTAAATAATAGGCATAAAATTGAGGCTTTAAAATCAAACAATTTAATTGATGCAGATGTTAAACTAGCCATGTCAGATTGGAATCTAGAATACTTTACTCTCCTTGAAGAGAATGAACTAATTTCACTCATCTCCTCTGCAAATTTATCAATCTATATTGTAGCGTTTTTCCGCCGGGAAGAATGCTGGAGAGACGAGTGAGCTTATTTGCTACCCAATGCAATGGCTGGGAGTACTTTATTAAGCACACAGCATGTAAGGCATGAGCAGCACCTTCACTCAGGAGCCTACATCCAATTCAGCACTAGCTTGAACTGGAGCACATTTCACACGTCACACCCTACACACACAAACAGGGCCAAAGCCACCAACCCAAACACCTTTCCCCATCATGGTGAACACACACCGACATCCCCGCAAGGCATGCTGGTCGTCAGCCGCCGCCCCGCCCACGCCACAATATATTAGATTCTGTACCGACACATTTTTTTAAACAGATAGTACCAGCAATAACAGAACTAATTGTTAATTCCTAATAAACTAATATTTAATTCCTCACTCAGCATTGGGTATGTTCCAAAATCCTTTAAATTAGCAGTTATTAAACCGATTATTAAAAAACCTGACCTCGACCCCTGTCAGCTGTCCAATTACAGGCCAATATCAAACCTCCCCTTTATCTCTAAGATTCTGGAAAAGATAGTAGCGGAGCAGCTCATATCTACATAGAAATAGCAAACATGAACTGTATCAGTCAGGATTTTGGCCTCATCACAGCACAGAGACAGCACTCGTTAAAGTAAAGTAAGTAAAAGTAAAGTAGTTAAAGTTTGTTGACAGTGAGGTGATTGATTGCTTTGCATCTCACGAAGCCCTCATGTCTGTGTTTCCTTCTGGCTCTCCCCTTTTAGTTATGCTGTTATAGTTAGTCCTGCCTGACTCTCTGCTTGCACTCTACACTAAATATACATTCACATTATACATTGTGTGACTGCGACCATACCTAACTCTTATCTCTTCTCTTCTGTTCTCTCTCCCCCTATCTCCCTTTCCTCTCTCCCCCTCTCTCTCCTTCCCTCTCTCTGTCGAGCTACACATGTCGTTCCTGAGTTGCCAGTGATCCAGACTCCCTCTGCCCTCTGAACCTGTCTGACCCATCCTGGTGCCCCGCTTCCGGTTGGAGTTCTCGTCACATGGATGCCCCGTGTGTCTCTTTGGGATGCATCTGGTGTCTGGGGTAGTTTCACTCTACCATAAAGACGGTTCTGGCATCGACTGGTGTTGACAGCTGTTTCTCTGAGAACTTGACTTGGCTGCAGTTGCTTGATAGTTCAGGACTGCAATTGTCTCCAATAACTACCTGGACTCCATATTTACATCAATTAATATCAACTGTTATAGCTGAACTGGCTGGCACCTAACACACTGTATAAATGCAGATCAATTCCTGCTCTCTGTTTCACCCAAATGAGGATGGGTTCCCTGTTGAGTCTGGTTCCTCTTAAGGTTTCTTCCTATTACCATCTCAGGGAGTTTTTCCCTGCCACTGTCGTCCTCGGCTTGCTCACCAGGAACAATTTGCTCATTTTGATTTATGCGCACACACATTCCATACAGACTTAATTCTTTAGATTGTGTAAAGCTGCTTTGCGACCATGACAATTGTTAAAATCGCTATACAAATAAAATTGAATTTAATTTAATTGAATATCAGAAAGCTTGAAAATCTGACCAACTGTAGCCTTAAAATCAAATCAAATTAAATCAAATCAAATCACTTTTATTGTCACATCACGTTACTGGTACGCTGGTATGGTACATGTGAGTGAAATTCTTATGTGCAAGCTACACAAGCAATAGTGGTTTACAATTATAAGAATAAATATATATATATATACACGCACACACATATCTACATATAAACATACACACATATGTATACATGTATATACACATACACGTTTGTGAGTGTGTCTACTTTTTTTCCCTCTTTTTATTTGTTTTCAAAGTATCATATAATTTTACATCAAACAAGAAAAAGTATCAAACAATTTTTGCCCCCTTAGCCTCCCACCAACCCTCTCCCCTCCCATCATAAAAAAAATTAAATAAAAAATAAGGGAATAATTTAAATATCCAAAGTCTCTTTGACTGAATATATACAGTTCTTCCTCATAGATAAAATGGTGGGTTTTGCGTGATTTGTCCGCGTTGAAGACAGTTCCAAATATAATAGCTCAAGTAGAGAATGTTACCAATGTTTAATAGAAAGGTCGCGTGGAGGTTTCCATCGTTGGACAAAAAGTTTTTTTGCAGCAGTCGAGGCAGCTAACCAAAATTTACAATCCTTTTCCTTTAGAGGAAATTGAGAGTTGTCATTCAGCAGTAAGAGAACAGGATCTTTGGGAAAGCAAATTCCAGTAATCTTGTATATAACCTCAAGCACCTTATCCCAGAAATCTTGCACATCTGGACATTCCCAAAGCATATGCATCAGTGTGCCCAGGTAACCTAGCCCACAAAATTACAATAAGGGTGTGGTGATAAACCCATAACATGTCTTGTACGCATGGTTAAATAAGCCCTATGAATGATTTTAATGTGGATAAACTGAGGATTGGGGTTTGTGGATGCATGAAATGTATTATCCCATACTTTTTCCCATTCAATTTTACGATTATTATGAATCAATTTAGATAACCATATTCTTGCTTTTGGAAAAATCTCTGCGTTATAAGTTGCAAAGCAGAAATATAAAAATAAGAAACTGTCCCTTTGTTTGGCGCATTGTTAATTCATTTTACTACTGGATGGGTTTGGAGATCAGCGCCCCAAGGTACAGTACCTTACACGCCTTTAATGCTGCACGTAATTTAAAATATAGAAATAAAGTATTCTGAGAAATATTAAACCTTTTGATCAGTTCTTGAAAGTCTAGGATTGATTTTTCTCCTTTTATGTCATTTAATATTAGAATACCTCTCTTTGTCCAAGATGTCTGTACAAATGGTTTTACACCAGAAAGTAAATTTAAATTGTGCCAAATAGGGGTATGGGTGTGCCATATAGTTTTAGAAGAGAAAAGACTTTTTATTTTCTTAAATATTTGAAGAGTGTAGGACAGAATAGAATCGTAGTATAAAGGACACTTCCTGTAAGAAATGCCAGGAAACAGAAAGTCTTGCAAACTAATTGGTGCAATTAGTTCTTTTTCTAGTTGTTTCCACGAAGATTGTGAACAGGGATCAAACCACTTCACAACCGGGAGCAGAACAAAGGACCAGTGATACCATTTAAAGTTGGGGCAGCCCCATCCACCTTCCGATTTGCTTTTCTGAATAGACCACTTAATGCGTGGACGTTTTCCATTCCATACATATTTTATCAGTAAGGAGTCTAACTTTTTCCAATAATTTGCTGATGGAGAAAGAGGGACCATGGAGCTAATGAAATTAATAGGAGGCAAAATATTAATTTTTATTGATGACATTCGGGCAGGTGATGATGAAGGTAGACACATCCATCTTTGGATATCAGCTTCAACATTTTTATAGATTAACATATAATTGACTTTTGAGATGAGGGATACAGAAGGCCTCAGTTCAATCCCTAAGTATTTAACTTGCGTTGATATCTGAAAATTATTGATAATAATAAGGGCATTGGAACCTCCTGATTTGAGAGGCATCAAAATCATTTTAGAATGATTGATTTTAAATCCAGAAAGCTTGCCAAATTCATCCATAACTTTAGGGGCATTAGGGAGTAAACGTTGTAGGTCAGATAGAAACAATAAAGTATCATATGCATATAGAGAAATGGAATAGACTGATATGCCCAACTGAAGTGGAGTAATATACTTACACTGTCTAATGAACTGTGCCAAGGGTTCTATTGAAAGATTAAACATAAGAGGGGAAAGTGGGGATCCCTGCCTCGTACCTCTACAAATATTGAAGATATCTGAAATAAGCCCATTGGTAGAAACTCTGGCCATGGGATTATTGTATAGGGTTAGTATCATTCTAATAAACTTATCGCCAAATTTAAACCTTTTCAATGTATACCATAAATACCCCCATTCCAGCCGATCGAAGGCTTTTTCAGCATCTATAAATAGAAGGCCACTAGGTGTTTTTAGTTTCCCTGATTCACCGATAACATGTAACACTCTACGCACATTATCCGCAGCCAAACGGCCAGTAATAAGTCCTGATTGATCTGGATCAATTAATTTATGAATCACCGATTGTAAGCGTCTGGCAATAACTCTAGCGTATATTTTAACATCTTCATTAATCAAGGAAATTGGCCTATAATTAGAACAATCTGAATGGTCTTTGCCAGGTTTAGGTAAAACTGTTATTAAAGCCGTATTAAGATCTTTATGAAAGTGGCCCTTGAATATGGCGTCATTAATAGTGCGTAACCAGATATGACCTAGTAGATCCCATAGCATTAAATATAAATCGATTGGGATGCCGTTAATTCCCGGTGACTTTCCCTTATGAGAATCCATTGCTGCATTATAGAGTTCTTCCAATGTAATTTCAAAATCTAAACTATCAGTTTCTCCCTTTGACAGTTTGGTTAAATTCATTTGGTCAAAAAATTATTTAACTGGTCTATGTTAGGTTGTGTTTCTGAAGTATACAATTTTTCAAAAAATGTTTTGAATGTTTTATTAATCTCCATGGGATGCGAGGTGAGATCATTTTTAGGGTTTTTGACTGCTTGAATATTAAAAAGTTGTTCATGTTTTTTCTGAGTGAGCGCAAGGAGTCAGCTTGGTTTACTACCGTCTATGTAATATTTATGTTTTGTAATAAATTAAAATTCAAATTTTATTTGTCACATACACAGTCATACACAGTACGATATGCAGTGAGATGCTTGTACAACCGCCGGTGACCTTAAAAATAAAATAAAAACTATACATAAGGAATAAATATAAATAAAAATAAATGAAATACAAAAGAAAAATAAATGTAACTAATATAATAAACAAACTGTACAAATATGGGAATAATAAAAATATTACAAAATATAGAAATATAGGAATATGGAGGGGGGGAAATATATATATTAAAATTTTAAAATGTTTTCAAGTGGCATTAAAATGTTTTAAAGTGGCAAAGTGTCATGTGCAATGGCAGATATATATGTATTGTATAAAGTTACTTATGAAAGTGACGTGCAATGGTTTCAGATATGTAAATATGTATTGCATGAATGTGTCCATGATTGTCCAGTCAATGTCAATGTTTAAAAGATATTAAAAGATATTACTCCTGTGTGGTGTGATTGAGAGACCTTATCGCCTGCGGGAAGAAGAACCTCCTCAGTCTCTCTGTGTTGGCCTTCAGGGAGCGGAATCGCTTTCCTGACCTTAACAGAGGGAACAGTCTATTGTTGGGATGGCCTTGGTCCAGCACCGCTTGCTGTAGATCAAGTGCAGGTCAGGGAGCTCAGTGCGGATGATGCGCTCAGCTGATCGCACCACCCTCTGTAGAGCTCATCTGTCCTGCATGGTGCTGTTTCCAAACCAGGTTGTGATGTTTCCCGTCATGATGCTCTCTATGGTACAGGAGTAGAAACTCCTGAGCACCTTAGAGGACAGTCTAAAGTCTCTCAAGTGTCTGAGGTGGTAGAGACACTGCCGGGCCTTTTTCACCACGATGTTGATGTGACCGGACCATGACAGGTCCTGCGTGATGTGAACACCGAGGTATCGGAAGCTGTCCACTCTCTCCACTGGGCTCCTGTTAATGATGGGGGTCTGGTAGTGTAGTTCCCCTCCTGCTTTGTACTTAAGTCCACTATCAGCTCCTTTGTCTTGCTGACGTTCAGGAGGAGATTGTTCCTCTGGCACCAGTTCTCCAAATTTACAATCTCCTCTAGGTAATCTCATCACTTGATGATGGCGGTGGAGTTGGTAGTGGCCACGCAGTCGTGGGTGTACAAAGAGTACAGCAGGGGGCTCAGAACACAACCCTGAGGGGCTCCAGTGCTGAGAGTGAGTGAGGCTGAGACATATCCGCCCATCCTTACTCCCTGTGGTCTGCCAGTCAGAAAATTGGAGATCCACTGACACATTGATGAGCTGAGTCCCAAGTGCTCCAGCTTGGTGGTGAGTGTGGAGGGAATTATGGTATTAAATGCAGAGCTGTAGTCGATGAAGAGCATTTTAACATAATTCCCTTTCCTAGTGTCCAGGTGAGTAAGTGATGTGCGGAGGAGATGAGAGATGCATCGTCTGTGGAACGGTTCTGGCGATTTGCAAACTGTAGTGGGTCGAGTGTGTCCGGTAGTGGAGAAATAATGAAGTCTCTGACCAGGCGTTTAAAGCACTTCATCACTACTGCGGTGAGGGCTACAGGGCGATAGTCATTGAGATAAGCAGGATGAGGTTTCTTCGGAACAGGAACAATGATTGACTCTTTGAAGCATGTGGGGATCACCGACTGAGATAAAGAGATGTTAAATATCTCAGTGAACACAGGTGCTAGCTGGTCTGCGCAGGCTCTGAGGATACGACCTGAGATGCCGTCTGGTTCTGCTGTTTTCCTGGTGTTTACTCTCTTGAAGGCTGTCCTCACGTCACGAGCATAAAAGATGTTTAGCTTGTCTGCCAGAGTCGCGTCCGCGTTCGTCATACCGGTTGTTGGTGCTTTATGGTCCGTAATTGCCCTTAGTCCCTGCCACAGACTCCTAGAGTCACTCTGTTGAAGCCGTGACTCTAGTTTTCTCCCGTAGCGCTGCTTCGCCTCTTTCACCGCCTTCCGGACGTTATACGACGCAGCCTTGTACGGTACCATGTCCCCCGACGCAAGTCCCGTGTTGTAGGCAGCGGTGCGAGATCTCAGAGCGTCGCGGATGGTTTTATCCACCCACGGCTTCTGGTTGGGAAATGTTCTATATGAGATATGTTAGATAGTCTTTTTCTCCACGGTATCATCCGCTAGTTTCCCGATGAATCGCACAACCGCTTCCGTAAACACGCTGCCGTCATCATCAGAGCTGTTTCGGAACATGTCCCAGTCTGCGTCATTGAGTGCATCCTGTAACGCGGCCACCGATTGGTCCGTCCAGCACGCGACCTCCCTCCGAACCGGAACTTCCTGTTTCAGCCTTTGTTTGTATTTTGGCATGAGGAAGATGGCGGCATGGTCGGATTTACCAAACGGAGGAGGAGATTGTGCCTTGTAGCCGTCCTTGACTGTAGTGTAACAGTGGTCCAGTGTCCTTTCACCCCTGGTGGGGCAAGTGATATGTTGATGAAAGTTCGGCGCTGCGCGTTTGAGGTTGGCACTGTTAAAGTCCCCCGCCACAATAAGCGCAGCGGGAGATCGGGAGATGCTGTGTTTGGTGCTGTGTAAGTGCCTCATGCAGCTCGCATAAGGCAGTGTCCGTGTCCGCTGGTGGTGGAATATAAATGGCGCTGATTATGACCGATGTAAACTCCCAAGGTAGATAAAAAGGACAACACATGATGGACAGTAGTTCCAGGTTTGGTGTGCAGGAGCGTGTGAGAGGTACAACGCTCGCGCTGTTGCACCAGCTGCTGTTCACCATTAAACACACGCCGCCTCCTCTTCATTTCCCCAAATCCCGCGTCCTGTCCACGCGGTGAACCGAGAAGAACTTGGCCGGCTGGATGGCGTGGTCTGGCACCGCTGGGTTTAGCCATGTCTCGGTGAAGCAGAGCAGATTGCAGTCCCGAATGTCTCTCTGGAACTTTATCCTGGCCCTGAACAAAACAAACAGAAAAAACAAAGAAAAGGTGGTCGGAGCAGTCGTGACGGCAGCCGACCTCACCGGCGCCATCTTAGACTATTTCCTTAAATATGCATTAAATATTCTGTTCTTTGTCAAAGCAAATCATTAAGAGCAGCCCTTTCAACAATCAATTTCTGTTGTTTTTCTCCAGAAAATTTAAAACCCAATTCCCTCTCTAATTCCCCACACTTACTCTCTAATGTTGATAATTGTTCAAGATATTTTTTTTAGTCTGGCAGCGAAGTAGATGGCATTATTTCTTAAAAACTTTTTGATAGATGCCCAGAACATGTCTTGATTAGAAACAGAATTTTGGTTTAAGTTAATAAATTCAGTTCTGCTCTCAGTTGAGAAAGGAATTCTTCATTTTGCAGTAAAAAAGTATTAAATCTCCATCTGGAAGGTTTACATAAAGTGTTAATCTGGAGATGTGCAAATACAGCATTATTGTTTAAGATACTTAAAATTTTTTTTAAATATTGATTAGATCTGGATGTAAAGATGATGAAAACATCAACACTGTTGTGTCGTCCGCAAACTTCAGAACAATGTTGGAGCTGCTAGTGGCCGTGCAGTCGTATGTGTAGAGTGAGTACAGTAGAGGGCTCACTACACACCCCTGTGGAGCACCAGTGTTCATTGTGATGGAGGATGAGGTAATACTGCTCAGTCTAACCATCTGGCATCTGTCGGACGAAGTTGAGGATCCAGCTGCAGAGAGAGCTGCTCAGTCCTAAATCTTGTAGTTTCCTGTTCAGCTTTGAGGGTACGATGGTGTTGAATGCTGAGCTATAATCGACAAGCAACATTCTCACATATGTATCTTTCTTCTCCAGGTGGGTGAGGGCAGTATGTAGAGTCAGGGCTATGGCATCATCAGTGGACCTGTTATAGTGGTATGCAAATTGTAGAGGGTCCAGTGAGTCCGGGAGCGCAGAGCAGATGAAGTTCCTGACCAGCCTCTCAAAGCATTTGCTCACGATGGGGGTCAGGGCTACTGGTCACCAGTCGTTCAGGGATGTAATGGTGGAGGATTTGGGTACAGGGACGATGGTGGCCATTTTGAAGCAGGCTGGGACTACAGACAGAGAGAGGTAGAGGTTGAAGATGTTCATGAACACTCCAGACAGCTGAGTGATTTACGCATGCATGATTTAAGGGTATGACCGGGGATTTCATCAGGACCAGCGGCTTTGCGTGCGTTCACCTGTCTGAAGTACTTCCGTACATCCTCTGCAGACACAGTGTGCGCACTGACGTCATCCATGATGCGTTCGCTGTCCAGTCTCGTGGTGTTAGTTGTGTCAAATCTAGCATAAAATACGTTTAGATCCTCACACAGAGAAGCCGTGGTCTGCGGTGTGCTGGTTTTTCCTCTGAAGGCCGCGATTGTATTCAGTCTCTGCCACATTCTTCGAGGATCATCAAATTGTTGTTCCACTCTGTCCCTGTACTCATGTTTCGCAGACTTAATAGTCTTTCGGAGTTGGTAGGTGGCGTGTTTATATTCCAATGTGTTAGCGGAGGCAAAGGCAGAGTTCCGTGCTGCCAGTGCCATGCGAACATCACTGTTTATCCATGGTTTCTGGTTTGGATACATTTTTACTGTTTTGGTTGGGACAACATCATCTACACATTTCCTGATAAATCCGCAGACTGAGTTTGCGTATTCATCAATGTTGTCCGCTGCCATTCTATATATTTTCCAGTCTACATGATCAAAACAGTCCTTTAACATGGAATCTGATTGGTCCAATCAACAGTGCACCGCCCTTAGGGTTGGAGCTTCCTGATTCAGCTTCTGCCTGCCTATAGGAGCGATGATCTGATTGGCTGAATGGGGCACGGGGTAGGGCTTTGTACGCATTCCGGAAGGAAGTGTAGCAGTGGTGAACTGAATGTGTTGATGGAGTTTCGGTAAAACTTTCCTCGAGTTGGCTTTATTAAAATCTCCAGCCGTGATAAACACCGCCTCTGGGTGCGCGGTTTCCTGACTGCTGATCACGCTGTACAGTTCCCCGTGTGCTCGGTCAGTGTCGGCTTGTGGAGGAATATAAACAGTCATAATAATGACTGCTGAAAATTTTCTCGGTAGCCAGAATGGCCGACACATAAGCAACTAAGAAACTCCAGTCCGGTAAGCAAAAGGACTTTATCGGGTGCACGTTTGCATAATCGCACCAGGAGTTATTGATCATGAAGCACACGCCGCCGCCTTTGCTTTTTAGGGCACCCTGGAAAATTATCTTGTTCCAGCCAGAAGCCACATGTGACTGCAAAGGTGCTACTGTTGACCTGTTGACCACATTCAAAAACAGTTGTCAAGGTTGCCCTAAGAACAGGAAGGGCAAACTGTCCCAGAGGCAAAGCATTCACATGCCCAAAGAATCCACCACAGCAACACATGGTACATGTGGCCGTAAATTCATAGAATAATATTACATGTTCTGAAATACCAACTGTTCTGAAATACTTTTTGCAGAATGGCATGGCAGCAAGAAAGACCACTTCTCCTCAACAGACAGAAGGCAGTTGGACCCAACAAAATTCTCGCAGTGCTCGCAGATATTTTATACTAACATATGCAATATATCGCTCCGGGCAATCCCATCATACCAATGTGCTTCAAGCCACCACCATCATCCCTGTACACAAGTCTCCAGTGTCTTAATCATCTCCAATCAAGTCTCCAGTGTCTTAATCATCACCATCATCCCTGTACACAAGAAGTCTCCAGTGTCTTAATGCCTACCATCCCATCACACTCACACCAACCACCATGAAGTGTTAGAAAGTCTCATCATGAACCACATCAAAACCCTACCCCTCTTACTGGACCCCGCACAGTTTACACATCATCCCAAATGCTCAGAGGTGAAAACTGTTTTCAACTTTGTTCATCTGGCACTCAATCACATAGATAAAAAGGCCAAGTAAATTTAAATGCTGATAATAGATTTCGGTTCAGCATTCACCACAATCATTCTGAACCTGCTAAATACCCCCCTCTACATTTGAATCATAGGCTTTCTGACTGTGAGACCTCAGACAGTCCAGAGTGGGAACACCATCACCAGCATCATTACACTAAGCATTGGGACCCCCCAGTTCTGTGTTATTAGTCTTCTGCTGTTCACTCTGTTGACTTATGACTGTTCATGCTTTGTGTGATCATTAGTTCATACCCCTAGGTTAGACTATTGTAAAGCCTTACTGTCAGTTGTTGGTTGTTTAACTGGGTGCATGAACAAGCTTCAGTTAGTTCAAAATTCAGCAGCGACAGTCCTCACTAGAACCAGAAGTTACAAGCACATTACCCCATCTTATCCATACTGCATTGGCTCCCAGTGAAATTTTACATTGATTTTAAAATACTACTTTTGACGTATAAAGCATTAAATGGTCTCGTGCTGCAGTATCTTAGTGAACTGCTAGTGTCTTATGATCCACCACACCTACTTCGATCAAAGGATAGAGGCTGCTTGTAGTACAGCGTATTATGAAAACTACAGCAGGGGGAAGAGCAGCTTTTTCCTACAAAGCCCCAAAGTTTTAGGGCTTCCAGTTAATATTCAAGAATCAGACATTCCATTCCATCTTTTCAAATCTATAAATGGCTTAGCTCCCACTTACCTTTTTAATCTGCTTGCCCCCTACATTCCGACTCGGTTACTACGTTCCTCCGATTCTGTTTTTTTTTGTTGTCGCAAGGTACCGCCTTTCTTCAATGGGCGGCAGATCATTCAGTGTTATTGCTCCCAAATCTGGAACTCTCTACCACCCTCTCCGTTCTGTTAACAACATCTCCATATTTAAATCTTTACTAAAAACTCATTTGTTTTCTGAATGTTACACTTGAATCCACCTGTCCTCTGCATATCTGGGTTTTTTTTTGTGTGTGTCTGTTTGTTGACTGTTTTTTTCCCCTCATTGTAAAGTGTCCTTGAGCTCTGAAAAGGCGCTATATAAATAAAAATTATTATTATTTTTAATAGGGATAACCCAGCGGAAGATGAGGTTGAGAGTTTTTTGACCCATGGCAGAAACTTGCTCCAGGTGCCCTGAGAGGTCATGCAGCACAGAGTGACCTTGAGGGCTTAAAGTCTTTCTTTCAGTCTATCCATTGGATTGGGGGTAAAACACTGATGATAAACTAGGAGTACCCTGATAAACACTGTAAAAAGATATCCTGTTTAATACTGGCTGCTTAAACCAAGGCAATACATAAAAACTTGTTAAAACATTACATTTTAAACTGTAAAAATGTTCAGTAATTATAACAATACAAGTAATACCAAAACAGTAGAGTACAAGTAACATTTTGGTATTTACTTTCTATGGGTCCTGTGAGGGGACACATGCACAGTACCTGTAATCACTCCTTGGATCATTGTTTCCATCCAGGTTTGGAAACAATCCAAAAAAGAAGTAAGCACTAATTTAGAAACTTTCTCAAGCAACGATAAGAACTCACATAGTATGGTGATATTCACACAGCATCGTCTCACAAAAACATAACTTAACCCATTCCTAACATTACCAATATTTGTTTAGTATTTAACAACTTTTTTGAAATTTGAAGGTTAGCCCACAAAGAGAAATCAAAAATAATAAAAAAATCATTAACTATATGATTAACTCTATAGTCCCTGATCAGCGGAAATAATTGTATATAACTATATAGATACAAATAACTATATACATAGTAAATAACTTTTAACATGCAATATTTGATCAATTTTAAGAAAACTTTAAGGCCATGGTAACGTCTGGAATTTTGGGATGACAACACTGTTGTAAATATATACCACCTGTACAAATCTTTGCCTCTAAACTTCAAATCATATACCAAGTAAATTAAATCCGTGTTTATGTATTTTATACACAAAAAGAATCTGCTCCCTCACATTGTAAACATAAGCCACCAAAATTATCTCCATTAATAATGATGGTTAACACTTAACTTGAAACAATGAATACTAATATTTAAAAGATAATTTCAACAGTGTAATAAGGCTTGGGGAGAGCAAAATTCTTGAAAATATACAGTAGATGCTTGAGTTACCCACATGTCTGCACTAAAGTAAGTTCTAAACACATTTTCAGTTTCCAAAAAAATACTGAAATATACCATTATTTAAAACATTAGCAAATAGGACTAGATCACAATACATTGCAATATACAGAAGATAACAGTATTAAATAAATATAGAAGCCTAATGTTAAATAGTGCAAAATATTTTCCAGAATACACTGTTTTCTACAGAACATCACTGCTTTAATGGAAAACAGTACATTACTGTCAGATTGTGGCAGTTTTTAACAGCAATTTTTTACAGTGAAGGTTAGAGAGGTTAGGTAGTTAGATGCTGCTATAGAGCTGTAATCTCTAATAAAATGGCAGTAAAAGAAGCCTAAGAACCTTTGGAGATCAGGTCATGAGGCTGGGGTTGGCCCGTTGGTCACTGCCTGCAGTTTGGCTGGCTCCATCTCCATCCTCAAGAGTAAGATGACAAAACCCAGAAGTGTGGTTGATGTCATGTGGAAATTAAACTTCTCAGCCTTGGCATTCAAATTATTTTTTAGGAGGCTCTAGAGGCCCTACATGCATCCCAATGCTCCTCCAGGGTGCATAAAAAGATAAACATGTTTTCCAGGTAGATAAACACAAAGGTATTCAGAACGTCCCTGAGAACATCATTGATGAGGGCCTGTCAGGACAGCTGCCACAATGGTCAGTCCAAATGGGAATATTAGATACTCATAAAGTCTGGTAGGAATGTTAAGCTGTTTTCAAGTTTTCTGCCTTGTGAATTTGGACGAGGTTTTTAAGTGTTACAGAGGTCTAGTTTTGTAAAGATATTGGTCCCTTGGAGAAGCTTGAATGCAGTGATCATGAGAGACAGGGGTATTGGTTTAATTTATGAAAGGACAAAGATAACCATCTTTTACAGAAACCTGCCCCAATTGGCTATGAAAAAGGACGAATAATTCCTGCAGCGAGAGACTCAGTAATATATTTGTTTATATCCTCTCTTAATTGAGGTGTTAGTGAATAGAAACAGCTCTTGGTAGCTCTTGTGGATTCTGGAGAGCCAAAGAACACACATGATGATGGCAGCGTGGGAGTTATTCATAATGAAGATCTCCTCCGACTGATTGCCTGACACTTTTAGCAATAGCAAAACAGTCCTGGGTGATAGATGATAGAGAACTCCCATTGAGGACCTGAACCTTGATTAGAGGTTCTACAGGTAAGAAGGAGGTTCTCAAGGCTTTGACAGTAGTAGAATTGTTTAGGTCCTGAATTGACCAATGTTTGAACCCGATAAGCTTCGCATTCATGGACAATGATCATGGGGAGTAATGGGCATTGAAGCCTCCCAAAGTCTCTTAAAAGTCTTGCCCTCAGCCATGCTTAAGGGTGCACCCGTTTACTGGAAAAGCACATCTCCAGATTTATCCACAATAGAAACATTTAAGCCAACAGCGTCAACGCCCCTCCAAGAAGAGGGGCAGACATGGAAGGGAGACAGGTGTGCTTTCATGGGAGTTGACTATCTGTTCGGTCTTCTGAGACAGAGCCACAAGTCCAATTTACCAACCCAGTCCATTAGTTCATGAAGTGATGTGGGTAGTTCTTGGGAGATCAAACCGCCCCTTTATCTCTAAAATACTGGTAAAGATAGTTGCGGAGCAGCTATGCTCATATCTACATAGAAATGGCATACATAAACTGTTTCAGTCAGGATTTAGGCCCTTATCACAGCACAGAGACAGCACTCGTTAAAGTAGTAAATTACCTCCTATTGGCCTCTGATCAAGGTGGGTGTAACCATGCTTGTATTACTCGACCTCAGTGCAGCTTTTGACAATATTGATCATAGTATTCTTCTTTACAGATTAGAAAATGTAGTAGGAATTAATGGTACAGCCCTCTCCTGACTCAGATCCCATTTGACATCCTTTACATGCTTTCTCTGGGCAACATAATCCATAAGCATGGTATTAGTTTTTACTGTTATGCTGATGACACACAGTTATATGTCTCAGCAAAACCTGATGAGGTAAACCAGCTTACTAAAGTTGAGCAATGTGTGCAGGATATAGGAAATTAGGTGCTAATTAACTTCCTTCTGCTTAATCCAGATAAGACAGAAGTTCTAGTCATAGGACCGCATACAGCTAAACCTAATACCTGGTTGGGCCACCTTTAGCAGCAACAACTGCAATCAAGAATTTTTGATAACTTGCAAAGAAAGTGTTACAGCGCTGTGGAAAAATTTAGGCCCACTCATCTTTGCAGAATTGTTGTAATTCAACCACATTAGACGGTTTTCGAGGATTAACTGCCTTTTTAAGGTCATGCCACAGCATCTCAATTGGATTCAGGTCAGGACTTTGTCTTCATTTTGTTTTTCTTCAACTATTCAGAAGTAAACTTGTGTGCTATGGATAATTGTCCTGCTGCAGAACCCAAGTTCGCTTAAGCTTAAGGTCACAAACAGATAGCCGGACATTCTCCTGCATGGTCATTCAAACAGATGCAGAGAGAGAACCGTGGCAAACTGCAATGCTTGAACTGATGTCCAATCTGGAGGATGCCATTTCGTGCCATGCCATCAGCGTAATATCTAATAGGACCAAGCTAAAAAGACATTTATTTTGGACATCTAAAAAGCACAGTCATTTTTGTTTTAGTATTGCTTTTAATTAAATTTCACCTTGAAATGCACATTTGTTAATTTTTTCCATATTTTATGTTTTTTTTTCCCTATTCTTACTTTGCTTTGTATATTTATTACTGTTTGGTTTAATTTTAATAAAAACATTTTTAAATCAATTCTATTGTCATTTTTTAAAGGATGTGGGGGATATATAGTACTGTGGGTGGGGTGGGGTGGGTAGCGCCTATCTACATACCTGCCCAGTGACCAATCAAGTTACTAAGTTATGAGGGCTTGGGTTAGGCTAAATAAAATTTGTGACTGGGTAATGTACCAATAGATGTCAGGATTTTGGAAGTCGTTTTTTTTAACACCAATCAATGTTGAAATAGAAAATCAATAGGGAAGAGCAGAGTTGTGCAAAGATGTAAAATGCAAATGGAGCTTGAGGTGTGAATTTCTCCTGACAAAATCCTTGAGTAGATTATTTGCCATGGCAACAAATGGCTGAATCATAGAAGGATTCCTCAGCAAGATACATCCGAATTGGTATCAATCCCGAAAGATCCTAGGTTAGTGGAATTTGATGTATACGCTTAGTGGTACTTGTAGATACCTTCGAAAAATAGTGGTGTATATGGGAGTTTCCTAATACAGATACACCTCTTTTTATGCAGTGATTATTGTTGCTGCGCCTGATTGGTGAAACATTCAGGTGATAGATCCACCTGCATGTGTAGAATAACTGGTTAGAAAAGTAACGAGTTGAGTGTAGCCGAATGTCGCAGAGTAAGAGTTGCATTTCTTCTTCACAAATCTACTCAAGTAAAGTACTTTTTTTTTTCAAAAAGTTGCTCAAGTAAATGTAACAGAGTAAATGTAATGTGTTACTACCCACCTCTGATCCACAGAGTATTTTCCCAAAAGTCTTGGGGATCATTAAGATGTTTTCTGGCAAAACTGGGATTCTTTGGATGTTGTTGTGGGGTCTTTTGTGACCCGTTAAATAAGTTGTTGCTGCGCTCTTGGGGTAAGTTTGGTCGGTCATCCACTCCTGGGAAGGTTCTCCACTGTTCCATATTTTTGCCATTTGTAGATAATGACTTTTATTGTGGTTCGCTGCAGTCCCAAGGCTTAAGAAATGGCTGTATAACCATTTCCAGACTGATAGATCTTAATTATTTTCTTTCTCATTTGTTTTTGAATTTCTTTGGATCTCGGCATGATGTCAAGATGTCATGATGTCAATGTCGAGGATCTTGTGGTCTACTTCACTTTGTCAGGCAGGTCCTATTTAAGTGATTTCTTGATTGCGAACAGGTGTGGCAGTAATCAGGCCTGGGTGTGGCTAGAGAAATTAAACTCAGGTGTAATGAACCACAGTTATGTATGGATACACACCACTAAACCTCCAGCAAGAAAATCAGGAGATTCGTCAATTCTCAGGAGAGGATAGGCGTCTTAGATCGTTACCTTATTTAGCGTACAGTAATCTATACAGAACACCTGACTGCTTTGGGATAATTACAACTGGAGCAGTGCACTGACCAGAGGCAGGCTCAATTATCCCCTCCGTTAATATGGCCTTGATTGGGCTCAATCAGTTCATTTTTAGCAGCAATACTAAGTACGATAAGGGTTGCCCTTGAGGGTTGATGGACTTGGCTCACATTACCTGTGTTGATTTCATGCTCTAAAAGTGAGGTGTGTCCTAAAATTTCCATCAAACAAACCATTTTTTGTCACAAGTCTCAAGCAGTTCTGATAAAAATTTTTTGTAGTCACCAAACAGCAAAGACGGCAGAAAAACTGTTGCAAAATCTCACAGAACTAAACCCAAGTAGTCACATAAGTGCTTAGGAGGGTTAACCATTTTCTTGGCTCTTTAGACAGGAAATGTGGAAACTCGCAGATGCTCAATGAGAATCTGTGCATCTGTGAGATCCAGGGAGGTTCTGTACACATTCATTGAATGAAGCCACTCTTCAGAGTTAAGGGAGCCATCTGCTGTGAATATGCATGAGTTGAAGCATGATTGAAAAAGCTTAGCAAGTTCATTGTGGTATTCATATCAAAAGTATGTGGTTGTGTAAATATGGGTGAATTACACTCAACAAAAATATAAACGCAACACCTTTGTTTTTGCTCCGATTTTTCATGAGATAGACTTAAAGATTTAAAATTCATTCCAGATACACAATATTACCATTTCTCTCAAACATTGTTCACAAATCAGTCTAAATGTGTGATAGTGAGCACTTTTGCTTTGCTGAGATAATCCATCCCACCTCACAGGTGTGCCACATCAAGATGCTGATCTGACATCATGGGTAGTGCACAGGTATACCTTATACTGCCCACAATAAAATGCCACCCTGAAATGTGCAGTTTTTTGCTTTATTGGGGGTCTGGGGATTCAGAACCGGTCAGTATCTGGTGTGACCACCATTTGCCTCATGCAGTGTAACACATCTTCTTCGCATAGAGTTTATCAGATTGTCAATTGTGGCCTGTGGAATGTTGGGCAACTTCTCTTCAATGGCTGTGCGAAGTTATACGCCGCTCAAGCACATCCCAAACATGCTCAACGGGTGACATGTCCGGTGAGTATGCTGGCTATGCAAGAACTGGGACATTTTCAGCTTCCAAGAACTGTGTACAGATCCTTGCAACATGGGGCCGTGCATTATCTTGCTGAAACATGAGATGATGTTCATGGATGTATGGCACAACAATGGGCCTCAGGATCTCATCACGGTATCTCTGTGCATTCAAAATGCCATCAATAAAATGTACCTGTGTTCTTTGTCCATAACAGATGCCTGCCCATACCATAACCCCACCACCACCATGGGCCACTCGATCCACAACATTGACATCAGCAAAGCGCAGCACACACGGTGTCTGCCATCTGCCCTAAACAATGTAAACCGAAATTCATCCATGAAGAGAAGACCTCTCCAACGTGCCAGACGCCATCGAATGTGAGCATTTGCCCACTCAAGTCTGTTACGGCGACGAGCTGGAGTCAGGTCAAGACCCCGATGAGGACGACAAGCATGCAGTTGAGCTTTCCTGAGACGGTTTCTGACAGTTTGTGCAGACATTGTTTGGTTATGCAAACCAATTGTTTCAGCAGCTGTCTGAGTGGCTGGGCTCAGACGATCTTGGAGGTAAACCTGCTGGATGTGGAGGTCCTGGGCTGGTGTGGTTACACATGGTCTGCGGTTGTGAGGCCGGTTGGATGTACTGCCATATTCTCTGAAACGCCTTTGGAGACGGCTTATGGTGGAGAAATGAACATTCAATGCACGAGCAACAGATCTGGTTGGCATTCCTGCTGTCAGCATGCCAATTGCACGCTCCCTCAATGCTTGTGGCATCTGTGGCATTTTGCTGTGAGACAAAACTGCACATTCCAGGGTGGCCTTTTATTGTGGGCAGTATAAGGTACACCTGTGCACTACTCATGATGTCAGATCAGCATCTTGATGTTGCACACCTGTGAGGTGGGATGGATTATCTCAGCAAAGCAGAAGTGCTCACTATCACACATTTAGACTGATTTGTGAACAATGTTTGAGAGAAATGGTAATATTGTGTATCTGGAATGAATTTTAGATCTTTAAGTCCATCTCATGAAAAATCGGAGCAGAAACAAAGGTATTGCGTTTATATTTTTGTTGAGTGTAGTATAAGCTGCACTGAATGGTACAGACCTTAAAGAAGTCAATAGAGCCTGAGCCCCACCATAAGGCGTTGAGCTGGCCAAGGGAGCTTGGTGTAGAGTAACTGAAGCAGAACACTCTTGCTGCTCCAAGCGCTCCAGCATACCTTTTTGTAGGTCACTTGAGTAACGAAGGCACCTCTGTACCATTGCCACTCCGCAACTGGACCTAAGCACTTAAATCTTTTACAGAATGCTGTGATCCCCCCGGAGTGGAAAACAGGTCATCAACATCGGGCCAGACAGTAATGTCAGTCTAAAAGTCAGAGTAAATAGCCATTTCTAACTTTCAGCTGCCTAATGCACAGTATGACTCCAGATCAATCCCTGCTATCCGTTATCACCCAATGAGGATAGTTCCCTGTTACGTGTCCGGTTCCTTTCAAGGTTTCTTCCTATTGTCATCTCAGGGAGTTTTTCCTTGCCTTAGTCGCCCTCGGCTTTCTTATCAGGGACTATCTAATAATTTTTATTTATACACATTAATATTTCATACAAACATTCATATTTTTCTTTTGATTGTGTAAAGTTGCTTTTGCAACATTAGCAGCTGTTAAAAGTGCTATACAAATAAAATTTTACTGAATTTAATTTTGTACAAAAAAAACAACTACGATCAATAAAATTTAAAAAAGAATAAACACAAATTCTAAGTGAAATGCAACAATATCTTAGAAATAAATTTAAGTAAGTACAATCACAAGAAATAAACAACAATATGTATACATATCTATGCAAACGTGGTCACTAGATACAGACTCCTGTTTGAATGCCATTCGAAGCTTTGTGTGCAGAAGAGGCCAGGTGTCAATCCTGAGAAGTGACAATGGAAAGTGCTGAGATTAAATTGCGTAAAGCTATCCAACAGTGAAATCAGTCAAAAATTGAAGGCGTTCTCATGCAAAAGGGGATACAATGGATATTCAACCCACCTTCTGGGTCTTATTTTGGTGGAATATGGAAAAGGCAGATAAGATCATTTGGAAAGATCCTGAAATCTGTACTAAAAGAACAAACACTAAACGATGAGAGCTTGCATACATTTCTGTGTGAAGTGGAAGCAATAATGAATGACCGACCCCTTACCACTGCTACGGATAATCCCACAGACCTGGAGCCCCTGACACCCAACTACCTGCTGCTGATGAAAAAACAGTCAAACTTGCCTCCAGGACTTTTTTTTTTTTTTTTTAAAGGGACATTTATGTACGTCGCAAGTGAGGCAAATTCAATACCTTGCTGACTTATTCTGGAAGTGATGGGTGCGTGAATATCTGCCCTTGCTTCAGGAGCGTCAAAAATGGTTTCAAGTGAGAAAAAACCTTTCGATTGGAGATGTGGTTCTAATATTTTTTTATGTTGAAAATAAAACAAGAGACAAAAAATTCAACTGACGATTCGCGCGTCAGAACTTGTGAATAACATGCCCGTACACATGTCTTTTGTGTGTCTGTTGTAGGACATTTCTTGTCACCTTTGATTTAGTTTCAGTCCATGCGTTGTGTCAATTACTTTTGGATTCAACAGATTGTTGTGTGTTGGAAAAAGTTTTCATTTAGCAGGGCATGCATTCAGTTCATTTAGTCTCTAAGCACGGCATGCATTCAGACCCTGTGACGAGTGCTCTGTGATCTAATATTGCAAGGTATAGATCTTGTCCTGGCATCTTGGCTCTCTGCATCAGACGTTTTGCTGTCTTGTAAGCAGACTTCCTCTTTCCAATTTTTTGTGGGTGACGATGTTTTATGCTGAAACTCCCACCATTTACTGAATTGTTGAAATTCGGTTGACGTACTGTACGTTGTGGCCCATTATCTGAAAACACAATGCCAGGTATTTCTTGCCTGGCAAAATAGGCTTTTAGCTTGTGAATTACCGTGGAAGACTTTGTGTCTGGCAAGTAATCCACCTCCCAAAAAATTGTTCAGTGATCAGATAGACACGATTATTGAAAACAAACAGGTCTGTGCCCACAGTCTTTCAGGCATTTCATATGGGCAGAGTGATTCTTTCTGATGTTTTACTTCTAGCGGTCTACACAGATCTCTTTATCTCTGTATCTATTTATCTGCGTGTTCATTCCGAGCCAATAGAGGCATTCCCTTGCTCTTCTCAAACATCCTTCGATATCAAGATGCGCTAAGTGAACTCCTTGTATCATGTCACTTTTTTCACCTTTGAACACAATACCATCCTGCATAGATAGTTCATCCTGGATTGAGTAGTTGTGATCTATTTTAATTGGTATATTTCTTTTGTTTATTGGCCATCCTTCTCTTATTGTCTTTATTAGTGTCTATATTGCTGTCCCACCTTTTCCTGATTACTTTTAGTCTCTCTTCAGATACCGGGATGTACCGAATAATGTTCACAATTTCTCTTTTTCCACAGATCCTTCCTGTGCGGTGTCCTCCAGCTATGCTCGGCTCAGTGCATCTGCCAACAGCATCTCCTTTCCTGGAACATAGTTAATGATGAATTTAAATTTTGTAATCTCATTAACATTTTTTAAAGTCTTTTGGGCGAATGCAGCAGAGGCTTCTTCACAATACTCTCAAGAGGCTTATCGTCAGACTGTATGATTACTTTTATTCCATATGTTTACTAATGGAATTTCTCCATGCCACTATGGTTAGGCACTCTTTTTCTATTTAGGCATAACCCATTCAGTGCCCAGCTTACAAAACCAGCTACCACTCCGCAATAATGCAGCACCAAGGCCTGTCTCAGAAGCATCACATTGTAGAACTAGCTGTTCCTTGAGGCTGTAGTAGCACAGTACCGGTGCCTTGGTTATGGGGTCTTTAATGTTCTTAAAAGCTTGTTCATGTACCTCAGACTTAAACAGATAATTCACCATGCCCAGAATTCTCTGTACACTTCTCAAGTCAGTTGGTCTTGGCATCTCTTTTATGGCCTGTACGTTCTCTGGAGCTACTTTTAGGCCTTCAGATGTGAGCAGATGTCCAATCTAGGGCACTTTGCTTTGTCTCAGTCTGAATTTGTCGGCATTCAGCTTCATGTTTCTCTCTCTGCATCTATCTAAGAACAATTTCAGAACAGAGTTGATCTTGCTCACCATTTCCATTGTTTCACTTTTCTTGTTATTAACACATCATTTGCGATTATGTGTATACCTTGATGTCCCTCTAATGCCTGGTTTAGCACTCTCTATAAAACCTCAGGTACTTGGCTTATTCCCATAGGCATTCCCAACCACCTGTACAGTATCTTCCGTAAGGTGTTGCAAACGTGGTGAGATAACTTCCTGGATCATCAAATTGGATAAACCTGGAGCAATTTTTTACACCGCAGATCTAAAATACTTGCTTTTGACAGCATAGGTAAAATCCTCAATTGTGGGCATATGGAAGTAGCTCCTTTTTAAGGTCTTGTTTAACAGTCTGAGATCTATGCAGATTCTTAACTTGCCACTGGGTTTTTACGACAATCAGACTGCTTATTCAGTCAGTGCTATGGTGTACTGGTGTTATTATACCTCGTTCATGGAGATTGTTCAGCTCCTCCTTTAGTGGTCCCATCACTGTGACTGGTACTCCACCCCCTGATCTGTCTCTATCTTGTAGTTACCTGGCAGACAACCATCACCTGTGAAAACATCTATGAACTCACTTGTTATTTGTTTCATTGTGCATTACAGTATCTGACTGCAACATCTTGGTCCATCATTGTCATAGCATTATCCACTACTAGGATATTCTCAGATTGTACTTCAACCTTCTGCATCCCCTAGACTGCTATGCTTCCTGGTACAGCAGAGTATGCATCAACTCCAGTCTGTACAACTTTTTGTTACATGGATTTCTCAATTTCAGATGGCATTTGTCTACTGGTTTTAGTGTACTTTTGTTGTTCGTCACAAGTACTTGGTCTGTTTTCTGCATTTGAACGTCAGTTTGTCAGTTCAGTCTTGACAAATCCTTTATCAGTTCCTGATTTCTCATAAAGAAACCATATCTCTCTACGGTTTCATCCAATTTCGGGTTGCGGTGTTGATCAAAGGCTTCTATTAATAGCTTTACAGTTCTGTCCTCCATTGATGAGTCCAATAGCGTTTCACAAAACACTCTACCAGTTTTCCTACCAGGTAGTAGAAAAGTTTCACCTTTGTGAAGTCAAAGAGAGACTTAGTCAGATCCACATAAGGAAGACACATGCTAAAGGAACACATACCCCCTCCAGCAACGCCTCAAATACAAAACAAAATGACACAAATTAAAGAGAAAAAGGAGAAGGACTCAGTAACAGACCACCCCTCTCTATCTGCGCACTTACTTACGCACATGCGCATTCACTCCACATTCTAGTAGTGTATTTCCTGATGGTGTTCGCATCTGAAAATGTACATTTCCGTCTCTGTGTGCATGGCGTTTGCATGTTCTCCCGTGCTTGGTGGGTTTCCTCCGGTTACTTCGGTTTCCTCCCAGTCAAAAGACATGGAGGATAGGCTAACTGGCATTCCCAAATTGCCCATAGTGTGTAAATAAGTGTGTAAGTGTGTGCGTGCCCTGCGATGGATAGGCACCCTGTTCAGGGTGTACCCAAAGCCTCCTTAGATAGGCTCCAGGTCATAATCAATATGAGTACATCCCCCCCCCCGCCAAAAAAAAAAAAACCTAGCTAACCCTAGCTACCAAAGATATCCAAGGTAGCAGACAAAGTTATATGATTATCTTATGAACAAGACCAAAGATAACTAATCCTACGTTAGCCGTCTTCCTGACTGCTCCATTTATTTTTTGGTGAACAAAATTGGCATACACCGCAGCAGTGTGATAGTGATGGCTAGTGATGATGATCGACTGGTGGTTTCATAGCATTAAACCATACGTCGCACACTGCAACAAGCTGGTTTACATGGCTGTCATCCCAGAAGGAAGCTTCTTCTAAAGCTGGCTCACAAGAAAGCCCACAAACAGTTTGCTGAAAACAACCTGTCCAAGAGCATAAATTACTGGAACCATGTCCTGTGGTCTGATGACACTAAGATCAACTTGTTTGAGTCAGATGGTGTCCAGTATGTGTGGTGACGTCCTCGTGAGGAGTACCAAGAAGATTGCCTGGGGGCTGTGGTCCATTGAGGGGAAACATGAATTGCAGCATGTACTGTGACATTCTGAAGCAAAACATGATGCCCTCCCTCAAAAAACTGGGCCAAACAGCATGATAACAATTCCAAAAACAGCGCCAACCTGACAACTGCCCTGCTGAAGAAGCTATAGGCAAAGGTGAAGAAGTGGTGAAGTATGTCTCCAGACCTGAACCCTGTTGAGCACCTCAAGCGGAAATATCAGCTCCGTGATATCATGGAGGAGTGGAAGAGGATCCCATAAATTTGTATGGTTCCATTAAGCTGACAAACGCATGAACACGATGAATAGGACATGTGACTTTGTATGGTTAAACAATGTACAGTTGTTATCACTTAGGGTGTACTCATTTTTGTTGCCAGCTATTTTGATAATAATGGCTGTATGTTGAACTATTTTCAGAAGACAGTAAATCCATACTTTTATGCAAGCTGCTCACTGACTACTCTTAAATATATCCAAGTTTTATTTCTATAGTATTGTCCTTTGAAATAATATACTAAAATGTTTGCTGAAATTAGAGGGGTATACTCACTTTTGTGTGATACCTTATACACTACATACACTTATTTACATGAGTGCTTTTCCTATTTGCTCTGAATTTAAATAAAATAAGTAAAAGTTCCCTTTGCTATTACTAATAATGTACAGTATGAGAAGAAACACCATTTTTATTAGTTTAATATTTATTACCCCAAAAATTTAGACAATAACAGGGATAGCCCTAAATAACAAAAATCGACAATGTCAGTAGCGGGTATTTCCACCATTTGCCACAATGACAGCTTGACAGCAACGCCTCATGCTCCTCACTAGCCTTATGATGTTGTTCTGAGGCAATGCGTTCCATCCCCCCACAAGTGCTACACGCAATTCTGCCAGGTCACGTGGAGGTGGGGTACAATCATCCAGTCTCTGCTTCAACTGGTCCCAGACGTGCTCTATGGGGTTCAGGTCAGGGGACATTGATGGCCATACCATATGATGCACTCCAACTTCCTGAAGTTGAGCTGTAACAATTCTGCTACGATGTGGTGGAGCATAATAATCTATGAACATAAAGTTGGGGGTGTTCTGGCAGAATTGGGGGATGATGATTTCTATGATGTCTCTGAGGTCAGAACATGCAGTGACTGAGCCATGTACAATAACCAAATCTGTTTTGCGCTGACTGGTGATGCCTGCCCAGACTGTTGCACCTCCTCGATCAAAGCAACCCTGGGGACCATGTTGACCCCAGTGTATTGCTCACCTCGCCTTCTCCAGCAACGCTGACGACAATCATTTCTGTGCACAGGACCACTGCTGCATTGCCCAGGTCACATGGTCTTGAGCCCACTGTAAACGTTCATGGCGGGGTCTTGGTGTCAGTGGAGTCACCTGCAATAAGCGTTTGGCATTCAATCCAAAGCGGTGGAGCTGATTGCGAATGGTTTGTCTGGAAACCCTTAGTACCCCTCGCATCTCGTAAACGGGCTTGCAGCTCAGTGTCAGCTGCATAATGATGTCTGAGTGCATAGGTCCTTAGGTACTGGTCATTGTTGCGGTCCGTCACTCGTGGGGCTCCACTCCTGGGTCTGTCATGAACTCTGCCAGTAGTTCTGTGTCTTGATGCAAGTCTGCTGATGACACTTTGAGACGCACCAAGTTCACAAGCAACATCTGACTGCCTGCCACCGACCCAAAGGCACGCCATGGCCAGGTGGCGCTGCTCGTCCGTTAAGTGACGTTGTGTATTTTGACAGTTTGAATGATGAACTTGGAATGACTTACTGACAATACCAGCTTTTTATACCCACAGAATGTTAACATTTATGCCACATTGAAAAAAGGTTCTTTTGGGACGGGCCCCAATATAAGGCAAACCTGTACACAATGAGACCATTACATGGAAAACACAAAATAAGGTGTATCTATCACCCCAATGCAATTGCCTCTCTATCCCAAAAATGTTTGATGTGAAACAAACACCGTATGTATGACATCCACCAAGTCTCTCACAATATCCCTAACTTATTGTGAGTAGTGTGCATATACTGTATGTATTTGATGGAAGGAGGTTTTCTTTCATCTCACGATACTTGGGCCTATTCATTTTTTACCTTGACACGAATCAGTCGTCTTGGTCCCTTTGCAGAAAAACAGCCCCAAAGCTGTTGAAAAAAAGTTGATTTCTTTACACCAAGCTGCTTACCTATTGCAGATTTAGTCTTCCCAGCCTGGTGGCCTTTGACAGCTCTTTGGTCGTGGCCATAGTGGATTTTGGAGTATGACTGTTTGAGGTTGTGGACAAGCGTCTTTTATACAGATAAGTTTAAAAAGATGCCATTAATACAGGTAACGAGTGGAGAACAGAGGAGGCTCTTAAAGAAGTTGTTACAGGTCTGTGAGAGCCAGAAATCTTGCTTGTTTGTAGGTGACCAAATACTTATTTTACCAAGGAATTTACCAATGAATGCATTAAAAATCGTACAACGTGATTTTCTGGATTTTTTATTCGTTGAGGTATATCATGATGAAAATTACAGGCCTCTCTCATCTTTTTAAGTGGGAGAACTTGCACAATTGGTGGCTGACTAAATACTTTTTTGCCCCCAAATTCTTTTTTTAGAATTGTAATCAAGTAACTGGGCTAAAAATGAATATATCTGTTTAGTAAGATGAAACAAACTAGCTATGTATTGTTTAAATGGACAGTGACTTGGTATTGTTAACTTCTGGAATTCGGACATAATAAATTGAAGAGTACATAAACATGCCTCTAATAGATTATTTTCAAATGACCTCAGGTACAAACTAATTAGTTGCCCTAATTAACCTGCCAAAAGAATGGGTTAGGGTTAAGTTTTACCAACTTGTAAAATTGTTGACTGGTGTAATAAAGCTAAATTTCTGTTGACATTTGGCTGGTAAAGTCAGAATTTGCTGTAATCATGGATCCATCCTGCACTGTTTTAATGATTCAGCCTGGTGGTAGATTAATGGTATCTGATATTTTCTTGGCTTACATCAGGCCCCCTATTACCAAGTCCACCGGTATATTGTTGCTCAAAACAACAAAAAGAAGATTCACATTATGGATGTACAGCCAATAATGTACAACAATTGAAAACCATTACTGATTTGTTTTTCAAAAATTTTACTATGTTAACACAATAGTATTCAATGAATTTTAACACGAGGTGAACATAAACAACAATGTTTACCTTTAGATTGATGTGTTGATTGTGTGTCAAAGTACACACATACAGTTTTTAAAGGCAATGATAAGTGGAGTTTGGAAAAAGAAACTAATTTAAAGTTACCCATCATAATTAACTTAAAACGATTAAAGATTTTTTTTTTTTTATTAAATATAACCAAGCCAATTAATGACCAACTGATAAGCACCTGCAAACTTTCACACTAACCCTCATTCAGTTGCTAGGATACAAAGCATGGGCATCTAAATCTGAAGATTTTTGCAGTCAGTCAAAGGGCAATAATAAACAGGTCAACAGGTTTTTGGCTTCTGATAAAGTTCTTATCTGAAATACAAATATTAAGGTGTTTCATTGCTTCCATCATTAGTTATAAAATTGTGCAAAATTCTTACACAAACTTTATTTTTTTTTACACTAAAATGTGCACAAAGAACTATCCAATTCCTTACATTAGCTCAACCCAGGCACAAGTGAGTAATAAATGATAAGATGTGTGCATGTGTTTACTTACTAGCACCAGTCCTGGGGAACCCATCTTTTCCACACAACACAATGTTTAAATTGTGAATATGTGGATTACATTGAGTTACAACATATCAATCTAAAGCAAGTCAGTGTTGGTAGAAGTTAAGGGGTTCATATGTAATTGAGTTACACAATCATTTCAAGCTGTCTTGCATATTCAATGACTTGTGTGGCCAGTTCTGTTGAAGGAATAGTTACTTCCTCTGTCCGCTGCTGCTGAGGGCTGAAAGAGTAGTAACCATCAGGGCTCTGTGTCCAGCCTCTCTACAAAAAAGCAAAAGAAAAGAAAAAAATTATTAAACGAGTACTTTATGCATGCAAGAGCAGCAACATATAAAGTACATTAAAAATATATATAAAAAAAAAAAACTTAAAACAAATTTAAAAGCCTTATTTATTTTAAACTCATAATACTACAATCTGGTATCTCTATCCACACACAAAAAAAATACTGCATATACTTACTTTCTTAGCATATTCTGTCATCTTTTTTGGCGTTGAGAAGAAAAGCACCCTTGTTGCCTCAGTGAACTGAATCTGCTCATATGCCTTTTCTATGCATCCTGCAATCTCATCACTTAAAAATAAAAAATTTATTATTAGGGAAAATGTTAATGTAACTTTTAATTAGGTTAACTACAAACTGTTAAACAACTTCAGAAAATACATGGTATATCGCTACATTCTTTAATTTGCTTTTATTTTAGCTTTTAGATTTTTGAGGACCATCAAGTCAATTAAACTTTTGGCCATTGTGATTTAATGTTACCTGTCATGACCTTTATATTTGTTTTGAGTAACAAAATTACTTACACATAAATCCTTTACAATAAAAACATACTAAACGTATCTACAATACACTGAAATTAAACTTGTTTTGTTGATCTCATGGACTTATTTTACCTAAACAAACAATTTGTATATGTTTTTAGTTCATCTGATCATTGATTCTCAGGATAATGCACTGTATGTAGTAACAAAATTATTGGGAACAAAACCCCCCTTTTGATTTTTTTTTTTTTTTTTAATAAAATAAATAACTGTGTAGCTCTAAGTGTTTTACACAGCTGATGCAGGCTTTCCTTCATACTAAGCCTGAAATATAAATGAATAATAAAATAGGTGATTTTAATCACAATAAATGCACCTTTTATGTTCTCTGTTTTTTATGGCTATGGTACTGATGTAGTTATTTCTAATTAGGTAACTTCCTAGGAGGGAGTCAATATAAAGTTCAATGGCTGCATGTCAGCAATACATACCGGATTGTGTCAAGAAGAATGTCTATAAAAAAGGTATAGCTCTCAGCAGGAATATTTCCTTTTGCAAGAAAAACTTTGTTGTAGCTCCCCTCCATCAGGTACTACAATAAAAAAAAGCACATAGTAAAATCTGAGCATTTTGCCAGTTACCACAATACTATAATGTGAAAAATTGATACCACCATGTGAAATGAAGAACACTTTGTGAATGTTCATGGCAAAATAATATCTACAGGAAAAATATAGGTGTAGCCATGTTTAATAGTGAAAGTAAAAGCATTTTTATACACCCACACATTCATGAGAATTCACAGGATTCTGCTGTGTAACAGCTGTGTGGTCATAAAACCACTTGGTAGAGAGGATATTTAAAAAAGCTTTTAATTTGTTAGGGATCATAAAGTTTGGACTTTGAAATTAAAAAAATGTGGTAAAATACTCAACAGAAAAATGCTGTGTAAAAGCAATATTATTAACAGTTATGTGCCTGTTTTAATAATCTACTTTAAAATAAGCTACTAATAAGCTACGTGCTAAATGTAAACAAACACCTGCACCAATAGATACAAGTTAGAAAAGCTACACTGAATACGCTTACTAAGATTGCTTTATATTTTAAATGCGGAAATAACAGTGCTTAAGTGGTATAAATGAATTTTAATGTGGTGGAATCGCTTTAACCTTTTTCCCCATCTACTTTTTCGATGTCCTATCTGTGATTCAAAGGGAGTGTATCTATCTGCCAAAGTGCATGTCAACGTGGTGTAAACAAGGCGCAAGATACTCGACCTTACAAAAAAAATTCTTTGAATTAATAGGTTAGGCAGAGATTTCTGCCATACTAAAAGACAGACAGACATGTATGTGGGCTTCAACCTGAAATAATATCAATCATTACATTAAAGCTGATCAGCTTTTTTTTTAGTTTTAACCTTTTAACTAAAATGTAACAAAAATGTCTGTTGATAAAAAAAATCAAATAAAGGGCTTGTCCCTGCCAAATTAGGACTGTTCTGTAGTGCATTGATGGAACAATACATAGTGTCTCTTACTACAGCTGTAAAACCTTCCATACACTTGTAAAAAACCAATAAAACACACAAACTGATATTTTTAACCACAGTCATGCAATAGACAAGGTGCTGCTGAATTAACAAAGCGCCTAGCCTCTCCAAAACAGCATTACTCTGTAGTACACTCATGGAAGTTCAAAAGTCTTTTGTTGTTCACAAATTTTAACACTAAAACCTTTACCCTTTTGCCATTATCATTTTAATGATCGATAAAATAATCATTCAATGCTTTTCTAGAACAAGGTCTACATTTATGCGCAATGACCACCAGTAAACTTGGCCAATATTGAAGCATGTCATATACACTAAAATTCTCTCCACACACACACACACACACACACACACACACACACACACACACACACACACAAACAAACAGTCTCTGTCGGCAAACAGGAATCATCTTTTTTGTGACATTAACAAGGAACCTCTCTAATGAGGTTTTGCCTACTTTTGAGGATTTCATGGTAATGTTACGTTGCATTGTTGAACAGATTTATCTCCTGCTCTGCTACAGCCTTTTTTTAACCTTTTTCTTTACAGGGGCCGTTGTTGCAATATGGTTACTAAAGTAGCTGTGGCCTGTTCCCTTGTTACCCCATGACTAATTAAGCTGATAAAAGGCCTGGGGGTATTTCTGAGTGTTGCATTTGGAAGCCGTTCACTTGAACCCTCAACATAAGCTGCCTATGCAAGAGAAGAAGGCACTTCAGAAAGCAAATAAAATAAACCCATCAGAGACATAGCATTTGAAATGGCCAATACAATCGTATGGAACATAAAAAAAAGAAATAAAAAGAAAGCAGACATAGAAGACAACTCCATTGGATGACCACATAATTCTGTCCACTGTGAAAAAGAACGCTTTCACAATGTCTAACCAAGTCAAAAACTCTCTTGAGAAAGTGGGTGCATTATTGTCAAAGTCTACAGTCAAGATACGGCTCCATGAAGTAAATGCAGATGCTTCATAAGGTGCAAACAATTGGTAATATTCAAGATCAGAAAGGTCCAATTAGACTAAACCAGAAAAGTTTGCCAAATTTTTTGAACTTCCAAAATCAAAATTAACTTGTACCAGAATGATTGGAAGAGAAAAGTATAAAGATTCCTCACTGTGTCAAACCATTACATTTCCTTTTGATTGAGCAGTAAAGCATTTAACAACAAATTATTTACTGTAAACTATGCATTTAATTTCAAACTACATAAAATCTGTGACATTTACCTTATTCTTGTTTAAAAAAAATATATATTTATTTAATTTAAACTAACATGTTATATGCTCATATGTTTTGTTTTTTTGCTACATCCCGCACACCATTAGCACAATGTCACCCGTCAGTGTTCTGCATAAAGAGTGAGATTTCTATCAGTCAGATATAAAATACTGGTATTGTACTGTTTATGACCTCAACACAACACTGATATGTATGTATGTACATGTATGTATGCAAGCTACAAGTTATCCTGGAGTTAATGTTTTAATTACCTGCTCTAATGAAACAGGGTGCCTGATGTACACATTGCTCTGGATGTCTTTAGCACTCAGCCTCTCCAGCTCTGTGTGAAACTCAGACACTCTGTTCTGTGAGAGCAGGAAGAGCAGATTAAGTCCCAGCAGTTGATGGATGTAGGCTGACTCTGACAGCTCATCCCTGCATGAAGAAAAGGGAAGTGGATGCATTACAAACAAGTTTTGACAACAACAGAGTTGTCAAATATTTTCTATTCATGAGCAAAGAAAAATATTAAAAACAAGCAAAAACTGATGACTATTCAACTAAAACCAAATGAAAAACTTTTTTTTTTTTTTTGCAATATCCTTGTCTTTATATGCAACTATTAACTTTTAAACTTTGCATTATGGGAATTTCTTTTTTTTTTTATTTGTAACAAACTGTGGTGATTTGTATCAAACATCTTTCATGGCCTATGTTAGCACAATAATTAAAATACAAAACTGTATCTTTCATTTACACCTGCCTTTCTCATAATGTAACCCAAGACACCATGTGGTCCTAATTAGAAAAATCTCCACTACACAATTAAATATATGCACATCCAGATGTTCAACTCTTGATTGGGCTCTTTACTGAAATACAAGTTACTGACAGGAAGTCTCAGTAGTCTGGATCCATAGGCAAGAATCATCTGATTAATTAATTAGTCTGCATTTGTGTTTTAAATAAGCAAGTAATTAATGAATTAAGTGCTTGGTAGATAAAAACATTTACAGCAAATGCTGGTACTGATGGCCCCTGATTTCAAAGCACTTGTGTTTATGTTAAATACAAGAAGGTTGAACATACAGGTCTTGCTGTATAAGAACTGATACTGATGTATGCAAAAATAATTTCCTCCCCAAGTGTAATAAAATAGACTACGGACCCAAATTAAAATGTTATGTGGTGGTTCACCTGGTTCTAACTTGATATTTAGATCTTCTATTGTTATGCCTAGCCTAAACATACAAGGGTATTTTTAGAAACTTTCTTCTGGGTATTTTTACCTTAAATACACACAAAAATCGCTTATGGATAACTCTTTCCAGGTAAAGATAAAAAAAAAAAAAAAAAAAAAAAAAAAAAACTAAACTCAAGCTTTCACAGCATTAGTGTGCCTTTTTATGTGAACAAATATTTTTATAAGAACCCAGGGGCAAAATCTCCTAGAGGACAGAATTTCAAAACTATCTTCGGTCTGAAATTTTAGTGTGTAAATGTTTTAGTCAAGTGTGAAGAAAAAAAATGCCTCAAAAATATATAACTCAATATTATATTTTTAACAAATAACAAAATGAAACAAACAGAAACAAAATCCAAATCAAATTAGTATTTGCAAAACTAGAATTAAAACCAATTTTTCTAAGAACACTTGCACAATTTTTGGTGGAACTTGGCAGGTACGTTTGTTCCAAACATCTTGGAGAATTAAGCACAGATCCTGTGTGGATGTAAGGAGCCCCAAATCTTTGTCTTCATCTAATCCCAGCCTGACTCGATGTTGAGATCAGGGCTCTGTGTGGGCCAAACCATCACTTCCAGGCCTCCTTGTTTTTCTTTATGCTGAAGATATATTCTTAATGACTTCTGCTGCAAGTTTGACATTTTCTGCTGCAGAATAAATGTGGGCCTCCCTGATGAGATAGCATAATTGATAATTATCTGCCTATATTTTTCAGAACTAATTAGCAGCGTTAGTTGTGACTAAATCTCCAACTCCATTTGCAGAAATGCATCCCAAAACATGCAAGAAGCCTCCAGCATGCTTCATTGTTGCTGGACATCACCTCGCCTAGCAGAGTTTGGCTGTTCCCAGTTTTAAGCCTCCAATATAGCCGTTTCTGTTTTAGTTAATGGCAGTTTTTCGACCTACATATAACACTGATGATCATTAGCATCTGATTGATAAACCTCTGCAAATATTATATATTTTTTAAATCAATATTTGGTATGACTACCCTTTGTATATATACTCAGCAAAAAAAGAAACGTCCCTTTTTCAGGACTGTGTATTTCAACAATAATGTTGTAAAAATCCAAATACCTTTACAGATCTTTATTGTAAAGGGTTTAAACAATGTTTTCCATGCATGTTCAATTGACAATAATCAATGGGAAGGGTCCTTAAGACCTTAACAGCTTACAGAAAGTAGGCATTTAAGGTCACAGTTTTAAAAACGCAGGACACTAAAGAGACTTGTCTACCGACTGTGAAAAACACCCAAAGAAAGATGCCCAAGGTCCCTGCTCATCTACGTGAACGTGCATTAGGCATGCTGCAGGGAGGCATGAGGACTGCTGATGTGGCTAGGGCAATAAATTGCCATGTCCGCACTGTGAGACACCTAAGACAGCGCTACAGGGAGACAGGAAGAACAGCTGATCATCCTCGCAGTGGAAGACTACGTGTAACAACACCTGCACAGGATCGGTACATCCGAATATTACACCTGCGTGACAGGTACAAGATGGCCACAACAACTGCCTGAGTCACACCAGGAACACACAATCCCTCCATCAGTGCTCAGACTGTCCGCAATAGGCAGTCCATGAGGAGGAGATGCACTGCAGTACTTCAAGCAGCTGGTGGCCACACCAGATACTGACTGGTACTTTTGATTTTGAGCCTCCCTTCATTCAGGGACACACTGTGAAACATTTTTAGTTTATGTCTTATGGTGTTGACTCTGTGTTCATACAAATATTTACACATTAAGTTTACTGAAAGTAAAAACAGTTCAAAGTTAAAGAACGTTTTTTGCTGAGTATATAAATAAAAAAACACATGCCTATGGACTTTCAGGCTAACCTGTATAGTTGACAATTATACAAAAGTGCATCATAGGTTTTTCTACGATCCACAGTTCATCATTCTGAATTGTAACCTAGCGGTAATATTCTTCTACACGTTGTTGCTTGTGTTGTTGATTGTTAAAATCTCTGAACTGCTGCTGTATTACAATTAACATTACAATTTCCCTTTGGGATTAATAAAGTACTATCTATACATCTGTCTATCATAATTCAATTCTTTCTTGCGTTTTCCATAGCTATACATTAAAAACTCTGTCAAAAGGAAGAAAAAAACTATTAAATAGCTGATTAGGTAATGCAAAAATCCAATTAGGCAGTTTTAAAACTACTCATGCTGACTTCATAGCAAATATCTCAGGTAGTAAATCTAGCATGTAACTAATGTAGACATCACAATTTCATAAAACAAATGCCATGTGTGTTTATGATTAATTACTTGTAATCAAAATAATAACACTTCAGCTGGGCCATGTATCGTTCAAAGGACGGGATGTCTTTCTTCAGGATACTCCATAAGGCTCCGATTTCCAGTACATCGCCTGCAAAACAGAATTCGACGTCACCACATGCGACACAAAACACTGACAAAGTCTTAGCGGTCAGCTATGCGCAATGTTACTCACGGGCTAAAATCAGCTGCTGTTTGGCGAGTTTGGTCCCGGTGGTTGGTAAAAAATTCAATTCAAGAAGCGAAATCTACAATAAAACAATTTAAATGTTTATCCTGAACACACAAAAAAATGGTTTCCTGTGCAATAGTGTTATCGATATATTTAGGAAATGGTAGTTATTCGAGCTGAACACAAAGCATAAGGACAATGATAGTGTAAATTGCCTTTAAAAAACACACACGAACAATCGCTAGGCCTGAATAATACTGAAAACAGTTATTTCATTATGCTAAATTAGCAAGCTAAATCGTAACATCTCGCTTACAAACTCACGCCTTTCATTTTTGTCTTAATTTCTCAACCCTTAATTTAATTACTTTCGCCTATCATTCACAAATTTAAAAGCAGTACCTTGAGCTTGCTCAGTATCTCCCCGCATTTGTTTAAATTAGGATTTTTCTTATTCCATTCGGCTTTCAATGTTTCATACAATCCAACAGTCTCTTTCAACACAGACGCCATAGTGATTCTGCAAAATGTACGACAAGAGGCGCGCACAAATACGTCATTCAACTACTTCCCTCTGCCTCTTCTTCTTTTCGGGGCTGTATTGCGTTAGCGTCACTGGTCGAGCAGCGCCGCCTATCTATAAAGTCTCTGGTGACGCCACGGACTAGGCATCAAGAAAAATAAATTATGGATTAAATTATATAATTTATATTTATAAACCTTATGACAAAGGATAATCGGGCAAGAAAGCCACTATGTTTCACAATTAGGTAAATAATGTCCAAATTGTGGACATTTGTGAAAAGAACATCGGTAGATAGCTTTCACTAGCTACTAACCATCTATTATTTCACAGTTGAATCCAGCAACTTAGAACGTAGGAAATAAATCTAAACTCGTCTCCCAATTTATTTGGTTGCTATTATATTAGTTCTCTGGGATTGACAGATTGATAGACTAATCGAGCAGTAGATGAGACCAAATTCTTGTAACCAATCATAACTCTAGAATGACCCCCCTCCCTGGTGTCAATTTTACTTTCTTCTTCTACAATGACGAGGGCGTCTTCTTCTTCATTGTTATCGTTACCGCCACCTGTAGGTCTTGTGCGCCCTCATTTTCTCAACCTTTCAAAACCGTCCTTAAAAAAAACGTTAAATGCTTCTTTCACTGCTCTTGTTCTCTGTCTCACACCCTTCGTCTGTTTTTATCCGGCACGTCCATACACACTTCCACACATCTTCTCTACTTCTCAGTAACGCTCCGTGCCTTTGGTTCAAGTCCTGTAAGTTGCATCACCGCCACCTATAGGCCTAAATCTCACTTTGTAATTTATTATAGCATGTAACTCAAGCAGAGAGCCTACTCGTGATAGTAACTGATAACCACGATACTCTTTTTTTACCCACTCAAACATCCAGTTCTATTAAACTATCTGGTGTACAGCAATTATAGGACACCACATAGTTACTCACATCTATCTATCTATATTAGCGCCCGTCTATGATATACTGTATGGTTATTGTATGGTAAAACAGACATACATAATTGGCATTTTTACATTAAATAATGTATCTGAATTGATTCTTTTTCTTTAATTTTACAAAGTATGAAACCTTGAAATTTATTAAAATTTTCTGATGCCCATACTTCAATTAAAAGACAGTGTTTTTTTTTTTTAACTGTGCATTGTGTTACCTGTACCTCATGTACACATGTCTCTGAGTCAATATGAGACATCTGTGATACTCCCACAGCCAGCAGTAGTTTTCTACTTTTAAATAACTGTTTCTAAACCTGCTTACAGAACTATATACAGGCTATATGCTCGGTTCACATTTTTAGTCATTTAGGACAAAATGTTTTGATCCTGTGGCACGGTGGTGCAGTGGTTAGCACTTGCACGCAAAGGTCCAGGTTTGATCCCATCTCTGTGTGCATGGAGTTTGCATGTTCTCCCTGTGCTTGGTGAGGTTCCTCCGGATACTCTGATTTCCTCCCACAGTCCAATTGGTGTTTCCAAATTGCCCCTAGTGTGTGAGTGTGTGTATGTGTGTGCCCTACGATGGATTGGCACCCTGTTCAGGGTGTACCCCACCTCATGCCCTAAGCCTCCTTTAATAGGCTCCAGGCCCTTTGCAACCCTGAATACAGGATAAAGCAGTATAGAAGATGAGTAAGTGAGTGAGTGATTGAGTGAGTTTTTTATTTTTTATTTTGATCCTTTATACATCCAACTTATCCCTCACACATGCAATTTCCTTAAATATTTTGTATTATCTTTTTGTATTTTGTATTGTTAAAATGAATTAGTCAGCCTATGTTTTTACAATGGTATAATAAGGGGATAAACATATTATATGTGCATTTAAAAAAGCATGAAAAAATGTATGGACATAAAGTTTTTTTTTTTTAGGATTAAAAATTATATATTCATGCCCTTTCCAAACCTTTTCCAAAAATAAATATATTTGGTTCCATACATTTTGTAATTTTACATTTTGCCATTTAGTAGGGAAGAGGATGTTGTTTGTATTATTGTAAGTCACTGCACCAGTAGTTGTGGAAGGCGAAAGAAGTTGCTCAGTTGCTAAGAAATTTGGATGGAGACAGGATGGATGCGACACAATATAACATAGGCTAATTTTTAGTTACATGTTAACAACAGGAAAATATATTGTTTCTTAAACGAAATGGGAGAAGCATGTAATTCGACGACATGCAATCAGGTTGGTTAAGGTATTTTTTAAATAAAGTGCGGACTAATACATTTTTTTTTTTTTTTTTATTTATTATTATTATTTTTTGTTTAACAACAAGGGAATGTACACTAGCAGTCAAACGTTTGGACACACCTTCTAACTCCATAGTCTTTTTAAATTTTTGTTACTTTGAGAATGAAAGGAAAGGTGTTCAAGACAGTGGTGAGACCAGCTCTACAGCTTAGAGACAGTGGCACTAAAGAAAAGTCAGGAGGCAGAGCTGGAGGTAGCAGAGCTGAAAGCTGGATAGAATGAGTCCATCAGAGGGACAACGTTAGATGTTTTGAAGATACAGTAAGGTCAGAGAGCCCAGATTGAGGTGGTTTGGACATCTCCTTGGAGAAACTGTGAATATATCAGTAGAGGGATGCTGAGGTTGGATCTGCCAGGCAGGGGGTCTAAAGGAAGACCAAAGAGGAGATTTATGGATGCTGTGAGAGGACATGAAGTTAGTTGATGTGAGAGAAAAAAGGCAGATGATTCTTGGTGTCATTGGTGAACATGGCCACTGGACTATTGCTGTAAGAAGGCATCATGCATACTGTTATAGTTCATGAAATAGAAACCATTTCCTTACACATTGCCTTGTCATATGTCATGGTATTCCAAGACTGCATATTGTCTTCTTTACCTTTACTTCTCACAATCACCTGCTTAAATTTGTGCTTGGCATTAATGTATCCATTTGAAAAATAAATAGTGTTTCTGGATTCACTGGGGGAATCTGAAGCTAAAATAAGCAAATTCCATAACAGCACAATACGTACATACGTATTTATTTTTTCATTTCTTAATTTTCACAGGTTATCAAGTAATTGAACAAATGAACATTCTAAATATTAGGACTGTTTTTAATATTTGAATACTTGGATGAATGTCCTCTGCTGAAAACATTGCATTCTAACTTGGCATTCTGTATTTTTTAGCAATATCTCAGCTTGTGAATTTGTCCAATCCTAAATTTCAGCTGTCTATCTTATATGTCTGTTCTGGGTTTTTTTAATTATATCTTCCTTTACTTGCATCAGCACCTCTGTGTACTGCATGTTGAGAGTTCCTATAAACAGATACCAAATATTAATTTAACATTTCGAATCAACTTTTGATATTGTATCTTTTTTTATTATTATTATTATTATAGAGCTTTTATGAGAAGTAAGGGGTGCAATGTGTCAAGGTGGAGGTGTGAGACTTTCCCACACTCACTACAACGAGATGAAGTGTCATGTGGTGTCATCTGTGCAAGGCATGCCATACATACAAACATACATAATTAATATTTTATTAAAAGTTTTGCAATTTTATAACATTTAAAAAATGTGTATTTCACACATTGGTTACTACAAGATCAGCCTGTGTGTTTCTCCAATGAACCACAGCTAACTGATAAACATCGAAGACAAATGGCAGTTAGACTTCCCCAGGAATCGGGTAAATGTTGTAAAACATAAAGATGTATGAATATTGATATGCATTTTGTTATTATTTTTTATCTGTATTTTTTATTGTTAACAGATGACATCAGTGAACTCTGTTAATTTTGCGGAGAAGTGGAGACTGAAACCTAGTGGTTAAAGGACAATATCTAGGCACAAACTTGTTTTATCTAATATCATGACCTGTAGAGCATATGCCATCACATTATCACTCCACTACAGTATGTCAATACAAAAGTCTGATCAACTGCTATCTATGTTGTAGTTGTGAGAAAAAAACAAAAATAATGAATGCCCAGAGGAAACACACACTTACAAACTACCTTTCAGATTGCCTGCAATGCATGTGACAGGTGGTTTCATATGTCTTGGAGTGGAAACCCACGAATGGATGTGAACATTTTTTGTGGACTTATTTTTGTGCACAGTGTGACGTTATAAGCCTGTTATAACAGATCAGCACATCCCCTCCAAAAGCAATTACTTTGTAACTTATTTATTATTTAAATGTAAAACTTGTTTATTTATTTACAAATTTTATTTTCTGATGTTAGCTTGTTTTTTTTATTTAATAAAAAACTAAACCATTTGTGTTATTTCTTAGTTTTGAAATTTCATATTTTAGAATATATATATATTATATAAATATTTTTTTCTATGTAAAAACTAGTCCATCGTGTAATATGTTGCTTTCTTTACGTGATACAGGCTTCAAGTAATTACCATTTCTTTTAAATCAATTAGCTGGGAAGCCTTGGTCCCTCATGAAGCCTCATTTGGATATTTACTTCTTAAAAGACACTCAAAAAGATTTATTGACAGCAAGGGTGTTAAGTTAAAAATTAAGGATTGAAAGAAAGAATTGTTGCACGTGTCCACGACTTATCCGCCAGCTCAGCAAGTTTGTTAAACGAGAAAACAGAGACAGATATGCACCCATGATGTGTCTGAATGCAAATTTTAGTTTATTTTCAGCGAAAGTCAGAGTATCTTTTTTTTGTCACATGACTTATGCTACATACATCTGTTAACAAGGTTCAAAGATAATTAGCATGTTCAAGCTAGAACAAAGAAAATTAATCATATGGAAACTCAGACAGACAATAGGAGGCACATTAGCATATTCTGGTTCGACAAAAGGATTCAGGGAAGCCATAGGAAGTATTACCATATAAGGAAGGAGGAAGCACATCAAGGGGATTGCTTTATGAACATATGACGTAGAACAAAGAGAGATGTATGAGATAGAGACGTGGGAAGTTTAACCAATGTAATAAAACATTACAAAGGGGACGTGTGAAACTAGACAATACACAGAACCAAATGAAAATTAACACATAACACGCATAGAGCACAATAGAGAACACATTAGGCCATGATCAATTTAGCTACCAAACAATTGTGAACAGCAATATTACAAGACATAGACATATAAGGATCTATATAAAAATATATATATTTTGCCTTTACATTGGTCAGAAATAGCTCTTTCAATAATGTCTTTACATTTCATACATTGGAGGACCTGAAACCAGACTCAGGAAAGTTTCTATCTGCTTCTATGTCTGTCTGTGTCTATGTATGTACAGTATGTATGTATGTATGTATGTATGTATGTATGTATGTATGTATGTATGTATGTATGTATGTATGTGTGTATGTCCATCTGTCTGACAAGCCATTTTTTGTCTTTTTTAATTTTTTGTCATATTTAATAAAACTTTGGCAATATCTAGGTATTTGCCTAAGTTAACAGGTTTAACTGCCAAGTTAAATCTGTGCCATAAAAGAAATCCAAATGTTGAAAAGAAGTGACCATATGATATGTTCCAGATTATGTCCCAGCATTTAGCATTTTTGCCCTTATATGGTGGTTATATGCATCACTCAACCAGTATGCGGAAGAAACCGAAATGACAAAATCCTTCAGAAACAGAAATAAACATGCAGCACAGTATGTCTTACTCCAAACAACTGAACCTTCAAAGATGAATGGACAGATCAATATATGTTTTTTTTTCTACGGGAAGTTTAAAACCAGTGTCTCATGTGTCCCGACATAAAACATGGGTCATTAGAAAAACATATCCACAGCAGTCCGAGGTGAGGGCATGTAAAATACCCAAATTTAGAGCACAGTGTTATGCGTTAAGATGCCCATTGGCATGGATTGCCGCCTCCACATAACCGGTATAAAATTATATATTACAACATAATTTTATTATGCAAAACTGTCTGGAAAGAAGTTAATGAAGCTTTTGGACCATGGACATCTACACACACATGCACATTCGCACACCTCCTGGACATTCATCTTTATATATTTTTTTCTTAACGTACGAATAAGTTTTTTTTATATTTCTTATATATTTTTAAAAATACTTTTTATATTTTGTTCTATTTATTTCTTGTTAATTGCTCTTTACATTTTTAAGGTCATGGGGTGGTCGTTTAACCATTTCACTGCATATCATACTGTGTATGACTGTATGTGAAATAAAATTTTAATTTGAAGAAGATCTGTGTGTATAGAGGAATGGAGTGTCATTAGGGATTATGCTGTTGCTCGGTTTATGAAAGAAAATGTTACGACATGTAGACTTGTAAGTAACTAACTAAAAAAACTAATATATAAATGAATAAATAGGTTTTTAAGGTGAGAATTCGCATCGTAAAGCACATTTCCCAAAGGAAATGATGTCAACGCAGATCATTCGTTCCAGCCACCCAAAACTATTGTCAATATTACCTATTTACAACAACAACAAAAAGTAAACTTGCTTTACTTGGCCTTCCACTGATGCGGTAGAAGTTTTGAATGACTCTCGGACGTGCGTGCAATTTGGCCGGTGTTCTGGTCGGCTTGGTTAGTTTGCTCGCAAAATTTCAGTTTTGAAGGTGAAAATTCATAAAAAATAAAAATAATAAACAATCATTGTAAAAACAATATGCTACACTTCAAAGTTTCCCCTGGAGGCAGGTCTGCTTAAAAGGTATGAATTTCTGCAATACTAAATGCACCGTAGAAAAAAATTGTTACACATTTGTTATATCTTTTGCAGTACTTTAATATCTTCCAGAAGTTTAACCTGCACCATAAATGAAATCAAAATGTTAAATAAAAACAATATTCTGAACAGTTATGTGTCGGATTTAACAGCGCTGAAGTGGTATAAGTGAATTTTATTGCGCTGGAGTCATTTTAAGACAAAACCGGACAGAGAGTATATGTGGCTGACGATAAACCAAATACAACTTATCGTAAACAAGGCGTAAGATACTCAACAAAAATGGATTTCTTTGTATTAACAAGTTAGCCAGAGATTTCTGTCGTACAGAAAGACAGACAGACAGACATGTATGTGGGCTTCAGCCTAAAATAATAATATCACTGATTACATCAAAGCTGACTAATGTACTTTACTTTATAAGTAAAGTATTTATGCTAGTATATTACAGGTCTAAATAGACATGTATGAATAACTAAATGACACATGCAGACATACACAAAAACATAAGCATCCATACTGAAGATGCAACCAAGACACAAGATGTGAACAATATTCCACTACACAAATACTCTAATATACCCGAGGCTTGCCACTTAATTATGGTGGACACCCTTATTTTAATCTCCGAATAAGGCTACAAGATTCAAAATAAGTGTCTACAACCACAAGAGGGCACTGTTGTAACAGTTTAAACTAGGGAAAAGACTAAACACTGATCACTAACTCATTCTCTATTCTGCTTATCCTGTACTGGGTTGTGGGACGCTGAAGCCTATCCCAGGATATGCAGGGCATTAGGTCAGGGTACTCCCAGGATGCACAAGCACACACACATACACATTCGTCCTATCGTGCACAGACTCAAAGGCAGGACTTGAGGCCACTGTTCTAACCACTACACCACTGTGCTAGAATGTAGGATGAATCTTCTCTGTGATTACTAAGATACAATCAGAATATTTAAAGTGAGGGTTAATTCTTCATTATACTTGAGTATAATTGGTTTATTTTATTTTTTACATTTTTATAAGGTATTTGATTCTCTTGAGCCTTTTATATTGAAAATGTTACAATATTTTGGATTTAGACATAAATGTAGCCTATTAGTGCAACTGATACATTATATAGGGGCATCAGTAGATCTACAACTATAGAACATGCTACTCGAGATTTAACATTAAGAGTGGTAGCTCACTGTTACTCTTTAAAATAGTTGCAGAGATATCTATTTCAGTTAGATATCTATTTCAGTTAAAAATAGTAGTATTGAAGGGGTAAGTGTGATGGCAAAGAAATAATCATGTCAGCTGGCAGATCAACTCTATTTTTAAAAATGCAGACCACATTCCCTTAGCATTGCAGACATCAACCATTTTCCCAAAGGTTTATGTTTACAGTTTATAAATGTAAAATTTTACATTACATGATCATGCTCTGTAGTCAATTCATTATAATTTATTCATTACAATATGTAATAATGTATGGAATAACACTAATAAAACACTAATAAAAATACATTATAAACAGATGGTTACAGAGCGATATCACAATATTTGGGAGCACTTCGTTTTTTCAAAATGCACCACTTGTCTAGACTTATTTACCCAATCCTCAATAAGTTAAAATAATAAAATCTTTAAATGATTTCATGATTTTGATTGTAATTTACTTTTAGTTAAACTTTCTGCTTTCCATCTGCAAGTCCCCTCTATTTGAAATTAATTTACAAACAAATACATATTGTTTAGAAGAGTGCACAGTTATGGACACTATGCAGGACTAATCGTCTCTGCATTTTTGCACACTGCACAGTAATGAAACTCATGGACATAGCTCATCTGTACACTCAGGCACAGTTGCACATACCCTGGACATTGTACATTTGCACATTCATGCAGATTTGCACTTTTGCACATTGCAGATTATGGACATTTATGGACCATGGACATCTACACATACATGCACATTTGCTCACTTCCTGGACATTTCCATTTATTTCCATTTAAATTCATCTTTATATTTTTTTCTTGATGTATTTTTTATATTTCTTATATATTTTTAAAAATACTTTTTATATTTTGTTCTATTTATTTTTGTAAATTGTTTTTACATTTTAAGGTCACGGGGTGGTTGTTAACCATTTCACTGCATATCATACTGTGTATGACTGTGTATGTGACAAATAAAATTTAAATTTGATTGAATTTGAAGAAGATCTGTGTGTATAGAGGAATGGAGTGTCTCTAGGGTTTATGCTGTTGCTTGGTTTATGAAAGAAAATGTTACGACATGTAGACTTGTAACTAAACAACTAAACAAACAAATAAATAAATATTTTTTTAAGGTGAGAAATCGCATAGTAAAGTGCATTTCCCATAGGAAATAATGTAAACGCAGATCATCCGTTCCAGCCACCCAAAACTATTGTCAATATTACCTATTTACAACAACAACAACAAAAAAAAGTCAACTTGCTTTACTTGGCCTTCCACTAATGCAGTAGAAGTTTTGAATGACTCAAGAAAGGTATGGATTTCTGCAATACTAAATGCACCATAGAACATTTTTGTTACACATTTGCAATATCAACACTGTTAAAAGAAAATATATCTTTAAGGAATAATATATTTTATTTCCTCTTCCTTCTTAGGTCACAGAGGTTAATTTTAAATGAGAAATATCTTCACTCATGCACTCATTCTCTTTGCAGCTTATCCTGTACACGGGAGACCTGGAGCCTATCGCAGGAGACTTGTGGCACTAGGAGTAACAGGGCACAAGCATGCCCACATTTACTCCCTCACACATTATGGACAATTTGGACATATCATTTTGCCTGATCCGCATGCTTTTGGACTGGGGGAGAAAACTGAAGTGCCCAAAGGAAACCCAGCAAGCACGGGAAGAGCATGCAAACTCCATGAACACAGATGTTAGGCAGGAATCAAACACTCAACCCTGGTGTGCAGGGCCACAGTGCCAATCATTATGACACTGCACCACCAAGATATACCCAACAAAGTTAAAAAATTTAAACATTATTTTGATATAATTTTTTTTTTCACCTTGAGAAGGATATAAAACATTTTAATAATTTGATTTTCAACTGTGATGTCTTTCTGGAGTGAGAATGTAGACCTGGCTACAGTCAAAATCAATTGTTGTACCATTAATTACAGTGGCACCTATCTGTTAATTTATTTATTTAATTATTGACCGCTGTTTATATGGCTGTCAGATGTTTGATGAGTACATACATTAGCCCAGTTGCTGAGATAATAAGAAATGGCTGATAAAGTTGTAGATGTAGGATTAATTACTAGAAAATTTGAGAACAATATTAATGTATTACAGTCTTAGCAATCTTAAAGCTGATCATACTCTAGAAGTAATACTAACTTACGGATTAAATATAGAAAATATAGTGACGTTTCCACAGTCTGAAGTTTACTCAGACCATTATCTCCACTTATTAAAAGTGTGTCTTAATCATAATATACATATATTGCAGGACTTCACAACATACATTCATAGCAACTACTGCACAGAGCTTTATCAGTAATATTCCAGAGTTATCAATTATAAAAGATGAAAGGATCACTGACTGACTGCACAGAAATCGATCCGACGAGTCGGCATTCCATTTTAATGGCATCAAACTAAATTGGTAATATTTCAAACAGCATGGAAGGAGAGCGTCCAGACCTATAAAAAAGCTCTTAGTGCTGCTAGATAATCATATTTCTCTTCTCTTATAGCAGATAACAAAAACAATACTAGATTCTTATTTAATACTGTAGCAAAATGACCACCAGTATTGTAATGTACCATGTAGTAGTAAGGACTTAAAAAAAAATTTTTTTTAGAAACAAAATTAAAAATTTCAGGCAAAAAATTCTGGTTTGTGAAACCTGTTAATTGCACGGTGGTGTAGTGGTTAGTACTGTCGCCTTGCACCTCCGGGGTCCGGGTTCAATTCCCGGCTCTGTTTGCATGGAGTTTGCATGTTCTCCCCGTGCTTGGTGGGTTTCCACTCGGGGGACTCCGGTTTCCTCCCACAGTCCAAAGACGTGTAGATTAGGTTAATTAGCGTTCCCATAGTGTGTGAATAAGAATGTGTGTGTGTGCCATGCGATGGATGTCCAGGGTGTCCAGGGTGTACCCCGCCTTGTGCCCTAAGCCTCCTGGGATAGGCTTTGTGACCCTGAATACAGGATAAAGTGATAGAAGATGAGTAAGTGATGCTCATGATAATCATGATAATATATGAGGTCAACACTTATTTTTTTTACTTGCCTTAATCTTTTACTCTCTTTCAAAAGACTGAACTAAATTCACTAATCTCTTCAGCAAAATCATTAATTTGTATACTAATCCCAAAAAATGTTGTAGTGTAGTCATACTGTATTTACAAACGAATTACATTCATGAAATGTATCAGTCAGGATTTAGGCCTCATCGTAGCACAGAGACAGTACTGTTTAAGTGGTAAGTGACCTCCTGTTGGCTGGTACAACACATGCAGCTGGAAATAAGTTTTCCAAGATAACACAGTAACTCTGCCACAGTCTCAGTCTAGGCAGAAAACTCCATTTTGAAACTTTATTGTGAATAGATCTGTCATTTATAAAGTTGCAGATCTGGGGGGCTTATTAACACAGAGTTTTTATGCTGGACTGGTGCATTTGAATGGTGTCTTCCCCCACTTTCTTTAATCACTCAGGTTTGCTGACAGTGCGGTAAATTGTTGCTTTAATTCTCAGGTAGTTACCCTGTACCCTCTCTCTTTCTCTTTGTCGAGCTGCACATGGCCCTCCTCAGTTATTAGTAATCCTGACCCCTCTTGGCCTGTCTGACGCATCATAGTGCCCTGCTTCGGGTTGGAGTTCTAGTCGCTTAGAGCTCTCTGTCTCGCTGCTGAAAATGGCTGTTTGTGGTCTGCTTGGAATGTATGTGGTGAGTGGGGATGGTTCCACTTGATTATGAAGATTTTCTTGGACTTGGCGGATGCTGGCAACTTTTCTCTAATAACTTGTGACTACAGTTGCTCAGTTTTGGATCGAAAGTAAAAACAAACAATTTTGTACCCAAGTCTCCAACAGCAAAAGTAAACTGCCCTGTTGAGTCTGTTTTCTTTTAAGGTTTCTTCCCATTGTCCCCCTCCATGCAACTCATAAGGGACAAATTTATATTTATGTCAAACATCACAGCTCCACACGGGTGTTGCAAACCTCAGTGCTTTTATGTTTTTTATAGACAGAAGAGCTATCTTCTGGCAACACTTCCAAACAAACCATACTTGTTCAATCCTCTTCTAATTGTGCTGTAATGGATTGTAAGATTTAAACATGCTTAGTGAGTTCTGTATGGTCTTTTTTTGTATGTCTCTGAGAATTGCCCATTCACCTTGGGGTGAATGTGCTTGGACGTCCACTCCTGGGAAGATTGGCAACGACCCTATGACCATTGTTAATGTCTTCCCCTCTTGGCATTAACATTAATGCTCCAGACCAGCAAACTGGAAAAAAAACAATGTTTTTATAGTCATCTGCACACCTACTAATGATCAATTAATCATGGGCTGATAATTATCAGCACCTGGCTGCAACTTACCCTCTTAAATCCTGTGAAAGCTGCAAGGTGGTAATTAGTATTGCCATGGTTTGTGCATGGAGTTTGCATGTTCTCCCCATGCTTGGTAAGTTTCCTCCGGACACCCCGGTTTCCTCCCACAGTCCAAAGACATGCAGATTAGACTAATTGGTGTCACCAAATTGGCCATAGTGTGTGTGCCCTGTAATGGATTGGCACCCTATTCAGGGTGTACCCTGTCTTGTGCCCTAAGTCTCCTGGAATAGTCTCCAGGCTTTCCACGAGAATGTACAAGATGAGCAGTATTGAGGAGGAATGAATGAATGAATGAATGAATGAATGGTGAAAAAAAAGTTATATAATGTTGTTCATCTGAGGTTGTATTTGCCAAATAAGACTATGATCCACTATGATCAGATTATTTTTATGTTTTTACATTAAAACATATAGAATTAAAAGATGGGTTACCAACTTTTGAACAGGACTGTATATAGGGTACTGGATATACATGAAAAGCGATGTCACCACAATATTTTTTAATTAATATTAATAATAATAACAATAATAATAATAATAATAATAATACTTTTTATTTAACGGCGCCTTTCATGGCATTTAAGGACACCTTACAGTACTTACAGGTGTAAGTACAATGGTTAAAAAACGACGATAAAGTGTAATTGTTTATTTTGCAGTCATGACTTGTCAGCTTGGAGCATGGATAAGAAAAAAATCACAATAATTAATATATTTTATTGCAGTCACATAATCTCAGACATAATTTCTGTCTCAGGGGCCATGTCTGGCAGATTTCTCATGTCCACTTCTGTCAAACATGTAAATGCCAACTTGACCTGCTTATCAGACTGTGCAGGATATGGGTCATGTTACCAATGAAATATTTTCTATTAGCACCACATCACTAACTTCTTATACATTATGCTTATACTATATATGGATTAAATAACTCCTCTGCTGGAATAAAGTCTTGGGTTGGTGCCCCCATCCTATTCCTGATCTTTTTTAACTGCTAAAATCAGTTACAGAAAATAAAATATGTCACATGACAAACACACAGACATATATGTGTGTGAGTGCACAAAAAACATACATGAATGGAAACACTGACCTATTGGAATTCTTTTCGAAGGTAAAGTGCAGGTTAATTTATTTTATATGTTTACTTATTATTTTGTATTAATTATTTTTATATGAATATCTTTGGGTTGTGGAACGAATAATCAGAGTTATAGGCATTATTTCTTATACGGGAAATTCACTTGGATATACGAGTGTTTTGATATACACGTACGCTTCTGGAACGAATTATGCTCCAAGGTCCAAGGTTTAACTATATATATACTCCTTAGTTACCTTGGCAGTATATTTGGGGTCCACAACCCATCTTCAGGAGGTTCTCATCCAAAATTTTACAAAACATGGCCTCATCCATTGGCCCCTCAGTGCAGCAAAGTCAATCAGCACCTTTAGCCAGTGGTGTCAAAAGTATTCACATTCCTTACTTAAGTACAAGTATAGATACTAGGGTTTAAAAAGACTTCTTTAGAAGTTGAAGTATCAACTCAAGCTTTTTACTCAAGTAAAAGTGTAAAAGTACTGGTTTCAAAGCTACTTAAAGTATAAAAGTAAAAGTAAGGTGGGGGGGGGGAGCATTAAGGATAAAAGCTTAGGCTGTGTCACGGGCCTATATACTGCACTAACACCTCATTAAAAAAAAAAGAAAAATGTGTTGTTGTTTTTTTGTTGTATTTTTTTAACGGCAATAGTGATTTGGGATACTGTATACGGCAATTTTAAAAGAATGCATTTTAGTACAATGCAAATACATTAAAGAACCATATATGTGTACTACTGAGCATTACCATGTTTTATGGAGAAGAAGATATGATAACTAGTTACCTATTAGTATTTTAATGGTGCAAAAAGTCACACCTCAGAGTAATATATATATATATATATATATATATATATATATATATATATATATATATATATATATATATGTTTGTTTTTTGAATGATAAGCTGAAATAAAATAGGAGTAATGAAGCTATTTTTAAAATGTACGGAGTAGAAAGTACAGATAATTGCGTGAAAATGTAAGAAGTAGAAGTAATGAAAAATAATTACTCCAGTAAAGTATAGATACCCAAAATTTCTATTTAATTAAGGCAACGAAGTATTTCATTACTTGACACCTCTGCCTTTAGCAGAGAAACAGCCCCAAAGCATTGAAATGCAACTTAATTCATAACATTTGTATCATGTGCTTTTTCTGGATTTTTGGTTGATATTCGGTCTCTATCCTATACCACAAACCTATGATAAAAAATTATCGACCCTTCATTACTTTGTAAGTGGGCAAACTTAGAAAATATGTAGGGGATCAAATACTTATTTCCCCCACTGTATATATATATATACAGTTTTATTGTATTAAATGGGTTTTCATTATTTTGCATTACTTAAAACTGTCAGTCACTTATCATAGGCAGAAAATGATTTTAAAAAATTACAGTAAAGTTATATGATGTTAAATGAACTTGTTAAGGATATTTGAGGCAAAATAAATCTATAGGAATAATTTCATTCAAATATGCCAAGAAAGCAGTTAGTAGTGGAAGAACGAAAGATAAGTAAAATGATTTATAGAGAACGGAAGGAAAAATTGAATAACAGGGTAAAAGAAGGCAAATGTACTGAACAATAAATCCACAATCAAAGTTCTATTATCTTAGCCTTGTTTCATGTTAAAAAATTATTTTTAGTTTATTGTGACCTGATTCTCTAGATAAAATATTTTTTCCTTCATGCGATTTTTTTTCCTGTTCAATTTAAAAGTAAAAAAAATGACTACATTGAGTTGAAACAATAATTATAATAAAGTATGTAAATTCAGCGGTTTTATTTTAATTCTGCGTAAAAGTCTTAAATCACATTTACTCTCATTCACTTATCGTTTATACCACTATAATGCTCTGGGGGCCCTGGAGCCTATCTCAGTGGCTCCCAAGACTTAATGCACGTGATAGGGTACACTCTTTACGGGATGCCAATCCATTGTAGGGCACAAATATACACACAGTAATTCACACAGAATGGGCAATTTGGGCAATTTAGACCCAAATTTAGACCCACGTTTTCAAAACTTGTTAGCATTAAAAATGTTTTAGAGATGTAAACGTTCCAAAGTGTTAAACGTGTAAAAGTTTAAAATATAATTTAATAGTTTTGTGTTTATAAAACCTTTGATATATTTAAAATATCTCTTCTCTTATTACTTTTTAGAGGTTACTCTTGGCTCTGTCCACATACATGAGGTTTACCTGTGACTGACCCTGTGTGCAGATCCTGATGCCTGCACGCTATGATTACCTGCAAATGGAGTGTGTTTACTGAAGGCTCACAGTGGGTTATTCTTGAGGACAGATGACTGCTTTACAAAGCAGCAAATGCAAGTAAGGACATTTGAAATTACTCAAGGTGGCACGGTGGTTTAGTGGTTAGCACTGTTGCCTTGCACCTCCAGGGTCTGGGTTTGATTCCTGGCTAGGTTCGATTGCCGCCTCTGTGTGCAGTGAGTTTGCATGTTCTTCCCGTGCTTGGTGGGTTTCCTCCGAGTATTTCGGGCCCCCTCACTGTCACAGATTAGCTTATTTGGTGTTCCCAGATTGCCCGTAGTGTGTTTATATATGTGCGTGAGTGACTGAGTGAGTGTGAAATTACTTAAATTGGGTTAAGAACTTTCCAGCACTTATTAAAACCTGCAAGGACTGTGCTGAATCTTCAACTTTGTGGAAGAAATGTGGTCAGATATGTGAATATATATATATATATATATATATATATATAAATATATATATATATATATATATATATATATATACAGAGTCAGGCAAAAAAATTTATATAATATATATAATATATATATTAATACTAACTTTATTGCTATATTATAATATTATTAATATTATATTAATATAATATACATCATACTAATTTTCTTTTATTGAAGTGTGTCTATATTTTTGTGTATACATACACTAATTCGCATACATGCATACATACACACACACACACACACACACGGTTAAAGGAGACATCAAAAGAGTCTAAAGTGAAGTGCTGTTTGTTCCATATAGCCTTCTGAATCGTGCATACGCCATTATAGCCAGATTTGATTTTCTCTGCATTGGACACACTATGGCGGAACAATTGTTGCTGAGACTTGTTTCCGGCCGACGTGGTTATAAAAGCACAAGGATTGGCCAATCGGATTAACCAGACACTAAGAAAGCGTGTTAAAAAAAAAAAAAAAGGTATGTTCCCATAGTGACTCGGTTGCTTTCAAGATTAGCTTCATTCGTGCAACCGAAATTGATGGATATTATTCGAGTTGCCAGAAACAAGCTTGGCTTATCGAAGTCGCTCTTTTTATTAAATATCCCTACGGACCAGATATAAATATGTTTTTAAGGTTTAAGGGAAACTAAAATGAAGCTGTGATTTATTTATTTATTATTTTTAGTTTGCCTGTGTTTTCCGCCACTCCACCCTTTTCCCTGTCTCATGAACCTTCCCTGTCTTTTGTGTAAGGGGAGGGGCGGAGCAGCGTGTCATTTAGTTACCGTACATATGCACACAGCGTGCTCAAAACGGCGTTCCACACTCATCTCAGTTAACCGTGGGTAATTTAGCCCACTGGACAAATTTAAGAGTATTTATTGCAGACTCGCGTCTAAATCCGACCGGAAGAAAAATGGAATTGTAGAGTTTAGATCTTCATCGACTGCTTCGAAGAGTGCACTGGAAAGCAAGCCTGGAAAAGAGTGAGTCCGCGGTAATTGGCACAGATTACGTTGTATTGCCTCGATAACTGGTAACACCCGCTAATGATTGATCCTGGACCGCAGGTTATTTGCTTAGTGTGTAAAACGGGTTTACAATGCGGATCTTCTGTTGTCGGCGAAATGATGCCTCTGTCTACGTGTGGTTTGTTATTGCAAGCGCTTTTTTTGGTCTGGTGTCAGTAAGGGAAGGGGCAATCGGAGACTCCATGAGAGCAAGACCTTATCTGTCTGCAAGGTGTTAGGATACCTTATGCATCACTGAAAAAATTCCCACCACGCACGTAATAGCGACAACTGACGTAATCTTTAAATCTGAGAATTCCTGCTGATTCGGTGTATTTGGAAACCAGGAAACCGTACATAGATCATCGTGTTTAACAGAATTTTAGAACGTTCTTATCAAAAAACAACTCTAAGGAAAATAAACATCTAAAGGCACAGAAAGGAAAGTCTAGGGCTAATTCTTGTTCATAATAGTGCTTGTGCAGTCTAGTCTGCAAATAAACAGGATAACTTTTAAATCAACTCTGAGTATACAGTATAACAATATAACAGGCATAAACAACAAATACTTGCAATAGTGCAACAAAAACTATTAAAAGTAAAATATTATCAACAATTCTTTCTGTTCCTTGCTACTCTTCTGAAGCAGCAGATCTTTACAAAAACAAAATGTGAAAAAAAGCAAAAACAAGGAAGGTACTGGAAAGAAAACCTAAAATAAAGGTTGTATTGGGTCAGATCTGCCTGAACAGCATTTTTGGAACAACAGCAATATGAGATCATCATTGTGAGGCTGTCAAAAAGGCTTTAACTGATCCTGCAGCTTCTGTCACTGGCATGTAACCTTGGGGAATACAAACACACATGAACATATGTGTCGTGCAATCTCTCTCTCTCTCTCTCTCTCTCTCTCTCTCTATATATATATATATATATATATATATATATGAGGAAGTCTGGAGCAGAGAAGTATGTTAGTGTGGTACAGGACATGTATGAGAGCTGTAAGACAGGGGTGAGATGTGCTGTGTGTGCGACAGAAGATTTTAAGGTGAAGGTGAGTCTGCATCAGGGATTGGCTCTGAGCTCCTTCTTTTTTACTCTGGTGATGGACAGGATGACAAAAAAGGGTAAACAGGAGTCTCTCTGGACTGTTTTTTTTTTTACAGATGACATTTTGCTTTGTAGTAAGAGCAGGAAACGGGTTAAGGAAAATCTAGAGTTGGAGGTATGCTCTGGAAAGCAGAGTAATGAAGGTTAGTTGTAGCGAGACAATATGTGTGTGAATGAGAGGAACCCAAGTGGAATGCTGAGGCTACAGGGAGCAGAGGTAAAGAAGGTGCAGGACTTTGGGTTAATGGTCCAGATCAATGAAGAGAGTTAAAAGGATGTGAAGAGGTGTGTGCTGGCAGGATGGAACCGGTAGAGAAAAGTGGCAGGTGTGCTGTGTGATAAAATATCAGCGAGAATGAAAGGAAAGGTGTTCAGGACAGTGGTGAGACCAGCAATGCTCTACAGCTTAGAGACTGTGGCACTAAAGAAAAGGCAGGAGGCAAAGCTGGAGGTAGCAGAGCTGAAGATGTTAAGGTTCTCTTTGGGAGTGACAAGGATGGATAGAATCAGGAATGAGTCTCAGAGGGACAACCCATGTTAGATGTTTTGGAGATAAAGTCAGAGAGGCCAGATTGAGGTGGTTTAGACATGTTCAGAGGAGAGATATATTGGAAAAATATCAGTAGCAGGATGCTGAGGTTGGAACTGCCAGGCAGAAGGTCTAAAGGAAGACCAAAGAGGGGATTTATGGATGTTGTAAGAGAGGATACGAATTTAGTTTGGGTGAGAGAAGAGGATGCAGAGGATAGAGTTGGATGGAGGCATATGATTTGCTGTGGCAAATCCTAAAAGGAAACAACTGAAACACAAAAAAGATATTTGCTGGCTGGAACTGTGATATAGAGAATTATAAGTAAAATAATCTATTTGTAAACAATGGTTGGAAGAATTTTTTCCCAACAATGTAATGCATGAAGTAGATGTCCCAACAGACTTGGCCAAATCAGTTTGAAGTCAATGGAGGTGATAAGAAAAAAAAAACAAAAAACTTTTAATAACTTCAGTGCAAATATGAAGCCAAAAAAGAAAAAAATGTGAATGGGTACCCTATGATAGCTTGTAGATACACCTTTAGCAGCAACAACTTGAAGTAATTGTTTATTGTAAGACTGTCTCTCACAACATCATTGTGGAGTAATTTTGGCCCATTCTTCTTAACAAAATTGCTTTAGTTCATTGAGGTTTTTTGGAATTCACATGTGCACAGCTCTCTTAATGTCATCATCACAGCATTTCATTTGGATTGAGGCCTTTGACGAGGCTGATCCAAAAACTTGATGTTTTAATTTTCATCCATTCTGATGTAAATTTACTGGTGTACTTCGGATCATTGTCCTGTTGCATGACCCAGTTTTGACCAAGCTTTAGAGTTGCAGAGAGATGCCCTCATATTTGACCCTCGAATTCTCTGGTATACAGGGTGGCCAGCTCCTGTGGCTGCAAAACAAGCCCAAATCATTACCCCGCCACCGCCGTGCTTGACAGTGGGTATGAGATGTTTCTGCTCCAACGCTGTTTGGTTTTTGCCAAACATGGCTCAGGGCATTAAGGCCAGACAACTCCACTTTGGTCTCATTTGTCCATAGGCCGTTGTTCCAGAAGTCTTGTGGTTTGTTCAGATGCAATTTTGCAAACCTCAGTCGTGCTTCCATGTTCTTTTTAGACAGAAGAGGCTTTCTCCTGGCAAGCCTTCCAAACAAACGGTACTTGTTCAGTCTTCTAATTGTGCTGTCATGGGCTTTAACATTTAACATGCTCATTGAGGCCTGTAGGGATTAAGATGTAGCTCTTGTTTTTTTTGTATTTCTCGGAGCATTGCATGATCTGACCTTGGGGTGAATGTGCTGGGACGTCCACTTCTGGGAAAATTGGCAACTGTCTTGAATGCTTTCCTTTTGTGAATAATCTTTTTTACTGTTGAATGTTAAACTTGAAATTGTTTGGAAATGGTTTTCCATTTCACCATTGGGGGTGTCGGAGTTGGAGGGAATTTATTGTTATGAATTGCAATTCTTTTGTGTTTCCAAAATTCCCAAGTCGATTTTCACATTCATAATAGAGATGAAACAGTCAATCTGTGGTTTTTAGTTTGATGGACCATGTCTGGTGATCGGCCGATCAGCCTCCAGTATAAACAATTCTGTACCGAGCGCAAAAGCTTCAGAGTGGTGCAATAGAAATATTAGAAGTATTTTTATGCTGTTACATTATCAAAAAGCACGCTCATGAAAGCCTTCGATCTGCCTCTTTTTCCAATCACTGTATGTGAATTATTCCCAAACCCACTCATTACACACTCACACAAGTTTCAAAACACTGCAAGCCCCTGTCAAGTTGAGTTTTAAGTTTTTGGTGGCATATGAGGCAGTTAAAGGTCGCTCTTTTTATAGTTCTACAGATAGTACACTCTGAACTATGTACACATTTTCATCCCGTGTGGTAGGAGTGATCAATGTTTACTTAGAAATAATAGTTATGGTGGAAGGCAGATACGTGCTGCTTAGTAAAATGTAGCTTTTTGTTTCATTTAAATTTAAGTTAAATGTTAAACTTTTCAAACTTTGTATTTAAAGTTTTGTATTGTTTAAATGCTGCTCTTGGTTTATAAGTGAGAAAACTAATGTTATAAGAAAATTGCTATTTTTTTTTAATCGTTAAAGGTTTTAAAGGTTTAAATTTTGACAAAATCAGGGAAAAATGTAACATCGAATTGGGACATTTATAAGATTGTGATACTTATAGAATTGCAATTTTAATCGAATCGGCACCTAGGTATTATGATATTGTGTTGGGTGGTGATTGGGGATTTCCATCCCTAGTGCAAACTGCCAAAACTTCTGCTTTTATAGTGGTCTGCACATCTGCTGATGATCAAGGGCTGATGATTAGCAACACCTGACTGTAACTTACTTTTTTAAATCCTGTGGAAGCAGTAAGTGGTAAGTGCCCAGTTTGTTTTCCCCCTAAGGTTTTATCTGAGGTTGTATTTGCCTAACTACTAAGACCCACTGTGATCAGATGATGATTTTTTTTTTTTTTTTAACACAAAAACACCTAGAATTAAAAGTGGGCATTTTCTAACTTTTGAACATGACTGTATTACATGCGTTTGTTATTATTCATAGATATATATACTGACTAGATCTCGCCTGTGACGCTGCTGTCCATAGGAACGATGCGTCGGGGGAAGCCGCGTCTACCCTGCATTAGTTAAAATTGGCAGAGAACTATCAACGATTAAAATCACCTTAATTTGCTTAATTGTTAACCGATTTTCAAGCCGTTTGGTTTAATATAAATGTCAGACATATATTATAGATAGAACATAGATTACTTAATTATTTTACTTATATGATATAATAAATCGTCCAAATGTCAAATGATTTTTTTTTTTTTAGTTTTTTGGTTTGTTCCAACCAAAACAAGACAGACATGTATTTATGATCGAGTCCAAAGAAAATTGAAGCTTTTGATATTAATCTACTTCAAAACTAGGTGTAAGTTTATTATTCTTCGACTTCAGTGAACTTAAAATGAACTATTGTTACTTACCTTAGCCTAGTCTACTGCACACAAAATGGCTACAATGGTGTGATATCCATACTTAAAAATACATGTTAATTAAAACATTTAAATTGTACTGGTTTATTTTGTACATCAGCCAGCCTGCAATACAATGACCCAGCGTAAAATGGTTATATAACACAAAAACAAACATAATGTGCATACGAAATGTGAAAACATCTTCCAGTATTTACAACAGCTTATTAAATAATTAGGCTACAGTATATAACACAAGTCCAGCATCTTCAGAATGGATCTGAATGCCGGGACACTTTGGCGCTTCCTTCAGATCCCCGTCCCAAGATGGCGGCGATGTTGACATGCTTAGAGGCCCAAGGCGACATCTAGTCAGTATATATATATCTATGGTTATTATTATTATTATTATTATTGCTATTGTTATTTTATGTTTTTAAATGCATCTTTTTTTTTATTTGATTATACTGTAATTTTTACAGCTATAATTTCTTACAGCTATAAAAAGGGAAAAAATCACATTGTAGAATATATTAGAATATTTTTAGTAGGGATGGAACCATCAGGGACCACACAATATGGTTTCACGTTATCTAGGTGCAGATTTGATTTGTATTGAGATTTTTATAAATATTTAAATGTTTTAAAATCTTTTTATTAAAAACAATTTGGAAACCTTGAACACAAGGAACACACGTGTGTTAGAAAAAAACAGTACACACGCGCTGTACACACCCACTTACAAACACAAAATAAAATGTTTTACGAGCACACACATGGTCACAGTGTTATAGTAAACAGTACACGAGTGCACGGATGTTAATTATACCAGTGAGAGTCGCGCACTAAGACCGAGCAGGGGATACGATTACGCACCGTTCCGCAGTGCAAGAGAGAGAAAAAACATTGGCTCAGTTGTGATCACGTGACGTTCGGCATCAAAACAACAAACGCATAATACTCGGTACTCGTAAACCAAAACTTGCTAGTTTTGCAAGTCAGAATTTATTAAAAATCTTTGCTCGTCTTGCGGAACACTCGCAAACTGCGCTACTTGCAATTCGAGATTCCATAACACTTAATTAACAATGTAAAAGAAAAAAAAATGTCAGTACGCTCTTCTTACGCTCTTTTTATACCTTCTTACAGCATCCGCTGGTACCTGTTTATTTTGCTAGCACATAAGGGACCTGTCCGCTACTATTTAATCGATTGCAGATCACCATGAAAGATGGAAGATGGATTGATTCTTAAAAAGTGTTGGTGAATATACTTGGGTGGTTGTCAATATACTTTCTGTAGGTCATCGACATCAACAAAACAAGCATTTACATAATACAACATAACTTTCAATATCAGTAGAAAACTCAATTTAAAATCACACAGAAAACCTATTTTTTTTGCTGATCTGTTTGCTACATCAAACAAGTATTTAGAGAAGGCTGCATTTTTAGGCAAAAACATGAGCTAGTCAATATGCTCTGGGAAAGATTGGTCTCTGCTCAGTAATTATATCCCCTGCAGTTGAGAACACATGTTCAGCAGTCACGCATGCTCCTGGCACACACATGTACAGCTTGGCCAGCTTAGCAAGGAAGGATCTTCAACAGGCTCACATTCCCTAAGCTCCTGCAATGACTGCAAAAGTTAAAGGGAAATTATTATTATTTTTTTTATTTCTTGTAATTTATTTGCAATTTAGCTTAATTGGGAATATTGGTCAGCTGTTTCTGTGCACTGATGAGGCAAAAGTTTAACTTATTGGAAGCTGTCCCAATAGATCTGACAGTCTAAGTCTAACTGAGCATTTCATAAAACGAACATCATAGCATTAGTCAAACATGGTGGTGGTAGTGTGATGGTTTGGGGTTGCTTTGCAGCTTCAGGACCTAGAAAACATTGCATGGTTAATGGAACCATGGATTCTGTGCTCAACCAGAAAATACTGAGGGAGATTGTCCGGCCATCAGTTCGCTACCTCAAGCTCAGGCGCACTTGGGTTATGTAGTAGGACATTGATCCAAAACACACTATCAAGTCCACCTCTGAATAGCTCAGATATAACTTAAGGTTTTTGGAGTGGCCTAGTCAAAGTCTAGACTTAAATCCAATTAAGATCCTTAAAATGGCTGTTCATGCTCGAAAAACCATCCAGTGACGCTGAATTAAAAATAATTCTGTAAAAAAAGAGTTAGCCAAAATTCCTCCACAGTGATTGCCAATTATCTCAAATGCTTGATTGCAGTTGTTGCCACAAATAGCTACGCTTAGGTTTAGGGGGCATTTTGTATAACAAATATATTCGGTATATACAGTACATGTAAAAACTGCATTGGCATAAAGTAGGTTATGGGAAAATATTCGTATATAGAAAGTCATTATTTTCACTCATGTATTTATTTATTAAAACTTACACAGTCTCTGGAAAAGCTACTTGACATTTACCACAAACTAAATCGGTGTATTCATCGCCAGCTTTAAAAACGTGCTCCACTGGAAAAACACGTTCTTTTAATGGTTAACATTTTCACACAAAAATATACAGCCAACGTCTCACAAAGAATACATATTATTCCAAAACCAAGGTTTTGGAATAATATATATTTAAAAAAATTGGTTAATAAAATTATATACTCTGTGTGATGCCCCTGCATCGCTGTGATTGACAGTGGGTATGAGATGTTTTTGCTGAAATGCTGTTTGGATTTTCCCCAAACATAGCACTTGGCATTAAGGCCCGTCTCTAAGCTGGCAGTTCCTTTGACCTCTTGACTTTTATTTGGACACAATATACATTGTCAGCTGTGACGCCTTCCATAGAGGTGTGTGCCTTTCCAAATGAGTAATTATAAAATTACTTCTATATGAATAAAAGAAAGGTTTGTTTGTACATTGGTCAGAGCACACTCTTTCAATTATATCTTTATGTTTTATACATTGAAGGAGGAAACTAGTGTCAGAAAAATTTGTTCATATGTCTGTATGACAGAATTTAAAGAACCTTTGCCAGACCTTCGGTATTTGCCTGAAGTTAAATCTGCGCCGTAAATTAAATCAAAATTTTGAGTGGAAGGGACTATATGAGCAGTTTCGTTAAACTTTTGTTAAAGTTTTTGTTTGAGCCGATCAATGCAATAGTTTACCGTAAATACACAGAGTATGCAGAACCCAGAGAAATGACTGTAATGTCCCATACGAAGTCCACAAATCCTCACCAAACACGCAACACACCATAGCTTACTCAAAAAAAAGCTATGTAACTTTTGTGAAAACTGAATCTTCAAACATGAATTGACTGGTTATTCATTGTTTATTCTTCCTGCAGGAAGTTTAAAACCAATTTATGACATATATTCCAAAATCATGGTGATTAATGCAGCCATGGAAGTAGACACTATGAAATAAAACACCGGCCGTTAGAGCAAACATATCCTTAGCAGTCCAAGGAGAGGGAGTGTACAATATCTGAAATGACAATATTGAGTCAATATGTTTTACACTAATTTTTTGTGAACGAGAAATAACCAAGTAAACTCTCTAGTCGGTTTAGGTCTGCCTCCTTGTTACACATCATGAGTGGCCGTGAGAAATGAGGAAGAAAGATCAGAAAAGTGATTAGAGTTGTATGACTGAATCTGGCCTGATTGGTAAATTGATAGTGTTTTGTTTGACTTTGTGCGTTTGTGTGTGACCAATGAGTGTGACTGATGAAGTGAATGCAGCGTCATCTAAATGCAGGGAAACGTGTGTGAGTAAATCGCATATTTGTACGAAATGAGATGGTGATTTTATCTTTTTATTTCTTTTTATTGTATTTTTTACAATTAATTATGCATCCCTACTGCAGGAATCTTCGTCTCGCTTAGTAACCACAAGCCCACAAAAGTAGTATACTTTTTTTTTTTGTCTACTCTTCATCATTGTCTTATAAATCTAAAAAGAATATGCATAAACTGAAACAGTAAACAGATTTATTGAAAATAGTGCTAAATTAAATGTCGCAAAATAAATGGTGTTTTGCCTGGAATGAACTTGTTATTCACTGCAACTCAGGAGAGAAGAGGGATACAGAACCCAAGCTTTGGATTGGCTGTTTGACATTCTTCTATAGTTGTCTTAAGCAAGACTTAAACATACTCAATCCCATTGTGAATGTTTAATTTTATTTAATTTTAATTTGCTTATAACTGTTTTTTTTTTATATGATGCATTTGGAAGGTTACCATCCGTAATGTATGATGTATGATTGTATGTATTTTTGCATTTATGAATTCTCCAGATTATAATTGACTGCAATGATCAATTGTAGTGCTAAGCCAACAATGGATTGGTATGTCTAAGATGTTGTTCCACGGAGCTCCAGTGATCAAGCTCACATGGCATACAACTGTCATTCTTGACCACACTTTTAACATGGTGACCCATTTATTTTTGCAGGGCCATTACACCGCATGGCATAGTGGTGTCATATTCACTTTTTAAATAGCTCAGTGACTGGCTGAGCTCCCTCTGTTAAACCTAGACTGTAAAGAGGTTTTTGTGCTAAATGGTGGTGGTAACCAGCTAGAAATCCGTATATGGGTGGAAAAGACTTTTGCTGTGGGGTTTTCCTAAATGCCAAATCTGACAGTTTTGCAATAGCTTTTTAGTAAAATAAGTAAAGTAAGGCTCCATAAGTTGATTTCTGTTTTTAAATCATTTTGCTAGCCTCCCCTTGCCTAAATTACAGAGGAATGGCCAATTTCACTAAATAGTGAAGTGAGTTAGTGAAAAAGAGTATGATATATTAGTATGTTTATAGTAGTAGAACTAATGTACACACATTTTATGTATTTGGCACAATGTGAGATATTAATATACAAATATAAGTTTATACAATCAGGTCCATAAACTTTGTAGCAAAAGTAAGTTTCTTGCTATTCGCCTCTGTAAACCACCACATTGAATTGGAAATGAAAAACTCAAGATGTGAGCAGAGTCAAGACTTTCTTTATTTAAACGGAATTGACCAGCAGTGTGGCATCAACAATTCAGGAATTACAGCCATACACGCAACAACATTGGCTCATGGAACAAAAGGCGACAAGCAGTTGCATGGTCAGGTGTGACCTGTTCCCTCATTAATCAAGAAGAGAAATGGTCTGGATGTTTCAGATGGTTCTGAATGTTACATTTCCCTTTGGAGCTTTTCACTCAAACTGTCAACATGAGGTCCAAAGATGTTTGTGCAAGTGAATGATAATTAAAATAAAATTGAATAAACCTAAGATAGCAAAAATGTTGGGAGTGGCCAGTACAACAGTTTGGAACATTCTTAAAAATAAAGCTTTAACTGGCAAGCTTAGTAACAGCAAAAGGCCTGGAAGACCACGGAAAATAACTCAATTTGATGACTGTAGAATCCTGTCCTTGGTTTAAAAAAAACACCAACACTTTTACAACATTTGGGCAAGTTAAGAACACTCTTGCAGGTGTTTGACAATGACACTTTCACAATGAATTTTATTTCATTTTAACCAACACTACAAAAACGATTTAATAAAAAGAAAAAAATGGGTCACATTCTATAGCTTAATTTTGTTGCTCAGAATGAGCTTTTTCATGTCTCATGAGACTGAATTTCTCCTTAAGCTGACTTAGGAGAAACAAAGAGACATAACTAAGACACAACCCGAGACATACTTAAGAAACATTTTAAGTTAATTAAACATATCAAAGATCCTCAATTAACAGCAAATCGTGACACTAAATGATACAAAATGTCATCCACCCTGAAAAAAGTGTCACACTGCTTAACTCAAAGTATGATTTATACAGGAGTTACACAAAGGCCACAGCATTGTGACAATCTTCCAGTAAAAAGAATTATTCAAAACGAGATGAAAAATTTTAAAGGAAAATTGGTTGTTTGCTCTATGTAAGGGCTACAAGAATGGCTCAGGAAAAGTTCTTTTTCACCAGTCCTCTCTGTCAATGTCCATCAAGTTTGTCCAAAGTCTGCAACGCCTAAAGTTGCTTAGTATCTTATAAAAAAAAAATAATAATAAAAATAAAAATAATATATAAATTGAGATTTGCCTAAACACCATTCCGCTACTCCATTCCCAACTTTCTGGTTTCTTGAGAGGTGCGCTTGAGCTTGCTCATGAGCTGGTGCTTACCTGACTGATGATGTGGTGCTGTTGGAGACTTCGGAACATTCTCCTGCAGTTTCTTTGTTGAGATTCTTGTTCTCCTTGAAGGTTTCTGAGGTGACATGCTACTGCAATATTGGTCTTTATTTACTGAACATAACTAACTGATGTCTCTAAAGTTACATGTTCTGGTAACTACTGTTAAACACTGAACACTATAAAAAAACTTACTGGTTTGCAAAAACTGATCAGGCAGTAACAATAACTTACTATTTAAAAAAAGGTAAAATGTAACTTGATATGTCAAACCACACTGGTTAAATTAGGGCATGCCTAATAATAATACTGTAACCAGGGTTAGGGTTAGCTGACTGATTTTTACCATGAGGGTTAGCTGACTGATTTTTACCATGAAAAAAATTCAACCTCGTGTTCAAGTGTTAGTTACCTAGAAAAGAACGTAAGCTGTGTAATTTTAAGCTAAGTATATCACAGCCTTTTTTAAAATTAATTTATTTTTTTATTATTATTTTTTTTTTTACTATAGACTGGTTTTAACTTACGTTCTTAAAAAAAAAATATATATTTTTTTTTTTTGGAAAATTTTTTAATTACTACTATTTATAACAAAGCCCAAGATTCGCCCATGCTACAGTCTCTCTCACACACACACACACACACACACCATGCATGCATACATATGTGTACACATACACAAATATAAGCACACACGTTATAAACATACGTACATACAAATATGTACATAATTAGAGGGATAGGAAGTATATCTTAAGATTTCACTAGGTCTGATAAAATCTCAATAATGTCCAAACAAAATTGTATTGTCCTTCTGTTGGTGCCATGCACTTTGGCTGTAGAACACTCCAAGAAAGCAATATCTAGCAAATAGGACATCCAGGTATGGGAAGGCTGTATCTATCCACAGTTTCAGTATAACTTTTTTAGCAGCAGTGAGGGCAATAAACAGAATCCTTTTTTGATTTGCAGACAGTGACAGTGAGGAATCATCTAACAGAAGGGAAATCAGTGGGTCCTTTTTTATTTGAGTCCTTGTAAGATCAGTCAATATAACCCGAACCAAGGACCAGAACATTTCGATTTGAGGACATTCCCAGACCATATGTATCTTGGCTTGCACTACTACATAAATGGCAAAGGAGCTCAGACTTTCTTTTCATTTTATATAATAAGTAGGGAGTGGCATATGCTTTACAAATTAGCTTATAGTGAATTATTTGATGAGCTGGGTTTTTTGAGGTAGCAAAACGGTTCCCCCAGACTGTATCCCACTTGATTGCTGCGCTAAGTTCCCTCTCCCAAAACCCTCAATAGAAATGTTGGAGTACTGTTGTACGACAAGTAATTTATAAATTTTACTCACTCATTTTACTCAACGGCTCTAGAGTCCGTATTGTTATCTGTCCAGTTTATCATAGGATAAGGAGATATTTTAGTCGACCATGGTACACCATAAGCTTTTAACGCATATAATCTCAGGTACAGAAAAAAGGAGAATCCTGGCAAAAAAAAAAATCATCTTTTAAAGTTTGAAAGGATTTGAGTCCATAATAATTGTATAGATTTTTAACGTGCCACATTCAGTCCAGGATTTGGAAGTGAATGGTTTATTGCCAGTACAAAAATTATTGATGGGGGTAGAATCGCTATAGGGATCTGGAACTCGCATAACCATTTTCCAAATTTTAATTGAGTGACTTATGATTGGAGCCATCTTTTCCAGAACTTTCTTGGATGTTCCTGTAAAGAGTAAATCTTGCAAACGTATTGGATAAACAAGATTCACCTCTAAAGCTTGCCATGGTACAGGGGAGTTGACATCCATCCAAATCCTAAGTGATCTTATTTGATAAGCCAGATGGTAGGACCAAAAATCTGGTAAAGATAAGCCACCATGAGATTTTAATACATACATAGATTTGGGACTAATTCTGGGCCGTTTTATTGTTCTACAGGAATTTTTTTTACTGTTGTGTTGAGCGCTTTAAAGTAGCCCATAGGGGGTGCTAAAAGTAGCACATGAAAACAAAAAAACTAACCTATATTCATCTTAGTAGTGGTTATCCTGCCATAAAGTCCCAATCAAAGCTGAGACCAGCATCTTAGGTTACTTTTAAAACTTATCCAAAAGAAATTGATAGTTCCTCTTGGAGATACAAGTTAATGAAGGAAAAACTCTGATTCCAAGATAGTTAAATTGGTCACTAACTGGAATCATAGTAGGTAGGGACTGAATTTCTAATTTAGCAGCTACATTAAGGGGCATACTGTAAGTGTGGATTTGCCCCAATTAATTTTGTACCCGGAGAGTTTACCAAATGTATTGAATAGTTTTAAACATTCATTAACCGAATCTGTGATTTTAGATACATATAACAAAATATCATCAGCATAGAGAAAATTTTATGGGATGTATTAATGCATCTTATAGGAGTTATTAGAGAGCATTGTCTAATCGCTTGGGCCGAAGGCTCCAAAGATAAATTATAGGGCGGAGGTGACAAGGGACATCCTTGACGTGTGCCTCTGCCAAAATAAAAGGAAGGGGAGATATAAGGGCCAGTGAGAACCCTGGCTGAACAATCAAAATAAATAGTTTTGACTATTCTTAAGAGAAAGGCGCCAAACCCAAAATGCCTCAGAACGGACCACAGAGAATTCCACTCAATTCTGTCAAATGCTTTCTCTGCATACAAAGAGGGGATTGCAGAGGATGCTGTGTAAGAATCTGCTTGTTGAATAATATGAAGAAACCTGCGTATATTATTTGCAGCAAATCTTACCCATTAGAATCCGGATTTAATCATTATTAATCAAATCTCCTATCCGCTTTGGACTCTAAAAATTTACCTTTTAATTCTTTTTTTTAGTAGATTCCCCCTAATAAAACACTTAGTGATTTCCCACAGTATTTGGGGGTTGGAGGCTGAATCTCCATTGATCTGCAAAAATTATTTTAAAGAATTGCGTAGTTCAGCCACAAATGTGCCATCCTGTAACAGAGACATATTAAATCTCCATCGGTTGTGTCTAGGACCCAAAGATACAAGAATTAAAGATGTCATTACTGAAGAATGATCAGATAAAAGAAGCGGTAGAATATTATCTTTACTAATAAATGGAATAAGAGAAGGAGACAAATGAAAATAATTGATCCTTAAATGACTCTTATGATGAGCTGAAAAGAAAGTGTAATCTTTAGCACCATCATTTTGTAGATGCCAGACATTGCACATGTTGCAAGAATGAATTAAAACAACAAGACTTGGAGGCATGATATCTGTCTAACTGGGGATCTATCACTGCATTAAAATCGCCCCCAAACATTATAGTCATCATTACAGTCATCTAAACTTGCGGCTAAATGTAACAACTCTTGAAAAAATAAAGGATCACCCTCCGTGGGTGCATATGCAGAAATAAATGCATGTTTAACATTATTTATGGAACCAATAACATAATTCGGTTTTCAGTATTTCCACCCGTTTAAGTAATTATGAAATCAAAATTATGTTTTAATACTATCAACACCCCTTTATTTTGTTGGTAGCATGGGAGGAGGAAATCACTTTAAAGTAATTATTTTGAAAACTATTTATTGCCATATATCATTAATGTAAAGAAACAAACTAGAGCTAAGGTGGAAACATCCTAAGGTAATCCCTTGAAAACATGGTATTGATCATAACTTGTACTTACATAGTCATAAACATGTTGCACACAAAACAGATGCATAAAACAGATTAGACTTACGTGGGCATCTCGGGCATAAAACAAAAGATAAAAACAACAGTATTGAAATGGGCAGAAAACGAAAGTTAGAATACACTCTTCCACCTGCCCTTAAAGTAAAAGTCTTTGGTTACGCGGCCAACCTAGCAATCCGGTTCATCTGTCAACACCTGACCCGTTCATTTTCCGGATGTAAAGCCATTCAGATTTATTTCAGTGAGATCCTCCATAGGAACTGCAGGTTCCTCTTCCTCCACCCCAGCACCGTCTCGTGGCACCGTTGTTACAACTCCTTTTTGAGAAGATTTTATGGGATGATTCAGATTGAGAGTTAGTTTTTCAACCTTCGCCGGCGAATTGAGAAGTAAGGTCTTTCCCCGGTGGGTAACTTTCACTACTGTGGAGTATAGCAAAAAAGACAATATTCCCAACTGACTTAGCTTCTACCTTGCCAATGTCATTGCTCTGCTCTTGGACGCTGTGTGTGTACTGTAGTCTGGAAAGAATATCAGCGTCATTCCCATATAAAAGATCTGTCCAACACTTTGAGCTCCATTGAGGATCGCACTCTTTTAATCTTCATTAGGTTGCCGGCGAGAGAATCATTAGGAAGATGATTTTATATAAATCGCACAGGGTCATCTCCTTCTGCACCTTCTTTCATTTAGTCATAAATGTATCATCAAAAATAGGTTTGCTTTAAATGATGTGTTTACAGAAATCACTAAACACAAACATACCAATAAAGAACTAAAATAAATTTTTTTTTGCTTCACTTCTCGATAAAAAAAAAAAAATGTATTTTAGTTCTTTATTGGTAATGACATTTGTACAGAATGTAAAGTATGTTTGCCATTTACCAGTTTAATTTCAATAAGTTCATTAAAGTGTACACAATTGTGAAAGGTTAGACAGGTTGATCAAATGGGGACATCTGGGTGTACTGGTGAATAACTGGTGATTTTTTATTTTTTTTTAAATAAAACATTTATCTATTATAAGCAATTTTGTAATTGACTTTTAGTCGTTACCAATCTACATATCTTCATTGAACAAATGGTTAATTAAAAGAGAAACTTCCTTGGGTACTTTAGTTTTGAAATTTTAAAGCAAAAAAGCAGTGTTTCCCACAGGAGTGAAATATACCTGCGGTGGTAGCCAGCAGAGTGGGCAGCATTACCATTAACCATTTTATGCATTATGTTTTAATAAATATACTGTATAGGTGTCAGGATTGTGCAATATAGAGTGAAATTTTTTTTCAGCACGATATATTTAATATAAATAACTCAATTTAATTTCATTTTAACTAAAAATGACTAAAAAATTTTAACAGAACCATATCGGCAAGAAATAGAACAGATTTATAAGATCACATGACCATAATAATAATAAGAGGAATGCATACATTAACTATGTAGTCTAAAATAAAGTGACACATGATGAAAACCCTCTCTGTCAGCAAACATACATTTTATATCAAGGAGATAATATATAATAATATGCGCATTTTGTGAGTGCTACATTTTTGCATCGTCATTCCGGTAGTACCAAAATGTTAATTTTTTAAAATTGACAACGAGTTTAATCTACACAACATATCAGAAAACCCAAATGCACAGTTTTCAAGTACTATATACTTTATGTGTGGGATAAGATAATGAGAAGATTTCTGCATCTTTGATGATGCAGAAAACGCCTAAATTTTATTCAAGTCTCAAAAATGGCTCATTTCTGTCTAGGAGACAAAGAAAAAATTAACATGAGCTTGGAGTTTCTTTGCTATTTGGATGTCTTGTGTGTCTTTTATTGCATATACCATAAATATTTTTGGCTCTGCTGTAAATTAATTTAATCGTACATACATTTTTTTGCATAAAAAATGTTAAAACAGTAATTGAAAATCAAATGAATAAAAAAAAAACCCTTGGCATAGATTCAAATATAGAAACATGCAGCAGAAATTCTGATAAATTACAAAAAATAGGGACCCACTTTTCAGACTTAAACAAGTATATGAAGATTTAACTGTGTAATGAATTGTGATAAACTATCAACTCAACTATAGCCAGATGTACCCTGTAGCCAAAACACTGAAAACTTGTTCAGTTGTTTAGGGAGGCTGCTTTTACAATGTTTGATCTACTGTCCATGGTGATGTACACCACACCATTTCTTTCCTCCTCCAAACTCCAGGGCCCGTATTCACAAAGCTTCTTAAGCCTAAAAGTTGCTCTTATTGAGGAAAAATCTTACTTTGATATTTTCATATAATTTCCCCTTAAACTTAGGATTAAATCTTAGTTAAGATAAAAATGATTCATGAAACATCTTAGCCCTAAAAACGGCTCCTAAGGTTAAAATTGTTAAGAGTAGAGAGGCTGACTTTTAAGGGCCTTAAGAGTTTCTATAGCAGAGGACAAAATGGCGAAAATAAGAAATATTCTTCAAACACTAACTGTAAAAGTAAACACTCCTCTTCTGTCCAATTTGGTTTTCTTGTTCTTTTACTTTCTTCCATCTCTCTTGGGTTGTTGACTATAGTACATACCATCCAAAAGTGCAACTTTAATAGACTGTCCTGCAATCATGTAAATTGGTAAAAGGTGAGCAATTTCCATCAATTTGAAATGGATTATAAATAATACAGTCAGTACTGTAAATAAATATAAGAACTTAAAAATAGTAACTATTTTGTGGAAGTTAGTTGCTGGAAAAGTAGACACATTTTTAAAATCTGGTTGTATTAGTTAACTTTGAGCCTATAATGGAAACTTTGCATAAAGTAGCCAGTATTCATGATTATACAATTTTTTTGTACTGTCCTTTCTCAGAGTTGCACTAAGAAGTTTCCTAAGTTACTTAATCTAGGACTCCCAGCTAGCTTTGTGAATACAGGCGCAGATGTATGAAATGCACTGTCGGACTTAAATATGGCTCCACAGCTCAGCTTGACAGTAGGGCTTGTCTACAGTCTTTATCATTGCCTTAAATAATTTGTTTTCAACTGTGCTAAGTGACAGGCTGTGATAGATGGATAGATGGATAGATAGATAAATTTTATCTATTTATCTATCTCGTTGTGCGGCTGAGAACTTGGTGTATGACGATGCACTATGTAATGTCTGAATTATTTACGTTTGTGTGGTCTGGCGGCGGGTGTTTTCAGATGTTGTTCTCTAGTACTTAATGGCTAACTTATTTTGTGGTTACATTCTAAGGTCCAAGCACTGCTTACAGTTTATTACACTTTGTGGTTTGTCGTCAGGTTTAAACTCAAGAAAAGTTGCACAACGTAGCAGCCGTTTCTTTCTTCTTTTTTTTTTTTGTACCAACGCTGTTCCATCGTCACACTCACCACCACCACTAGGTTTTTCCACACAGGTTTTTTTTTGTGTGAAACTACAGGTTTAGATCCACCTTCTTCTTAGACATCATGTAAGTGGAAAATAAATTAAATAAAAAAAAAAGGAAGAGTGATGAGAGCCATGATTGCTAATCTTTGGCATGATTGGTGAATTAATACTATTTTGTTTTATACTGTGTGCATTTGACTGATATAGCAGTTTGGGATTGTTATAAAGTAGGGAAGTGAACCTGTAAATGCAGCGCGACTTGAATGCCGGGATTACATGAGGGTGTAGTCAGCTAATCTGAAATTAAATATAGCAATGATGAAAAATAATAATCCTACAGTATCAATTGAAATTGCATGTATGAGTCAGAAATGTTTGTAACAAGCTGTCTGATGGTTCTTAAGAATCTAAAAGCCGTGTGTATGTATGTTTGTGTCTGTGTGTTCGTGCGTGTGTGCCATGATTTTATTACTTACGTTGAAACACAAACAGGGATCATGGACACACGGGGTGGCTCTAGGTATCATGGGACTCCTTGATTCCTTGATTGCCACATGTTTTTGATTTGGGGTAAATGGTAGAGGTGATTTCATAGTCCACTTGTCTGTGTGTGAGCTCAAATGGTTCTCCCTACTTGAGAGTAATCACATTAAACCTGTCATTCTTGGACCTCAGACAAATTGCCCTGTGTGTCGGGAGAATTTGTCTGAGGTCCAAAGTTGGGTGTCAGAGTGTTGTTTTTTTATTCTCACTTTCAGAACCTAATGAATTTTTTTTATGCAAATGCTCATTCTTTGTAATATTTAACTCAAGATGCAGTAGGGCTTGTTTGTTTAGTACCTCTAATAGGATGAACCCTGTGGAGGTTTGTGGGACCTCTTATGGGGCATTTATTTATTTTTTTGAATTAATTATTATTATTTTTTTTTAACCAGACCATTTATTTGTGTATGGTAACCATTGCTGCCAATCAATTTATGATCATTTGTTAAACTGAGGTAGCATTTGTGACACAGCCTAGAGCACTTGTGGATCAGGATCCCGACTCGGGGAAAACTAAGACAAATTGATGCCCTCATGCAGTTCTGTTGCAATGGCCCTATGAGGTCCAAAATTTCTATTTTTTTTTTTATAAGGGGGCTCAAGTTAAGGAAGTCTGTTCAATAGAATGTTAGTACCAGCATGTGGGCGAGGAGAAAATTAGATTTGAAAGTTGGAAAGGACACTTTTTCGTCCTTCATTTTGTTTCCCAAACAGTAATGGTGTCTTAGATGTGTGGTTTGCATTCTCTAGCGCTTAGTTAGCCCAAGAAACCATAGGAAGCCCCATTTCTCATGCAGTATGGGTAAAGGCCAGGGGATACAAAAGTAAAAAAAAAAAAAAAAAAAAAATCCAAAACACACAAAATCTTTGTTGACCGCAGAGCAAATCATACCACTGACATGAAGCAGCTAAATAAAACAAAGAAGTAACTTTTTAAAATACTTTTTAGGGAACAGCAGCTGCCTATAATGGTATTATACAGTTTTTCTTTACATGGGCCAAAAGGTATGTATATTGCTGGAACTTAATGCATTTAGTTGAATTCTTGCCAAAAGAAAGATCTATGTTAGTTTTTTTGCCAAGGGTTCACATTTTTTGTGTAATGGATAAGGTATCAAGACTCCCTATTTAGTTGTTCGTTAATGGATATAGTCTCAACTTTATTGCTTCCTTTGATAGATAAATTGTTTCTGGTAATTATGGAAAAATGTATGTATTCATTTGTGTATTTTTAACATCTAAATAAAAGATATAGCAGAAAAGCAAAGAAGAAAAACAGAGTTAATCACTTTCTTAATGGCACACCACGCCTTTTGACTCTCAACTGTGATCAGCTGTGGTCATGGTACCTGTTAGTGCAATTGAAGCAAAAAATAAACTATGGGTGGCAAGGCACTGTCAAAAGATCTCCAAGATAAAGTACTGCAGAGTCACAAGTCAAGAGATAGATACAAATCAACAAAAAAACAAAAAAAAACAAAGGCTTTCTCTTTGTCTAGAAACATATCTGTTTTTAAGAAGTGGAATGGATTTGGTACAACACAGACCCTCCCTGGATCAGGACATTGCTCCAAGTTGGATAAAAGAGTCAGGAGGGAACTAGTCAGAAAGGCTATCAAGACTCTGAAGCAGTTGTTGGAATTTATGACAAACAACAATATTATGGGGCCTATCTTGATATTGTGACAACAATATTATAAATTCTCCACAATTGTGGGAGGGTTACGAGAAGAAAAAAAAAAAGATTCCCTGCAACAACGGCCATATGCCATCACAACTGAGCTTGGCAAAAATGCAGGTGGTTAAAAGAGACTAAAATTCTTTATTTGGCCACAACACCAAACAATATGTCTGGTGGAAATCCAATAGAGCTCACCATCCAGATAACACCACCATTCCTACATTAAAGCATGGTGGTGGTAATAATATGTTATGAGGGTGTTTCCCTGCACTTTTCAGGATAGAAGGAAAATAGATGGGGCTGCCTTCTGCGAGAAAGTCAATGGGAAGAAGATTCCGATATAACTATGACCCAAAGCACTCGGCAAAACTGGCCATGCATTGGTTGGAGGAGAAAACGTTCAATGGCCTTGCATGGCCTAGTCAGAGCCTATACTTAAACCCCACAGAAAATCTGTGGAATGACTTGAAGACTGCAATTCACAAATTTTCACCATCAAATTTAACTCAACTTAAGCAGTTCTGCAAAGAAGAGTGGGCATGTATTGCAAAGTCTAGATGCGAAAAGCTGCATGTGCCATTAAGAAGGTGATTGGCTTCACCTGAATTCAATCTGCATTTTTAGTTTTTTTTGCTCAAGTTTCAAAAAACTGTTTTCTTTTATGTGAATGTGAAGTTGCGCATGATTCTGACATACAGTATTTAAATCAAACATAATATGAAAACCAAGTTTGTGTTCTGTATAAAATAAGTTAAAGTTTTTTTAGCCACTACATTTATGAAGATTTGAAATTTACACAAATCTAAAAAGAGTCCTGTCTTACTACAGGTCTTCAGAAAGCTCTGAGATTGCAAGGTATAAATAAAAAATACCATATTCCTTGTGTCTTCCTTTTCAATGTTATATGTCAAATTTTGTGAACACATTTTAAATTATAGACAATTTATTAAATTAGACCCGCATCCCTTCATAGACTTCTATTTCTTGGTCAAATACCACTGCAGTTGTCACACTTGTGTCAAGCAAAGTGCAAAAATAACACACAGTTGTTTTTCAGGTCAGTCACTTACACTGTGCCTACTAAATGGGAATGCAATTTGACATACCCTTAGAAAAAAAAAATTTATCTCCCTATTATGTGACTAACTTGACTTTTGTCTTGTGTTTTTATTTGCAGGTTTTATTTGAGGTGCTGTAATGACACAAGCTGAAATGAGTGCACTGCATGTTCTGGGAGGCTTACCTGTTTGTGGAAGGATGCTGTATTAAGTTTTAAGCTCAAGCATTTCCTCATCATCATCAATACCAGCTTCACACACAGCTTTGTCATTTGGTGGAGTAGTACACAGAGACGGAACCTTAAAGGAAAGGAGTAATGTTATTCCTCTATTCAAAAACCTCATCAATGTCCATGACGGTCATTTTGTAAGAGGCATAAGGATGGCAAGTGTGGTATGGAACTCTTTCCCAATCTGTTTCCTTTTCCTTCTGACCATCTTTTACATGGCTACTTCAGTGCACAAGGCTGAGGATGATGTCACGCCCCGCCTAAGCTTTGTATATGGTAAGAGCAATACACAGACACAGACATTGAAGTGTGGTTGATTATTACTGTATGTATTAAAGCTTGCTTCTTAAACAAGGAAAAATCCTGAGCAAAAGGTGTTCTAATATCTAGCAAAATTCATCTTCCAAATTTGTGGAATGATCCTGCAACTGTTTCTATGGGTCGAAAGTTTGTTCTTAAGCTTATTGAACAAAGCAAATCTGACCTTAGATCATTCAACAGTTTCTGCTGGGTTCTTCTAGAATTGCAATCAGCAAAAATGGGTTAAATAACCCCAAATATGTTTTAGATTTTTTATTTAAGTAGCTAAGGCAAAGTAGCTACTTTTTGCTTTGTTGACAGCTTTGTACACTTTTGGCATTCTTTCAGTCAGCCTTATGAGGTAGTCACTTGGAATGGTTTCTGAAAATCTTGAAGGAGTTTCCAGAGGTGTTGAGTACTTGTTGGCTGCTTATCCTTTATTCTTCAGTCCCAAACCCTCTCAATTGGATTTAGATCGGGTAATTGTGGAGGCGCTTGGTCATCTGATGCAGTACTCTGTCACTCTCCTTCTTGGACAAATAACCCTTACATAACCTAGTCACGCTTTGGTGGTCATTGTCCTGTTGGAAAACAAGTAAATGCATAATGCTTTGGTAGCCATGTGAATTATGTGAATGCTGGTTAAGTGTGCCATGAATTTTGAACAGGTCACCACTGTGTCACCAGCAAAGAACCCCCACATCATACCTCCACCTTCTTGCTTTACAGTGGGAACCACACATTTAGGAACTGTCCATTCACCTTATATACTGTACGTATAACAAAGACACAGTGGTTAGAAATCTTCTGCTGTTTTTTCTTCTGAAGTAATGGTTTCTTTGCACCAACTTGACCAAGAAGGCATTGACTCATGCAGTCTTCTCTGAACAGGGAGTGTTAAAATCTGTCTGCCACTTAAACTCAAAGAAGCTCTAATTTGAGGTGCTGGTGGTTCGGAAACCGAAATTAGTAAAAAGTAAAAAGGCAGAATAAATTTTGTCGAACAATGACGTTTTTAATGACGCGATCAAATAGTAACCCGCGTAAAGTGAGAGGCGCGGGCTTTATGCAGCAAACATGTCAGCAGTGTGGAAGCACTTTAAAGTGTCAGAGAAAGAGGCAAAAACGGCCGTTTGCAGACACTGTTCTGCTGAATTGTCCAGAGGGGGTGCATCTGCAAAAACGTACAGCACGTAAGTTTAATTTATCACTTAAAATCTTCGGCTTCGGCCAAGAATTTCATTTCGGTGCATCCCTAGTTATAACAGTGATTATCATAGCTCTTCTCTGTGGTACTGTTGACCGCTCTCTGTACCAATACCCAAAAATATTCATATAAAAATAATACAGAATGTAAAAAATAAAACCTTCACTTAACTTTCGAAAAGAATCCCGACAGAGCAGTGTTTCCGTTAGTGTGTGTGTGTATTTGTGCACCAGTGTTTGGTGTAACGTGTTACAAAATAATGCGTTAGACAACTTGGATTACATTTTTAATGTAACGAGTAATCTAACGTGTTAGGTCAGCCATTTAAGTCCTCGAGTAATTTGATTACAAAAAAATGATCGAGACAAAATCTTCTGCCTCGAAGCTTCTATTAATTGATTTTAAAAGCGTGCGTTATGTTTTTGCGCAATTATTTGTTTGCCGTGACAGCGCGCTTCCAGATGCAAGTCGCCAGTAAACCCCGACGAAGAAGAAGCGCTGACGTCACCCACAAAGCGGAAGGAGACGCAAACAGTTAGCTGTGTATTGATTTGATGGAGTGTTCTGTTGCGGGCTGCAAAATAATTAATTTTTTTCTTTAAAAAGCAATAAAAATATCAGCTTGCCAAGAGAAGAATAAACCAGTCAGTAAAGGCTTATATTATGCTCGAGCTGTAGATTTTGAAACTTTTAGTTCAAAGTCCGCACTACAACTTGGCACAGGTTTTACGCCGGATGCCCCTCCTGACCAACCCTCTCATTTTATCCGGGCTCGGGACAGGCACTGCATGTTGTTATGCGCTAAAATGCCCCCCTGCCAAGGATTGCCCCCCACACACAATCTCTATCAAATATAATAGGACACCACAATCAAAACTTCATATTATTATTATTTTTAAATATATAATAGTATCAATATTATCAAATATATCATTACTAATATAATTAACCCTAGAAATGTGACAAATTAATACACGAAAATTAAGACACGTAATATAAATTCTCATATAATGTTTATTTTGTGGAACATTTATTTTGCAGGTGTTTGTCATGTAATAATTTTTTTTTACACTAAATATTGTGTAATATAAATATCGTTTATGATAAAAAAATTACACGAAAGGATTTTTATTATAAAATAAGCTGTATTTATTTTTTTTGCCTCATGTCTGTTTTAGAGACATGTTACAGGTCTTTGATAAAGATCTACTTGTTTTCCTTTGGAAAAAGGTTTCATATTCACACTGTAAAACGTCAAAATGTTTGATTTTGTGTGTGTTAAAATCAAAATCGCATTATTGTTCGAGAAAATTGTGATAGGTTTCTTATGTCCATCTCGCACGGCCCTAGTGTGCATGTACTGTAGTATAACTTTAACATGAGTGAAGGTGCATATTTTATAATTTTCAGTAAAACTCAATTATGTATATATCTGTACACTAAATGTTTTTAAAAGAGTACTAGGAAAATGAAAGCCTTATGGTATAATATAAACCAACTGATATTTTACTTGTAACACACTTGCAATCACATGAGAGACAAATTCCCTACCTAAACCTGTTCATGATACAGCAGAAAGTTTCATTTGCTTTATGGCAAGCTTGTCACTAATGTGTTACATTACTGTATGTATATTTACAGTGTATATATACACCACACAGTAGTTGGACAGTGTACCAATGTCAGTTAAAAAAAATCTTTGCTGTCGCAATGGAAAAAGGTCTATAGTAGGGTGTGTTGATGACCCACATAATGGTTAAGTTGAAATTCAGACTTTCTTTCAATTGTATAATAGTTTTACGTTAATACAGTCATTTTACTTAAGCCATCCTTTTCAGTTATAGACAAGTCAGACTCTAAAAAACTTTACATTGTGCTGTCAAAATATCCATCCTTACAGTCATGGATCATAAAAGAGCAAAAAGACAAGAATTATACATGTCTATGCAGGCTTCCTGTTTTTGAGATGTATAATCCCTTTTGCTTGCAATTTCTATGCAGAAACAGGTCATACAGGACTGTTAGCATTTCACAACTAAAACATCTCAAGTCTTTTTATTGGCCTCTGTCTTTTATCATGGCGTAGGCCTGAGGAAAATTTCTTCTTAATTAGTGTATGAAGTTGTAAAGGGAAATCTTGTCTAACTATGCCAGAGGCATTCTTACATGGAATAATCATGCAGACAGATTTGGACCTGTAGATATCATCTTGCGTTTTAAAATAAAACGTCCACAAATCCCTGTTAAAACTGCAGGTTTTTGATGTAAGGGTGTAGGGTGTAGGGTGCGCTGTAGGGTGCGCAGGACCCTCTTGTTTTCCTAATCATTCTTTTTTTTAGGGCCCAAGCACTCTAAGTTGCACAGGACCCTCTTGTTTACCTATGGATTTTTTTTTACCCTTCTCTGCATTTTGGGTGTCTTAGCATGCTCAAAAACTCATGAAAATTGGCAGACGTGTTGGAATCTGCTGCCATTAGGATGCCTGAGAGGCCCAGGGCCCCCACACGAGATATTGCTCCATAGTTCATACGCATTTGCATATAAACCCTGTATACATTTAGGCCGTCAACTCTCGCAATTTACGCTGGAAAGGGATTAATAACTTTGTGTGGCATTATATTGAGGGACGTTAGATCCAGTGATGCGTTTAGTGACATCACGGTCAGTGACATCACATTAAGGAACATAATAGTGAGATGCTTTTCTTCCAGCATCTGCGGCCTATTGTACACACACACACACACATTGCAAATGCTGCTACACACGTACACATCACAAATTCTTACATCTGTCTCTCTCTCTTACACACACACGCACACACACACACACACACACCAACGCACTCAACAAATATTTAGGGCCTAAACTGACATCGGACCTACTGTATATAGTGTGTAATGTGTGCAAGTTGGAGCTGGCTGTTTGTGCGGTGGACCCGGGGTGGTGATGACACAGGATGCTTGATATATATATATATATACACACACTCACCTAAAGAATTATTAGGAACACCTGTTCAATTTCTCATTAATGCAATTATCTAATCAACCAATCACATGGCAGATGCTTCAATGCATTTAGGGGTGTGGTCCTGGTCAAGACAATCTCCTGAACTCCAAACTGAATGTCAGAATGGGAAAGAAAGGTGATTTAAGCAATTTTGACATGGCATGGTTGTTGGTGCCAGACGGGCCGGTCTGAGTATTTCACAATCTGCTCAGGTCCTGGGATTTTTACACACAACCATTTCTAGGGTTTACAAAGAATGGTGTGAAAAGGGAAAAACATCCAGTATGCGGCAGTCCGCTAGAGGTCAGAGGAGAATGGGCCGACTAATTCAAGCTGATAGAAGAGCAACTTTGACTGTAATAACCACTCGTTACATCCGAGGTATGCAGCAAAGCATTTGTGCACACGCACAACCTTGAGGCGGATGGGCTACAACAGCAGAAGACCCCACCGGGTACCACTCATCTGGACTACAAATAGGAACAAGAGGCTACAATTTGCACAAGCTCACCAAAATTGGACAGTTGAAGACTGGAAATATGTTGCCTGGTCTGATGAGTCTCAATTTTTGTTGAGACATTTAAATGGTAGAGTCAGAATTTGGCGTAAACACAATAAGAACATGGATCCATCATGCCTTGTTACCACTGTGCAGGCTGGTGGTGGTGTAGTGATGTGGGGGATGTTTTCTTGGCACACTTTAGGCCCCACAGTGCCAATTGGGCATGATTTAAATGCTACAGGCTACCTAAGCATTGTTTTTGACCATGTCCATGCCTTTATGACCACCATGTACCCATCCTCTAATGGCTACTTCCAGCAGGATAATGCACCATGTCACAAAGCTTGAATCATTTCAAACTGGTTTCTTGAACATGACAATGAGTTCACTGTACTAAAATGGCCCCCACAGTCACCAGATCTCAACCCAATAGAGCATCTTTGGGATGTGGTGGAACAGGAGCTTCGTGCCCTGGATGTACATCGTACAAATCTCCATCAACCCTAAGATGCTATCCTATCAATATGGGCCAACATTTCTAAAGAATGCTTTCAGCATCTTGTTGAATCAATACCACGTAGAATTAAGGCAGTTCTGAAGGCGAAAGGGGGTCAAACACCATATTAATATGGTGTTTCTAATAATCCTTTAGGTAAGTGTGTGTGTGTATGAGTGTATGTATGTATGTGTATATGTATATATGTATATGTATATCACTGTGTGTGTGGGTGGGTGTGTATATATATATATATATATATATATATATATATACACACACACACATACAGTGAAACCTTGGATTGCAAGTAACGCGGTTTGCGAGTGTTCCGCAAGACGAGTGGCGATGTGTTCCGCATGTGTGAAAAGAGTGGAGGAAGGGGGAGAGGGGAGCTTACTTTAGATTCACACACACACAGTGCCTGTGCGCACAAACGAAAACACTTATCTGTGGGGATTTATTTTTACTTTTTTTTTTAAGGTAAAGTGCAGGTTAATTTGTTTTATTTTTTACTTAATATCTTTAGTTAATTATTTTTATGTATTTATTTTTTGGGCTGTGGAACAAATAATTAAAATTTCCATCATTACTGATGGGAAAATTAAATTTGGTTTACAAGTGTTTTGGAATATGAGCCCGCTTCCGAAACTAATTATGCTCATAATCCAAGGTTCCAGATACTGTATACACTAGATACCGCATGTATGTGTGTTTATTTATTTATATATATATATATATATATATATATATATATATACACACACACACATCTATACATGATATGTATATATACACTCATACTCATACATATATACACTCATACACATATACATATATACACACACATTATTAAGTTTTGTGGATGATCCCTACACTGTGCAAAGTGCACTCCATACACAGAGGGGTCCAATAAAATGTATACAAACTTCAATATGAAAAATATATGCCCCTCTTCTGATTATCACATCAACAATACTGCAACTACTGACTTTTTTTAGTGAAAACTTGTTAGTCTTTCAGCTGCTCCGGTCCCCTCCCATTTTATCCAGGCTTTGGATCAGCACTCCTAAGGCTGGCGTTTGGGCAGTGGGAGGAAACTGAACCCTGGCCTTTCACTTAGCGGGCGAGCAACCTATCACTGAGCCATCAATGGCCTCACAGCCAGAAGTGTTAGTGTGTACATTTTTTTGGGCCCCTGTGTGTGTTTGTGTGTTCGCGTATTTGCGTGTTCGTTTGCATACACTATATATACCTAGCCATATAAATTGAATCAATTCTTAAGGCAAAATTTTGTATTATGAAACGCATTTTCCCATAGAAAATAATGTAAATGCAGATAATTTTTTCCAGCCATCCAAAAATATTATCAATATTACCTATTTCCAACACTTAATTGACAGACATTATACAGTACCTCACTTAAACTTAATTTATGATTTCTCTTAACATGACAGCTTCAAAAAACGAAACTGGAAGTGGCTGTCTTTGCTTTATTGCCACCGGTCTTGATGACACCATGAGTACAAAGAATGTTATGTATTTACTAAATAAATAGGCAATTAATAAACAAATAAAAATTTAAACTTGTTTGCTTGGCTTTTATGCATGCACAAAAATGATGCAAAACATGACGCATTAATGCAAACGGCTTTAAACTGTCCGGACGTGTGTGCAACTTATGCACATGCACAACATAGCCAGTGCTTGGTTTGGCTTGGTTCAGATCTTCGTATGCCGAAAATACTTTAAAAGGCAAATTTCTTGGCACATTTTAGGCAAAAATTCATGATATGGGTCGATCGTAATTTGAGGCATCACTGTTTGTGTGTGTCTGAATGTACGTATGTAAAATAGAGTTTCACTCTAAATTATGATGTCCCCATTGAAAATAGAGTGAGATTTTTTGCAGCTGTTTGTAATAAATTAGTGAAACTAGAACAATTTAAATGGCTAAACATAACTAATATTGTAGCTGTAGCTATTATGAACTTCTGAAAAAGTGATATATAGCCAGACACTAACTTTCAGAGGGATCTTAGCCCATTCCTCATGGGCAATGGCTTGTAGTTAGGTAAAATTTTCGGGTGTGCATGCTGCAACTGCTTTAAAGTGCCCCTATTATGCGTTTTTAAATATGAGCTTTCATGCAGTGTGTCATGTAGCTGTATGTGACCATAAACTATCTGCAAAGTTGTGATGCCGACAGTGCCCTATTTTTGCCTATAAAAAAAAAAAAAGTCAGCTCACATTCGCCTAAACGAGTCGTTAGCAAATCAAATGTTTTTCTGACCAGCGCTCCTAAGGCTTGCGTTTGGGCAGTGGGAGGAAACTGAACCCTGGCCTTTCGCTCAGCGGGCGAGCGACCTACCACTGAGCCATCAATGGCCTCACAGCCAGAAGTGTTAGCGTGTGTAATTTTTTTGAGCCCGTGTATGTGTTCATGTATTTGCGTGTTCGCGCGCATATACTATATATGGGTCATTGATGGATAAGACTTTTAAAAAAAAAAAAAGCCTTAAAAAAGTCATCTGGGGCAACCGTAATATATCTCAGAATTCACATTTTTATGTATCATTAAGACTAGTTAAACTCATATCAGTAAGTGGATAAACTGATGAAAAAAGATAAACTTCAATGCCCTTTCATTTTATGAAAACCATTATTTTACAAGTTTATTCTATAATATCAGAGTCTCCTTCATTATCCAGTTAAAATAAATGTTTATCCCTATAAAAGGAATGGAAAATGGCTGAATTAAAAAAAAAAGATAAAATATACAAATAATTATACTTAAACAATTAACTCTATGTATATAATTGATGTATAGAATATGAAAACTACAAATATAGGACATATATCTACCATTTAACACATTTAGCAGTGGTCGCCCCACATGATACTCGGTCGCCCCATATGATGATTTCAAGTTTACTCAAGTATAACAGGCTAACGGTTAGCCTCAGAAACCAAACTAGCTTCTTCTAGTGACAAAGCACTATCAAATTTATCATCAAAATATAGATTTGTGGAAAAAAATTATAATTCACAGTTTTGGGGTGGTCGCCCCACATGATGACCAAAAGTGACTACGACATCACAGCAGTTAAAAAACAGCTTTTTCTTACTATATGAGAGAGACTGACCATACAGTTGTTTCCAGGGGGTCTTCACTTGTGTCTGGCTGATGCAGTATCCCATCCTTGAGATGTTTTTTAAAATAAAGGTCCCAAAATTGTGGTTTGTTGGTCGCCCCGGATAAAATGGATAGAATCAACATAATTCGAACAACATTGGTTTGTATATCATGATAAAAATATATGAGCAAATGCTTTATAGTTTTACAATGGATGTAAAACATGTTTAAAATTATGCCAACTAGGAAAAGGGATATATTTAAGTTGATTTAAAGTGTTTTTAAACCAGTTGTCCTAACTAAAGTCAAGGCCGGACGGTCGCCCCATATGGTGTTTTGGCACTTCGGATAGCAGAAAAATGATGAAAAACTTAAAAATTTGGAGAAGTTAGAGTGGTTTAGTAGGTAAAGAAGGTATAACTTCTGATGAGAAATTTTTATGTATTTTTTAGTTTTTTCTGCAAAATAAAATTAACCCGGACAGAAAAAGGGGGCGTCACGTCATTGACCCATATACCTAGCCATATAAATTAAATCCATTCCGGAGGCGAGCTTTTAAATCAAAATTTTGTATTATGAAACGCATTTTCCCATAGAAAATAATGTAAATGCAGATAATCTTTTCCCAGCCATGCGAAAAATATTATCAGTATTACCTATTTCCAACATTAAATTGACAGACATTATACAGTACCTCACTTAAACTTAATTTATGATTTCTCTTGACATGGCAGCTTCGAAACTGAAAGTGGCTGTCTTTGCTTTATTGCCACTGGAGTCGTTAGCAAATCGAATCTTTTTCTGTTACTCTTCCACGTCACTAAGTAACATATCTGCATAATGTCCGCCCACATTCTACGTCGCTCACAAACAGTACTATTTCCACGTAGCTTAACGTTACATCATGTCAAGAAGATGCTGTATCCTGCGCTGTGAAACGTCCTGCTCCAGTCGTGCTTGCGAAACAGTTTATTGTCGATGTGCCACTTCAACCGTTTCATCGTCAAACTCCGGCTCGAATTGATAGGGTAAAATCGAGGCAATCTTTTCTATGTATTGACAGGTCTCCAGAGCTGTCATTCAGTTATGGTTATTGGCGTTACGTTTTCCGACACGCGCTGTAGTGGTAGACCAATCATAAAGGACCGTGCCATCTGACCAATCACAGCAGTGAGGGCTCACGGAAAGGAGGGGTTTAGACAGACTGATTCTTCAAACTGCTTTACACAAGTCGTTTACATTTAGAAATGGGGTAAAATCAAATCTATTTTTGAAGAAAACTAAAGTGTTTTTTAACCTTGCATACATGTAAACCTGTTTTAAGCGACTCATAAAGCAATATTAGCAACCTTTAAAATGGCATAATAGGGGCACTTAAAAAAAAAAGTCCTTGATTTAGGACCTTAAAGTCCACCAAGGCTTGGTTTAGAGGAAGTATGCTTGTGGTCATTATTCCGTTGGAAGATCCAATGACACAGAAGCGTTAGCTTCCTCACAGATGCCATAAAGTTTTCTTTAAGGATACTTAAATAAAATGTCTTGCTCTCTTCACGCTGCAGATTTCCAGTGCAGGCGGAAGCAGAGCAGCCACAGAGCATCACCATGCTTCACTGTAGGCAGGGTTGCATGCTTTATTCTTTCTCCTCCAAACATACTGCTAAATCATAGACCCTAAAAGTTAAAGTTTTAATTAATCAGTCCATTGAACAAAATTCCCAAACTGTCTTTTTTTTTATTTTATTTTTTTAGCAAATTGGAGCCAACTTTTCTTGTGTTTTAGGCTTAGTATCAGGGTACGACCTGACTTGACCTTCAGTATTCAGTATGCGCCTTATAATTCTGTATTAGTGCCTGTTGCCTCCAAATCTTTCTTTGGGTCCTCTGCAGTAATTTAAGGTTTTTTGAACACTTGCCTCCGCAGAAATTTTGTAGCAGCAGGTGATTGCTTCCTCTGTCTACCACATCCAGGTAGTATAGCCACTGTTTCTTTAACTTTGAACTTGCAAAATAGGCTTCCAACTGTATTTCTAGAAACATTTGGGTTCTTGTTTGTGCAAGGCAATGTTCTCTTCTATTTACTTCATGGACAACTCTCTTGCCATTTCTGACATGCATCCGGGCATCAACTAATCTCTAGAAAGACCAGGTATTTAATGTTTTCTAAATCAAGTAAATCTGTGCCTGGGACAACACCTGATTCGCCAATTTGTGCTCTAATGAGGGATTTTATTCGGAGGGTTGAATAATTCTAAAACTGCAGTAATGATTAAAATCGTTCATTTTTGTTGAATTTTGAGAAATGACTTCTTAGTAGTTGTGCTAAGCTATTTAAATTATTCTTGTTTTACTGATTTATTACCAACAGCTGCAAGTTAGTCATTTTGGTTAAAAAGGATTAAAAAAAAAATCAGTGGTGGTTGATTAATTTTGAACTTTTTTTGCAGATTTCAAATGCGCACTCATGAAAAAAAAAAAGAAGTACAGCGCCATCTGTTTAATTTTTAGATTAACTATTCATTTTTTAAAGCCAATATTTATTTATAATTTTTTTAATGATACAACGGCGTTATCACGTGCAACCACACGTGCTTTCAGACATATTTTGCCGGGGAAGCAAAATGAAGCGAGCGAAAAGAGATGCCTGCAATTTTTTTAACTGAAAAAACTTAGGCAAATTTTGTCAGACATTGGCTACTATGTCTGATCGTCAAAGCTTCAAAGTTATTTCAGCGTATTTTCGTTTTTGTAATCTTAATTTGTTATTTAAGTAAAAAATATTTAGTGCCGGCCTATTTATTTTATTCTTTTAATTTATATTACTTTGTTTTTCTCTGTTGTTGGAAACGCTGCAGGTGCGTGAAAATTTGACGATGTGTGAATCCAGATTTTGTTCTTGATATGTTCTGTGTGCTGTTGTTCGCACATGTTAAAATAAAAACAGAAAAAAAATGTTAGCATATTTAATTAGACACTCCTCAGTCCTATTTTCATTCAATTTTTATTTAATATTCTAATCTGATCAGTTAACGATTAATGTTCGGATAACGAACGGCGGTTGGGAAAATTAATCAAAATAAGCACCCCGATTTCCAACCCTTTTGTGGAATAACACAAAAAACATAGATATGTATGTTTACATCTGCCAAAAAGATATAGTGGATCCTTGGATTACGAGCACAATTAATTCCGGAAGCAAGCTAGTATTCCAAATTTAAGTTTTAAATACGCTAACGGAATCACTGCTGTAAACTAAAATAAAACAAATTACCCTGCACTTCACCTTTGAAAAGAATCGCCACAGAGCAGTGTTTCTGTGTAAAGCAGAGAAAACGAGTGTGTGTGTGAAGGCAAAAGTAGGAGGGGTCTGTGTGTGTGAGGCACGGTGTCCAATGATGCGCGCGCACGCACCTTAAGTAGAGAGAGAATATGGATTTTTAACGTCTCTAATGAGACTTGCTTTTGCTTTACACGCGTGTTGTGCACACGCATACAGACACAAAATAAAACATGTTTTACACACACACACATGGTCAGTGTTATAGTAAACAGGACACGCGTGCACGGATGTTGATTATACCAGTAAGAAACACGCACTAAGGCTACGTTCACACTGCAGGTCTCGATGCCCAATTCTGATTTGTTGCCTACATCTGATTTTTTTGACCGTCTGTTTACACGTTCTTTTAACTATGACTCATATCCGATTCACGTGTTTACACTTGCCATGCCATCTGAAACATCGCACATACTTTAATGGAGGTTCTTGCGCTACACACTAGCCAAGATAGACGAAGGTGAAATATGCTTGACGCTCTACGATATATGCAAAGTTCGCGGAACGTCACCATGGTTTTAAAACGGAGGAGGAGAAAAAAACGGCATAATTGCAGCCCGTGCATATGCTTCATTCACCAAATACTGATTACTAAATTTTATTTAGCCCTTATAAGCATTAAAAAGGGGGGGCTTTTCCTTTTCCATGTCACCTGCGATGTTATAATTCCACACGCGCTTCCACGACAATCACATTAGCACATATCTGATTTATATATATGAATGAGGCCTGAAACTGATCTCGAAATACGGAATGCATGCGTTTTTTTCCTGTTTACACAGACATAGAACATATCCGCAGGCTGCTGGGTCTTAGGCTACGTTTACATTGTCAGGTAAATGTGACCCAATTCTGATTTTTTGCTCATGTGTGACACATATCGGATATGTTCTATACTATGTATCTTTCCTCTACCTCCGCTTGTATTTCTTTTTCTCCGTTCTGTCTGAGGCGCTAAACTCTGCTAGCATCAGTGCGCAAGACCGAGTGTGTTCACTCCGCTTCGCGCTCAACTAATGTTTTTTTTTTTTTTTTAAATAATTAAATGTCTCCACGTCGCGCGACACAACGAATCGATTATGAAATTCGTTGCCAGTGCTTTTAGTAATCTATTTTTAGCGATTTTATCGATTCTTTGTTGCAGCCCTTATGCACAGACACAAATTTCAAAAACCATCTTTATCACCCAAATCTCCAAAGCTCTCTGTAAGAGAACTGCATCAAAGAGTGGCATCTTGGGGTCACAAAGCGCATTTTTAAATGAAAACCTGATGGCCTCGGTCAGAAAGCTGAAGATGGGTCGTCATTGGGTCTTTTAGCAGGATAATGACTCAAAATGTGGCGAAATCTACAGAAAAATGGTTCAACAGACACAAAATTAAAAACCTCCCATGGCCATCTTCGTCCCCAGACAACCCAATTAACAACCAGTGGGGTGGGGTGAATAGGGGAGTGCGTAAGAGAGGGCCTAGGACTCTGACCATTCCTTTTGTTTTGAATCTTTCTAGATCATCCAAAGATGCCTCTACTTGGTAAACGAACAAGTCATAATTTATTGAAAAACGCTCACAAACCGCATTACTCGCAATCCGAGGTTTCCCTGTATATATAGACACAAACTTAATCTCACATACACTTAATCTCCTCTTATAACATTTTACAAGATAGGAGATTTACCTGACCATGAAAAAATAAAGTGAATGCTTTATTCACTTCACAAAAACATGTGAAGCTGTGTTAATGATAGCAATATAACCAGTGGCAAAGGCAGTTGAGCATAAACGCATTTTACACAGCACGCACAGAAACCGCTAAATATATAGCTTTTAAATCCGCTGGCCTTTACGTCCATCTTAGTTGAATATTAATGAACTCTACACAAATGATGAATCATGATGCTGCCTCAAATGCAGCTGTGAAATTCTCAAGCTTATGCACCTGCAGAAAAAAGAGCAACTTAGGACGCACAGAACCTAAGGCAGGAGATATGAGAGCAGATTTAAGTTTGGCAAATGCGGTTGTGGCCAAAAAAAAAAAAAAACATATTATAACACATTATAATTTTTAGTCTATGGTCAACAGTACTGGGTATGACTGTGTATGTGACAAATAAAATTTGTATTTGAACAGTAGTTACACATGCCCAGAAAAGGCCATTGCCCTTTGCTGATGTTGTTTCTGCCACATGATCAGAGAGAATATATATGTCTGTCCAGCAGTGATTTATTGTCCTAAAAATTTAGTAGCAGCTAATTGAGCTTAAGCAATACTAGCTTTATGACTGTGTTCACCAATGTCAATTAAAATGCTTCAATCATGAGCATTTACAAGTGATTACCATATATGCCACCATGATCATGCATAACTGGCTGCAAAATATTCCTTCACAGAGCACATTTCTAAAAAGAAATCAGAAGAGAATGAGAAAGCGGAGTCAGCTCATTTGAATTCACTTGCATGGTACAGTATAAATGGTCTGCCAGGCACATCTGTTGAGAGCCCCAGCCCTTAAATCCAGCACAAAACAATGTTTCTTATCAATCCCGATAAGCATTCAGCTTCTCCATTTTTTCCGTAGGCAAAAATATTGTGATGGAACATTCCAAAGAAAAAAATGTATATAGCTAAATTTATTGTCTCATCTGGGACAGAAATGGACTTACCCATTTCTCAGGAATGTTTAAGAGCTGTATACTGTACTTTACACAAAAACAGGTTTTTACCTATTTTCTCCTGCCATGAGCAGGACGTGGCAGACTGCTTATAAGTTTCTGAGCAGAGCTAGTATCTTATCTAGTAGCATTTCTGTTTGAGCTTTGTGCTGTTTTCATTGTGCGTCTCTCACTCAAACTTGTCACTCTATCTTGAGTTAAATTCTGCATTCAGAAAGTGTGCCACTGTCTGAACCCCTGCAAAACACATTTTGTCCTCTAAAAATGATCAGGGGGAATCAAGCAGGAACTCTGACAATTCACCCTGTGACAACACTATTGACAAAGAGAGCAGCATCCAATCATTCCATTTTCAAAAACATTAGTTGCCTCTAAACACTCCAAATCTTTCTGTAAACAAGTAAGGCTTGTTTACACCCTAACAAAAGACTTAAATGGGCTAAAATGTTTTAACTTAGACTTGAACACTGAGACTGTGTCTAGTGGAGAGAGAGAGAGAGACGCAATGGGCCCAAAGCAGAATCTTGTTCACATAGTCAAATCATCATTTACATCTGCCAACTGAAAACGATCAGTCAAATAAGCCCTGAGCTAGGAGAGAACTGTTCTTTTAAAGTCATGAAATTTTCTAGTTTATCAAGGAGAATACTATAATCAAAAGATGAAAAAAAAACGGCAATAAGATCAAGCAGCACAAGCAAGGACATACGACCCTGATCAAAAGCCAGCAGCAGGTCATTTTACCACTTTAACTGAACCTGTCTCTGTGTCTGGGGTGAAGTTCTGGACTGATAGGGAAATGGAAATGAGATTATGGAAAAGCCTGAAACATTCTAATATATTTGTGTGTGGCAATGTGCAGTTGTAGACAATAATGTGCACTAAAGTGTTGTAATGTAATATGGAGTAATGTGCAGTATTATGCACTAATGCACAGTTAAGTGCTGTTAAGTAATATGCAGTAATGTGTACACTCTAAAAATGTCAACTATGATTTCTACTGTAAATTTCTTTTGGTGAGATGTTTGAGTTTTTACACTTTAAAATATTTAGTAAATATTAAAGTTGTAAATGTTCCTAAACTATATTAGTAAAATAATTTATTGCTGGACCATCAGACAGCAACTGTTAATGTTAATATTGAAATCTCCCGAATGGTCAACTCCAGACAGCAACAATAATATTGTTGATTTAGTTGAGGTCTGCCTGCTCCTATAGTGGTGATCATATCCTTTGGCTCCTTTTTTAATTTGGTTAGCGTAACTGGCTAACACAATTGTACATGCACATACTGTATGTGTATTATATCAGTTTCCATCAGCAAAATGTTTTTCTTCTGTTTTTAGCCCATGAGTGAGTGCAGTTGCCATTTGCTTGAGCAAACAACTTTGTTTTAATCCAAACTTTAATATTGAAGCTTATTATAATGAAACCTGCCCTTCAGCACATTTTTAATGTTTCCTCAGTCATTTTATCACATACAGCCATTAGGGTTAATCTAGTAATGCCTTAAAATTTCTAGATTAATCACATGTTAATATTGACAGCCCTTTACTGGCTGGATGCATTATGCAGAAAACCAGTTTAAACAATAGAGAACCAATATTTTTACAATTTAACTTGAAGTATCCTTTTTCCAAACCAACTCTAGGGTTAATAAGTCATTTAAGTGTGACAAATATGCAAAATAAATCAATAAAAATCAGGAATGGGTAAATACGTTTTTACAGCACTGTATGTAAAGAAATAAAGGTAGTTTTTAATTTTAGCCGTGTTCTGTTTTTCTGCAGAATTAAAAGTCCTGTTTTTCTTTACACTTAATTACACTCTATTTTTATTTTTACATATTCATTGTCTCAGTTTCCAATAAATGTTCCCTGGCCAATGCAACCATACAGAAGGTACAACTCATTCTGCTTATTCACTGCTTGAACTTGTATGTTCAAAAAAGTTTAGTTGGAATTATTGTTTCAATGGTTGTACATTTAATACTCCTTTAAAACACTAAAATAAATGGCTGACATTTTCCTCCTCTCTTTTATCTCCTCAGTTAAACTTCTCTTCGTTAAAGGTGTTGGTGTTGTGCAACAGATATTGAAAATATTTTACATTTTTGACATTACTTGCTCTAGGCAAAGTCACTAAAACTTGCGTTTTGTCAAAAAATACCAAAGTGCATAAATTTGTTATGTACCTATAGTGTCAGTTAAATATGTGTACACCTTCTTATTCAAAAGTTTCAATTTATTTTTATAGTTCTTAACATTGAATTAATACTGAAGAACAGAACAAATATGGAGTTATGTGGTCAACAAAAACGTGTTGATGCGGAATGTGTTTTATACTATCGTTTCTCTTTAAAGTTGCCACCTTTTGCTTTGATAACAGCTTTGTACACCCTTGCCATTTTCTCAGCCTCATGAGCCAGTCACCTGGAATGGTTTTCCAACAATTTTCCCAGAGGTAGTGATGGTGAAATGAAGGCATATTTAGGCATCAAAGACTTCAACAGTTCACCAAAAGAATCATATCATAAAGCTTTATTTAAGGGATTATTGTGTGTGACAAATTTTGTATAGCAAGTAGATCCTCACATGGCAAGCAGCACAATTAATTCGGGCATGCAGCTGCAAGTAATGTTTATTTACATAATCATCACTATCTCTGAATCTAAAAATTAAGTGAAGAAAAAATAGAGAAAAACATGTTTTTTTCCTCTTTTTTTTATCAACATGAATACAACTAACAAGCCACTGTTTAAAATCTTTGAACAAAAATATAATTGAAATATAAATTGGCCAGTCAGTGGGAAAGATACAATACAAAAATAAATTATTAAAACACACAATAGAAATAGAAAATTAACTGAGAAGGGGAAGTAGGAAAATAGATTTAAAACCTAGATGCAATCACACTAGAGTTTATGAGATAGATTGAAGTCATTAATATAAATCAAAAGTTATCGTTTGCATTTTCCTTTTACACATATTAGATAAGACGTAAATGTATAGTTCCTTGTAAAATTAAAATTTAAAAAAATCTCCAATACAATAATTCACAATACTATATTGGATACGACCCTTCTGCTTAAAACAAGCTTCGGAGCTTCTGTGTCATACGCAACATCACCCACCCAGAGGCACTTGTTGGCTACTTTTCCTTTATTCTCAGGTCCAACTCATCCCAAACCATCTCAATTGGATGAAGCTTGGGTGATCGAGGTGGCCAGGTCATTTGATGCAGCACACCATCACTCTCCTTCTTTAACAGATAACTCTTAGACAAATTAGTGGTGTATAAGGGGTCATTTTTCTATTGGATAACAAATTATGGTCCCAATAAGTGCAAACCAGGTCGGATGTTACGTCGATACAAAATGATGTGGTAGCCATGTTGGTTAAGTGTGCCCTGAATTTTAACCAAGTCACCAACATTGTCACCAGCAAAACACACACTACACCTCTTCCTCCATGCTTCACAGTGGGAAGCAGACGTTAAGGAACTGTCCATTCACCCTCTAAATGTCTAACAAAGACATGGGTGTTGGACCCATAAATCTCAAATTTGCACTGGTCAGTGGACAGTTTTACACTGATTTAATGTCTCTTACTTGTTTCTTTTATCTAGCAAGTCTCTTCTGCTTGTTCTTCTTTTAAACTAATGGTTTCTTGCTGCAATTCGACCAAAAAGACCCGACTGATGCAGCCTCGTCTGAACAGTGAATGTTGAAATACAGTATGTCTGCCACTTGAACTCCAAGTAGCATTTATGTCAGCTCTAATCTGAAGTGATATAAATCTGTGGTTTCTAAGGTTGGTCATTCTAATCAAGTTATTTTCTGCAGCAGAGGTAGCTCTTGCTCTTACTTTCTTGGGACAGTCCTCTTCATAGCGTTTACTTAGGGATACATTCAAAGTTCTTGAGATTTTTCAAATTGACTGACCTTCATTTCCTAAAGTAATGATGGACTGACTTTTCCCTTTACTTGTGTACTTGTGTTTCTTGCCATAATATGGATTTGCACAGTAGTTGTAGAAATCTGCACAAGGCTACTGTTGGTCTAAAGCACATTAAGAAGACAAGAAATGTCTCAAATTAACTCTTGACGAGGCACACCTGTGAACTGAAAACCATTCCAGCTGATTACGTTATGGTTCTGATGAGAGAGTGCCACATTCTTGCATATTTTGGATCTTTATAATGTTGCAAGAAATAAAATTTTGGAAAGATCATGTAGTTAGAGGTTATAAATAAAAAGTGTATACTTGTAGTATGCATGTGTGTATGTAACACTGTTTATGGGCTAGCCACATTTCTCATTCCTACCTTACGTTATTAGGTCCTTTCTTACCAAGAATGAGCCTAAAGGACACTTTTTTGTTAGCCTTTTGCTGCTTCCGCCAAGGGGTCGTTACAGCGGACCATTCAGTCCGCACGTACAAGCTTGGCAATGGAGCATTAAGGACACAAAGGTAGACAAAAACAAAATAGTAGGGCACCCTTTTTGGCACTTTTTATGCTCTCAGAATAGCATAGTTGCATGTTAGAGTCACAATATGCAGGTCTTCATAATCATGTTGTCTGGGGTAAAACTAACATTAACATAATAACAATGTTATTATGTTAACAGCAGTAACCACTGTGTTAAAACCATTTGGTATGCTTCACCATTGTTGTCTCAATGATTTTAAAATATGTTCTTCATTTCTGTCTTTTTATGTTTTTTTTTCTCCAGAGACAGAAGACAGGCCAGCCAAGAGGTTTTCACCTGCTGGAGTATTCAATTTTACCTCTTTACTTCTGAGCCCAGAAGATAACAAGCTATACATAGGTGCACGAGAAGTTCTGTTTGCAATTAACCTCAGTGATATCAGCAGACTTCAACTGCACCGCAATGTGAGTTGGTGTATTTGTTTTTGTGCTGGTATGTGTGTTTAGACTTTAGACTGACATTGACATCTGTCCACCATGGTCCTACCCAGTAATGGATGGCAAAACGGATGTACACAGTATGTGCACAAAATGCAAGTGCCAAAACCTACATTCAAAACCAGTCAAGGTAGCACTTTCTGCAAGAAAACACATCTGTTATTGTTGCATTATCAAATCACACCTGTTTAGTGATTGCTTTTAGGTCATTCCTAATTGCCTCTGAACCGTCCATGTTGTCTTGATCTTTTATTACAGCTACTGTAGTTATGGTGAGTCCAAGCTTCCTCACTAAAAGGTCTTGCTTCGTTTAGCTAACTAGATTCTAACACAATCCTGAATTCCTGAAAGTTACTCTCTAACCTCTGAACAAAGGCATTAAGGTGTGTGGACAAGGGATTCTACACCCTACATATTGCAAAAGTTTTACTGATGTAGAGAACCTTAGAAGATTTCCACGAGTGCCTACCACCTCCATAGTTTATTCCCCCCCGCATTTTGGCTACCGGCCAAAAAACTACTAAACTACTTTCACTTCTGGTTGGTTATCTTCTGTTGTCTAGTAGGGTGTACTTACTAACAGGCATGAAGGGAAGGCAGGAGTGGATAGCAGCCATACATCAGAAGAATTGGTAGCTATCAAAGTACACAAGACTTTTGTTTGAGATAAGAGTCTGTTATGGAGTGTTATTAATTAAAAAGCCTGAAATTATAAGTAATAGTTACCGGTACTAAAAATGATGATGCATATACTGTAGCACACCATTATCTCTTTTGTGAACCACTGAATAAACCCTGGCCTAATCCTACTAAATCTAAGAGGAATCACATATTTGTATGAGTAATCTGAGGTTATCATGTTATAATGTCTGCAAATGAATATCCTTGTGACATACTTCATCTATTTTCATGTGCTTGTTTTTCTTTTGAATAAGTTATAAAGTCCACCAGAACATATTTGTATTGCGATTCTTCTACAAGTATTACTCGTCAAATTGCTCCTACTAAACAGGATGCAAGTGTGCCACCTGTAGGATCATAGAAGATTGGCAACATTTTACCTCCTTCACCTCCTCAACTGCAAATATTTAAAATATTTTAAAAACAGTGCATCCGGAAAGTATTCACAGCACATCATTTTGTTACTGTATGTCACAGCCTTATTCTACAATGGATTAAATTCATTTTTTTCCTCAGAATTCTACACACAACACCCCATAATGACAACATGAAAAAAAGTTTAAGATTTTTGCAAATTAATAAAAAAAAAATAATAATGAGAAAGCACATGCACATAAGTATTCACAGCCTTTGCAAAATTGAGCTCAGGTGCATGAAGTCAAAAGGAATTGTCTGTAGACCTCCAAGACAGGATTATCTCGAGGCACAAATCTGGTGAAGGTTACAGAAAAAATTCTGCTGCTCTGAAGGTCTCAATGAGCACAGTGGCCTCCATCAACCGTAAGTGGAAGAAGTTTGAAACCACCAGGACTCTTCCTAGAGCTGACCGGCCATCTAAACTAAGCGATCGGGGGGAAGGGCCTTAGTTAGTGAGGTGACCAAGAACCTGATGGTCACTCTGTTAGAGCTCCAGAGGTCATCTGTGGAAAGAGGAGAACCTTCCAGAAGGACAACCATCTCTGCAGCAATCCACCAATCAGGTCTATATGGTAGATTGTCCAGACAGAAACCACTCCTTAGTAAAAGGCACATGGCAGCCCCTCTCTCCATCCATATATATATATATATATATATATATATATATATATATATATATATATAGGGCCCAAATTGTATACAGACTTAAATTAACTTATGGCAGCAATGTGTAGTATTATGTTTCCCTAAATATGTCAGTAGTCGCATCATCGTTAGGTAGGATCACTATTTTAAGATTGGAAATGTCAGATTTCTATCATGACACCATTAAGAAGCGACTAAGAAGTTTACATAAATTTAGTTAGTTTTTGGTAGCAATGCCTTTAATTTGTTTACTGTACCTTGGGTCAAACATTTAAGGTAGCCTTCCGCGAGCTTCTTAAAATAATTAGAATTCTCACTAGAATTTTTCTGAGTAAGGTTTGTAGGCCTCCTTGCTTGAACATGCTTTTTCATTTCTGCACACAAATGTTTTATTCTATTGATGTCAGGGCTTTGAGATGCTCTTCCCAATGCCCGAGTTTTGTTGTCCTTTAGCTATTTTTTTATCTTTGAATTTGTTTGTTCATGTATGTTGTATTTATTCTACACTCTATGTTCCAAATAAAAAAAAACTATGATGACCAAGATTTTACTTAAAGCCACAACCAGTTCTTCAGGTCTGCCCTCACCACAGAAGTCCTGACCATAACTGATTTTTTAACGAAACGAAAGATGCGTAGTACGTATAGAGAAATACCAAATGTGCATAGGATAAAATGTGTTAAGATACAGGATCTAGTATACCACCTGTCAGCTTTAAGTGTGTGCATGAGAGACCAGCCATAACACTGATACCCCCTGCTTAATGTAGGAGCAATGCTTCTGTCCTGCCTGGTTCCACAGATCACCAGGGGTAACTGATCAAGCAGACCTTACAATGCCAGCAAGTCATTAAATCGTACTAAAACTTCTCTGATTATCTGAACGCAGATAAACTATCCAGACTTCTCTATCAAGACATTTTTTCTTTCTGCAGATGTTGTGTCTGGCCATGTTAGACCATCGACACAGCCAAGGGCCTGACTGTGGTGAAACCTTAATGGCTATATTTCAAAGAAATCATATCACTTATCTTGCACCACCATCTTACTAAGACTAAGAGGCGAAAGATTACAAATCTCTGTGAACAACTGACTTTTACAACAGGAAAGAAAACTTTTATTTATGCATGGGTTTTACCTACATATGTTTATTTTGGCCATATCATAAGTATGTGAGAAAGTATGAATGAGCAATGAGTAAATATGCTAGATATGTAAGACTCATGTTCATTGGCAAATAAATTGAACCACTCTTCCTGTTGAATTTTAGTGGTTAAAATGAGAACAAAAAGAAATTCTGTGATTGGGCATGGTCTTTATCTATAAGTAAGATACCTCTAAAACTTCTACCAAAGCTTATTGGACCATATACAAATGTGGAAATGAGAAAACTAACACCCCAAAAGACCTACCAATATGGCCATTGTTATATGAGGCAATTTTATTGACTAATTTTGAGATTGTATAGTCTCGTTATTTTGTGTTACCCAGTAGAGAAAAGCTCCTCATTTATTTATTTATTTATTTTACATTGCAATGCTTGGACCTAAAGCTGGTCAATTGAAGCAACCCTAAACCCAGATCATAACACTGCCTCCAGGGGCTTGTACAGTGAGTTCTCATTATTTTTAAAATAAAATGCATCTTCTGACATGGATGTTTTAAGAAATGATAATCCACTCATGGAATTATGTAGAGTTAGTGTTTGTCAGCTAAAACATTTGAATCACTGCAGTAATTATTTAATCTAAAGCTATTAAGGAGTTGCTTATCTAATTCCTGTCAGCAATTTTTAGCATGCATTGTATGACTACATGATGACAAGAGAACTAGAGACACTTCCTGAAGAAATTATAAAGCAGGTTCAGAAAGGTGGTGCATCACTTTAGCTGGATAAAGTAGTGATAATGGCTCATGCATAGCCTGTGCATTACTAAAGGAATAATAATTTGTACTGGTTATAACTCCACTATGTCAAAATTAAGGTGAGATAAAGTTGTCCATTTAAACTGTTAAAACGTTATTTCAATTATTTGTTTTACTGTTGGTCCAATTCCTTAGAAAAGTAATGGTGAAAGCCTCCCGAGGAGGAGGATTAAGTCGCAAATTTTTGGGGATTTAAAAAGTAGAATAATAATAATTAATAATCATTATGATATTATTATTATGGAGGGACTTTCTGCCCCTGCTAATAAAGTTTTCCCTGTGTTCATATAAATGAAAATTATTTAAAGAGTTTATATTGCAAAGGAAATTAGTCTACCATGTTTTATGTATTGTATTCATTAAGGATTTTTGTATAATTACTTTATCAATTCTTTTCAGTTCACATGGAGCACACCGGAGAGAAAACGGGAAGAATGTAGCTTTAAAGGCAAAAATCTACATGTAAGTACAAACACTTATTATTATTATTTACCGTTTTGTCATAAGTCATAACCTACAAAAGCTAACTAGTACAGTATGTGGTGATGTTTTATTTCGTGGATATTCCACCTTTACACTTTCTAGAAACCTGAACCAATGCAAGAGCTGGTTTGAATTTTAAAAACAGGCTGTTTAATATGGTGCCTGATGAATTTGCTTGGTGATCCAGGCTTAATAAGATAAAGAAATAGATGTTTTATACATGTATTAACATGGGATCTGACCCCAAACACTGATGTGGTCTATCTTTCTCTTTGCCCTTTCTATCCACATGCTGTTATCCTTTCATGCTGTTGATCCGCCAGACTGACTGTTTCAATTATATTAAGATTTTACTACGTGTGAACACCACTCATCTGTATGTGTGTGGAACATATGCCTTCAGCCCTGTGTGTGCACACATTGTAAGTACATATTGGTTCTTTTACAACACTCATAAGTCAGTACATGTATTTGTTGCAGGCAGTAATCAATTATTTATATAAACAAAATTAATAAAAATTCCAAAGTGTAAAAGTGAACATTACATTGTTCAGTTTTCCCAGTTTTATTATATTAATAATCTTAATATCCTCAGATTATAGCTGTCATAATCAACTCTTCTCAGAAGCACCAAATGTCTCTATGATAAACCTCTTAAATTATTTATATTTTCCCCCTTTATGTACAGTATATGCATTCAATTGCTCCTTAACATGAAATAGAGCAGGAAAAAAAACTACTTTAGAGGTGTTTAGATGTTTTTCACTTCACAGTGCTTAATCTCTCACTGGCGCCTGCTGCCTACGTGCACATACAGTATAGAGGTTGCCTTAAACCACACACAGTTATACGTAGTCACTCATTACCCAGTCGTTCTTCACAACTCTTCTTCTTTACAGCTGTTTCACAACCACTGACCAATTGCCACACAATCTTAATTAAATCAATTTTTACAAAAGTATACTTTATAGAATAGTTTAGATGTAAGAATAGTAAAGAGCATACAACTATTTTTATTAAACTAAGAGCATACAACTATTTCCATAAACTATGTTTATTAAAGTACAGTATACGCTCTGTAAAATACTAGTTTTTGCATTTTTATAAAACATTTTTTTACTCTTTAAAGTATACTACTAGGGTTTTTTTTTTAAGGTGTAACTTCTTATGATTAAAATATACCTTTAAGTGTACTTTAAGTAGATTTGAAGTTAACTATTATTATAATTTCTATGTTGCACATAAATAAACACAGCACACAGTCAGGATTTAGAACATATTTATTTTCTTTATAAATACACATTTTAAACAAATATTTTACTTATACCAAATAATAATAACTCAAATCAACACTGCAGTTCAAAACAAAATGCCATAAATACTCAGTAATACTCAGTATACTAAGTATGGATACAGTCTTGATCTCAGAAGTTAGAGAATTTGTCCTGCAGCCTCTCAAAAATCAGTCCCTGTCTGCCAACAGGCGGGTTGTACCTCTCTACAAATATCTGCCTTGTTACATGGCTGAAGCAGAGGTACCTTAGATCCAACTAATTGTTAAAATAAATGGTAACAAGAATGACCTTTTCATGTGGTCTTCTTTGCAGTGGTTTGCTTGCCAGTATATCATACAAAATAACATAATGATAACATACAAAATAAACATTCAAAATATTTAAATCTCTTTTACTCTTTAAGCAATGCCTAAATACCTTCATGTGTGTTCTTGGCAGAAATTGCAACTCGTGAAAGTGTAAGTGTACAACATTAAACATATCATTTACACTTAGGCATTAGGAAAACACTCTTATACAGAGCGACTTACAAAAGCGCTTACGTTTCCACCATTGGATAGATCCTTACACTGGTTTACAAGGTGTCTAACCGGTCAAACACTGTTGGAAAGGATTTTTTTTAACTTAAGTACTGAAGTCTTAAGTTGTCTAGAGAAAGTTCATTTCACCACTTAGGTGCCAGAACAGAAAAGAGTCTAGATGCACATCTTTCTCGCTCTCTGAGATGGTGGGACCAGCCGAGCAGTGCTCGAGGGCTTTGTGGGCAAGCATCAGGGTTTTGAAATTGATGCAGGTAGCTACAGGAAGCCAGTGCATGAAGCATAAAAGTGGGGTGGTATGGGAGAACTTGGGGAAATATCAAAATTCCTGCTAATTATTAATGCAATGCAAATAAATATTCATGACAATAAATCAAAAAAGAATAATAACATTTCAGAGAATGACTATTGTGCTATTTTATATTAAAATTATTTGTCCCCCAACAAACTGACATGCATTAACAAAGATTCTAATTAATTAAACAGCTCTTTGACAGGCACTATCTTGTGGATTATTACACTCAGTCGTGTATTTCAAAACATTACACTGGATCATTGAACAATTAAAATAAACATCATTACAAACATTAACTTAATGGACACCTGAGCAATTGTGCCTGAATGCATACGTGTGTGCGGTTTGTGTACTAGGGCATCTAAAAATTTTTTTTGATATAATGGAAAATTGTATTATTATTATTATTATTATTATTTAATTTAAAAAGTTAAGTTTTCTTATACTCTACATTGATCATGCATAGTGTTAAATATTTCAAGCCTTATTTGCTTGTTTTAATTCCAATTACTACAGCTTACTGCTTCCTAAAAGAAAATTCAGAAATCCAAACATTAAAAAAGGATTTACAGGGGGAGCTTTTGTACCACTTTGAAAAACTGCCATCCTGCACTCAATTTTTGTAATACACATATTAAACTTGCCATCCCACAAATTGAATGCGCCTCTGTCTCAAATAATCCAAAGCTCTAGCATATACAGTTCCTCCGATATAAGTAAAAGAAGTGTAGTTGTGCCATTTGCTTGGGTATAATTTGTTACTTTCTCAGTGTCTGAGTTCCGCATACAAGCGGTAGGAGTGGCTGCAGCAAGTTGCCCAAGCCAAGCCCCCTCGACTCACGCACACACTCCCTGGAATCTCAGGCAGTATACTCAACTCAATTTAATTAAATTTTATTTGTTTACCACTTTTAACAACTCTCATTGTCACAAAGCAACTTTACACAATTAAAAGAAAATTATCGAAATTTGCGTAAAATGTGAAAAATGTGTATGAATCTAGATGATTAGAAAAACCTCCCTGAGATGGCACTAGGAAGTAATTTTAAGAGGAACCAGACACAACAGGAAAGCCATCCTCATTTGTTATGATGAAACTATAGTATGACCGTATAACTGAAAGGGAGAGCCAGAAAAAAACACAGACATAAGGGCTCCCTGATATGTAAAGCAACCAGTCACTCCACCATCAACAAACCTGAGTAATCAATGAGAGTTGGGAAAGCAGCAATAACATACCAGTTCGTCATAATACTCTACATCAATGAGTCCCCCAGATCTGCCCTTTCACCTCAGGCAAATCTGTTTTATAAAAATGATTGGCTGAATAGGTTTTTAGTCTAGACTTAAACACTACTTTTACACGAACATTAATTTGAAGGCTATTTTATAACTTTGGCTCATTTGTTAAAAAAAAAAGCTCTGCCCCCTGCTGTAGTTATCATAACACACGTTAATGACAACAACCTAGCATCCTTTGATCAAAATAGCTGTGGTAGATCATAGGACACTACCATGATTTTCACACACTCGCGCGCTCACGTACTACTGGAATCACTTCTCTAAACAGAATCATCTCCTGCACTGCTACAGCATTTTTTTGTTTTTTAAAAGGGCTATTGTTAATGTGCAGTACAGTTACTAAAGAACAGTCACTACACTTGGACACAAAATGAAAATTAAAAAATGCTGTACGCGATTGTTGACTAAACGGATGTTGACTACTGTACATAAGTGACGCACGCGCACTAAGACTGAGCATGGGAGACGATTACCCACAATCCCACAGCGCAAGAGAGAAAAGAACTATTTGCTCAGTTGTGATCACATGACGCTCGGCAGACAAAGCGCATGCATACTACAGTATATCCATACGTCGCTTATTTAAAAAGTCAAAATTTGTTACAAAAAATTTTGCTCGCCTTGCAAAGGCTCGCAGACCAAGTTATTCACAATCCAAAAAATATTTTTAAAGTGAAATTTCACTGTGAGCAAATTCAGTGTGAATAAAATAGGGATGATCATATCTTCTGGTTCTAGTGAGGACTCTTACATTAACAAAATTTCCTTCATTGTTTAGTGACAATATATTCCTTATCTTGGCAATATTTTTGAGATGAAAGAATCCTTTCCTGGTAATATTATCTACATGAGCTTCAAATAAAAGATTGGAATCTATAATCACACCAAGATCTACAGTATACAGACTCTAGTTGCCAAATGAAATGGAAAATTTACTAAAAGATGACTTTGAATCACTGAGTTTTTTCCTTAGCTCAGGCAAGACACTTCTGACACTTTTCCCTGCCACACTTTTCCCTTGCAGTCAACTTTCCATGAATATGCTTTGATACAGTACTCTGTGAACAGCCATCCTGTGCACCAATAACCTTCTGTGGCGTAACCTCCTTGTGTGTTGTTGATCATCTTAGCAGGCCTTAGTCACAAATGTCATAATTATTGAAAGTAAAACAAAAAAGGCTTGAAATATTTCACTACATGTTATTAATTTAGAATATGAGTTTCAGGTTGATAAAGTAAAAAAAAAAAAAACTCTCTGGATTAATACACTTTAATATTTATTTTTGTAAGGGATTCATTTATTAGTGAAACAGATATTAAATACATTCCAACAATAACATCTGACATTATGTGTTAGCATCTGCACTCATATTGTTCAAAAGTTGGGGTGATGAGATCAGAGCACATATGCTTTCCTGACTATTAATATTGTGAATTAAAAATTTTTGAGGAAAAAAAAAGAACATGATATTTTATATAATTTTAGACAAAAGTTGGGATACAAGTTTGGACTTTTTTTAAAGATTCTAGAACAATAATGCATTTAAAAAAAAAAAAACTAGGAAATAACACACAAGGATTACAAGGTAATTAAGTAACAACAACCCCCATCAACAATTGTTATTTTAAGACACAAAGCTTAGCTGTTCCAGAATAGTTATTTCAAGAACAGGATTGTCAAGTGCATTTGCAAAAACTATGATGAAACATACCTCCACTGCAGAGGAGTTAATTTAGAGGGATCAGCATCAAAAATCAACAATTTACAGCACTGGCTTTACAGGGCATAAGTAGCAGACCCATTTTAATAGCAACATGCTCATGTAAGGTTATTGCATACTTTGGATGCATTTTACAATGTAGAAAAAAAAATAAAATTAGGGAAGACCATGGAATTGTAAGATGTAACTGGTAGTTCAACTTAAAAGAAGAATCTTAAAAGATTGTTTCAAGTCTCATCCCAGACTTGAAACAATCTGGTGTCAGGTTCATGGTTTGGTATTGCTTTGCTGCCATGTGTCTAGCTTGTCATTACTGATGGTACCTATGATTATATAGGCAAATTTGCTTGACAATAAGAGTGTCTGAATACCCAAACTGAAGCTTGGAACACCAATTTACAAATAAGTCTACAAAGAAATTATTTAACATTTTGATTGACCAAGTCAAAGTCCAGACCTTCTGTTGTGGGAGAACCTAAACAAAGCAGTTCTTTCAAGGAAGCACACAAAATTATTGTGTTGAAGGAATCTTGTAAATAGGAACATTTCTTTACTATGTTGTGCATTACTGAAAATGTTGTTGAGGCTCAAAAGGGTCACAGCAGTTACTGGAACCAAAGGTTCATATACCTTTTATGACTATATTTTATAGATTTTAATAATTTTGCTTTAATCATTTATAATGCTCTTAGTACAAAAGCTTCTTTCAGGGACTTTAAGATTCCAAAAGTATTTTCTTTATTTACTTTAAAAACCTTTTTGCTAGGAAAACACCCTGCTGTTTGCATGGCTTTAAGGGTTTGGGAAACAGCCAAAATGACCTTCTCCAATAGTTATTTTAATAAAATATGAGTTGCGAATTGGCAAAGAGTGGCAGCAATATAATGTGATAAATCGGTAATCCTTATTGTATGGAAAAATCAATTTGCCTTAACAAAGCAATTTTAGAAAGACTCATTACAATATTTTCTTCTACAGAGCACAGCAGACTTCTCCTTGGTGCGCAGCAATAAGGGGGAGATTGTGACAGAGGATGGACGCAGTACCTGCCCTTATAATCCTGAATATAAATCCACTGCCATCATGGCCGGTATGTAAAGCCTAATTTATTGGTCTGTGTGCGTGGAGATTTGCATGCTTGGAGGGTTCCCTCTGGGTACCACTGTTTCCTCTCACAGGCTGAAGACTGTGATTACGCTTCCATCTTTCCGCGTAAAGAAAAATAAACATGTTTAAATTTTATACATTTAAAAGATGTTTAATTTTTTTGGCGGTCTTCACGGAAGCTGACATACCTTGCAGAACTTCATGGAATGTCGGGCAGTCACTCATGGTGGCTCACGGTGCCTAACACTGCATCTTACCGCGAGTTAAACTGCATAGGTCATAAAGACACCTGTGCACCCCACAATCAGCCAAAGTCTAAGTAGATACATGGGGTATCAATGATGCTTAGAATGGTAAAGAATCAGCCCAGAACTACACGGGAGAGCTGGTCAAAGCCATGAAGAGAGCTGGGACCATCGTTTCCAAGTATTACTGATGGTAGCCACTAAGACGTCATGGTTTAAAATCTTGCATCGCACGGAAGGTTCCCCTGCTTAAGTCAGCCCATGTCCAGAACCGTCTGTAGTTTGCCAGGGACCATCTGGATGATCCAGAGGTCAGATGTCCTGTTGTCGGATAAACCAAAGTAGAACCTTTTGGTCTTAACTCCATTTGCCGTGTTTGGAGGAAGAAGAATGATGAGTATCATCCCAATAATACCTACAGTGAAGCATGGGGCTGGACGCATCATGCTCTGGGAGTGTTTTTTCGTCACGTGGACAGGACGACTGCACTGTATTAAGGAGAGGATAAACGGGGCAATGTATTGTGACATATTGGGCAAAAACCTCCTTCCCTCAGTCAGAGCATTAAAGGTGGGTCGTGGCTGGGTCTTCCAACATGACAATGACCCAAAGCACACAGCCAGGAAAACCAAGGAGTGGCTCCGTAAGAAGCATATGGACTATTTAAAAGCAAAATAACAGGTCTTTGAGGGTCAGAAATCTGGCTGATAAGCAAGTGATCAAATCTCTCACAGTGGAAATGCATCTATGCTGGAAATTGTAGACCCCTCCATGGTTTCTAAGTAAGAGAACTTGCAAACTCACAGGATGATCAAATACTTTTGACTATTGACCTCACTGTATCTATTTAACCAGTATATTATACTGTATATATGTAGTATATATATACTGCATAATTATATATGTAATTATGGGACAAGAAAGATGGTATGGTACAGTGTGATGCATAGACAAAACTAACACACACAGTGGATGCTTCCTTAACGAAATGCATCGTTATCTGCAGTACACTTTGCATGCCTATCCAATAACCAAAAGTACAAATGTCTAAAGAGCAGATGACATGGTATGTAGTGATGTGTATAGGCCTGCTTGTATTTTCCTGTCCAAACTTCAACAACAAGCAAGAAGGATTTTTAAAATATGCTTAATTCACACAAATTATTCTTTATTCATGTGAGCCTAATAACTAATGGCAGCTTGCATGTAGAAAGGAATTAGTGACATTAGTGAATGGCATGAATGACTGTTTCCTATATTATAACCAACAACATGAATGAAAAATGTAGCCATGTTAATTTGCGTCTTTGATTTGAATACCGAATAAGACAGAACAAAGACCCACCCCCATAAATAAAATAAATAAATAAATAAAAAACAGTGTTCCGAATTCAACTCTATGCAGAGCATCGGCAACAACATTGTCAGCCCCCTTCTTTTGTTGGATGTCCAAGTTGAGTTTTAAGTCATCAAAGATCATCTTATTAGATTTTCTGGTCGTACATTCAGGACAGAAACACAGATTATGGTCAGCGAAAAACAACAACCGGGCAAGAACTAGAACTGATATGAACATTCAGATATTACAATGCCATTAACAGTGCCATTAACTGTAACATTTATAAATGTGTGTGCAACAAGTTTTATCTATAATGTACAGTAAATGCATAATAATATGCTAAATTGAGTGTTTTACCCTACAGATGCAGCCACTCAGAATTGCTTCTATCATCTAAAGGCTTTTAAACTTTTACAAACTTTAAACAAAGTGCAGCTGACCCTTGGGCACAATTTTAAACCTACTGAGATGTTCAGATCAAATTAAAATAAATATTTAAAATAAAATAATAAATAAACTACCCAAAACAATGAACTATTTAAAACAAATCACAATTAAACAGAACAGACACTTTTATCCAGAGTGACTCACAAAAGTGCTTAAGTTTCTGTCATTGGATAGATCCTTACACTGGGTTACTAGGTTACTAAGTAAGTACTAGCCAAACACTGTTGGGAAGGTTTTTTTGGTGGGTGGATTTACCCAAGTACTGAAGAAACAGAAATGTCTCAAGTCGTCATTTAAAGATTGACAGAGATTCAGCTTTACTGACATCTATAGGAACTTCATTCTACTACCTAGTTGCCAGAACAGAAATGAGTCTAGATGCACATCTTCCTCGATCTCTGAAATATGGTGGGACCAGCCGAGCAGTGCTAGAGGATTGGAGGGAACGTGGTGTGGTCTGTAGAGTGATTATAGCTGAGAGGTATGTGGGTGCTGGGCCATTTTTAGCTTTGTAGGCAAGCATTAGGGTTTTGAATTTGATGCAGGCAGCTACGGGAAGCCAGTGCAGGGAGCAGAGAAGTGAGGTGGTGTGGGAGATCTTGAAAAAGTTGGAAACAAGCATGCAATTCAGCTGCAGAGGACAGAGGCAGACCTGTCAGGAGTGAGTTGCAGTAGTCCAGTCTTAAAATAACAAGAGACTAAAAAAGCATCGGACTAGCCTGTGAAGAAAGAAATGGGCGAATTATTCTGATGTTGTACAAAAAGAAATATTAGCAAGTGACATTAGCAAAGTGTGGGGAAAATGACAGTTGATTGTTCAGAGTTAAGCCAAGATTGCAGGCAGTGGCTGAAGGAGTGATCTGATTGTTGTCCGGAGAGATTACAAGGTTTTGAACGGGGTGTTAATCACCAGGAATGGGCTGCAGTTTGGTTTTACTCAGATCAGAGCTTCAGCTGATGAGCCGTCATCCAGGATAAGATGTCTGCCAGACATGCTAAAATCCGAATGAAAACCTGATTTTCTGAGGGAAGTTGCAATGGTATGAAAAGCCAAGTGAGCTCTCTAAGTGACCAGGTGTAGTGGGAAAACAGGAGAGGAGCAAGTACTGAGCCCTGTGGGACACCAGTAGAGAGTCTACGTGGGGCAGATGTGGATCCCCTCCATGTCAGCTCATACGACCTATCTAACTAAGACAATTAATTAGTTATTAAGTGCCAAAACCCCAGAATTAATTGCTTTTATTAACAATAAAAAAGGAAATGCTCTCAGACAGGAGCGGGCTCTTAAGGCTTACATAAGCTCAGTTAACAGATGAGTCTTTAGCTGTTTTTTTTAAAGCATCCACAGTGTCCACCTAAATCAATTGGAAGAGAGCTCTAATGTTGGGTGTCTCAATGGTACAGTTTCTTTTAATCTTAAGCATAGAGGAAGTAACAGCAGGAATGCATGGACTTAAAGACCTTAGATTTCTACTGGCAATGTAAAGTTGCAGTCGTTCTTTAATATAGACAAACTGGATTCTAACTTTAAAATATATGCACGATTCACCTCTAGAATGTCCAGAAAAATCATAATAAGAAAGAAATCATAATAATGATTATTAGAAATTGATGTAATAAATGCATGTATAATTATCTCCAATTTAAAATATGCAGTAACAGTTGATATTGAGATGTGTCTGCCACTCATGTCTTCATAAGGAGTCTAATCTGATGTGCTGTAAATTGGTAATTTTTGTCAGGCTGGTAACTCTAAATGTAAGTTTTGCTCTTGCGTTCCTGGGATGGCCTTCATGAGAGCCAGTTTTATCATTGTGCTTGATGGGTTTTGCAAATGCATTTGACTGTACTGTTTTTAAACTATTTCAGAACCTTTGTGACCTTTTGAGTCCTAAAATAACAGACTGTTATTATATTGTATTGTTATATTATTATAAGTTCTGGGATTAAATCCCAAAAATGATTTTAGGCCATTACTAAGAAGACACAGTGCTGTTTTAGATGACAATATCTGTATGTGTTTTCTTGTTTTTGTGACTGGTGTTGAATGAGTTTTGGTAGGCAGCCACTTTTTTTTCTCTTTCCTGTACTGTGGATTGTACTGACGTAACATAATTAACAATTGTTATAACACCTGTAAAGTGTAGTGATACAAATAAATAAATGCCCCAGTGCTATTATGCTTTATTGCTGAACTTCATTGCACAGTATATGCACACATACACATCTATAAACGTGTGTGTGTGTGTGTGTGTGTGTGTGTCTAAAATATAAATTCGTTTGCAGGTGGAGATTTGTATGCTGCTACAGTCAGTAATTTTCAAGGGAATGAGCCCATCATTTACAAAAGCCTTGGTCAGGGCATGTCCATAAAGACAGAAAATTCATTGAACTGGCTTCAAGGTAAGAGACAGGACTGTTTTTAGCTTAAAGTCCCCTCAGTCCCGGCTTCTTATATTATCTGTAAGTCTATATGTTGGAGAGCTGTATGTTTTAATGTTCAATTTATATTTAAACATCCAGAATGAAATTAATAGTTGAAATAACCCACATTTCCCACTTGGCTGATAGTAAAAAGAGACACTGAATTAGAAAATGATTTTTAGAGTATGTGTATTCTTACTTCGTACAATCAGCATGTACACTATAAGTGTGGTGGAGGAGTGTGGTGGAAGTGACAAATTGAGCAATTTTTTGGATTTGCTCTTTCTACAGACCCGGCTTTTGTAGGCTCTGCATTCATACAGGAGAGCCTCCCAAAAGGCAATGTGGTGGGTGGTGATGATAAAATTTACTTCTTCTTCAGTGAAGCAGGAAAGGAGTTTGATTTCTTCGACAACACCATCGTTTCACGTATTGCTCGTGTGTGTAAGGTGAGGAGTGCTTTGAGTTTTTTTTTTTTTAATCCCTCTGACAATGCACCATAAGCACACGCGCACACACATTCACTCACACTCACTCACTACACATACAACTAAACTAAATGCTGAAGAAAATGCCCATTAACTCGGAATTACTATTCAGACTCCTCAACTCCAATTACACCATGTGATGTCAATTTACTATGCCTGCACAGCATTAAAGCAGTGAACAAGGTAGCACTTTTTTTTTTACCTTTAAATTAATTATACAGTTATTGCTTTAATACAGTTACAGTATTGCCCCCACCTCCAGATAGCTGACTGATAATACTTAGTTAGTAACCTACATTGTAAAAAATGATATACCGCCTCAATGTAAAAAAAAGTTTTGTAACAAGTTGCACAGCTTTTTTAGGTTTCCTCAACTTTCCGAGAAATTTGTGGGCCAAAAAAAAATTCAAATGGCTGCTTAGTTAACACAACATGTACCCAGTTCAAAATCTTAATTTGACTCAACTTGTAATTCAAATATTTAGGTCAGCTCAAGTAGTATTGGTTGTGGGCTCAATTAATTATATGTCTCTAGGGTTAAGCCCAACTTTTCATTTACTTAAAAAAGCAAGTTATCTCACGCTGTAGTCCATTGATGTGGACGAGTGCTTGTTTTTCTCTAAGAATCATGTTGCCCTAACAATACCCCAACAATTAAAACACACAAATATTGCTTTAAAAATTCTCCTAAAACTAGTCAAAGTTAAAAGTTTTGCAGTGAACCTGCATAAGAATACAAGTTCTATTTTGTTTAAAGGTTTTTAAAATACGTACCTGTATAACACCAGATGCTTATGAGTCTCTTCCCAGTGTGTCAGACATAAAAGACTTTGTTTCTCAAAATGTAAATCTAAGTGGAGCATGGCTCTCCAAGTCCAATAATAATAATAATTTAAATGGCTTCATAGGTGTCGGTCCAGTCCTTTTGGAATTTTTTTTAACATTAGCTAAGATCACGGGTATTCCGGGTATTACTTACCCGGAATAGAGAGTCCACAAAAATAGCCATCTTCACATTTAGTGTGATGCTTGACAGCATCAATGCAGCAGTGGAGGTGGTAGGGATCTTATAAATCCTGTGATTGTATCTCAGGGAAGGGAAACTTTACTGTACGAAGATGGGCCAACAATACAATATTAATTTATTCAACGTTTATTTAGTTGAAGTTTTTACAGGGTAGTAACCCAGTGTAAGAATCTATCCAATAAAAGAAACTTTTGTGCATCACTCTGGATAAGGGCATCTGCCAAATGTCTATGTAAATGCAGTTGTTATGAGGAACAAAATATCCATTATTCATCATAGTTAACTCGCTAGCATGTTGCAAAGACGGGGGATCCAGGTATTTAGTCTTGTAGAACAAACGCACACAGTCAAAAATTATCTAATTCAGAACTGCAGCTTCTTGCTTCTGAGGTAAGTCTGATGCAGCATAAATCCCCCACTACATGGTCACACAATTTCTTAAAGTGGTATTATGGAAGCACTTTTTTTTTTTTTTCTTGGATCTTCTCACTGTTACGTGATAAAAGACGACTATATTAATCTACTTTAGAACTAATTTATTTGCCCCATCATCTAACACACAACCTCATGGATTACATACCATTTCTGCTTACTTTTACAATAACTTCCTTCAAGCACAATATGATGTGTACATCCTTAAGTAGGCATTTATTTATTCAACACGATATAATGCAAACAGTTTAACGATATTACAAGTAAACCAGCATACTGTGTATGCCAGCATACATATTCATATATATGGAACTTTATGGCATCCATCTCTTTAAAAATAATTAAAATGAAATAACATTAACAGAGTTAAACTATTTCAGTGACCTAACACTGTACATCTCCTTTTAACTTTAAAATTTATATACACACAGTATGTATATATATATATATATATATATATATATATATATATATATATATATATATATGGTAATGTACCTAAATATACAGTACTGAAGTTTGTGCATCTTGGACAAGCATTTGCGTTTGTCAACAGAACATGTCTCTAGACACACATGTTTCCAGTAGTAAAAAGGAAGTTGTGTTGTGTACAGTAGTTCTTTTTGGTCTTGATATGGGAAAAAGTATTCACAATTGAGTATTATTTCCGGGGACAGAGTTTAAAAAAAGATGGCGGAACAAATTCCTTCCCATACCTGTCCCATTCCTAAAATCTTACACCACCTGATGCCTACTTGTGGGGAATGTTAAAGGAGAGTGCGGCCAATTATAAAGATCTGCAAATCTCAAATAAATCGGCTCCTTTCGTAGGAGTCTGCAGCATCTTTTTGTTTCGGGAATCCGGGTTAAGAATCTGCATGAACAATATGAACGCTGTCTACAGCATGGCAGTGCACACATACTTTAAATGTCACTTGCCCTACCCAGACCTGATTACAGCCAGACCTGTTCAATCAAGAAAACACTTAGATAGACAATGATCATGCAGAAAACTTTTTTTTTTTTTTTTTTCAGAAATAGTGGTAATGTGAAGCCATTTATCTTTGTCTATATGTGTGAGCCACGTGTAAATTGATGAACCAAAGTTTTCACACTGTTGAATGTTTGGCTTGATATAATACACACAAATTAACACACACATGTTTAAATTGCTATTAAGTTTCCACACCTGTCACTTGTAATCATTGTCTGTTTTTTAACTCTTGAAAGACCCCTTTACATTTAATCCAGTTAAACTGTTTAACTTAATTGATGAGGCAAAATAATTATTTTATATTATCTATATATTTTAATGTACAATTATTGTGTGTGTAATTGCAGGGTGATAAAGGAGGAGAGAGGGTCCTGCAGAAGAAATGGACAACTTTTTTGAAAGCTCAGCTCCTCTGTTCATTACCCGAAGATGGCTTTCCTTTTAACATCATTCAAGACATGTTTGTCTTGACACCCAGTAAGGGGGACTGGAAGAGCACTGTGTTCTATGGAGTTTTTACCTCTCAGTGGTATGAATTTGTTGTTTAATGACGCACGTAACTCAGTTAAATTTTATTTGTATACTGCTTTTAACAATAGAAATTGTCACAAAGCAGCTCCAAGGAATTTAAGAATATATGGGAATAGGGAAATGAAAAATGTAAGAAAATATCTATAAATTCTTGTTTTAAAGTTCTAGTTTGTTCCTAATGAGCAAGCCGGTGGCAATGTTGGCAAGAAAAAACTCAACAGGAAAACTGATCTTAATTTGGGTGATGGTATGACCACAAATCAGTCTGTGCTGTATCTGTGTGCTATAAGACTAAGAGTTCAGTAAAATGGGAAAGGTGGTCAAGTTAATATAAAGTCCACACTTCCTGCCTTCCACTGTTAGGGTACAAACTGTTTTTGGTATTTTTAGTCCTCAATTATTTAGTCACAAGCCATCACAGAAAAACTGCCTGCATCAGCCCAGTCCAAGTTCATCTACATGGTTATTGAGTAGAACCATCCTCAGTCTCTATATACATCCCAAACAGCATCCAGAGGCCCCCAATTGACAAGAACTCTATTCAGAAGCATGGCACCAGGATGTGTCCAACAGGTCTGGAGGGCAGAAGGGGTTGGTATTGCTGGCGACTCAGGTGCCATGTTTAGCTCGGCAGAAATAGATTGAAAAAGGAAAAAACAGTTAGATGTGCTAGCAGTAGTGTAGAATGTGTACAATGTAGTGCAGAATGCAAGCAGGGACTCCTGCAGGACCAACTATGCTGACTAAAAGGTAACCGATAAAAAACTTACTGACAAATGTGAATAATAGCATATTATTTTGCACAATGATGCATCCGCACCAATCAGCCATAAAATTATAATGACTGACAGGTGATGTGAATTACATTGACCACCAATTATGCACCAGTAAACTGGTGACATGGTCATGGTCCCCGAAGGTTCACCCTTACTCACGGAGACCATGACAAAAAGGTACCAGAACACCCAGTATACTACAGCCCACTACACACGGGGCACAGCAGACAAAGAGCTAAAGGGCGGTCTGGCCTTCAAACTATGCAGATTATAATTCAATCAAGCACCCATGAGATGCGCTGGACAATCAAGTTTCATCCACGGAGGCCCCACCCCACAATACCCCACTTGCTGTGGGATCTACTGACAACAGACTGTCACACCACAGCACACTTCCAAAGGCCCTGTGGAGCCAAGCCCCAAGGGGCTATTGTCATTCCAGTGGTACAAGGGAAACCCAAATCCTACGTAGATTTTATGTTGATGGATACAATGGTATGACTGATCAGTGTAAATGTAGACTAATTGCATATATTAATGCAATATATGAATATAGAATGGATTCATTTTACTGTTTAACAAATTTTATAAATATTACTTGTTTGTATAGACTCGCTTAGGTCTGTGAATGCAGGTTTTGTGTTCACCAAGTTTGTTTCATCTCCATGTGAAATTTAGGAGTGGTCAGCATAGGTCGGGATCACAGTACAAGATTACAACTATTTATGTTAAGCTGCTATTTGACAATATCCATTGTTAAAAGCACAAACAAATTAAGGTTTTATATGCATCTTTGCAGGTACAAAAGGACATTGGGAAGCTCAGCTGTGTGCACCTATACCATGAGCCAAGTGGAAGAGGTGTTTAATGGTCGTTATCAAGAGGTTAACAGAGAAACACAGCAGTGGTACACCTATAATCACCCAATCCCAGAACCTAGACCTGGAGCGGTATTTACTTTCTTATCAGAAACATTGTATTGTTTTTTTTTTTGTAATAAATAATGGAATTTAATTATTTGACTAACCCTTTAAACAATCATAAGACTTCATTTACATTACACATGGATGAATTTGTGGGTATTCTTTCATTAAAAAAGGGGAAAAAAACAAATGGCACAAAACTGACAAAAGTTTTAAATAAATAATATAATAATAATGTAATTAAAATCAATCATTGCTTTTGAATTGTTATTCAAGAGAACAGTTTAAAAAAACAGCCAGGAGCCGTGTCAGAGCAGATTGGTCGCAGTCAAGTTTATACTCCAATGGCTTATCCTGTTGTGCCTACAAAACTGGTGAAAAAAAGATTTAACCTGGTTATGGTTGAGCACCAGGTTTTATTTTTGTTACCTTATTTCACCCCTAATTTTTAGTCCAAATTTTAGTCCTTAAATTTTAGCTTCATGTCTTTCCTTTTCTACAGTCTATGTTGACATTCTTGTGTTTAATGGGTCTCTCCAGCTTGCAAAATTTTTATGAAATCTTTTTAATGGTTTTATATAATCATTTATAGTGTATTTGTCACTTCACCAATCAAACCAGTCAATGTGGTTCCCTGTGTCAGACCAAATACTTATCTTGGCTGTGCAGTTGGCTTCTGCAAACTGTTTGTGGCTTGGCCTTCTCCGTTCAAGTTTTACTGCTATGTGCTACTGTTTTCTTATGTTTCTTATCCTGAATCTACCACAGTACATCTGTGAAAATCCACTTCTTGTGCTAGTGGTTCCTTCATTCTAGTACTTCTTTGCATGATGATGACTGCCTCTTTAATCTTCTGTCACTTGCTGTCTAAATCTGTCTGCAGTTCTTCAAAACAATCTTTTGGAAGGCTTGAAATTTGTTGTTGATGGTCAATGTAAACTCCTCTTTGGTTGGTTTGTCCTTCAAATGTCCTATGTTAAACTTCACAAGCTGGGGCAACTCTCCTCTACAATTCTTGCATGTAGCAAATGTTTGTGTTGCTCAGACCTACGCTTTCAACCCCTGTAGTTACAGTGGGGAAAATAAGTATTAGATCCCCTCCCGATTTTGGAAGTTTGCCCACTTACAAAGAAATAAAGGGTCTATAATTTTTTTCATAGGTTTATGGTAAAGGATTGAGACAGAATATCGACCAAAAATCCAGAAATAGCACATGATACAAATGTTATAAATTGATTTTCATTTCAATGAGGGAAATAAGTATTTGATCCCCTACCCAACCAACAATAATTCTGCCTCTCACAGACTGGTAATGTGCTCTTGTGGTACACATATTGATTTATGAAGGTGCTCCTAACAGCAATGTGGTATGTGTATAAAAGACACCTGTCCACAAAATCTCTATCTTCCATTTAAACCTCACCACCATCGGCAAGACCAAAGAGCTGTCAAAGCAAGCCAGGAACAAGATTTTAGACCTGCACAAGGTTGGGCTACAAGGCCATCAGCTAGAAGCTTGATAAGAAGGAGAGAAATGCTGGAGCGATTATTTACAAATAGAAGAAATACAAAGTATCCATTAATGGCCCTTAGTCTGGAGCTATATGTGAGATTTCCCCTCATGGAGTAAGAATTATCATGAGAAAAAAGAGGAACCAGCCCAGGACTACATGGGAGGAGCTTGTGAATGATCTCAAAACAGTTGGGAGCACAGTCACCAAATAAACCATTGCATGGATTGAAATCCTTCAGTGCAGCAAGGCCTCCCCTCCTCAATAAGACCCGTCTGAGGTTTGCCAATGAACAGAGAAAGATTGGGATAAACTGCTGTGGTCAGATAAGACCAAAATTGAGCTCTTTGTCATCAACTCGACTCGCTGTTTTTGGAGGAAGAATAATGCTTACTATGACACTATGAACACCACAGTCCCTACAGTCAAGCACGGAGGTGGAAACATTATGCTTTGGGGCTGTTTCTCTGCTAAAGGTCAGATTGACTTTTCTGCACTGAGGGGCCAATGGATGCGACCCTTTGTGGGTTGAAGATGGGTTGTGGATGGGTCTTCCAGCATAAAAATGACCCCAAACATACTGCCAAGGCAACTAAGGAGTGGCTCAAGAAAAAGCACATTAAGGTCATGGGGTGGTCTAGCCAGAATTCAGACCTTAATCCAATAGAAAATTTATGGAGAGAGCTGTAACTTCGAGTTGCCAAGCAACAGGCAAAAACCCTTAAACATTTAAGAAAATCTGTAAAGATTAGTGGATCAAAATGCATCCCAAGATGATTGCCAGCAAGGGTTTCTCTACCAAGTAATAAGTCCTGTTTTGCTTGGGGATCAAATACTTATTTCCCTCATCGAAATGCAAATCATGTGCTTTTTTTGGATTTTTGGTTGATATTCTCTCTCAATACTTTACCATAAACCTATGATAAAAATTATAGACCCTTAATTTCTTTGTAAGTGGGTTTTTACTATTGTGTAATTAAAATGGGCTTATATATATTGTGTGAAAGTTAAACCTCCTTCATGCTAACTTTTTGTTCTTTATCCTTCCCTTTCTAGTGCATTACTAATGCAGTTCGGGCTCAGGGCATCTTTTCCTCACTGCACATGCCTGATAAGGTGCTAAACTTTGTGAAGGATCACTTCTTAATGGATGGTGTAATTCGCAGCCAGCCACTGCTGGTTAAACACAATGTCCAATATATGAAAATCACTGTGCATCATGTCCAGGCTGTACACCGGGGCTACAATGTGCTTTTTTTGGGTACAGGTGAGTTTATTCTATTATTTTAGTAGTAGTATTTTTTAAATAAAAAATATTATTTTTATTATAATTAACAATAAAACATACTATTAATTATTAATTAAAAATAGTATTAAAATTTCAGTAATCTATTTCTTTTTTAGCAATGCTATTTGTAATGCACACAACGGATTATACTGTTAAATGTGTGTAAATAGGACTCCTGTTTGTAGTATTTTACCTGTCACTTTTTCCAGATGATGGCAGACTTCACAAAGCCATTAACTGCAAGGGCAAGATGCACATCATTGAGGAGCTAACACTTTTTCTAGGACTGCAGCCTATACAGCACATCAAACTAGATGATGAAAAGGTATGGACGTTTGTTTTATGATGCAAAGGCTCTATAAATTAACACGCTTAGATATTATCTTCTTCTGTAGAGAGAACTAGGCTTGGCTCTATTGGGTGCCATTGCTTCATCTGTTATTTCTACTTTGGCATGTCTGCAGTTGTGTATGTACAGTGCTTCCGGAAAATATTCACAGTGCTTCACTTTTTCCACATTTTGCTATGTTACAGCCATATTTTAAAATTGATTATCTTATAAATTATAAATCTTTTTCTAAAAAAATTACAAACAATACCCTATAATGACAATGTGAAAGAAGTTTGTTTGAAATCTCTGCACATTTATTAAAAAAAAGAAAAAACATATGTACATAAGTATTCACAGCCTTTGCCATGCACATCAGAGCACAAACCAAGCCAGGAAGTCCAAGGAATTGTCTGTAGACCTCTCAGACAGAATTGTGTCAAGGCGCAGATCTGGAGAAGGGTACAGAGATTTTTCTGCAGCATTGAAGGCCCAGATGAGCACAGTAGCCTCCATCATCCATAAATGGAAGAAGTTTGGAACCAGCAGGACACTTACTAGGGCGTTTTTTTTTTTTTTTTAGATTTTTTTTTTTTTTTTTTTATAATTATATATATATATATAATAAAAAAAAAGATTCAACAAACTTCCTCCATGTTGTCATTATGGGGTATTGTTTGTAGAATTTTGAGGAAACTAATGATCTATTTTGAAATAGGGCTGTAACATACCAAAATGGAAAAAGTAAAGCGCTGTGAATACTCCCCGGATGCACTGTGATTACAACTATTTTTCAGTTGTCGTTCTAAGTGAAAAGATATTTAGTTCATATTCAGGTATTTACTCTCTGATAGTCATAAGCATCCTAGACTCAAATTTGCTTGTTGATTTAATGTGTGTTATCTCCTTTGGATCAGGGTGTGCTGTTTGTGTCCTCTTACTCTGAACTGGTGGAGATTCCTCTTGCTAACTGCTCAAATCACCGGAGCTGTGGAGAGTGTATACTCACCAGAGACCCTTACTGTGGCTGGGCAGGGGGAAAGTGTGTTGATGTCAGGCAGGCATCATCTAAAAGGTTAGCGGAGTAAAAGAAAAAAAAACTACATACTGATTAGATTTTTTAAAATCAATACGTTAATATCACAGTATACACTGAGTGTATGAGCATGCATACTCTGTTATTATAGTTAAATAGTACCGTGGAACCTTGGATGTGTAATGTGGCCTGCGAGTGTTTTGCAAGATGAGCCAAATTTGTTAATGAATTATGAGCGTCACTTAATCACAGTTGAGCCAACATAAACATATTTATTTAATTTTAAATATTCATCAACAACATTAGTAAATACTATAGTACTACAGAGTAGAATAACGTTATAATGAATACCGGAATCTAGAGTATCCACAACCCATACTCACTTTCCACGTCACCATGGCATACAAAGCCTGGATAAATACAGTCCATCCACACGTACAGTCGAGGCATTTCAAAATGACCAAGATCAGTACTGTAAGCTTCATTCTCAAGACATCAGGACAGTCTGCTGGACGTCCCAGAGCTCTGATTAGACTCCAAAAATAAAAATGATTAATGATAGCAATTTAATCAGACTTAATAGTTGGATTTGACTTTTCTTTTTGTTTACTGTATGGGGTAGTATGTCTGCAGTTTTATCGATAAATCTGCTCATATCTGCGCATGCGTTTATCAGCCTTTTTATCAAAAAGCTGGGTCTTAGTGCTTGCAGAGTTTATGTGTAAGGCAGAGTGTGTGTGTGTGTGTGTGTGTGTGTGTGTGTGTGTGTGTGTGTGTGTGTATTCACCCAGCAGAGGAGACGATTACTTACAATTCCGCAGCGCAAGAGAGAGAAAAAACGTTGGCTCAGTTGAGATCACGTGACGCTCGGCGTCAAAACAAGAAGTGCATGCGTGATGCATGATACTCAGTACTCGTAAACCAAGACGATGTTTTTTTTTTTTTTTAATGTAAAAATTTATTAAAAATCGTAAATCGGGTTACACGTAATCCGAGGAGTCACTGTGTATGTATATGTATGTATATATATATGAAAAAATATATCTATTGGGTATCAAAGTTTGGTATCCAAAGTAAGAAAGTATGCTTATTCTGTTCATCACTGGAATGGGTCCTAATGCGTCCTATTCTTGTTAATTTTACAGTAAAATTTTCCAAGATATAGAAGATGCCAACATAGCCACATGTGATGAAGCTATACCAAGGTCCCACTCTGCACAACTGCCATCCATACGTGAGTGAAATCAAGAATCACTTAAAATGTTATTCTCTTTTTTTGTGTTTGTTTGTTTGTTTTATATTTAGTTGAGGACTAAACTCAATGTCCAGGCATAAATGAAACTGATAAACCAACAGCAGCAGAGATCTATATGCTATAAAGTATTGAAGCAAAAACAGATCTAGCATTACTAACATACTGTAAATAACCTTACAATGTAAAGTGTATAAATAATACTTTAAATAAGTCAAGAAGGGACATTTATTTGTCTTATTGGGGAAGTTTTTTTAATTGTTACTTGTAATTTACTTTACCCACAGGTATTCTTCCTTGTCAAGTAATCAGAATCCCAGCAAACACATTTCAGGTGCTGCCATGTAAGTTGCGCTCTAACTTGGCTGAAAGACGATGGAAGTATAGCAAGGGTGCTGGACGATTTCTCTATCCAAGCTCTGAAGGAGGGCTAGTAGTAGTGGCCCAAACAGACAGGGAGGAATCCTATGAATGCTGGTCAGTTGAAAACGGCTTTTGGCAGCTCCTGGCCAATTATTGTGTTAAGGCAGAGCCACAACATGTGAGTACCATGCTGATCGGTAGCATACACACTCCGCTGGTTCCCAAAGAGGAGCCAATGATCCTTCCAGGTGAAGCTCGCTCATCACGGATAGAGACCAAAACCTACTGGAGTGAGCTGATTGTAGTATGCACACTGCTGGTCTTCTGCCTCCTTGTCTTTTCTGTGTTTGTGATCTACCGGGATAAGGACCGAATTAAATCCATGTTAAAGCAAAGCGAGTGTCCCAACATTCAGCAGAGAAAGGTACAAATGGCTGGAAAGCTCACTGAAAGCCTACCCACGAATGGCCACAATGCACCTTCCCCAATGCCAGACCAAAAGGGCTACCAGACATTGCATGAAAACCTCTTCTACAATACATCACCACAAGAGTTTTCCATATCTGAGAACAGCAAAGGTTTCTCAGAATCAGAACACCGCCCCTTGCACCGTAAGGACACCCATGTAGAGATATCACCCACCTGCCCATGTCCTCGAGTACGGCTCGGCTCAGAGATCAAAGATTCCCACATTTGAGACTACATATGCAAATGGCAACTTGAGAGTGAATGTTGAGGGAAATGATGTTGAGGGAAATGGCAGTGCCACAAAGACTTGAAAACTATATTTCTGTTGAAACTTTCAGGCAATGTTTGTATTATTTTCTTTGCACTTTTTCCCCTACTTATGTCTTTGTGATGTCCATATTCTCTCAGTCACTGGTAGTATGCATTTCATGGGACACAAATGAGAGAAAAACTAAATTATGATTCTTGAAAAAAACATTTAAAGCTAAATAATCCCATGAATATGGTGTGCTGATGTAATGCCAGTGGAACATTTGTCATATGTTGCATCCGTTGTCTGTTGGCATTCCTGTTAGTTATGGGATTCCCTCAGGGATTACTATCCTCACCCACACACATCAAGCTTTATTTTGCCGTTTGATGATTAATTTTACCACTGCAGGGTTTTAGAAGGCTATACAGTGACAGAAGGCTACATGTAGTAGTGTTGTAAACCAGCAAAGTGTAATTGGTGCAATGTGAACAAGTTTTGACTAACAAACCTCACAATATATATGCAAGGCTGAAATACGTCATCATGTCCTCCCTACAAATCAACTGTATTATGCAAACCACTGGGAATCTATTAGGAATTGGATTACTGTTGAGAAAAGCCAGCATTGGCACATAGCCAAATGTTGGTACTGCCTCTTACAGCAAATACACGTACAATCAAGTATTTAAAAAAGCTTGAGGTAATATGGTACAGTGAGGTGGTATTAATGCAAATTGGGAACAGGATATAAGGTGGCGCATGGTACAGGTCGAGCATTATGTAAAAAATTCAGGCTGTGAATGGAAAAAAATCAAGAATCTAAAAGTGGAAGAAATTTACAGCTTATGATTATTAAAGATAAGTGACGCACCAGTGTTGGGAATGAAATATAAAATTTGAGAGATAGTTAATGTAGACACTGGTGGTTACCATTATCAATAATAGTATACCCATTTTAAGAATCTGACTTGTAGTCCTTTGTGCCAAATTTTCTTAATGTAAATCAATAATCATTTGTTGTATTGCAATGTGGCACAAAAATTGTTTAAAAAAAAAACTAAACTATTAACTTTTTAGTTTAAGTGCAAAGTCATCATTATTGTGGGCTAAAATATTGGGAGATTTATCTGGACTGTATTTCATTGCTGTTTACCTTTTGAAAGTTAAAGATTCCTGGATATTCGTCTTGTTTCTTCAATGACTTAACTACTAAGACCAGTATGTTTAAAAACTAAAACAGAACTCGGTAGACTTAAATGTTGTTGTTGGTCTTTCGGCTGCTCCCGGCGAGGGGTTGCCACAGAGTCCGCACTACAACTTGGCACAGGTTTTACGCCGGATGCCCTTCCTGACACAACCCTCCCATTTTATCCGGGCTTGGGACCGGCACTGCATTCAGTGGCTGGGCATGGCAGGCGAAACACCTACCACTGAGCCACCAGTGCCCCTAAATAATAGTATCAAATCATAACACACCATCTCATTAAAAATTAATTTGGAATGAACGAATGAATGGGTTCATGGTTAAAAATTACATCCAACATCGGGGACTGAAGCATTGCCGCCTTGCACATCCAGGGTTCGGGTTAGATTCCTGACTAGGCTTGATTCCCGTCTCTGTGTGCATGGAGTTTGCATGTTCTCCCCGTGCTTGGTGAGTTTCCTCCGGGTACTCCGGTTTCCTCCCATAGTTTAAAGATTAGGCTAATTATCATTCCCAAAATTGCCTGTAGTGTGTATGTGTATGTGCCCTGCGATGGATTGGCACCCTGTCCAGGGTGTACCCTGCCTCGTGCCCTAAGCCTCTTGGGATAGGCTCTAGGTCCCCACGACCCTGAATACAGGATAAAGCGGTTTAGAAGATGAGTGAGTATGTGATAGGGGACTGAAAATCTTCCAAAGAACTTTCTATTGCACCACTTTGAACATATAATGTAAAAACACAATGTCATTTGTCTTGTAAGAGCATGCAAATATTTGTTCAATGGACTTTTCAGAAAGTATTCCAAAACAGAATTATTTAATTTTTTTTCTTGTTTATTTTTACAAAATGTTTATAAATGACTTAATTTAATATGTTGTGGAAAAATGTAGCTGTGTGCGCGCTAGTGTCCTGTTGATTGACTGCTGTTGTGATAATGGGTGTATATGTATAAAATATTTCCACAGAATGTTAACATAAATGAGGCTGTTAAATTCCCAATTTATGTAAAAATTTTGGCTGCCATAAATCTGTTGACAGTTCAGTATCAAGATTTTTTTTATGTGAATCCAGGATCATGTTCCTTGTCGTATGAAACAAAGCAATTCAGATTTATTTATATAGCGCTTTTAACAAGGGTCATTGTCACAAAGCTTTATAGAATCAAAATACTTATGAAAATGAGTTTGAAAAGTAAGGAAGCACAGTGGAGCCACCAATTGTGCAAGTTCTCCTACTTAAAAGGATGAGAGAGGCCTGGTTTGGTCACCTACAAACAAGCAAGATTTCTGGCTCTCACAGACCTGTAACTTTTTATTTAAGAGGCTCCTCTGTCCTCCACTCGTCACGTGTATTGATGGCATCTATTATCAGTATAAAAGACACCTGTCCACAACTTCAAACAGTCACACTCCAAACTCCACAAAAATCCCAGAACCACACGGGGGGACCTAGTAAATGACCTGCAGAGAGCTGGGACCAAAGTAACAAAGGCTACCATCAGTAACACACTGCGCCACCAGGGACTCAAATCCTGCAGTGCCAGACGTGTCCCCCTGCTTAAGCCAGTACATGTCCAGGCCCGTCTGAAGTTTGCTAGAGAGCATTTGAATGATCCAGAAGAGGATTGGGAGAATGTCATATGGTTAGATGAAACCAAAATAGAACTTCATGTTTGGAGAAAAAATGCTGAGTTGCATCTAAAGAACACCATACCTACTGTAAAGCATGGGGGTGGAAACATCATGCTTTGAGGCTGTTTTTTTTTTTTTTTGCAAAGGGACCAGGACGACTGATCCGTGTAAAGAAAAGAATGAATGGGGCCATGTATAGTGAGATTTTGAATGAAAACCTCCTGCCATCAGCAAGGGCATTGAAGATAAAACGTGGCTGGGTCTTTCGGCCTGACGATTATTGAAAACACACTGCCCGGGCAACGAAGGAGTCACTTAGTAAGAAGCATTTTAAGGTCCTGAAGTGGCCTAGCCAGTCTCCAGATCTCTACCCCATAGAAAGTTTTTGGAGGGAGTTTAAGTCTGTGTTGCCCAGCGACCGCCCCAAAACATCAAAAGGAATGGTCCAAAATACCAGCAAAAGGGTGTGAAATCCTTGTGAAGACTTACAGAAAACGTTTGACATCGGTCATTGCCAACAAAGGGTATATAACAAAGTATTGAGATAAAATTTTGTTATCGACCAAATACTTATTTTCCACCATAATTTCCAAATAAATTCTTTAATAATCCTACAATGTGATTTTCTGGATTTTTTTTTTTTTTTTTTGTCTTTCAGAGTTGAGGTATACCAATGAAGAAAATTACAGGCCTCTCTCATCTTTTTAAGTGGGAGAACTTGCACAATTGGTGGCTGACTAAATACTTTTTTGCCCCACTGTATGTATAAATAATAATTATCAGATTGTCCCTGATGAGCAAGCTGGGACAGTGACAAGGATAAACGCCCCTGAGATGACCAAAACCTTGAGAGGAACCAGACACAACAAGGAATCCATGTTATGACCATAATGGATCAGCACTCAGAGTGTGTCTTAGAAGGCTGGAAGTTCAGTATTACAGCACCGGTGTTCAAGTTAAGTCCACTTTCATTATTGGAGGCTCAGGTAAAAAAACATTTGTGGGACTGCCGTCACAAGTCATCAGAGACAGCTGCCTGCATCAGCCGAGTCCAAGACCATCTTCAAGGTCAAGTGGGACCATCCCAAAGCAGACCATACAGGGCCTCCATGCATCATGATCTCCAACCTGAAGTGCGGCAACAGGATAAGTCAGACAGGTCTGCAAGGGGAAGAGCTCACTGTTTTTCACATTTATCGGGTACATGTTAACAGTGACAGGTGGCATTTCACAAATAGCCATTCCACTTACTCTTTTCATCTTTAGAGGTAGAATTTTTTAGGCAAAATTTCTTTATATTTTACTACTTCCTCCGCAGGTAGAAACGATCTCAATAATTTAGAGAGAAATTCAAAGGACCCCTGGGTGTCTGTAAATAATAATTAGCAGAATGAACTAATTTAGGTTAATTTGTGGCTAAGTTTGTTATGTTGGTATAGAAAACTTCTAAGGCATTAAATTTGTGTCCACGTTTTTCTACAATGGTCGGATCATGATTATAAATAACCGCAACGCCTCTTTTACTGGTTAGGTGAGGCTGATCTATGTAGCTGTATTCAGGAGCTCTAGCTTCACTTAATGCTATATACTCATTAGATTTAATCCACGTTTTTGTTAAACACATTATATCAAACTCCTGATCAGTGTCAGTTTTATTAACAATAAGCACTTAGATATGGGAGATCTACTGTAACAGTCCTAGCTTCATCTCGAAGGCATCTTAGTACATTTTTGTTTAGGTCATGAAACAGGCACAGTCTCAATACGGTGGAACCTGATTGATGACTCAGTGCAGCTAGGAGATGTATGTTTGTCTGCTCCTTGGCCCAGGCTCTGGATAGTCACCGGTTGACTAGGCCTGTTCTGAGACTGAATATACACACAGAGTGGCCTAAAAAATGCATACACAGCATCAATGATGTATACACACACAAACATATTTCTTTTTATTTGTCTTTCGGCTGTTCCCTTTCAGGGGTCGCCACAGTGAATCATCTGCTTCCACCTAACCCTATCCTCTGCATCCTTTTCTCTCACACCAACTAACTTCATGTCCTCTCTTACTACATTCATAAATCTCCTCCTTGGTGTTCCTCTAGACCTCCTGTCTGGCAGTTTCAACCTCAGCATCTGTCCTCTACAGCATCTGTCCTCTGAACATGTCCAAACCTGGGTTGTCCCACTGATGAACTTATTCTCGATCATATCCATCCCTGTCACTCCCAAAGAGAACCACAACATCTTCAGCTCTGCTATCTCTAGCTCAGCTCTGCCTCCTGTCTCTTCTTCAGTGCTACTGTCTCTAAGCCTTAAACCGCCTTTCCACACTCTCCATTGCTTTGGAGTGTTGACCCTAAGTACTTAAAGTCCTGTACCTTCCTTACCTCTGCTCCCTGTATCCTCACCATTCCTCTTGGGTCCCTCTCATTCACACACATGTATTCCGTCTTGCTGCGGCTAACCTTCATTCCTCTGCTTTTCAGAGTATATCTCCACCTCTCCAAATTTTCCTTTTCCTGTTCCCTGCTCTCGCTACAAAGCACAATGTCATCTGGAAACATCATTATCCATTGTCCTGTCTAACCTCATCTGTCATCCTGTCCATTACCATAGCAAACAAGAAGGCTGATCCTTGATGCAGACCCACCTCCACCTTGAACTCTTCTGTCACACCTACAGCACATCTCACCACTGTCTTACAGCTCTCATACATGTCCTGCACCACTCTAACATACTTCTCTGCCACTCCAGACTTCCTCATACAACATCACAGCTCCTCTCTCGGCACCCTGTCGTACGCTTTCTCTAAATCTACAAAGACACAATGCAACTCTTTATTACCTTCGCTGTACTTCCTCACCAGCATCCTCAAAGAAAATACTGCATCTGATGTACTCTTTCTAGGCATGAAACCATATTGCTGCTCACAAATGCTCACCTCTGCCCTTAACCTAGCTTCCACTGCTCTTCCCCACAGCTTCATTGTATGGCTCAAAAGGCTTTATGCCTCCGTAATTGCCACAGCTCTGTACATCTACCTTGTTCTTAAAAACCGGCACCAATACACTTCTCCTCTGGAATCCTCTTACAGAGCTTGTTAAACAAACTAGTTAGAAAGTCTACTGCCACCTCTCCTAAGCACTTTAATACATCCACAGGTATGTCATCAGGACCAACAGCCTTTCCACTCTTCATCCTCTTCCACGCCCTTCTCACCTTACTGTTGCTAATATTTGCTACTTCCTGCTCTACAACTTCCGTCACCTCTTCTACTCTTTGTTTTCTTTCATTTTCCTCCTTTACAACTCTTTAAAGTATTCCTTCCATCTTCCCATCACCCTCCTGGCATCTGTCAGTACATTTCCATCTCGATGTTTAATCACTCTAACCTGCTGCACATCCTTCCCATCTCTATCCCTCTGCCTCTCCAACCTGTACAGATCCACTTCTCTCTCCCTACTGTCCAGCCTAGCACACAAGTCCTCATATGCCCTTTGCCACCTCTACCTTCACCTTATGCTGCATCTCCCTGTACTCCTGTCTACTCTCTTTAGTCCTCTCAGTGCCCCACTTCTTACAGTGGCTAGCCTCTTTCCCTGTATACACTCCTGGATTTCCCCGTTCCACCACCAAGTCTTCTCATCCACTTTTCCCTTACCTGATGATACACCAAGTACCCTCCTACCTGTCTCCCTGATCACATTGGCTGTAGTTGTCCAGTCAACTGAAAGCACCTCCTGACCACCGAGAGCCTGTCTCAACTCCTTCCTAATAAACTACTCAACATTCTTCCTTTTTCAACTTTCACCACTTTGTCCTCTGCTCTGCATTTGTCCTCTTCACCTTTCTCACCACCAGGGTTATTTTACACACTACCATCCTGTGTTGTCTGGCTACACTCTTCCCTAACAACACTTTGCAGTCACTGATCTGTTTCAGATTACAAAGTCGACACAAGATGTAGTCGACCTGAGTGCTTCTGCCTCCACTCTTATATGTCACCCTATGTTCCTGCCTCTTCTGGAAGAAAGTATTCACTACTGCCATTTCCATCCTCTTCGCAAAGTCCACCACCATCTGTCCTTCTACATTCCTATCCTGAAGACCAAACCTGCCCATCACATTTTCATCACCTCTGTTCACTTTCCCAACATGTCCATTGAAGTCTGCACCAATCACCACTCTCTCCCCTCTGGGGATGCTCTGCATCACTTCATCTAACTCTCCCCAGAATTTCTCCTACTTTTCTAACTCACACCTGTGGGGCATAACCACTAACAACATTAAACATCACCCCTTTAATTTCCAGCTTCACACTCATCACCCTATCTGATACTCCCTTCATCTATAAAACATTCCTTACAAATTCCTTTTTTAAAATAACTCTTACTGCATTTCTTTTCCTATCCACACCATGGTAAAACAATTTGAACCCTGCTCCTAAGCTTTTAGCCTTGGTCTCCTGGACGGACAGTATATCCACCTTCCTTCTCTGCATCATATCATCAACTTTCTTGCCTTTCCTGTCATAGTCCCAACATTCAAGTCCCTACTATCAGTCCTTAACTCTTGCCTTTCATTTCTCTCTCTGCTTTCGAACACGTCCTTCTCCTCTCCTTTTTTCGACCAACAGTAGCCCAATTTCCACCGGCACCCTGTAAGTCAACAGCACCGTTGTTAACCCGGGCCGCAACCAATCTGGTATGGAAGTGATCTTTGTGATTTACATCATTGATTTGGTAAATGTTTTACGACAAATGCCCTTCCTGACACAACCCTCTGCATTTATCCAGACTTGGGACAAGAAGACACTAGAGACACAAGTGTTTATTTTGTTTCATTTTTGTTGATTATGGCTTGATAATGAAATCAACATGAAAACACAAAATTCAGTATCCCAGAAAATTTGAATATTGTAAAAAAATCCAATATTGGAGACTCATGGTATCGCACTCTAATCAGCTAATTACTTCAAAATACCTGCAAAGGTTTCCTAAACCTTTAAATCATTTTATATCATCTTTAAATCATCTTTTTAGATGAAAAAAAATTTTGCATTTCATTTGGAAATCAAGATCTCAGAGTTTGGGAAAAATAGAGGAGAGATACAGAATCCAAGTTGCTTGAGGTCCAGTGTAAAGTTTGCACAGTCTGTGGTGTTTGGGGAGCCATGTCATCTGCTGGTGTTGATCCACTGTGTTTCATCAGCTCCAAGGTCAGTGCACCCATCTATCAGGAAGTTTTAGTTTTAGTGCACTCCATGCTTTCCTCTGCTGACCACCTTTATGGAGATGCTGATTTCATTTTCCAGCAAGACTTTGTACCTGCCCACCCTGCCAAAAGTACTAACACCTGGTTTAAGTACCATGGTATCCCTGTGCTTAATGGAACAGCAAACTCACCTGACCTAAACCCCTATGGCGTACTGTGATGAGGAAAATGCGAGACACCAGACCTGACAGTGTAGAAGAGCTGAATGTCGCTATCAGGGCAACCTGGGCTTCCATAACATGTCAGCAGAGCCACAGACTGATCGCCTCCATGTCACGCTGCATTGCTGCAGTAATTCATGCAAAGTGAGCCCCGACCAAGTATTGAGAGCTGTATGTTTATCCTTTTCAGTAGTCCAACATTTTTGTGTTAAAAATCCCCCTTTTTTTCATTTATCTTAAGTAATATTCTAATTGTCTGAGATACTGAATTTTGGATTTTCATTAGCTATAAGTCATAATTATCAAAATGAAAGGAAATAAACACTTGAAATATATCAGTCTGTGTGTAATGAATCTGTGTAGGAGTTTCACTTTTTGAATTGAATATCAGAAATAAACTTTTTGATGATATTCTAATTTTTTGAGATGCACCTGTATCTTCTTAAGCTGTTTGTGTCTTCACAAACAAATTGACAAAAATAAAAGAGCTTTACAGAGCTGCATTCTGTGCTGCACCTGAACGTCTCACACACACAGTGCTGCTGCTATTGATCTGCTGCTCAACACACATTGCGAACTGCTGCAGTATCTCAAGTTTCTATTTGTGGAGTTGTAAATGATTACACCAGTTAAACTCGGTTACATGTAACAGTTCCTAAACAGCATTCAGTAATAATGGTTTGTCTGTCGCATACAACACACTGTCTGCATACAAACATTATGCTTTCTTTACTGCTGGATCGGGAACATACAGTATCAACCATGATGATATACCATGATATCTAAAGATTGCTTGAAGAGGAAGATGAGCACAGGCAGTTTTGATGTTGAGTCAAAAATTCTCCACTTGCTTGTTGTGAATATTCTTTACTGCTTTCCAGCACATATCATATCTCTTCCTCCCGCAGGCAATACACACCCAAATTTCTCTAGCCCACTCGCTCTGCTCACTTTTTATAGCTTCCTTAAACTCACTGCAACAGACGAAACAGTATGCCTTAAAGCTCGGAGCATTTGAGCCATCATTTGTTTTATCTGTTGATGTTTATATATATATATATATATACACACACTAGTATTGTGCAGTATAGAGTGACGTATACTTTTTTTGTAGATTGACAATATATATATATTTTTTTTAATTTTTTTTTAATACTGAATTTTGGGTTTTCATTAGCTGTAAGCCGTAATCTTTAAAATTAACAAACATTTAAAATATATAAGTATTTGCGTGTAATGAGTCGACATAATAAGCTTCTTCTTTTTAAATTGAATTACTGAAATAAAACAACTTTTCAAAGACATTCTAATTTATGAGATGCACCTTTATATGTCTGTGTATATGTATATAAAATTGGATTTTCTAAATGAAATTCTGTGTTTTGAGCTGTAGAAGACTAACCTGTTTGTTAATTCAGATCTAATAGGACAATTGTAGGTAGTGTTCATGTGTACTGTTAATTGGCTAAGCTAAAATTTATGAGCATGTAATTGATGTTTTTGCAATGTGATTTAATGCTAGATCTGTTTATGGGGAGTTATATACCAGGATGGTGCGGATCTAAGGGCTATTAATTGTGAATTGTGTTTTACGTAGATTTTTTTTCCCCCTGTAGCTGCCATCTTCCTCTTGCCAAAATATAAACAAAGACTTGAACAGGAAGCCCTAGCGCAGAGAGAGGTTGCACGCTAAACAGACCAATCGTTGTGTCGCTCTGCAAGGTGCATTGAATGATGCCAAAAGGGACATGTTCCTGTGCATCACTGATGACATCACCATGTTTACAAAAGCAGTTGTTAGATTTATCGGGAAACTAGTGAATGATACTGTCCAAAAGAAATACTATCCGAATGTTCCCTAGTTAGAACCCCTGGATAAAACCATCTGTGATGCTCTGAGGCCTTGCCGCCTGCCTACAATGCAGGACTTGTCTTTTGGGACAAAACTGCATCAAACAACTTATTTATGTGGCTTAAAGCAGTGCTACAGGAGGAAACTAGCTCCTCCAGAGTGACTACAGGAACTGGTGGCAGGGATGTGCTGAAAGTCAGAGGCTTTATGTTCTCAATAACTGATTCACTGAACCCATTATAGTTTGGATATCATTCAAAACAATCAACTCATGAAAACAAAGAAAATCAGTCTGTCACCTTCATCTTCAGTGGGTTTTTATTTATTTATTTTTTTAAATATTTTTAACTTTGTACATTAATACTGAAGACATTTAAGCTATAAAAGTACACATGAAATTATGTAGTTAACAATTGTTTTAGATTTTAAATTGTCCGAAGTAGCTACATTTATCATTGACAGTTAGAGAGAGAGAAAGAGAGCATTCTCTCATCAGAGTCAATAGTTAATTTATGAGTTATTTTATGATAACGATATGTGTTAATTTTTGAGTTAATCATAATGAATTAATCAGTTGTAGTGTGTAGAGGAAGGGTGGATCCAGAGTTAATAAACTTATTAGTGCTACTACAACTACTCTACTCTTAGTCCAATGAAGAGAAAGGAGAGTCCATTATTATTTTAAGATACTGAGGTCAGTCTAAAAATCTTCAGAACTTTAAATACATATCCAAATGCCGTTTCCAGTCTAAGCAAGTGACCAACATATTTTAACATCCACTGTTCAGAGGAGATTGCATGAGTCCGGTCTTCACAGTCAAATTGTGGCCGAGAAAACGTTAGTGTTTGCAAAGCTGTCATCAAAGCAAAAGGTGACTGCTAATCAAAAATATGAAAACATATTCGAGATCATTAAATGCATTTGATTATTTAAGCATCTAAAATATATCATTCTACATTTGTTCAGTCATCATAAATTCGGTATTAATATACAATATGGAATACAACCAAAATAAAGAAAAAGACATTGAACAAAAGGATGTGTCCAAATCTGATCATTTTTATATATATATATATATATATATATATATATACACTGTGTGCGGCATTAGTGACTCAGAAAGTCACTTACATAAATGGTAAGTTAAACTGTTTCAAATGTGGTTGGCAACAAATGAGTGTGAATGTTATAGAGATTAGATAGGTGTTTTTTAGCCCAGTGATGTCTGACGTCACTAACCACCAGCTGATGCATAAAAAAAGTTTTTTTTCTCTTAAGATTTTTTGAATATAAACAAAAGAAGTCTGGCTTCTAAACTAATATTAGCTATGTCTATTCATAACATTAGTTTGCAGAGTTTATTTGGCAGCTTGCAAAATTTAAAACATTTTCTACTTGAACAAAAGTGGAATTCTTCTGTGAACTCACTGAGCACTACTAATCCGTGTAATTATTTATACAGCTAATCATTTGGCTGGATTGCAATGCATACAATGACACAGATATGGGCAATCATATCTATTTGTCACATTAAACAAGAGAATGTGTAAACATGATTGTTGGTGCCACATGGGCTACCTTTAGTATTTCTATAACTGCTGAGATCTAATTTCTGATCAGTGTTTTTTACTTACAACAATCTAGAGTTTAATAAATAAAAAAGTTTAAGGAAGAAAATGTCCAATGGGCAGCAGGTCTCCAGATTTAAATGCCTTATTGATAGCTGTCAAGTCACACTGGCCAATCCGGTTCAAGCTGATATAAACGCTACACTAACTGAGCTAACCACTCAGTGTACAATTGTCATACAGATAAAGCAGAAATAATCTGAAAATAGCCAATATTAAGGAAGTCTGAGAAATTGCTAATAGGAAATAGCTGTCCATGGTGCTCCTCAATAGGTCACTTTAACAACCTGGGACCTGTCAAACCGTAGTCCAATGCCTTAACCACTGAGCTATCCCTGTCTTGTCTATAAATAAAATGAACAGCCATGATATAATGGTGATAATATAATAGTTAAATAATAGTGCAATAGTGAGGACTCCATGAACTTTTTTAATAATAAAATTGTAAATATTAGGCATAAAATTGAGGTTTTGAAACCGAACAATGTAATTGATGCAGATGTTAATCTAGCCATGTCAGATCAGAACCTAGAATACTTTACTCCCCTTGAAGAGAATGAACTAATTTCACTCATCTCTTCTGCAAATTTATCAACCTGTATATTAGATCCTGTACCGACACATTTTCTTAAACAGATAACAGAACCCCTGTTGAGAATAATTAATTATTCACTCAGCATTGGTTATGTTCCAAAATCTTTTAAATTAGCAGTTATCAAACCAATAATTAAGAAACCTGACCTCGACCCCTGTCAGTTGTCCAGTTACAGGCCAATATCAAACCTCCCCTTTATCTCTAAGATTCTGGTAAAGATAGTAGCGGAGCAGCTATGCTCATATCTACATAGAAATGGCATACATGAACTGTATCAGTCAGGATTTAGGCCTCATCACAGTACAGAGACAGCACTCGTTAAAGTAGTAAATGACATCCCATTGGCCTCTGATTAGGGTTGTGTAACTATGCTTGTATTACTCGACCTCAGTGCAGCTTTTGATACCGTTGATCACGCTATTCTTCTTTACAGATTAGAAAATGTAGTAGGAATTAAGGGTACAGCCCTCTCCTGGCTCAGATCCTATCTGACCCATCGTTATCAGTATGTAGACTTAAATGGTGATTATTCTGCATGTTCTCTAGTGGAGTTTGGCGTTCTGCAGAGTTCAGTTTTAGGTCCACTGCTTTTTTCCCTTTACATGCTTCCTCTGGGCAACATAACCCGTAAGCATGGTATTAGTTTTCATTGTTATGCTGACGATACAGTTATATGTCTCAGCAAAACCTGATGAGAAAAAACAGCTTACTAAAATTGAGCAATGTGTGCAGGACATAAGAAATTGGATGCTAATTAACTTCCTTCTGCTAAAGTCATAGGACCGCATACAGCTAGGAGTAAAATTTTAGATCACACCGTAACTTTAGATGGCCTTTCTGTTCCATCAAATGCAACAGTGAAAGACCTTGGTGTGATTATTGATTCCAGCCTTTCATTTGAAGCTCATGTAGATAATATTAGCAGGATAGCATTCTTCCACCTCAGAAATATTGCCAGGATAAGAAATTTATTGTCGCTAAACGATGCAGAAAAACTAGTTCATGCTTTTATCACCTCTAGGTTGGACTATTGTAATGCCTTACTGTCTGGTTGTTCAACTAGGTGCATAAACAAGCTTTAGCTAGTCCAGAATGCAGCAGCGAGAGTCCTCACTAGAACCAGAAGATATGAGCACATCACCCCTATCTTATCTTCACTGCATTGGCTCCCTGTGAAATTTCGCATTGATTTTAAAATACTACTCTTGACATATAAAGCATTAAATGGTCTCGCGCCGCAGTACCCGAGCGAACTGCTATTGTCTTATGATCCGCCACGCCTACTTCGATCAAAGGATGCAGGCTGCTTGTCAGTACCGTGTATTATGAAAAATACAGCTGGGGGCAGAGCTTTTTCTTACAAAGCCCCAAAATTATGGAATAGTCTTCCAAATAGTATTCGGGACTCAGACACAGTCTCAATGTTTAAGTCCAGGCTAAAAACCTATTTATTTAGCCAAGCATTTTTATAAATAGATTTGCCATAGGTAAAGGAGCAGATCTGGGGGACTCATGGACGTAGAGTATTATGGTGAACTGGTATGTTTAGATGCTGTCCTTCCCCACTCTCATTGATCACTCAGGTTTGCTGACGGTGAGGTGATTGGTTGCTTTACATCTCAGGAAGCCCTCATGTCTGTGTTTCCTTCTGGCTCTCCCTTTTAGTTATGCTGTCATAGTTAGTCCTGCCGGAGTCTCTGCTTGCACTCTACAGTTAATATACATTCACATTATACATTGTGTGACTGTGACCATACCTAACTGCCATCTCTCCTCTTCTTCTCTTTCCCCCCCTCTTTCTCTTTCCTCCTCTCTCCCCCTTTCACTCTTTCTCTCTTTCTGTCGAGCTACGCATGTCGTTCCTGGGCTGCCGGTGGTCAGGACTCCCTCTGCCCTCCGGACCTGTCTGACCCGTCCTGGTGCCCCGCTTCTGGCTGAGGGTCTCGTCACATGGATGCCCCGTGTGTCTCTCTGGGATGCGTCTGGTGTCTGGGAATGATTCTCTCTACCTAGAAAATGGTTCTGGCCTTGACTGGTGTTGGCAACTGTTTCTTTGGGGACTTGACAGTTCGATAGTTCAGGACTGGAACTTCCTACAAGTCTACCTGGGTCTTCAATAACTACCTGGACTCCATATTAACATCAATTAACATCAACTGTTATAGCTGAACTGCCTCCCACCCTACACACTGTATAAATGCAGATCATTTACTGCTTTCTGTTTCACCCAAATAAGGATGGGTTCCCTGTTGAGTCTGGTTCCTTTCAAGGTTTCTTCCTATAACCATCTCAGGGAGTTTTTCCTTGCCACTGTCGACCTCGGCTTGCTCACCAGGGACAAACTGACCATTTTGATTTGTACAAATTCACATTTCATACAAACTTAAATAATTCTTTTGATTGTGTAAAGCTGCTTTGCGGCAATGAAAATTGCTAAAAGCGCTATACAAATAAAAACTGAATGATATGGAGACAAAAACAGATGCAAATGCTTTGAGGTATTATTACAGCAGTGAGTGAAGAACTAGGCTCAGGTATGTGTGAGATTAGAAATTTAAGTTAATATGAGTGTGATAAACTTTGACTTTGATATTAGAAAGTGATTGGACACTTATTGTCTGATATGTCAATCCTTGAAAGGTGCCACTGTAAGAAGAATTTCAGAAAGGGGTCTGACTTTTGAAAATGTGTCATTTGTGGGATCCTCCTCTAGAAAATTAAATAAATAAATAAATAAATAAATAAATTAGCTAGCCCATACATTGAATGGGGAATTGGAAATAGGGAGGTCTGGGGTTCTTTTACAATCAGAGTTAAATTTGATGAGTGCCTTAAATTTGCACAGCTAGTTAAAGCACCTTAGTAGTCAGGTCACCCGCTCTTATTCGTTGAAACATTCCCAGGCACCCTGTGTTTTTAGGACTTTATTAATTAAGTACAAAAACATTTTTGATTTGCAAACATCAATATTGTACTAAGTCGGCACGGTGGTGTAATGGTTAGCATTGTTGCCTTGCACCTCCGGGGTCAAGGAGAGTGGGCCACAATTCCTTCACTGATGTAAATGACTCAATGCTTCTTATCGCAATCATTTGATGGCAGTTTTTGCAGCCAAGGGTTGCACTACCAGGAGCAATTCAGGTTCAGCAGCAATTACTTTTTTAATTAAGGCCACAGAGGTTTGGACAGCTTTTTTCATTTAAAAACTGCATTTTGGATTTGATTGTTTATATTTGTGTAATATAACATAATGTGGCCAAAAACCGTAACCGCCTAAGGAAATGAATTTCACAGTAAAATGTTGTCTCTGAGCCTTTTAATCACAAGAGGAATAACAGATTTTGTCTCAGACCAAATTTCCCAATAAGAAATTATGGAAACATTCGTTTCACAACTCAAAGATATTCATAAAAAATATTAAATATTAAGTACAAATAAAACAGAGAGGGGTTATTGTGTAGGATGACTTTTACACATACACACACACACAAATGTTGACTTTACTTGGACTGTAAACTAAGTTACTCACAATGCAAGATTCTGTTGCTTTGTGAAATATAACAGCGTTGTCTCTACGCCCTTAAATTCTGCCATTCTGTCAGCTGATTTTCACTTTCTTAAACTGTGAACTCTGTTTTCCGAAATTAGGATTATTCTCCTATGGGACAGCTTTACAGAACAGCCAGTTTCTGTCATTGGGCTCCCAGACTGATTAATTGAAGCCGATTAATTTCTTTCGCACCCCTAAATGCACACACATACAATATACCAGACATTTTATACATTTACTTACACACTGAAAATATTGTATAGAATTGGAGGGAGAGAGAGATTTCATGCCCCTTAAATTTTTCCACATTTGGTCATGTTACAATCACAAATGTATTTTAGACCTACTCAATGTTGCACATCATTTTAAAGTGGAAGATAAATAAATGTTTTTTAAAAATTTTTACTAATAAATATCTAAAAATGTACATGTAAAAATCAATCTAAGTGAAATATTTATAGCCTTTTATTTATTTATTTATATTTTTAATTACGGCTTATAGCTCATAAAAATAAAATAAAAAACCCACCAATATCAAAATATTACAATATTTCCTAAGCTCAATCAGAAAGGGATTTACAAGTATATCTTGCAAATTGCCACTTTCTTTTGTTGTTATTATTATTATTATTATTATTATTATTATTATTATTATTATTATTATTATTTCTATTCTACATTATTTATTATTATTTTGTAAAAATGCAGTGGGTAGCCCAAACCATAAATAATAGAAACAGCAAAAATTTTCAGATGGTGCATAATTCCAACCCTTACTCAGCAAAGATATGGGCCCAGTGTTGGCCTCTTGGTGGAGCCATAGTACAAGCATTTACATTTTTTATCTGCCTCAACAACTTTAATCTTTTCAGAACTATCAGAATTGATTTTTATATTACTTTTTTCATTCTGCCAAATTCGGCTGAATACTGCCCACTGTTTTCACCATGATACATGGGCTTTAAAAAAAAAAATATATATATATATATATATATATATATATATATATATATATATATATATATACACACAATAAAATGTATGACATGCGTAGATCTAGAGGTCATATGTTTAGGTGATTCTTATAATAAATCCAAGTGACTGTTTCTCGGGACCTATAAGTCAGATCAAGCTAAAATCTGTTATATTTTATCTCCTCTGCTAGTCTGGCCTAATGGTGATGTATGGCCTAAAAGTATGGCTGTCATCAGCCACACAGATTTTAACAGCCATTTAACAGCTTTACCCTGCCCTAAGATATTGGTACAAAACCGGAATAGTATATTTGCCCATGGACTTTCCAATCTCTGATCCAATCTCTCAGCTGCCCCTTTAGGAAGACTTTATTTGTTTGTTTGTTTTTGCCTTGGATTGCTTTTGTAAGTTTTGGGTTATTGTATGTGTACAACGAAGCACTGCCATCAATTTAACAGAAATGCTATTATATCTGAGCAGAAAGTATAGCTCAATACACTTAATTATTGATCCTGCTTCTGCTATCAGTAATCACATCATAAGTAAATGCCAAGGACTCAGTTCAGCGCACCCATACGAAGTGGTTTCAAAAAGTTTCTAAACTATTTTTGTACCATGCCAACAGATAGCAGAACAAGGTTGCAAGCACAGTCACAGAGAGCACCGACCAGTCAGTGTGCCAAAAGACATCATCCTGTGTACATCAGGAGCTGTGCAACTGGTGCTATTCTGACCACATCTCTGCTTCATTTCATCATGGACAGCGTTTTAGAACAAAAGAAGGAATGTGAAATTCTCATGAAACTGGGCAAATCTGCCACAGAGGCATTTGACATGATTCACGAGTGGAACTTGTGCGTGATGATCATCGGTGAACAATCCACAACATTGCTGCCATTGTTGGTGTGTCACACGAACAGTCCAGGCAATCCATCAGCGTGTCATGGATGACCTGTCCTTGATCTTCGACATGTCCTTCATGTTGAAGATCATTACTGGTGACAAAACTTGGGAGTATGGGTATGACTCTGAGATGAAGCAACAGGACGAGACCATCTTCCCCGTGAGCAAAAAAGGCGACGAGGTCCACAGCTCGACTAAGTTGTCCTGATATCACCTCGTACAACATACAAAATTTCCCTCTTCATGTTCTTCTTCTCGTTTTGTGTGTGTGTGCGTGTGTGTGTGCGTGTGTGTGTGCGTGTGCGTGTGCGTGTGCGTGTGCGTGTGTGTGTGTGTGTGATTTGCCAGGAACTGAAAGTTGATTTTGATGAAATTTGGTGTGCTGCAACAATGTGCTACTCTCTAACTGGATTGTTCATTACTACTATAATGCTTCAAAAGCATGACCAACTGTACCCAATGAGCTTTCAGCACACAACCAGGAGGGGCAAACGTAATGGGTAATGTTCATGTATAGTTTTGTTATTGTCTACTGAAAAAACTGGCCACTGGGAGCAGTTTGCTATGTCTGCTTGCACCCCATAAAGCACCACTATATGTATGGTCCCAATCATTTAGTTTAAAATCCTGATGTTTTCTTTGTTGTTTTTGTTTGTTTGTTTGTTTGTTTGTTTGTTTGTTTGTTTTTCCTAACAAACTTTCTTTTACGTTTTACATATTAGCTTATATCTCCATTGACTCAACTCCTACTTTGAAAATTAATTTACTTTAATAATTATCGTCAAAATAGGTTGGTGCTTTTAAACAATGTGACCACCAGAGTTAAAGCAATTCTAATAAGTTGGAGTGTTATCAATAATAATAATAATAATAATAATAATAATAATAAGATGGCACTGACATTTGACAGTGTGCATCACATTTGACAGTTACTGTAGGTTCCAAACCACCTACTTGACATGGACATATCCACCTGAAGGGGACTTTATAATTAATTTAAAATTTCCATCGTTAATGTGCTCATGGGCAGCATGGTGACTTAGTGGTTGGCACTGTTGAACCTGTTGGCACAGGTTACAGTTTTGATACCTGCCTCAGGTCTGTGTGCATGGAGTTCTCCCTGTGCTAGTATCTTCCAGGTACTAAGGTTTTCTCCCACAATCCAAAAACATGCAGACTAGGCTAATTTGCATTACATAAATTGCCCGTAGTGTGTCAGTGAGTGTGTGCCCTTTGATGGATCGGCACCATGTTGAGGGTATACCCCATTTTGTGCCCTAAGTCTTCTGAGATCTGCTCCAGGCCCCCTGCAACCCTGTGCACACAGGATAAAGTGGTATAAATGATAAATGAGTGAGGGAGTGGGTGAGTGAATAACGTGCTCATCTACAGTATATGTGTTGTCAACGTAATGCGTTAAGGCACACATTGATTTCTATTTTAAGAAGGAAATGCTAATGAATACATATGCCAATCTTCATCAATGAAGTGTGCTTTTGTAACCAAAGTACTGATAATTGTAGCTCATGACGGTAATTCATATGGGATGCTTTGGATCTTTACTTCCTCAATGTGACACAAGACAAATCTGATTTAACAGAACAGAAAATCAGAGATGCGCTGAAGGTAACAGGTCTGAGAACAATTTCAAATCATCAAACTGGTTCAATCAAATAGGCCCTGATTCAAATAACTGGTCTCAAAACGGATTTTCTGTTGTGCATCTGTGACTTTCAGTTCTAGAATTTTTCCAATCAGATAAGCCCTGCTTCACTTTAAGGAAGCTGGGGGAATTTGAATTTATTTGTATGAGATTGTTTTAATGTGTAAATGAATTTAAATTAATTGAATGTGTTGCTTTGTCTTAAAACAATAACTTTATCCAAATTAGGCTAATGTGTTTTGTTTAATGGAACATGCAGACTGCAACATCTTAATGGAATTTACATCCCATCAAACAAGGTATTTTCCTTTTCAGCGACTGGTTAAATAGATGAATAATGATAATTACTAGTTATATAAACTTTTTAGTTTCTGAATATGAGGGTGCAGTTGGGTTATACTGCACTCATTTAAAGTTGTCCAGTAAGGAAATATGGTTTAATAATAATAGTATTAATAAAAATAAAATAATAATAATAATAATAATAATAATAAACTCATCAAGATCAAACTCCGATGCTCCATTGTCATTTACACATGCAAAACTTTGAGAAGGATTCTATAATGTGCAAATAACTATGGAATATCCACAGTGTCACTAGTTTATCGGTCTAGATGTCGATAGATCATTGGGTATCTGCAGCCTCTAATGAATTCATTACACTACATTTTGTATTAATCTTGCAATGTTGCTGTAAAAAATTCCTACAAAACCAAGTTCAAATAATTTGCCATTTATGGCAATATATTATTTATGTTGGAGATTCATAAATGTTTGTGTATTATATATTAGTGGAGGATTTTAGAAAAGGATTTTAAAAAAGTTTATATTAAAGCTGGAGTACCTGGGACGCACCTGCCTATTTTTGTATCAGTGGATCTCCAAGTGGCAGACCACAGGCAAAAAGGATGGGCAGATATGTCTCAGCCTCCCCCACCCTCGGACCTGGAGCCCCCCAGGGTTCTGTTCTGAGCCCCCTCCTGTACTCACTGTGCACTTACTGTATGACTGCATAGCTACTACCAACTTCACCACTATCATCATCAAGTTTGCTGACGACACCGTTGTAGTGGGCCTGATCTCTGAAAACAATGAGAAATCTGGAGAACTGGTGCCATAATTGCACCCAAACATCAGCAAGACAAAGGAACTGATAGTGGACCATCCTGACAGGAAACATCACAACCTGGTTTGGAAACAGCACCATGCAGGACAGATGAGCTCTACAGAGGGTGGTGCGATCAGCTGAACGTATCATCCGCACCAAGCTCCCTAATCTGCACTCAATATACAGCAAGCGGTTCTTGACCAAGGCCAGAAGGGACTTCAGCCACCCCAACAATAGACTGTTCTCTCTGTTGCAGTCAGTTAAGCAATTCGGCTTCTTGAAGGCCAACACAGAGAGACTGAGGAGATGCTTGAGGTAGAGACCTGAGCGGAGAAGAGATGTTTTAGTAACACTGAGTGACATAGAGCTTATAAAAGACACGCTTGGACAAAAATGGAATAGTATGGAAAATATGGAATAAATGGAATTTATTTTTTTAAACATCAAGGTTTAACTTAACATTTTTCATTTTTTTTTTTTAGATTATTTGGTATAATCAGCACTGCATTAACATGGTGTACCCCCCTTTTTCACACACTTCTGGGGTAAATGTGCCAAATTAACAGGAGGCATTGATTGCCGCCCTCTCACTTTTTATCTTTAGAGGTAAGAGTATGGAAGAATTTTGCCTTAATTATTTCTGTACATTTTACTAACTCCTCCACAATAAAACGCTCTCATCCTCTCTCCAGTTTCTTTTTCTTTTCGAAATCATTTTGTCATGGTTATGACAGTCCTACACAGCCCTATTATAGTGGACTGAAACAGGTGTGATTGGATCAGTCTGATTGGAATAAAGTCAGGCAGCCGAGTCACAAATCCATAAGTTTTGTCTGTGTGCACAAAGCTTTCACACAGCTGCTACTGATTTCACCATTTCCACTATTTAAACTACAAAAACCTGTAGAAACGACAACACCCACTATAACATGCAGCCTACTTTGTGGCTCTCAGTATCGTAAAAAGTGACATCACACGTCCTACTCCCCGCTGTAAAAAAAAAAAAAAAAAAAAAAGAGGTAGGAAGCTTCCTTAACAAGATTTATTCCAACTCTAAGGTAACAATATTATCAGTCCTAAATTAACTTTTTGATTTTTACAAATGATTCTGATATGCTTAGTTAATTCAGGCCCTGATGTGTCCAATGCTCTTGCAGTAGCATTTAAGAGGAAGGGAAAATAGCACACCATAAATGCCAGCTTTACAGGGGGGAAAAATCCTTTTAAAGTGATAACCATATCTCCAAAATTTCCCCTATCTTTTTTGTTTTCTCTTGCACTTGTCTTTTTGTACTTTGCTTTGCCTCTTTTTCTATATCTCCTTCCCCTTGCTGTCCATTTTCTCTTAATAAAACACCTTTTTGTTGTTCCTGCTGCTTTTCATTCGTATTTTTCATTTCTTTTTTTCACCCGCCCAACCCTCACTGGGACCTCAGTTTCTTCTCTTCCTCTATGTGGTTTTTCTTTATTCTCTTTTCTCAATAGTTGCAGTACTTAAAGGGAAAGGGGAAGGAGAAGGGGAGAGAAAGAGAGGTCCGTTTCAGTCACAAAACTTCCTCCTACTTGCAGCTAGTATCAGATACATGAACTTTCTCTACTCTATACAAGCTTACCAGAATCAACAAATAACATATTTTAGACACTCTGAGCACCTTTTGTGAACAGATAGCCACAGTAGCTACAGATAGTGGTTTGACCTTGGGTTAAAGTGCCTAAATTATACACTGCACACATTGTTAATTTCCTTGCTTGTTTGTTTATATTTGTTTACTTACTAACTTGCGTACATACAGTACATACGTACATACATATATACATACAAACAAAATGCCTTTTCTCAGTTTGGAGTGATTCATAATGTGTATTACCAAATCATATTTTATAACACTGCTACAATGGAATTAAGAAGAGGAATTTAAGGTGTGATGAGTGAAAAACCTTTAAAAGTTCCAAATGATCTAAGATTGTATGTTCCATCATGTGGCACTGGTCAGGGCTATTTAGGAACTGGTTGAGCCATGTAGTCAACACAATAATGCCATCATGTGAACACAGTAATGGGTTTTATGCTATTGACTTGGATATTCAAATGCACCGTCTTGCCATGGAAGCTTGAGAACCAGCAGCCATGAAACCAGTGTGCAAGACCGCTCAGTGTATCTTACATATAATGAGCAATGGTAAAAGAAGTAAAAAGTCGCCAGGACGGAAAATTATTAAAAATAGATTTCTCTCTCTCTCTCTCTCTCTCTCTCTCTCTCTCTCTTACACTACTCCATAAGTAAGAAACAGAAAAAAGCTCAGCATGATGGAATGGCAGGCTTGAAGGGGAGAGAAAGGTGAAAGACAGATGAAAGTGAAAAGAGATAAAAGGCAGAGTGAGGAGGGTGCAGGATAAAGCAGGAGGAAGGGAGACCGAGATGAAAGCAAAATGAGAAAAGATAAGAACAGAGTGAGGGAGACAGAAAGAGAAACGGACGGAGAGATAGTGTACGGTGCAGCAAAAGGGGTAACCATGGAAACAAGAAGGTACAAAAGAAAGAGAGGGGGGTTGATTTAAAAGAATGAAACTCAGAAGAAGATGATAAAGTAATTCTGGCTGAAATTTGTTAGAGTGAGGGATAAATACAAAGAATAGGAAAGTCACATGGAAGGGGCATGGCTTCTTGTAACCTATATGGAGATGTCCAAATGAGGATTAGAGCACAGTCAGGCACTGTGGAGACATCTAGTGTTAAGAGGCCTTGCAACTTCTGCATAGGGCCTCAGAATGCAATTGGAGCACCACTCATCCTAACAATGTCTTACATGTAATGTTATGTCTAAGAGAACAAATATTAGGACACATATGCCTCCCATATATGTCCACAATGAAAGCCAAGATTCATTTTAATACTTAACTCTGCACAACCCATTACCATTTATTGAATTTGAATCAGAATTATGAAGCAGGAACATATGACAGTCACGGGTGTGACCCCATGACCCTGGTGGTTGTGCCTGATTCGGTGAACTCAGGATTATGTTCATGTATTTATGACCGTTTTATTCACACCATCACTGTGGCTGCGTGACATGAAAAAATATTAAAATTTGCCTTCATGTTTGCCTATCCATATAGAATATGAGGCAGACAGTAGGTTCTTATTCTATGGTTTTGGATCTCTCTTGGCTGTGTTTTCTTTATCTCTTTCTCCCTCCCCTTTCTGTTTTACTCTTGCTCTCTCTTTCTCACTCTTTCCATTTGCTTTATCTCTCTCTCCTCATTCTCTCCCTCTCCCTATTTCCTCTCTCGTCTACCCCACCTTTCTTGTACACACACTCATTTTTCTTCTCATCCTTTTCCTTCCATCTTCCTCTTTCTGTAGCTCTCTCATGCTACCTCACAAAAGAGACTACCACTATATTTTCTTTTAATATATTCCTTGGTGAATGCTTTTAATGCTGTTTTTTTCTTTACACTTTCTATTCTTCTCTCCTTCCTCAGTACAATCTTTTCAACATTCTGCCTCTTCATTTTGTTCCCCAATGCCAAATTATTTATTTTTGCATGTGTTTGTGTATGTGTGATTAAAAAAAAGAGCCTGTGCTGAAACCATATAAGTATTGAAATTTTATAGTCCTGTTTCCTGAATTCATGGAGCTTGTCTGTTTGCTTGAGCATGTGACGAACTGCATCGGCAACTCTTGTGTCAAAATGATTAAGACATTTAGAAAGCCATTTTAAATAACAGACATGAAGGCGTTCCAACAGGGGAACAGCTCCTCCTTGCTTTGCCCAAATGAAAATGGGTAGGTCAGCACATGTCCTTTATAACTGGGTAGTTGAAGTAAATGAGAGGTAAGCTTAGCACAAATGGAGTGTTTGGTTTATGCAGACTGGGCAAGCATTTCATCCTAACTGCTAAATATTGCTCACTGACTTCATCAACATCTAGCCTGTCTGCCTTTTCTCCATAGCTGTATGTTTTTGTACATATTACCTTTGTCTTTCAGAATTATAGTCCCAGCATACCTTGTATAAGTGGAATATAGTTTCATTCACTTGCCACATAATGATGCCATAATAACATCTAAAAACATTTTGAGAAAGGTCTGCAACATGGATTCATGCTGTTGTTGATTCAGAAAACCAAGCGTAATTTTGCCAATATTAACTGCTCTGTTCCAGTTAGCCAATGTTCACAGTAGTTTCAGATTCCTGTTTTTGGCTTAGAACAGTGCAATGTATTCAGTTTCACAACATGTGCACTCTGATTTCATTGCTGCTCAAATAAGTGTGACAGATTACTTTACAGTATTTACTGTATAATTGTGAACACGACAAACTAAATCTGACTTGAGCAGTGTTTTCTCTTACCCAAAATATACATGAAAATAATTTCCTGACCGTACCTAGATATTTGCCTAGTGGTTGAAAATGAATCAATAAACATAAATCAATAAACAATAAACCTGTGTTAAATTTAATGTCTAACAACAAGAGGTCTCTTTTTTATGAAAATGATAAAAACATGATAAGAAACACTACCTTGTCAAAAAAAAAGTAATCATTTGGATTTAAATGCAGTTAATACGGTTTAAGTACAGTCAATTCTTAAAATATTTTTTTTAGATACTACCTAATGTAATTTATATGTTTCCATTTTACCCTCAAAGAAGCAGTAAGTAGATTCTTGGTTTTTAAACAACATATGTTTGAAGCTGTATACCACTCACTCACTCACTCACTCACTCTTCCTCTATACCACTTTGTCCTGTATTTAGGGTCGCAGGGAGCCTGAAGCCTATCCCAGGAGGCTTAGGCCACAAGGCAGGGTACACCCTGGACAGGGTGCCAATCCATCACAGGGCACACACACATACAGGTACACTCACTCACGCACTCATTCGCACACTATGAGCAATTTGGGGATGCCAATTAGCCTAACCTGCAGGTCTTTGGACTGTGGAAGGAAACTGGAGTACCTGAAGGGATCCCACCAAGCACGGAAGCTGTTTACCTTTCTTTTGGAAAAAATGTTCCTGTGCTTTGGGAGTTTCAAATTATAGCATCAAGCAAATAAGGAGACTGCTAGAATTATTGAAATTGAAGAACTGTTCAGTTAAAACAATTGTTCAGTAATGCTGAACTATCAGCATTACAGAAAAATTGTTGTTGAAAAAAACATGACTGACCATTAATAGAATTCACTTTAAAGCTTGGTGAAGTTGCATCATGAAAAATTGGACGTCAGAAAGCACAGCAATGTTTAATAGTGAGACTAAGACTATTTCACATGTACATTGCAAAGAGAACTTTAAAACCACATATAAAAGATTTAGTTCGCTAGAGAGCATAAAGATTGGACATTGAGCATGGAAAATGATAATATGATCGGATGAGTCCAGATCTACTCTATTTCAGAATGGTGGACAAGAAGCAAAGCACATGTAAAGATGCACCCATCATGCATAGTGCCCACTGCAACCAATTCTAGAGGCAGTGTTATGATTTGTGGTTCAGTTTTCTCCAACATGATGTTGGGTTTATTTTACATAAAGTTGGTTTTACACATTAGGGCAGTATAGGGTGCATTTATTGTTCCCATGTTTTTTCTCAATGTTGGTTTTCTTTTTAGTGAAATCTGTTAAAATCTGTTTTTTTTTCTCTCACTTGAGGTTGTTTAATTTTTGAGGAATTGAAGAGCAGTTGTTTTTGATGCCCTGATAAATACAAATGTAACACTGAGGGAGAATGTACTTTTTTTTCCCCTGACTGTACATCTAGATGAGACCTGTGAGACTCATTGTTTTAATAATGAATATCTCAACATTTCGACTAAAATTTTTGAGCCTTGGGTTTCACTTGTGAAGATTGCTTTTATTGTTAAAAAGGATGAGCTAATATGAAGACCAGAAATCTGTGGAAGAAAATCAAGACCTTCAGCATTTAAGAAAAGAAAGGGGGAAATCAGAGCATTGCACAAGCATTTCCATAGCCAATACAAGAATTTGGAATATATTGGAAAATAAAATAAAATAAATCACTGATAACCAAAAAGTGAATAGTGTGGCCAGAAAAAAAAAACAGTGTGAAAACTTCAAAAGAAAATTTAGCAACCTATGTACCAACATTCTTCACAGGGCAGGAGTGACGATATCACATTTTATCATTGTAAGGAAAATTTCAGAAGATAAATATCGGGGCTATTCCAAGATGAAAGCTATGCGCCAAATATAAAAATTTAAACAATATACTTAAATAAAGTGATGACCCACAAATGTGCAATGATGAAGATTGCCTTAACCAAAGTGATGATAAGGCCATGGTGTGTCTTCAGCCGAGACAGAGCAAGAGTAGAGGTGGAGTTATTGCATTTATTGCATGTATATATATATATATATATATATATATATATATATATATATATATATATATATATATATATATATAATCAATTAATTAATCATTGTCAATTTGCAGTATTTTTTAACCTCAGTTAAGTTCCATTGTAATGTAATCCAATGTAAAGTTGAATAATTGGATGTGTTACAAAATAGATATGTTATCTCTCTTTATTTATTATCTATATTATCTATGGTACATAACTCATTTACTTATTGCATGTGTGTGTGCATGTTGACATCCCAGCGTAGTAGTGTTGACTCTCAATAACTAGTCCGGTAAAGGCCAACCTTCCTTTTTCCTGTTTTCATCCCTCCTGCTGTCTTCCTTCTCCTTTTTTCTCAACCCAACCTCTACTCTTGCTCTGTCTCGGCTTCTTATTTATGAAAAATAGCAAGGATAGGAAAGTGTCGTGTAACTGAATGCAGAGTAAAGAAGACTTTCTCACTGCTGTAGAAATGCAGATACAGTACATTTTGTAATTGGTAAATAATGCAACATGGCTTGGAAAATCACTGACCATCCTTGACAATTTCCATAACTAAGTTGAGCCAAGTCATAATTAAGTATCTATGTTGAATTTGGGCCCCTTCAGGCACCTACTTAGTTACTACATATATATAAAATAGCTTTATGAGCTTTAAAATAGTAGTTGTGTAAAACAGTTGTGCAAATGTTTAGATTCTGATTACATTTTTTGCATCTGTAATGCCAACATTTCTCACTGTTTTCAAAAGTGCATTTAAGCCGTTTTAAACAGGATGCAAAGGGTTTAGAAATTGATCTGTGTTGATGAACAATTGGGCATTAAATTAATTTTAAAGACTAAAATTGTGTAGTGTAAATGTGTAGAAAGGGCAACAACTTCATGGTGCAGTGCATTTTGGGTAGTAATTAACATGTTTTAGGACAAAATTCTTCAAAAAGAACAGAAAAAAAAACAGAAGTGCATTGTGCAAAAATCAAGTGCAAGATTCCATACAAAGCAAAGAAGCGCTACTTAAAAGGGGGTGGGGGAGAGAGAAATTCAGTCTCCACTGTTCAAGTAATTTAGCACTTGAAGGTTAAACTGCTACTTTACTTATTTTACCTATTGTATTTACACTACCAGTGGTACAGTACAGTAAGCTTAACATATATTCCATATTCCACTGTTGTTGTTGGTCTTTCGGCTGCTCCCAGCAAGGGGTCGCCACAGCGGAATATCCAGTCCGCACTACAACTTGGCACAGGTTTTACGCCGGATCCCTTCCTGACGCAACCCTCCCATTTTATCCGGGCTTGGGACCGGCACTGCATCCAGTAGCTGGGGTTTGGGCACTGGCTGGGAATTGAACCCGGGCCTTTCGCATGGCACGGTACCATTGTGCCACCAGTGCTCTTATATATTTCATATTGTACTGATCAATATTATATTACACAGAATTGACTCAGAATCGAAGTAGTTTTCCACAATTTATTAATATACTAAACAGTATGCAACATATGAATAACACTGTTAATGCACCATGTAGTGCGCCCATTTCTGATTCTAGACTTTGAGTAGCAGGGGTAGTGTTGTTCCAAGTGAGAGCTTGCTGTCACTTTATCTTTTGGTTAGACTGCTCAGTGTTTATCGCTTTGAAGACACTCTAGAATTTCTTCCTTAGTCTTCATTAGTTGATTAATTAGGCAGATATGCAGCCAGCTAGTTGTAAGTTAGCTAAGTTGCAATCATTTTAAACCATGTATGCCCAGCTAACATTAATTACATTACAGGTATATGTGTTTTGTTTAGAACTCAACTGTGTGAAAATATATACAGCAAACCCATGAAAATGTGTTGAGAAATGTTGTTCAAGGTGACGTTTGTCCGTCTTTCAGCCACTACTTATGCCAAAGAGACCCGAGTTTAATTGGTTTGCTTTAATGTTTTTTTCATCCTGGTCATGAAAATGGTTATGGAAGTCAACATCACAGCAAGCATTCACTATTCCAGCATGTTTTAAGTTGGATAATATAAAGATCATCGCAACTGCACCTCTTTTTCCATTCATGGTTACTACTGTAGCTTTCATGTACTAAAGTCCAACAATGGACTTTGTTCTTAATGTCCTGATCCAATCCCTATTGCCTTTAAAATAATTCACTGTGTCAGCACTGAACACATTTTAACATTTACCAGGTTACATATTGAGTAGTATTTCACTTCTTGTGTCTGTCATATCATTACCCAATAAACTGTATAGAAAGTGCTGATTTTAATGGTAGAGGTATTCAGTTGAAAAGCAACACACATCATTGGCCAGGATATCGATAGTTTTGGGTATATATTTGTTGCAGAGCCATGACAAGCCACAGACTTTGGTGGAGAGGTTCAAGTATAGTGCCTGTAGGAGAGGCTTTCTCATTCAATCTCTCTGTGGATACTTGCAGGGAAACTGAATACACACATGATTGAGAAATCTTTTGCCCAGAAAAATTTCCTCTTCAAAAACCAGCAGAAACACACATGAACGGACCAAAAAAAAAAAAAAAAAATCCTACTTGGTGCACACTATTCTTTGTGCATTATTCAGTGTGCAAGTGTGATTTATGTGTTTTTTTTATGCAGAAGTCTGATACTTTTGGGCAAGTGGACAAGTTTGAGCTTTTGTTTCTTCTTATTTCTCTGAGAGGTGTAGGACTGAATTGGAGCCAGTGTATTTCTTCTTTTCTCAACTTTTATTGTTGATTCTATTCTCCCTTTTCCCCATAGGCGTAGCCATGTATTGTTTTATGTATGCATCCCCAGCTATTCTTCTGAGGTTTCTTTGCCTTTCTGTCACTTATCTCTTTTTTCCCCTTGCACTCTTTCTATTTTCTCATTCTGTTTCTCAACTTCTGGGTGCGCCCACCCTCCTCCCAGCCTCCCTCAATCTCTCTTTATCTGTCTCTATCCCCTCCCTTTCCTGATATCTTTCCCTCTATCCTCTTGCTCTCTCTTCATTTCCCTCTCTCACACACATTCATCTTATCTGTTTCACAGCCAAATACACACACACACACACACACGCACGCGCGCACTCGCGCACGCACACACTCCTTTTCTGTTCCTTGTTCCCTCTCACACATTCTCTCAGTATGCAATCTTTCCTCCAATGTCATGTTTTGTCTTTTTTTCTTTTTACCTTGTTTATTTAATGAATTGTCATTTCCTGTTCAGCAACTTAATTTTTTTTTCCTCTGGCTCCTTACGAATAGTGTAGTGTTAAATCTGCTCAGGTGTGTTGCATTTTAGGATGCACAGACCCGATGAGGGGAGTGCTTTTGTGAGATGACAGGGTCATGCCCCTCTGGTAATAAACCTACAGGAAGTCTTATTCTAATACTCTGCTATTTTCTATAATCAGGAAACAATCAAGGTTCAAATCACCTTTGCTATTCACCCAACAAACGTCTACCAGGTGCATTCACACCTAAAACTACAACTGTGAATTTTATTCTGTTATTCTGAGTCTATCTTCTTCTTTTTTTGTCTTTATTCTGCTCACTCCATTTCTCATCCTCCCTCTGCATTCTCAGCCTTTTTCATGATTCTTTTTTCACCCTCCACCATTGCCCTTTTCTATTTCTCTTACCTTCACTGCATTTTCTTTTCCCTTCTGTTCCCTCTCTCCTGCAATCCCCACCCTCCCTAGTGCACCCCTCCCTACTCTCTTTCTTTCTGTCTTATTTCTTTGACCTCATCTTTTCTTCTGTTCTCGCTATCCCTCCCCCAGTTTCTTTTCCTCCTTTTTTGCTGCATTCTCTTTCTTTCACCCTCCCCCACACCTCTCTCTTTCTATTTCTCTGTCATCCCCCATACCTCTCTCACCCTCCTCCCTCTTCCTCTCATTCTCTCTCCCCTGTCTGTCTCCCTCCCTAGCTCTTTTTCCAAAATGCTTTTCTCTCCTTTTCTTTAGGCACTTTTTTGCACTAGCTTTCAGACATTGTATAACATCCTGCAGCTTAATTCTTTGAAATTTGGAAATAAACAGACAAGTGTAACAACCCACAACTACTCCAGAAAGTGTATTACACATGATTTATTATAAATTGCTGTGCATGTATGTGCATGTGTGTGTAAAAAAAAAGAAAAAAAAAAGAAGCAAGAGCTTTTGTTTGTATAGGCTATTTAGAGGTATATGTTTGTCGAACGTCCATGTAGTTTTGTGTGTGTGTGTGTGTGTGTGTGTGTGTGTGTGTGTGTGTGTGTGTGTGTGTGTGTGTGTGTGTGTGTGTGTGTGTGTGTGTCTGTGCGTCTCAAAGGGAGAAAGAGAAGTTATACAAAAGTGTGTATGTATTTGTGTGCACACTGGCATGTGTGAATGAGAGAAAAAAGAAGAAAGGAGAGCATAAAAGGAAATAGAAAGAAAAAAGAATGTCTGTGTGTGTGTGTGTGTGTGTAAGAGAGAGAGAGAGAGAGAGAGAGAGAGAGAGGCCAGCACAGTCAGTTCTGATAACAGCAACAGTGGGAGGAGGAGGATGAGCAGAGGCACCACCCCTTTTTCTCCTTCAGCTATAAATAAGAGGTGGGTTTTTTTGCTCCACACTTCACTTGAAGGATGAGAGCTTTGAAACACCTTAAACATCACTCCAGGACCAATTTGGTAAGTACAGTTTTAACACACAAGTTTTAACACTATAGGTAACTGCATTGCAGCTTTACATTAAAGTTTGTTAATTGCAGCGGGAAAAAAAAAGTTTCACTTTTTATTTAATGTTTCTCTGAAAATGGGACACCTGACAGGAAAGTGACAGGAGTATATCCATCGCTGATAAAGGACATACTCCATCTTTCCGACATACTCCTCGCAGTTTTAATCAAAATTTTCTATCATCTCTCATTCTCACTCATACATACTCATATATGCATCATGTGTTCATATCATTGTTGTGTTTATATTAACATTCAGTTCAGCTCTGCTCTTAGTGACAGTGCGCCTATCCTGCCTGACTGCTTTTCTTTCATTTGTCTTTCTGTCTTTCATTTTCTCTGCCTTTCATTTTGCCAGTTATTTTCTCTGTTCCTTCTCTTTCCTACTCCCTCCCTTCCTGCTCTTGCTTTTTTCCCACCCTCTATCTCTCTTTCTTTCTGTTTCAGTCTCTCACTCCCCACAACCCCTCCCACTCTGTCTCTCTCTTTATCTGTCTCTTGTACTCTCTGTTTCTTAGTCTCTCTTCCCCCGCCATCCCCTTGTTTTTTCCTCTCATGCTTTCTCTATTTATGCCTCTCTTTATCTTGCTCCCCTTCCTCCTCTCTCACCCTCTCTCGCACCCCTCTTCATTTTCCTCTTTCATGTGTTTTCTCCATAAACAATCACTCTCCTTCTGTTTCATTCTCTTTATTGCACTTATCCAATCATCTGTCCCACATCGGCTTTAATACAAATAATTATAAATGATCTGCTTATCAGGTCATTTAGTTTTCCTTCTTGCTTTCTCTCACTTTTCTCTGTTGCTTTTCCTCCATGTTTCATTCATCTGTCATTACAACTATTTCCCCTTTGCAGACAAATGCAATTTGCATTTGCACATATTCGACTGGCCTCTTATCCATTCATTTTAAGGTAAATTGTTAAAAACAATTAAAAACAGCTTTAAGTGTTAACAATACTTTACTCTGTCCACAGTGTGTGATTGATCTGCTACTCCTACATGGCTTGTTTACAGGTGTTTGTGGTATATTCCAGTGACCTCAGAGATACGATATTAAAATATGCCACATTCACATCACTCTGTAGGAGAGGGTCACATAATTTTTCTAGCAGCAGGACCCTTTATCCTGAGTCCTAGGCCAGTCTGTATTGTGATCACTGAAGCTTGCTGCAGTTCAACTTTATATCTGAAGTAGAACTTTATATTAGGAAGTTTCTTTTTAATAGATTTAATGCAAGCATTTCCTCCAACATAAAGAAGGTGACATCATTTTGGGACAATATTGTGTTTACACACCATGTCATTAGGATCATGCATCTTTTTATTAGTGAATTTTTTTTATTTTATTAGCTGTGTTTTGATTTTCTAGAGTGACTCTGATAACCTTTTTATCCATGATACTGCCACTGTAGATCAAACCATTGTTTAGGGAGAAAACTGGACAATGGAATAAGTTTTTCACCTTTAACCTTATTTTTTAAAACACGATCCAAGATTATAGCAAAGCTTTTTGTTAATAATGTGTCTAAAATCTATAGCTTATAACTCAACAAAATAATCACATTGCTGAGTGTTTTGTATTTTGTTTAATTTAATATTTGAGCTAGAATAGAGGAGTGCCACTTTAACTGAGTGCCACTTTACCTGACTGTGCTCTCTCAGTTTTCCAGTTTGTTAATACACCCAATCACTGTTCATGAGCTTCCAGAAATGTATGATTTTTAAACTCATGCACCATTTATGCACAAACAAAAAGCTATATAGTTTTTACTGAGTCTTGAGCGCCTGAGTTATATGGATCTGTGATATGGATTTAGCTAAAACAAAACAAAACGTGTCTAGTTGCCTAACATAGAAGCCACAGGTAAACACAGAAGTTTGGGGCAAAAGTAGCTCAGTGGTTAATATACTTGACCGTGCAGAAGATTGCAGGTTCAAACCCTAAGACCACCAACCTGCCACTGCTAGGCCCTTGAACAAGGCCCATTACCTTAGTTGCTCAGGTGTATAATGAGGTAAATATAAGTAACACTGGATAAAGGTGTCTGCAAAATGCTGTAAATGTGATGTACATTAACTGAAATGTTGTGGAGAGTCTATTAACTATGAAAGCCAATGAGAAAGGACCCATGGAATTTTTCAGCTCTTTACCTCCTATATATAACTAAATTTAACACACTCTTAGTCCTTACTAAACAGATTTGCTTTTGGCTGTCTACCCATGGTAAATAACAAGCATAGATGTATATGTGTATAAACATAAAAGGATTTATTTATTGGGGGGATAGTTGGCATTGTTTTTTGTTAAAGTAAATTATACAACAGTTAGTTTTGACTGAATAATCTGACTGGATGAGATGGAGTGGTGATAATGAATGGTAACACTATTGTCCCAGGTGTTCTACAATCGTTAATTACATTAACTGTCGGTTACAGCATGGGTAAAAGTGGGTCTGTAAGGTCCACCATACTGTAGAGAGAGCAACTGTCTTACAAAAAACATATCCAAAACCAGCCACAGAAGTACTCAGCAGGAAATCACATATAGCTAATGTACAAAGCTAACTAGCTTGTAACAGAAGCCTGCATTCCAAACCTCTCCCAACCCCTTATCAAGGGCACTACTTTGTTGGCTGGGGTGGGTGGGTGTGTGTGTTAAAGAGACAATAAATTGTACACCCTAATACGCTAGCTTTCCATTTAACATTATTTGGGGTTCAACCCCAGAACCTGGAAGTGAACTGAGCTGATATATTTGAAAAGCAGGATAAGTGGAAATATAAAAAAAACAATCATGAGATTTACAGGACTGTCCAACATCTCCATGTTTTATATTCCTCATTTAGTACTGGTTAGAATTTTAAACTACTTTCACCAATGTAAATTACACTGTTGGTTACTAACTGTTGGTCGCTTAGGATGTGTCAGCTATGCTATATCCAGCAGTACAAACCCCCCTCTCATGTGATATTGCTTAAATATGTCACCTTGGCCTGTTATTCCACTCATTTTCCCTTATTTCACATTTATGCTGATGCACTAAATGTTCTGATTTTACAGTAGTGCCTGTTGCCACGACTGTTGTTTATAGCCATGTGATTTTAATATTATGTTTTTTGACTGTATGTCATTTGTTATCTTGAAGGAGGAGCAGGCAGTTCCTCTGGTGCACTGCTACAATGAAGTGATGGGGAGTGTTGTGGACACTGGCACACAGACTGATCCAGTAGTGGTTCTATCCTTGGCTCAAGCAGCTGTGCTGGGCCTCATATCTCAGAATGAATTCTTTGGCACCACCATTGCCCCTAATGGCTTTTACACAGGAGAGGCACGTGACTGCCCCCCTCCACCTCAAGAGGCAATGGAATATGAGTATTCAGACCAATTAATTGGTGCAAATGGAGACTACCTACCTGAGCCCAATGAAGGGAATATGAGGGCACATGGACATTTAGGGGTGGAGAAGAGGCGTTCAGGACCTCGGGTAAAGGCCAAAAGGCACCAAAGTGAAAACGATGAGGCAGAAGTACTGGCTAAGAAGTCCTTAGATGTACAGACTTGGGTAAAAGGAGAACAGCCTGAATATTCCAGCCCCTGCTACTACTCAAATAATCATTGCAATGACAGTGAGTCTGAAGTATTGGATCTTGCCCCTCACAGAATAATGTTAAAGGAGGAGCAAAATAAAGACAGCCCTAAGCCTGCAAAGGAGTCACACAAGCAACAGAGTGATCCAGATTCATACATACCTCCACAAGGCGCTGATCACACACAGGAAAGAGAAGCACACAGACAGCCTGTGGAAGGTAGCACCAAACAGGAGGGACCAGATGAGCAAAGAGCACTGAATCTTAAGACTCCCGAGGAGGAAGTGAGCCCAGCAATGAGACGCTACTATGAATCAAGTGTTTTGACTTATGAGGCTGCTGAGCCAGATCAGACAGCAGCAGAATATGATGATAGTGTACCAATAGCAGCATGGGCAGATGGTGAAAATCCTGTGGCCCGCCGTGTGCAGATTGACCGTCTGGATGTCAATGTGCAGATTGACGAGTCCTACTGTGTGGATGTGGGTGAAGGCCTGAAGCGCTGGAAGTGCCGAATGTGTGAGAAGTCATACACGTCAAAGTACAATTTGGTAACACACATCCTGGGTCACAGTGGGGTCAAGCCACATGAGTGTCTGCACTGTGGAAAACTGTTCAAGCAACCAAGCCACCTACAGACACATCTGCTTACTCACCAAGGCACAAGGCCACATAAGTGCACTGTGTGCAAGAAAGCCTTTACACAGACCAGCCACCTCAAGCGCCATATGCTGCAGCATAGTGACATCAAGCCATACAGCTGCCGCTTTTGCGGACGTGGGTTCGCCTACCCCAGTGAGTTGCGCACACATGAGGCCAAGCATGAGAATGGCCGGTGTCATATTTGCACACAATGCACCATGGAATTCCCCACCTATGCTCACCTCAGGCGGCACCAAATCAGTCACCAGGGGCCTGCTGCCTTTCAGTGTAGTGAGTGCCACAAGAGCTTTGCCTACCGGAGCCAGCTACAGAACCACTTAATGAAGCACCAGAACATGCGGCCCCACATTTGTTCTGAGTGTGGCTTAGAGTTTGCGCAGGTTCACCACCTCAAGCAGCACCTGCTCACACACAAGGTACTAGCACAGCAGGCCCTTGAACACAAGGTACTTTTAAGCTCAGTTCCTTACTGCAAATCCCAATTGTTTGGAAGATTTTTGACTTATACTCTTCATCCTTCATTTCTTTCATAATACAGATAATAATAATAATAATAATAATAATAATAATAATTATTATTATTATTATAATAACAATAACATTAATAATAATAATGTTTTAGTAATGATTTTAGTGTTTCCTCAGCTCCCAGCACACCTGAGCTAACTAATCTGTTAATTAACAGTTTTATCTTAATTGAAGAGGGTGTGATAAAGGAGGGAAAATACTAAAATGTGCAGGCCAGGGGAAGGTCCAGGACAACCACTGCTCTAAGTTAGTCCTTACCCTTTCTGTCCGTCAGACAGACAGAGTCCCCAATGGAAAACCCAAATGGAAATTGTAAATTACTCGTCAAATTACATTTTTCAGCTACTGTATAGCCCTTCTACGTTTTATTACAAGCATTAATTGGTAGTTAACATTTTTCCCTGTATTTATGCTGTGCTGTGATTTTTTTTTTTTGCCCTATTACAAAACTTTTTGTAAATAGAATTGGTCAAATGCATAAGCCAAAAAATTCAAATTGCATTAGTATGATAAATATTTGACTTATCATTACACTTATCTCAAATTTCTAATTAGGTTAAAATTAGGTAATTAAGTTATGTGACTTTCCAAAGATATATAAAGTAAGGGAATTATATCATTCACAGGTCCATATTATCGGACGTTAAGCATTTTATGCAACCCCATTTTAATTAAAACACAATGCTATTAATTTATTTTCTGGAATCCAAAAAGAAAAAAAAAAATCTATACATTAGAAATACGTTAGTAGTACAAAGCAGACTGAACTTTACATCCATCCATCCATCCATCCAGTGTCATTTGCTCACTTCATGCCTGCTTGATTGAGAATTTCCTAGTTTCAGTCATTTTTAAGCAGAAGTAAACAACCCAGCTTCAGAAAGTAAAAGTCCTGCCACATATTTGTTCCAGCTATTACCTATACCAACTGATTCTCATTAGCACAACTCTTCAGCTAGTTGGTGTAATCACCTGCTTTGTGCATAGGGAGATACATGAATATTGCACTATATGCTAAAACCATAAACTTGCACCGGTTGTAAAATTATTTAACTAGTCAATCCACTTATCTTAAAATTAGGTTTAATTAGGTTAATTAGGTAATTGTCCTAAATTACTTAAAGTAAGCACATTACCTAACTTTTTAAATGTTACTTGACATCAAACATGAAAAACGATTTGATTAAAATTAACAAAGTATGCATGTATGTATTAGCAAACATACATGCATACATATACATACATACACTGATCAGCCATAATATTAACACTGATTGGCAGTTATATACTAGTGAACTGGTGAGATGATACTCCGCCGATCCCGGCCTCTCAACTTCCCAGATCCCAATCGAGAATCCATATGATGTACTGAACAAACAAGTCTGATCAATGAAAGCCTCACCCATCAACCCACAGCAGTTAAAAGATCTGCTGCCTACACACCGTCACAGGTCTTGTGGAGTAATGCCCCAGAGGGCCAGAGCTGCCCAGGGAGCACAAGGGGATCCTACATAATATTGAACATAATGTTTTGTTTTGTAATGATACGGCTGATGAATGTACACATCCACACATTCATACAAACAAAAACAGGGTGTCCCAAAACTCTCCATACATATAGGAAATTGATCCCTTTTTTTAATCAAAGTGTCACTTAATTTACCAGAAATGGTCTACACATTTGCAATATCATTGAAAACACACATATACTAAGATAGTTGCAAGAGGGTCAGCCTCTTGCTTGAGCTCATGTGTGAGAGGATGCCTCATTGGCTGGAGCTAGTTTGGAGCAGTATGAAGCTCATATAAAGCTGGAGCATCCTCAAATGTAATTTCATTACATTGTATTATGATAACTGCTGGCAGGGTGATTATGGCGTGCACCCTTTTGGTCTTCCTGCTGTGCAATCTGTCAGAAAAAGGGTGCTGAGACATATGCAAGTAGTTTTGTTGAGGCTTGCAATCAAATCCAAACCTTAAAAAAAAATTATAAACAGAAACAGGAAAGAGGTCTGGCGATAAGCCCATAATTTTTTTATGGGTAAAATCCAAAACACAGAAATCAGGGTAAAAAAACAAAAAAAAAAACAGAACTGAACAGCACTGGAATATACGCCATGGTAAAATCAGTTAATGTTACACTGACCATTTACTTTGCACCACAACAGAGAAACATGTGAGAAACAGAGAAAAAAAAACTAACTGAAAGTATAGATATTATATAAACTTATGATTATTTTGAAAGAGATTCTGCAAAAAAAAAGTATTACTTATAGAGCATTTCTTGGGACACCTTGTGTTAGTAGCCCAAAAGGTAACCATTCTCTTCATATAGAGAGATCATAATCCCAGAGATTGTTCTACTATAAAATAAGTAGAGTCCAGATAAATATAATTCTTCTAAAATTATTCGCATAAAATTAATGAGATGAGCATTTTGAACCACACCTTCCATTTCCTTAGTAAACCTATACAGAACAAGAGTTGATATTAATTGTAGGAATCGAATTGTTCTTAACGACAAAGGAACAAAAAAGTAATTTTTTGGTTCTCTCTCTTTTAAAGGGTATGAAAGAGTACAAATGTGACGTGTGTTCTCGTGAGTTCACCCTGTCAGCCAATCTAAAGCGGCACATGCTGATCCATACCAGTATGCGGCCTTTCCAGTGTCACATCTGTTTTAAGACCTTCGTACAGAAACAGACCCTCAAAACCCACATGATTGTCCACCTTCCTGTCAAACCCTTCAAATGCAAGGTGAGATAGCAACAACTTTGCAGGATTTTTGCATGTTTAATTAGTCACAACTGCTGTTTTAAATTAGTATTTATTTATTTTTTACCTACTTCAGTCTATACTTCAGGTTAAGCAAAAGATTTCTTCACTAAGACTTTGGGTTCAATTTTGTTTTAAAGGTATGTGGGAAATCATTTAATAGAATGTACAACCTACTTGGCCACATGCACCTTCATGCTGGTAACAAGCCCTTCAAGTGCCCCTACTGCAGCAGCAAGTTCAACTTAAAGGGGAATCTCAGCAGGCATATGAAGGTGAAGCATGGCATTCTAGATGTCTCACCAGATGGGCAAGGTAAGAATATGCTTGTTTAGGGCTGCCCTGAAACTGTTATTGTGCCCTCTTGTGTACATAAGTGGCATGTATTAAATGAATGATTTAAGGTTTTAATAATTGTCTTGTATATTCAGACAGCCTCCCCGATATGGAGGGCCAGGAAGACTATGAGGAAGACAGCTTTGAATACAGTGAAAGAGAAAATATGGCAAGCAGCAACACCCAAGACCTGGCTAAACTGGCCGAGATTGGGTATTACAACTATACGAAGGCTGCTACTTACTACACCACAGCATAATGCACTGTGAGACACTCACTCACCGATAGCCTGTTTTTTTTTAAGCCTCAAGGTTTTAACATGGACTAATGATTAAATGGTTACCTGGTGGTTGTGCACTGGTATTTTAATTACTCTATAAGAGGAAATCATTCATATGCCTCCAGATCATTAGAGATTGACAGGTTTCATGATAGGTTCCAATGTGTGTATAATACTACAAGTATATTTAGGTTTCAAACAGGGGGAAATCAGCTAAAGGTCATCAGCTAAACATTCATCGCGGGAAAATGATCTAAAGCCATACACAGCTTTGGAAAGTTTTCAAAAATAACACTTCTGAGACTAATAAAAAAAGAAATTCGGCACACAGAGGTGCACTGGGAACACTCCTCAGCCCTTTGGAAATATCCAAACCATGTAATACTAAACCATTAAAGCTTCTACAAAAACACAAAATATAATGCACAATAATAAATTTTATATTTAACATGAATTCAAAAATAAATAAATTAATTAATACAATTGTTTAGGAAGAAATGCTGGAATCTGGTGAACTAACTTTTTGTAAATCATCTACCACGTCACATGTAAACCCAACTATTTTAATAGGAGGCTTGATTTGCCTAATTAATTGTTTAACAACATTCACACCCATCAGTTTTAACTAGAACGATCAATACTAATATTTTTTTCAATATTAGCATTAGCTAAATTAGGGAGCCGTCTTAGCATGTGGGTGTCTAAAATTCTAGGTACTGGTACCACATCATTCTTAAATATTAGATGTGATGACCCCAAAGTGTAACTGCATTTAGTAACTGACACACCCCATAGAGATTACTTTAGAAATAACACCATTACTTCTGATACTCAAGTATTGCACATTTTGCTCAGAAAATGCTAGCAATACATTACTGTGATTAACAACCACACTTTTATTTCTTAAAAAAAATATTTAAAATATTACAAATATTTAAGTTTTGATTTTTTTTTATCTGTAGTGCTATGAAGTGGCATAGCAGAAATGTATTGAACTTGTTAGGGAAGTGTTGTTTTAAATCTGATGATGCCACAGGCACCCTTGACTGGGAGACCAAGAATGCCAAATTGGCCATTCTCAGAAAAGGTGGAGTCTCATTGTCTCTCTTTCCTATCAATCAAACCCAGTAGGCTTACATGACATTGTGTTATTCTGACCAATTATGTTAGCACAGCTATTCCTTGCACAGATTACATCTAGACACAGAAATTGGCCTAGGCTTCTTTGACACTCTAGCTTTGACCTGGAAGTCGATCAGCGGAAGAGCCACTAACAACATGGCATCGTTATCTGCCTTTTGATAGCAACATGAATTCAAGGGACAGCATCCCCCTCATTTGTACAAAAAGTAAAGTGTACAGCATATACAAATACAGCAATACTTCGTTCCCCTGCCATGCATTTATAATGGGACATGGGCAGTAGTCAATTTAAATGGCCTAGTGCATGCAAACTTACTAACACTAGGAAATCAGTGTAGTGAACTGAGAGTTCAAAAAGATTTAGTCAGCTGGTTTCATGTAGTACAGTTTCTATAGCAACAGGCCATTTGTGTTAGGAGCTGCTATCAAAATTAGGCAAGGTGCAAAATCTTGTTTGATTTTAATTGTGTAGTACAAATTAATTATTAATCCCATTCCAGACAGTTTTATATCATGTTTGACATATTTGAGCCATTTTTAGTTTGCAATGTTATTCTTTATCATCAAAATTCCATTTTCTTGGGATGCTTGTAATGTACCATTATTAGTCTGGTATAATATATCTGGGTAAAAATGTTAGCTTTCTCATTAAAGCTAGATTACATGGTTCTTACCACATTAATTCAGGGGACCATACAAGGAACACATTACCCCATAATTCGTAGGACTTCTATTTGTCTCCAGGGGTAAATGTAAATATCAAGCCACAAACAATTTTCCCCACCCCGCATAACTATATTAACCGTCCCTGTGTAACACTGTGTGGAATACATTTTTTTCATATGGAGATCTACAGTGATGAATTACAGTCTGCAGAGGTGTGGCAGGGCCATAGATGCAAGGCACAATGACTATAAAGTTAAGCAATTTTTAAAAACATTTTTTCTTTCATGTCCACTAAACAGCTACCTGGTCAAGGCTACATGTTGTAACAGCACAAAATGGTCCAAAATGGACATTTCTACTGTTTTAAAAGCTGTCGTTAAGGCTTGAGGTATCCTGCCATACTAAGCAGGGCAAGTCTTGTTTAAGTTTTGTATAAGCTTTGATTTTGTTTGCACATCATTGTACATATGCTGTTGATAAAGTTCTATGTTAAATGTTGTGCTCTGAACAACACTGTATATTAATAAATTTACCTTTAAAACTGTCATGTTCATGAGAAGCAAAAAAGAGAAGACAAATTTATTGTTTCCAAAATGACCTTTTACCTCTGTTTCCAGGTTTAATACAGTACTGCTTACAGTAATTCATATTACAAAACTAAAACCTTGTGGTAATAAGAACATTTGGGAAATGGAGTGGACATCTACAGTTTAGTTAACACTAGCCAACAGCACTGCTGCCAAAAACTTTTCCCTTCAGCAATGATTTTTGTTACAATTACATTTAAGTTAAATGAGGTACAAAAAGGAAAGATGTGCTTCAGTGTCTTCCCTCTTCATTTACCCAGGGCTTTGTCCAGGTTGGTCTTGATTGCATCTAGGAAGTCAGTCGTGTTGACATAATGCTCATTAAGCTTGACACTGTAGACAAAAATGGATGGCAAGTTAGAAATGGGCAATTCATCAGACTGATTTCAGCATATTAAAGGAACCTGAAGTTGACACAAACATTAAAAAGATAAAAAATAAAACCTGCATGCCTTTTTGTTTCTAAAAGGTTTTAGTAAGCTAAAATGCAGGTGGTTATAACCACCTGCATTTGTATTAGTTTAAATGTTATGGTAGATCACATAATACAAAATGCCTTGGTAAGAATAAAAACAACAAAGAAAGCAATGCAGTTTTACAAACTTTTATGAACTAGCAATTAAGACAGATAAATTACTTAGCGAGTCCATGAATGCAGCCAGCGAGATCCTTTGTCATGACCCCACTCTCCACAGTGTCCACACACACTCGTTCCAGAGTCTGAGAAAACCTGGGGATAGTATGGCGTTTAGAGAATTTATATTGGTGTCAAAACTGCTTGTAGAATTGATAATGGATCATGCCTAAATTTGACCCATTATCCAAAATTTTATTTTAGCCATTTTTAGACATTCAATACATTTTTAATAATATGCTGCCAAAAATGCTTTCCCAAACAAGAACGATCTATGTCTGAACGATCATAGATTTTTGATATCTGAGACTGTGGCAAATTTCTGTCAAAAACTTTAGTCGCTATCTTGCAGTGAGGCTCTGATGGTCCAGTCTTGCACAATTCCATGGAAAAAAAATAAAAATAAACACTTTAATGGGCCTGAACACAATCCTTTAATTCTCAGTGCAAAGCAGACAAACCATACTTATCTGCTTCTTCTAAACCATGCTGGTCCCTTTTTGTCTTTTTATTTAATTGCTAAAAGCAACTTTGGTTTTTCTTTGAGATATTTCATTTACATAGAACTTAAACGTACAGTGTTAGCACTTGCATTGGACCCAGGCTTACTGATGCTTACACAATGCTATAGGACCCACCATAGAGATAGTCTCATCCTTGATTTACATTTGAATTACATATAGAAAATGTGGTCAAACAAAGACTGAAGCTCTCTCATATTACCTCGTCTTATTTACAATGCGTCTTAAGGTGTTCACACTACGGACTCCTGTGTCAAAGAAAGTCGAGACAGTTTACTTAGTGAATACACTATATAAGGAAACATTCGGTATTATATGTAATTTCATTTATTCCAATGTGTATGCTGATGTATTTTTGTTAAAAATGTATATTTTATCAGGCAGTACTAGTCTGGCATTTCTAGTTTCCAGTGTGGCAACAAAGTTGCTTTTTGATCCTTCAGGCGCTGAACAAAAGGGAAGATCAATATCGTTCTACGCTTTTTGTTGGTGTGCGGCATTTTGCGATGATCCCTAAATCATTGTTGTGCTGTAGAGAATAATGGTGTTTATGCTTTTAAACATGTACAATTTAAGGCGGTTGTAGGTTAAAGACAATGTAGAGAGGAAATACATGTGGATATCTTATTTGCGGGTTTATATACGCAGCTATTGAATTCGGAGATGGATATATTTTTTACATGGACCACAAAAAAGCAGGCGATTCAGCACTATCAGCCTAATCAACCAAAAAGCCAGCCGAAAGGAAAATTTGATGAAACCTATGTTGCGCTTGGATTCACGGTGGGGGTGGTGGGGGCAGAGGAGAGACCCGTGTGTGTTTTGTGTCTTAAACCGCTGGCAGCAGACAGCAAGAGACCCAACAAAGTAGGAAGACACTTGGAGACAACACACCCCAGTCACGTTAATAAGCCACTCGACTTCTTTGAAAGAAAGCTCTAGATAAGTGACAAAGTAAGCCTGTTATAACAATTGCACGTGTATTTTATCTGTTTTGAACTTGGTGTTATTTGATCTTATTGGTTCAGAAATTGATATTTCAAAAAATAGTAGACTTGGCAGATTTCGTTATCATTTTGTTGACAAGTGGGGCTTGAAAATTTGCCCACCCCCCTTAAGTGGGGAATGACAAAAAATGTTTTGACATTTGAACCACTGCCTTACAAGAAGATCACAGCACTTTAATCATATCCACAATGATTAAAGTGTATAAAGCACTATAGGGTCCTTACCTATCTCCTTTAATAATTATGAACAAGAGCATACCCAAAGATCTCTATTTTACATTTCTCTCTTCTACCTTTTAGTTCTTTCGCTCTCACTCTCTCTCTTTCTCTAGCTACACATGCTAAGCCCAAGTGACCAGAGGTTGCACCATCCCACTTTTACCCAGATTAGGATACATTTAGGCATTTGGCAGACGCTCTTATCCAGAGCGACTTACATTTTTATCTCATTACACATCTGAGCAGTTGAGGGTTAAGGGCCTTGCTCAAGGGCCCAACAGTGGCAACTTGGTGGTTGTGGGGTTTGAACCTGGGATCTTCTGAAACGTAGTCCAATGCCTAAACCACTGAGCTACCCCTGGCCCCAGGATAGGTTTCCTTTTGTGTCTAGTCCTCTCAAGTTTTCCCCTCATGTTATCTCGTGGAGCTTTTCCATGCCACTGTTGTTGTGGCTTGGTCAATAGGGATTAATTTATAAAATTAAAAAAGTCAAAGCTTAGTTGCTTTAGTTTTTCAACTAACACTCCTATGTGTTTGCAAAAGCGACTGTTGTGACTAAATCATCTGAATCACTTTTCATTAAAATATAACTTACTACTTTTATTTACTGTGTGTTTTTTTCACTATAACAATTACTATTTTGGAAAAGTGTGCCAGCAAGAATTGTAGAATTTCTTATCTTAAACAAAAATTTATGAATGCTAGCTCATCATACCTGTATGTGCCCTCTCTCAATATAAGGCTATTTTTTTGACAAATGTGACTGCAATCTTGCTATGCTAGTTTATATATTTTAAACTCTGCTTTATAAAAACTAATAATAATCTTAAATTTATATTGCACCATAAACCCCCTCATATTGCATAAAACAAAGTTTTAATAAGTTTTTCAAATCAGTGTTATTTAAGCCTATTTTACCCTTATAAGACTACCTGCAAGGTGTCAGGTCAACACACCATTGCTGAATAATAAAGCATCCTTTAAAGAAAAGACCAAATCATTCATGGAATTGAATGCTGTCTGACTAGCTGACAATTCCATTTTCTGCACACCTTAATAAACATGGGCAAGCAAGATCAACAAGCTAAAAATGACTAACACAGCTCAAGGACAATTACTATATAAAAGTCTTTAGGTGTAACAAAAACCCTTATAACATTTCATTTTGACCCAGAATTAAGTTTTCAATGCATAAAATTAGACAAATATGTTACATTTATGAGAATAAGCAGGTCAGCACTAAAAGTAAAAAGCAGCAAAAACAGTAATACGTTATAGGGATTAATACACCTCTTGGTGTCCTGATTTAGCAGAATAAGCCCTTTAATTAATCTGTATAAATCTGATCATTATTATGATATGCATTTTTACTATGTTTATTTGATAATGAATTGAGAAAATGGCTAGTCTACATGAAACCAATGGACCAAGTCCGTTGGTCCACTGGGGATGGGATCCCCAATACAAAAGCTCTGGGACACCATTCCATTGTGACCTTTAATCAAAGGTTTTATCAGGCTCCATTTTACACACTGGGAGTACTCTGATATCAAAAGATCATGGAAATGGAGCTTGTATGATATTTTTGAAATTACAATTATATATTGCTCTGAACCCAGGTTTACCAAAGAGTGGTCAGCAGACTCCCTCTAGGGGGTGCACAAGGCAAAGCACTGTAAGGCTAGACTACTGGGCCAGAGCAACACTATCAAAACAAAAACAAAAAATCTGCAGCACTCCTGGCATGTTCCTTGTAATCAGTGGTCAAATTATGACGTATACACATTTTCTCACACATTTAATACTTCTTTCCATAATTTTTTTTTTTGATTCTGTAAAGCTGCTTTGTGACAATGACTATTGTTAAAAGTGCTATATAAATAAAATGAAATTGAACAAACTACCAAAAGTGGCCCAAGGACATAAAAACTGAACAGGCAACAGGGTTATATGCAGTCAAGGCTCACTGATGAACGTGGGGAGTAAAAGCCAGCCTGTGTAGTCCGATCCAAAATAAGAGCTACTGGAGCTCTAAATGTCATTAATGCTGGCTCCAATAGACAGAGATCAATACACACAGTACATGACTGTTTTGGTGGCAAAAGAAAGACATCCTCAATATTAGGCGCATGGTCGTACTTAAATAGACCGCAAATATTTAAAAATTCGCTGTGATCATTTTCTCATTTACTCATGTGACAGGCCAGATGCAAATGCTTTTTTATAAAATAATTCACATGCTATAGTACAAGAAGTCCTGTTATTTTTAATCTCACTTTAGACTCCAAGCTCTCATTTGAATCTAAGTAAAAAAAGGATTTTACCCCAAAAACATTGCTAAACTTCATTCCCTCTGCACTTACAGTACTTACTTTACACTTTCAATGCTGTACAAACTTATAATCAATTGTATGAACAAGTTGCAGAATTACATTTTCAGCTAGCAGAGTTTCTAACATCACCAGAATATGAGAATGCATCACATTACCCTTGAAAAGTTACACCTGCTACATTCAAAACAATTTTGGTTTACACAGCTTAAGTGTTTTAGCCACATATGGCAAATTCAGACAAACAGAGAAAATCTGAAAATACTTTAAAATTGCTAAATCTTCTACACAACAAGACAATTTGCCATATCAGATTTTCAGCAGTTTTATAAGTTCTAAAATAAAGTGTTACACTTCTTAGAAATAGAACATGATAAAAAGTTGCTTCTAGCATTATTGATGTATTGACAAAACAAACCTTGATGACTGAAATTAACCTGGTTATTAGTTACAAATTCCAAAAACTATTCATCAAATCAGAGATCTTCAAATAAATTTTTAGATTAAACAAAGATAACCTGAGTAAAAAGGGGAGTAAACATATACGGATTTTACCACAAAAAAGTGCTTGTTCCAAAAAATAAATTAATACATTCGAGCCCAAGTAAAAGTGATAATGTTTGATAAAAAATATTACATGTTACTCAAAGTTAAATTTTTGCTAATGATGGATAAGATTGTTCCATGCGTTTAACCTTTTACCTAAGCCAAATTGACTGTATATTGGAAAATACCAATCCACATAGCCAAGATGAATACAAGATTAAAATAAAATTATTTATAATCTTACTTGATCAAATCTGGGTTTCCATCAAGCTTGCCTCTGTGTTCCAGTCCTCTGGTCCAGGCAAAAATGCTCGCGATAGGATTGGTGCTGGTTGGTCTTCCCTAACAATAAATGAACACACCAAAAAAATATCTATGTTGTATAAATGTGGTACCATGTCATTTTCTAAGATGCACAGACTGTCTAAAAAAATAAAGTTATGAGAATCTGAAAATATTCAGTATATTAAAATAAGATGATATAAATAATCCTGCTGCCACTACAAGATGCAATTGTCTGCATTTACTAGCCTAGCATTCTTAAATGTTATCTTACCTGAAGAGTTCACAATTAACTTTTAGTTCTTTTACGGCTTAAATAAATTTTCAACTCACTACTATCCAAAAACAAAAAAACTTATTACTCACATTGATAAATATTTACAATAACAGTTTAATATAATCGAATATTAAAATCAAGAGCAAAAAAATATTAACATTTTATAATTACACACTTTAACAGTTATCTACGCCACTTTTAAAACTTGAATTGAATTATGGCAGCAATGTGTATGTTCCCTCTAAAGAAATCAGTGGTCACATCATCAGTGATGCAATCATGTGACTGTGATTTTTTTTTTTTTTTGTGCATATATTTTTTCCATGTTGCATTGTGCTAACATTTTGGGCCCCTCTGTATAATTATAAAAAAAAAAAAAATAATATATATATATATATATATATATATATATATATACACACACACACACACACACACACACATACCTTTTGCAACAATGTTAAAAATAAACAACAGTATACAATAAAAAGCAATGGCTGAGGCGAGAGGGGGAAAAAAAAAACACATTAGCAGACAAAAACAGCACAATGGTTTAGAAAGTGATGCAGCAGAGGATGGAGGCTGGACTAACCTTCTGATGCTCACGGTAATGCCTAGTGACTGTGCCATGGGCAGCTTCGGCCTCAATGGTCTTTCCGTCAGGACAGACGAGAACAGAGGTCATCAATCCCAGGGAGCCAAAGCCTGGGGACATTGTAGTTTTAGCAAGCACCGTTGCAAATATGGAAAAATGCTAAAATTGAATTGAATTGAAGCACATGGCATTTAACTTGATTTAAAACCCAAAAAAGATCTTTAGGCTCCATTTTTCGAACCATTTAATAAATGGTTTTAACTGTGCTTAAAAGCATTTTTATTGTTCCTTTTTTTTTTTTTTTAAATATATATTAATTACCTGATTTGTGAAGGTCAATGCCAAATTACTATTGTGTTCATTTATGATTTATCTGTGTTGATCTGTGATTAATCCTATTCTAATGGATCCCAAACAGATTATACAAATCAGGGGAAATTCCTATTTGTCCACCGGGAACAGAGGACAAGCTTAGGACTTTTAAGACCCATGCTATTAAAATTGAACAATAAAAATAAATACATGATTATTATTTAAAAACGGCTCCAATAAAGAATGAATATTTTGTTGCAATGGTTTAAGGAGCGTTATATCATGTTCTGCTGTAAACTGAGTACATCATAAAACTTGCCTTGTGCCAAAATGTCTGACTGGACATCTCCATCATAGTTCTTGCAAGCCCAAACAAAAGCACCAGTGGACTTTAACACCTGCGCCACCATGTCATCAATAAGCCTGTGCTCATACCAGATCTTCAGCTTGTCAAACTCGGGCTTATAATTCCTGTTGACATGTTAATAAATAGCTGAATACACTGCTTTAGCTGCAAATGACTACTTAACAACATGTCCTGTCAGTGGTGGTAAACATCACCTGGATATCTCTGGGTCTGGAAGAATTGCACGTGGCCCAACTGATCGATTGACAAAAATACAGTCAGGTCTATGAATATAGGTTTTGTTTTTGTTTGTTTTTTATGGGGAGGATATTTGGTCACTGTACACCACACTGAAATTAAAAATAATTTCTTAAGATGCAAGTGACGTGAACACATTCAGCTTTAAGTCAATGGGTTTAAAAAAATAATAAAAATCACAAACGCACACATGCACATACGTGTGCGCACACAAATACATACTGTACGTACATAGTTCTGCCAGTTTTCTAGTCTGGAGCATTTAGGTGTGTTAATATATTGTCATGGGGGAAGAGACAAATTGTCTTTAAAATGCAAATGTTGCTATATCAATCTGAAAATGGTTATAAGACCATTTCTAAACAATTTGGATTTCAATGATCCACAGTGAGAAAGATTAAAAGACAAGACAATTACCAATTTTTACCAGGAGTGGACATTCACCTCAAGATCAGACCATGCAATGCAGGGAAAAAAACTTAAGAGCTTCATCACAGACCCTACAGGCCATATTGAGCATGCTTAGTGTTAAATTTCATAATAGGACTGTTAGAAGAGGACAACTATGAATAACTATGGTTTGTTTGGAAGGATGCCAGAAGAAGCCTCTTCTGTCTAAAAAGACCATGGAAGCACAACTGAGGTTTACAAGACATCTAGACATCTGGAAAACTGTCCTATGGACAAATAAGACAACGGTATTCCACTGTTGGCCATGTTTGGATCCAATCCCTTCCCAGAGAGGCAAACTTGGCTTGGCTAACACCAATGTCGAAGTGACACGTGGTCACGAAGTCCTTTGACTTCCAAGAAACGATGACTAATGACTAATCTTGGCCCACCTTAAACAAAAATGAAAAAAAAGGATAGCTATTGGACCCCTGCAGTTTGCTTATGGGGCAAACAGGTTAGTGGGCAATGCAGTCAACATGGGGCTGCAGAATATGACAGCCAGGAAACAGCAGGTAGGGCTGGGCAGAGTCAAGCACTCAGTATACAAACAGTCAGCACTGGTGCTTACCAGTGATATGTCCTCTCCCCACTGCTCTTATCCTTTTACACTAATGACTGCACATCCAAGGACCCCGCTGTTAAATGCCTGAAGTTTGCAGATGACAATACAGTCACTGGACTCATCAAAAATGGCAAGTCTGCATATGAGCAGGAAGTTGAGCAGCTGGTGCTCTGGTGCATTCAGAACAACCTGGTGCTGAACACACTTAAAGATGAGAAGATGACAGTGGACACTGGGAGACAAACCACATACTGTACACTTGACAATTTCAATTTAATAAACAAGCAAGGTCTTGACATACTAGTAATATACATGCACTTTGTCTGCCAAGCGTCACATGATCACAACTGAGCCAATTCTCTCTGTATTCTCTCTCGCGCTATGGGATTTTGAGTAATTGTCTCAAATTGTTCGTATAGTCAACATCCGCGCGCACGCGCGCGTACTGTTTACTATAACATTTTAACCATGCATATGTGCGCGCAAAAGACTAAATTTGGAATGTGATTTTTTAATTTTTTTAAATGCAGTTTTGATGGTCAGGTGGTAGGGTCTCAGCAAGACAATTCAAAATATATTGATGAATTTATGACTACTGTATTTAGAGTATATACAACAATAGACAGTTTCTTGAATACGTCGATGGTGATGTTTGTTTGTTTGGATTTGGATTTATTGCCATATCAGCTTCTCAAGCTATTTCATGGCAAGATTCACATCAAATATTAAACTGATTTATTATGTTTTGAAAATGTAAGCGATAAAGAGAATAGTGAGAAAGTTAAAAGGATATAATAATAATAAATCACATAATTAGCATGGTCTTGGTCAGAATAACAAGGTTTTACATTTGGTTCTTTTTGTGTACTTTTGACAGAAATTGTAAGAGTTTTTTTGGTTTTGCCTTGCAGAACATGTTTTTTTTTTTTTTTTTTGTTCCGGTAGAAATAGTTTTCTTATGGTGGTAAAACTTGGGCAGTCCAAAAGTATGTGTTTTATGGTTAGGATAGTTCTGCCTAGTTTATGGTTAGGATAGCGCTGACTGTCGATGGTGAAACAAAGGAGCAAAGGAAGGTATCCAGGTGATATCAACCTTCCCTCATGAATTCAAAGGAATTAGTTACATACACAATTAGCAATTTCAACGCATTATTAAAACATTTATGACACACAGACCTTGTAATACAAAAAAAAACCAACGTGACATCCATTATATAGCCAAAAGGTTGTGGAAAAATGACAATCACCCTCTCATGTGACCTTCCCTAACTGTGCAACTAACTGAGGTAGTAAAATTTACCTTGACTAAGTTTAATTCATGTTGTCTAAATCTTTTCTAGCATGACAATGTCCATGTAAACAAAGTGAGGCATATTAAGACATTGTTTGGTAAGGCTTACACTAGCATCCAACCTTATAACTGATCTTGAGGCTATACAAGCCACAGCCATGCTTTAAAGCCTAGCGGAAAGCCTTATAGCAACAATTTCCCCATTAAATGTACATAATTCTGGAATTGGCTGTTCAAAAAGCACACAAGTGTGTGGCAGATGTCCACTTTTTTTGGCCACATAAAGATCTTTAACTTTCTGAAGTAAAAAAAATAGCTCACTTTTCAAAGATGTCCTGGAAGATGTCCTTGAAGCGGCCATCATACGCTTTCAAGATCGTATTCTTGGTGCTCATGTAGAGTGGCCATTTTTTCTGGATTGCATACTGAAAGCAGCTGTGAGCAAAGCCAGTGATGGACTTGTGGAGAGAAAATTATCATATAAATATTTTACATATGGGCCCCTTAAACAAGTTTTAAAAAAATCCAGGCAAAATATTATCTAAATATTTATTAGCAACTTCACCTCACTTGCATGAGCTAGAGGTTTGAGCCAGGTACTGTAGTGACTTCATTTGGGGTTTACAGTTAGCCATGTTTAGTTGTTTGTTTTATATTTAAGTGTGTGATAATGTGTGGTAATGACCTGTAGTCTATAAAAAACAATCACTATCACAATTTAGCATTTTTATCCAGATAAAATGATCAATCACTGAAATGAAAGAATTGGAATTTCTTCACACACAAGACACAAAACAATGTTAAAGGTGGGAGAACATGAATTGAACATGAATTTGTCCCTCGAATGTGATGTTTCTACTTAAAAAATAAATGAATAAATAAATAAATAAATAAATAAATAAATAAATAAAACAATGCTTACACATTTAGGCTACTATATTGAAAATAATTAGCAAACTACATCTTAAAAATTGTGCTTTTCACAGCCAGAACCTTAAAGGAGCTTATTAATATGCACGAGTTCATACCAGGTGTCTGATCAGGCAAATAAATAAATAAATAAATACAGTAAAACCTTGGATTGCAAGTAACTAAGTCTGCATGTTTTTTGAAGTAAAAGCAAAATATGGTCTCCCATGCTTAGTCTCAGTGCACATGCGTCACTGCACTGTATATTCAACATCTGTGTCCACGTGTACTGTTTATTAAAGCATTGTGACCATGTGTGTGCATGCGTAAAGCATTTTCTTTTCTATTTTGTGTCCAAGTGTAATGACTGATTGCACAAAAAGATTATATATTTTTGATTAAACATTCCAGTGACCTGATAAAGAGCATTGATTCCAATAGTATGTGTGAAAGTCATCCTACACAAATTCACTTTGATAAATGAGTGTTTTGGGTTACAAGCAGGTTTCCTAAACAAATTATGCTTGCAATCCAAAGTTTAGCTGTAAATGCAACTTCTTTACCCATTTTTCCTAATTTGAAAATAGATATTCAATATCCTATAGCCAATGCCTTGCTAAATGTGTCATCTAATCAAAGGTTGAGTTGCAGACTTTCAAATAATAGGAAGCTGTGTTTTTGACTGTATGGAAGCTCAGGACTCAAACACACTGCAATGTTGGCTTAAAATGTTCCTTAAACCATTTAAAACCATCCAAACAGTTGGTCTAAAAAGTTTTCATTGATCCACATTAACCAAGAGTCACATGAAAAAGAGAATAAAATAATACAAGATGCTAGTGGCAGGTTTAAAAAAAAGGATTTAATTCAAATTGAATTAATTGAAATATTTTAACCTAACGGTCATATGCGGTCTTCCTTACGGTCTTATTACACACAAAATTCAAAGCTGCTTCTCTACTTAGTCCCTTCAACATCAACATTGTTTTAACTCTTCTTTGTCTGTTAAGATCCTGTAAAGTGATCTTGTACACAACCCTTTGATTCACCGTGTATCTACTTAATTCGTGTTCATTTATTTTTAATTGCCCCCTTAAAATAAACAGGAAAATATCTAAACTTATCCAGCCATGTTCGATTCCCTGTCATCATGTTAGGGCACTCCCATGTCAGCGACAGCTAACATCCAGAGAGGGTGTAGGCAACACGTGCTCCCACCAACATATGTGAAGCTGCCAACCACGTATTGTGTCACTCACTCAATCGTTTGGGGGGGGAGTAATAAATTAATAAATCTTGATTTATACATACATACATACATGCAATCTCATTTCTAAATGATGCAGATTTACTTGAATGTTTTTTTCCTGCATTCACATTTTTACTTACTTGACAACAACCCCAGATTGATGCATCAGTCACACTCATTGGTCACACTTGTGTAAAAAACGAAAACACTATTAATGTTAATAATATATTAGTAATTAATTACTATTAATTCACCAATCAGGCCAGAGATTAGTCACTTCTCTTGTTTCTTCTTATTATTTATGGTGTTTCGCCATCACTCACATGACGTGTAACAAGGAGGCAGACATGAACAAGCTTGGTGGAGTTGGAGTAGTATTTCATTATTTTTTCTGTCCAAAACATAAACTTTGCTCACTTAAACTCTCATTCTTGCCCTCTTAATTTATACCAGTATTATTTTCTAGGGATGCACCGAAATGAAAATTCTGGGCCGAAAACGAAACCGAAATTTTTGGATGCACTTGGCCGAAAACCGATACCGAAACCGAAAATGGCTTCATTAAAAAAACATGTTTAAAATATTTTCTTTTTGTTTGTATTAAAAAAATGTTGCATATTGCAACTTTGCTGTCCTCATCTGAAACTTTGAAGTGCTTCCAAACCGCCGACATACTCCGTGTTTGATGCGTAATGACAGCGCGAACGAGACGGGAGGATGGGAGAGGCGTGGCGACAATTTCGGCTTTTATTTTCGGCGCTTTCTTACGTTTCGGCCGAAACCGATAATGCTATTTCGGCCGAAAATTTTCGGTGGCCGAAATTTCGGTGCATCCCTATTATTTTCATAAGCAGAAAGTAAATCCCTCACAGATGCACATACGCGCAATTGCACAAAAATATATTACTGTCTGAATTTAGACAGGCATGTGAAAAATTCTAACTGGGATATAACTTACTGTATTAGTTAATTAAATCGGATGCTTCCATGCTAGCTGTTACACAGTCTCTGAAAACAGATCAAGAGTTTTGTCAGAGTCTATCATTATTAAAAATATTACAATAACATGAACACCTGGTATGATATCACTGCACATGGTAAGTTTCCCTCAAGGGGGTGCTTAATTGCAGCCAATCTTTATGGAAAATGGGCACTTTTGGCCTCTGGATCCAACATGTGCATTAAAATTTTTCCTTTTTGTATTTTTAAACAAATTAATTATGGGTAAATTAAAAAAAAAAATTAATCCTCCCAACTTTAAGAAGTATTGTGCCTAAACCTTAGAAGCACTACTCCTGAGCATAAAATGAGAGATCAACAGTAACAAAAAGAACCTAAAAAGCAACACAAAATAAATTAGGCATTCTAATTGGTCCTTCCTAAACCTATTTATTTTCAAAGGGTGTTCCCTACAGCCTATCATATGTCTCCTACAATTTCAACCAAATTTACATGACCGTAAATTTGAGTTGATAATTGGATCTGCGCAATATTGCATTACATCTGCTCAGCGTGCATGTGGACTGCTTAATTGCGGTTAAGCGATCAGCTTAAGACAAAAAAAAAAAAAAAAAAAAAAACTGCACCAAAGCCAAAAAAAAAAAGAAAAAAACTGCTTGCAACCTCCTTAGACCATAGCAACTTATGTTATAAGTAACTACTGTGAACCATTTAGTAGAAATTGCAAAGTATAAAGGCACACACAGTACCAGTCAAAAGTTTGCACAAGTTTAGACAAATTTATTTTCTACATTCTAGAGCAATACTAGAGTTTTTTTTTTATTTATTACATTTTATTTATATTGCACTTTTAACAACGATCATTGCCACAAAGGAGCTTTAATGGAGCAACAACAGGAAATAATACTACAGAGTTTCTTAGTAAAAAAATCACCATCTACACTTTTTTAGGTTGAATTTAGCAAATTATTTAACACTTTAGCTTCTCTTTACATTTGAACAGTTTTGTAATGTAAAGGATTATCACACAGTTGAGCCTGTATGCTCAGACAATGGATCTTACTGTATGCAGACAGTGAAGTGTTTTTGACTGTGTAGAGTTTGAGGATGCTCACACTCCTGTTAGTGCTGTTAGCTTCAAGAGTGTAAAAGCTGCACAGCTAAAATCTCAATGTGGCAGATATTTTCCGGAAGAGTGGCCGTTTTTACTTTTTGGTGGCCAGGTTGACATTAACTCACTTGAGGTTTAACTCACTCAATAAGTGCATAGAGTTATTAGCAAGTTATGATATTCTTTTTTGTTTAACTCTTCCTGGTCTTGACAAGGGGATTTTCCAAAATCCATTTTTAGGACTTTCAAGACCATACAAACCTTGCCACATTATCAATTGTCAAATCTAAACCAGACATCTAGCACAGTCCTGGAGAACTGTACAGCTTTGAATTAATACATACAGCATTAACTAATTAAGTAACAAGTCAGTTGTTACTTTAAGAAATAAAGATCAGCTGTTCTGGAATAGGGTTTATCAGGGCAGTATTTAAGTGCTTTATATTCTTTAGCATGCTCAGTAAAACCTCCCCTCTGTTTTACTTATAAAAACAGTAATGATTATTTTTAAGCATTGTTTCCACACCAAATATTGACTGTTTATTTTTTTACTTCAGTTTCCTTTCCAAAGAAATGTTTTAAAAAGCATCTTTTTTATGGCTTTTTGTTCCCAAGATGTTTGCACCGCACTGTAATGTCTATGCAAGCATTTAATATGCAGGGTAGGCTAATTAGTGTGTTCATAATACCTGCAGTGTGCGCAACTACGTGTGCTTGTGCCATGTGATGAATTGGTACCCTGTCCTGTACATCCTGTCAGGTTGTACCCTGCCATGTGCCCTTAATTCCCTGAAATAGCTCCAGGCTTCCCGCAATCCTGCCATAGTATAATTGGTATACAGAATAAGTGAGTGATTTTATTACCCCATGTGATTCTTGGCCATTGTAAAGAAGCTAAAAAACTGTGCTTCTCTGTTTCTCATTGCCAAGGCATGCAGATTGATCAAAATAAAAAAATTAATTAAGACACACAGAACATCCAACACTGTTAAACACTGCTTGGCCAAAATAATAATGATAATAAATAAATAAATAAACAAACAAATAATCACACAAACTAATACCATGTCATAACATTTATCCCTATCCAGAATTGCAGTGATTTCTCTCCAAGATCGTGTATTGATGATGGGAGATACAAACCACTGCGTATAGTCTTCTCCAGCTCACCCTAGAGACTCTCAATAGGGTTAAGGAGGGCGCCAATCCAAGTGTAAAAATGATGGCTCAAAATTTGAGCCCAATACATCCTGGCATTGTCATCTTGGAATATGCCCGTGCCAACAGGAAAGAAAATAAAATATATCCATTGATGGAAAAATCTGGGCCCAGTTTCCCGATAACGCACACTCTTAGCGTTAATATAATATATCTTACGTAAAGTGATTACTTTTCCAAGTGTGTTTCGCGAACTTTTCCCTAGGAGTCTTCTTAAGTCGCTGCCTCTTGTTTAATATATTAAATATTAAACAAAATAATTAAATATGTTTAATACCCCTATCTCACCTACAAGGTTTCGCTTGGTGGCCGCAAGTACGGTTCGTCATGATTCAGCGCGAGTTTTGGTGCCGTGATTACGTTTCCATCTTACCACGCAAAAACATTTCCGCATGTTAAACATGCGGAAGCTCGCAGACCTTGCAGATCTTCGCGGAACATTGGGCTGTCACTCGAGGCGGCTCTTGGTGCCCAACACCCCGCATACATCGCATCTCACCTATGCGGTTTGACTCAGGGTGAGATGCGATGTAAGACACTGTAAGCTGCCGCAATTGCCCGCTAACGTTCCGCGAAGTTCTGCAAGATCCGCAAACTTCCACCAAAAAAAATTAAACATGTTTAGCGTCTTGAGCTGAAACATAGTAAACATGTTTAATTTTTACGCGGAAAGATGGAAACCTAATCACAGCGCAAAAACTCATTTTCGCAGTGAATCATGATGAACCACCGTGCGAAACCACGTAGGTGAGATAGGGGTATAACACCGCATCTCACAGCGAGTCAAACCGCATAGGTGAGTCAAATCGCATAGGTGAGAGGTGTATTACGCATTACAATTACTCAGAAAAATTAATGGATGCGGGGTTTAAAACTCAAGTTTATTTTCTCATTTAACTAAATCAAATTTCATCATAAAATAAAACGTCCATCCAGTCATGAATGATCAATGAATCATATTTTAAACAAAAAGCAGCAAGCAGCAAGCAGCTGGACATCGGGATGTGGAGCGCAAGTACGGCCCGTTGGCCTGGCAAGTGCAGGTCTGAGCAGGTCAAGAAGCTCCATAATCTGTTGCCTTGGATGGCGAAACCTTTTTTTTTTTTTTTTTTTTATAGCCACGTCAGGCAAAATATGAAAAGGGCTGAAGTTTTGCCTAAAGGAAAAATGTACATGAATCACACGACTCGCGGACGGCGCTGTCTTCAGTTTAGCACAACAACACGCTGTATTGCTGCCAAATTGTTCGCCACCTGTTTAATATTAAAAGTGATTGACTTTTAATTAGCCTATTTCATAATGTGACTTATGCATTAAAATTGTCACTCTATTAGTTCTGATATCAAATAAAATAAAATTCTTAAACGGGCCTACAGCATATTCCATCATTAATATGACTTTAATAACGTGCCATAATGTGCTTGCAAACACCGCTGATTTATAAAGACTGCTGCTTAGTAGCGGCAACTAGCGTCTTGAGCTGAAACTACGCTAAGAGTGAGTTAAGGTTGGTCCAGACCAACCTTACGAACATGTGACTTACCCAAGAGATACTTAAAATACGAATGTTTCGTGAAATGTGCCATAACGTTAAGAGAGGTTACAAGTACAACTTAAAAACTACTTAGCAATAAGAACCTTTCGAGAAATGGGGCCCTGGTCATTCAATATATTCAGGTAGTCACAGCTGACCTCACTTTTTGGGCAGATACCATTGCTCAACCTAGACCTGGTCAAATAAATCAACCCCAGATCATAATCACTGCCCTAAAAGCTTGTATGTTAGGCACTAGGCATGATCGGTGCATCACTTCATCTTGGGGCACAAGTTGGGGTTAAATAACTTGTTGCCAGCTAAAACAAAATCACTGCAGTAATTATCCAGTGTGTAATTATCGGTATGCGTTTATGCCTCTTACGACCTATTCAAGCAAAACAGCCTTCAGTGTAAAAGATAATGACAGATAAAGTGCCTTTAATGAGAACTTGCAGTAAAACTCTACTGTAAAACTACTTAATTGTGTGTATATACACTTTTAGCCTTTCTATTTAGAAATACTGTTTTTATTATTTTTAATTATAATTATATTGTAGAAATACAAGTTGCCATGCTTTAAGGAGGCCTTTTGCCATTTTTAATGTTATTACAGCCAAGCATGTAAAAGCTGCACCTTTGAAATTTCTGCATGGCTAGATTAACCATGCATAAAGGAAGAGCTGCAAACTTGACCGGAATGTAGCAGTCGACATTCACACTGAACAGTTGTAAACCAACATTCCGCTACAAAAATATGCTTGAATTCACGTTAACGAAATTGTAGGAGACATGCGAAAGGCTGCAGGGACCTCCCTTTTGAAAATAAGGCATTTGTGAATCAAAAAACAAAAACAAAAGATTTAAAAATAAAAACATCCATGCACAAATGGAGAGATGTTCACAAATGGTAAGCAGTGTGTAAATGCACAAAACATTTGTGACCAAAAAACCCTCACATGTATTACTAAATACATTTTTAAAATTGAGTTAAAAAAAAAATGTATTATGACTTTTATAACTATTATTTATCTTACTCCATAAAAACCAATGACTTTGCTTTCTATAGAATTCTGATCTAAACGAGTAGCTGTTAAAAATTTCCTTTTCAATGAACACAGAGTCTCTAAATTATAAATTAACCAAATGAAAATAAATAACATTTCTCTGACCTCATCAGTATTGTACATGCCCATTCCACAGCCACCACCAGGAAAATCGAACACTTCCCACTCCTGACCTTTACTTCCATCAGCTGGAGTGAACTTGATCACAAATTTGCCTGGTGTATTCACAACAAAGTCCGTAGCTCTGTACTGTAAACAGGTCATATAATTACATAATTACATACAAGATTAAAAAAAGACATCAGTCATCACTTACTAAAAATAAGTACATCTATAATACAAGACCTGGTCACCAAAGGCGTGTCTGCCAATTGTAATAGGCTGAGTCCAACCAGGAACAAGTCTAGGAATGTTCTGGCAGATGATGGGTTCACGAAAAACTGTGCCGCCCAAGATGTTTCTGATTGTTCCATTGGGACTTTTCCACATTTTCTTCAACTTGAACTCTAAGTGACAATATGTATTTTCAGTCTGGTTAGTACACGTGGTAATCAAACCCATAACTGGAAAGCTAAAATAGTAAAACACAAAAACCATATATTTACCTTCAACTCTGGCCTCATCAGGAGTGATAGTTGCACACTTGACGGCAACATTGTACTTCTTAGTTGCTAATGCAGAGTCAATGGTGACCTGGTCATCGGTCTGATCACGGTAGGGAAGGCCCAAGTCATAGTATTTCAGCTCCACATCAACATTAGACAAGATGAGCTGAGAATACCACATGCAAGGAAACACAAGAACACATAAAAAACAGTGGCTTACGGTTAACAAACTCCTTAAATTTTGCATTACCACCAGTAAGCATGAGTAACGCAAAAAATATTTCCCAGCACTTGACCTTAACACCACATTTTCTCAACATCAATACAGTATTAGGTTTTCTAAGCATACAAGTACAAAATACAGAACTTTTTAAAAGCTCAACATTTTATGCACTGAAATCTATAAAAATTCGAATACAGTACTACTACAAGCACCATATTTTACATTTTCTGCAAACCTTCTATACATTCTTCCAAGCAATAAGGACTTCAATTATCTGCAATACTTAAGTGCTGTCTTGGTACTAGTAGTTATTGTGTTTTTGTCAGCTCACACTGCCCAAGTTTTTATAATAGCAATTTGCATATACTCCAGAATGTTATGAAGATTGATCAGATGAATTGCATAGTCCTTCTTTGCCATGAAAATTAACTTCATCCCAAAAAACCTTTCCACTGCATTTCATTGCTGTCATTAAATGACCTGCTGAGATCATTTCAGTAATCGTCTTGTTAACTCGGTTGAGAATTTTGACGAGCACAAGGCTAGAGATCATTATGTCAGGCTGATTGGGTTAGAATGACATTTTAAAAGGAGGGTGATGCTTGAAATCATTGTTCTTCCATTGCTAACCATGGTGACCTGCAAAGAAACGCATGCAGCCATCATTGCGTTTCATAAAAATGGCTTTACAGGCAAGGATATTGTGTCTAACCTAAATCAACAATTTATAGGATCATCAAGAACCTCAAGGAAAGAGGTTCAATTCTTGTTAAGAAGGCTTCAGGGCGTCCAAGAAAGTCCAGCAAGCGCCAGGATCGTCTCCTAAAGAGGATTCAGCTGCGGGATCGGAGTGCCACCAGTGCAGAGCTTGCTCAGGAATGGCAGCAGGCAGGTGTGAGCGCATCTTCACGCACAGTGAGGCGAAGACTTTTGGAAAATGGCCTGGTATCAAGAAGGGCAGCAAAGAAGCCACTTCTCTTAAAAAAAAAAAAAAAAAAAAAAAAAAAAAAAAAAAACATCATGGACAGATTGATCTTCTGCAGAAAGTATTGTGAATGGACTGCTGAGGACTGGGGCAAAGTCATATTCTTCAACGAAGCCTCTTTCCAATTGTTTGGGGCATCTGGAAAAAGGCTTGTCCGGAGAAGAAAAGGTGAGCGCTACCATCAGTCCTGTGTCATGTCAACAGCAAAGCATCCTGAGACCATTCATGTTTGATGTTGCTTCTCATCCAAGGGAGTGGGCTCACTCACAAATTTTCCCAAAAACACAGCCATGAATAAAGAATGGTACCAAAACACCCTCCAACAGCAACTTTTTCCAACAACAGTTTGGTGAAGAACAATGCATTTTTCAGCACGATGAAGCACCGTGCCATAAGGCAAAAGTGACTAAGTGGCTCGGGGACCAAAACGTTGTAATTTTGGGTCCGGGGCCTGGAAACTCCCCAGATCCTAATCCCATTGAAAACTTGGTCAATCCTCAAGAGGTGGGTGGACAAACAAAAACCCACTAATTCTGACAAACTCCAAGAAGTGATTATAAATGAATGGGTTGCTATCAGTCAGGATTAGGCCCAGAAGTTGATTGAGAGCCCAGTCGAATTGCAGAGGTCCTAAAAAAGGGCCAACACTGCAAATACTTACTCTTTGCATAAATGTCATGTAATTGTCACGTATGAAGTGCTTGTAATTATATTTTAGTACATCACAGAAACAACTGAAACAAAGATCTAAAAGCAGTTTAGCAGCAAACTATGTGAAAATTAATATTTGTGTCATTCTCAAAACTTTTGGCCACGACTGTACAAGTTATCAGAACCCGTTTACCATCTGCCAACTCCCAAAAATGGTCAGTAGTTGGAGTGATCCCAGCTCTAAACCCATAGAGCATAAGTCTTTCAAAACATAAATATTCAATCTTCTTGCAGACAGTGTACTTCACATTTTTTCACATTGCTTAAAACTTTCCCTTTTAATTTTACTTCTGTTTTTGCTCCACATAGGTGACTTTTATTTATTTTTTTTATCTCACAAAATGTTTTCCTTTAAACATGCTCACGTGTATGTTGCAGATAGAAAAATATAATGGTATATCCCTGCAGTTTCCCTTCACAGGCTCCCACTTTTTTTTTTTTTTTTTTACCTTTTCTTTGATGAATTCCCAAATTATCCTAGTCATCTCATCTCCATCCATCTCCACTACTGGCTGGGCCACCTTGATGCGCTTGTCAGCATCTGTTAGAAAAAAAAAATACTATACTGTATTTAAGCAATCAAAGCTAATATTACAATGTCTGTTTATTTATCTTTCAGCTTGCACATTCTGGAGACCCATTTTAAGACCTCAGAGACTTAGGTTAGTTTGGTAAAAAAAAAAAAAAAAATCTAAATAACTGAATAAAAAAATAATAAAAGACAATCTTTAATTACATACATAAAAAGTGATTTTTTATGCAGATTTTTCACCTACATATTGGTACTGTATTATGGCCAGATGTCCAAAAAACCTTTGGTGATATAGTCCATATTAACAAGCTACATTATAGCCTAGTTAACAAGCCTTTCTTAGATGTTGTAGTTTCAAATACCCAAACTTCCAGGCCAAGAAAAAGTCAAACACGAATACTTTGCATTTATTTCGATAAGCTTATGCAATGTCACAACATGTATTTTTACTCATGAGACATAAGATCTTGTATTTACATTAGGAGAGTCGGACCCCTCAAAGCCTTCTCCAGCACAAGATTCTCAATAGAGTTTAAGTCTGGAAACTGTGGTGGCCAGTCCATATGTGAACATTTACGCTTTCACAGTTAGCCTAACATATGCTGCAATTGCAATTTTGAGATATGCCCGTGCCACCAGAAAGAAAAATTAAATGGGAAAAAAAATGGTCATTTAGAATATTAAGGCTAACCCAAATTTTTTGAGCACATAACAGTGCTGAACCTAGACTTATCATAATAATAATAATAATCTTTTCCATGACCACATGATATGTCTGCTGACAGGGTTGCTTAAAGAATGAGAAGCTACTGAATGCATAATAATAACTTATTGCCAGCTGAAGCATATTTAAACTCTGCTCGCAGAATGAAGTGGCAGGTAACGTCTGAGCATCCTCACTTTGCGTCTTACTTGTGTCACACCAATCTGCAATGGCCTCTTTTCTATTACGGTCAAGGAAGCAGTTGTGGCCCCTAAAGGCCAACATAGAGAATGAGGACTAATCAGGCCCACAACCAGAACACTGCCAAAGACTAAATATATTTTCTTTTTTCTCTCACACACACACGCAAATCGTGGCATAGCACATTTCTTGCAGTTAGGAAGACCATCTTGCACTTTAAAATGTGTCAATTTTACTGCTACCAAAATATGAAAATGACACTGTAAAAATTGTTTGAGCAAGTGTTTAGTTTTACTTTACTTCACCCTACTCTTCACATGCGAGTACATAGGGGGAAGGGTTTGTAGATTGAATCTTAGAAATGCGAAATAAAAAAGAAATATGAAAAAAATGGGGTTTTTATCACTGAGGCTAATTAGAAAAAATAATTCAGTTTGCTAGGAAGCATATACAATGAACTGTAGAGACTGACCTTGGAAAAAGGGCATATGATCTAATAAGTCCCAATTACCATGTTACAGAGTGATGGGTGCATCAGGGTATGATGAGAGGCAGATGCACCCATCATGTCTAGTGTCTACGGAGGCAGTGTTATGGTCTGGGGTTGTTTTGGTTGGTCAGATCTAGGCTCAACACCCTTATATGCCCAAAAATTAGGTCATGAATGTCCAGATTTTTCAAATCAATTAATTTTCACATATGGATAGGCAACCACAGAATTCAGACCTTAAACTCATTGAGAATCTTTGGATAGTGCTGGAGAAGACTTTATGCAATGATCTGACTCAGGTCTGTGTGTATTAATCCATTTAATTTTTTACACATTTTGAGCACAGAGAGGCACGGCTTGTTAGCCCCTTGACAAGGGTGAAGGATCATACACATGGCGTAATGGAAACTCACATTCTCTCACTCACTCATACTCTAACACTAATCCCATCGCAGCGTTGGCGGAGGCCTAGGGCCAATCCCACAAAACGCAGGGCACAAGGCAGGGTACATCATAGACAGGGTGCCAATCACTAGGCACAAGCGCACATTTGAAAATACCAATTAGACTCCTCTGCATATGACTGGACTGTGGGAGGAAACTGGAGCATCCAGAGGAAACCCACCAAGCACAGGGAAAAATGTGAACTCTGCACATAGACCTGAAGGTAAATAATTAACACATTAAATAAAAAAATAATAATAATGTACCACATTTTTAGTCTCAACAAACTACCCTACCCATTTACTGGCGATTTTTGATCTCTGAATGTCCCTTAATGCACACTCAACTCATAACATTTTCTTCTGTTGTTGCGTTTATCATTGCATGCATTAGTTTATATACGGTGTAACCTCGCAGACACACGCGCGCACACAGCGCCTGTGTGCACAGACGGAAACACTTATCTGTTGAGATAATTTTTTTACTTTTTTAAAGGTAAAGTTTAATTTACTACAGACTAATTTTTTTTTTACTTCATATTTTGTATTATTTATTTTTATGTATTTATTTTTTTGGGCTGTAGAACGAATAATTTAAGTTTCCATTATTTGATATGGAAAAAATAAAATTTGGTTTACGAGTGTTTTGTAATACGAGCCCGCTTCCGGAACGAATTATGCTCGTAATCCGAAGTTCCACTGTAATTAGGTTAACGTTTCTCTCTCGCACAAACACACACACACACACACAAAAAAAGATATACCACTGTCCAAGCAGAGACAGACATTTACAGTTCTAACTGGGATATACCTTACTGTATTAGTTAATTAAACCTATTGCATTGATTCAGGCTGTTACACAGACTCTAAGAACAGATCGAAAGCTACAAAAAAATATACAAGAAGCATAATAGGATTGAGCAAATAATGTACATACATTCAAAATGTACAGTACAAACTACCTAACCTAACAGCAGCCTGACGTTGGTTAACAGTGCTTCTTCCATCCACTCTTGTGACTGATATCATGCTAGTCACATGTCTGCAAAAGATCAATATAAAATATGGTTGGGATTCATTATTATACTAACTTACAGCACCAAAATAACAGCCAAGGGTTGAGAACACAATACTAATAACTAAATAAAAAGAGACAACTGAGTTATCAGGGTTACATTAAAGTCAACCTGACAACTCAGTTGTACTATGTAACTCCTGTTCCCCTAGTGTGTGCTTATTGCCCTTCACGTGCCCTAGTCAGCCATGGAATTTACAGCTCCAAAGTCAAAAAGGGCTGTGGGAGAAAAATGGTTTATCAAACCCACACTTCCAATAACTGCTCAATAACAATGTTTACCCCACACTAATCCCCATGGACCAACATTGAAACTGGAGAATTACAACTCCGGTGCAACAACATGGGCAGAAATGAGTATTCACAGTTAAAATCATTTTGACAAAACGCAACCAAAACATTTTTTATAATACCACTTTGTACCAAGTGATGTGTAAACTCTAGTGACTAACTAGCAGTTGTGGTCAATTTAATCTATATACTCCTGTATAAGCAAGTGACCTAGCCTGCACCAGCTGCTGTTGTCAACCTAGCTAGGTCAAGCTTATGAGGTATTAGGCAACTTCTAATCTTTTTTTATACCCATTAGGAGCTAGCCTGAAAATTTCGGTGATTTATATAAACAATATGGTAACCGATTTCCTAACACGGGGCACTAAAGCCAACCAGACAGCTGTGCTGTAACGTTACTGCCCAATTTTAAAGGAACTTCATGTGGCCTAGTCAGCCATGTTACCGTATAGTTTCAAAGTTAGGGAGGTGTGAGACTCAACGGTTTCTCACCACTGATTTCCCTACAGTCGTTTAATAACCCGTTATATGGTGTCATTTAAAGCAGTCTTACGCAAATCTATTACGACTCGTGAGTGTATTTAAGACAATAATTGCACATAAAAAAACATAGCTCAAATGTCTTAAAACAGCAGTAATTCCGTAAACCTAAATCACTTATGGAAGCTATAATGGGTAAATTTGAATTAAGATTTTAAAGGGTGGCTTGAAACCAAGGGGTCATACGGCAATAAACCTCATACACTGATACTCCAACGACTGACCTTGACATTCAAATGTGTTGCAAAAACGAAGAACAGAACATGGCTCGAATTAAGGTTTAAATGAGCAGTCTGTATTCATAAAGGCATTCGACTCATGGTTTTTGCAATAGGTTTTTTTTTTATTATTATTACAGTCAAAGAAAACGCTTTTTATTAGCACACTCGATGCAAACAAAGACAAGCTAGCGAGTTAGCCGGCCTCCATTGGCCGCCGATTTCAAGATAGGTAGAGAGAGCCATCGAGGTTTGTAGAATTGTAACAGACGTTAAATGGTAAGGCATTTCTTACAAAACACAGTGAACAGTAACTACGTTTTAACCCATGTAAACTGTTGTACGCATTAGGAAAAACACTTCATAATATGAGAGAAACTGTGGCGCATTTAGCGAGACTTGAAGTGAGTCAAGAACTTAAAATTGGTTTGCCACGTCAAAAGGAAACTGAATTATTCTTTTATGAATAAGTCCAAATACCATTGCTTTAAAACTTACAGTTCCTCTGCTGTAGCGTCTGGCAAGCGTGAGTAGCAAGGACCGCTGGGCTTTTAGATAAAACAGCAGCAGACCTGGTAAGAGAACTGAGGACCTTAAGATAACCTGCCATGTTTAGCTGTTAGACCGCTTTGTTCGACTACTCCGAGCGAAGAGAAGGGCAGAATGAATTACCGCGCACAGTAATGTGACAGTATCCCCAACCCCCCATTGCCCTGAACGGAAGAGGAGGGGCCACGAGTTCGTGGAGCGTCATCACTCAAATAGCGAACCGTCGTAGCCGCTGTCAAAAACCGTCATCATTTGGAATGTAGAAACATATAGTTTCTTAGAAAACCATATATTAACGCTATATAACGTGGGATCAGCATCTGCCTAGGATATCATTTACAATCTTACGGAAAACACACACACTAATTAACTTTTCTCCGATTGTATTATTTGTCAACTGTTCATACTCCCATGGATACCCCAAATATAACTCAGTTCTTTGGGCATTGCTATTACTGCAAAAATAATAATAATCTTGAAGGATTTATGTGGGCTAGATGGATAATATTACAGGCCTGGGACTTTTTTATTTAGACTCTTTCGTATAAATGGAATTAAATATGACTAATTAATGGTACTATTGTGCATCAAGTTATTAATTAAATTATTTAATTAAGAAAATAATAATAAAATAATAAGTAAGTACATATATTATTGACTAAACATCTCTCCTACTACCACCTGAAACCCTTTTGAAATGCATGCGTATTGCACTTTTAATTGTAAAAATCATTTGGTAATGTTAGTTTCATTTTTCTTTTTTCTCTTTTGATAATATATAACATGACATAATTACATTAGAATGTGCAGTTTGCATGGTTAAAATGTATATTGAACAGAAATTAAACCCACATTCCTTCCTTGCGCTGCTAAGGATTGTGCTAAATTTAGCTGTGGCTGAGTTACCATACTGGGAGAAGGAACGGAAGGGTGCAAACACATGACAACGGAAGTCAGTGGCAGCTATTGCTCAGGGCAGAGAAAGCAACATTAACCTTCAAAAAATCCATTAAAATCACTTGAAACAATTCTGCTTTCATTTAGGATTTATTGTACTTAAATGCGATGGAAATAAATACTAAATGAAATGTAAATGTATTGTATTCAGAGTTACAAATGTAAACTAGTATACTTCCTTAAAATGAATAATTAAATAGTAGATAGGCTTACTGGTACTCTTGAGAATTGTACTCTTCCACCAGCCGAAATGCAGCTGAGATGTATTCGATATCACTATTGATTAGTACCCAAAACAAGTACTCATACTTGAAAATTTGTGCCCTCCTACTAGTTTCTCTACTATTACAGGAAGTCAGTATGGTTCTTTCTTAATCTGGATCTAACTCCACTACAAAGTGTAGGTCAGGGTCTGGTCAGTGGAGCAGTCATGAATCTCTGATTTCATGTATTGAGTGCATGCTGTTTGTCCTGATTATACTTCAAACTTTTGAGTTTATCTTCTAACCAATATGTCAAGGGGTGATTACAGTTTTTCCATAAACTTTGGCAAAACCAGGAAATTATTTTAGTTCCACTGGATTGGGCCAAGACATTAGTCCTTAAAGTTTTGACTGAGCACTTGTAAAACACTTTCCAAACATGACATGCAGGTCATTTTTAAGTTTCTTCAGTAGTGCTTCAGTACTACCTGTAGATATATGCTGTTTAAGTAAATCATGACCTCATGTAAATATTAACACAGGGATTTAGGTATCCTATTAATAAATTGATAAAAAAAACAGATGGAGCAATTACTAGTACATATCAGGCTGTAGATAACTAATCCTCCAGCATAGTCAGAAAAAAGAGTACACGTCCGGCAGCAAGCCAGGATGACTTGCACACACTGTGGCATTAAAAAAAAAATCAAAGGAACTTACTGGTTTATATCAACCGAAGACATAGGCAAAGGGTAGACGTTATTACAGCAAAGCGGCACCTATAATGCCAATGCATTGATGCCAAAAATGGCATCTTTGCTGTTTAGAAGTAATTTTTTAAGCCATGCTCTCCTATACATGTTCAAAAAAAGACATGGGGTGCAAGCCAAAAAATAACTTTTGAATTGGATGAATGCAACACAAATGCTGAATTTGCAGTGAAGAGTGGAATTATTCCTTATGAGTGCATTCATCTTAAGTCATTGCTCTTCTGTCCCCATTCAGACACAACACCCATCATTTTAGATGAGGAGGTACTGACAGAAATGGTTGCTTGTAGGTTTTTTGGGGATGCAAGGAAACAGAGCTGCTTAAACCAACGAAAGGCAGCTACTGATGCAGGTGTTCCACTTTCTGTTAAGGTGACTGTTGGAGGACCTCCATCCAAAAAGTTCATTTCAGTATATGAGCCAAAAGTGTCATACCACAGCAGACTGGGTAGGGTAATAGCAGCATATGATTAAAAAAAGAAGTCCTGTCACTGTCCCTGTGCCAAAGCAAGACAGACATGTCTTCACAAACCAATCGCAAGATGGCATCTTTTTAGTACTGACCGACATCTGTTTATGACTGCAGTAAGTGACATCAGGCCAGATCCAGCTGTGAATAATCAATAGACAGATTGTGCACCCAAGGCAAAGCCAGGTGAAGATGAAGGACACGCATATCCTCCTGATGATGCAGGCCTTCGAAGGATGGTTCACTATTTAATGGAAAAAAAAGCTCTTCCTGCCCAACTACCCCAGCATTTGGTCACTGGTTCCAAATCTTTGCAGGATTTTCCAAGGCAGTTGATACCAAAAGAAGCTGCGCAATTGAAGTCCTTGAGCAAACAGAAAATAAGACCTTCCCTAAAAAAGCCACAATACTCCAATGCCTACATGCACTTTGAAGCCATGACCTCACACAACTACTTGTATTCTTGTCACAAGTGTGAATACTATCCACCAGTGGTGGTCATGGACCTTCACAGGAAGGGTGTATTCAATATGCCTGGTACTGTAAGTAACAGAACAAACAGTTTTTGATGAATAAAAGAAAAATGACAATAGTATTTTAATACCTTGCTTAAATCTGCAGTAAGTGAGATGGAGGCTCTACCAGCACACTTTGATGGCACTGTCGATATCAAATTATTTTGGGACTCTGTGATGTCTAAAATCGTTTGCGGTGGCTTACTTCCCTGTAAGTATGCCACTTACTTACTTGTGTCTGTTCCACCACAAGAATACAGTGATAGTATTGTGACAGAGACTTTGCATGTTAATATTATTGTTTAATCACAATTGTGAACTATAGCAGGATTCTTAATTAAAGTAAATTTGAGCTGCTTGTTTTTTTTATATATATTTTTTTATTTATTTATTTCTAAGGTGGCCGAAAGAACCCTTTTGTGGTTGTTCCATGTTATAACAACTGGGCTCCTTGGATTGGACCAAAAACTAGAAGGGATGACATAGTTTTTAACACAGAACATGAAAAGTTTCATGCACCAAGACAGGCTACAGAAATGGCAGATCTACAAATGACAGAGGAGAGGCTCCAAGATGCACTAATTAATCTCAAGGTAATGACTTGTTACACTGATTATTAATTCACTGTGTTTGCATTAAGCTAAATATTATTTCTTGTTAAAATAATAGGTGGACATGATTAGAAAAATGTGTAAGCAATGTGGCATGGACTCAAAAGGCTCAAAAATGGACCTTATCCTAAGACTGCGGGATGAAATGAAGAACAGGTCATCTTATGTCAAGATCTTTGAGGAGGTCTGGGGAGCTTCTGGTAAGCTGCATCTTTCACTGTACATTTAGATCTGTAGTTGCATCTGTTTACTCCACAGTGTTAAAAAGTTGTTGTTTTTTTCTGCCAGGAGAATGTAATGTTTGTAGTTTAAGCATACTTGAACATCTGTAGCAGTTATTAAACATTGTTTATGTGCATTAATATAACATCAATTATGCGTTTTCCATAGGTGGTTGGGCAGTTGTTATGTGCCCCTGTGCAGTGGTGTACTCCATTAAATTTAATTTAAGAACAGAGAGTCCCAGAAACTATGCTGACATTTTGCTTAGCTGGAAGCACTTTCCAAACATAGCCATATATGATTTTGCAAGAGGACTGGCAACACATACTAACTTGAGGGAGACAGAAAAATTGCCATTTAGTCCACATGAGGGGCGGCTGGCTGAAGCAACCACAGAGAATGTGCAGCTGGCTGGTGAGGGAAAGCTAAAAGTCAATTTACCTTGGCAAAACAAAGAAAACAGGTACAGGCGTTAACTGCCACCCAATCACCGGGTCATCTGACCACTACATTCTGTATGATATTTTTCATGAGAGGAATACAAAGGATACTAGAGATGCCCAGAGCAATTATTTGCAGACATAAGGAAGAACAATTATTTTTTGAATACCCTCACACCCTTTAAGCACATCTTCATGATACGGAACATACTACTACACCACTACAACACAAAATGCAATGTTAAAACTAAAGCCAGCATCCAGAAAGTAGTGGGCAAAGATGTTCAACTGCAGTTGGATCACAACGGTCAGATAGTAATGGGTAAATGAAGGAAGCTATTTATTTTGTCAGTTGTTTAACATTGAGTGCTCATCTGTATTATCTTCTAATCGGTTTTGTTATCTTTGTTTACTACAGCCATAGCTGCACAGATACCAGATGAAGCAGAGGAAAGAGTACAATCCAGTGAGTGACAGAAAACTAGGTCTAAGTAAAAAAGCAATAATACATCTAAATTTAACAGTATGGATATTTTTTATCTTGTGGAATATTTTATGATGATTCATGTTTTCTTTTGCTTCTGTTTTCACATTAGGAGTTTAAATTAAAAAAAAATGTTACACTTGTGATTGTACACTCTTCCAACCTTCTTCTGCTACTGTATAAACAAGCTTTACTAAGACCATAAAGATTCACTTACAAATATGGATTTTCTCACCTAGTTGAAATGTAACAACAAGCCAGACAGATGAACAAGCAGACAGGAGGCTATGGGATGTTGTGTATCTCCCAGCACAACAGGATTTGGTAATTTATTCATATTGCAATGGTTGTCTTGAGTAATTTTATCTGGATTACTGTTCATATTTGTTGGAATTATAAAACAATGTTTATTTCATTTTATCAGATGGCTTATGTCTTGGATAGAGCCAAAGATCCAAGTGAGGATTTACTTCAGCTAAGCCCAGTCCAAACATTAAACAGAAGTGACTTTTGGTCTTTGGCCTTTGATGAGTTAGAGGCAACGTAAATGTCCATTCATATGCATTATTTTGCTGTTGACAGGGTTGATATGAATGCAACTTTACTAATATTCATCCATTCTTTTTATCAGATTGCTAATCAGTGCTTTCAGTTCATAGCTGCACTTGCAGATTCACAGGTCAGTTTGATGGCTTTTGTTCTGTTTAGTATTTCAGGGGATATGAAAAATGTTTAACGTCACACTACATCTTTTTAGGGCAAAGATGTGTTTGGTGTTAACAGTTATGTGGTGGTCACATGGTTGCCCCCATATAACAATGATCCTCGACCTCAACTTTACCTTTTACTATCCTTTAAAATTTGTGGCACACATTTTAATGATTTCCTTATTTTGCAATATGAATAGTTAGTGCAAAAAATCAATGATCCTATATAGAATATTAATCATCACAACTGTGGTTATTATGACATTTTATCTAAATTTAAAATTTATTTTGTGTTTAGATGCACATTATCCTGTTTTAGGTTAACAGAAACAAATAAATCCAGCAAAAGACTTGTAGGACGGTGGAGTATGTGACCATTAAATGAAGTTGCATGGCTGGTTTTAGGCTACTGGACTAGTCACTTATTTCCATTTAAAATAATAATAATGAAACATAAAAAATAGCATAATGTGTAGCCTATCACATGAAGGTGGAGTCTGTCTAAAATTATAGTCAAAAATTCTATTTAAATAAACTTATTTATTTATTATTTATTACATCATTAATTAGATGCTTTAGAATAGTTGATGAATTAAAGAGGGGTGCACAGATAGTTAGCAAACAGTTTTATCCAAAGCAACTTAAAAAGTGATGAAAATATTCATCCTTATAAGTAGTAAATAAGACAAGCTTACATAAATACAACATTTAAAAATGTATTAGAAACACACACACATATATAGTGTGAGTAATTTTCTTACCAAGTATTTGCGTAAAACTACACTATTTGTGGGCAATAAAGCATTATTAAAATAAAGTATTTACGTAATGCTCACAAAAATGGTAATGGCCATGCTGAAAATAATAAATTATAATCATGACAAATATTAGAGAAAGATAAGCATTTACTTCCATTATGGTTGAACTTGCACTGACATTAACATCCACTTGGTAGCGCTTGATGGTGTCTCAAGCCCAGCCCACTAGATCTAGCGAGGGGGAGCTGGAGCTCCAGCTCCTCCCATTTGGCTCTGCAGCGAGCACCCTTTCCAATTGTAACCACATTATATCTTATGTTATATCTGATGTACAGGTAGATTAATCAGACTTGAAATCTTTTACTCTTTCGTAGTCAATTGTGGAGAGATATGTTTGGCTTCATGGGCTGGGGATCTGGTTTTTAATGGAATCTATTGATAAAAGACCAGAAGGACTGGAGATGGCCTGCTGAATTTTTAAACGGAGGTTTGGAGTTCAGGGCTTGGTCTCTAGAGTTAAATATTACACTCACAGAGAGGAATCATTATCAGTTCCTGTAGCTTAATAGAACCACAAACGTCATGAAGACACCACAAAAGGGGGCATATCTTCTCAGTTTTTACACAGGCACAGGGTTTTGATTAATAAAAAAAAAGTGTTAGATTTTTTTAATCTCTTCTATGCTAATGCCTGACTGTTCATTTATTGTCATTTTAATGAAAAACTGTAGTAAATTCTGTAAGAATTTAAGGGGGTATATAATAGTGTAAGACAATGTAATCTAATTAGAAGATTCCTGTGCCCTGAGAACAGACCCCTCATTGTGCTTCCTCATGTCTTCTTTGGTAACAACTTCTGTATCCTGTACCCAGACCAGTATTCATCCAAATGGCTTTTGTCCGCTAGAACCCCTTTGTTTAATCAGGAGATTAAACAATCAAATGCATTTTCTGTCCCCTGTCTGTCTCCGGGTCCCTCTATGACTGACATGTTAATGACTGCTTCTTTTGATGTTCGGGACGTAGCACCGTTTAAATGTGCTCTCTTTGCTGAGAATAAACAGATCTGAGATCTCATGCCTGCGTGTGTGTGTGTGTATCAAGGTGCAGCGGACGCAACAAGAAATAACTCTTACTCTCTTCGCTTAAAACTTAGCTCGGAGTCGGAGACACTACTTTTCAATTTAAACCTAACAATATTCTACAAAATTCTTGCTCTGCGCCAGAATTTGTCAATGTTGGTCTCAATGTTAAGTCTATGGGATTTTTGGGGGGCAGTAAATTTCTCCATGTGGGGGCAATTTACTGCTCACCCCTCAGAAAAGTCATAGCACCCCATGCCCGAATGAGCCGCACGATTTGACATCTCATTCATGGGTCTACGACTAACCGTACGGGACTAATTACGCGCCAAACATTTGTAGGGAAGAAGAAGACGAAGAAGAAAAAGAAGCAAGAAAAAAATAACAAGCCGGTGAGATGATAGTAGTGCTTCGCAAGCACCACTAAAAATGTAACGCATGTTTCGATAAGTTTCGTTTTCAAGGCGCTTAATGTTAAATCTAATGTAATATCCAATCTAGGTTACCAAAAACAATAACATCAATTTGGGTCTCTATCGCTTTCTGTCGAAGCTCAGTGGTAGTACGCGCTCAAGTACTCGCGGAAGAGCCTCTTGCTGCGTTCCATTCCACAGTGCACTTCAAAGGGTGCTCTCTACTCCGTATGCGGAGAATCTCGATTAAGGGAACTTCCCTCAACAAAATTGCACCGTTCGAAACACCCAACGTCAACAACGCAGACGTCACTTCCTCCGTGAGTTACCTTGGTATTTAAAGGTGCGTTCCGAAAAGCCTGACACGGTGAAGTACAGTATACTACACAGGGTGTTCAGCCATGTTAAGTGCTATTCCAAACCGCAGGGAGCGACAGTGTTCAGTTCAAAGAGAACTGCGAATGGTGTAGGGAACGAGTGAACATCAGGTCTCTACTTCACCGGATAGGAAAATGAAAAAACTCCCATCAGTCGTTGTGTCTCGCTCGAGTGTGAAAAAAAAAAAAAACTCGAAAAAGGGTTGATATAGTTAATGTCATATTAAAAAGACACAACAATTTAGATTTTAATTTTTATCGAAAAATCCTTAGTATTAGATAGGCTAATAATCTGTAAAAAAAAAAAAAATAAATAAAAAAAAAATATATATATATATATATATATATATATAAATAAATCCGGACACTTTTAATCAATTATAATTATAATTAATCATCAATAATTTTACAATTTCACCAGTTTTAATAGTATGTTTTATAATCAGTTTTTGTTTCAATAAATATTCTTATTTCCACAGCAGCAGCGACAGGTGTCCGAGGGGCTTATGTTACCATGGTAACGCACGGAGAAAGTGACGTCAGCGCTGGTGACTTCGCAGGGTGTTCCAAATAACGGAATTTTGTAGAGGGAACTTCCCTTCACCGACATTCACTGCAAACAGAGCAGGATGTAGGGAGCACTCTGTGAACTACACTTCGGAATAAAACGCAGCCATAAGCACGTAGGCATAGGATAGCTGTCACTGCTGCTGTGGAATGCCACACCGCAGAAATTAATTAAATAATATTCATTTTTTATATACATAACATTTATTTATTAAAATTATATAATATAATTTATTTATTTATTATTATAAAAGTATGCTAGTGAAATGTAAAGTAAAGTATTTGATTAAATTACAAGATGATTGGAGATTCTTTCAAATTATTAGCCTATATAATAGTAGGGATATATTGATTGAATCAAATGAAAATTGACGTAAATGTCATTACTATTACTTCATACTCAATAATAATAATAATAAAATTTTATTTATATAGCGCTTTTAACCATGCTCATTGCTGCTTTTGCTTCACAAAAGCAAAAAGCAGCTCCTCAAAAATGAATTTTTTTTTTTTTTTTTTTTTAAGAAAATGGATATATAGATTGTTTTTCGATCTCAATTTTTCGCACTCCAACGAGGCGCAATTACTAAATGGTTTAACATTTTTCATTCCCACTTCCGACGAAGTAAAGGCTCGTTCTTACACCGTTTACGTTTTGCTTCCAGGAGTTTGGAATCGCACTTAACATGGCTGAACACCCTGTTCAGAATACTTCGCAGGGTACTTCAAGCCGATCGGAACGCAGCCTTTCACTGAACGCGCACGCCCGGGCTGGTTTTACGGGTGCTGGGCTTGGAAAAAAAACATCACAGTAGGGACAAATTTGGATTCATGGCTGTGTTCCATTCCGAAGTGTTCTTCATACGGTGCTTCCTACTTCCCTACCTTAAAGGTACAGTAACATAAGCGCCTCGGGTAACTGTCGATGCTGCTGTGGAAATTTCACACTACGGATATTAAATATTGAATATTTATTGAAAGAAAAACGGATACCATTATAAAAAATATGTTATTGAAAGTTGTATAACAATAAACTATTGATTTATACTACTACTACTATTACTACTACTACTACTAATAATAATAATAATAATAATAATAAATTATTAAAGATGTACGGAAATTGTATTTTTTACAGATTACTAGCCTATATAATACTACAGATTTCTTGGTTAAATTAAAATAAACATTATTGTGTTCTATTATGATGTCGTCCTTGATAATAACGATAATAAATATATAAATCCTTTTTCAAACTCAATTTTTTCACGCTCTTGCAAGGTGCAATGACCTTTGGGACATTTTTCATTCCCTTTTCCGGTGAAGTAAAGACCTGTGTTGTTCATTCTTCCATACAACGTTCGCAATTCCCTTTGAACTGAACATTTTCACTCCTTGCGGTTTGGAATCACACAACAATGGCTGAACATCCTGTGAAGTATACTCTGCAGGGTACTACAGGCTGATTGAAACGCACCTAAGGCCTGTTTTTCAGATGTTCTCTACACCGTTGGAAATGCGGTTTGGAATCACATTTAACATGGCTGAACACCCTGTGCAGAATACTTCGTAGGGTACTTCAGGCCAATTGGAACGCACCTCAACAGGCCTGCCCAATATAATAGTTGAGTTACAACAGTGAGACATCCCTGTGAACGAGCTTTAACTTAGTAGAAGCTCAGAGGTTTAATGTCATACTAACATCACAACTCAACAAAGAATTCAGCCATGTTAAGTTTTTTTCAAACCACAAGGAGAGAAATTGCTAAGCTCAAAGGGAACTGTGAACGGTGAAGGGAACAAATGAACAATGATTCATCAATTTTCCCATCAGTCTAGAGATTGGAATCCTCCCTAATTACTTACTGAACGGATTTGAGTCTCACAAATCCTTTGAGTAACTTGAATCAGTAGGGATTCTGGCTGCGTTTTCCTATGGTTTTCCACTAGAGGGCGATCAACGAATCTTTAGAATTCACCGAATCCTTGGACTTATGAATCCCACGGTTCAGGTGAATCTGCCAGGACAACAACAAAAAGAAAAAAAGAAGAAGTAGAGAAATTAAAAAAGAGAAGAAAATATATATATACACAAACATGAAGCCAGGGTATAATAAAACAATAAAAACAATCACAAAGTGGAGATTTTACAACTTAAGAAGACACAAAGGAAGAGTACAGGGAAACAGTTTTCTGTCTAAATTGTTTTGGAATAAAGGGAAAAAAGGTTTAGAGCCAGTACATTTTTGTTTATGGATATGATATTTAGCTAGTAGTAAACACAAATTAATTATGTAATATATTACAATATCTCTCTTTGAGTAGCCAACAAATCCAAAGAAAACATCTTTAAAACAGAAAGAAAAGTCACTTTTAAAGTAAGATTGGATGAATGTTAAGAATTCTGACTAAAAAGTCTCTGTATAGGAACACTGTGTTATAAATAAAACATTGTTTTATTTATTTTGCTTAATTCGTTAAAAGATACTTTTGAGACAAGGACCATATTGTACTACCTCCCAGGGTAAATCCTCTACAATACTTTTCCAATATTATATTACATAAGGAACTGTAATGACCTTTCTCTGGAAGCAAGCTCTGATTTAACAATTTTAATATTGATTTTAGAATATTTTTCATTTCTCTACAGAAAAGCAAACTATTTAAACCACTATGTCAGTTAGTTTCAAAGAATAAGAGCATGGCCAAGGAAATGTAGAGCCTTGTAACAATAAAGTCACCCTAAAGGGTATGGCTTTAGAAACAACAGCATATTCATTAGCAGATATAGGAATATTGTATTTCTGTAAAAAATCTAAATAATTATAAAATCTGCCATGTGTGTTAAACAACTGTCCAACTAAAAGAATCTAATATTTATTTGGTTAATCAGGGATAAATCTTCATGGGTAGACCACGCCAAAATAACAAACAAAAAGAAACTCCTGTTTGAACCTCTGTCTTACAGTACCTTTGATGAGAGGGAAAAGAAGTTAAAATAAATACAAACAACTTCCCTAACTCCCTAAAGATAAACAGAGTGAAAAGATGTACAAAAAACAAAATTGGCATCTAACCCCCTACTTCCCTTTAAGTTAGGTGAATGAGTAATGTATAATAGATATTCACAATAATTTACAATAGTTGACAACGAAAATAACAAAAGCAAAATCTGCAACACAATATACAAAAGGTACTAGGTGAAACAAAGACACAAGAAACAAACACGGCAGAAAGTCTACATGAGAAGCAATGGCACAAGATGACCCCTCTGGGGTGTTTAGGGTGTCGCCTTTAACTGGGTCAGGTGAGGAAATGGACCAATAGCAACATCCAGCCAATTAGATCCCGGACACACCCACCTGCAATACAGCATACATATACACACACACAAGAGGGCAGTCTATCATAGACCCATATCATGAATTCGTAACAGGGGTATTTGTAATATTAACATTACAGAGTAGGTAGTAGTAGAAGTATAAAATTCAGACCACTCACTTTAGAAAAAATGTTGTATAATTTTGTATAATATTTCAGAGCGAGGAGTTAACATGTGTTCTTTAGGGTGGTAAAATCTAGAAAATCTATCCACCCCTTTTTAATTGGATTCATCAGTACTGATTTTCTAAAAAAGTAGATTTTATTTTTTCCAAACAAAATTGTTTAACATAATATCAGCTTTTTTAAAGGTACCTTTATCCACTTCCAAGGAAAGAGCTGCGTAAGTAAGTCTCGATACTCCTTCAGCTTTAAAGAGTAAAATTCCTCCTCTTATTGATGGATCTCTCTGTAACCAAGAATTGTGTTTCTTTTGGATTTTTATTATTAAAGGATCAAAATTTAGTTTACTTTAGTTTTTTGGTCTTCATTAATTACAGTACACAGTGGTGTAGTGTATTGCACTATTGCCTTGCTTCTCCAGGGTCCGGGTTCGATTCCCGTCCAGGCTCGATTCCCGGCTCTGTTTGCATGTAGTTTGCATGTTCTCCCCAGGTTTGGTGCGTTTCCTCTGGGTACACAGCCCAAAGACATGTAGATTAGGCTAATTAGTGTTCCCAAATTGCCCGTAGAGTGTGAACACGTGTGTGCGCCCTGTGATGAATTGGCACCTTGTCCAGGGTGTACCCCGCCTCGAGTCCTAAGTCTCCTGGTAGAGGCTCCAGGTCCCTGCAACCCTGAATACAGGATAAAGCGGTATAGAAGATGAGTGGGTAATTACAATACCTAAATAAGTAACTTGATCTTTCACAGGAATATTACAAATGGATGGAATATTACAGCCTTTAATAGACATTAACTCACACTTGTTGATATTTAAATGGAGACCAGAAGCTCTAGACAAAGAATCAGTTTTAAAGCTAAAAGGAATTGGGAGGCATCATTTAGAAACAAAGTTGTGTCATCAGCCAGCTGGCTAATAATAATTTGTCTATTGTCAATTGTAATTCCTTGTAACTTACTACTGGAAATATACAATGTTAAAAATTGAGAGGCAATAATAAATAAATACTGAGATATAGGACAGCCTTGTCTTACTCTACGTGACAAAGTAAATATTGGAGAGGTTCCGAATTTTAACTTAATAGTACTATTATTATTTTTAGATCATGTCTTATCGGCTTTACAAAATGGATCGCCAAACCCAAACTTGGTAAGTGTTTGAAGGATGAATTTATGTTGGCGTGAATTAAAAGCTTTGCAAAAAAAGTGAAAACAATTGTAATTTTTCTTCTACTTTTTACAAATAAGTGCCACTTTGTGTTGGTCTATTACATAAAATCCCAGTCGAATACATTTACATTTATGGTTGTAACCTTACAAAATGTGGAAAAGTTCAAGTGGTATACAAGTGGTTTCCAAGGGACTGTATACAGTGGTGTGAAAAACTATTTGCCCCCTTCCTGATTTCTTATTCTTTTGCATGTTTGTCACACAAAATGTTTCTGATCATTAAACACATTTTACTATTAGTCAAAGATAACACAAGTAAACACAAAATGCAGTTTTTAAATGATGGTTTTTATTATTTAGGGAGAAAAAAAATCCAAACCTACATGGCCCTGTGTGAAAAAGTAATTGCCCCCTGAACCTAATAACTGGTTGGGCCACCCTTAGCAGCAATAACTGCAATCAAGTGTTTGCGATAACTTGCAACGAGTCTTTTACAGCGCTCTGGAGGAATTTTGGCCCACTCATCTTTGCAGAATTGTTGTAATTCAGCTTTATTTGAGAGTTTTCTAGCATGAACCGCCTTTTTAAGGTCATGCCACAACATCTTAATAGGATTCAGGTCAGGACTTTGACTGGGCCACTCCAAAGTCTTCATTTTGTTTTTCTTCAGCCATTCAGAGGTGGATTTGCTGGTGTGTTTTGGGTCATTGTCCTGCTGCAGCACCCAAGATCGCTTCAGCTTGAGTTGACGAACAGATGGCCGGACATTCTCCTTCAGGATTTTTTGGTAGACAGTAGAATTCATGGTTCCATCTATCACAGCAAGCCTTCCAGGTCCTGAAGCAGCAAAACAACCCCAGACCATCACACTACCACCCCCATATTTTACTGTTGGTATGGTGTTCTTTTTCTGAAATGCTGTGTTACTTTTACGCCAGATGTAACGGGACACGCACCTTCCAAAAAGTTAAACTTTTGTCTCGTCGGTCCACAAGGTATTTTCCCAAAAGTCTTGGCAATCATTGAGATGTTTTTTAGCAAAATTGAGACGAGCCTTGATGTTCTTTTTGCTTAAGTGGTTTGCGCCTTGGAAATCTGCCATGCAGGCCGTTTTTGCCCAGTCTCTTTCTTTTGGTGGAGTCGTGAACACTGACCTTAATTGAGGCAAGTGAGGCCTGCAGTTCTTTAGTTGTTGTCCTGGGGTCTTTTGTGGCCTCTCGGATGAGTTGTCTCTGCGCTCTTGGGGTAATTTTGGTCGGCTGGCCACTCCTGGGAAGGTTCACCACTGTTCCATGTTTTTGCCATTTGTGGATAATGGCTCTCACTGTGGTTCGCTGAAGTCCCAAGGCTTTGGAAATGGCTTTATAACCTTTACCAGCCTGATAGATCTCAATTACTTTTGTTCTCATTTTTTTCTGAATTTCTTTGGATCTTGGCATAATGTCTAGCTTTTGAGGTGCTTTTGGTCTACTTCTCTGTGTCAGGTAGCTCCTATTTAAGTGATTTTTTGATTGAAACAGGTGTGGCAGTAATCAGGCCTGGGGGTGACTACAGAAATTGAACTTTTAACTGTGATAAACCACAGTTAAGTTATTTTTTAACAAGGGGGGGCAATTACTTTTTCACACAGGGCCATGTAGATTTGGAGTTTTTTTTCTCCCTTAATAACATAATCTTCATTTAAAAACTGCATTTTGTGTTCAATTATGTTATCTTTGACTAATAGTTAACGGTTTTTGATGAGCAGAAACATTTAAGTGTGACAAACATGCAAAAGAATAAGAAATCAGGAAGGGGGCAAATAGTTTTTCACACCACTGTATATAGTGACAACAAGCCAACAGCCAGCACCTCTTACCATGTTCACTCTTCTGGCTCGACTGGGAAAATAGGGCCTAGAAATCGCTTCAGCCCGAAGACCAGCTTCACTCCTCGTTCAAGAGGGGTGGGGCACTTTTTAACTCACCAGGGTTGGCAGTGAACAACTCTCTACCACCCCCGCTGTTATCAGCTACCTAAAAAAGGTCTTGTAATCTATTCTGGAATAGTTCCTCAGCCATCTGCTCCAGCAACAGCTAACTAAAGGGATCCAATTGACAACGAGTGTCCTAGTGTTTAGCAATGTGTTGGAGCAAATGTTTCGTTAACTAACCCTTGAAGTGTGGCCTAACACCTTGTCAGCAAGCCCATTGCTCACAACAACATGGAATCCTTTTTCCAAACCTTGCATAGGACAGTTAAGCAGCAAAGATACCAATGGAAGAACAATTCTAATTTCTCTGCTCACCGAGGAGGCACAGCAAGTGTACCCTTACCACCGGGGAAGTGGAAGACTACGACCTGCTGAAAAAGAAAATTCTCACCCACCATGACCTCTCCAATGCCCAGGCAGCTCTTGAGTTTAATCAGTGAGCCAATGATGCCCAGGTCCCTGTCCAGATCAAACTGGACTGCCAGTACTGGATTGCAGTGGTTAAAGCTCGGAATCCTTTTTGCCCAATTCTCTCCCTGTGTCAGATGACCACGTGAATTGGCACATTCTTCCAGCTACAATGGGAAGACTCCTGGCTGAGAACTGCTGAGGCTTAGTTATAGAAATAGAGAGAGAGGACAGTGGTCAACCCTGGTCCACATCATACTCTGCAGTGGGTGATCCTATATTATTTTACTTAACGGTGGGAGCTGTGGGATCTCCTGGTGGTGCCACAAAGCAAAGTGGACATCGTCATGCACACCTTCACTTCTTTGTCGACCACCTGGGGGTGTAAAACACCTTGGAAAAGTTCAAAGACCAGGTCCACTCCCAAGTGAAAAAAATTTATGCTACGTATATTAAATCCAGATGATACTTACTGTAAGTATACTTGCAGCCAGTATACTTATACTTAATGACCAGTATACTTATATAGTTTGCTAGTTTGGAACAATTAATTTTGTACTAAATGCTTTTAAATTATAATTAAATTGTACAAAAGCACACATTTTTAAAATGATATTTTTATTGATATTTACCAACAAAATACAATATACAGTACAGTCGACACCCACAGCAAACTTTTAAAAACAAACAATAATCTGTTAATATAAGAGTGAACATGGAAACACCCAAGGGCAAAACAGTTCAATAAAAGAAAACATAAAAGAAAGATTCATGATTGCTCAAGTAGATTCCACAAATGGGCCCATATCCGCCAGAATAGTTCAGATTTGTTTTGTAAATCGTATGTAAGTTCTTCCAATGGAAGAAGATTACCCATTTGTGCCAAACACATCTTTAAAGATTGTACACGAGATGATGACTATAAGATAAGTATACATTTCTTTGCCAGATAAGTAATGGAATTTAATAAACAATTTAAATCAGAAGGAAGTATTTTACAATTTAACAGGTATATAATTGGAGAAATAGTGAATTTTCTAGACATTATTTTCTCAACCAGATCATGCACTTCATACCAAAAAGTTTTAATTTTCTTACACTCCCAGAATAGATGCATCAATGTTCCCGTTTTTGTATTACATTTAAAACACAGCTGAGATACATTTGGATACATTTTGTGAAGACGTACAGGGTTGAGATATGTTCTATATATGAATTTCAAGTTTTGCTCATGCACAGAAACTGAAGTTGATTTGTGAAAAACCTCCCCGCATATAGAGAGTCATTCATCATCAGTGAATGATCGGCCCATAAGCTTTTCCCAAACCTTTTTCAAAGGATTCAAAGGTGAAGAGGTTTCTGATAAAAGAGAGCCATACAGATAGGAAATCTGACCTTTTAATGCCCCTGGAAGAAGGAAATGATTTTCAATATCAGACAATTTAAAGCGGATTTTGCCCTGTCTTATTTCAGATTGAATAAAATGACATAACTGGAGAAATTTTTAAAAAAATCTGTTCTAGGAAGTTTATTATCTATTCTAAGTGTCTCGAAAGATTTGACAACATTATCTGTTAATAAATTGGCTAAATTAAAAAGACCTTTCTCCATGCAGGACCAAAGGCCAATATTAGCCAAGGAAGCAGGAAAGTTGGGGTTCAAAATAATTGGGGATTGCATGGTTAAATTCCCGGGGAGGCAGAGATATTTTTTTTACATTTTCCCAAGCCAAAAGGGTATTTAATAACAAAAAAATTTCAACTACTGGCCGGATCTCCTTGACATTATTAATAAATGGAAGAGATGTTAATGTTCCTCGGGGCACATGCAAAAGATTCCATAGTGACCCACAAAGAGCCTGTATAATTTGAAAACCATCTAAGCATTTGTTTGATCTGAGTAAAGCTGTATGTTAGGCAAAGATCCGCCTCCACACTCCCTTGGCTTGAGGAGAGAAGTAAATTTTATCCTGGGTTTTTTATTATTCCATATAAACTTACTGATGGCTGTGTTCAGACCCTTAAAAAAGTTAGAATTTAAATAACAGGGTATGCATTGAAATAAATAAAGTGAACGCATATCATTTTCATTGTGCTAATTCTTCCAAAAAATGATATTGGCAAAGAAGTCCTCCCATTCATATCCTGTTTAAGTTCTGTCATTAATGGTGAATAATTTTTGGAGAACAAATCCTTTAAGTCAGGGGTTATGTTTATGCCAAAATAAAGAAACGCAGAGTCAGTGATGTGAAAGGGACACTGTAATTTAACATTCTGTGGGGCATTTAAAAACATGGCTTGGATTTTCCCCAGGTTTATTTCGTATCCACTATACTGGCTATACTCATTAATTATCTCCAACACCCAAGGAATTGATGATTGTGGCTGCCTCAGGTAAAGAAGAACATCATCTGCATATAATGATATGCTGTGTTCCGTCCCACCTGCCCCCACGCCCCGGATGCCCCCATGCATGCGAATGCCTTCTGCCAAGGGTTCAATGAACATGCAAACAGGAGCGGCGACAGGGGGCATCCCTGACGGCTAATATAAACTATTAATGTTAACCGCAGCTGTTGAATCAGAGTAAAGAAGTTTGACTAGTCTGATGAAGTTGAAATATTGGACAAATTGAATTTGTCCAATATTTGAAACTAAAATCTCCACTCAACCCTATCAAACGCTTTTTCTGCATCCAGAGATATTATAGTGGCCGGGTCACCATCTGTATTCAACTGATGTATTATCTTCAGGAGACGACGTACACTGTCTGAGCCATAGCGAAATTTAATTGAGATAAAGCCAGATGAGCCGAGGCCTTGGCCACAATTTTAAAATCTACATTAAGTAAACTTAGTGGGCGATATGAGGCACAGTCCAATGAGTTCTTTCCTTTTTTAAGAATAAAGCTAATAGAGGCCATCTTCCAGGAACCTGGTCTTCCAAAAGGTTATCAACTACAGGCATGAAAATAGGAAAGAACTCGTGCCAAATTTTTTAATAAAATTCCAGAGGAAAGCCATCCAACCCTGGTGCCTTCCCATTAGGCACACTCAAAAAAAGGAAGTTGGCTACCTGGTACATGTACTATAATGTAATATGTGTTTTGTACATAATAATTTCATGTTTCCAAGATGAACATGAATAAATTATGTTGTATTTGCATGAAATTCAACAACTTAACATGTACTAGATTCAATTATGTTGAGATAAACCAAAGAGATCTTGTCACTATGAAAACAGGAAATATCAAAGCAAACATCGCGAGAAGAGAACACAGTTTGTTGAGAAGACAAACGTTTGGCGGGCGTGTGAGAAAGGTAAGCAGGAATTTATTTTCATCTTTCTAAATAGAAACGAAATACTGAACATAAATGTCACCTGCTGTTTAACGTTCAGTCACGTTATTTTGGTTTAAGCTATTTCTTGTATTTTTAATCACACTTAAAATACCGACGGTTATATGCAAGTGCTTAATCTGCGGTTCGGTTCTTGTTTCGGCCTGTTCTCATGAGATGTGAAGCGATAGGAACAAAGTATAAATATTTGTCATTTGCTAATTTAAGTATCCTGAATTTTAATTGAATATCTATCTTTGTATTTTTTCACAGAAGTTTGTGACTGAAAAGTGTCCTGTCTGCATCTGACTTCAGTAGTTTCCTGACCAACTGTATCTAATGGTCATATTTAAAAGTCATAACGTAAAGTTATAAAGTACAAAACGTTTTGTACTGGTGTTTAATTTTTTTTTTCTATGATTAAAATTTATTTGTGCTGTTTTATGTTTTGTACATCTTTTCAAATTGAGACCTCATTTGTAAGCTGCTGCTGCAAACAGGGTTTTTATTAAATATAAAATAAAAATTTCTGTTTTATCCCATTTGTCTTATGTTTCCTTCCTTCACAGAATTCTGTTGACCAGGGTTTGAAATTTTAATTTACTTGAATTGGATCAACTTAATTTACAACTGAAAAATGTGTTGTACCAACCCTATTCATTTATGTTAACAGTATTAAATTGTGTTGGACGCAGCTGTAGTAAATCAGTTAAATGAACCTAATAAAATTAATTAGACTGATTCATTTTTTAATTAAAATTACATTAAACATTTCAATAATGTAAGCACTAAGAAATTGTTAGAATTGTCAATGATAATGGAGTATCATAGACATAATTCAATTACATTACAATTGCACAGTCAATTGCTATTACAGTAAATGATAAAGATTATGTTAAGTAAACATGATTCTTTTACACAAGTTTAACATGAATGAAATACTTTGGTTTAGCATGCAAATTGTGTAATTTGGCCACATTTTGATGATGTGGGACCAATGTAAACAATAAAATCAAGTAAATTCAAAGGATAATTTTTTTCAGTGTATAGATTGAATAGCCGCAAAAATTTCTTCCTTTGTAAGAGGAGTGTTAAGAAAAGCCTGATCCTCCTCTGAAATTGAAGTAACAGCATCTTATCCAAAAAACTGGGATCTTGGGATGCACATAAGGAAGTGTACAGATTCTCATAAAAATCTTTAAAACTGGAGTTAATTTTAACCGGATCATACGAAATTACTCCCTCAGTAGTTTTATTAGCCGTAATGGATTTTTCAGCTTGTTCACAGTTAAGTTGATATGCTAAAAGATGACTAGGTTTATTTTCATATTGATAAAACCTTAGCCTACTAAATGTTATTAATTTTTGTGCATGTTCTAAATAGTCCAGGTTTAATTTAGATCTAGCACCAGTTAGAAGATTTCAATTTTTTGTGTAGGTGAAATTTTATGAAGCAGTTCCAATCTTTTAACCTCTTTATCTTATTTTTTATTTAGATTTTTTATAGATTTTTTTTAATTTAATTATATTTATCTAAACCTATTCTCAGCCTTTTGTTTTTTATGCCAATTAGTAAAAGAGATGATGTGGCCTCTTGAGGTGGTCTTGGCTGCATCTCATTTAGTGGCGCTATTTACTGGACATAATTCATTATCCTGCCAATATTGGGATATTTTTTCTTTAAGGAACTGGCAAAACAAATTGTCATTAAGGAGAGTACTATTAAATTTCCAATAAGATGATTTAGGGGTTGAAAATTCTGTTAAACCTAAATAAACAGGGTTATGATCAGAAAGAACCACTGGACTAATTTACAAGATCTTACACAATTAATGTATCTGGAAGGCAAGAATAGATAATCTAATCTGGAATAAGAATTATGGGGAGGAGAGTAAAAGGTATAGTCTTTGACACCTGGATGTAGTTCTCTCCATATATCCACCAAGCCTGAAGCACGACACATATTTTGAAGAGTTTGTGAAGAACGGAAGATTGATTTCGTAGAAGATGACCAAATTATTATCCATGACACAATTAAAATCCCCAGCCATAATCCCCATGTCAGATGCCGGTTCAGTCTCCGCAGCCTGTGCCTGGTGAACTCTCGTTTCTAGATCCCAATGGAGAGGTGCAATGATTTTTGATGGGGGGAGGACAGGCACGGGTTCCGCTCGGGTGGCTTCCCCCTCATGTTGCCTGGAGAGGGCATCGGCCTTGGTGTTTTTGGACCTCGAGCGGTAAAACAGATGGAAATTATAATGTTCAAAAAACAGAGCCCACCGCGCCTGCTCCAGGTTGAGCTGTTATTCTGGATGGTGATCAGATTCTGGTGGTCGGTCCAGACGATGAAAGGCTCGCTGGCGCCCTGGTGGAGTTAAGGTGGTGAGATGATGGGCGTGTCAGGGCAGTTAGGGGTGCTGCAACTATACTGTAGTCCCGGATGAAGCGACGATAGAAATTCGCAAACCCGAGAAACCGTTGAAGCTGCTTAAGGGTCTTGGGTAGGAGCCAATGACGCACAGCTTCTAGTTTCTGCGGGTCCATGGCCACACCCTGGGGCAAGATGACAAAGCCCAGGAATGTGGTGGAGCGCTCGTGAAAAGCGCACTTCTCTAATTCTTCTTACAATACAGTTGATGGGCGAGCAATCTCTTAAGGACCGCCCTGACGTGTTGGGTATGTTCTTCAACTGTTCGTGAATAGATTAGGATGTCGTCAAGGTAGGCAAATGCCCAATGCCCCCAACATGTCCCGAAGGACATTGTTTATGAAAAGCGGCGGGGGCATTGCAGAGTCCGAAGGGAATGACAAGACTTTCATAATGTCCAGTGGGAGTGATGAAGGCCGGCTTCCACTCATTGCCCTCTTTGATTTGCACCAAGTTGTAGGCACTCCAAAGGTCCAACTTCGTGAAAATGGTGGCACCAGAGAGGGCGTCCAGGGGAGAGTTGGTAAGAGGTAGTGGGTGTCGGTTTTTGATGGTAATGTTATTTAGCCCCCGATAGTCGACACATGAAGGAAGTTCACCCTCTTTTTTCTTTACGAAGAAGAACCCCGCGGTGGCGGGCGAGAAGGAGGGCCTGATGGTACCTTGGCAAAAGGCGAAAATCGCCTGTGTCTCGGTGGGTGTGAGGGAGTAGAGACGGCCGCGATGGGGGGGACCGAGCCTGGCTGAAGGTCGATCGCCAGGTCGTAGGGGCGATGAGGCGGGAGATGGGTGGCGCGTCTCTTGCAGAACACCTCAGCCAGGTCTCGGTATGCAGGAGGGATAGCGTTGGTGTCGATGTCGGGGGCCTCGGACTTCCTAGAGCATGTTCAAGTCGATGCCGGTAGGCAAAGTTCGTTGCAGGCCGGCCCCCATTGTAGGATCAGGTTTTGGGTCCAGGATATGAGAGGGTCATGTTGTAAAAGCCAGGAATGTCCAAGGATGATGGGTGGTGACGAAATGGATGTCAGATGAAATTGAATCTGTTTGTGATGTTGCTGGATGATCAGGGTGATGGGTTGTGTCTGGGTGGTGATGGGGCTAGATGATAGGGGCCGAACATCTACGGAGGTGATACGAACTGGCTGGGATAACGCCTCAGTTTTTACCCCCAGTTTTTTGACGGAAGAAGAGTCAATTAAGTTATCTGCGGCACCAGAGTCGATGAACGCAGTACTCCTGACCCGTTTGTGGCCAAACTGAAAGCTTACTTGGACCGTGAGACGGGAAACGTTGGTCATGGTAGCGAAGAGTTGGAGGCAACCCGGTGAGCTGTTCCCGTGTCTGGGCGTTTCCCGGCCGGAGAGGACAGATGGCTCTGTGGTGCGCCACTGACCCACAATAGGCACAGAGTTCCTCCCTGAATCGCCGTTCCCATTCTGCAGCGGTCAAGGAGGTGCGTCCTAGTAGCATGGGTACTCAGGCTCCGGTGTCAACCACGGCAGGAGGTGGAGATCCGACAGGTCCAGGGGTGGCAGCGATGAAGGTGGTTGGGGTACAGTGTAGGAGTAGGTGGGAGCAGGCGGCAGGGTCCTCGGGGCAGGCTTCGGACAAGATGGGAGGCGCTGATCAATGCGAAGGGCAAGCTGGATCTGTCCCTCCAGCGTGGTGGGAAGCTCTCGTCCGGCAAGTTCGTCTTTAATACGTGAAGCCAGCCCTTCGTAATAGGATGTCCGGAGTGGGGCAACTCCCCAGGATGTCTGCACAGCGAGGGTGCGAAATTCCGCTGTGTAATGACTCACGGACGATCCTGTGTCTGACCGGAGAACTGCCGTGGCCCACTTAGCTGCCTGCCCGGATAGCAACAAGACTAGAAGAGCAACGCGTAGCCGATCGGTGGAGTACTTGGTGCAACTGAACTTAAACACCAGATCTAATGCTGTTAGAAACACACTACATTTCCCATCCGTGCCGTCCCATTTCTCTGGAATTGCAAGAAAAACATCAGGGGGGGATGGGTGGTTGGGATTGATGCGGCCGCTGCAACGGGAGGCCGGCTAGCCACGCTAGCAACAGCTGCGCGGAGATTCGTATTCTCCCGCCTGAGCTCCGCAACCTCGGGGCGTAAGGCTGTGACTTCTTGGACGTCCTGGCGCAGAGTAGCAATCTCTTCGGTTAGCTGATTGATAAGCACAGCATGCTGATCCACCACATCGCAGAGGCGCGCATACTCCGCTGGGTTTACCGCGGTTGGCTCAATCATTCTGTCAGAGAACTAACCTTAGATGACCAGAAGACGTAGCTTTAGCAGTTAGCCCTGTGTAGCGTGGATGGTAAACTCAAACGCGGAAGCAAGCGAGTAGGCAGGATAACCACGCAAATTAGTCTAAGGACTCTCACGAAAGGTCAGCAAGGGAAAAACACAAATTTAACCCGTGTCCTAAAACACACACTCGAATCAGAAAGCAAAACCCAAGAAAGTGAGTACTCACGAAATGGAGGACGAACCGTCTGAATGACTGAGTGATGTAAAGCACCATCCTTTTATGCTTCGTGTTTTGTGACCGTACTACTTCCGGGTCCTAGTGCCGGTCGCGGAGCGGGTGTGTGCGACACCCCAGACAATTACAATGATGAATAAACAATAGGGTCATCTTTGATATAAAGTCAGGGCTGTCCTCTTTCGGGGCATACACATTTAAAACAGTTAAGGATTTTCCTAAGATGTGACCGGTAATCAAAATTAATCTGCAATCAGGATCCTGTTCAGTCTGCTCTAAGATAAAAGGAAAGTTTTTATGAATCAGAATGGCAACTCCCTGTTTGTTTGATGAAAAAGAACTGAAATATACCTGACCAATCCAAACTCTTTTGAGCTGTAAATGTTCCCTATCTGACAAATGTGTATCTTGTAGAAGTGCAATAGTTACCTTTTCTTGCTTCAGGAATGTTAAAATTTTCTTTCTTTCGACTACATTACCCATACCCTTCACGTTCCATGTGACCACCCTAGTCAGGTTGGACATATGTTAGTGCAGTACAAACATTTGGATGCTGTAAGTGGACAGAAGTGAATTAAATGACATACATCTGAACTACGACCAGCTCTGCTACACACAAACAAAACCCCCCATGAGCCCTCCCCCCTCTCCCTATCCCCAAATGATAGGGTTTAAATAATCCAAAAACATCACACACACACCTTCCCCCAACTCCTTCATTGACCGACCAGAAAAACAACAGCCAGAGAAGACCGCCTCAAAACCCCCCATTAAAAAAACCTTAAGCCCACTGTAATAACAGTACTTATAAAATATGTTTAACTAAGACATTACAAGAAAACAATGAATAAATAAATAAATGGTAGATGACAAAAATAAAAAGGTTTGTGCAGATCCGGTGAAAGGGCCTTGTGCGTACAAACCTAATTTTACCGAATAGCTGCATCACCTTAAAGAAGCCATGTATTTACAATTACGTTCACTAGAAAAAAACACCCTAAAATTGTTTCAAGAAAAACACCATGAAAACTATCTTAAAGTCCACGCCAATTAATCAGAAAAGCTCACTTATCCGGAACCTCCAGGAATTTAGTAGCCGATTCAACATTATCGTATAAAATAATCTTTGGAACTTTTCAAACATGTTTGAGAAGTAATAGTGTATTTTTTGGGACTGAGATGATGAGGACAGTTGGGGGTGTTGAGTTATGTGTACTCATATGATGTTGTTTGTACACATGTTAAGATAATTTTATTTTGCATAATGATGGTATATGCCCATACTTTATGGCAGTGGTTCTCAAAGTGTGGGGCGCGCCCCACTAGTGGGGAATACAGGCATGACAGGTGGGGCGCAATGAACGGGAGGGAATTAGTGGAAAATAATAGGAAAGTACCTATTCTAATTCATGCTTTTCTTTATTGACAATAAACATCGGACACTCGAAACTAAACAATCATGTGCAAAGAAATGGATCATTCATACAAGTAAATTAAAATAACTTTAGAGAAAAAGTGGAACCATAGTGCAACAATAACGGTTTAACGTCGGCATGTTAATTGCAGAGGAACAATATATATAAGGAAACATTCGGTATTATGTATGTAATTTTATTTATTCCAATGTGTATGCTGATGTTTCTGTATTTTTTCAGGCAGTACTAGTCTGGCATTTCTAGTTTCCAGTGTGGCAACAAAGTTGCTTTTTGATCCTTCAGGCGCTGAACAGAAGGGAAAATCAATATCGTTCTACGCTTTTTGTTGGTGTGCGGCATTTTGTGATGATCCCTAAATCATTTGTTGCGCCGTAGATAATAATGGTGTTTATGCTTTTAAACATGTATAATTTAAGGCGAATGTAGCTGAAAGACAATGTAGAGAGGAAATATATCTGGGTATCTTATTCACGGGTTTATTTACGCAGCTATTGAATTCGGAGATGCGAATATCAAACTAACTTTACCGCGGACACAAACAGGTGTTATAAGCCAAAGTGCCCCCCTGCCACGGATTGCCCAAACTCATCCCCCCCCCCCCACCCTCCCCCAACACATACCCACGTAATCTCTATCAAATATTATATTAGGACATACATTCAAAGGTTTATTATTATCAAATATATTATTACTATTATAATTAACCCTAGGCACGTGACAGCCGTCGAGACGATTAATACAAATCCCCAAAAATGATTATTTTATGGCACATTTATTTTGTAGGGGTTTGTCAATGTACAAATAACAAATTGTTTATCACAAATTGCACTAAATAAATATTGTTTGTGGTGAAAAATTATAGGAAACGATTTTTATTATAAAATAAGCAATATAAAAATATACATGTTGTATATTAAAAAAATATATATAATTTATATATTTTTCCCCTATACAACATTTTTTATATTGCTTATTTTATAATTAAATTCATTTGTTATAATTTGTAATTTGTAAACCATAAACCTATGAATTTATGTTCTAATATATTATTTGAAAGAGATTATGTAGGGGAGGCAATTCGTGGCGAGGGGGGCATTTTAGAGCATAACACCGGGTCAGTAGCGTACTGTATTTAGTGAGCATAATAACATCAATGGATACATTTGTTACATGGACCACAAAAAAGCAGGTGATTCAGCACTATCAGCCTAATCAACCAAAAAGCCTATGATGAAGCCTATGTTGCGCTTGGATTCATGGTGGGGATGGTGAGGGCAGAGGAGAGACCTGTGTGTGTTTTGTGTCTTAAACCGCTGGCAGCAGATAGCATGAGACCCAACAAAGTAGGAAGACACTTAGAGACAACACACCCCAGTCACGTTAATAAGCCACTCGACTTCTTTGAAAGAAAGCTCTAGATAAGTGACGAAGTAAGCCTGTTATAACAATTGCATGTGTATTTTATCTGTTTTGAACTTGCCGTTATTTGATCTTATTGGTTTAGAAATTGATATTTCAATAAAAAATACACTTGGTCGTTTTCGTTATCATTTTGTTGACAAGTGGGGCTTGAAAATTCGCCCACCCCCTTAAGTGGGGAATGACAGAAAATGTTTGAGAACCACTGCTTTATGGTGTGTGGTAGGAATTCACTGTGGCGTTATCTATTTTTAACACAAGGGTTTTGTGGCATTTTTCTTTTGTGTATGGTTCTGGAAGTCCTAACTCAACAAGAATATATTGTGGCATGGGCGGGGCGGCGGCTAACGACGGTCATGCCCTGCGGGGGTTCTCTATGTGTTCACCTTGTTGGGGAAGGTTGTTTGGGCTGGTGGCTTCGGCCATGTTTATGTGTGGAGTGTGTGTGATCTGTTGAATGTGCTCCGGGTCATGCTAAGACTGAATTGGGTCTGGGTCTCATGTAAATGGTTAAAGTACTCCCAGCCATTGCATTGGGCAGCAATTAAGCTCACTCGTCTCTCCAACATCCTTTCCGGCCGTAAAACGCTACAATATAAAGTGCCTTGCAAAAGTATTCACACACCTTAAACTTTTCCACATTTTGTCACGTTACATGTATTAAGCTACATTTACACAACAAATTAGAATTGGGCATCGAGATCTGCAGTGTAAACGAGGCTTTAGATGAGGTAAACGGGGCACAAGAGATCTATTCTTTATATTTATAGCCCTATTTACACTGCAGGTCTTGATGCCCAATTCTGATTTGTTGCCTATATCTGATTTTTTTTGACCATCTGTTTACATGTTCTTTCAACTATGACCCATTCATGATTCAAGTGTTTACACTTGCCAGACCATCTGAAACATCGCACATACTTAAAGGGAAGTTCTTGCGATACACATTAGCCAAGATGGATGAAGGCGAAATTTGCTTGACACTAGCTCTGCGATATATGCAATGTTCGCGAAATGTCACCATGGTTTTGAAACGGAGGAGGAGGAAAAAAAAACATAATTGCAGCCTGTGCATATGCTTCATTCACCAAATACTGAGGGGACCAAATACTGATTTTGCGATGTAGCCTAAATAAGCATTAATACAAGGCGGTAGGCTTTTCCTCTTCCATGTCACCTGCGATGTTATCATTCCACACGCGCTTCCACTGGAGAATAACATTATGTCATTAAACCGCAAAGAAGTCGCAGTTTTATTGACGTACAGAACACAATGCATCAGGAAAACCAATCAAACCAACCAAACCCCAACCACTGGATGCAGTGCCGGTCCCAAGCTTAGATAAAATGGGAGGGTTGCATCAGGAAGGGCATCCGGTGTAAAACCTGTGCCAAGTTGTAGTGTGGACTGGGTATTCTGCTTTGGCGACGCCTTGCCAGGAGCAGCCGAAAGACCAACAACACATACATTAGCACCACATCTTTATTCAGTTGCTCAGTGTAATTTTAAGTCATGGCCTTAAAAAATATCTTATGGGTTTTTATCCACTTGTCTATAATGCTTAATCCTGTGTGCAGGGTTGTGGGGGGCATAGAGCTTATCCCAGGAAAATTAGGGCACAAGGTGGTGTTCACTTTGGACAGGATGCCAATCCATGACCCATACAAACCCACACCTTTTCACACCCTACGCGCGATTGGGAATGCCAATTAGTCTAATATGCATATCTTTGGACTGTAGGAGGAAACTGGCGTCCCTGGAGGAAACCCATTAAGCATGGTGGGAACAGGCAAACTCCATGCACACAGAGCGGGACTCAAGCAAGGCCGGTACCCGAACCTGTACCCTGGAGGTGAAAGGTGACTAACCACTAAGCGACCATACCTTGGTGTAAGAAACACTTTAATTAAGTTTTTTTGCAGGCAGCTGAATTATCTGCAAAGGTCGCCATCTCTTCTCCAAAGCCAACCAGCCCTCAGTGGAGAAGAGATAATTCGACCTTCGCAGATAATTCAGCTGCCTGCAAAAAAACTTAATAAAAGTGTTCCTTACACCAAGGTATGGATGCTTAGTGGTTAGCACTGTAGGTAATAACACAACTTAAAATTACCCTTTTAAAATGACCTTTCTGAAGAGAGGGGTTGCTAGCTGAGCTTCTCTTAACATTAGCATAGTTTGCGCTTCATTAAGAAGTCAATTGTTCACAGTGTAGGAGTTTTTTTTTTTTTGGATATTTGAATTATTAGAATATCATTGAAAAATAGAATATCATGAAATGAGAATAACATGAAAAAGTTCATTTTTCTTTTGTGATTTCATTCACAAAGTATAACTCACATATACTTTACATTCAGTACATGTAAAGAGAAATATTTCAGGCCGTTTTAGTTTAAAATAAATTCTGGCTTGCTCATGGAAATACAAATTCTAGTCAACATATTAGAATATTTAATTTTGAGTTTGTGTTTTATATACTATAAATACCATAAAATCTCCCGAGCTAGTTCAGTACATGCAAACACAGTAATGGGGAATACAGCTGACTTGACATTTTTTCAGAAGGTGATCATCAACACTCTTCAGAGAAGGTCATTGCTGAATGGGTTGGCTCTTTGCAGAGTGCTGTATACTTTAGATGCCTATTCATGGAAAGTTGACTGGGAAAAGTGTGGTGGCAAAAGGTGCACAAGCAAAGTGCTGACCACAGCCTCAAGAAGACTCAAAACTTGGAAAAACTTCACAAGGAGTGGTGTTAGGCTGGAGTCAGTGCATTAAGAGCCACCACACACAGACATCTTCAGAAGCTGCAAATGCTGTAAAATTCCTCTTTTATACATTTTTAAAAATGAAATTAAATTTTGCATTTCATTGAAATTTAAGGTTACAGAGTCTAGAGGAAGAGAGAAGAGGCACAGAATCCAGTCCAGTGTGAAGTTTCCACAGTCTGGGATTATTTGGGGTGCCATGTCATCTGCTGGTGTTGCTCCACTGTGTTTTATCAATTCCAGAGTCAATGCAGCCATGTGGAAGAACTTCTGAAAACTTTATCGAGATGCTGATTTCTTTTCCTGCAGGACTTACAGTAGCATATGCCTACAGTGCAAAAAACTCCAGTACTGTGCTTAATTGGCCAGTCAACTCGGCTGACCTGAACACCTAGAGAATCTATGGGATGTTGTCTAGAGAAAGATGAGAAACACCTAGATCAACAATACAGATGAGCTAAAAGCTGCTACCAAAGCAACCTGTTTTCAATAATGACTCCATGTCATACAGTACATTCTATGAAAGGACCCCCACAAATAGTGTAAAAATTAGCATTATTTATTCATAATTTCTTTGTTGTAAATCCTTTTTGGAAATAATTTTAGGAAATATTTGAATATTTTGAGATTAGCTGTAAGCTATAATATTTGAAATCAAAACAAAGAAGTCTTGAAATATTTAACTTTACATATAATGTTTCTAAAATCTAAATCTGTTTGATTACCGCATGGGAGAGTGGCCAAAGTACTGCACGCACAGCAATCTGGCCCTGACGGAGAAAAGGTTGCTGTGTTTGCTGTTAAGGCCCACATTACCAGTGAGGCCAGCGACACTGAAGAGGGCCACATTGAAAAGCCTGCAGGATCTCAAATGAAATTCAAATTCAAATTTTATTTGTCACATACACAGCATGATATAAAGTAAAATGCTTATACAACTGCTGATGAACTAAAAATGTAAAAAGAAAGTTTCAGTATGAAATAAGAGAAATAAGAGAATTTTACAAATTAGAAATACAGTATATACGGTATAGAGAAATATGGAAATAAACTTTAGCTGTTTTTTAAATTTACATTATGTACAAATAATAAAATAATGAAAATAAATTAGTAGAGTAAAAATAGAAATATAAAAAATATAATAAAATATAGAAGAGATGAATTGGAATGTTGAACCATGTCCATTTATGGGCAAGATAATGTACCGAATTTGCAGAATAGCGTGCAAGGTTGCAGTTCAAAGTTCACAGTTCTATGGTGTGCGCAAAATGTGCAAATGTGTCATATTGTATGTAATGCGTTAATGTGTGTAATGTATGTGTCGCAGTTCAAAGTTCACAGTTCTGTAGTGTGCAAAATATGCAAGTGTGCCATATGAGCAATGTGATGGGTAGTGAAATTGTTTGTGAGAAAGCAGATCAGAGTGTTAAGTCCTATGTGGTGTTGTAATTGAGATTCCTTAGTCTCTCTGTATTGGCCCTCAGGGATTGAAATCGCTTTCCTGACTGCAACAGAGAGAACAGGATCTGCTGCAACTCTACCGTTCTAACGCTGTCAACTCACACCAACCTAAACATGTGAGTGGCACGTGAGCTGGGAAATGCCCCTCGCCCGGGGACCTTAAAGGTTAGCACGCTAAATAGTAAATACCGCAGATTCACCCGCCTAAGCTCATTTTACAAAAGTGAGTGGACTAAATACCTGCTGTTTCACCTAACTGAGCATGCAGGAAGGGTGATGCCCTGGGGACTTCAAAAACCGATGCTGTCTTTCAGGAGATCTTTCACTTCTGCCGAGCATCTGCCAGCATGTTCAAGCCGCCATATAAATAAATAAATTAAAAAATATATATATATATATATATGGTCAACTTGTGTTCCTCTCTAATTTTCTAGTCAGCAAATAACTGGAAATTAGGTTGAAGTTCTAGCTTGCAGTGAACCTCTATCTGTACTGGTCTTTCTGTGTCTTGCTTGCTTGCCAGCCACATTGAGGGCTGTCCTCTGTGACTTTGGACCTACCAGGAATTTTGAATAACAAGTATTGAATACATTTTATAACTGCAAACAGGCAACATGTTCATAAAATTCAGATCTGAAAAGATAACCGTATTGTGTATGCACATGCATTTTTATGTTAAATGAAATAAAACTTGCATTGTTTAGCCACGTTTATGAGGACCATTTTAGGCAATGTATGGGCGTGATGGTACTTCTCACCATGGCATTTAATAAAAAAAAGACTAGACATCCCACTTCTTCCAAAACGTCAAGCAGCCTACTGCAAGATGATTATTTAAACTAACTGGCTGGTTGCTACTCTGTATCAAGGCACTATGAGATAAGGTTAAACTTCTTGTATATTTGCTCACAGTTCTGACACAATCTAGAACTACCCCATGAGAAGAATGATGGTTACAAGGCAATGCAATACATTCATCCATCTTCTATACCATTTATCCTTTACAGGGTCATGGTGGGCCTGAAGCCTATGCCAGAAGACTTTGGGCACAAGACGCGGTACACACTGGACAGGGTAGCAATCCATCACAGGGCACGCGCGCGCACACACACACACACACACACTACAGGCTTTTTTTTATTAACACCAGTTAACCTAACGCACGTCTTTGAACAGTGTGAGGAAACCAGAATATCTAGAGGAAACCAACCAAAAGCACACAGACCTTAGGTATTAATAATCACTGCAGTAATTTTAACTTTGTGTAAGCTTATTGAAAGAATGACACAGCGCGTTTTTAATTTTGATGAAGGTATACAAGGTAATATTAATACATAACTCTCAGCAAATAGCTATTAGTATACTATACTAAAAAAGGTATAAAAGGAAATTAGAGGGAATCATAATGTGGCTGATGAAATTAATACAAGTATTTTTTATCTGAAATTTATAGATAAATGATAAGTTTACAGTGTAATGTAAGCAATATGGTGTCATGTATGACTGAGTGAAAATAATAAACAATCTAACTGGAATCCCTAATGAGAGTGATTTCAGTACAATTGATTTAATGCTATGCCTGTAGTGGTAAATACCCTACTCTTAATGATGATCAACACTAATTAGTGTAACGTTTTCACTGCAAGTGGCCTTTTTAACACTCCACAACGTGAAATTAATACAAACATTTTAATACTGTAGTGATAAACTGTAGAGTTTCTGTAGTGTCACCATGTATACTCCTAAAATGTTTTAGATATTGATGCAGTTCTGATTTAACAGTGAACAGATAACACCGAATTAACATGGCGTAAACATGGGACCTTGCTCAAATAATAATTCATAGAAACTGTTATTACACCGCATTAATTGTTGTAATGCGTCTTCCAGGGCACGGGATGCTTTGGAGACAGATTTGGCAACCATGAGTTGAGCGCAATAAATCAATGACTAATGAAACACTGACACAGTCTATTCGAAAATAGAATGTTTTTAGAATTATAAATAACATGTGTCCAGTCACCATTTATTCATTTTATCCAGTAACCTGTAAAACAACCTTACTAACAGAGAATATTGATGAATTTAAAATATAGCAAATATAGCACAAGTGCGACGGGTTTTTTTTTTTTTTACGTTCGGATGCTCTGAAAGCGGAAAGAATCACGTGACACTTTCGTCAATCTCCGGTTATCCATCGGGCGCGCGGCGCTTTGTGGAGACTTCATGGTACAGCACCGCTTGTCCTTCGTTAATCAATCGTCTGACTCTCACGAAAGTGTAAGGATTGCACGAGCTTTTGCGTCGGCCCAAACAGGTTTTTTAAGCCTAGGATATTAATAGGCTACATTTGGGTTTTTCGTTTTTCACCGTGTTTTATACATTCGTGATACCAGCAAATAGACTGCGGCTTATTGCCTATTAATCGTGGGACCTTTTGCTCGTAGAAGAAAAAGGTAAGGAACACACCGCGCTGGTATTTCGTATGCGAAAATGCAGAAGGGAATGCGACTCAATGATGGCCACATCACCTACCTTGGTCTTCTAGCAAAAAAGGACGGCACGAGGCGGGGCTGTCTAAGTAAGAAGAGCTCGGACAACACGAAATGGCACACCAAGTGGTTCGCCCTGCTGCAAAACATGCTATTTTATTTTGAGAATGAGTCGAGCTCGAGGCCTTCAGGATTGTACCTGTTGGAGGGTTGTGTGTGTGACCGGTCGCCATCGCCTAAGCCATCGCTCTCCGCCAAGGAGTGCTTAGAAAAACAGGTAGGACTGAAAAGAGGACAATTTGCTGTGTTTCCATCATCTCTCAATAAAAATTCTAGATGCAATTTAATTTGTAAACGTCTCCCTTAATGGGTGACGTTTACATATTTATTTGTAGAAAAAATAAAAAATAAATAAATATATATATATATATATATATATATATATATATATACACACACACACACACACACACAAACGCACAGAAACGAAATGATAAGCGCAACTGGGACTGCTGTGTCATGTATGCAGTCTATTTAAATGCCACGTTTGGTTTTGTGACATCTCCCTAACGTGGTGGGCTATATTGTGCTGCATAATGGGTAGTTGGTTACATAATATGTAGCATACAGTCTGGCTTAGATATTAATTATCCACATCTAAAGATCCAAAAGCTTCTATCATAATACTGAAAGACAAAAATAGAATAGTGTATACATATATTGGGTTTAAATCAGCAGATTAAATTAATCGTTGTCAAGTTTCTATCGCAACCAACACTTCACAAGTGTCTGCTTGGATGCTCTTCTTTTCCCCCAAGAGAAAATGATGATAAGGATGGTAGGTGATAAATCTCAGTCGCCATCATGCAGAAAAGTGACAACAAATCAGTGTGTGTTTGATGGGGTAATTTTCCTCTGTGATGTTATTAATAGCAAAATACCCTGTCAAACGGTTTATATACTCTTACTGACACCTCACACCTTTGGTTTTAAAGCTAGACTGTCATAATATTTTAAAAATTCAATTCCCCCAAGTGTTTCTTATCTATATTTAAAACCCAGTGTTTAACATTTAAGCTTAGTAGGATGTCCTGATAGCGATACCAGAATTGAGTATCGGTCTGATACTGTTTAAAATCTACGACTCATAAAAATTATTCTGATACTACCCAACTAGTACCAATTTAAGTTAGAGACAGCGCTCACTACACAAATTGCCACTACTTCAGTGTTGACAACTTCCATGAGGTGCTGAAGTGATAAAATGATACAGGGTGACACAGAATAACGGGAATTTTTAAAATGCGTAATGAAGCGACTTCACACACTGCACAGCAATTTTTAAAAAAATTATAAATTTCATCAATGTTTCGTAAATGGCCAGTTTTAGGTTTTAATTACTATGAATAAAATGTATTTCTTTTATCACTTTTAGATTTATTGGATTGTAAAAAAGTTCCTGTTTTTTGTGTCACCCTGTATAGATAGATAGATAGATAGATTACTTTACTAATCCTGAAGGGAAATTGTATAGTTACAGTAGCCAGTTCTCAAATTCTACAACAAGTAACCTACAAGCAAGCATTGCAGTAAGGAAAAGCAAAAAGAAAAAGATACACATTTTACATTTTAAGGTGTATTAATGAGGTAAAAATGGTGTCAATTTAAGGTGAATTAAAGAGGTAAAAAAGCTGTCAAATAATATGGATATACAGCTTCTATATGTGCATGATAATTGTATATCTAGATTGGAACAAAACTGTATATACATGTGGAATATACATGGAATGTCTATGACTGCCGCGCACTCTGTCGCGGCAAACGGCGACAGCCAAAATAAATCAGTCGCAATTCAAAGTAATTTGTGAAATTACAGCCAGGTGGCGCAAAGGGACATTTTGGAAAACGGCTGCAATTAAATTTGTTTAGACAGACTCTGTTTCTATCTGTCTATTGTTATTATTAAAGAAAATACCACAAACAGCTCAAGGGCTTGTAAAAACATTTTTTTTTTTTAATGGTAAAAATGTCAATTTTGGAGTCAGTGGTCCGAGCACAACGTAATGATCTTTGTATGATAAAATGGATCGTGGCATGAATCTACACTAGGCGCTTCAGTTTTAAATATTCATTTAACGCTGAACGCAAACAGCAAAAGAACATGATAACAATAATCTAAAAAATAATTATCATCTTGATTTTAGCTGTTTATGTCCAGCGTTGAATAATTATTTAATTAATAATAATTAAAGCTGCTCACATCATGCGCTTTCACTTAAAAAAATCCAGTGTTTAATCAGCAAGTATATGTCGCCTTTCTTTATGATACATGAATATTCTGACTGAAACAAAGCTGCTCGTGTTGGCTCATATCGGGAGCATTTTGATTAAAGGGGAGAGGAAAAGTAAAAGTGTGTACAAACAACATAGCACAATGCATGTGTGTGAATGGCTAAAATGTGGTTGTGAATAAATCTTTTAGTGAACGTAAAATGTTCGCGTGTACCCGCGGTGCGTGTGCGCTCTTTCCATTTGCCGAGTTTTGATCCAAAGTCAGGTGAACGCGCGCCCCGATATAAGACATTTATAAGAGATTTATTTTTCTGAGAAATATAACAAACACACATTTATACGTGTTAAATAAGCGCTATATTTGCAGCGCTCTGCGAAACGCACACCGATGTGAAGCGCCTTATATCTCAGTCAAAATATACAAATGTTTTAGCTGTGTAGTGGACCACGCACGCACAACCTCTCGCGGGCGCGCCTTTCTCTGAATACGCCGTTTTAACGGGGGTGGGGATAAGAAACACTAATGATTATGAATGCATCGGGGAAAACAGCAAGGAAACTGACTGGCCATTTTAATAATTCATTGAGAAGTTGATGTCTTTCCGTTTCGGCTGTGAGTGGATGCGCTGTGGTAATCCACGTTTTATACGAATTACATAAGCTGATTTTTTCTCCATTAGTTTATAGAAAAAGCAGACATTTTGCTTTCTGTAAGTATATATTTTTTACGTCTGTGAGACGAGTATAAATGGAGTTTCAAATCATTTTCTGACGCGCTCAAGTTCACAGAAACCGATACAGAATAGCGCTGTATCCCTGTTTGCTTTCATTATTGTACATCATAACGTTTTCTCCTCATTGTGCGTGCACTTAAATAAAAGTAAAGTCTTATAAAGGCTATGTAGCTTATATAGCTTTATTATATAGTTTTTGCCCATTAATCTGACAACACCTGTGACTCACCCAAGTTTTCTGATACACACAGCCAGAGTTTTCTGGCTATGCGAGTGTTACACATAATAAAATATAAAGGCTTACTGTGTTAACGTTTACTTTGTTTAAATTCTATGGAACTAAAAAACGCCTATATTTAAGTTAAAAAAATTTGACTGTAATTGTAGTACTGTGAAGAAAAATTCGTTTAATGTTTCACTTGTATTTTATAAGGTTTTTGCCGGCAGTGGTACAGCACAACTGGGGTGCTATGTAAATGTAATTTGTTTGTTTTCATAATTTCTTAAAGAACAGTATGATGATCATAACAGCCTACTGCATTTAATTCTTATAATAACGCAAAAACACATCAACATCTGCTGACGCAGTAGCAGGTCCTGAAAATGGTAGAATTTTTATGGTCATTTATTTTCGTTTATTTCAGTTAATAAATCAACTACAAATTTAAAGAACACAAAATATAAGATGACAAAAAACATACATGCGTAGCTTTTCTAATTACAGATGATAAAATCTAAAGGCTTACTGTGTTAACGTTTACTTTGCTTAAATTCGATCCTAATAAGATTTCATTTAAATTCTACAGTACATTTGTACTGTAATTTTAATACTGTGATTATGAATTCGTTTAACTACAATGTTTCACTTGCTTTTATGTTGCTACTATGTGCAGCTCTAACGGAGCGCGGCTCATTAATCCTTGAGAGCATGAACTGATGCCCGAGGCGTCAGTCTATAGTTATATAGCGCCACTCAGCGGTAGAAGCCAGCAAACGCACAAACCCAAATGTTGCCACCGTGAGGCGGGGCGGTAAAACCAGAATACCGCATAAGTAACATCTGTAAGGTGCACCTGCAAAGAAGTAATAGAAAGAATGAACACAAGTGTATAACCAGCAAATATTAATAAAAGAAGAATAAAATTAATGAAGATTATAGTGCAATGATGACAGAATGTATAAAATGTAGATGGGCCTATTTATTGTGATATCAAAGAAGGAGATTACTCTCTTTTCACACAGAACAGAATTATTGTATAGTTTAAATGCGGTTATAAAAAAAAAAAAAAAAAACCTGCGCTAAAAATGAATCCGCCTCACTGGTTTCAATGAATCAGTCTGGGAGCACGATGAGGTCTGGGAGAAAATGATGGTCCAGTAACATTGTACTGATGGCGAATAATCCTAATTTCAGAAGTATCCTCAATAAAACAGTTCACAGTTCAAGAAGGAGGAAAACTTTGACAACACGACGTCCGGGATTCCTCTCTCAAACGTAGTTTGCAGTCTAAGTAAAGTCAACATCCATGCTTGTGTGTGTGTGTAAGAAAGCCCCTCTCCTGAAAGGGTTGACTCCTTTAAAAGGTACAGTGTAGGTTAATTAGTTTTATTTTTACTTCATATTGGAGTTTCCATTATTTCTTAGGGGGAAATTTGTCAAAATGGTGTCCAGGATTTCCATCGTGATTTAAAGATGCCTGATATCTGAGAGATTTATTTTCTTAGGGACGGCTATGGTTTTTGGCCACATGGTGGCAGTGTTGGGAAAGGGGACAGATTTAGTCTGTGGCTTGGTATGCTTTATATTATATATTAGTGTCAAAGCTGTATAAGATTTTGACGGTCCTTGACTTACGGACAAATCCAACTTATGAAAAATTCCGACCTACATGCTCATGGAAAAGAACTCATTCATTACTAGAGGACTTACTGTATTTAACTGTTTTGCTATATTTTTTATTACATCATTACTTTTACCCTTTACTCTCAACATTTTGTTTTTAGGTGCTTTTTTAATTAACATAAAATGATTAAGGACAGAAACATCTAATATATTTAATATCTTGTATTCAGTATGCTGCATTGTATTCAAAGCACATAAAAAGCCGCACATAAAGCCACACCTGGCAGCGTGTTTATATAAAGGGTTCTGATACCTTGGCACTTCGATTGATCATAAGGTAGCATTGGAGCTCAGTTTATTTTGTGTTTCAGTTTTCATTTGTTTCCTTTTAAGTTTTTTAATTAATAATCCCTATCTCCAAACGGAAAGGTCTTCCCGTGCCTGTCATAAGCACCCTCACCACCTCTAATTTCATTGGCCCCCTCTGTAGCACTGCATCAGGGCTCTTATAACCATTATAACATCTCGTGGTGCAAGTCTCCATACCGCGCCACTGTAACAGAATAGTCACCCCATCAAAGGAGCCTGCGGGCTTGGAGAGGGTGCAGGAAATGGTTGAGGGTCAAGCGAGAGTGCTTGATAAGCACAAGGAAGCACTAACCGCGTTAATTTCGTAGATGCATGGGATTAATAAGTGCCTCGAGATAATTTTTGGGCAGTTCGAGGCGCCCGCCACTTCCGGGTTTACATCTGGCCGCGAGTCGATTCCAGAGTCTACCCCATTTGGTGGCCGAAACTCGACTACCACCCCCACAGCCTTATGCAGGCAAATCAGAGAGGTGCAATGAGCTAGCCATACGTGATCCTTCACAGGATCTGGAGGAATTTTAAAGGCTAGCTATCTGGGTGTGGTAAGACCCAAAAGTCAAGGCAGGACCCTGTCATGCAGGGCTCTTCCTACCAGCTACGCTCTAAGGGACCAGGATCCGGAAAGCCCGACCTGAGGCGCTAATCGTTTCAGGGGCCATGGGCAATTTTATTGACGGGAGGCTAGCCTCGGCACTGGGCATTTCAGTTTGCTTGCTTCCTTCAACCATCACGTTGGTCTCTCTGGCTGGCCAGCCAATTAAGGGTGTGTGACGCAAAGGACGGCCCCAGTGATACTACGGCTCAAACATCATTTCGAGCAAATCTCGAAATTGTTTGGTAACTCGGATGCCAGGGCAGAGAGTAGTGCTGGGGTTCCCCTGGCTATGTCGTCACAACTCTCGCATTGACTGGCCGACCCGTTCCATCTCGAACTGCCGATGTCAGTGTAAAAGGGGTGGTACTGTAACAATGTAGCTTGTTTGGCAAATGGTGTTTGGCCTAATGGGTTTAATCCTAACAGTACTGTAGATAGATTCATGAATCCCCCCAAAAACTTACTTAACAGCAACCATTTAATAAGCATGTTTTTCCTATGCTTTTATTCAATAGTGTAATTTTATTATAAGAATGAGTTTTAATTTCAGTTTAAAACGTTTGTGTACGTAGAGGGGAAGTAAAAGTGCCCTCAATCTTATCTCAGTTTTTTATGCCACAAGGGTATGAGCCAAATAAGTCTTGTGCTTGGGCTGAACCTTAGAAATGGCCAAACTAGCTACTGCTGTAGTTTCAACTGCCATAAACAACATTCTTCTTGCCATATACATCATTCGTTCCTCATTCTTCTCATAGATCCCCACAAAGGTGAGTTATCATCACTATAACTTACTTTTCGTTAAGATCCAGGATATCCAGCTTCCTACCACTAATAGTGGCCTATGGATTTCTCTACCTTAGTCTTCTTCTTCTTCTTTGTCTTTCAGCTGTTCCCTTTCAGGGGTCACCACAGCGAATCATCTGCCTCCATCTAACCCTATCCTCTACATCCTTTTCTCTCACGCCAACTAACTTTATGTCCTCTCTCACTGCATCCATAAATCTCCTCTTTGGTCTTCCTCTAGACCTCCTGCCTGGCAGTTCAAACCTCAGCATCCTTCTACTGATATATTCACAATCTCTCCTCTAAACATGTCCAAACCACCTCAATCTGGCCTCTCTGATTTTATCTCTAAAACATTTAACATGGGTTGTCCCTCTGATGAACTCATTCTTGAATGATTGTTATTCTCTACCTTAATAGAGAATATTAATATTTTCCTTTATATTTTCCTAAAAAGATAATGGCCATGAATGTCAAACTCAAACTTGTCGATGCAAAAAACTAAACAAACTGAGCAAACACACACAAAAAAATAGCAAGCAATGAAGCAGTGAAATAAAAAAGTCCATGTCAATATATTCTTATAGAAATGTTCATTAAAAGGATTATACTAAAAGAAAGGCACAAATGTACACAACACATGGACACAGAAAATCTGAAGCAGATGAGCAGCCAGACAAATCGTTCTCCTGATCAGCGATTATTGCTGATGAAGCATCTCGACCATCTGCTTTCTTTTGCGGCCTTGTGTCTATACTATGCCCTTTATGTGAGGATAGGATTTAATTTAATGTATGCACTCAAAAAAGGGTGTGTGTGTGTGTGTGTAATAGAGAGAAAGAGAGAGAGAAATAAAAAGAGCAGAAGACTGCAGTGATAAACAGAGCAAAGAATAAAATGTTATGGATTAGTAACTGATGAAGCACCAGGAAAAGCACAAAGACAAATCTTGCGCATGAATGATTTCACCACACACGACAAGCACAGTATCATGTGCTAAAAATCCTTTTTAGTGTGTGTGTTAGAAACGCATATTTACATTTAGGCATTTGGCAGACGCTCTTATCCAGAGCGACTTACATTTTTATGTCATTACACATCTGAGCAGTTAAGGGTTAAGAGCCTTGCTCAAGAGCCCAACAGTGACAACCCAGTGGTGGGGTTTGAACCTGCAATCTTCTGAACCGTAGTCCAATGCCTTAACCACTGAGCTACATCTGGCTGTATTCCCACAATTAGAACATGTGTTAAGTTCAAAAAGGTGACGCAGGAAATGCTGGAGATTTGCTTTCATTGTAAAACGTCTATGGTTTTGTATTCCAAAATAATTATGCTATTCTTTTTGGTTACAATTCTAATACCACTTAGGTTTAGATATGCAAATTGGTTCGCCAGTGCTCCTGTCCATTTTAAAGGGTTAATGTCTTAAGTTTAAGCTTATTTTGAATCTTATGTTAGTATTTAACTGTTCTTCAGCCATCAGTGATTGATACATCGCCAGCATCTTGGACCAGCCTTGGACTGTAGAAATTGAAGTTAAATGGTTCCAAAGGGCCATTATTGATTAGAGTCTAAAAGATATGTTTGCATGAATATCTTAAGCTGTACATTTATTTATTGGGTCCTAATTTAAAAGCACAAGTGATGATGATCTTAACAACTGATGCCATAGGTGCACACCTACAGCTTAACCTTAAGAGTGAATGAAGAAAATGCCTTTCTCCAAACTGCATACATGATGATGTCACATGTATGCAACTGCAGTGCAGTTTTGGGAAATAATATGCTTGCCTTTCTGAGTTCTTGCCTCAACCTTGCTCAAGACACTTGACAGTCACAGCAGCACTCCAACAGATATATAAACCAGGCGGCTTCAAACTAAATATTAAAAGGTACGGAACTGATTTCTATTCAGGTTCTATGGAGCGGTGATAGTAAGCAAAGAACTTTTATTAAACTTGCTCATAATTTACGATGGAGATTTATGTTTAAGGCAGTCTGAGACAAAATACATTGAAACCAGTGCTTGAACTTTTAAGCAACATGCATACCGTAGTGTCAGAAAGATTTAAAATACATTACAAGTTAGTACCTGATGTTAATACTTCGTACAACCCCAAGACAGCACTTAATCTCCTCCTGTCTTTCTAGATCATCCAGAGTCCTGAGTCCTCTCTTATGGACTCTCCTCTTTCAATTTAATACAATTCAATTTTATTTATATAGCGCCTTTAACAATTATTATTGTCTCAAAGCAGCATTACACAATCAAAAGCTTTCCAGCTTACCCCACATGGGGTGCTTTTTCTGCATAATAGTCTTTTGTTTTACGCCAGACCCAAAGACTGATTGTTTCCAAAAAATTATTTCTTAGTCTCATCTGACCACAGCACACGGTTCTAGTTGAAGTCCCAGTAAACTCCAAATGTTTGTTTGTCATTGTAGGTGAGAAAAGGCTTTCTTCTTGCATGCCTCCCAAACAACTTGTTGGCATGTAGATAGCACCTGATGGTTGTTATAAAGACTTTGTGACCCCAGGATGTAATTTTTTCATGCAATTCTCCAACAGTGAGGTTTGGAGATTTTTTTTTACTTATTATCTTCCTCAAAGTGTGTGTTGGCAAGATAAACTTGGGTCCTCATACAGTCTTGTTTCTCACCGTTCCAATTGTTTCAGACTTTATAATGATTTCTCTGACTGTAGATATGGGCAAGTTTAGGCGATTGACCTTTTTTTTGTAGCCATTGCCTGAGTTATGAAGGTTACCTGCCTTACTTGAATGGGGTGTTCTTTTGTCTTTCCCATGTTGAAGAGTAAATAAGAGAAATAGGCTTCTATGTCACATTATATTTATACCACAGAGAAACAGGAAGTCACGAGTTATCAATTAAAAGGTTTTAGATATTCTGATCAACTTTTTAACTACAGTAAAAATTGGTGATGGTCCACAGAAATGGTCCAATTACAATTATTTTATCAAAATTGTTAGGGGTTGTCATGTAGCGGTTGACGGCGTGGCATAAATGCAGGAAGTCAAGTGAAGATTGAAATATATTTTTTATTTAGTCCGAAAACAAAACTGAAACAAGTTTGACAACGAGTTTGAGCACAACCATACTTAACATAACAGAGACAACAACAATTAATGCTAGACGCCTGACTGACTTTCAGTCAGAATGAAGTCTAACAGAAACTAAACTGAAGCAAAGCAACCATCAATGGGAGTTTTGGTGCCCTCTAGGGATTAACCCTTACAGGGGTGCGAATAATTGTGTCGCAGGTGATTTTTGTAAAAAACAGCATGGTTTCTTTTGTATTTTTTTTTATTCACTCGAGTTAAAGGTTAGATTTTTCTAAAATTTTTAAAGCATGGCAAGATTTTGGGCATACACACTGGCACATATGCATGCAACCTAGTACACATTTAGAGCTCATTGAGCTGAACAACTTTTACATTGCGTGTCATGGGCTCTATTCAACAGGAAGTCGGTTATTTTTGGTCATTTGCAGAACACTCCCAAAAGAAATCGATACACTCTTTATACAATTGGAAATTTATACGATCGCCATCAAACCGGACCTTGTGATCTTTTGTGGAGGAATTTTTGATATCCCAAATGGGTCAGTCGTAACAACGCCTTAAACTTATGTCGAAAAGTGGTTAATAACTTTCTGTTGATCATATTGAATGACCTCACCGTGAGTGACATCATAGTGTGATGCTTTTTTCCCCAGCATCCGTGGCGTTTTGTAGGTCTTGACATAGAAATTCCCCTTCCTTATCATTCAGGGCTTTTTGGAGGTCTTAACATGCTCAAAAGTTCATGAAAATGAGCAGACTGATCGGAATCTGTGGTCATGAGAATGCGTGAAAGGTCTGGGCCCCACGCACAAGATTTTGCTGCATACTTATACACACTATGGGCTCTACTCAACAGAAAATCAGTTATTTTGGGTAGTTTGCAAAATTAAGCCTAGGGCTGGGCGATATGCCAAAAAATTAAAATCTAGTTTTTTTTTCATAAAGTTTGGCCAATTCCCGATTTAGATTTAGATTTTTTTTAAATGTGTAACTAGTCAACTTAAAACATTACAACAACATGACTGAAGTAACATTCTTTATAAGTAACTTGAAAAACCATCTGGTTACGGAACATTGTATTTTTAATGGCCATGCCATACATAAATTGGTCAACAAGGTGTAAATAAATGTAAAACAAATTCTCGAGATAAATATCTTTGCAGTAGATTTAAATGAAATATGAAAGTAAATATTGTGCAATTTGAATTAAAAATCAAATTCTTCTAAATATACAGTTAGAAAATAACCATTTTAACCAATGTAAACATTACAACAGTGAACTCAAAAAGTTAAGCAAATTTACACCAGTAAATAATAATTAAATAACAGAACTTTGTAGACCATCGTGCAAACATAGAGCATGTTGTTAAGTCACATGTAGATGTTCTTTACAGGTTTCTTGAGAGGAAGACCAGTCTGTCTACTGTTCCAGGCTTTAGAGATGCTCTCTGACAGATTATAATGTTCCCACCTGCACTGAACACCCTCTTAGAAGGGGCACTGGTTGCAGAAATACAGAGGTATTTTTTTGCAAGTTTGCTAAGCCTGGGGAAGATTGCCTCATTAGCCTTCCACCAGTGAAGTGGGTCTGTGTCTGAATCTACATCAGGAGACATCAAATAGGCTGTCATCTCAGCATCGACTTTGTCTTCCCCTGATTGAATGACAGGTTGTGATGCTGATGCTGGTGTCGTTTTCTTAAAAAAGAGAAAGTTTTCTTCCTGCCCAGCTTCTGTTCTCTGTTCTTCCTGCTCCACGTCCTGAGTCATCTGAACTGTTGTCTCAAGATTTTTGTCTGGCAACAAAAACGTCAGCTCTTTAACAACTTTCTGCTTGATTCCCTCCAACTTGTCATTTTCGATGTAAGTTGTACGGAACCTGGGATCCATCAGAGAAGCTACGTCGAGGAGTTCATCTGTAACAGGGTTGCTGTATTGCTGTTGAGGTACTGCAGTATTGTGCTTTTGATGCATTTTGTTAAATCTGTGTCATCGTCTTGTGCTTGTAGAATGCTACTGTTAAAGAGATGGAGCACTGGTTTGAGGTACGAGACACTTACATATGCTTCACCTGACAATGCATCAGTGAACTCTTGCAGAGGGCTTGCCACGTTGGAACAAGCTGCCAATTTTTTTTTTATCAGAGCCAAGAACCCGAGCTATGGCTTTCTCCTGTTCTAAAACACGCTCAATCATCTTTTGTCTTGAACCCCACCTGGTGGGAGTCTCTGTAATGAGTTGATGAGAAGGTAGGCCGAGTTCAGCCTGTGCAGATGCAAGATCTCTTCTCTTTTTCCAGCTGAAGGAAAACGCACTTACAACGTTCTTGCACACTGCAACTGCACGGTCAACTCTGTGGTCTTTCACACCATGTTCTGTTAAAACAAAGCAACAAAAAATAGATTTGAAATAATTCAATTCAATTTTATTTGTATAGCGCTTTTAACGATTTACATCATCACAAAAGAATTAAGTTTGTATGAAATGTGAATGTGTATGAATCAAAATTATATGATTGTCCCTGATGAGCAAGCCTAGGACGACGGCGACAGTGGCAAGGAAAAACTCCCTGAGATGGTAATAGGAAGAAACCTTGAGAGGAACCAGACTCAACAGGGAACCCATCCTCATCTGGGTGAAAACAGATAGCAGGGATTGATGTGCATAATAATATGCGAGACTGGAAGTTCAGTATAAGAGGAGATGTGTAAGATTAAAGTCCAGTTTGTTCCTGGAGGCTCAGGTAGACTGTGAGAAATTCCAGTCCTGAACTATTGAGCGACTAAAGTCACAGGTCCTCAGAGAACAGCTGTCTGCATCAGTCGAGGACAGGACCACCTTTATGGAAAAGTGGAATCAACCCCAGTCACCACACGCATTCCAGGCAGACCACACGGGGGCATCCATGTGATGAGATCTCCAACCAGAAGCAGGACTCCAGGATGAGTTAGAGAGGTCCAGCGGGCAGAGGGGGTCTGGATCACTGGCAGCTCAGGAGCGACATGTATAGCTCGACCGAGAGATAGGTAGAGGAAAAAGGAGAGAGGGAGAGAGAAAGAGGAGAGAGCAGAAAAAGAGAGAGCAAAGAGATGGAGAAATAACAGTTAGGTATGGTCACAGTCGAACAATGTAAAAAGTGAATGTATATTTAGTGCAGAGTGCAAGCAGAGACTCCGGCAGGACTATGACAGCATAACTAAAAAGAGAGAGCCAGAAGGAAACACAAACATGAGGGCTTCCAGAGATGTAAGGCAACCAATCACCTCACCGTCAACAAACCTGTTTATATTAAGAGACATCACATTGTGTTACATCACATTGAGTGACATCATGGTGTGATGCTTTTTTTCAGCACTTGGGGCTTTTTGGAGGACATAAAACTCCACCCTTTTAAATTTATTTCACAATTACTGTGCTGTATTGGTATGTCACATGCATGTCCCTTTAAATGCATGTGCCCAGTGTGTTCATTGTCTTCCTGGTGCGTCCGGATGCCCACTATCTTACCCAAGACATGCTCAATAATGTTCATTACATTGAACATTATTGAGCATGTGACTGGGTTGGCCAATCAACTGGAACACCTTGACCATCTTTGTTAAAGTATGAGAAGGAGCGCCACTCAGCTGAAGAATTTGCTCTCTCCTGTGGCATGGAATGTAATGGGCAGCAAGAATGTCATTGATAGCTCAGGGTGTTGATGTTGTCCACTCTGCAGATCTCTTACATGCCCCCATACTGAATGTAACCTTAAACCATGATTTTTTCCCCCACCAAACTTGACTGTTTTCTGTGTGAATCTTATAGATGATTCATTTGAAAAATCAACCTTCTGACACTTTTCCACAGTCCGTCCTTCCTGCAAGCTGTGGGCCTTTCAAATTCAAATCAAATTCAAATTTTATTTGTCACATACACAAACATACACAGTACGAAATGTAGTGAAATGCATTATACGACTGCCATTGACCCTAAAAAGAGAGTTAAATTTTACAAATAAGAAATAAATATGAATAAAAGAAATACGATAGAAATTAAATTACAAAATTAAATTAAACTAGGAAAAATAGAACTAAAAATAAAAATAGAAATGTGCTATGAAAAAATAGAACTAAAAATAAAAATAGAAATAGGATGTACAAAATAGAAATATACTGTGCAAATTGAAATATACTTTACGGTGTGTGCAAATGCAACACGATAAATTTAAGTTGTCTTCTGTTTAATGCTGGTTTCTACACACCTGGGGATGTGTTAATTACAGTATTTGCTCTAAACTGTGATTGGTTAAATCCTTTAAAGAATGTGACGACTTTTGTCTAAGCAAAATCTTTTCTGGCCCAATTAAATAATTAAAAATCACGGCATGATAAGATTTTATTTTGGTGAAATAAGCGTGATATAGAGGCATTTGTCTTTCATATAAGCCACTTCTAATTCCAAAGGATAAACTAGAAGTCACGTTATTATTTGTTGTTCCTACAACTTGGATAGGCGACAAGACTTTTGCCACGGTGTGTATGAGGAATCTGAGTGTATGAGTGTAAAGGTGTGAACAGCTGATACATCAATATAAGTCCTGGGGAAAACCTGGTGTCACTTGATCCAGGTGTGCATAGGATACATGCATATCTATGAAAAGTTGTGTATTATTTAGTGAGTGAAACAGAGGCTCTGCTAAAAAAAAGGTAGGCACATCAGTCACTTTACACCAAATAAAAGGTCTTTCTGAGTGTAATAATACTTTGCAGAAAAAGTATGTGCACCCTTTGGGATTACATGGAATTTTGCATGAATTGGTCATAAAATGTGCTCTGGTCTTTATCTAAGTCACAACAATAGAAAAACAGAGTCTGCTTAAAATACTACACAAATTTTATGTTTTCATGTTTTTATTGAACATAACATTGACAGTGCAGGGAGGAAAAAGTATGTGAACCCCTAGCCTAATGACTTCTCGAAGAGCTAATTGGAGCCAGGAGTGAGCCATCCTTGAGTCAAATCAGTGTGATGATATTGGATGTGTTACTGAATGCCGTCCCGCCCTTTAAAAACACACACCAGTCTTGGGTTTACTGGTTTCAAGAAGCACTGTCTGATGTGAACCATGCCTCGCTGAAAAGAGCTCTTAGAAGACCTACGATCAAGAATTGTTGACTTGCATGAAGCTGGAAAGGGTTACAAAAGTATCTCCAAAAGCCTTGATGTTTATGTGTCCACGGTATGACAGACAAATGAAGAAAGTTCAGCACTGCTGCTACTCTCCCTAGGCGTGGTCGTCTTGTAAAGATGACTGCAAGAGCACAGCGCAGAATGCTTAATGAGGTTAAGAAGAATCCTAGAGTTTCAGCTAAAGACTTACAGAAATCTTTGGTACATGCAAAATTTTTGTTGACACATATACAATAAGGAAAACATTAAACAAGAATGAAGTACTTTGGAGGACACCACGGAGCAAGCCATGGCTGTCCAAAAAAATATTGCAACACTAAGTTTAAAGTTTGCAACAGAGCACCTGGATGTTTAACAGCACTACTGGCAAAATATTCTGTGGAGAGATTAAACCAAAATTGAGTTGTTTGGAAAAACAGTATGTGTGGAGAAAAAAAGACACAGCACACCAAATTCAAAACCTCATCCCCACTGTAAAACATGGTGGAGGGAGCATAATGGTTTGGGGCTGCTTTGCTGCCTCAGGGCCTGGACAGATTGTTGTCATTGATGGAAAAATTAATTCCAGAGGTTATCAAGACATTTTGCAGGATGAGAATTACTTCAACAGAACAAAATACGCGAGAGTCCAGACATCAACCCGATTAAAATGCTGTGGCATGACCTTAAGAGAGTGATTCGCTCCAGAAATCCCAAGAATATGGCTAAACTGAAAGTTTTGTGAAGAGGAGTGGTCCATAATTACTCCAGGTCATTGTGCAGGTCTGATCTGCAACTAAAAGAAACCTTTGGTTGAGGTTATTGCTGCCAAAGGAGGGTCAATCTGTCACACACGCGGGGCAGAACGATATGAATCCAAGGGCGGATAATGGCCGTATTGAGATGCGGGGGCGTGGTCGGAGACGTGAACGAGGGAAGCCATTTGTCCGTCCGCCAAGTGTCAAAAACAAAAGCATGAAGCGAGAGTTGTAGTCAAAAGAAAAGTGTGAGATCAAAAACGGGAAAACAAGGGATCTCCCGGTTTTCGACCCACGCTTCCTCCTTTAATTTACTACTCCTGTCTCTTGGCCTTTTTATTTCTGTTCGCCACGCTGCTCTCAGTCTGGCCGTTTGATTGGGGGTGGAAACCAGAGGACAGGCTGGGAGTGGCCCCAATAAGCTTGCAGAATGCTTTCCGAAACTCAGAGGTGAACTGTGGGCCCCGGTCAGAGACAATGTCTATAGGCATGCCGTGGAGCTTGAATACATGGTTGATCATGAGCCCTGCAGTTTCCTTGGCAGACGAAAGTTTTGGTAGAGGGATAAAGTGTACAGCTTTGAAAAACCGGTCTACCACGGTTATGATGCAGGTGTGGCAGACAGAGTGGGGTTGCCCCGTGACGAAGTCCAGGGCGATGTTGGACCAGGGGCGATGAGGGATAGGCAGAGATCTGAGGAGGCCAGCTGGGGCAGTGTTGACATGGTTGGATCTTATGCAGACGTCGCATGCCGAAACAAAGCTAGAGACGTCCTCCTTGAGGGTGCGCCACCAAAACTGCTGCTGGGCTAGTGCCAGGGTTCCGGCGGAGCCAGGATGGCACAAGAGTTTCGAGCTGTGGGCCCACTCCAGGACTTGAGAGCACAGAGCGAGGGGAACGAAGAGGCGGTTAGGGGGCACGTTGCTTGGGCTTGGTTCATGAGAGAGGTCATGAATTGTCTCGAAAGGGCGTCCGGCTTAGTATTCTTAGACCCTGGTCGGTAGGGGAGGGTAAATTGAACCTCGCGAAGAAGAGGGACGACCAGGCCTGGCGAGAATTAAACCTCTTGGCGCTCCGTAGATACTCGAGGTTATGATACTAGGAATGGGACCTCTGTTCCCTCTAGAGAGTGTCTCCATTCTTCCAGGGCTTCAACTTGATGGCTAAGAGTTCACGGTCTCCGATGCTATAATTACTTTCAGCAGGAGTCAGGCGGTGGGAGAAGAAGGAGCAGGGGTGCAGCTTATTATCCAGGTTGGATCTTTGTGAGAGAACGCCTCCTACTCCAGTGCTGGAGGCCTCAACCTCCACGATGAACTGGCCTGACGGGTCTGGAATGGTGGGGATGGGGCAGAGTCGAACCGCTTCTTAAGCTCATTGAAAGCCTCCTCAGATCCCAGGTTCCAGCGGAAAAAGGTCTTGGCAGAGGTGAGGGCTGTCAGATCCCAGGTTCCAGCAGAAAAAGGTCTTGGCAGAGGTGAGGGCTGTTAGAGGGGCGGCGATGGAACTGTAGCCTTGGATAAACAGACGATAGAAGTTGGTGAAGCCTAAGAACCTCTGAAGTTCTTGCTGTGAGATAGGAGTAGGCCACCTAGTGACAGCTTGGAGCTTGCAGATTCCATCTCGATGCCTTTGATAGTGATACTGATAGTGAACCCGAAAAAAGTGGTAGACGTGGTGTGAAACTCGCATTTTTCAGCTTTGATGAGCAAGTTGTTCTCCAGCAGCCTCTGCAGCACCTGCCGGACGTAATGTTGGTGTTCTTCTGGGCTCTGAGAGAAGATCAGGATATCATCAAGATATACGAATACAAAGAAGTTGAGAGTCCCTGAGAACGTTATAAATCAAGGCCTGAAAGACTCCGGGGGCATTGGTAAGTCCAAAAGGGACCACCAGGTATTCATAATGTCCCGTTGGGGTGTTGAAGGCTGTTTTCCATTCGTCCCCTTCCCGAATGCGGACGAGGTGATGGGCGTTGCGCAGAGCGAGCTTAGTAAATATCCTGGCCCCCTGCAGAAATTCGAAGGCAGTTAACATTAGAGGAAGAGGGTACCGGTTCTTTATTGTGATGTCGTTAAGGGCCCTATAATCAATGCATGGGCGAAGGGAACTGTCTTTTTTGCCTACGAAGAAGAATCCAGCTCCTGCCAGAGAAGAGGAAGGGTGGATAATTCCTGCAGCAAGGGATTCAGTGATGTACTGATCCATGGCTTGGCGTTCCTTGGGTGACAAAGAGTAAAGATGGCCCTTGTGGGGGGCAGGGAGCAGGTCAATGGACCTTGAGGCTCCACTCCCGGGCGTGTCCTGACAGGAGCGTAATAACGTAGGCCACCTTGGACCGTTCAGTGGAAAAGGCGGAGGTTTGGAGCTCGAAGATCGGAGAACACTGAGACAGAAAGAAACGGCAGGTGCCTGGATCTCCCTCGTAGGTGGGAGGGGCGGGGAGGCATGGCTCCTGTTGCACGAGGGGTTTCCTCCTTGCGGTAGGGAGAGTTGTAGCCTCTGGAGCTGGGACGTGACGTCAGCGAGAAACTGGTTTGTGCTAAGCAGTTCCTGTTGGTGAGTCCCAAGGAGAGCACCTTGACTTTCTAATGCTGCTCTCATACGGTCAGAAGCTGCTGGATCCATACCTGGCTGGATTATTTTGTCAGGGGGCAGAACGATATAAATCCAAGCGCGGATAATAGGCGTATCGAGATGCGGGGGCATGTTCGGAGGCGTGAACGAGGGTTGGTGCAGGAGTAAAAGTTCCTGAGCATTTTGGAGGGCAGGCTGAAGTCTCTTAAGGGTCTGAGGTGGTAGAGACGATGTCGGGCCTTTTTCACCAAGTTCTCCAGATTCCCAATCTCCTTCAGGTAGGCCGACTCGTTGTTCAGGCCCAGATCAGGCCCACCACGAAGGTATCATCAGCAAACTTAATTATGGTGGTGGAGCTGGTAGTGGCCACACAGTCATACGTGTACAAAGAGTACAGCAGGGGGCTCAGAACACAACCCTGGGGGGCTCCAGTGCTGAGAGTGGTGAAGGCTGAGACATGTCCACCCATCCTTACTGCCTGGTGTCTGCCATGTAGGGTTTTAACGTAATAATGACAATGAATGCCTGCCGGCATTTTTCATCATTAATATGTAGGGTTTACATAATGAAAACGAATGACGGTTGCATTGTCCACCAATAAATGTAGGTCCAGTGTGTCCGGTAATGAAGAAATGAAGTGCTTTGACCAGACGCACTTCATCACTACTGAGGTGAGGGCTACAGGGCGATAGTCATTGAGAGAAGCAGGATGAGGTCTCTTTGGGACAGAAACAATGATGGACTCCTTAAAGCATGTGGGGATCACCGACTGAGATAGAGAGATGTTGACTATCTCTGTGAACACAGCTGCTAGCTGGTCTGCACAGGCTCTGAGGATAAGGCCTGAGATGGCGTCTGGTCCTGCTGCTTTCCTGGTGTTAACTCTCTTGAAGGCTTTCCTCACGTCATGCTCTGAGATGATGAACGCGTTACCGGTGCTGGCGGTGTCTTTCTGTCTGCAGCCGTTAGTGCCGCTAGCATTAGCATCGCTAGCATTAGCATCGCTAGCGTCTTTAGCTGCAGCCTCGATGCAAGCATAGAAAGTGTTCAGCCCGTCTGCCAGAGTCACGTCCGCGTTTGTCATAACGGATGTTGGTGCTTTATAATCCGTTATTGTCCTTAGTCCCTGCCACAGGCTCCTAGAGTCACTCTGTTGGAGTTGTCACTCTAGTTTCCTCCTGTAGCGCTGCTTCGCCTCTTTCACCGCCTTCCGGATGTTATATGACGCAGCCTTGTACGGTTCCATGTTCCGTGTTGTAGGCAGCGGTGCGAGATCTCTAAGCGTCACGGATGGTTTTATCCACCCACGGCTTCTGGTTGGAAAACGTTCTGATAGTTTTTTTTCTCAACGGTATCATCCGCTAGTTTCCCAATGAATCCCACAACCGTTTCCGTAAATACGCTGACGTCATCATCGGAGCTGTTCCTGAATATGTCCCAGTCTGCGTCATCGAGTGCATTCTGTAATGCGGCCACCGACTGGTCCGTCCAGCGCGCGACCTCCCTCTGAACTGGAACTTCTTGTTTCAGCCTTTGTTTGTATTTAGGCATGAGGAAGATGGCGGCTTGGTCGAATTTACCAAACGCTGGACGAGATTGTGCCTTGAAGCCGTTCTTGACTGTAGTGTTACAGTGGTCCAGTGTCCTTTCGCCCCTGGTGGGGCAGGTGATTTGTTGATAAAAGTTCGGCGCTCCGCTACAATAAGCGCAGCATCCCGGTGTTGTGTTTGTTACTGTGTGAGCTGTGTGAGTGCCTCATGCAGCTTGCCTAAGGCAGTGTCCGTGTCTGCTTGTGGTGGAATATAAACGGCGCTGATTATGACTACTGTAAACTGTTGTTTACCATTCAAAACACACCTCCCCTTGACTTCCCAGAGTCCCGTGTCCTGTCCATGCGGTAAACTGAGAAGAACTCGGCCGGCTGGATGGCGTGGTCCGGCATCGCTGGGTTCAGCCATATCTCGGTGAAGCAGAGGAGATTGCAGTCCCGAATGTCTCTCTGGAACTTTATCCTGGCCCTGAGGTCATAATGTTCTTCAGTGACTGGAAGTTGGCGAGCAGGATGCTAGGCAGAGGTGTGCAGTGTGCATGGGCTCTGAGCCTGTTCCTGACGCCGGCTCGTTTCCCTTGGGGGCGTCCTTTGTTCTCTCTCAGGATCTCACTCGGCCAGCTCGGCTCTGGAATTAAAAGCGTTGAATTGTGAGTACATTGTATACCAATAGAAACAAGGGTGTCTCCATCATACCTAATGTGCTCAATGGTGATGAATTAGTCGGTTTAAAGTTATTGGAAGATAGCTTAAAAGACGAAAACAAAGTAAGGTAGGTCGGAGCAGTCGTGACGACAGCCGACCTCACCGGCGCCATCTTGGATTTTCCACCCACTTATACCAATTATCATGCCATGCACTTATGATATATGTAGTTATGCAGAGGGGTTTTCTTGTGTTTGTCTGCTGTTCCCCTGGAAACAAACACGTCATTGGCTGTGTTTGGGGTGTGCACACGGGACCGAACCCTCGGCCCCCACCGCGATGCTATTAAAACGATGTTGCGCTTGGAGGACTTTGTGAGAGGAGCAGGACACTTTCTGCAGCAGTTATTAATTCATGGACTTATGTTAAAGAGAGCAAAAACTCTGAATCTTTCCACAAATAAACTGTGTTAATGTGGTATGCAAGGCGGGTGTGTGAATGGTGTACAGCACAAACAATTAAATGTATGGTTTAACAGGCGGTTGCCTAGTTACGGGCTCCCAGCTGTGGGGACTTTTCTCTTAACTTGTATAAGAGAAGAAGATAGGCTAGGCTAGACTAACAGCAGCAGCCACACAGCCAATACCTTGTACAAATGCAACAAATGTGGGATCTGTTGGTATCCGATGCGCATGTGACTATATTTGGGTTTAAATATGTGTGTTTTGTGTAAGGCCGCCAAGGCATTTATGTTACACATATTATGCTTTACATTTACGATATCCCTCCTGCTGTGGTTATGAAGGAGGGTTTTCTTTTCTTGTGTTTTGTTTGGTGTTTGTCTGCTGTCCCCCCGGGTGTAAACACATTTAGGCTTTGTTCGGGGGGTGTAAGCGGGACCGAATCCTCTGTGTCTACCGTTCCGCCCCTTAAGCGACGTCGCGCTATGAGGACGTCAGGAAAGAAAGCAGGACATTCTTCATATCATTTATTAATACATGGACTTTGTTGAAAAAAGAAAGGATAATCTTTACACGGCATTACAGACTGTGTGAATGTGGTATGTGGGGGGCAGGGTGAGAAGGGTTTACAGAACAATAATTAAATGTATATACACTTTAATTGTATATCGATTTCTCTGGTGGTCCTTACCTTTTCTGCTAACGACTAATTATTGTTTTAGTAACAGTAGGTAGTTTGTTACAATTTACACGTTAAATATATATTCGGTTCTCTAGTGGTCCTTACCCTTTTTCTGCTAATGGCTAGTTATTGTTCTAGTAACAGTAGGTATTTTCTTACATTATGTTTAATAAAAACATGAAAACGTATAATGTTTGTGTAGTATTATTTTAAGCAGACTGTGTTTTTGTATTGTTGTGACTTAGAGGAAGATCATAGCACATTTTATGACCAATTTATGCAAAACTCCATGTAATACCACCGGGTTCACATACTTTTTCTTGCAATTGTAGTTATAATATAACACATATACATACCAAACCAACGGTGTGCACTGAAGGCTAAACATAAACCAGGCGCGTAGATTAATAAAATTCCACCCCCGTGAAAAAGGCATATTTAGATAAAGCCTTGCCCGCAGGAGGTTGTACATGGGCCACTGAGCTTCTATGGATTCTAAAATTGCCATTGTTACGGTTTTTTAATCACTGGAATTCAAGAGCCTGAGATTTTCCTTATCATAACGTGTTGTATTGTTGCTAATCACTCTAATAACAACCCATGAAATTTTACTCTATTTTACAAATGGAATAATTTTATTTGGTATTTTTTATAGAATATTAAAATTTTATAAATTATAAAAAAATGGACCAGCCCTGGTAGTGGTTACTTTTTATAAAATATAAAAATAAAATATTCTATAAAAATACCAAAGAAAAGTATTGTGTATAGATTGTGTGATTAAAAAACAATGCATGTTGAGAAGTTTCTATTCTAATTTTCTATTCTATTATAAGTATCTTCCATTACAGGGATTAAAAAATGTCTGACAAGGTTAATTTTAGAATCTAAAATCCAGAAGATTTAAACATTTACACAAATTTAAGAAGAGGACTGAAGCATTGCAGGCCTTTAGAAAGGACTCAGACCCAAGAAAGTTTCAAAAGTGATGTTTGTCCCAGGTTCACACCTGGGGAAGGGGATAATGGTGCATTATTTGTATTTGAATGTTGTCAGACATTGTAAAGCACACACAGTAACAATAATACAACACCACCATCCTAGAATAAACAGGAATAAGAGGCCCTAATTATATTGCAAAAATATTATTTAGGACAACAAAATTCCAAAACAATTATATTTAAGAAATGAATATAAAAAAAAATTGTAAGAGACTTTTTTTTTTTTTATCTATTCTGAAAGTCTATTTTTCCAGTTATTTTCAAAGTTTGATGTCTTTAAACATATATATTTTTTTATCAATAAACTGATACAAACAGATATAGCTATATAACAGTTCATTCTTTGTACAAATGAAATCGTCAGCTAGTGAACTTCATCAGTCATCTGTCTAAACAACATTTAACCAGATCATCTGTCTAAACAACATTCAACCAATGTTTTTTTTTTTTTTTTTTTACTCATTATTGTACAGGAAATGTCAATAGCTCTGGTTCTGATTTTTCACAACACATCCTCCACACACTATATACACACACACACACACACTCACATTGTACAAACACAACACATCCTACACAAACAATGACTGTCCTAAGTACCTGTGCTATTATGTTTCCTTTCAAAAGCTACAATCGATGCTGCGTTAAAACGCTATGGGAACGCACTTCACGCGGCGGTTGTTGAAGCATGTGTGTCAAACACGCCAAAAATTGTCATATATAACCTCAGTCAGGTGATGTCATTTGATTAGCTGCACCTGGAGGTTATAAATAGGCATGAACCAGAAACATCCTCAGCTCTTTTTATCTTCAAGGACTGTATTGTTGTGTGCGTGTGTACAAGCACTTTAAAAAAAAAAAATGCAAAAATAGAAAGTATCTTATTACTCACCAGAAAGATGGCAGAGTTAGACAGGAGTGCTGTCCCTCCATGTAAAAGAATATCTCGCTGAGGGCGATCTCCACGCTTTCTGTTTGAAGTGTTTGGGGGAAGAGCACGCTATCCTCGGGCTTGAGGGAGCATGTGAGCATTGCGATTTTCTCTCTATTAAAGTCCCTCGCGCTCGGCTCGCCGTCTTTAAAACAATACCGCGAGCTGGGATGCATTTCTCGCGTGCATATCTGGCGGAAGCACACGAGACGGAATCTTCCTTTTCTCGCCGGATCATGAGCCTTTACCGTCCACTTCTCAAGCGCGCTCTGGCGCTTCTTGTAAAGGGGCAGAAGAAACTTTCTCTCTTGCTTCCGCTGAGATGGAAACTTTCACTTCAAAGCGCTCCTCTATGATGGTCTAGCGTATCAGTTGTTATTAGAGGTGGTAACAAGTCCGGTCGAACGCATACACCTTGATTCGCTGTAAAAATAAATAAATAAACTAATAAATAAATAAATAAATAAATAAAATTCCCCAAACGCTTAAAGTTAGACGACAGGTTTCTGTCGGGTGGCCGGAGGAGGGGCCTCAACGATGGCCCCTTCCCTTCTTGGCGAACTCCATGATGAGTTAACTCTTTCAGGGAATAAGCCGTATTTATCCTGTGTTTTTGTGTTATTGACATCGATTTTTTCGAATGTCATTGATGTGAAAAGCGCAGTTTTTATGATGCCCCAGATTTAAAAAAACGCTTGCGGGCTATCTCTCTCCTGGGAGCTCATCCTCCCTGAAAGAAATCCATACTCCCCACCAAGCCGTGTAGACTAACATCTTCGTTGGTGGGAAAACCTTTTTCAGGCAGCGGGTCAGGCTGGTGCTGCCCGGCACACAATGGCTTTGCAGGCATACCAGGCTGATCTACTGAGAGATCTGAGCACTGGCGGGTCTATCGATGATGCGACGTTTGATTCGGAGCTACGCCGAACCACAGATTTATTTCTCCGTGCCACCAAGCTGATGGCCCATGCTATCGGCCATTCTATGGCTGCCATGGTCGCCACAGAGAGACAGCTGTCTCTAATCTCACAGACATCAAGGACAGGGATCGCATCTTCCTCCTTGATGCCCCCATCTTGCCTTCCGGCCACTTTGGCGAAGCCGTAAACACCGCCGCAACTAGGTTTCGGAAGGCAAAGCTCTATGAGCAGGCCTTTGTGAGACTTCTCAACCTCAGGGACAACCTCTCAACAAGTGGGGAACCTACTGCCAGTTATGTCTCTTTAGGTACAAAGCACTGTAGAGATTCAGACTTTGCGGGAAAAAGGGGCCATAGAACATGCTCCCATGCCAGACAGAGAATCGGGCTATTACAGTCAATATTTCTTGGTTTCCAAGAGAGACAGGGAATTGCGTCCAATTTTACATCTTTGTGGGCTGAATATCAAAATGTTGACGGCCAAAATGATTGTTTCTCAAATCCAACCAAAGGATTGGTTTGTAACAATCAACCTGAAGGACGCATATTTTCATGCAGAAATATTGCCACAACACAGGAAGTTGCTGAGGTTTGCTTTCGGGAGCGAAGCCTATCAGTATCGGGTCCTTCCGTTACGCCAAGCGACAGTAGGTGGACAAGCGGTATGTTACTTTTACCGTCGCGGCGTATGGCGACAGCATTTGGGTTTGTGCCTTCGCTGGCTTTTACCGCCGAGTGGCACTATATAACTATAGACAGACGCCTCAGGCATCAGGTCGTTCTCTCCAGGCTTAATGAGCCGCAGCTCGTCTAGAGCCGCAGCTCGTCTAGAGCCGCGCGTAGTTGCAGATAAAATCAAGTGAAACATTGTAATTAAAGGAATTCATAATCACAGTAGTAACATTACAGTACAAATTTATAATGAAAAATTAATATTTTTAGGATCGAATTTAAGCAACGTAAACACACTGAGCCTTTATATTCTATGTGTAATTAGAAAAGCTACACATGTAGGGTCTTGTGTCATCTTATATTTTGTGTTTTTTTAATTTGTAGTAGATTTATTAACTGAAATAAATGAAACTAAACGACCATAAAATTAAAACATTGTCAGATTAATGGGCAAAAACTATATAGTAAAACTTAACTTATAAGCTACATAGCTTTTATAAGACTACTTTTATTTAGGTGCACTCACAAATTCAAATTAAAATTTTATTTGTCACATACACAGTCATACACAGTACGAAATGTAGTGAAATGCGTATACGACTGCCAGTGACCCTAAAGAGAATTAAAGCTTATAATAGAAATAAATATGAATGAAAGAAATAAGATAGAAAAATTAAATAGAAAAAATTAAATTAAACTAGGAAAAATAGAACTAAAAAATAGAAATAGAAATATGCTGTACATGAAAAATAGAAATATACTGTACAAATTGAAATATACTGTACTGTACAAGAGCATTTAAGAAATTGAGAAATTTTTATATTTTGTAAGAAAGATGGTATGCAAATATGCATAGAACAAAGTGTCTTTGTGCAAAGGTTATTAAAGTGTCTTTGTGCACTGCTCCAGGATGTAAACGTAACCATGTAATGTAGATGTGAAGGTAGGTGTGCAAAGTTATTAAAGTGTCTTTGTGCAATGGTCCAGGATGTAAACGTAAACATGTACATAAACAGTGTAGATATGAAGGTAGGTGTGCGTGGAATTGTCCATAGTGTCCATGGATGTAAAAAGATTGATTAATTGATCAATTGTGAAAAGATTGTGTTAGTTCTGTATAGTGGTGTGGTTGAGAGACCTTATCGCCTGCGGGAAGAAGCTCCTCCTCAGTCTCTCTGTGTTGGCCTTCAGGGAGCGGAATCGCTTCCCAGACCGCAACAGAGTAAACAGTCCGTTGTTGGGGTGGCTGAGGTCCTTCACGATCTTCCTGGCCTTGGTGAAGCACCGCTTGCTGTAGATCGAGTGCAGGTCAGGGAGCTCGGTGCGGATGATGCGCTCAGCTGATCGCACCACCCTCTGTAGAGCTCGTCTGTCCTGCATGGTGCTGTTCCCGAACCAGGTCGTGATATTTCCCGTCAGGATGCTCTCTATGGTACAGGAGTAGAAATTCCTGAGCACCTTGGAGGGCAGTCTAAAGTCTCTCAAGCGTCTGAGGTGGTAGAGACGCTGCCAGGCCTTTTTTACCACGGTGTTGATGTGACAGGACCATGCCAGGTCCTGCGTGATGTGAACACCAAGGTATCTGAAGCTGTCCACTCTCTCTACTGGGCTCCTGTTGATGATGGGGGTCTGGTAGTTCCTCACCTGCTTTGTACTGAAGTCCAATATCAGCTCCTTTGTCTTACTGACGTTCAGGAGGAGATTGTTCCTCTGGCACCAGTTCTCCAGATTTCCAACCTCCTCCAGGTAGGCCGTCTCATCGTTGTTCGTGATCAGGCCCACCACGACAGTGTCGTCAGCAAACTTGATGACGGTGGTGGAGTTGGTAGTGGCCACGCAGTCATAGGTGTACAGAGTACAGCAGGGGGCTCAGAACACAACCCTGGGGGGCTCCAGTGCTGAGAGTGAGGGAGAGACATGTCCGCCCATCCTTACTGCCTGTGGTCTGCCAGTCAGAAAATTGGAGATCTACTGACACATTGATGAGCTGAGTCCCAGGTGCTCGGATCCGGAGTTAAAAACGTCGAATTGTGAGTACATTGTATACCAATAGAAACAAGAGTGTCTCTATCATAACTAATGTACTCCATGGTGGTAATTTGACTGGTTTTAAAACGCTGTAAACTAACTTAAAGAACAAAAACAAAGAAAAGGTGGTCGGAGCAGTCGTGATGGCATCCGACCTCACCGGCGCCATCTTAGAAAATGACAAAAAAACGTTATGATTTTGTTAAATAAAGAAAGAAAACAGGGTGCGCTGTTCTGTATTGTTTTCTGTGAACTTGAGCGCGTCAGAAAACGAACCGAAACTCTGTGTATACTCGCCTCATAGACGTGAAAAATATATACAGTGGCTTGCAAAAGTATTCGGCCCCCTTTTCCACATTTTGTCACATTACAGCCACAAACATGAATCAATTTCATTGGAATTCCACGTGAAAGACCAATACAAAGTGGTGTACACGTGAGAAGTGGAACGAAAATCATACATGATTTCAAACATTTTTTTACAAATAAATAACTGAAAAGTGAGGTGTGTGTAATTATTCAACCCCCTGAGTCAATACTTTGTAGAACCACCTTTTGCTGCAATTACAACTGCCAGTCTTTAAGGGTATGCTTCTACCAGCTTTGCAAATCTAGAGACTGAAATCCTTGCCCATTCTTCTTTGCAAAACAGCTCCAGCTTAGTCAGATTAGATGCACAGTGTTGGTAAACAGATCGTGCCACAGATTCTTGATTGGATTTAGATCTGGACCTTGACTGGGCCATTCTAACACATGAATGTGTTTTGTTTTAAACTATTCCATTGTTGCCCTGGCTTTATGTTTAGGGTCGTATTTGGCTCCATCCATCTTCCCATCAACTGTGATCAGCTTCCCTGTCCCTCCTGAAGAGAAGCACCCCCAGAGAATGATGCTGCCACCACCATATTTGACGGTGGGTATGGTGTGTTCAGAGTAATGTGCAGTGTTAGTTTTCCGCCACACATAGCGTTTTGCATTTTGGCCTCATCTGACCAGAGCACCTTCTTCCACATGTTTGCTGTGTCAACCCACATGGCTTGTGGCAAATTGCAAACGGGACGACTTATGGTTTTCTGTTAACAATGGCTTTCTTCTTGCCACTCTTCCATAAAGGCCAACTTGTGCAGTGCATGACTAATAGTTGTCCTATGGACAGATTCCCTCACCTGAGCTGTAGATCTCTGCTGCTCGTCCAGAGTCACCATGGGCCTCTTGGCTGCAATTCTGATCAGCGCTCTCCTTGTTCGGCCTGTAAATTTAGGTGGACGGCCTTGTCTTGGTAGGTTTACAGTTGTGCCATACTCCTTCCATTTCTGAATGATCACTTGAACAGTGCTCCGTGGGATGTTCAAGGCTTTGGAAATCTTTTTGTAGCCTAAGCCTGCTTCAAATTTCTAATAACTTTATCCCTGACCTGTCTGGTATGTTCTTTGGACTTCATGGTATTGTTGCTCCTAATATTCTCTTAGACAACCTCTGAAGCCGTCACAGAGCAGCTGTATTTGTACTGACATTAGATTACACACAGGTGCACTCTATTTACTTTATATTACCACTTTATATTGGTCTTTCACGTGGAATTCCAGTGAAATTAATTGTTTGTGGCTGTAATGTGACAAAATGTGGAAAAGTTCAAGGGGGCTGAATACTTTTGCAAGCCACTGTATAGTATTTCGGCTGGTGATTTAAAAACGGTGGATAAAAAGTAATTTTATAATTATGTATGTTTATAATTGTAAGGAATCGCCACTAGAGGGCACCATTTTGCCCTTTGTAGTTTTTGTTTTGCAGACTCAGTTTCCCAGCAGAAGGCACCTTGGTCAGGTGATGCGGGAGCACACCTGAACCGAGGTAGGTCGTTAAATCTTCAATAAAGAGCTGTTTAGTCTGAAAAACTAGGTCGAGCATTAAACGTTTGTACGTACTGTGAAGTAGGCATTTTGGTTTGTGTATTTTTTTTCTTTGTTTATATGTTGGTTTATTTTATATTGTTATTTTGTAGCTCATGTTATCCCATAACTACTAAGCATGTCCCCGGGCTAAAGGTGTTGGCATGTACGTCTTGTGTGTTTAAGTGTGTGTGGAGCTGATTTGGTGTTGAGTCATGTTGTGTTGTTTGTTAGAGAATAGGTAAGTAGTTAGCCTTTGTGTCCCTTAGCCTAGCCTTTGTGTGTCCCTTAGCCTAGCCTCTGTGTGTCTCCTAGCCTAGCCTTTACGTTTCGCCTAGCCAAGCCTTTGAGTGTCCCCTAGCCGAGCCTCTGTGTTTCTGTGTCCCGAGTCCCTAGTGTTGTGTTTAGCTATAAGGTAAGTGTAGCTATGTGCATGTTAGGCTGAAGACATGCTTTGCTAGATGAATGTGTAGCTGACTGCCATGGTTAGCGAATGACCATTGTCTTCATCATTAATATGTAGTGTTTACATAATAAAGACAACAAATGACTGTTGCATTGTCCACCAATAAGTGTAGACATTTTACTGTGGACACAATGCCAACGCATCCTTCATCATTAATAAGTAATGTTTAGCTCTGGGTCAGAGTTGTATAAAATTTTTAACGATTCGGGTTAATTTAATTAACTGAATCAAAATGTATAATGTACACTTAATCGAATACCCGTCCAGCGTTTAGCACAATTTAGTGGATCTTACCAGTTCTGGTTATCACGTGGCCCACGGCTATAACACAAAATCTAGTATTTAGCAATTATGAGCAAGGTAACAAGATCTGGACAAATGTTTAGACTTAAATACATGACCAAGACAACAGTACTTTATAAAGAAACGAGAATTTATTTGACTAGTCTACGATACATGAAACTACATTACTTGAACGCACGCACGCACACACACACACACACACACACACACACACAAACAGTTTGGAAGGTTAAAATGAAATGAAGTTATTCTAGCACTGTTTACTAGATCAACGAAAGTCACCAAGGCAGGGTCTTGGGTTTAATCTCACGGTTTAGTTATGAAATGAGCACCAACTTTAGCAAGGTATGCAGTGTACGTGCATGTTATTCACAAGTTCTGACTCGTATCGTTCTCGTTACACATGGTTACTCACGACTCCAGACGTTTATTGATTTCTTTTTCTTGTTTTATTTTCAACATCAAAGTGCAACGGTTGTTACAGTTTCTTGCATAAATCCACTGTAGTCACGACAAGTCGTTTGCTGTGTTCTGTAGCTTAAGGTAGGTTACGATATTAGTCAAAAGCTTGTGTTCTCCACACCCTTCCGTATCCTTCCGTGTCTTAACAACAACTGAACGACTAACATACGTGATAGACATGCAGATACACAACTGTGGGATGATGTCACAGAACAACTCATGAAATGATGTCACAATACAACTTAAGAGTATAATACTTAATGCTTAACTAACAGACTTAATGCTTAATGATTAACTCACAGACTTAATGCTTAGCCAATACATTGAAATGAAATAAACACAACAACAAATCACAAAATGAAATATGGCCCTTACATTTCCATCCCCTAATTGACAGGCAGGGAGACTGACAATTACACACATTTTTTTTTTTTTTTAACAATAGAGCCACAAAAATTAAACTGTCTTAACATTTTGAACTTTTTGTTTACGGTTTAACTTAAGGTATTCATATTGTTGTGCACCAAATGAAAGAAACATAACTACTTGATTACTATGATTAACAGTCCCTTTCACATATGAAGCAAAACTTGTTGATGGGTCTTTCCAGTGTACTGGTTTGAGTTTTGACCTTTGAATGCTTTACTAACAGACTTAATGCTTAATGCTTAACCAACAGAATTAATGCTTAGCCAATACATTGAAATGAAAAAAACACAGCAAATAATCACAAAATAAAATATGGCCCTTAAATGCAGCTTTGTTTGTTCACTTGCGTTTTGTTTCGTTATCATCCGTTGGTTCGCCTCCAGCGAAGGGAATCACAGCGTTGCTGATTGGTTGGTGCGCTGTTGTAGAGATGACGTCTGTCTGGAAAGCCCTTTGGTGAGGCGTTGGTTGCCTGGTTACCTATGGCTGCGCTCTGGAACTACTTCTGAGGTTTTCTTTGTTGCGGGACTTTGAAGTTCTGGCACGAAGTCTCGTTGAGAGTTCTTGGAGAGCGGATGACGCCAGCAGCGGTGGCGCAGCGCCTGCAAGGGCAGAAGCCCGAGCTGCTTTAAAGATGTTGTAGGTTGCAGTTGTGATGTTAGACTTCTTTATGGTTTTTGTCCCTTTGGGGTCAGTCCCTCCTACGGGTGATTGGTCCAATCGGATGTGGTTGCGGGGTTTAGCCACGCCTCACATGGTTCCTCCTTTTGTGCATACATTAGCACGGTGTTTCGGCAGTCACGTGGGCCCCATCCGGTTGGAGTTTTTAATACCTTTTATAAAGTAATTTTGCATGAGCTCGGTTCATGCTACCAATTTCCCGTGTTAACCAACATTCTTGGAATAAAGCCAGCTTTAGATTGACATCAAACATTACATATTTTACCCACTCACTCCTTCCTTTATCTAATAAAAGGGGTTTGTAAATTCTGATTACACCTTTAAAGTTATGCAGAATAATCAAACATATACACAGGAATGAAAGATACTGAGTAAATATATGTAAATACGTTTTGCCCTACTGGCACATTTTAAAGATGTTTAAAATAGTGTCCATACCGTATGCCTTTTGTTTATTGAAAGGCATGCTTTTCAGAGGTCAAGAGAGTGTCCAGGTGTGATAGGTTCTCCCCCCAGCTCGGGGTGAAGCTGTAAAACTGTCTGCTTTGTTTACCGAATCGCCAATTTACCCCGGTTTCGGGGTCTACTTCAAAGCATCTGGCCTTGTGGAGTTTCTTAGTTTTACAGCTGTCCCCCTTAAGATAGCGAACCGAATAAGGTTATCAGGATGACTCCCTGCATGCTTGGAGAGGGTGTCTGGACTGTAATCCCTGGATTGCTCCCTCTGTGGCAGCCCTGTTATTCGCTACACCAGGTTTAGCTAATAGCCATGTTTAGCTGATTGCCATGTCTTTAGCCTTAGTCCTGTCTTTTGTCTCTGGTCCTGTCTCGTGTCTCCCCATGTCTCTAGTCTCTCCGAGTCTCTCGTCTTGTTCCCGTTTTCAGCTCCATCCCTAGCGTGAGTCTGTGTTTCGTCCTTAAGCATGTGCCCCAACATAGTGCTTATATTTAGTGTAACGGGTATTAGAGTCTGTGTTTCGTCCTTAAGCATGTGTCTCAACATACTGCTTATATTTTATGTAACTGGTATTAGAGCCTATGTTTCATCTTTAAGCATGTGTTTCAACATAGTGCTTATTACAGTAGTTAATCAATTGAAATGGTTATTACCCTCGCGCTCACCGCCGTGTAAAAACGTCAGCGGCCAAAATAAATCAGTTGCATGATTTCTAAAGTCATTCGTAAAATGGCCGCCAGGTGGCGCAAAGTGACATTTTCTCTCGTTGCAGTAAATACAATAGTGGCTGTTATATAACGTATCTCTGTATCGGTTTATTGTTATTTAAGTTCTGGATTATTTTAGGTACTTTAAACACATTGTTGGGTTGCTCATGTTGGCTCATATGAGATGTAGTTTACAAATGAACACCTGGTTGGGTTATTTTGACCTAACAACTGGTTTATTCATTATTCTTTCCTTTCTCCAAATATCAGCCTGCAGAATGTTTGAAATATTACTGTTTATTGTGTCACAGGTGTAGTTTTAAGAGTTGTATAGGCAGGAATGTGTGTGTATACAGCTCAAAACCTCCATCAGTTATTAAAGATAGCGTCTATTTAGAAAACATGCCCAGCGATTTCGGAGCTTCAGGAAATCTCCCGGTGCTCTGCGTATAACACCGGGCTAACTTATGTTGGAAAGAATTTATAAACGGTTTCCAAATGTGCGCTGTTGTTTTTTACTTATAATATTTGTTGATTTACTTTAAATGAGGTTTGGGCTCAGGACTTCGATTCGGCATCGTGATTCTCCTCTTTAATTTACTACATAGTTTTAATCAGCGCTTAGCCGCATGCATAAAGTTTTCCAGAGCGCACTGGCAGAAGTAGACTAATGATTATGAACGCGTCGGGAAAACAGCAAGCAGACTGACTCTGACCATTTAAAAAAACGTTTGCGTTAATTCCGCGCTATAAAATACTCGGGGTTTGTTGGGCTACAGTGGATTTTACTACGCGCTGTGTATGCAACGCGCGTGCAACAACGCGGAAGTGCGGCATGCAAGCAGGGCAAATGGAACGCGCCCCAGGGACTTCAAAGGAGCGAGAGGTGGGAGGGGCCGGTCCGGCCATCCGCGGAGAGCAGGGTCAGCGCGAGCAGACGGATGGCCATTGCACTCACACCGCGTAGTAAAATCCACTGTAACCCAACAAATTCCAATCATCACCAGCCGTGCCTTAGTCCGTCATGTCATGTGGGCATTATAAGATTTGTATTGAAAACTTTTAACTAAAAAGCGGCAGCTGGCACGGCTAAAAATAGACGCAGGTTAATTTTTTTTATAGTCTAAATAAAAACTCTCCGATTTAATTTCCTATAGTCTAATCAGCGCTCAACCACACGCATAGTTTTCCCGAGCGCGAGGAATATTTTTGTGCTAAATAATGTTTATGCAGTATAATAATTCCTATTAATCCTGGGTTGTTCTTTTAGTGTCACTATAGTGCTTTACAATGCCAGACAACATTCAAATACAAATTATTCACCCTCCCCAGGTGTGAATCGGCTGTTTTTAATCAGTCTATACACAATAATATTCTTTGGTATTTATTTTATTTTTTTTAAACGGGTATGGGGGCTATCTTGGTTTATTAATCTCAGTGCCTGGTTTAGGTTTGGTATTCAGTGCGCATCTGTTATATTACAACTATCATAACACTCAAATACCTTTTATTGGGGGTTAAGTGACTGATGTGCTTAACATTTTTCACCTGAGCCTTTGTTTCACTGAAAACGACCGCGACACCCCCTCTCTCTCACAAACACACACAGAGCCGACCAAATCATTAGCACGTCCCTCCCCAAAACAGCACAGACATTTACTTTCTATCCATTTACTTACACCTGAACTGAGTTGTTTGAGTAACATGGGTCGAACCCGTTACAAATCATAACAGCATACTGCATTTCATTCTTATAATAACGCAAAAACACAAGCGGGGCTGAATGACCGACATCTGCTGACGCAGTAGAACGTCCTAACACTGTTTTAATTTTATGGTCATTTATTTCAGTTAATAAATCTACTATAAATTTAAAGAACACAAGAAATAAGATGACACAAATCCCTACACGCTTTTTTTTTCTAATTACAAATGATAAAATCAAAAGGCTTACTGTGTTAACATTTATTGTGCTTAAATTTGATCCTAATAAGATTTGATTTAATTTGAATTTTAGAACAGTGGCAGCTGGAACACCTAAAACAGATGCAGGATTATTTTTTTATAATCTAAATGAAAATTCTTTTTTAAACGTGGGCTATTGTTATTTACTTGCAATATTTGTTAATTTAATTTAAATGGGGTTTGGTCTCTGGAATGTTGAGCATCATGATCCTCTTCTTTCCTTTTCTTTGTAGAATCAGCGCTTAATCGCACGCATAAAGTTTTGTAAATTCGTTTAATGTTTAATAGTAAATAATGACCCCGGTTGCGCTGTACCTCCGCTGGGAAAATCTTATGAAATACAAGTTTAGGACAATTATGATGATCTGCCACGGCGTGCGCGTGTGATGGGTGTGCGCCCAAATCTACTATAACTACTCCCTCACTCCGTAGGCTCCCTGAATAGGCGGCAAAGGGCCGGAGCCGCCTATTCGTGCCGGCTGGCGATAATTAACGTTAATATGATCTCGGGCTTGCTCCGCATTATGAAAGCAAGGCGCGGACTTCTGTCTGAGGTCTGGGAGTACGTGATGTGCACATGCACAACCTTTATCCCTTTCTTTCCATTCTCCCTCCTTTAACACTTTCTTTCCCCATTTTACCTAAATAAATTAGCCTTTTCCCCGTAAGACCTCGCCTCGTGTCCCTGCTTTATGGTGCCGTCTGTGCAACATGGGTCGAACCCGTTTACAGATCATAACAGTCTACTGCATTTCATTCTTATAATAACGCACAAACACAAGTGGGGCTGAATGACCAACATCAGCTGACGGTGTAGAACGTCCTAACACTGTTTTAATTTTATGGTCATTTATTTTAGTTAATACAGATGTGGTCATTAAGACTGCGCGTGTTTTCCCGCGGGATGCCTCAATTTAGCGTGCGGCGCGCCGCGACTTGCCGTAAGCAACATTCGGGAATTTAATTAAATGTGTTGTGCTTCACTGAATATCCGCCAGATGGCGCATGGAAGGACTTTATTTAAACGCCGGACCAAGTACTGTACAACGAAGAATTGTGTATAATTACTTAGTCTAAAACAATATTGTTCCCAATGCTGAAGCAAACATGAATTTTATTTTGCTTTACAACAGATCTTTCATGATAAATGTGTGTATATGTGCTTCATATTTTTTTCATAATGATGAAATGAGATGCTCAAATTTGTGCTTTAAAATTCTTAATAAGTTTCTTATATATTTTTTGTAATGTTTTAACAGGGACAAAACAGTGAAAGACATGGCAATGTCTCGGTTTACATGGTGTTGAAATTAATTTAATTTCCTGATAGTAGGCTATCTGATAGTCTTAACTATGCGAATGTCCTGATTCGTGAATATGCCAACATATCTTATTTAAAACGTAAAAAATGTGTCGGCATCATCAGAAGACATGAATGAACTATATATATTATATTATTAAGTAAATATTATCTTATGACCACAAACTTTTTCGGGCTTTTTATAATAATCATCATATTTGCTGTTTGTGTCCAGCATTTAATAATTATTTCATACATTATTTAACCACGGCTGGAAATAATAGCTGGAATGTGATGTGATTGTAAATTCATGACTGAAATAAAGCAGTTTGTCTTTTGTAAAGTACTTTCACTTTACAAAAGGCAGCGTTTTTATCAAAAGGTTGATAAACGTGTGTTGTACAGTATATACACCGCGACAGCGCGCGCAGTTACTCACTTCTCACCTTTCATGTAGGTCTGCTCGGACTAATTCGTTTTAAACACCCCAAAACTGTGTGTGTATACAGCTCAAAACCTCCATCAGTTATTAACAATAGCATCTATTTAGAAAAAATGCCCCAGTGATTTCGGAGCTTCAGGAAATCTCCTGGTGCTCTGCGCATAACACCGGGCCAACTCATGTCGGAAAGAATTTATAAATGGTTTCTAAACGTGGGCTATTGTTTTTTTTTACTTATAGTATTTGTTAATTTAATTTAAATGAGGTTTGGGGTTAGGACTTTGATTCGGCATCGTGATTCTCCTCTTTAATTTACTCCATAGTTTTAATCAGCGCTCAGCCGCATGCATGGAGTTTTCCAGAGCGCACCGGCAGAAGTAGACTAATGAATATGAACGAGTCGGGAAAACAGCAAGCAGACTGACTCTGACCATTTAAAAAAACGTTTGCGTTCATTTTCTGACGCGCTCAAGTTCACCAAAAACAATACAGAACAGCGCAGCTTATTTGCTTTCAAACATTTATAAAATCACGTTTTTTCGTTATTGTGAGTGCGCTTAAATAAAAGTTGAGTCTTATAAAGGCATGTAGTCTTGTATAGTTTTATTATATAGTTTTTGCACATTAATCAGAGTCCTCGTCTGTTACATTTTTAAGGACAATAGTTTTTTTTTCAGCCTGTCACGGCGTGCGCCCAAATCAATATCGCTCCTCGCTCACTAGTTAGGCGGCCTCTCCTTCAGATATGCGAAGCAGCGGGGCTGCGGAATTAGGCACGAATGGTGAAGAAGAGCTCTCCTTGATAAAGATCACGGGCTTACAATCCGCGCTATAAAATACTCGGGGTTTGTTGGTTTACAGTGGATTTTACTACGCGGTGTAAGTGAGACGCGCGCACACAACGCGGAAGTGCGGCATGCAAATGGAACGCGCCCCAGGGAGAGCCAGCGCGAGCGGACGGAGGCAGGAGCTGCTGTCCGCGGATGGCCGTCGTACTCGTATTTTATAGCGCAGGGTGAAAACCCCGTATCATTGGCATGGATGAGCTATGTCCAGCTCTGTACCAGCATGTCATGTGGGCATTATAAGACTAAACAGTGGCAGCTGGCACGCCTAAAAATAGACGCAGGTTAATTTTTTATAGTCTAAATTAAAATCCTCCTCTTTAGTGCCTCCTATTCCTATTAATCCTATTGTTCTTTTAGTGTCACTGCATGTGCTTACAATGCCAGCCAACATTCAAATGCAAATTATTCACTCTCCCCAAGTGTGAATCAGCTGTTCTTACCTATACATATTAACCTATACATTCTCACCTAAAGTGTTTAGGTAAAATTCCACCTATACAAGTGTGACAAATATGCAAAGAAAAAAAATAGGAAGGGGCAAATACTTTTTCATGGCACTTCACATGTAGTCAGATTGTTCCACTGGGCTGAAACTGTAGCAGGTGGAGTTATAGCACTTTTCAAATCACACTAACTATACACTGATATGAATAACTTTGAATGATGAATGCTACGTTAATATGATCTCGGGCTTGCTCCACATTATAAAAGCAAAGCGCGGAGTTTAGTCCGAGATCAGGGAAGTATGTGATGTGGTGGAAAATAGGCAGTGGCGGTTCTACACTGAATTGCTCCGCGGGCGAGACTCCCTCCCGCCCCACCCCCGTCAGCGCCACTTCTAACCAACCAAACCCCCTGTCTGAAGTCTGCTCGGTCTTGTTAATTTGTTTTAAAACCCCCAATTCTGTGAATTCCCCCAGCAGCGAAACCGGTTTGATGACTTCACACCTGTTGTAAAGGTGAGATGGGGGATTACAGTAACTGTGGGTGTGCTTCACCTCGGAGCGCGCTGTCGCGTTGTATTCAATGAATAGACTAAAACTAAATCATGTTTGCTTCAGCATTGAAAACAACATTGTAATAGATTAACTTTATTAAAGATTATACACTTTTGTATTCTTTGTCCACACACGTGGGCAATTTTTAGATATTGATCCTTTCTCGATGCAGCGAATTTTCTGAGCACATTAATAATAATTTCCATGAATGAAAAGGAGGAAGAAGAAAAGGTTACGCGAAAATAAGAAAAAGCTTTAGAGGTAAATGCTGTGAAATGCTTCAAATGAACAGATTCTGCCTATAACAGGTCAGGGACAGTGAGGGTGGATCCAGCAGCGCACCACATCCCACATCATAATACATGCTGATGATGACCAACACGTCTCCCCTGATCTACCAGAGCCAAGTAAAAAGAATGGCAATCAAACAGAATAAAATTAGTAGCAGCACTAACTTGTGCTAGTTATTATGATGGTGGTCAATATTAATTGAAATAATGTTTCTCAGCATTAATTCGTGTTAATATCGACTACCATAATAATTAAAGAATAAAATAAAAAATATTGTCTTTATAGATTTATATGTTGTTTGTCTTGATGTTCTTTTTTTTTTTTGTTTCTTTGACCCAATATATGTTCAGTGATACTTCAAATAACATGTTTAAATAGCATTGATTTCTGTATTGTGTTATATTTTTATACTACTGTAGTAACTGGTGTTAAAAATGTATCTCTACATTAATGAGCCAATGTATTATGGTGTGGGCTGCTGTGGGCCAGGAAGTCCAGGGACACTTTTTGGTCCCAGTCCGCCCCTGTAATAACGAATGGAGAAAGCGCAGTCAAAGCCCAGGGATTCTGTGTTCCGCGGGGGCCAGTCGTGAATACCTGACACTCAGTGACAGCCAATAAAATTGAAGCATTTTTGCCGCTTTCCACGTGGTGTGGCGTTGCTTAAATAATATCCGTATAATATCCGTATATCCTATAAAATCGTCCAGACCCTGGTTCGAATCCCGCTCTGGGTGAAAATGTAATAAATGTGAATCCTTTGTTTTACATTTTTTGCTTATGATAATCATTAAATTACAGCAACTGTGAGGTGAGTGCTAATGTGTTTCATAGCTTAAGCAAAAAAAAAATTCTCAATTGCAAACATGCATTTAGTACTGAAGCATAAGTTGATAATGTAATAGCTATATCTATGGCATTTTAGCGAATAGCACCAGCATATTGAGCACTGGCTGGGAATCCGGGTCTCCCGCATGGCGGGCGAATCACCTACCACTGAGCCACCAGGATCCGTCTGCATTTAAAGCGCATAAATACTGTTATAGTCATACATCTTTGTAGTCCTTTTGCACACGCGCGGGTGCGTTACAAGAATAATAATAATACATTCGGAGAACTACTACTAATAATAATAATAATTCTGAATGAAAATGATGAATAAATACATAACAGGTTGAGCTTGACACGTTTATGAGCTCTGTCGCTTGCTGTCAATGGGCGCCTAAGAGACATAACATTTTTCGGCTTCAGTAGACACACAATACTTTAGACTGAAACACGACTGCCCCCTACAGGTATTGAAGGGCATTTTCACAGCTTGCCGCGCGCACTCGCGGCAAGTCGTGGGATCCCTTTTCCGAAAACGTGCGTTTTTAAAGGCCAGATCTGTAAATCTACTATAAATTTAAAGAACACAAGATATAAGACGACACAAAACCCCACACGCGTCTTTTCTAATTACACGTGATAAAATCTAAAGGCTCGCTGTGTTAACATTTATTTTGTTTCAATTTGATCCTAATAAGATTTAATTTAATTTGAATTCTACATTTGTACTGTCATTTTAGTTCTGTGATTATAAATTTGTTTAACTACAATGTTTTACTTGATTTTATCCGCTACTACGTGCAGTTCTAAAACTCCGTGTCTCATTAATCCAGCAGAGAATGAACTAAGGCATGAGGCGTCAGTCTGTAGTTATATAGCGCCACTCAGCGGTAAAAGCCAGCAAACGCACAAAGCCAAACGGTACCGCCGAGTGCGGCGACGGTAGAACCTACATTCCGATTGAGTAACCCCTGTATGTGTATTAGAGTCTGTGTCTTGTCAGTTAAGCATATATTTCAATATAATGCTTATGTCTTGTGTCTTGTCCTCTAGCCTGGGTATTGGTCAGTTATGGGTTGTATAATTTAAGTGTTTGTTTCTTTGTTTGTTTTGTTTCTTTGGGAGTCCTGTTTTGATTATATCCTGAATAAAGACTCTTTTGTTTAAACCGCCCCTCTGCCTGCCCTTTTCTGCCCACGGCAATAACAACAGCCTATACCACTCAATCATGACAATAATGTTAATGACTGAGCAGAATTTTTAATATATAATCCTGTTAGTCACAATCCTTGCCCCTTGACTTTTTTATATGTTTTAAATTTGTCTAGAGGACTGGCTACACTGATTCTAATCTCTGCTTACTTCAAAATTGTCAGTAACATGTCACACGTTAATTGATTTGTGTGTTAATGTGTTCTTGAGGACAAAGCACCATCTAATAGTGGTACTCTGCAAATGAATAAATGAGGACTTGATGGGCGTTTTTACTGTTAAATCTAGACACCCCTTTGGGAAAAGGAAAAGGAGGGGCACATGGTAAGTGTCTGATAAGCCCACATTCAGCTGAGAGAGGCTGTTTTAAGTGGCTTCCAGTCAGCCATACATGAGAAACAGAAATGCAATAAATGCAAAATAACTAGATACATTGCTTAAAAGTGCAACAAACAAAAAAAAATTAAAAATGTTTTATTTTTTGTTTTATTGTTCTAAATAAAATTGTGTCATGAGTGTCAACCACAAACTCGTCAATGTAAAAAAAAAGTTGGAGAAAATACTTTAAAACACCACAAAATTTATTTGGTCTACATTAACATGGGCAATCAGGAGCAACTAGATAAATTATTCATCTGCTCAGGAAGTATTACAGATGAGGCATTCTGTGTTCTTTCTGTTGTAAACATCTATACGTCTATACACCACCATTTATGTGAGGATAATTTTATTGTATTTATACATGCAAGTGTGTGACATGACAGCGCACTGGTGCACAAAGCAAGGTTCATAAACACATGGATGAGCGAGTTTGATTGGCCTGAGTCCTGACCTCAACCTGATAGAACACCCTTGGGATGAATTTGAGCCCAGGCTACAAGCGAGGCTGACCTCACAAATACGTTTCTGAAAGAATGGTAAAATATTCCCATAAACACACTTCTAAACCTTGTTGAAGCCTTCCCAGAAGAGTGCATGGGGGGCGGCAACATCATATTAAACTTATTGGGATATTAAACATATTAAGAAATAGATGTTACCGAAGTTCATACAGATGTTACTCACGCGGTATTTTGGTTTTACCGCCACGCCTGACGGCTGGCTTTTACAGCTGAGTGGCGCTATATACTGTAACTACAGACTGACGCCTCGGGTCAGTTTATTCTCTCAAGGATTAATGAGCCGCAGCTCCTTTAGAGCTGCACGTAGTAGCGAATAAAAGTGAAACATTGTATTTACATGAATTTATAATTACAGTGCTAAAATTACAGTATAAATGTAGAATTCAAAGTAAATTAATTCTTATGATCGAATTTAAGCAAAGTAAATGTTAACACAGTGAGCCTTTAGATTTTATCTTGTTTAATTAGAAAATCTACGCATATAGGTTTTTTTGTCATCTTATATTTTGTGTTCTTTAATTTTGTAGTAGATTTATTAACTATAATAAACTAAACTAAATGACCATAAAAATTCTAACATTGTCAGGACGTGCTTCTGCGTCAGCATATGTTGATGTGTTTTTGCATTATTATAAGAATTAAATGCAATAAGCTGTTATAATTATCATAATGTTCTTTAATAAACAATGAAAACGTTTTAGCAAATTACAATTTTACATCCCAGCACCCCCGTTGCACTGTACCACTGCCGGCAAAACCATATAAAATACAAGTGAAACGTTAAACTAATTTACAATTACAGTACTAAAATTACAGTGCAAATTTAGAATTTAAATTATATATAGGCATTTCTTAGTTCCATCGAATTTAATCAAAGTAAAGCCTTTAGATTTTATCGTGTGTAACACTTGCGTAGCCAGAAAACTCTGGGTGGGCATCAGAAAAAGTGGGTGAGCCACAGGTGCTGTCAGATTAATGGAAAAAAATATATAATAAAACTATATAAGATACATAGCCTTTATAAAACTTTACTTTATTTGAATGCATGCACAATGAAAAAAAAAACGTTATGATTTTGTAAAATAATGAAAGCAAACAGGGAAACAGCACTATTTTCTGTTACTGTTTCGGTAAACTTGAGCGCGTCAGAAAATGAACCGAAACTCCACATCCATGAATCATTAAAATGGCCAGAGTTTTCTTTCTCTTTTTCCCCGATGCATTCATAATCATTAGTCTACTTTTGCCAGTGTGGTGTTTCTTAGCCCCACCCCCCGTTAAAACAGCGTATTCAGAGAAAGGCTCGCCCGCGAGAGGTTGTGCGCGCGGGGTCCACTACACAGCAAATGTGTTAGTATATTTTTTGACTGAAATAAAGCAGCACACATCGGTGTGTGTTTTGCACAGCTGGACACACAGTGGGTGTGCACACAAAGATTATTACGTAGTTTTTCGGACCACTGAGCTTCTGATTACAAAATTGACATTTTTACAGATTTTAATCATTGGAATTGAAAATATAAAAAATTTCCTTATTTTAAGGACATATATTATATTATATTATATTATATTATATTATATTATATTATTATTATACATGCCCTGTAATGTTTTTAATTGCTCAATACACAACCCATGATTTTATAATTCTATTTTACAAATGGAAAATACAAATGGATTAATTTTATTTGGTTTATTTATTTAAAAAAAAATCTAAAATTAAAAATTGTAGAGTTATTAAAAACAGTGTAGATTGATTAATAACAATACAACACAAGTTATGATAAGAAAAATCTCAATGTCAATTTTAGAATGTAGAATTCAGAAGATTTTAAATTTACACAAATTTAAGATGAGGTCTAAAGCAAGATCCATGATCCCCCAATTTGCTGAAACCATGCAAAGTGGGGAGGGGTGCATTTTAGTTTCTCCGTGTTTAAAGGTGAGAACAGCTGATTTACACCTGGGGAGGGTGTATTATTTGCATTTGAATGTGTCTGACATTGCAAAGCACACACCGTAACACTGAAAGAACAACAACCTAAAGTAAAAAGGAACAAGAGGCCCTGATTATACTGCATAAATATTATTTAGTAAAACAAAATTCTCCCGCTTTCGAAAACTTTATGCATGCGGTTGAGCGCTGATTAGACTATGTAAGAAATTAAAGAGGAGAATTATAATGCCGGATCAAACTTATTATTGATGATATTCAAAAATTTTATTAATTAAATGTGTGCTAAAAAAAACTGTTGTCACCAAAAATATAACAGATGAGGATTCCTGTCCATTAATCTGATATACAGTATGCTGGAGAAACTCCCAGGTGGGAAGACACTGCTTTGTGTAGTTAACATCAAAGACAAAAATAAATAAATAAAATAAACATTAACAACTTCCACCGAAGAGTCTGGAAGGCTCACAGGATGCTTCACAAACCAGTGCAATCATGTACACACACTCCAGAATATAAAATGCATTCAGTAATTCCAGACTTGGATGTGCACATAAGCAGCAAGCAACAAACACAAGTTTCTGCACAGATCAGTATCAGATTAAAAAAAATGATATATGTACTCAAACATGAATTTTTTTTATGGTGCTATGGTTAAACTTAAAATTTTAGAGTTTTTTTTAATTAGTGTAGTAGCTACAGCACCCCCAAGCCCCTCCCTGAATCCATGCTTGAACACAACATAAGTGTTAATGAGAAACAACTAATACTTTTTTAATTTTGTTCATTGCCATAATTTTTAAAAGCTAAATTTTTCATATTTGTATATAAATACATATTTATATATGTGTTTCATAATAAGAATTTTAGACTGATATACTCCTTAAACCTGCTTTTTTTGTACATTTCAGTATTATTTCACAGTCAACTTCAACCATGAAAATCAGAAAGCTCTTGAGCTTCGCACTGAAGATGTGAAGGACTGTGATGAATGGGTGGCAGCAATAACACATGCCAGGTAAGCTGATTCCACTACCATAACACTTTAACAAGTAAGCTTTACTTTAGATCGGATAGCATCCAAAATGTTGGGGTACCAAAATGCTTGGCTTAAGTGGGCAAAATGTTTGAAGTAGCATTTTCTAATTAAACAAAATGCCTTTATTGTCATTGTACAGAATTAGCATTATTTGAATTTAAACAAAATCCAGAAATTATAAAGATCTTAAAGTAATCTAAGGTTGTCTAATTGGCCCTGGCTAAATGTTTATTAAGGATTATTGTATATTATGCACCGATAAAGGCACAGAGTTGTTAAAATTCTGTTGGCATGGGCATATTTTTAGTGGGCATAAGTTAAGTATACTTCCATATACAGTGAAACCACGGATTGCTAGTTACCTGTTTTGCCAGTGTTCTGGAATTTTAAAATAAATTTTGACTTAAAAACGAGCAAGTCTTGATTTACGAGTACTGAAAATCAAATAGCAGTCATGCGCTTCTTGTTTTGACGCCGAGCGTCACGTGATCACAACCGAGCCAATGTTTTTTTCTCTCTTTTGCACTGCAGAATTGTGGGTAATCGTCTCCCCTGCTCGGTCTTAGTCTCACTGGTATAATAAACATGCGTGCAAGCGTGTACTGTTTACTATAACACTGTGACCACGTGTAAAGCATCTTTTATTTTGTGTTTGTATGTGTGTGTATTTTTTAAAGGGTCATATTATGCTTTTTCAAATATTATCTTTCATGCAGTGTATCATGAAGCTGTATGTGAACATAAACTATCTGCACTATCTTTGACACTGACAGTGCACGATAAATGAAGTTTTTGTCTATTAAAAAAAAGAGTCGGCTCACATTTGCCTAAACGAGTCGTTAGCAAATCTATTTTTACTCTGTTACGGATCTACGTCACTCCGTAACATATTTGCATAATGTCAGCCCACGTTCTACGTTGGGAACAACTTGCCCGCTGTCATAACTGGGTGTTACAGGCTGTTGTTATTGCCGTGGGCAACAACACCGGCTACTAAAGCTTTACATACACACAGGCTCTTTAAACTTGGCACACACTTACACAGGTTCTTCACATATAACATACTCAGGTTCTTTAAACATAACACACACACACTCACAGATTCTTCATACATCACCCACACACAGGATCTTTATACATAACACACACAGGATCTTCTAAGATACCACTCACACTTACAGGATCTTCTAAGATTCCACTTAGACACACCGGTTCTTTACACATAACACACATCGGTTCTTTACACACACACACACAAGGTCTTTTGAACCTGGCACACAGCCTCGCGCTCCTATAAGCGAACACACACACTCCCGCTCCTATGAGTGGTGTACCACACATCCACGCCCCTACGAGCGACACACGCTCACCTGCGCTCCTACGAGCGGCGTACCACACATCCAAGCTCCTATGAGAGACACATGCTCACCTGCGCTCCTACAAGCGGCGTACCACACATTCACGCTACGACAAGCGACACGCGCACCTGCGCTCCTACAAACGGTTTACCACGCATCCACGCTCCTACGAGCGACAAACGCACACCTCGAGCACACCCAGGCATAGAACATACATAACTTAGAGCCTAAACTAAAGACAGGGAGAGACACTAGAGACAACGGGAAAACGTAGAAACAAGAGGACAGAAGACACAATAAACAGTACTCACATCATACACAAGTTAAAGTAAATGCACTTATCTACAAATAACAGAGCACAAGCCTTCAGAGCCAGTTCAACAGAAAACAAATGCCCACTAGACCTCTTAATGCTCGAACCAGTTTCCCAGAACTAACATCTCTAATGAGCTACCTTGGCTCAGGTGCTTTGTCATCACCTGCCTTTTGGGAAGTCTCCCAACAAAACTACAAGGAAAAAAAATAGTGGCCACAGTGCCCTGTAGGGGCAGTCCCTTAAACGCGCCCACGTTCGATGTACGCCCTTTCCCTGACCTGCCTTCAAAGGAACAGCCGGGAAAGAGCGGGAGGGGTGGGGGGGGGGGGTGAGGAGTAGTAATGGTGGACTAGCGCTTCCGTTATTTGTTTGGACGAGAGAAGGAGAGATTGCTGTGGATCTTTTTTTCCGAATATTTTTTAGCCAGATTATTTTTAACTGGACATATTCCCCAGACTTCTCACCCTCCGTCATCGGCCTCTCGGACTTCATTGCGGCTGAACCATACTCGGTATACTCGGATAACACACATACAATAAACACGGACTTTGGACATTTTCCACTTACTTGCGTTTACGCACACATACCGTTTATTATATGTAGTTTGTAAATATTGTTTATATCTTTGTTTGGTTGTGGTGCACCTTTTTCGTTTATTTAGTTTTGTATAATACACGTTTGCTTTATCTACTTGTTTGTGTTTGTCCTTTTTGCTCACTGGACTTTTAACGCAACACCGACACAAAGATAAAAGACCTCCCGATTTTTGTAGCCACAGTTAATATAAAATTGGTTAATATAAAAATCTGGTCGTTATATGGTAAAACCGACGCCATCTTTTTTCTATGTATTGACGGGTCTCCAGAGCCGTTGTTCAGTTATGGTAATGGGCGTTTCGTTTTCCGACACACGCTGTAGCGGTAGACCAGTCATAAATCACCCCGTTAATCATCTGACCAATCACAGCAGTGAGGGCTCACGGAAAGGAGGGGTTTAGACAGACTGAATCTTCGAACTGCTTTACACGAGTCATTTACGAATCATTCCGAAATGGTAAAATTAAATCAATTTTTTGGTTTACATGTAAACCTGTTTTAAGAGACTCATTAAGCAATATTAGCAACTTTTAAAATGGCATTTACATACGAGTATACTGTTTGTTATAACACGTGTGTGCTCGTGTGTAAAGCAAAAACAAGTTTCATTAGATAGGTTAAAGATCCTTTCTCTCTTTCTCTGTCAGCCTGCACTGTATGTGTGCGCGTGCGTCATTGGCCACCATGCCCCCCCTCCCATTCACCCCCCCATTCTGTCACGATCTTTTCAAAGGTAAAGTGCAGGTTAATTTGTTTTATTTTTACTTTATAGCAGAGATCCCGTTAGTGTGTGCATGCACTAGAGTGTCATTAGAGTGTGTAGTTTGTGTGTGTTTGAAGGCGAGAGGAGGAGGGGAGGGGCAAAGTGTCTAATGACGCACGCGCACACAGTGCAGGCTGCCAGAGAAAGAAAGAAAGAGAGAACATTTTTCAAAATAAAAATAAATTTACTGCAGGTCAATAATAAATTTACCTGCGTTTTACCTTAAAAAAAAAAAAAAGTTAAAGTGCAGGTCAGTTTGTTTTATTTTTAAGGTAAAAATGCTTTGATTTACGAGTGTTTTGTTATACGAACACGCTTCCAGAACGAACTATGCTAGTGATCCAAGGTTACACTGTACTTTTTGCCATACTTGATTTCTTTAATATTGTAGTAAATATTGAAAATATTGTAGTTGCACAAATGTTGAAAGCATTATTATGCATGAAGATGCAGTTTTTATAACTCTCTTGCAAACTGTTTGTATAAGGTCAACATGCTTGTGTTGAATTAAAAAAAAAAAAAAAACCTGTAGTGAATAATGCTAGTTAATTACATACTAATTATTTGGAATACAGCATGGTACACTGATTCTATATGGATTGTGCTTATTGTTATGTGTTTGCATATGCAATTGTTTTTCTCAAAGTATAAAAATTTATTTATTTATTTATTTACTCACTTTAAATGCAAGATCAGGATGTATAAAATGGTTCTATGGTTGTGACCTATATATGACTAGGCACCAGCTTTCATTCTCAAATACATACCTGGCCACTTCATTAGGTATACATTGCTAATACAGGGTTGGATCTCTCTTTTGCCTTTAGAACTGCCAAAATTCTTTTTTACATAGATTAAATCAGGTGCTAGAGATTGTGGTCCATATTGACGCTAGCATCAAAGACATGATGTAGATTTTTTTGCATGCACATTAATGATGCAAATTTCCTATTTTACCACACACAAATAATGCTCAATTGCATTGAGATCTGGTGACTGTGGAGAGCATTTGGGTACAGTGAACTGACTGTTCTAACCAATTTAAGCTTTGTTATAAAGGCTAAACATTTGAAAAAAAGCTTAATTGATACTAAGGCACCCAAAGAATATATAATATTTGGCACAAAAATATCTCCCACACTAGTAGGGTAAATTTTTTGTTTTTAGCTGACAGGAGTGACACCCGGGGTGATCTTCTGTTGTTTTTTTTTTATTAACAATAACAAAAAAGAAAAAAATAAGAAGAGAAAAGAAAAAAAGAATTGTACAGATCTGGACATTAAGAACGCACGTTTCAAGAAAAGGGATCCCGCAACTTCTCCCGCAACTGCACGCGGCAACATGTAAAAATGCCCTTCGTTACCTGTAGGGGGCAGTCATGTTTCAGTATTATGTGTCTACTGAGCCGAAAATGTGTTATCTCTCTTAGGCGCCCATTGACAGCAAGCTACAGAGCTCTTAAACTGTGTCGAGCTCAAACTGTAAATACTGATATGTATTTATTCTTCATTTTCTTCTCTCCTTCAGTAATGATACTCCTTTGTCTGCGCTTTCTCCATTCAGTATTATTATTAATAGTAGTATTAGTATGATTAAACTCAATGCTCAATTCTCTGTTTCCTCCCTAGACCTTTTGTTTCGGTGTTTATGCAGTAAACCCATGGGTGAACATGATGACTTAAGAATTCAATTAAACACGAAAATATATATGTGGCATTTTAATTAAAATCCAACATTTTAATGGTCAGTGATTGCTGCATGGGCGTCAACTCGCACATTCTGTAATATTCCATTGTCATTCATACTGTCATTGTATATATATATATATATATATATATATATATAAAGTTCATTCATGATGGTGACACATTTTTACATTTTAAATAAGATATGTTGGAATATTTATGAATCAGGACATTCGCATAGTTAACACTATCAGATAGCCTACTATCAGGAAATTAAATTAATTTCAAGACCACTTAAACCGAGGCATTGCCATGTCTTTCATTGTTTTGTGCCTGTTAAGACATTATACAAAACTATATAAGAAATTTTTAAAGCACGAAATTGGGCATCTCATTTTATCATTGTGAAAATATGAGGCACATATACACACATTCATCATGAAAGATCTATTGTAAAACAAAAGTAAATTCATGTTTGCTTCGGCATTGGAAACAATATTGTTTTAGGCTAACTAATTATATACAATTCTCCGTCATACTTGGTCTGGCTTTTAGATAAAGTCCTTCCATGCGCCATCTGGCGGATATTCAGTGAAGCACAACACATTTATTTAAATTCCCAATGTTGCTTATGGCAAAATAAGTTGTGGCACGCCGCGCGCCAAATTGCGGCATCTCGCGGAAAAACACGCGCAGTCTTAATGGCCACATCTGTAACACAGAGTTTATTTCAAAAAACATGTTGCAACGTTTTTGGAGATTTGGCAATGCCCATGTACATGCCTCATGTACCCCCGCCTAATGCAGCCTCACGGCAGAAAGATTTTCTAAAAACTACGACTGGCTGTCTTTAATGGTACCTACACAAAGCAGTGTGGTTTGTCACTGTTGTATATAATTGAGTAGTGGCCCCTTTAAGAAAAGTGTAAGTAGGGAGTTGTCATGTGACCTGTATTGAGAGGCAGTCAAGCAGAGACAGAGAGTAGCGTGTTCGGCTTTCCTTGCAGTGAAATGCGATATTTGAGTACTTCTTGCTTGTAGTAGCATCGTGGGTATGTGTTTATTGTTTTCCTACATGTGTTTTGAAATTATTGACAGCACTTAATTTAAGTGTTAAGTTCTTTCCTAAAAATAATATTTCTGACTAGGTTGCTTTGCTAACATATTGTTGCATTAGCATTTTTTTTTGCAGTTCATAGAGTGCTAACACTACATGTACAACAGTGCAAAAAATAAGGTTTTGGTAACTGTCTGTTAAATGTTAGTGAATATGTTATACAGTGGGAGCCACGTCAAACAGCCGCTTGGAGCATGATAGGTCCATGACAGGACCGTGACAGGACCATGATCGATCCGTGCACGGAATGTGATCCCCCGCGATGACGTAGTTAACGATGCCCCACCCCATAAACGCCCCCATGCGCTTTCTAAAAAGATAGTTGCAATGCTGTATAATTCCGCCAGATGGAGCATTGACTGCTTCAGTTAACTGCAGTGTCCAAGCAGCCGGTTACTATATTTAATATATAACATAACTAACGTCAACATAGTTTCATAAAAAGATGATGTGGTAAAAAAGAGGGATAAAAAACGATTCATAAAACAGGTTTAAATCACTCAATACACAATCCATGATGCTTATGCTATTTTAATTAATGATTAAATTAATTAATAAAACTACTTATTGCAATATTTTTCACGACATCCTTAATAATACTTAAAGACGGTAACATCTGTAATTTATCTATACCAGTCGTTATAGGTACGGAATACAAATGCAGGCTATGTACAGTATTTTACATTACGGTGTATTTTATCTATTTCCGTTTAATACACTGGTAGATAATATTTTACTGCAAAGTAAAGCTTGAATTTGAACTTCTGCTTGAGTTTGTTTTCGTTATATTTTTGATGTTATTGCTGATGTTTTTTTCGCTGATAGTCAAAAATTGGCATAACAAATCGATTAATGGCGCATAATACCTGGAACAAATATCTGTTCATACGGATCAGTCTGTCTTTAGTCATTTAACCAGCATAACGTTTCCCCATCAAAGATCTGATGGGACATTAATCACTTATCACTACGGTGAATAGATGGGCTGCAGAAACAGATTAAATCCCCATAAACATTCACACTTGAACACAATACTAACAGAACTAAACAGTTCCAGAGGGTCAGCGCCTGTTATCAGGACAGGATTAACCTACAGGATACTACTGTAATTTACACTGCTTATATATTTTTGCCATAGTTTCATTTGGTTTTACGCGATTTCATGTTTTACTTGTTCGTGTGTGTACGTGTGTCTGTGTGATGACAAGACAAATTATATAGGCTACTTTGAAACGTTAATTCGAACATTTAACATTTAAATATATAAACATAAATATAAGATCGACTATTATTGTCAGGGTCAAGTTTACGGAGCTTCTTAGTCTTTCGTTAATTTTACTACTGACTCGAAACCAATGCGGCTTATTAAAGATGCACTGTTTTATTGGACATGGCTGTTTTGTAATGTTCTGCAAAATAAACACTGTCTACGGTTCGAATATACTGTGAACATCTCAAAGTCACGTCTCCTCAGATCCTTCTGCAGTAATGTTATCGTGGTGTAAATTATTAACGTATCGATGTATTTCACTTGCAGACAAAATAGACCATGTCTAGTAACGAAAGTAATGAATTTGTCACTACTCTTCTCTTACGCAGCACGGCTAAAAAGATAAGAAAAGTTACACCAATCCTGCCATGATGCTACCCTGTCCCAACACTGGCTGGGGAGATGAACTCATACCAAAACTCCAAAACTTACTATTATTTCATGAGATGAAATTAAGCTAGGATGAAGAGAACAGAAGTGAACTCTCCTCTGTGCAATATCTAAGTGTAACTGGATCAGCCACAAAATGCCCCCCGTGTAACTCTGATTAGGAAAAGCTCACAGACACCAAACCTGCAGCACTTTGGTGTAATTTTTATTATCTTTTTAGCCGTGCTGCATAAGAGAAGAGTAGTGACAAATTCGTTAATTTTAATAACGTGATGTTTGATTGGATATTATATCATTTCCAAGTTTGATAGTGTCGATTTTAGAGTGCATTATACGTGCGATGCGAAAAGGAAGTAAATAAACACGTAGCAATGCAAAGAGGACAGAGCTGCGAAATATGTAAGCAATATAAATTCAACAAAGTGTGATCATAATGGGTGTTGTTGCTGCTGTTTAGGTCATTGGTTCCACCGTGTTACTGAACGCAACTGTGTTCACGAAACCGAGCGGAGGGAAAGAAAAAACACTCGCTATAGCATTTAAATGAAAAGGGGCGGCGGCTTTTCTTTGAAGATAGCGATTGCGTAATGGGGGGCAATCCGTGCCGGGGGGCGTTTTAGGGCATAACACACCTCTGAACGTCTTTTGTCTTGTAAATGATTATCTTCGTTCACCTTCCAATCCCCCACAGCGCACACACTCTCTACACTGTTGCTATGTCTGTTGGGGCACTTGGTTATACACAGCACCTTAATGTATGAAACACTTACTTCCTGGTTTGTTTTATTTTAAATATTGCTTATTACCTTTTCCCGCAAAATAAACATTAAACATAAACAACATGCTATCATTGTGTAAATTATTAACATATTGGTGTCTTTTAATTAAGGACAAAAACATACCCTGCGCTTGTGTTTAGGGCTGATGCTGAACAGCTGTGTTCATAGGTTTAATCAACGATTTACAAGACAACAGTTAAAGCGTTTGTGGATGAGAGGTGTGTGTGTGTGTGTGTGTGTGTGTGCGCGCTCCGGCATTTCTCCGTTGCTTTAACACAAACATTTGGGCAGAGACAAGTAAGTCTAAAGTACCCCTCCCCCCGCCAAACACACACACACACACACACACACAGAGAGCAATTAGCACCATGTCACAGTCAGTATTCTCTGAGGTTTCTTACCTTCCACTCCTTCTAAGTTTGTCTTTGCTCTTTTAATGGAGTTCTTAAAAAAACTCAAAACTTTTATACTGAGAAAAAATGATTATGGGTCACATAGTCACAAACTAGCACAGATACATATGATCAAGTGTTTAACTGTTGTTTTAATTTGTTTCTACAACCAGTAATAATAATAATAATAATAATAATAATAATAATAATAATAATTATTATTATTATCATTATTATTAGCCTAAGTCTTTGACTATTTAAAACAACGTCGGGTCTCATTTTTGCACATTGAAGTTGTTGGTTTAAGTAAATGTATTTTTAAATACACAAACAATCCCCCAACAATTAAAACACGCACACATGACTTTAAAAATAAAATTTATTCTTCCAACGTAAAACATAATTTGTATAAAACAGGTAAAAACATGTTAAATTTTTGCTTAAAGGTCATTAAAATACCCGGATAACACCCGCTGCTTATCAGTCTCTATCTGGTTCTTTTATATTAAAATATCATTTAAAAAATATATATATATTAAAGATGGAACTGTTTAATTCTTTGTTTTCCCCTTAAAGTATCAGACGTTTTGCAATTCTATGTTCAGAATATACAGTAGACCTGACCAAACATCATTCTAAAGCTGTTGCACTGTGACGTCATCCCTCCTACAGCTCCCTCAACAGCTTGTTCAGGCTCCTCCAGTAGCTCCAAAAGGCCAACCGTCATCCGTCTGACCCCCCAATCCTCCAGGGCGGAGCTCTGATTAAAGAAAACAGGAGAATTTAGTGAAGACAAAGATAAATAAACGTTACAGAATATCTAGTTGTAATAAATATAAAAGACATTAATAAACCTACACCACAGAGTGTGTAAAATACTGTTTTGGGGAATTCTGGAATGTAAATAAACTGGGATAACTTTAACCAGTGAACTTTGTTAGTGTTAACCCCGGTCTGTCTGTATTATCGTCTGCATTAAATTAAAATGCGCTTTTCATACAAATAAGTTAGGCGATATAACACTCGTATATATTAGTTCATCTCTGAAGCCAAACTATAACTTATCCAGTACTAAAGCCCCCCACACCTCCTCACACACCTCCCCACACACACACCTCCCCCTCCTCACACTCCTTAACTGATAAACACTTCAGAGTTTTTATCCATCTCGGTAACTAAGCCCTCGCGCTACCGCGCAAAGTCACGGCCAAACTGAGAAAAATATAAACGTGGTTATAAACGTTTAGCTCGCGAGCTCCTGTACATATATCCTCAGCTTGTGTCCTTCATGAACTGCATCACATTATATTCACAGATATAACCTGCAGATTAACTCTCACCCAAAGAATAAATAAATGCTGAATTTATCCAGACAACACGCGGTCAGACTCTAAAGGCATTTTTATAGAGCACAAACACTCTTCATTCGGTAGTGCAGCCTTTTGTAATAGGGACATTAATAGTATTTTCGAAGCTTTAGTGTCTTTTTAGTTGAAGAGGAGTGACATTGTGAGTTTGTGACACTGACAGTAAGCTGTAATGTTAACTCCAGACTTGGTAAACAGATCATTAAGTTATCTAAAGTTACATCTGACCGCTGCTGGTGCTGCCAGTGATTTTCAAAATGGCCGATAAAAAACTAAACTGGGAAATAAACTTTAAACTAATCCCAAACAAATTTTATAAATTAAAACACCACTTACCGCGAATAGTCCATTAAGCCGCCATCTTCATCTCTAGTGCAGTTTGGTAGCGTCAGTTCGGCGGGGGTGGGAGCGGGTTGTTAAAATCACGTGATTGCAACTCAGCGCAGCTAAATTGCTGGCTGTTGTTAACGTGTCCTTGAGAACGAAGCGCCATCTAGTGGTGGAACCAGGTAAGTGCATAAATAGGGCTTGAATGGGCGTGTTTACTGTGAAATCTTGACACGCCTTTCTCGAAGAAAAAGGAGGGGGGATTACGGCGTGCATAGGGCAGCCGTACGCCATTCGTACGCAATTCACACGGCCGCGGCTATTTGGCGTGGCTCCATCTGTATTTGAAAAATTGCTACAGTTAAAATGAGAACATTTAATTTATTTCTTTGAGCATTTGTTTAGCTGTGCATTTTACACAGAAGTTTAATTGGATTATTCTTTTGTACTTTTAAACATTTCAGTTTCACCTTTCTTGTTAATGTCAATAAACCTGTGGACAAGGAGAGTCTCGTCTTCAGAGTCTTGATGTTAGGAAAGTGTTTATCTGGCTGTCAAGTTATATTCAGGACATATACCGAGGGCAGCACAGTGAAACCACGGCTTTTAGGCAAGACATTCAAGCTCGCAGCCAGTAAATTACCAGTGTGTGAAGAGACTACACCGTGGCAACAGAAATGTCTTAAGTGAGAACACGCTCTCGTGCTTCATGTTCTTCCGGAAGATCAAATGCATCATCAACAGGGTCAGCAGCAGCTAAAGCAAGGGCAAAAGCAGAAGCAGCAAAAGCACGTCTTGCTTTCGTCGAAAAGGAAGCTGATCTTAAGCTACAGCAAGCCAAGCTAGAGGTTTCTATGGAGATGCTCAAGCATCAAAAAGAAGCAGCAGCAGCCATCGCAGAAGCAGAAGTGCTTGAAGCTGTTGTTGATGAGAACATGGAGAAACAAAGTTTTAAGTTAAGTCTAAATTCTACTCCATTGGAAACTACACAGCGCACCGAACAATATATAATTGATCAAACCAAAGAACGGGGGATAAAAGAACAGGAGTGTAACGACCCATCAAAAACAGGACCAATCCCAAGTTGTAGCATTTTAGCTTCACATCTTAAACCCGATGCTGTACCATTCCTTCCATGCCAAAAGAATGTTTCTTAGCAAACACCTAATGTGCCCCCAGAACAGTCAGGGATCTATGAAAATGAGTATGCTCGTCAGTCATGGAAAGTTTGCTATGAGAACGACCATGTTACTCCTGTGCAACATTTTAGACCACGAAACATTAGTTATAATCCCATTTCTCTCCCCTCCCCCACATCTCCACACCTAAACGATAACAGTTCAAACATAAATGACTTTGTCCGATACCTCGCCCGTCGTGAACTTGTGGCAACTGGCTTACTTAAGTTTAATGACAAACCACAAAATTATCAAGCCTGGAAACTTTCCTTTGGGACTGCGACAAACGATTTAAACCTTTCGCCAAGTGAAGAGCTAGATCTCCTTTTGAAGTGGCTTGGTAAGGAATCGGCAGAACATGTGGAACAAATAAGAGCAATACATATTAACCATCCACGTGCAGGTCTGGCCATGGCGTGGGACAGACTAGATCAAATATACGGTTCAGCTGAAGTGATAGAAGACGCCTTGTTCAAACGTATTGATGCTTAGAGATTACAATAAATTGACAAGATTAAGCGATCTGCTAATGGAGCTCCAGTCCGCAAAAGCTGAAGGAGACTTACCTGGCCTCACCTTCTTAGATACGGCCCGAGGTGTCAATCCTATAGTGCAAAAGCTTCCCTTCCGTTTGCAAGAGAAGTGGCCGTCAGTCGGCGCAGCCTATAAGCAACGAAACCATGTGCTTTATCCTCCTTTCGCCTACTTCGTAGACTTTGTTAGTCAAGAAGCAAGCATAGGAAGTGATCCAAGCTTCAACTTCTTTTCGCATATAGATACAGTTCCCAAAATGGAAAAGACGGCTTGGAAACTCAATAGGCAACGAGAAATCTTTGTACACAAGACTGCAGTATCTTCCAGAGTTTCCACCGATAGTGGCGAGCTGGCAAAGGAATCTAACGACATTAATAAAATGTGTCCAATCCATCGAAAGCCGCATCCTTTGAGTAAATGTTGTACCTTCCGGGAAAAGTCAATTGATGCTTGTAAGACAATTCTAAAAGAGAATAATGTGTGCTTTAAATGCTGTTCTTCCGCAACACATATCGCGAAGAACTGTACAGCTAAAGTTCAATGTTCTGAATGTAAAAGTGAAAAACATCACACAGCAATTCACCCTGGAACTGCACCCTGGGTAGAGTCAGAACCTGCAACTGAGCACAGCGGGGAGAGAGAGGAAATGTCACCTCAATCTCAAGTTGACAGCAAATGCACAGAAGTCTGTGGAGAAAATCAGGTAGGCCGATCTTGTGCGAAAATATGTTTGGTAAAAGTATTTCCAGCTGGCCCCAGAGACAAAGCAGTAAAACTGTATGCAATCCTAGATGAACAGAGCAACAGGTCACTGGTTCGCTCGCAGTTCTTTGAAATGTTTGATGACAAAAGTCCAAGTGCACCCTACACATTGCGAACGTGTGCAGGAGTTAAGGAGGCAGCTGGAAGAAGAACCAGTGGCTACGAAGTGGAGTCTCTGGATGGAACTGTTCGAATTACATTACCAAGCCTTATAGAATGTAACGACATCCCTAACAACAGAGATGAGATTCCAACACCTGATGTGGCATGCCATCATGCACACCTTAAGTCTGTAGCACACCTAATCCCAGAGCAAGATCCACAAGACCCAATAACGCTCCTCCTAGGTCGGGACATTATACGAGTTCATAAGGTTCGCAAACAGGTAAATGGCCCACACCACTTACCCTATGCACAGAAATTAGACCTCGGATGGGTTATTATAGGCAACGTATGCCTAGGAGATGTTCATAGGCCACTGACAATCAGGACCTTTCACACAAACATTATAGAGGCAAAACGTCCAACACTCTTTGATCCATGTCCTAATGTGTTCAATGTCAAAGAAGAGTACAAAAACATCCAAATGACCAACTACTACTACTCTCCGATGTGTTCTGGGCAGGAATCTGTCTGTGATGCTGACCATCTGGGATGCTCTGTGTTTAGGCGAACCAAAGATGACAATCGGGTAGCTGCTTCAGTTCAAGATGTCTCCTTTATGAAGATCATGGATAAGAGTCTATGTAAAGATTCAAAAAACAGTTGGGTAGCGCCATTACCCTTTAAAAGTCCACGTCCGCGCCTTCCCAACAACAGGTCTCAGGCACTGAAACGTCTTATGTCACTCAAGCGCAACCTCAAAAGGAAACCAGAAATGAGAGAGCACTTCCTCTCCTTCATGGACAAGATGTTTAAAAGTGGCCATGCTGAGTTAGCTCCTCCTCTGAGTGAGAAAGAAGAACATTGGTACCTGCCAACATTTGGAGTGTATCATCCAAAAAAACCAAACAAAATCAGAGTAGTGTTTGATTCTAGTGCTCAACAGGATGGGCTATCGCTTAATGATGTGCTTCTTACTAAGCCTGATTTGAACAACACATTGTTAGGAGTGCTAATCCGTTTCAGGAAAGAAGCCATCGCCTTTACTGCAGATATAGAACAGATGTTCTATTGTTTTTTAGTGAGAGAAGAAGACAGGAATTTTCTACGTTTTCGACAATGACATTTCCAAAGATGTTGTGGATTATCGCATGAGGGTCCATGTATTTGGTAACAGCCCGTCACCCACAGTCGCAATACATTGTCTACATCAGTCTGTTCAGGGTGATCAGTTCCATGTAGATTCGGATGTAAAACATTTTGTGATGCGTGACTTTTACGTAGATGATGGCTTGAAGTCTCTTCCTACAGTCGAAAGTGCTATCAGTTTGTTGAAAAGGACGCAGGATGTTCTTTCTAAATCCAATCTGAGACTGCACAAAATTACAGCAAATAACCAGGAGGTCATGCAAGCCTTTCCATCCAGTGATTATGCAGGCGACTTGAAAGATCTAGATCTAGATGCAGACACGTTACCTATACAACATAGCCTTGGACTTAATTGGGATCTCTGCACAGACAGCTTTCTCTTTTTCGTCGGCAATGAGATAAAACCTTACACACGAAGAGGTGTCTTATCCACGATCAACAGCCTCTTTGACCCTCTTGGGTTTGTAGCACCAGTCACAATCAAAGGCAAAGCTATTCTGAGAGAACTCACCTCTGAGAACAGCGATTGGGATTCTCCACTACCCAAAGAGATGGAGGAAGCTTGGAACTCGTGGAGAGTATCTTTGTCAGAGCTGTCCAGTTTTTCCATTCCAAGAGCTTATACTAAGATTTCTCCATCAGCAGCTGTTAGAAGAGAATTGTGTGTCTTTTCAGATGCATCAACTAAGGCCATCGCCGCAGTGGCATATCTAAAAGTCACAGATGCCTTAAAGAACAATGACATTGGGTTTGTAATGGGGAAAGCCAAACTTACCCCCCGTCCTGAGCACACAGTGCCAAGGCTTGAACTTTGTGCAGCAGTGCTTGCTGTGGAACTAACAGACTTGATTTCAGCAGAATTAGACCTCCAGCTTGATGCAGTAACCTATTATTCAGATAGTAAAGTGGTTTTGGGCTACATCTATAATGAAACTAGGCGGTTTTATGTGTATGTGAGCAACCGAGTACAACGTATTCGAAGGTCTTCTCATCCAGACCAATAGCACTATGTGCCAACAGACCAGAATCCAGCAGACCATGCAACCCGTTTTGTTTCTGCATCATGTTTACAGAGCACCAATTGGCTAAGTGGACCCAAATTTCTGCTTAAGTCAGAAGCAGGTACCTCACAAGGTTGTTATGACCTTGTTGATCCCAGCTCAGACCCAAACCTTCGTCCTCTTGTGTCCACTTTAAGCACAACGACATCATCTAAACAGCTTGGTTCCAAACGATTTACCAAATTCTCATCCTGGAAGTCTTTAACTGGTGCAGTTACTCGTCTTATTCATGTAGCACATAGCTTCCAGAGAAGAGTGAAGAGAAGCAGTTCTTGTAGAGGCTGGCATAACTGTAAGGCAGAATTCACAGTGGAGGAATGCGATAAGGCTCCAGCCACCATCATTCGGACAGTACAAGAAGAAGTTTACAGCCAAGAGATCAAATGCATACAAAAGCAAGAAAAGATTCCAAAGAGTAGACCGCTTTGTATTCTGGATCCTTTCATTGATGCACAAGGTCTTCTGAGAGTTGGAGGGCGTCTTCACAAGTCAAACCTTACTCAAGGTGAGAAAACTCCTTTAATAATTCCTGGCAAGCATCACATAGCCATCTTGATTGTTAGGCACTACCACGAGCATGTTCACCATCAAGGACGTCACTTTACTGAAGGAGCTGTTAGGTCAGCTGGTTTTTGGATAGTTGGTGGAAAGCAAAGAGTGAGAAGTGTGATTCACCAGTGTGTAACTTGTAGGCAACTCAGAGCTCCATTCAGTGTTCAAAAAATGGCAAGCCTTCCAGCAGACCGTCTTTCAACAGATCCTCCCTTTACCAATGTTGGACTGGACGTGTTTGGTCCTTGGAGTGTTTCCTCACGACGGACAAGAGGAGGGTTTTTGCACAGCAAGAGGTGGGCCGTAATTTTTACATGTATGAGTGTGAGAGCTGTTCATATTGAAGTCATAGAATCGCTTGACACATCCAGCTTCATCAATGCCTTTAGACGGTTTATTGCTGTCCGTGGACCTGTTAGAAATATCCGTTCAGATCACGGCACAAACTTTGTCGGTGCATGCAAAGACTTAAAGATACCTTCAAATCTGGATCTCAAATCTGTAAAGACATATCTGTCAGACCTAGGTTGCACTTGGACATTTAATCCTCCACATGCTTCCCATTTTGGTGGATCATGGGAAAGAATGATCGGGCTTGCAAGAAAAATTCTCGACTCCATGTTTTTCCAGTTGAAAGACAAGCTTACTCATGAAGTGCTAGTGACCTTCATGGCAGAGGTAGCAGCTATTATCAATGCCAGGCCTCTTGTTCCCTTGACAACGGACCCTGAGGAGTCATTTATACTTACACCAGCAGCTCTTCTCACACAAAAGGTGAATTCTGTTACTGCACCAGCAGGAGAGTTTGGAGCTTCAGACCTTTACAAGCGCCAGTGGCGGCAAGTTCAACATCTCTCCAATACATTTTGGGATAGATGGCGGAAACAATTTTTGCCAACCCTACAAGCACGCAAAAAATGGCAGTCTGTTCACACAAATGTCCAACAAGGCAGTGTTGTTCTCCTTAAAAACAGTCAAGTACCACAAAATCAATGGCCCCTTGCACTGGTAACACAGACTTTTCCTAGTCAAGACGGGAAGGTGCATCAGGTTGAGGTCAAGGTCATCAAACCCGAAGGGTCTGCCCTTTTTTTTAGGCCTGTTACAGAGATTGTACTTCTACTTTCTCCAGATTCTAATATTAATGAATCCTAATTATTAAGTGATGTGTAACCCGCATCAGACGGGGAGTGTTTTGTCACTGTTGTATATAATTGAGTAGTGGCCCCTTTAAGAAAAGTGTAAGTAGGGAGTTGTCATGTGACCTGTATTGAGAGGCAGTCAAGCAGAGACAGAGAGTAGCGTGTTCGGCTTTCCTTGCAGTGAAATGCGATATTTGAGTACTTCTTGCTTGTAGTAGCATCGTGGGTATGTGTTTATTGTTTTCCTACATGTGTTTTGAAATAATTGACAGCACTTAATTTAAGTGTTAAGTTCTTTTCTAAAAATAATATTTCTGACTAGGTTGCTTTGCTAACATATTGTTGCATTAGCATTTTTTTTGCAGTTCATAGAGTGCTAACACTACATGTACAACAGTGCAAAAAATAAGGTTTTGGTAACTGTCTGTTAAATGTTAGTGAATATGTTATATTTGAAAAAGTGCTACAGTTAAAATAAGAACATTTAATTTATTTCTTTGAGCATTTGTTTAGCTGTGCATTTTACACAGAAGTTTAATTGGATTATTCTTTTGTACTTTTAAACATTTCAGTTTCACCTTTCTTGTTAATGTCAATAAACCTGTGGACAAGGAGAGTCTCGTCTTCAGAGTCTTGATGTTAGGAAAGTGTTTATCTGGCTGTCAAGTTATATGCAGGACATATACCGAGGGCAGCACACAGTGTCTTTCCACTTGGGAGGTTCTCCAGCATACTATTTTTGTCATGTCAGATTGCTGAACATGAGTCCTCATCTGTTAAATTCATAATAAAAAAAAATTTTTTTTTAGCCCACATTTAATCAAAAAAAGTTTGATTGTTCTTGTTCTTAAATTTATTTTGAAGTAAATTAAATAATAGTTAAAGTAGTAAAATAGTTTATAGGTTTAAATAGTTAATATATATAAAATAAAATATTAAGATGGGGAATAGTAAAATGGGAATGTTTAATGTCATGTGGGCATTATAAGTGTCATGTTGGACAGACGGCAGACGCAGATGCAGGGTCAAATAAGGAGGATTTATTAAAGTAACTTATAACACAACAAACAAAATAAAAACTAAAGACACCTTTACTCCTGGGGGAAGGAAACAGAGTCATAAGCATACAAACATCTTAACAAACACACAGGTGCACAACAGTGAACAGACAAAGGGCTACGGGCTCGGCTCGTATATATAGAGACACAGGGGTGGACACAGGTGAACTTGGTTTAGTGATTATACAGATACAGGGGAACAAGTACACACGTAGACACACTAGGGGGGGACAAAGCTGCGGTTAGTAATCCGGTGACTCAGATCTTTTTCCCCCGGACTGAGGTGATACAGATGTTACAATAAGATTTGTATTGAAAAAATCTAAATGAAAAGTGGCAGTTGGCACGCCTTAAAATAGATGCAGGATTATTTTTATTATCTAAATAAAAATGCTTTATTAATTGTGGGCTATTTTTGTTTACTTACAATATTTGTTACTTTAATCAAAATAAGGTTTGGGCTCGGATTGAGCCAACATCGTAATTCTTTTCTTTAATTTCCTTTGTAGTCTAATCAGCGCTTTTCGAGAGCAAGAAGGAATTTTGTTGTCCTAAATAATATTTATGCGGTATAATCAGGGCCTTTTATTCCTATTTATTGTAGGTTGTTTCTGTTTTAGTGTTACTGTGTGTTATTTACATGTCAGACAACATTCGAATGCAAATAATTCACTCCTCCCCAGGTGTGAATTAACTGTTCTGACCAAAAAAAAAAAAAAACCTACACGCGTAGCTTTTCTACTTACACATGATAACATCTAATGGCTTACTGTGTTAACGTTTACCTTGTTAAAATTCAATCCTAATAAGATTAAGTCTAATTTAAATTTTAAATTTGTACTGTACTTTAAGTACTTTGATTATGAATTTGTTTAACTACAATGTTTCACTTGTTTTATTTGCTACTATGTGCAGCTCTAAAGGAGCTGCGGCTCATTAATCCTGCAGACAATGAACTGATGCTTAAGGCGTCAGTCTATAGTTATATAGCGCCAGTAAGCGGTATAAGGCAGCAAACACACAAACCCAAATGCTGCCGCCGTGAGGCGCGGCGGTAAAACTAGAATACTGCTCGATTACCATCTGTAGGTCACTTAATTTATTTAGGATTTTAGAGAACTCTAGCTTTTGATTCTCTGTCAATGGGTCCTTTAAAAGATTGTTTAGTTGTAAAATAGTATCAGCTTCTAAAATTCTATAGAAATTCTAAAGAATTTCCTTACTTCGTATTTTAAAATCTCCTAATTGGATCTATAAGCTTTCTGTAATTTGACTCTTCCCCAGTAAGACTGGACAATGTCCTTAATTTTTTTTCTTCACCATTTGTATTTAAGTAGAGAACTAATCAATTTCCAAAGTAAAGCTTTTGGAGCATTGAGTGCTACAGTTGGATATAGATTGACTAAAATACTGATGGCTTTATGGTCAGGCATAGAACTATTGAAAATATTAAAAGAGATTTTATTACTGCATGTTTTAGAAATCAGCCAGTAGTCAATTCTGAATTGATACCGATAAAGCATGTCATTCATTTTAATGTTAAAATCTCCACCTAAAATCAAAGAGGCAGTAGGTATTTACCTAATGCATATCTAAGTTTTTGATCTATCCTATCAAAGAGATTGCGGTTTTCTGCAACAGAGTTGTATCCATAGATAGTGTAATAATAATTAGTATATATATTGATTGATATGAACTACCATCAGCAGAAAGTGTCCTGAAGGATCAATACTGGTTTCCAAAATACTACCATTAAAGTTATACTTCATAATCCCTACTCCAGCAAAATGTTCTGTCCCATGTGATAACTATATATCGTTGCCCTACTGTGACCTCCAAAAATTGGTATCTTGAGATGTACAGTAGAGTGACTCTGCTGAAGGAAACAGAAATCTACTTTGTGCCTTTTAGAAAACAAAAACAAGGCTTTTCTTTTAACATAATTTTTTAATCCCTTGGGATTCAGAGAAAATAAAGATAAAGACATATAAAATAAAATAAGAACACCTAAAGAACAAGGTATAAAAACAAGATATTAACTTGAACAAAAGAACCCTCACTAGAATGACAGGTGAAATATGTAAGAATCGCCCAACTCTGCAACATAGAACAAGGAATCATAACAACATAAGTAAAGTCTTTATTATTTATTTTCTACCTCTTGGTCCCATTCTTTGTTTTTTCGTTCCCCTTTTCATCATTTGGATTTTGTGATTACTTCTTCCGAACACGCACACAGTCTCAAAGTCCACTAAGGATGGCTTTAAGTGAAAATTATAGTCATTGTTAAATCAATTTAAAAATAAATCAATAAAAACAACATTAATTGTCTTGAGAATTTAACATGTGAAATGTTAAAGACTAACCATTCTAACTGGAAATACATAGAAAATCAAGTAATAAAGAAGATTCTGGAGCCTACCCATTCTGGAGCCTACCCAAGAGTACCACGATGCATATCTGGTGTGCTGAGATGCTGATGAATATGTCACAATATCATTCAGTTTATCTAATCATTTGTAGAAATCCTTTTCCTGTCGATATAAGCAAAGGGGCCTCTGAATCCTGCTTTTTTACCCTCCTTTCTTGCTTGCACAACAAGTGGGCAAAGTTCGTTTCTGGCATCTTTGGTGCTCTGAGTTAAGTCTTCAAAGACCCAAATTTTTCTTTCTTTGAGAATGGTCGTGGTTCTGGCATTTCTCCAGATTTTATCTCGGACTTTGAGTGACAAACTATAAGATAATGTGACAGCTTGAGCACGCTCCCTTAGAGTGAGGACCCAGTGGGTGAGCGACATCAAGTTTTTTTGGAATTGGTCCGCTACCTCCGGAGATACTTTACTGAATGAGTCGATTACAATTACAATTGGTACAAATACCGGCCACTCGAAGATTCCACCTCCTTTTGTAATCATCCAGTATTTAGCATTTGTCATGTAACGTACAGTTTTCTTTTTGCAGTATTTCCACCTTGTTCTGTAATGCATTTACCTTGCTTAATAACTCTTCCACTTGATTGCTCGTAAAATCAAGGGCCTGCATCACACTGTTTAGCGAACTCGTGTTGTCCCTCACAGTCGCCTCAAGAGTTTGTATCTGATTTAGAATTTTCATTCGCATATTTTCAACATATTTTCAACATTAGTTGGAAAACTTCCAACAGTTGCGCATAGGAGACTGTCGGATTTTCTAAAGCCATTTTATCACTTGTTTTAGTTTTTTTGGAAGGTGGTTTAGGAGTTTCAGGTAAAGTAACTTCACATCCTGAGGCATCCAATGTATTAATCTTCGATTAATTATATATGGATGCAGAGCTTCGGCACCTAAATGTTACTTAGTTGCCATCTTGGCCCTTCCACAATGTCAATCTTCTGTTGTTGTAGCACATCTGCTTTAAGGTTGTTTAAAATTTAAATTAATTTAATTTTCAATTAAATTTTATTTACACAGTAAAACCTCTGATTATAAGTAACGTGGTTTGCGAAATGTCTGCAAGACGAGCAAAGATTTTAAATATATTTTGACTTGGAAAATGAACAAGTCTTGGTTTATGAGTAAAGAGTATCATGTATCATGCATACGCTTCTTGTTTTGACGCCAAGCATCACGTGATCACAACTGAGCCAATGGTGTTTTTCTCTCTTGTGCTGCGGAATTGTGGGTAATCGTCCTCCCTACTGGGTCTTAGTGCATGTCTCTCACTGGTATAATCAATATCCGTGCACTCTTGTACTGTTTACTATAACACTTTGACCACGTGTGTGCCCGTTAAACACATTTCATTTTGTGTTTGAAAGCGCATGAGTACAGCGCACGTGTGCGCATGTGTAAAGCAAAAGAAAGTCTCATTAGAGGTTAAAATCAGTTTTCTCTCTCTCTCTGTCGTTATGTGTGTGCGTGCATAATTCGACACTGTGCCAGTTTTACACACACACTCTTTTTCTCTCTCGCCTTTAGTGTGTGTGTGAAGCAGAGAGGGGTTGCTTCACTTACACACACAAACACACATGCACACACACACACACACACAGACACACACACATTAAAGGTGAGAGAGAGTGTGTGTAAACCGGCACAGTGTTAAATTATGCTCGCACACACACAACGCACACACTCTGCAGCGCAATAGAGAGAAAAAAAATACACACGCACACACTAATTGGGAGAAAGTGTGTGTAAACTGGCACAGTGTCAAATTATGCATGCGCACACACAACACACACACTCCGCAGCGCAAGAGAGAAAAAACACACATACAGCGTCTGTGCGCATAAACGGAAACACTTATCTGTCAAGGTTTAATTTTACTTTTTTTTTTTAGGTGAAGTGCAGGGTAATTTGCTTTATTTTTACTTTATATTTTGTGTTAATAATTTTTATGTATTTATTTTTTTGTGGGCTGTGGAACGAATAATTGTCATGATTCTTGTGTTGGGCTGTGGGTTTATAGCGAGGCATAGATGCAGAGAAGAGCGTGTAAATTTTTAAAAAATAAATAAACCAATAAGTTACGAAACAAAACGATAACAAAAAAGAAACAAACATGAACAAAGGATATAGGCTTTCTGCCAAAACATACATTAAACAAAACATTCTTAAACAGATATTCGTCTTAACAGAAACTCAAACCAGATGGGAGGTTAAACAGACTAGGTGCTCTAAACTAACAATGAACACTATACAGACTCGGCCCTTTAACCCTGGCTTGGAGCTTTAACACAGGTTTGGGGCTTTTACATAATTAGAACTAAAACAGACTTATAATTGAAACAAACTTGGAGCTTAAACAAACATGGGACCAAACATACTTGGGACCTAGACTACTAGCTGTTATGACACTAGCTGCTAAGCTGGATGGTAGCTAAACAGACTTGTTGGTAAACAGACTAGTAGCCAAACACGCAAGGGACTAAACACGCAAGGGACTAAACACGCAAGGGACTAAACACGCAAGGGACTAAACACGCAAGGGACTAAACACGCAAGGGACTTGACTAGGCCCACGAGCAGTTACGCACACTAGCTGCTAAGCTGATGGTACCTAACTAGATTAGTTGCTAAACCGATTAGTAGCCAAACATACAAGGGAGTAAACATACAAGAGGCTAAACATACAATGAGCTAAACCAGTTAATAGCTAATCGGGTTTGTATCTAAACAGGTTGGTATCTAAGCGGGTTAGTATCTAAGCAGGGAAGTATCTAAGCGGAGGAAGTAACTAAGCGGGTTAGTATCTGTTAGTATCTGTTAGTATCTGTTAGTATCTAAACGGGTTAGTAGCTAATTAAACTAGAAATTAAACAAACCAGAAACGAAACAAACTTGGAGAATCCATACCTGGAGAAACACAACCTAAGACACACACACACATACACTAGCTGAATTAACAAAACAGATTTAAGATAGTAAGACGGTACAAAACTTAATCAAACAGTGCATACTCAAGTGAATGGGTACAAACTTAACATGACAAGCTTCATAAAACAAATACCAAAAAGACAAAACCAACAAAACAAATGCCAACTTAACACAACAAATGCAAGACACTGTCTAACAAACAAGACTACTTATAAGGAAACTAATGAGCTCCCTTGGTTCAGGTGAGCGCTGCGAGGTGCATCATGGGAAACTGAGTTCAGAAACAAAACTACACAAACACACATACAATGTCTTTGGGTGCACAGCGTCCTCTAGGGATGATCCCTTACAATAATTTGATTTTCCATTATTTCCTATGGGAACAATTGCTTTGATTTACAAGTGTTTTGGATTACGCAGTGATGAAATGTTACAAGCTCAGTCATCTTTAACTCTTTATCATGACAGCAGTATTACTCGGGCTAAAGAAAGGAGATGATATTTGGGCCCAATTTCTTTATATTGAACTGGAGAAAATTTTTCAATTCAATTTATTTGTATAGCGTTTTTAACAATTGCCATTTTCACAAAGCAGCTTTACACAATTAAAAGAACTATTTAAGTTTGTATGGAATTTGAATGTGTATGAATCAAAAATGGTCAGATAGTCCCTGGTGAGCAAGCCGAGGGCGACAGTGACAAGGAAAAACTCCCTGAGATGGTAGTAGTAAGAAACCTTGAGAACCAGACTCAACAGGCAACCCATCCTCATTTGGGTGAAACAGAAAGCAGAAATTGACCTGCTTTCATACTGTGTGTTAGTTGGCAGGCAGTTTAGCATAACAGTTGATGTTAATTAATGTTAATATGGAGTCCAGTTAGTTATTAAAAACTTAGGTAGACTTGTATGAAGTTCCAGTCCTGAACCATCGAACGGTCAAGTCCTCAGAGAAACAGCTGCGAACACCAGTCGAGGCCAGAACCGTCTTCTAGGTAGGGAGAACCATCCATAGACACAAGACGCATCCCAAAGAAACACACAGGGCATCCATGTGACGAGATCTCCAACCAGAAGCGGGGCACCAGGATGGTTCAGACAGGTCTGGAGGGCAGAGGGAGTCTCGATCACTGGCAGCTCAGGAACGACATGTGTAGCTCGACAGAGAGAGGGAAGGAGAGAGAGGGGGAGAGAGGGAAGAGAAAAGAGCAGGAGAGAGAGCAGAAGAGAAGAGATAACAGTTAGGTCTGGTGACAGTCATATAATGTATAATGTAAATGTATATTTACTGTAGGGTGCAAGCAGAGACTCCGGCAGGACTAACTATGACAGCATAACTTAAAGGGAGAGCCGGAAGGAGAAACAGACATGAGGGCTCCCTGCGATGTAAAACAACCAATCACCTTACCGTCAACAAACCTGAGTGATCAATGAGAGTGGGGAGGACAGCATCTAAAAATACACCATAATACTCTACGTCCTTGAGTTCCCCAGATCTGCTCCTTTACCTTAGGCAAATCTATGTAAAAAATGCTTGATTAAATAAATAGATTTTTAGCCTGGACTTAAACACTGAGACTGTGTCTGAGTTTCGGACACTATCTGGAAGACTATTCCATAATTAGGGGGCTTTTAGGAAACCCATAATTTTATGCCCAATATTTATAATTTTATTATTAAAAAAGTTCATGAAGTCCTTACTATTACTCGATGTTGTGGAGATTTCTGCAGTGGTCTTATTTCTGGTTGTCGACTCTAAATATTCAGTCGCCTGATCGAGTTCTGTGGGGTCAGACGGTGATCTAATCAAAGTTGGTAACTCTGGGAGATTACTGATAAAACTCTGTGTGGTAGTTGATGTGAATGTACGTTTAGAACGGTAGCACGGCGCTGTGCGTACTTTATTACTATGACACACTTGAATTGAAACAAGATAGTAATCTGATATAACTTCAGAAAATGGATTAAAAAATTTCTTATACTTAATCTGAAGAATATTATTAAATCTAGTGTGACCTGCTTTATGAGTGGGTCCTACTACACACTGATTTACTTCTACTGAGTCCAGTATGGACACAAATGCTCTACGCACAGGGTCTTCTGGATTCTCAAAATGAATATTAAAATCTCCAGCAATTAACACTTTGTCTACAGAAACGACTAGGTTTGAGAGGAAATCTGCAAATTCACTAAAAAAATTAGAGTACGGCCCTGGAGGTCTGTAAATGACAATTAGTGGAATCGACTGAGCTGACTTAATATTTGTAGCTACATTCGTTATGTTACTATAGAGAATTTCAAATGAATAAAATTTGTTGCCGTGTTTTTGTATAATAGTCAAATTATCATTGTGAATAACTGCGACATCTCCTCCTCTACCAGTTAACCGAGGCTGGTGTATGTAGTTGTATCCAGGAGGACTAGCTTCATTTAGAGCTACATAGTCATCCTGTTTAATCCAGGTTTCTATTAAACAGAGTATATCAAATTCCTGATCCGTGATAATTTCATTAACTATAACTGCTTTAGATGTGAGAGATCTAATATTTAACAGTCCTAGCTTCAGATTAGAGGTGCCGGCTGCGCATTCAGTGTAAAACCGAGTTTGTGGTATCTATGTTAATTAAATTACTAAAACAGACTTTCTGGGTCTTTCTACATTTTTGCTCAACTCTGGGAACAGACACAGTCTCAATACAGTGAACCCTGAGTGACGACTCTATGCAGCTAGCAGATGGTTGGTTTAGCCTGTCTGTCTGCTCCCTGGCCAATAACGCTGCTCTCACACTCTCTAACTCTAAAGTCTGGATGCGCTTCTCTAACGCTGATAGCTTCTCCGTCAGAGTGCTCACTAACACACACCTATCACAAGTAAAATTATCACTAATGACAGAGGAAGAATTTTTTAAACATCCTGCAGTCCACACGCTGAACGAGCTGAATATTATCAATTATATCGTACCTGAGTCGTAGTTTAGTTGTTCTCGGCTGAATTCCGTTTGTTGTTCTTAGAAGAAGAAACCCTCGCATGTTTTCCAAAAAGCGCAAAAAACGGGAAAAAAGGCGAAGCCAAATAGTATAAAGATGTAAAAACTAGTTGCTATTTATATTATTATTGTATAAATGTAAAAGCAATATACAGTGGAACCTCGGATTACGAGTAACGCGGTTTACGAGTGTTTCGCAAGACGAGCAACAATTTTTAATAATTTTTTACTTGAAAAACGAGCATTGTCTTAGTTAACGAGCACCGAGTATCATGTTTCACGCATGCGCTTCTTGTTTTAACAACGAGCGTTACATCATCACAAGTGAGCCAACGGTTTTTCTCTCTCTTGCAGCAGAATTTGTTTTATTTTTACTTTATATTTTGTATTAATTATATTTATGTATTTATTTTTTTGGGCTGTAGAACGAATAATTTAAGTTTCCATTATTTCCTATGGGTAAATAAAATTTGGTTTACGAGTGTTTTGGAATACGAGCCTGCTTCCGGAACGAATTAAGCTCGTAATCCGAGGTTCCACTGTAATTTAAACGCTGATACAAACACAAAACTTTCGCGGCAACAATACGAAAACAGAAAGTTACGTCACCAACAGCGAAAAAAAGCTGTAGTAATATCGGAGGGGAAAGTGTGGGCACACAATCACTGGGGAGAAAAAACACAAACCTGAAGAAACACATTAAGGCATACAATAAAAATCTTAAAGTAGGCTTACAGCCTCTTTAGTAGTAGTTATGTTTTGTTATATGTGATTTGTATAATGTGTATTTTATTATAATTCTTTTTTTATTGTATTTTGTAGCCTAAGCTAATTAAGGCTATTAAGGCTATCGTTACAACCGTCCAAGTACAAAATTCATATTCTTTTTTTCTTCTTCTATTTTTAAATGTTTCATTTGAATTTTTTTTTGGGGGGGGGGTTCCAATTTTCTCCCTAATTTAGTCGTGGCCAACTACTACCACACAGTCGGGAGGGCGAAGACTATCCTGTGTTTCCTCCGAACCGCGTGACGTCAGCCGACCGCATCTTTTCGAACTGCTTGCTCACGCACCATTAGGGGCGGAGAAACACACTCGGAGGAAAGCGCTAGCCGCTCCTTCCGCGTGCACGAGCTCACAGACGCCCCTGATTGGCTGTAGAGCCGTGATTAATGTGGGAGCACAAGTACCTATCATCCCTCCCCACTGAGAGAGCTCGGCCAATCAGCTCTCTCTAGGTCTCCGGCTGTGAGAGGAAAACAGCATCACCCGGGGTTCGAACCAGCGATCTCATTTGAATTGTTAAATAAGGAAAAATAAATAAATAATCAAAATTTGGAAATTCGGTTGTCTCATTTTACTGTGCACCTGTATTACCATCAGTATTGAAGTTGAAACAAGTACTTTCAAGTTGATGCATACAGTATTTTCAGTTTCATTATGTTCCAATGTAAACAGTGTATTGTTTTGTAGTTAAAAAAAAAAAAAAAGTATTGGACATGAAGCAGTTGTAGTGATGGTTAAAAATAAATATCATTAGCTGAAAACATCAGATGAAAAAATACATTTAAAAAAATATTTAGTAAATAACTAAAAAAAAGATTTTGGCTAGACTATATTGACAATTGGGTTAATTAATAGTAATCTTTATAATTGCTAAAATGTTATGTTTTTATTAGACTAAAATGCTTAATGTTTTCTTTGACTTTAACTAGACTAAAATGCCCAGACTAAACAAAAATAATAAGATTGAATAAATATGATAAAAACTTATACGGACATTTATCCCGGGACTAAGACTAAGATTAAAAAAAAAAAAAAATGGCTGAAAAAATTAACACTACTCCCGATTTTGATGATTGACTTCAGTAGGTCATGTTGATCACATCTACATGCCGAAGAGTATTAAGTAACTGTTATGTGTTTGGCTAATAAGAAATTTGTGTCATCAAGCATTTAAACCTAATGAAGTGGTCAGTGAGTGTATTAACTAAATAATACATACAGGTATGATGTTCATTTTTATTGAGATGCAGGGCAATTCTCCATAATTTTGGTGCTGGAGGAAAACATTGTCACATCATTTCTGGTACATTGTTAAAAATGTTGAATAGTCAGCATGTCCAGACAACTTGTAGCTGTTATGATTATTTATAACGATGATCTCCTAATAGCATATTTTACACTTTGATATTGTTTGTTTGCACATTCAGCTACAGAAACCTGGCTACAGAGCATGAGACTTTAATGCAAAAGTATCTCCATCTGCTCCAAATTGTGGAGACCGAGAAAACTGTTGCCAAGCAACTTCGACAACAGATAGAGGATGGAGAGATTGAGATTGAACGGTTAAAATCTGAGGTAAGATTCATTTAATATCCAATGACGTGTAATGATCATGCAATAGTAAAGAAAAAAAGCTGTTTTCCTTTTACCTTTCATAAGCAACATATTTTACTGATATTCTTAGCAACTGTGTGGATTGTTCTAAATAAAAAAGCATTTGTATCTTTTTGCATTGTTATAGGAGCCTTTGCATCTTAGAACCATACACTCAAACTACCATACAGTGCAACTGAAAAAAAAACAAAATCCCTCCAATATATCAGGGCTCTTTAGTATGTAATTTATAAACCAGATTAAAAAAATCACTTCACTTTAAAGTGCAAATGTGGTGATCTGCATGAATTGCAATAAATATTAATTTATATATTATTTAAATATTTATCCAACTCCTGTGAATGTGTGCATTTCTGTACTGAAACATGATAAAATGGTTTGCTTTCATATAGTCAGTATATGAGAACTCTGATTTCTGATTGAGGCTTGCATTTTAAGCAGCACACCTGAATGATGATGAAATACATTTTACTTTAACTGAGAATGTGCTGATGACAATAAATATACTACATCATGGTTTCAGATCAGAAGGTGTTGATCAGTCTTCAAAAGCAGCAGTGAATATTGACAATTGTAGCATAAATGCAAGTTTTATATGAATCACACATAAATATGTAGAATCTTTGTGTTTGCAGCAGCATTAAAATTACTAAGTGGTCCAGTCAAAACATGTTACAGAATGACAGCACCCCTGTGCACAAAGTACGGTGCAAAAGGGTGGTGTGCAAGAATTTAAATGGCCCGAACAAAGCCTTGATCTCAATCAACATTAACACTTTTGGGATGAACAGGAATGTCAACTGCATTCCAGGCCTTCTCACCTGATAGCAAAATCTGACCTCAATAATTCTCTTGGTAAAAGGCCACTTTCCAATATTTATGAGAAAGTCTTCTCAGAAGAGTGGATGTTATTGTAAGAGCAAAGTAGGGATAAGACATTCCGAAAGCCCATATGGATGGTCAGATGTCCACAAGATTTTGTCCATAATATATAATTTACAGTATAACTTACAGTTATAAATACTTAAATAAATGGTTTATGGGTGTAGGCTAGAGATATTATACAGTATATCAAACTTGATTTTTTACAACATTCTATTTTGACTTGCATTTCAAGTGTTAATTCAATTCTGCAATTCACAGTGAGTATAGGGACTTATTGACCCCCTTTAAAATAATCACGATTTGTTGCTTTGCAGCCTGAAATAAAGGCCAACACAGTTTTTCTTTTTTACAGCTGCTTTTCCTCAGTGCAGTTTTTAACATCTAAGTAAAATGTTTAAGTAAAAATCATCAGTAATTTAGAAAAAGGATCAACCCCTCAAAAAAATTCCTGTAAACTTAATCAGGTGAAGCTAATCACCTTCTCAATGGCACACGAAACATCACTTGCACATCTAGATTTGGAATATTTGTCAGCGCTTCTTTCAATTTGGTGTTGACCGTTTGTGGCCGACCTGTGTCATCTTTAAGTCATTCCACAGATTTTTAATGGGGTTGAATTCTAGGTTCTGTCTAGGCCATGCAATGCCATCTTTACTTTGAATATGGCGTTATTTGTATGTGACGAGGTTATTCAATACAAATAATTATACAATACAAATAATTTTATATAAACATATAAAGTGATATAAATTTAATATGTATGTATTAAATAAATCATCCATAACCACTTGTGTTGCTGTGATAATTTCCTTTCACATAAGCCTCCTCGTCGGTGTTTAGGATGATTATTTTAATTTGTGCCATGGATGATGCACATACATGGGTCTAGGACAAATAGTACGGGACTATTAACGTGCCAAAGTTTGTACAGAAGAAGTATTAAAAAAAAAAAATGAAAAAGAAGCCTTATTAGCAAGATATTACAAATGATGCTTTTCTTCACAAGCACCACTAGTAATATTAAATCGACCAGCTGCATACCGCACACAATCTATCACAACTTCCAACAAGATTTCCTATTTTAGGAATGTTGATAAATAATTATTTCCACTCTCACTCTGAGAATTTTTGGTCACTTAGGAGTGATTTCCCACTCTTAGATGCTTAGGAATCACAATCAAAGTTAATTTAGGACAAAAATTATTCCTAGCTTAGAGTAGTTCAGTGGTTTTCAAACATTTTCTGTCATTCCCCACTTAAAGGGGTGGGTGAATTTTCAAGCCCCACTTGTCAACAAAATGATAACGTAATCAGCAAAGTTTACTATTTATTGAAATATCAATTTCTAAACCAATAAGATCAAATAACACCAAGTTCAAAACAGATAAAATACACGTGCAATTGTTATAACAGGCTTACTTCGTCATTTATCTAGAGCTTTATTTCAAAGAAGTCGAGTGGCTTATTAACATGACTGGGGTGTGTTGTCTCTAAGTGTCTTCCTACTTTGTTCAGTCTCATGCTGTCTGCTGCCAGCGGTTTAAGACACAAAACACACACAGGTCCCTCCTCTGCCCCACTATCCCCACCATGAATCCAAGCGCAAAATAGGTTTCATCATATTTTCCTTTCGGCTGGCTTTTTGGATGATTAGGCTGATAGTGCTGAATTGCCTGCTTTTTTGTGGTCCATGTAACAAATGTATCCATTGACGTTATTATGCTCACTACAGTACGCTACTGACCCGGTTTGTGATCGCGGTAAAGTTAGTTTAATATTCGCATCTCCGAATTCAATAGCTGCGTAAATAAACCCGCAAATAAGATACACACATATATTTCCTTTTTACATTGTCTTGAAGCTACATCCGTCTTAAATTATATATGTTTAAAAGCATAAACACCATTATTCTCTACGGCGCAACAGATAATTTAGGGATCATCGCAAAATGCCGCACACCAACAAAAAGCGTAGAACGATATTGATCTTACCTTCTGTTCAGCGCCTGAAGGATCAAAAAGCAACTTTGTTGCCACACTGGAAACTAGAAATGCCAGACTAGTACTGCCAGATAAAATAGTAATAAAAAAAAAAAAAAAATACATAAACATTGGAATAAATGAAATTACATACATAATACGGAATGAAAAAATAAATGTTTCCTTTATTCCTATTGCCATCTCAGGGAGTTTTTCCTTGCCACTGTCGCCGTCACCCTTGGCTTGAGACATTTCATTCATTCATCTCATTATTATCTAGACAAATTTTTCTCACACATACACAATTTATTATTATTTTTTTTATAAATAATTTATTATTTTACCTTCATTTTTTTTAAGCTGCTTTGAGACAATGACCATTGTTAAAAGCACTATATAAATAAAATTGAATTTAATTTCATTGAATTATATATTATTCCTCTGCAATTAACATGCCAACGTTAAACCGTTATTGTTGCACTATGGTTCCACTTTTTCTCTGGTTATTTTAATTTACTTGTATTAATGATCCATTTCTTTGCGTGCGATTGTTTAGTTTTGAGTGTCCGATCTTTATTGTCAATAAAGAAAATCATGGATTAGAATATGTACTTTTTTATTATTTTCCACTAATTCCCTCCCGTTCATTGCACCCCACCTGTCATGTCTGTATTCCCCACTTGTGGGGCGCGCCCCACACTATTCATGAAGTTTCCTAGGACTGATCCTGATGCCATTTTGGTCTTATTTCAGGAGTAGGACTAAGAAATATTTATCAAAGGTCCTAAACTAGAACATCATAAAGGACACATTTGGACAAAAATGGAATACCTTTTTTTTTTAAACATTGCATGCGATATGTAACTGGTACATTAATGCTGTCTCTGCAGGTGACTGATACTGTACGGTTTTTCAGTAACACCGAAGATGCATCTTGGAAACAATGACACAGAAAACAAGCTGCATTCATGGAATTGTGGGCATCATCCATGGCAAACACATTAAAATAATAATATTTTTATATATACATTTTATTTACTTTAAATTTATGCGCAATTCCTACGAGTGATTCTGAGATACTTAGTAAATATGGGCCCAGATGTCTCATTATAAGAGTGGATTTCACAAAGGGAAAAGTACAGTAGATGCAATTTTATGCATACAATATACATTATTGTAAATATAATGAAAAGCTCAGACCAATAAAAAATCTTGATACCAGCATTTACCATGATTTTTGTTTCAGCAGAAAAAAGCAGGTAAGATTCGGGAATGAATACTCCCAGATACATGAGAAGTATTTGTAGCCCAGTCCTCTTTTAACATTATTATCTACAGTATGACATGCTTCAGCAAATAAGTAAAGAAGTTGGTAAATCGTTATACTGTATGTGGATGACAGGGGTTAGGGGTCTTGACATAATATATTTACAAACAAAAATGCAAGCAGCAATGCAGATGTGGCCAATAAGAGAATTTTTTTCCTGTGGAATTTTTCGAAGTGCAGCTGAATCTCGCAAGTGCCGCTGAATCACGCAAGCACCATATAAGATTTTAAATATATATGCTTCATAGTATATCTGCCAGATGGCGCATGGAAGGACTTTATCTAAAAGCCTTCCCAGCTTTTCATTCGGATTGTTAAATATACTTATACTATAGATACGTAGGTTACATTTTAAAAGTATCTGAGTAATTACAGTCTTATGCAAAAGTTTGGGCACCCCTTTATAAATAACAGATTTTGGTGATTTTTAAATTGAAAAGACATTAACACAGTCTCTCTTGGAAATGGAAAAATGCACAATATTTTCAGCAAACATTAACTTATGTCATAAATTGAACAAAAATAAAAAGATTATTATGGCACTGTGCAAAAGTTTTTGCACAGTAAGAGTTCCAGAGTCTCTAATATTCTCTTTTTTTTTTAAGGTTTTAAACCTTAATCAGCTCATTAGATCTGATTCATGACAACAGCTGTCATTATTAAATGCCATTTTTAAAGCTTTACAAATACTTTGATGGTTCAAACCTTGAAGCATGCAAAAGAACATCAACAAAAGCCTTTGGCCACAATTAGCAAAGGTATGTTTGGAGAAAACATAGTTTGCCAACTGTTAAGCATAGGGGTGGATTTATTATGCTTTGGGGTTGTGTTGCAGCCAGTGGCACAGGAAATATTGCATGGGTGGAGAGAAGAATGGATTCCAATAAATACCAGCAAATTCTGGAAACAAACATCACATCATCTGTAAAGAAGCTGAAAACATGATGGCGTTTACAACAGGACAATGACCCTAACCAAACCTCGAAATCCACTATGGAATACCTCAAAAGACACAAGCAAGGTTTTGGAATGGCCATTACAGTCCTCTAATTTAAATATCACTAAAAAATTTGAGCTGTGCAAAAAAAAAAGAGCTGTGCATGCAAGGTGACCAAAGAATATTACAGAACTAGAAGCCTTTTGTAAGGAAAAGTGGGAGAAAATCCCAATTACAAGAATTGAAATACTTTTAGCTGGCTATAAAAAGCATTTGCAAGCTGTGATATCTGCCAAAGGGAGGTGCTACTAAGTACTGATAATGTTTTTTTTTTTCTCTTTGTTTAATTTATGACATAGTTACGTTTTATGCATCTATGTTTGCTAAAAATATTGTGCATTTTTTTTCCAAGAAAGACATTGTTTACATCTTTTCAATTAAAAAAATTACCAAAACATTGACAGCTATTTCTACAAGTGCACATGTGTAAAGCAAACACAGCTATTTATTTATTTTGTATATTTAACTTTACAACCTTCAGTTGTTTGTTATATGAAAAAAATGTGCCTACCTGCTCACTACTTTTCTGTTCAAATCTAAAGAATTTGTGTGTACAAAAAATGAAATACAACAAAAAGGTTGTGTACAAGTTAACCTTAACCAATATTGTTTCCAATGCTAAAGCAAACATGAATTTTATTTTGGTTTATAATAGATCCTTCATGATTATTGTATGTATGGTATGTGGTTGTGAATTTATGACATGTGAAATCCTGCTCATAGAGATGCACCTTCACTTTGTAAAAGGCAGCGTTTATTTAGCAAGTATATATTTGTTCTATGTTATTTTACAGATTTTACATTTTGTCTATTTTGCAAAAGCTGCCCTTCTTTGTGATCTGAGTACATTATTACTGTTCCCCCAGAAATGCAACAAACTACAAAAATATGACAACGCGCTTCAATATGAGCCGCTTTTACTTAACATAACTTAAGGCCTTCCGCGCCGATCGGTGTATAGGGCAACGAGTATTCTCCATTGTGTTCGATCGACGGCCTCAGCTTCATCCCATATGAGGTCGATGACTCTCAGGTTGTTTGCAAAGGTTTGCCGCCAGTAAGTCCCTGGTCGCCCTTGTTTGCGTTTACCCCGGGTTGGCCGACAGTGCATCGCCATTTTGGGTGGCCGGTGGTTAGGTAGACGTAGGACATGGCCGGCGAAGCGAAATCTGCGTTCATTGACAGTTGCCGAAAGAAGTTGAGTGTTGGCTCGACTATAGACCTCTTCGTTCGTAATATGGTTTAGATAACTGATCCTCAATATGCGTCGCAGGCATCGCTGATGAAAAACGTCTAGCTTCCAGGTGACAGCCGCCGACATCTTCTACGTCTCACTCGCGTACGTCGCTGTGGGTGTTACGATGGAGTCGAGTAGATGGAGTTTGACTTGCATAGAAAGCGACAGGGAGTTCCAGATGGGCGGAGACATTGAAACGCGGCAGACACTTTGCCGATGCGACACGTGACTTGCGCGCCGTGTCCCCATCCACGCTGATTACACTACCAATGCAGGTGAATTCCATCACCTCTTCCATGCGATGGCCATTGAATGCTAAAAGTGCTGCATGACTAAACTCAATGCAAAAAACGGTGTTTATGCAGTAAACCCATGGGTGAACACGATGCTTTAAGAATTTAATTAAACACGAATATAAGTGCCATTTTAAGTCAAATCTAACATTTTAATGGTTAGTGATTGGTGCATGGACGTAGTATTTTTATGGTCATTCGTATTACCGTTGTTTTAGAGCTCTTTACTAAAGCATTCTCTAGTTAGTAAGTAAGTAAGTACAGTAAGCAAATAAAAGAGAAATGAATAAATAGCTTTAAATGGTACTTCAGCGTAGTAAAAGTACCCTAGCATGAGTTTATATATAATGAAAATATTATGTATAAAGAAAATCTAATTTATATATTTGTGTTTAATTAAATTCTTAACATTTTAATGGTTAGTGTAAATGGTTATCTTACACTATTTTTTGGGGAAGAGCTTGGCTTTTACTGGCTACTATACGCTGATCAGCAGTCGGCGCCGACCATTAATTAAAACTAATATTTAGGCCTAAAAAATATGCTTTAAAATCCATCTTAAATTCATGTGTATAAACCCGTGGCTCACACTTATATAGGCTACTCGATAGATACAGTAAACGTTGGCTTTTCCAACACGCCAGCGCGCTCGGATGTAAGCCGATTTATTCAAGTCATAATTAGAGAATATATAGAGAGATAAATAACATAGAGAAAGCATAATGTGACTGTCCATACAGTAAATAAAAAGAAATGTATAAAATCCAACTATTAAGTCTAATTTAATTGCTATCCATCTATTTAAACCTATCTATTTTAGGCATAGACATCCGCTCTGTCTTGTTAATTCATCTAAACCCCCTACAGTATTTGGCAACAGCGCACACAGTTTGATAAATTCACATCTACAGAAAGGTAAAAAGCGATTCCGCAGAATCTTCTGACACAGTGCTTGCTCTGAAGGACTATACTCGACAAGAATATAGAGGATAAGAATCATATTTATAATAAGATACTTAATTAAATAATATAATTATATCAAATAAGACCAAATTTCTCATTCACTGCTGAAGTAGTTAAATATTCTTATTCTGTAGGTAAGTAGTTTACATTTTAAAATACAATCGCTAGTGTGAAGTTATCAAACCGGTTTCGCTGATGGGGGAATTTGCAGAAATGGGGGGTTAAAAACGATTTAACAAGACCGAGCAGACGTCTCTGCCTAAAATGTATTTCGCCAGCAAAACATAAAAAAAAATTCTATATTTAATAAAACTTTATTGAAACAAAATTGTGTGTTCTCCTTATTTAATAACGCCTCTGGAACCAAACGTTGTGTGTATATGGAAAACAGTGAAACCTAAGCACAAACAGAAAGGACGAATAAAGGAATGTACGAAACATTAACACCTTTACCGTGTTCAAATGAATAAAGAGTGACTGCATTATGTTTCAAGACATCCTTAATTTACTTTTTTTTTTACTAATTATATTGTTAGGGGGTGCGGTGGAGATCCGCACCAAGAGATGTTTTACTGATTATAATAGCCCTGACGCAGGGCTTTAGAGGGGGTCAGTGAAATAGGAGTTGTTGTGAGAGCTTATGACAGACATGGGAAGACATTTTCGTTTGGAGATACCGTGGGATTATTAATTAATAAACTTAAGAAAACTGAAAACACAAAATAACCAGAGCCTTGTTTCTCGCCTGTGTCTTCTTTAGCGCGCTTTGACTTTGGCCCTGACACCTTTTACTGGTGCGACCGAATGATCACATGGAGTGTCGCAGTAACACGACCCGGCCCGTTCTGAACAGTTTATGCGCAGCTCTGCATAATATATGATGTATGATACATACATATCCACAAATACTTTAACAACATACACAGCATGAATTGCATTTTATATGAATGTTACATGAGACTTGAGATGCGTGCACAAACACTTACTTATATAATGTATTCACATACAAACACATACTGTATAGCTACACATAAAAAAATATAAATACATAAATACAACATAAATACAATTCCTTAAAAAAAAAGGCATGCTTAAACCAGTGGCTTGCACTCTTACCTTACGTTTACGTTTAGGTTTAATCAAATAAACACAACATACGGCAAATATATCATCTCAAAGCTAATTGACCTTTTATTAACAGATTGACATGTACATCAGCTGGATAACTAGCGAATGCTTTAGTAAAGGGCTCTAAAAGACGATGGAATATTACAGAACGTGCGAGTTAACGCCCATGCACCGATCACATACCATTAAAATGTTGGATTTTAATTAAAATAAAACACACACGTGTATCTCTCTCTCTCTCTCTCTCTCTCTCTCTCTCACACACACAAACAAAATATCTCTAAGTACGGTAAGTAGGCATGATAATAAATAATGAATTATCATTGTGTTACAGTGTGTACTGTATGCAGTAATTTGGTCATGTTAACCCCATGGTACCAATTAAATCAGACTTTATAAGTACTTTTTGGTTCAAACTTTTTATTGTGTAGTCATCATGACATATAAATTTAAGCGATTGTCCATTTTTAACAATATAAACATGCAAAAAACAATAAAGCAAGCATTAAGTACAATCAAACAAGAACCAACAACCACACCCCAAACATTGAGAAAAAAACAAACAAAAAAAAAACAACAATAATAAAAAAAATAATAATAATAATAACAAAACACACAAAAAAAAATAATAATAAATAAAAAAATAATTTTTTTTTTATAAATTAATAAATAAAAAAACTATTATAAAAAATAAAACATAATTACACTAAACAGAAGGCAGAATATTGAGAGATTTAAAATATGAAATAAATGATTGCCATTTTTTAAAAAAGCAACTACTCCCAGAGCATCTAATCTTTTCTAGTTTAAGAAAGAACATGGTATCTACGAGCCATTGAGACGCAGTAGGAGGCTTAGCAGATTTCCAGTGGATCAGAATACGGCGCCTAGCCATTAAAGAGGTAAATGCCAAAATATCGAGTTGTTTGGAACTAAACTGAGACCAGACGCGTGGAACCCCAAAAATTGCAATAGCAGGGCAAACATCAATATCAACCCGGAGCACCTTGGACATCACTGTAAAATAGTTCATCCAGTAAGCTTGCAGCTTAGAACAAGTGAAAAACATGTGACTTAAATTGCACTGAGATGCTTGACATCTGTCACATCTGTCCTCTACAGTCGAATATATTGTAGATAAGCGGGCCTTAGAGAAATGAATTCTATGTAGTACTTTAAATTGTATAAGGCTCAGACGAGCACATATTGTACTAGAACGTATTCTGTCCAATGCAGCGGTGTCAAGAACTAACCTGAGGTGACCAGAAGACTTAGCTTTAGCGGTTAGCCCTTTGTAGCGTGAATGGTAAACCCAAACGCGGAAGAACACGAGTAGGCAGGATAATCACGCTCTTTAATCTAAGGACTCTCACGAATGGGGAGCAAGGGAAAGACACAATCTAACCCGCGTCCTATAAATGCACACTCAATCAGAAAGCAAGACCAATAAAGTGAGTACTCACGATTCGACGAACGATTCCGACGAGACATGGGCCAAAACTCAATGACTGAGCAAGATGCTATGGTTTGTTTACTCCTTTTATACTTCCTGGTTCGCGACCGCTTCACTTCCGGGTCCTAGTGCCGGTCGGGTTTCGAGTGTGCATGACAGTACCCCCCTGTCCAGGACCGGCTCCAGACGGTCCTGAGGTGGAGGATACCCTGTGACGGTAGTCCCGGATGAGCTCGGGGTCGAGGATGAACCGTGCTGGAACCCAAGATCGCTTCTCGGGGCCGTAGCCTTCCCAATCGACCAGGTATTGGGTGCCTCTGCCCCGAGGGCGCAAATCAAGGATTCGTCGCACGGTGTAAGCGGGACCTCCGTCAATGATGCGGGGAGGAGGAGCAGGGGGGGTGGGTGGAATCATCGGTGAAGTGGTGAAGGGTTTCAGTTGAGAAACGTGGAATACTGGGTGGATCCGGAGCGCCGCAGGCAGCTGGAGCCGGTAGGTGACAGGGTTAATTCTCAGAGTGATGCGGTATGGACCGATGAATCTGGGTGATAGCTTTCGGGATTCTGTGTGCAGATGGAGGTTCTTAGTGGACAGCCATACCTTGTCACCTACTCTGTACAACCGTCCCGGAGGGTGTCGGCGGCGATGCTGGGCGACGTAGCTGGTGTTGGTGCGTTGGATGGCGAGGTTGGCTTGGTTCCATATCCGCCGACACCTACGGACCAACTGTTGGGCCGATGGTACGTCAACCTCCGGTTCTTGGTGGTCGAACATCGGAGGTTGGAAACCATAGCATACCTCAAATGGGCTTAGGTTCGTGGCAGAGGAGACGTGGAGATTGTGCGATAGCTCTGCCCATGTGAGGTAGCGGGCCCAGGAGCGCTGGCGATCAGACACAAAACACCTCAGGTAGCGCTCCAGCTGTTGGTTGGTCCGTTCCGTCTGACCGTTAGTCTGGGGATGGTAGCCAGATGACAGACTACTGGTGGAATTGATCAGACGGCAGAAGGCCTTCCAGAACCGGGCGGTGAACTGGGGCCCTCTGTCCGAGACGATGTCTTTGGGGAACCCATGCAGGCGGACTACGTGTTCCAGTATCAGCTCGGCGGTGTCCTTAGCTGATGGGAGTCCGGAGAGGGCCAGCAGGTGTACTGCCTTGGAGAACCGGTCAACTATCGTGAGGATGGTATTTTTCCCTTCGGAAACCGGCAGGCCCGTGATGAAGTCCAGGGCAATGTGTGTCCAGGGCCGTCGAGGAATGGGAAGTGGTTGCAGCTCTCCGGGTGTGGGTCGGTTTGGGTCCTTGGCCCTGGCACACACCGGGCACGCCTGAACGAACTCCTCTATGTCCTTCTTCATGGAGGGCCACCAGAACGCCCGTTTTATAAAGAGCAAGGTCCTTCGGTTCCCGGGGTGTCCGGCGACGGGCGAGTAGTGCCCCCATTGTAGGACCTCCGATCTTGAGGTTTGTGGCACGTAGAGTCGTCCAGGCGGCACACCTGCCGGTTCGGTCTCCGCAGCCTGAGCCTGGCGTACCCTCGTTTCCAAGTCCCAACGGAGGGGTGCAATTACACGTGACGGGGGTATGACAGGCACGGGGTCCGCCCGGGGGGCGTCCTCCTCTTGTTGTCGGGAAAGGGCGTCGGCCTTGGTGTTTTTGGACCCCGGGCGGTATGACAGATGGAAGTCGAATTGTTCAAAAAATAGTGCCCACCGTGCCTGCCGTGGGTTGAGTTGTTTGAGGTTTCTGATGGTGATGAGATTTTGGTGATCCGTCCAGACAATGAACGGCTCGCTGGCGCCCTGGAGCCAGTGACGCCATTCCTCCAAGGCCCACTTTATGCCCAACAGCTCGCGGTCCCCTACTCCGTATCGCTGCTGAGTGGGATTAAATTTCTTGGAGAAGAAGCCACAAGGATGTAGCTTCTGGTCTGGACCTCGCTGGGAGAGAACAGCACCGGCGCCCACATCCGACGCGTCCACCTCCACAACGAACGGTTGGTTGGCATCTGGGTGAAGCAGAATAGGGGCGGTGGTAAAACGGTGGCAGAGTTCTTTGAATGCAGAAATGGCGGCAGGAGTGAGGTGAAAAGGATGAGGTGAGGGCCTGGTCAGACTGGTCAGTGGTGCTGCAACTGTACTGTAGCCCCGGATAAAGCGACGGTAAAAGTTCGCAAACCCGAGGAACCGTTGAAGCTGTTTGAGAGTCTTGGGTAGGGGCCATGACGAACAGCTTCGAGTTTCTGCGGGTCCATGGCCACACCCTGGGGCGAGATAACAAAACCCAGGAACGTGGTGGAGTGCTGGTGAAAAGCACATTTTTCCAACTTGCAGTACAGTTGGTGAGCGAGCAATCTCTTGAGAACAGCCCGGACGTGCTGGATGTGTTCTTCAGTGGTGTGCGAGTATATGAGAATGTCGTCCAAGTAAACGAACACCCATCGGCCTAGCATGTCTCTCAGGACGTCATTGATGAATTGTTGAAAGGCCGAGGGTGCGTTACAGAGTCCAAATGGGATGACCAGGCTCTCATAATGTCCGGTGGGAGTGATGAAGGCCGTCTTCCACTCATCACCCTCTCTGATGCGCACCAAGTTGTAGGCGCTCCGGAGGTCCAACTTCGTGAACACGGTGGCACCAGAGAGGGCGTCCAGGGCTGAGTTGGTAAGCGGCAATGGGTGACGGTTTTTAATGGTGATCTTGTTTAGCCCCCGATAGTCGACGCATGGGCGAAGCTCGCCCCCTTTCTTCTTCACGAAGAAGAACCCCGCGGCTGCCGGCGACGAAGATGGCCGGATAGTCCCATTGCGAAGGGCGCTGGCGACATACTCCTCCATAGCCTGCGTCTCAGTGGCCGACAGCGAGTAGAGATGGCCGCGGGGAGGGACGGAACCTGGCTGAAGCTCTATCGCCAGGTCATAAGGGCGATGGGGTGGCAGATGGTTGGCTCTTCTCTTGCAAAAGGCTCCAGCCAGGTCACGATAGGGGGGAGGTATGGCGTTGATGTCGACGTCGGGGGCCTCGGACTCCGTGGAACACGTCCCAGCCTGAGCCCGTAGGCAAAGTTCAGTGCAGGTCGGTCCCCACTGGAGGATACGATTCTGATTCCAGGAAATGAGGGGGTCGTGCTGCAGCAGCCACGGGTAGCCGAGGATGATGGGAGGAGATGAGATGGAGGTGAGGTGAAGTTGGAGCTGTTCCTGGTGTTGATCGATTATGAAGGTGATGAGTTGGGTCTGGTGAGTGATGGGGCTGGATGAGAGGGGCCGACCGTCCACCGAAGTGATGTGAACCGGCTGGGATAACGCCTCGATCTTCATCCCCAATTCTTTGGCATAAGTTGAGTCAATGAAGTTACCAGCGGCACCGGAATCGATGAACGCAGTACTTCGAACTCGTTTGTGGCCAAATTGGAGAGTTACCTGGACCGTGAGACGTGAGATGGTGGCGTTGGTCGTGGTGGAGAGGTGGAGAAGGCCCGGTGAGTCTCTCCTCGTACTCACCGGGGCTGGGCGTTTCCCGGACGAAATGGACAGATCGCCCGGTGATGTGCCGCTGACCCACAATAGGCACATAACCCCTCTCTGTACCGTCGTTCGCGTTCCGCCACGGTCAGGGAGGCGCGTCCTAGTTGCATGGGTTCCCCGGCTCCGGTGTCAACCACGGCAGGAGGTGGAGATCCGACTGATCCAGTAGTTGGAGCGGTGAGAGCAGTAGGTGGTCGTGGTGCGGTGTAGGAGAAGGTGGGTGCAGGCGGCAGGGTCCTTGGGGCTGGCTTCGGGCGAGAGAGGATGCGCTGGTCAATACGAAGGGTGAGCTGGATCATTCCCTCCAGGGTGGCAGGAAGCTCTCGCCCGGCAAGCTCGTCTTTTATGCGCGGAGCCAGTCCCTCGTAGAAAGATGTCCGGAGCGCGGCATCTCCCCAGTCAGTCTGTACAGCGAGGGTCCGGAATTCAGCTGCGTACCGGCTCACGGACAATCCTCCCTGCCGCAGATGGTAGAGCTTGGTGTCGGTCTCCACCTCGCCCGCTGGGTGTTCGAAAGTGAGTCGGAGTTGGCGGGTGAACTCATTATATGAGTGCGCGGTGTCTGTATCCGCCCGGAGAACTGCCGTGGCCCACTCAGCTGCCTGCCCGGATAGCAACGAGACCAGAAGCGCGATGCGTAGCCGATCGGTGGAGTACCTGGTAAACTCAAACACCAGATCAAGCGCTGTTAAAAACACATTACACTTCCCGTCTGTGCCATCCCATTTATCCGGAAGTGCCAAAAATACATCGGAAGGAGGGGGGGTGGGTTGGTGCGGCGCCGCGGCCGCCGCGACGGGAGGCCCGCTAGCCGCGCGATCCACAGCCGCTCGGAGATCCGCATTCTCTTTCCGGAGCTCCGCGACCTCGCGGCGTAAGGCCGCGACTTCTTGGAGGCCCAGGCGCAGAGTAGCGATCTCCCCGGTTAGCTTGTTGATCAACTCGGCGTGCTGATCTACCACGTCGCAGAGGCGCGCATGATCCGCTGGGTTCACCGCGGATGGCTCAGTCATTCTGTCAAGAACTAACCTGAGGTGACCAGAAGACTTAGCTTTAGCGGTTAGCCCTTTGTAGCGTGAATGGTAAACCCAAACGCGGAAGAACACGAGTAGGCAGGATAATCACGCTCTTTAATCTAAGGACTCTCACGAATGGGGAGCAAGGGAAAGACACAATCTAACCCGCGTCCTATAAATGCACACTCAATCAGAAAGCAAGACCAATAAAGTGAGTACTCACGATTCGACGAACGATTCCGACGAGACATGGGCCAAAACTCAATGACTGAGCAAGATGCTATGGTTTGTTTACTCCTTTTATACTTCCTGGTTCGCGACCGCTTCACTTCCGGGTCCTAGTGCCGGTCGGGTTTCGAGTGTGCATGACAAGCGGCCCACCATTCCTCTTCAAAATCCTCTCCAAGCTCCCCCTCCCAGGCTCTTTTAATTTTATCAATAACACTGCCATCTAAAGATAATAATCGACCATAAATTCTTGAGATTTGTGACTTATGATGAGGGTTAAACTTCAAAAATTCTTCCCATTCTTGCATAGTGGGTAAAGAGGGGTAGCTAGGAAACAGAGTGGCAGCACAATGTCTAACCTGAAAGAACCTAAACAGATGGAAATCAGGCAGCCCCAGTTCTGAAGACAACTGCAGATAATTGCAAAAGGTACCTTCTTTATATAGGTCTTGAAAGCATCTAATACCTTTTCCATACCATTGCTTAAAAACAGGGTCATTAATAGATGGTGGAAACATGTGATTGTCCTGTAACGGCATTAATGTTGAGGCAGAGATAAATTTGAAGTGTCGCCTGAATTGACCCCAGATCCGAAGGGTGGATATGACTACCGGGCTATGTGTTAAGGAAGTAACGTTACAAGATAGGGGTGAAGTAAGCAATGCCAATAATGAGGTAGATATACATGAACTTGCCTCCAATCTGCACCACAGTGCACTGGATGGATTGAGCCAAAACATTAATTTATGAACATTTGCTGACCAGTAGTAAAACATAAAGTTGGGAAGAGCTAGCCCACCACTAAGCCGACATCTCTGAAGCAATGATCTCCGCACTCTGGGCACTTTACCACCCCACAGAAAGTGGCTAACAATCTGATCGATAGATTTAAAGAAGCGCTTAGGAAGAAATAAGGGAATGCACTGAAAAACAAAGAGAAATTTAGGTAAGATATTCATTTTAACTGCATTAATTCGACCAGTCAATGATAAATATAAATTTCTCCATCTCTGAAAGTCAGACTTAGTCTGCTCTAACAAAGGAGAAAATTGGCGGATAACAGAGAGGGCAGGGATCTGGTAATATTAATGCCAAGATACCTAAATCCTGTTTTACTTATTTTAACGGGAATGTCTGTCTGTAAGAGTCCCATAGCCAATGCATTAACAGGGAAGCATTCACTCTTCTGAAGATTCACGTTATACCCAGAAAATGATCCAAATTTTCGTATAATGGATAAAATATTTGGCAGACACAATATTGGATTAGAGATATATAATAGCAAATCATCAGCATAAAGTGACAATTTAATTTCAATACCCGCGCGGACCACACCCCGGAACAGAGATGACGACCTCAAAGCAATCGACAATGGTTCAATGGCCAATGCAAACAGCAACGGGGAAAGTGGGCACCCCTGCCTTGTTCCCCGTCTCAGATTAAAATAGCTGGATCTAACATTATTGGTGTGTATATTAGCCTGGGGAGAAGCATATAAAAGGCGTATCCAAGAGACGAAACCATTCCTAAACCCAAATTTTTGAAGCACTGCAAAAAGGTATTCCCACTCCACTCGGTCAAATGCTTTCTCAGCATCAAATGTAATCACAACCTCAGGTGTTACAGCAGAATGTTTAGAATGAATTACATTTAGAAGAGTGCGAACATTAAAATATAACTGTCTCCCTCTAATGAAACCCGTTTGTTCCTCAGATATGATCTTTGGAAGTATGTTTTCCAGGCGAAGAGCCAATACTTTGGCCAGAATCTTGGCATCTACATTTTGTAAAGACAGAGGTCTGTAGGAGCCACATGACTTGGGATCCTTATCCTTCTTTAAAAGCAGAATTATGGATGCTTGTGTTAGTGTCTCTGGTAGGAAACCTTTCTCTAAGGATTCCACATAAACATCCAAAAGTAATGGGACCAATTTACTTTGAAATTTCTTAAAAAACTCAACTGGAAAGCCATCAGGCCCAGGTGCTTTATTGCACTGCATCATTTTAATTGCTTGTTTAATTTCTTCCATATCCAAAGAGGCGTCAAGATCTGCAGCAGCAGCTGTATCTATTGAGGTGATATTTAAATCCTTTAAAAACAAAGTCAAATCATGGGAGTCCGATGAAGATTCAGATGAATATAAGATGGAATAGTAAGATTTAAATACAGCATTGATACCTTCTGGATCAGATATCAAATTACCTGATGAGTCCTGAATCTGTGGAATCAAGCGACTACCTGCCTGACGTCTTAACTGATGTGCCAAGAGCCGACTAGCTTTATCACCATATTCATAATAAGAACTACGAGTATGCAACAGAAGCCGTTCAGCATCAGTTGTTAAAATAATATCAAGTTCAGCCTGCAGATCCAGACGCTGTTTAAACTGGACTTGTGAAGGGAAGCTAGCCAACTGTTGGTCAAGGTGGAAAATAGCAGAAGTAAGCTCACGTATCCTTGCAGTGCGATGTCTATTTAAATTTGCAGAGTAAGAAATAATCTGCCCTCGGAGGTATGCCTTAAGTGTCTCCCACAGTAAGGAACAAGAAACTGTGCCATCCTGGTTTGTAGCCATAAAATCATCAATTGATGTTGTAATGAAATCTATAAATTTTTCATTAGACAAAAGTAGAGAATTAAACCTCCACGATGAAGAATATGGAGGTTGTACAGATAACTGCATATCAATGCTGAGAGGAGCATGATCCGAAATAACAATAGCGTGGTATGAAACTGATGTTACTTTAGAAAGTAATAGGCTATCTATAAAAAAAAATAATCAATGCGGGAATATGGCTGATGAACTTGGGAAAAAAAGGAGAATGCCTTAGCTTGAGGATTATAAAATCTCCAAGGGTCAACACATCCATTGCTGGACATAAACTCTGCAACTGACCTCGACATCGATGACAAAGTCCTTACCTGAGAGCCAGAGCGGTCTATAACCGGATCCATTACACAATTCAGATCCCCAGCGAATATCAATGAGTGGCTATTCAGTGAGGGTAGAATCCCAAATAACCTATTCATAAAGTCAGGATCATCAAAGTTTGGTGCATGGACATTAACAAGAAGCACAGGTTTCCGCAACAGTGAGCCAACAACGATCAAGTATCTTCCATTTTTGGCAGCTATTACCTTATTACAAATAAACTGAACCCTCTTGTTAACTAGTATTGCAACCCCTCTAGCTCTGGAATTGAAATTTGAGTGAAAGACTTCACTGACCCAGGGGCATTTTAATTTAATCTGATCCTGACTTCCTAAGTGTGTCTCCTGCAAAAAAACTATATCAGCATTTAGCCTCCTTAAATGCGAAAAGATCTTTAATCTTTTAATGGGATTTCCCATGCCTTTAACATTCCACGTTAAAAATCTAATTGTGGAGTAGACTGGATTAGGCAAAGAACCAGAAAAATTAGCCATTAACTCTACTAATCCACTGGGGAAAAAATTCAAAGATGTATTCATACCTCCTGTAAAACAAAGCAAAAACAAAACACCCAAAAAACAAGCAAACAAAAAAAACCCAAGAAACCAAAACACCATCCCCCTGCAAACAATCCCACCCATAAGCACAACCAATATTCACATCCCTAGTTGATGTGAAACTATGTGCAGACTCCAATTGGAGCCAACCCATTCTCCTCACTCTCACGATTAGTAACCAAAGAAAAGATGGAACCCTGCAGATTGTCCCAATCATTACTAATAACAAAAATGCACAGTATCTCAATCATTGCAACATTAAGCCCATTTTAATCCAGCTTATCCACCAACATTATATATACATTTATTTCAATCAAGTAACCGTGACAAAGACTAATATCTTATTATGCAACACAATACTTTTAAAGTATAGTATCAAGAAACTACTTCACCCTACTCACACTCTCGGATACTCATGAAACATCTGGTTATGTACGTTGAGATAGTAAAGTACTGACATATTCTTTAGCCAAGTCTGGTGAGTTAAACTGTTTCTCCACTCCATCGTAAGTAACACGCAGCTTGGCTGGATGAAGAAATCCAAATTTCACCCCCGGAATCTTCCGCAGCTGCTGACGGACATCATTAAAGGCAGATCGAGCATGAACAGTTTTTACAGTGAGATCTGGAAAGATGATAATTTTCATATCGCCAACTTTAAACTGCCTCACCTCCCGCGCACGCTGCAGAACCGCAGTACAGTCTGAGTGGTAATGTAACCTTGCCACAACAGCTCGTGGACGCTCCCCCGGCTTGGGCTTGGGCTGCAGCGTGCGATGTGACCTGTCAACCATAATGTCCCTGTCAGTATTAAGGACTTTCTTGAGCAATTCCGAGATAGCAAGGGTGGTACAGGGATTGTCTTCTGGAATTCCTATAATCCTTATGTTATTGCGTCGAGATCTGGCTTCCAGGTCTTCACACTTATCTTCCAATTTTGCCACAGTGGCCATGAGAGAGTCCACCTTGTCCTCCAGCACGGTGATGTCATCAGAACAGGTAGAGAGTGACTGTTCCATATCCTTCACTGTACTTTTCAGTGCAAGCATGTCCGTTTGAACCGAAACAAGACTATTCGAAAACTCCGCTTTCACAGCCTGAAGTTCACTTTTAATAGTCGATAAATCGTCACCTAGCATGGACCGTAGCTCCGAACGAAATATTTCTGCCAGTTCGTTACGTAGTGATGACAGTATTTCAACTTTTAGACGCTGAGTGTCGTCTGAAGTCATCTCGAGTCCGGTCTGCTCCTCGGCGCTAGCTGTGTCACTCTCCGCCATGGATGAACTAGCAGTAGCAGGCCGCTGTTGCGTTGTCTGTTCGTTACTGAGTTTATTGGCTCTAGTTTTCATTTTAACTTATTCAAATTAAAGAAAAGTAAACCGGGCCAACTAAACTTTATTACAGATACTCGGTAATATAAAAAAACTGTGCTTTAATATCGATTTTTAGTGAAATTCTGCAGGACCCTCCGTAAACACGCACTACTCCATATAACGCCTAACCGGAAGTCCTCTTTATAAGTACTTTTAAGTGTAATTCACACATTTACTGAATATATTATGTTTTATGTGTATACAGCAGAGGTGTGGACTCGAGTCATGTGACTTGGACTCGAGTCAGACTCGAGTCATGAATTTGATGACTTTAGACTCGACTTGACAAAATATAAAAAGACTTGCAACTCGACTTGGACTTTAACATAAATAACTCGGACTTTCACTTGGACTTGCGTCTATTGACTTGTAAAGACTTGCTACTTCCCATAAAAAGCCCAAAGATAAAAAGTATGTTAACACGGTCCGCTCTATCTCTGTTTATGTGTCTGTGCGCGTGTGTGTGACAGAGTGCATGCGCGCATTCGGCACGACATCCAATCAAAGTACCGTAGATTCTTTTGATTCGACAGTATCCAACGTGACAACAACGTGAACGCGCCAGTTCGCGAAATAATACCAAAGGTAGTTTCGTTTGGCTATAAAAAATTGGCTATATGCGCGGACCACTGAGCTTCTACGGAACGCAGTAAAGGCCAAAAAGGAAATTGTTAGCGTTTTTTAATCCCCTGACGAACTCTAGCCATCAGGATACGTTTCCCTTGTTATCTTGGACATATTTAGAATAATGAACCTCGGCTGAGTCACATGTAGGCATTAACCATGTCAGTACATGCGTTGTATTGTTTATATTTAATCACTGGTATACACTACCCAGGATTTGCTGATTTCTTTCATATGCAGTTTGGGTTTATTCAAATAATGTGACCTAGTGAATTGACATCACGCGGATAAAATGCTAATTATCTCGCATAATAATAATAATACTTATTATTATTAATATTATAATATATAATATTTAATTATAATATAATAATAATATTATTATTAATTTATATATAATAATTATTATTATTACTATTATTATTATTAATGTCTTGAGACTGTATCTGACGGGTCTCTATTTTGGCATTATGGTTTTGCTGAAAAGGCATATTTAATATGAAATATCAGACAAAATACTGACATGTTTACAGCCTACAAGTGACTCAGCCGAGGTTCATCATTCTAAATATGTCCAAGATAACAAGGGAAACACAACCTGTTGGCTGGAGTTCGTCAGGGATTAAAAAACACTAACTGTGCTTTTTATTCTTTACCGCGCTCTGTAGAATCTCAGTGGTCCGCGCATAACCCTTCGCGGGCGAGCCTTCTCCTAAATGCGCGTTCCCTGTGCCCTTTACACGGGGTTGGGGCTAAAAAAAAACGTATCCTGATGGGGGAACCAACTTCGACACAGCACCGGATTGTTTGTATACGTAGGTAGCCTACGTGAGTGTATCACACAAGGTAGGGAGCAAAGCTCTTTAATGTTATGTGAAGAAAACAACGTTATTGTTTGTATGAAGTAGCCTACTTCATTAAGATTATGTGCTACCATTTGTATTTTTATGTATCTGAGCAATGTTCTTTCATAAAAAAAGGTTTGTCAATAAATACAGATCTTACAACCATACATAATCTGTATACAATTTATTTTTCTGCTAAAAAGACTTGAAAGACTCGAAAGTCAAACCGTAGGGCTTTGGACTTGACTTGAGACTTGCTGCCTTTGACTTGGGACTTGACTCGGGACTTGCCTATCTTGACTCGGGACTTGACTCAGGACTTGAGGGCAATGAATTGAGACTTACTTGTGACTTGCCAAACAATGACTTTGTCCCACCTCTGGTATACAGTATGTGTTTGTATGTGAATATATTATATAAGTATGTGTTTGTGCGCGCGTCTCATATGTGACATTCATATAAAATGCAATTACGCATAAACTGTTCAGAACGGGCCGGGTCGTGATACCGCGACACTCCGTGTGATCGTTCGGTCACACCAGTAAAAGGTGTCAGGACCAAAGACAAAGCGCACTGAAGAAGACACAGGCAAAGCCCAAGCCAAATGCAAATTGACCTAGCGAATGCTTTAGTAACGGGCTCTAAAAAACAATGGATTATTACAGAACGTGTGAGTTGACGCCCATGCACCGATCACAAACCATTAAAATGTTGGACTTAAATTGAAATGACACACACACACACACACACACATATATATATATATATATATATATATATATATATATATATATATGTATATATATTAGTGCTGTCAAAATTAGTGCGTTAACGCATGCGATTAATTTGAAATATTTAATGCATTAAAAAAAATTAACGCAATTAACGCGGTTGCAGTTTTTTTTATTTCCTGTTGTGGCCGACGTGTGTTCAACGTGCAAAGAAGTATGGATAAGACCAAGGAAGGACTTTTAGACGGAAGGTTTCAGTATAAAACTCTGCCGGATGGTTCTGTGGATAAAACAAAAGTAATCTGTACATTTTGCAAAGCCAAATTTAAATACCAGAGAAGTAATTCGTCTTTGACATATCACTTAAAAGCAAAACACCCCACCGAAACAATCTCTACAGGGCCTCGCCAATGTAAATTGCATTGATTGTTTTGAAATTCAAATGACACAAATGGCACATACCTGTGTTTTTATTTCTGTAATAAATATGGCTTTCAAGCCAACAGTTAATTTGGAGAATATTGATGGTTTATTGCAGGTATGTTGTTTACATGAGAAAATCTGTGTTACAAGTTAAACAAAAATTCCAATAAACAATCATATTTGAATTTAAATAGTTTCATTGTCTTTACATTAATTATTTACATTTAAATATCCAAAAAGTTTCAGTCTTTTAATTGTGATTAATCGCGATTAATTGCAAAAAAAAATTGTGCGATTAATTAGTTAATTTTTTTAATCGATTGACAGCACTAATATATATATATGTATATATATATGTATATGTATATATATATGTATATATATGTATATATATATATATATATATATATATATAATATTTTATATTTATTTCATGTATATTTAAATATATATATAATAAAACAAAAACATTAAAATGTTGGACTTAATTTGAAATGACCACACACACACACACATTATATAATAATCATATATTTGTGTCTAAGTACATTTTTACATTTCTTAAATCCTCGAGGTAAACATTTGTGGTATTTAATAGCATTCACTGGTTATCAAGTTGATTTACAGGTCAATCTGCATTTGGAAATTATTCAAAATTACCAAAATCAAACATATCGAAGTACTGTAAGTAAGTAGGCATATAATAATAAATAATATTTAAATTAAATAATTAGTGTTCATTCTACAGTATAATTTGTTCATATTTACCTCATGGCAGGCGAAACACCAGTGAGCCACCAGTGCATATATATATATATATATATATATATATATATATATATATATATATATTAGTGCTGTCAATCGATTAAAAAAAATTAACTAATTAATCGCACAATTTTTTGCAATTAATCGCGATTAATCACAATTAAAAGACTGAAACTTTTTGGATATGTAAATGTAAATAATTAATGTAAACTCAAGACAATAAAACTATTTAAATTCAAATATGATTGTTTATTGGAATTTTTGTTTAACTTCTCATTTTTTTCTCATGTAAACAACATACCTGCAATAAATCATCAATATTCTCCAAATTAACTGTATTCAATTTCAATTCCAATTTACAGAAATAAAAACACAGGTATGTGCCATTTGTGTCATTTGAATTTCAAAACAATCAATGCAATTTACATTGGCGAGGCCCTGTAGAGATTGTTTCGGTGGGGTGTTTTGCTTTTAAGTGATATGTCAAAGACGAATTACTTCTGTGGTATTTAAATTCGGCTTTGCAAAATGTACAGATTACTTTTGTAAAAATTGCAACCGCGTTAATTGCGTTAAATTTTTTTAATGCGTTAAATATTTCAAATTAATCGCATGCGTTAACGCACTAATTTTGACAGCACTAATATATATATATATATATATATATACACACAGGGGTGTGAAAAACTATTTGCCCCCTTCCTGATTTCTTATTCTTTTGCATGTTTGTCACACAAAATGTTTCTGATCATCAAACACATTTAACTATTAGTCAAAGATAACACAAGTAAACACAAAATGCAGTTTTTAAATGATGGTTTTTATTATTTAGGGAGAAAAAAAATCCAAACCTACATGGCCCTGTGTGAAAAAGTAATTGCCCTCTGAACCTAATAACTGGTGGGGCACACTTAGCAGCAATAAATGCAATCAAGCGTTTGCAATAACTTGCAACGAGTCTTTTACAGCGCTCTGGAGGAATTTTGGCCCACTCATCTTTGCCGAAATTGTTGTAAATCATCTTTGAAGGTTTTCTAGCATGAACTGCCTTTTTAAGGTCATTCTTCAGCCATTCAGAGGTGGATTTACTGGTGTGTTTTGGGTCATTGTCCTGCTGCAGCACCCAAGATCGCTTCAGCTTGAGTTAACGAACAGATGGCCGGACATTCTCCTTCAGGATTTTTTGGTAGACAGTAGAATTCATGGTTCCATCTATCACAGCAAGCCTTCCAGGTCCTGAAGCAGCAAAACAACCCCAGACCATCACACTACCACCACCATATTTTACTGTTGGTATGATGTTCTTTTTCTGAAATGCTGTGTTACTTTTGCCGTTATCGATTAGTTGGGCTGGTCACGTCATTGAGGCGCGCGACCACAAGATGCACAAATACACACAGATACACAGCCGCTTGCGCAATGGAGGTTACAGGAGCGTCTGCAGAAAAAAGCGCGCGCCCCGAGTCCTCCAAGGTATGATAGCAATTTACATTAAACGCCTCTAAGAAGACGGTAACCTGCACGCTATGCAAGACCGAGCTTTCATGGCATGTCATGCACGAACACTTAAAGAGAAAACATGTTGGTGTTACGGATGGCGAAACGTCAGCAGGGTCGGTAAAAACTGTATCTCTCCATCGTGTAAAAGTTGTATAGTTTAAGTGCTTTTGTTTAAACTGTTTGCTAACTTCGGGACAGTCGCGCTAGATCTGTTCACGCGCTACTCGCTAGCATCACATTGTGCAATCACCTCATGAGCAATAGTGATAAGTTAAATGGCGCTACTTTAGATTATCTTTAATTACACGGTGCAAATAACAGTAGAATATTACATTTAGTGATTGTTGTGGTTTTCAGCGAACGCAAATAACAGTATCTTTGTGACCATTAGCTTTTTGCATTTCTACAGTTTTTTTTATAGTCCACTACAAAGTTAACTTGTAATTTACTGTGGTTTTACTTATGCATACATCATTTTATTATACAAAATTACATTATTTTAGCTGTTTATATCTTATTAACTGAATATATCAGTGTATTTTTTAAACTATAAATAAATTAAACTATAAATCATTTTTAAATATATATATACTGTGTGTGTATGTATGTATGTATGTATGTATATATATATATATATATATATATATATATATATATATATATATAAACTGTATATATTATATACTACATTTCATTTAAGGTTTAAAATGTCAAAATTAAAGATTATTAAACTCTATATGTGGCTTTTGCGTTTATTTTTATACATAAATAATACCCTGATTTCTGTTTTTTTAAATAGTTATAAGCAAAATATCAAATTTAAGAAGCGGTTAGGTTTTATCCGATTAATCGATTAATCGAAAACATATTCGCCCAACTAATCGATTATCAAAATAATCGTTAGTTGCAGCCCTAATAAAATTCTTAAATCATCGTATGGTGTCTATACTATAATTTGGTCATGTTCACCAATAGGGTAAACATTGGTGGCATTTTAATACAAATCCAACATTTTACTGGTTAGTGATTGAACGAAATAACTGTAGGCATTTTCAGTTCCTACAGATATTTGTAGCAACAGACATAAATAGCAATAGACATAAATCAAATAAATAGAGTTACTGCATTGTTTCCAGTCATCCTTAATTTACATTTTTCTCCCAATTATATGTTCACAAATACTTTGACGACATACACTTATTAATTTATCCACATACGCTTATCAAGTATCAAGAATGTGCATTTCATATGAATGTCCATGAATTTCAAATATGAGACGCGCGCACATAAAAACAATATTATTAGAATATTGACTACCATAATAATTACTAGCATGAGTTAATGCTGCTACTGATTTTATTTCATTCTGGAGACTAAAACAAAAAACTAAAAAACCAAAGATGTCAAGTAATGGATGAAATAATAATTCAATGCGTGACACAAACAGCTAAAAACATGCTTATTATTATTCTAAAAAGCCCGAAGCACTTTGTGAATATTTACTTAATATGATCAAAGTATATATACATACATACATATATTTTATATTTTGTTCATTCATGATGGCGACACATTTTTACGTTTTAAATAAGATATTCACAACATTCGCATAGTTTACACTATCAGATCGCCTACTATCAGGAAATTAAATTAATTTCAAGACCATTTAAACCAAGGCATTGCCATGTCTTTCATTGTTTTGTCCCTGAGACATTACAAAAACTACTGTAAGAAACTTTAAAAGCACGAATTTGGGCATCTCATTTCATCATTGTAAAAATACTATGAAGCACATATACACACATTCATCATAAAAGATCTATTGTAAAACAAAAGTAAATTCATGTTTGCTTCAGCATTGGAGACAATATTGTTTTAGGCTACAGTGGTTAATCAATCGGAATGTAGGTCCTACCGTCGCCGTGCTCGGCGGTACCGTTTGGCTTTGTGCGTTTGCTGGCTTTTACCATTGACTGGCGCTATATAACTACAGACTGACGCCTCATGCCTTAGTTCATTCTCTGCTGGATTAATGAGACACAGAGTTTTAGAACAGCACGTAGTAGCGGATAAAATCAAGTAAAACATTGTAGTTAAACAAATTTATAATCACAGAACTAAAATGACGATACAAATGTAGAATTTAAATTAAATTAAATCTTATTAGGATCAAATTTAAACCAAATAAATGTTAACATAGTGAGCCTTTAAATTTTATCACGTGTAATTAGAAAAGACGTAGGGTTTTGTGTCGTCTTATATCTTGTGTTCTTTAAATTTATAGTAGATTTATTAACTAAAATAAATGACCATAAAAATTATAACATTGTCAGGACGTTCTACTGCGTTAGCTGATGTTGGTCATTCAGCCCCGCTTGTGTTTTTGCGTTATTATAAGAATGAAATGCAGTAGACTGTTATGATCTGTAACGGATTCGACCCATGTTGCACGGGCGGCACCATAAAGCACGGACACGAGGCGAGGTCTTACGGGAAAAGGGTCATTTATTTAGGTAAAATGGGGAATAAAAGTGTTGAAGGAGGGAGAATGGAAAGAATGGGATAACGGTTGTGCATGTGCAGTTCCGGGGGCTGTGCCACACTGGCATGCGGGCACACAGCTGATGCTAAGTGTTGGTGCACGGAGTGGCAGAACTGAGCACGCGGAGGCAGCGCTCCTGCACGCTCCCTCGTGACGCCGCTTCTCCCGCTGTCGATGGCCGGCGCGAGTTCTCGCTGACGCAAAAACCTAACCACACTTTTCCTCTTCGGCAGCGGGGCTGCGAGGGCGGGCACGGTGCGGGAGTGAAGATGCCGCTCGCGCTGTCCTCAGCGCGGAGATCAAAGGGCGGAATTCTAGTGTCCTTGTTTAAAGCGCCTGGGCCGCGTCACATCTCCCCACTGACATGCTTTTTTTTTTTTTTATATATATATTCTCCATTACATCACGTACTTCCCAGACCTCAGACAAACCTCCGCGCCTTGCTTTTATAATGCGGAGCAAGCCCGAGATCATATTAACGTTAATTATCGCCAGCCGGCACAAATAGGCGGCTCCGTCCAATTGCTGCCTATTCAGGGAGCCTACGGAGTGAGGGAGTAGTTATAGTAGATTTGGGCGTACACCCATCACACGCGCACGCCGTGGCAGATCATAATAATTGTTCTAAACTTGTATTTCATAAGGTTTTCCGAGCGGTGGTACAGCGCAACGGGGGTCATTATTTACTATTAAACATTAAACGAATTTACAAAACTTAATGCGTGCGATTAAGCGCTGATTCTATGTAGGAAAGTAAAGAAGAGGATCCTGATGCTCAACATTCCGGAGACCAAACCCCATTTAAATTAAATTAACAAATATTGCATGTAAATAACAATAGCCCACGTTTAAAAAAGCATTTTTATTTAGATTATAAAAAAAATAATCCTGCATCTATTTAAGGTGTTCCAGCTACCACTGTTCTAAAATTCAAATTAAATCAAATCTTATTAGGATCAAATTTAAGCACAATAAATGTTAACACAGTGAGCCTTTTGATTTTATCACTTGTAATTAGAAAAAAAGCGTGTATGGATTTTTGTCATCTTATTTCTTGTGTTCTTTAAATTTATAGTAGATTTATTAACTGAAATAAATTACCATAAAATTAAAACAGTGTTAGGACGTTCTACTGCGTCAGCAGATGTCGGTCTTTCAGCCCCGCTTGTGTTTTTGCGTTATTATAAGAATGAAATGCAGTAGACTGTTATGATTTGTAACAGGTTCGACCCATGTTACTCAAACAACTCAGTTCAGGTGTAAGTAAACGGATAGAAAGTTAATGTCTGTGCTGGGGGAGGGAGGTGCTAATGATTTGGTCGGCTCTGTGTGTGTTTGTGAGAGAGAGGGGGTGTCGCGGTCGTTTTCAGTGAAACAAAGGCTCAGCTGAAAAATGTTAGGCACATCAGTCACTTAACCCCCAATAAAAGGTATTTGAGTGTTATGATAGTTGTAATATAACAGATGCGCACTGAATACTAAACCTAAACCAGGCACGGAGATTATTGAACCAAGATAGCCCCCATACCCGTTTAAAAAAATAAAAAAAAAGAATATTATTGTGTATAGACTGATTAAAAACAATGCAATTTATGCTATCATAAGGAAAATAACAAGTTCTTCCATTCCAATGATTAAAAAAGGTAACAATGTCAACTTTAGAATCTAGAATCCAGGAGATTAAAATTACACAAATTGAAATCACTGAAAGTCAGCCTCAGATTCAAGAGGTTTTTAAAGTGGGGAGAAGTGCATTTCAGTTCCTCTGAATGTATAGGTGAGAACAGCCGATTCACACCTGGGGAGGGTAAATAATTTGTATTTGAATGTTGTCTGGCATTGTAAAGCACTATAGTGACACTAAAAGAACAACCCAGGATTAATAGGAATTCTTATACTGCATAAACATTATTTAGCACAAAAAAATTCCTCGCGCTCGGGAAAACTATGCGTGCGGTTGAGCGCTGGTTAGACTATAGGAAATTAAATCGGAGGGTTTTTATTTAGACTATTAAAAAAATAACCTGCGTCTATTTTTAGGCGTGCCAGCTGCCACTTTTTAGTTAGAAGTTTTCAATACAAATCTTATAATGCCCACATGACATGACAGAATAAGGCACGGCTGGTGATGATTGGGGTTTGTTGGGTTACAGTGGATTTTACTACACGGTGTGAGTGCAATGGCCATCCGTCTGCTCGCGCTGACTCTGCTCTCCGCGGATGGCCGGACCGGCCCCTCCCACCTCTCGCTCCTTTGAAGTCCCGGGGCGCGTTCTATTTGCCCTGCTTGCATGCCGCACTTCCGCGTTGTTGCACGCGCGCTGCATACACAGCGCGTAGTAAAATCCACTGTAGCCCAACAAACCCCGAGTATTTTATAGCGCGGGGTGCAAGCCCGGGCAACGATAGCAACGATAGCTCACCAGTCATGTGTAATTCTGCGGTCCCGCTGCTTCGCATGTCTGAAGGGGAGGCCGCCTAACTAGTGAGCGAGGAGCGATATTGATTTGGGCGCATGCCGTGACAGGCTGAAAAAACTGTGTGAGATTAATGTGCAAAAACTATATAATAAATCTATATAAGACTACATGCCTTTATAAGACTCAACTTTTATTTAAGCGCACTCACAATAACGAAAAAACGTTGTGATTTTGTAAGTGTTGTAAGCTGCGCTGGTCTGTATTGTTTTTGGTGAACTTGAGCGCGTCAGAAAATGAACGCAAACGTTTTTTTAAATGGTCAGAGTCAGTCTGCTTGCTGTTTTCCCGACGTGTTTATAATCATTAGTCTACTTCTGCCGGTGCGCTCTGGAAAACGTCATGCATGCGGCTGAGCGCTGATTAAAACTATGGAGTAAATTAAAGAGGAGAATCACGATGCCGAGTCGAAGTCCTGAGCCCAAACCTGATTTAAATTAAATTAACAAATATTATAAGTAAAAAAACAATAGCCCATGTTTAGAAACCGTTTATAAATTCTTTCTGACATGAGTTGGCCCGGTGTTATGCGCAGAGCGCCGGGAGATTTCCTGAAGCTCTGAAATCACTGGGCATGTTTTCTAAATAGCCGCTATCTTTAATAACTGATGGAGGTTTTGAGCTGTATACACACGCATTCCTGCCTAAACAACTCTAAAAACTACACCTGTAACACAATAAACAGTAATATTTCAAACATTCTGCAGGCTGATATTTGGAGAAAGGAAAGAATAATGAATAAACCAGTTGTTGGGTCAAAATAACCCAACCAGGTGTTCATTTGTGAACTACATCTCATATGAGCCAACATGAGCAACCCAACAATGTGTTTAAAGTACCTGAAATAATCCAGAACTTAAATAACAATAAACCGATACAGAGATACGCTGTATAACGGTCACTGTTGTATTTACGGCAACGAGCGAAAATGTCACTTTGCGCCACCTGGCGGCCATTTTACGAATTACATTGAAATGCAACTGATTTATTTTGGCCGCTGACGTTTTTACGCGGCGGTGAGCGCGACGGTAATAACCATTCCAATTGATCAACTACTGTAACTAATTACACACAATTTTCCGTCGTACTTGGTCTGGCTTTTAAATAAAGTCCTTTCATGCGCCATCTGGCGGATATTTAGTGAAGGACAACACATTTATTTAAATTCCCAAATGTTGCTTACGGCAAATCACAGCACGCCGCGCGCTAAATTGCAGCATCTCGCGGGAAAACACGCAGTCTTAATGGCCACATCTGTAGGTAAGCATTGCCTTCTCTCCTAAAATTAAAAAGACACATTATTGGATTTATTAAAGCTACATGTGTGATCAGGTCATTGCCCTTTTCAATCAGATGAGAAAAAGGATGGATTTTGTTTTTAAGCCACAAGACAAGACAAGACAAGGCAAGACAGCAATTTGTGTGTGCTGCTAAAATGCTACTGGCAACTATAAAGATGGAATGTTTCTTGCATTTTACTTACATGCATAAGTTGATATTGTAAATAAATTAACACCTTTATGCCAACTTAAACGTGTATTTTTGCCTAACTGATTATCTGCTAAGTGCTAACAAAATGATATGAATTTCAATCAGGCTATATAGTTATTATTTTTCTCTTTTTAAAAAAGAAGTGGAAGTGCATAATTCCAGTGTGCTAATGTAGTGTTACATAGATGAATATAATGCTTGTTTCTAAATAACATATAAACCAATCAGCCATAACATTAACACATTCAATTAGTTCAATTAACTATTTAAAAGGAGTTAGCCATTTATAAGGTGTGTTTGAGTAACTATAATTTATTTACTTTGGTAGATTGCTGGACTGCTTAAAGACAATGAAAAGATCCAGTCTATCCCTGCCTCTGCTCCCAGTGAAGATGACTCTGAAATCAAGAAAATCAAGAAGGTAAGGAATATTTACAAATAGGGTTTTTGACATAAGACACACCTATAGATTAACAATTATAACACTCAAAATGGCATATTTTATTATCTATATATTATATGATAATTATACAGAATGAGATATTTAAAATGTTATATTATTTTTTAAGTTAAAAAGTAGAATTTTAACAACTGAGAAATCTGTGAAATTTTGATGGGCCCCAAATAACTACCAAGAGTGGTGAGAATTACCTGGATACTTCCCCCTGCATTGGCATACAAATGCTAAACTGTAAACAAAGTTACAATGTTAAAATGTGGCATGGTCTTTGGTATGGCCATTATTTAATTATTTGATTCAACCAATAATAAAAATACACTTATTAAATTATTTTTCCAGCAGCATAGTCAAGAGGTTGTAGAACAGTAGGGCAGGAAAATAATTTATCTCAATGACCATGACTAAGATAATTTCTACAAGGAATCATAATAATTAAACTTATACTGGGAAATACGATACTAATGGATAAAACAATAATTCATTACAATAAGTACATAATGTAAAAGTCATATGCTTGGTTTAAACAAAAAAAGAAAAAAAAAAGGAGTTGCATTCACACACAGATACATGCACTTACTACAGCTTGAGAGAAGAAAATGAGTTAAATTACATGAGCTGAGCTATAAATTCATAAACTTTAAAACAGACCAAAGCAGCAATTAAGAGAGATGGAAAAATGTTTTTTTAATCAAAAAAAGTTTGCAGCTTTGAGTAGGTTTCCTTGTTGTCTAGGTGTGTGAGGGAGATGGACTATAGGGGATGTGGTGTCGCCCTTATCGTTATGACAAGATGCAAACTGCAACAGTTCCAGTGAGGGGGGAAGCAGTGTCATGAGGAGCCATTCGAAGCACTTCATGATGACTGGTGTGAGTGCAACAGGACAGTAGTCATTGAAACAAGACACAAAAGACTTCTTCGGCACAAGGATAATGGTGGTGGCGTAGAAGCACGTCGAAACGACGACGCAGTTCAGAGAGAGGTTGAAGATGTTGGTGAGAGCATCTGCCAGCTGTTTAGCACATTTTCTGAGCACTATATTATAGATATTGTCTGGTGCAGCAACTTTACAGTACGTGGGTTGCCTCTGCCTCCCTCACATCAGCCGTGTTGAGATATAACACCTGGTTGTTGGTAGGGGTGGTTTTCCTCACTGTCTCGTCGTTCTGCGCTTCGAACAAGGTGTAGAAGCTGTTCAGCAAATCTGCAAGGTAGCCGTCACTGTCACTAGCAGGAGATATCCTGTAGTTGGTGATAGTTTGTATGCCCTGCCACATGCGTGTATGTCACCGCTGTCTCCGAAGTGGCTGTGGTTTCTTCGCATGTGTGCGCTTAGCCTCTATGATGGACTTGGACAGCCCTTGCTGTTCTTGGGGCCACCTTGTACCCCGCTCTGAAGGCAGAGTCTCAGGTCTACAGAAGTGCGCGCATCTTTAATTCACAGTTTCTGGATGGGGCGTGAGATTATGTTCCTGAAGACAGTGACTTAACACTAGAAGCGCCGAGCAGCGGTCATTTGACCGCAAGGGGGTAAAAAAATATATATATATACTTCACACTCGATCAAATTCCAGAACCCTCCTTTCATGACTTTTCCTAGTTCTGTGAGCTTAATCACCCTGTATGCTTACATTTTAAAAATCGCACCAGTAAAAGCCAGTATAAAGCTTTTTTGCTCTTATTTACGTGAAATCGCTGACAGCTGCGCGCCGTTCGAGGCGCTTCCTGCCGTTTCCAACCTGTAATTCTCATTTCTCTGAGCAGATGGCGCAAGGGATCGCGCATACTATTTATGCGTCATTCAGTGCGTATATGTAATTGTCTCAGGTTTCATTCCATATATGCAGTTTATTTTATATATATGCGTATTATAAACCTGTGAATTGTTTCACTGCTTATGGTCATGTAATAAAAGCGAGGGAAATGTGAAAGTGATGTCTGGCCACTGAATGAGAACTAAATCAAAGATTTTGGTAACTACACTGAGTGTAACATCTGCATAGTGACACTAAACAGCTGAACAACTTCACCTTTCCGTTTACCTCTGAGAAAAAAAAAAGCTGTATTTTGTTTGTTTATATTTAGAATGTTTATAAAAGTACAGGAAGTAGGCGCGGACACACACACACACACACACACACACACACCTCCCCTGAGCCCTCTGTCAACATCAAATCACCGTCGGTATGCAAATGAGTCAAGACGTCCATCATCTCTCAGGGATCCCCACCATCTCTCAGGGATCGAGGGCGGCATTCATCCAGGCTCTTTTCTGTTCTGGCACCTAGGTGGTGGAATGAACTTCCTCTAGATGTCCGTACATCAGAGACTTTGACTATCTTTAAACGACGACTCAAGACGCATCTGTTTCTCCAGTACTTGGACTAACCCCCCCCCCCCCCCCCCCCCCCGAAAAAACAAAAAAAAAAAAAAAATCAGATGTGTTGGACTAATGGTACTTAGTTATTAACCTAGTTAACCCAGTGTAAGTATGTATCCAATGTTGTAAACATTAAAGCACTTTTTGTAAGTCGCTCTGGATAAGAGCGTCTGCCAAATGCCTAAATGTAAATGTAAACGTAAGACGTAGCCTAACGTGATGTCGTGTCGGATTTCAGCGGTCACGGAGTGGAAAGACTTTGAAGCAGTTGCAGCGTTTTTTCAGTTACAACAAGCACAGCGATGAGTCCATGTTGTTTCACTGTTTATGACATAGTGACACTAAACAGCTGAACAACTTCACTTTTCCGTTTATCTCTGAGAAAAAAAAAAACGGATTTTGTTTGTTTATATTCAGAGTAACACCTTCCATCCATCTCTCATAGTCTATTGTTAGTTTTAGTGATTTGGCAGAAACTAATTATCATTAAGTACCCCAATACCATTGATCATAAGTTTCAGCTGAAACTAATTCTATACATGCAACAGAAAATGTAGACGCAAATTCCAAATGTATAAAGATGCATGCTATATATATATATATATATATATATATATATATGGGTCAATGACGTGACGCCCCCTTTTTCTGTCCGGGTTAATTTTATTTGCAAAAAAAACTAAAAAATACATAAAAATTTCTCATCTACTTGTTATACCTTCTTTACCTACTAAACCACTCTAACTTCTCCAAATTTTTACGTTTTTCATCGTTTTTCTGCTAACCGAAGTGCCAAAACACCATATGGGGCGACCGTCCGGCCTTGACTTTAGTTAGGACAACTGGTTTAAAAACACTTTAAATCAACTTAAATATATCCCTTTTCCTAGTTGGCATAACTTTAAACAAAACTATAAAGCATTTGCTCATATATTTCTATCATGATATACAAACGAATGTTGTCCGAATTATGTTGATTCTATCCATTTCATCCGTGGCGACCATCAACAAACCACAATTTTGGGACCTTTATTTTAAAAAAACATCTCAAGGATGGGATACTACATCAGCCAGACACAAGGGAAGACCCCCTGAAAACAACTGTATAGTAAATCAGTCTCTCTCATATAGTAAGAAAAAGCTGTTTTTTAACGGCTGTAATGTCGTAGTCACTTTTGGTCATCATGTGGGGCGACCACCCCAAAACTGTGAATTATAATTTTTTTCCACAAATCTATACAGTGGAACCTCGGATTACGAGTAACATGGTTTACGAGTGTTTTGCAAGACGAGCAACAATTTTTAATAATTTTTTACTTGAAAAACGAGCATTGTCTTAGTTAACGAGCACCGAGTATCATGTTTCACGCATGCGCTTCTTGTTTTAACAACGAGCGTTACGTCATCACAAGTGAGCCAACGGTTTTTCTCTCTCTTGCAGCAGAATTGTAGGTAATCGTCTCTCCTGCTGGGTGAATACACACACACGCTGTGTGTGTGTGTGTGTGAGATGTGCGTGTGCGCGCGCACACACACACACATTAACGGAGAGACCGTTTTTAAAACCGTTTAAAAATTAGCAAGGAACATCGCTAGTCACACTCGCGTGAGTGCATACTAACAGGATTACCACTGTAAAGTAAAACAACAACAACAACAACAAAAATTAAACAGCTCCTCACCTTTGAAAACAGTCGCGACAGAGAAGAGTTTGTGTGTCTATTTGGCAACCTAAAAGAAGGGGAGCTGTAAAGCCGAGACCTATCGTCTCCCCTGCTGGGTCTTAGTGCTTGCAGTGTTTTTGAGTGTGTGTGTTTGTGTCTGTGTAAGGCAGAGAGTTTGTGTGTTTGTTTGGCAACCTGAGAGAAGGGGGCCGTAAATGCGAGCGAGCCCCCCTTCATCCCCCCTCCTCTCAGGTTGCCAAATAAACACACAAACTTCTCTCTGACGCGATTGTTTTCAAAGGTGAGGAGCTGTTTAATTTGTTTTTTGTTCTTGTTGTTTTACTTACAGCAGTGATCCTGTTAGTATGCGCTCACGTGAGTGTGACTAGGAATGTTCCTTGCTAATTTTTAAATGGTTTATCCGTTAATGTGTGTGTGTGTGCGCGCGCGCGCACATTTTACACACATACACTCTGCATGCACAAACGAAAACCCTTATCTGTCGGGGTTTAATTTTACATTAAGGTAAAGTACAGGTTAATTTGTTTTATTTTTACTTTATATTTTGTATTAATTATATTTATGTATTTATTTTTTTGGGCTGTAGAACGAGTAATTTAAGTTTCCATTATTTCCTATGGGAAAATTAAATTTGGTTTACGAGTGTTTTGGAATACGAGCCCACTTCCGGAACGAATTAAGCTCGTAATCCGAGGTTCCACTGTATTTTGATGATAAATTTGATAGTGCTTTGTCACTAGAAGAAGCTAGTTTGGTTTCTGAGGCTAACCGTTAGCCTGTTATACTTGAGTAAACTTGAAAACATCATGTGGGGCGACCACTGCTAAATGTTTTAAATAATAGATATATGTCCTATATTTGTAGTTTTCATATTCTATACATCAATTATATACATAGAGTTAATTATAATTATTTGTATATTTTATCTTTTTTTTCTAAATTCAGCCATTTTCCATTCCTTTTATAGGGATAAACATTTATTTTAACTGGATAATGAAGGAGACTCTGATATTATAGAATAAACTTGTGAAATAATGGTTTTCATAAAACTTCGGATACAGATGTTACACTCAGTGTAGTTACCAAAATCTTTGATTTAGTTCTCATTCAGTGGCCACACATCACTTCCACATTTCCCTCGCTTTTATTACATGAGCATAAGCAGTGAAACAATTCGCAGGTTTATAATACACCGCGGCAAAGTGAACCTTCAAATAGAAGGTTAAAATAGAATGAACAAACTAATAAATTTTTACACATGTCGTGGCGAAAAGTTTTGAGAATGACACAAATATTAATTTTCACAAAGTTTGCTGCTAAACTGCTTTTAAATCTTTGTGTCAGTAGTTTCTGTGATGTACTGAAATATAATTTCAAGCACTTCATACGTTTCAAAGGCTTTTATCGACAATTACATGACATTTATGCAAATTTATGTAGAGAGTATTTACAGTGTTGGCCCTTCTGCAATTCGACTGGGCATGCTCTCAATCAACTTCTGGGCCAAATCCTGACTGATAGCAACCCATTCTTTCATAATCACTTCTTGGAGTTTGTCAGAATTAGTGGGTTTTTGTTAGCCTCTTGAGGATTGACCACAAGTTCTCAATGGGATTAAGATCTGGGGAGTTTCCAGGCCATGGACCCAAAATTTCAACGTTTTGGTCCCAGAGCCACTTAGTTATCACTTTTGCCTTATGGTGCTCCATCGTGCTGGAAAATGCATTGCTGGAAAACCAAACTGTTGTTGGATTGTTGGAAGAAGGTGCTGTTGGAGGGTGTTTTGGTACCATTTTTTATTAATGCCTGTGTTTTGGGCAAAATTGTGAGTGAGCCCACTCCCTTGGATGAGAAGCAACCCAACACATGAATGGTCTCAGGATGCTTTACTGTTGGCATGACACAGGACTGATGGTAGCGCTCACCTTTTCTTCTCCGGACAAGCCTTTTTCGAGATGCCCCAAACAATCGGAAAGAGGCTTCATCAGAGAATATGACTTTGGCCCAGTCCTCAGCACTCCATTCACCATACTTTTTGCAGAAGATTAATCTGTCCATAATGTTTTTTTTTTTGAGAAAAGTGGCTTTTTTGCTGCCCTTCTTGACACCAGGCCATCATCCAAAAGTCTTCGCCTTACTGTGCGTGCAGATGCGCTCACACCTGCCTGCTGCGATTCTTGAGCAAGCTCTGCACTGGTGGCACTCCGATCCCGCAGCTAAATCCTCTTTAGGAGACGATCCTGGTGCTTGCTGGACTTACTTGGATGCCCTGAAGCCTTTTTTAACAAGAAATGAACCTCTTTCCTTGAAGTTCTTGATGATCCTATAAATTATTGATTTAGGACGAATGGACGAACAATGATTTCAAGCATCACCCTCCTTTTAACATGTCAAGTCTGCCATTCTAATCCAATCAGCCTGACATAATGATCTCCAGCCTTGTGCTCGTCAACATTCTCACCTGAGTTAACAAGACGATTACTGAAATAAACAAACAGGTCCTTTGACAGCAATGAAATGCAGTGCACATGTTTTTTTGGGATTAAGTTAATTTTCATGGCAAAGAAGGACTATGCAATTCATCTGCTTACTCTCCATACCATTCTGAAATATATATGCAAATTGCTATTATAAAAACTTAAGCAGCAACTTTTCCAATTTCCAATATTTATGTAACACGACTGTACAATTCTTGCAATGCCAGAGTTTGATGCAGTAGCTTCAGTGTCTGTTCTCTAGCTTTAGTTAGTCTTTAGTTAGTCTAGCTTTTTAGTTAAAAAACATCCATTCCTGACAATCAATTCAAATCTCTTCTCTTCATGCAAACCCTTTAGAACATGGGCATGACAAGATCACATCTTTTGCTGCCCAGTGTTTGTCAGGGTGTCATCCAAAAGAACTATCATCAATATCTGGGCCCGTATTCACAAAGCTTCTTAACCCTAAAAGTTGCTCCTAATGAAATTCTTAGACAAAATGGCGGAAAGAAGAAATATTCTTGAAACACTAAGCATAAAAGTAAACACTGCTTTTCTGTCCAATATGTTTTTTTTTCTCTTTCTTCCTTCTATCTCTCTTGAATTGTTGGCTACAAACCATCCAAAAAGGCAACTTAAAAAAACTGTCCTACAATCATTGAAATTGGTAAGAGGTGAGCCATTTTGCTCCCATCAATCTGAAATGGATTATAAAAAATAAAATCAGTATAGTAAATAAATGTAAGAACTTTAATATAGTAACTACTGTATGGAAATTGTTTGCTTGAAAAGTAGACACATTTTCAGCATTTGGCTGTTTTAATTTAAGATATTTAGCCTATAACAAACTTTGCATACAGTAGTCAGTATTTATTTCTTATTGATTATTAATATTATTCCATTTCTTTATATACAAACATTATGATTTCACTGTTAATTCTATTATCATGTATTCTATTTTCAAAAGAGTGCATTTTAAAACCTTTACAGTTTTTATTTTTTATCAACCAATCACAGTCCTTGAATTGCTGCGTCATCCCTAGCAACGGGGTCAACCACACCTCTTCATTAAGATAAAGGTTTTTCTACTTTCCTTACTCAGAATTGCTCTAAGAAGTTTCCTAAATGACTTTTAGTCTTGGACTCCCAGCTAGTACTTTTAAAGCTGAGATAGGTGCTCTCTGAGAGAATTGTAAGAAGCTTTCTGAATATAAGTCCTGCTCTTTTGCCTCATTGTGGATGATTTTGAACCCAGGAAGTCTATATAATGCATCTTAAAGGCCACTTTAAATACAGATACTGTATACTGTATACCAAATACATACTATATTTGTGTACAGACAGGGGCATTTTCCAAACTTTTACTTAAAAATCACTTTGGTATTACAGCGTCTTGTCGGTTTGTTTATCAGGTCAGTTTGTTTAACCGGCATCAAAACAAGTACACTTTGCTTATTTAGTATGTTTAGGCATAAAAATCACTTAAAATATTTACATTAATCTTGAAATTTGACTTAAATAAAAATCAAATCCAGAGCTTTGACTATTAATGTTTGAGAATCCTTTGTAAAGATTGTGAATGCTACAGTAATTTTAAAATGTAAAAAATTACTGTCAGGACTTCTTTATTTAGTTGGGCCAGCGCAGGCTTTGACATCAAAGTTGATGAAATAGTGCCAACAGCATTGCCAGATTTGGTAGACATTTGTTGTAATATGAAACACTGACACATAGGCATATCTTCTTTGTGAGATCCTTTTCCTCTTACCACCTGCCAATGCACCACCTCACTTTATACTGTATGGATTAGCATCACTAGATCAGTTGAAAATCACAAAATCTTTGGGAATTTTCACTTTTAGTCATGCTTAAAAATGTGTATATTCTAAACTGAAAAGAACGAAACAAATAGTAGTAAAATAAAGTAATTGATTAACATGAAAAAAATTACCTATTGGTACATTTTGTCAAAAAAAAAAAAAGAGTTAAAGCTAGAATAAGGAAAAAAACAGCCATGAGGTTTGGGATATTAAGGCCTAATTCATTTTAACTCATAACTAAGTTTATTTAGGGTCATCTGTTAAACATACAAAAAGTATCCAGGTGGTTTTCCTCATCCTTGCAAGTGGACATATAAAATTACATGTTTAAGTTTTAAATAAGACAACAGTTTCACATGTTGATGTATTTAAAATTCTAATGGTATTAGACTTCCTTAACAACTCATTCAGGTACAGAGCTTCTTGCGTGGTTGGATGTGTCGGAGAAAGTGGAAGAACATTATCCAGGATTATATTCGTTCACCACATGCTGAAAGCATGAGAAAGAGAAACCAGGTGGTGTTTAGCATGCTGGAAGCCGAGGCGGAGTACGTCCAGCAGCTCCACATCCTGGTCAACAATTTCCTTCGACCACTCCGCATGGCTGCTAGTTCCAAGAAGCCACCCATTACACATGATGATGTCAGCAGCATTTTTCTAAACAGGTACTTGAATGGAGAACTTGCATGGGGGTTTCTATGTATAAACTGTTTATCTTTCATAAATCAATTTCCATACTTTTTACTACTAAAAATACTTTTTACTTTTAAATTAGCAGACAAATTGTTTCTTTAGGTGTCTCAATTTACTGTGTTCCTACCATAATGAGTTCCATCATGAAATAAGAGATCAAGCCGTGAAATTAATCCTCCTGTGCTAGACTAACGAGCTTGCAAAAGGTCCATTGTGGTGGGGAGTATAGTCCTGCTGTCACTCATGACCGGCTGCTCAAAACGCTCCAAGATGAGCTGAAGTCATTAAGAATTCATGCTGCACAGGTAGGATGGGAGTAACCTTAAAGTACTGTGGGGTGATTTTTTGGCTCAGGGGAATAAATTTATTCGGCAGAACATCAGCCAGCTGATCCGCACATTGGCTACCACAACTTTGTGAGTGGGGACAAAGGAATGAATTTCCTAACAGAAACAGTGTTTGATGCTTTAAATTGTGCAGGCATACAGTGGGAGCCACGTCAAACAGCCACCTGGAGCATGATGGGTCCATGACAGGACCATGCACGATCCGTGCACGGAATGTGATCCCCCGCGATGACGCAGTTAACGATCCCCCCCCATAAATGCCCCCATGCGCTTTCTAAAAGGATGGTTGCAATGCTGTATAAACCCGCCAGATGAAGAATTGACTGCTTCAGTTAACTGCAGTGTCCAAGCAGCTGGTTACAATTCAATATATAACTTATGTCAGCTTACTGTAGTTTTATAAATAAATAATGTGGTAAAAAAGAGGGAGAAAAACAATTAATAAATCAGATTTAAATTATTTAATACACAGCCCATGATGCTTATGCTATTTTTAATAAATTAATTAATAAAACTACTTATTGCAATATTTTTTCACGACATCCTTAACAATCCTTAAAGACATGGTAACACCTGTAATTTATCTATACTGGTCGTTGTAGGTACGGAATACAAGTGCGGGCTACGGTACATACTGTACAGTACATATGACTGTATATTACTGTACATACTGTAAATAGTATTTTATCTGTTTCCGTTTAACACACAGGTATATAATATTTTGCTGCAAAGTAAAGCTTAAAATGTAACTTTTGCTTGGGTTTGTTTTTGTTATATTTTTTTATGTTTTCGCTGATGTTTTTTTCTATGATAGTCAAAAATTGGCATAACAAATCGATTAATGGCGCATAATATCTGGAACAAATATCTGTCCATACGGATCAGTATGTCTTTAGTCATTTAACCAGCATAACGTTTCCCCATCAAAGATCTGATGGGACATTAATACCCCTTATTACAACTGTAAATAGATGCGGCAGCAGAAACAAATTAAATCCCCATAAACATTTACACTTAATGTATGCTGTGCATAGGGCAGCCGTACGCCATTGCCCGCCATTCACACGGCCGCGGCTATTTGACGTGGCTCCATCTGTATCTAAAGATTGGAAGTTTTCTTTCAACAGCTACACTCAATGCTGCGTGAAAATGCTATGGGAACATCTTTTTGTGTTACCGGTTGTGAAGCATGTGTGTATCAAACACGACAAATTTTGGCTATATATAACCTCGGTCAGGTGATGTCATCTAATGAAGTGCACCTGCAGGTTACAGTATAAATAGGAGTGAACCGGAAACATCCTCAGATCTTTTTGTCTTCAGGACTGCATTGTATTTGCGTGTGTGTGCAAGCGAGTTTAAAAGTGTTAACTCACCGATATGGTGGAGTTTGTTAGGAGATCCGCGTTATAGATCTCTGACATCTTTCCAGGTGGGGAAAAGCTTTCAGGCAGCGGATCAGGCTGGTGCTTCACTACACACCATGGCGGGTTTTTCAGGCTTACCAGGCTGACCTGCTAAAAGATTTGGGCACGGGCAGGGCTCTTCATGATTCCTGGGACTACGCCGAGCCACAGACCTGTCTCTTCATGCAACAAAGTAGATGGCCCGTGATCAGCTGTTTTATGTCTGCAATGGTTTCCGCCGAGAGGCACCTGTGGCTAAATCTCACAGGCATCAAGGATAAGGATTGTGCGTTCCTCCTTGATGCCCCCATCTTGCCTTCCGGCCTGTTTGGCGACGCAAATTCTTTCCCCGCCGTGCTCAAGAGTTGATACCCAGTCCTGACTAGGTCTGACTTTTGTGAGGTGTAAAGCACAGAAAGAGAGTGCACCCCCTCGTAAGACTGGGATGTGGCGCGTCATGCTTTGCAATCCGCCGCAAAGAAGTCGGACCTACGTACTTTCTTCTTCTTGAAGAAGTCCTGAGGCTAATTTGCCCAGGACCGTGGGACTTTCCCTACCAGACAGAGAGTCAGGCTACTACAGTCTGTATTTCTTGGTTACCAATTTTAGATCTTCGCGGGCTGAACCGCTATCTGAAAAAGTACAAAATATTGACTGTCAAAATGATTGTTTCTCAAATTCAACCAGAGCATATGTTTGTGACAATCGACCTGAAGGACGCATATTTGCATATAGAAATATTGCCACAACACAGAAAGTTCCTGTGGTTCGCTTTCGGGGGGGAAGCTTACCCGTATCGGGTCCTTTCATTTGGCCTAGCTCTGTCACCTGCAACCGTATTTTGAATGACCTAGACGACTGGCTGATTCTGGCTTAGTCTCCGAAGCTAGCGATTCGTCATCGGCATGTCGTCTAGCTTATCTTGATTTTTTAGGAATGAGACTCAACGCCATTAAAAGCGTTCTCTTTCCTGCTCAGAACACAACATATTTGGGTGCCACGTAGGATTTGATCGCAGTGCGGGCAAAGCTGTCTCCTGCTTGTATCGAATCCATTTCCAACACCCCAAAGGTAATCAAGCTAGGCCAGAAGGTGACTGTTCATCACTTTCAGAGATTTTAAGGTCTCATGGCAGCTGCGTCCATGGTGATACCTTTGGGCCTTCTGCACATGAGATTGTTTCAGTTGTGGCTAAAAGCCAAGGGATTTTATTTAAGGGCCAATCCCCAGATGCAAATAAGGGTTAGCCGCCAGGGCCTAGTACCCTTTCTATGTGGTTCAGACCCCGGTTTCTGACTTTAGGTCCCACTCTATCTGCATTTTGTCATTGCGAGACGCTAACGACAGACGCTTCCCTCACGGGCTGGGATGCAGTCGTGGATGGCCGTCAAGCCAAAGGGAGCTGGAGAGGCCATCATCTCGCATGGCACATCAGTTGCCTCAAAATTATGGCTCTATTTTGGCCCTGAAACACTTCCTCCAGCAGTTGAGAGGCTACCATGTCCTAGTGCGGGTGGACAATACTACGGTACTCCTGTACATAATCGCCAGGACGGACTGTGCTCTCGCTGCTTGAATAAGCTAGCACACCAGGTTCTGCCTGGAGCACAGGACGAGTTCCTGTCACTCAGGGCGATGTACATTCCAGCTAAAAGCCAGGGGATTTACTCAAGGGCCAATCCCCAAAGGCAAATAAGGGTTACGCACTTGGGGCTTCATACCCTTTTTTTGTGGTTCAGACCAGCTCAAAGGGAGCTGGAGATTAAACAATCTAGAACACCAGGTTCTGCTTTGAGCACAGGACAAGTTCCTGTCCCTCAGGGCAATTTACATTCCAGGGCATTTGAAGGTGGAAGCAGACCTGCTGTTTTGACAAGCTGTGACACATGGAGAATGGAAACCCCAACCTAAAGTAATCAGTCAAATCTGGAAGAGATTTTATGTAGCAGAGATGGATTTCTTGGCCTTGCAAGAAACAGCACAATGTCCCCCCTGCTACTTTTTAACTCCTTCAGCCCCTCTGGGTCTGGATGTGATGGCCCATACGTGGCCCAGACTACCTCTCTAATATCTCTCCTCGACGGCTCACCTTGGGTGATTCCAGTAAGGAGGGATCTTCTGTCTCAGACGCAGGGACAATATTTCATCTCCGGCCCGAGCTCTGGAACCTTCACGCCACTGGAAGAACCTATGTCCTCAATGAAATGGAGTGTATTTAAAATTTAGTGCATGGCAAAACATGTAGACCCAGTCCACTGCTGAATTGTTTTAGTGTGAGTTTCTGCAAGAAAAGTTGTCGTCAGGCTTATGCCCTAGTACTTTCAGAATAAACGTAGCCGTCATTTCAGCTTGTCATGTTCTGACTGATGGGGATTCACCCTTTAGTCGCCCGTTTATTCGTGGAGCTAAGCAACTGAGGTCACCCACTAGAGCGACGGTCCCCTTTCGGGACTTAGTGATTGTACCCGAAGGTCTGATTGACACCCCTTTCGAACCACTAGAGTCAGCGCCAGTCACCTTCTGACCCTTAAGATGTTGTTTCTTATGGTTACCTCTTTAAAGAGGATTAAAGATCTGCAGGCTTCGTCAGTCTTCCCATCCTGCCTAGACTTTGCCCCTGGGCTAGTCAAAGCTATTCTGCATCCTCACCCGAACTATCTTCCGAAAGTTCCATGCTCGACCATGCTGTCCTCAAAGCCTTCTGTCCTCCGCCTTTTACAGCTCCGGAGTAGGAAAGGCCTTACTTACTGTGTCCAGTACACGCTCTTCAGATTTATGTCCACCGCACTAGCCAGTGGCATAAGTCAGAGCAGCCTTTTTTATTCCAAATGCTGTCACATCGGGTGAGGGATGCTATTGCCCTAGCCTACAAAGGCACGTGGTCACACTTTGCCTCTAGGAATCAGGGCTCATTCGACCAGGGGGATTGCCTCATCTATTGCGCTGGCAAAAGGTGTCCCCTTGCAGCAAGTGTGATGCGGCAGGTTGGTCCTCTCTGCACACATTTGCCAGATTTTATAGTTTGAAGAGTTTTAAACCATAAAATAAGGGTTTTATAGTTAAATACTATAAAATAGTTTTATAGTTTTGTCCTTGAGTAAGTCTGAGACCTCTCTGGTTATTGGCAACACAACCTTGGGGGTCCAGGCACTTGCATTGCAGCGGCGTTGGTATTCTCACCCCCATAGCGTTTTCACGCAGCATCGAGTGTAGCTTTTGAAAGGGAAGGTCTCGGGTTACGTTGCTGTAACCCCGTTCCCTGAAAAAGCGGGAATGTTATGCTGCGCTCCAATGCCGCACTGCTTGCATGACTGGTCCTAGGTTTATGATTTACAGATTGCACCAAACGAATTTGATTAAGTCTACACCCCAATCCTGTAACGGGGTGCAATCAGTGTCAGGGGGTATTTTATCGCATAACACACACATTTAAATAAATAATTATACAAAAACACTACGTTGTGTGACTTAACTTTTAGAACTAAAAGTTTCAAAATCTATAGCTCAGGCATAATATAAGCCTTTACTGACAATTTCTGTTGTTTTCTCTTGCTGGTTTCTTCTTCTCTTGACTCGCTGATATTTGTATCGCTTCCTTTCATTTTGCAGACCGCAACAGAACGCTTCCTCAAATCAATACACAGCTAACTGTTTGCGCCTCCTTCCGCTTTTTTGGGTAACGTTAGCGCTTCTTCTTCGTTGGTGTTTACCGGCGGCTTGCATCCAAAAGCGCGTTGTGTCAGGCCAAATAAATAATTGCGCAAAAACATAACGCAAGCTTTTGAAATTAATTAAAACAATTTTTAGTAATTAAAGATCATCTTTGCTAATCGAATTACTCGAGTTACTCGAGGAATCGTTTCAGCCCTAGTATCTAAAAGCCTAATTAAAAGTATATAATTAATTATCAACTGCATGTAATGTAGTAAAATATGAATAAAACAATATTAGACACAGATATATGGTATTTACACGAGTGCACAAGTATAAAGCAAACTCAATTATTTTCTATTTCAATAAATATATGTATATTTAACTTTTTTCAGTTGTTTAAGTTATATGAAAAATAATGTGCCTACCTGCTCACTATTATTTTCTGTTCAAATTTAAAGATGTCCACACGTGTGTGCAAAACAAAGAATTGTGTATAATAAGTTAGCCTAAAACAATATTGTTTTCAATACTGCAGCAAACATGAATTTTATTTATTTATTTTTTTTTACAAAAAAATTTTCCTGATGAATGGGTCCGTGGCCCACTTATGGCAATGCCTCGGTTTGAATGATCTTACAATCTATTTAATTTCCTGAAAGTTAGCTTTCTGATAGTGTTAACTATGCGAATGTCATGATTCGTCATAAACAGCATATCTGCATTAAAATGTAAAAATGTGTCCACATTGAGCATCATCAGAAGACACAAATGAAAAAACAAACAAAAAAAATCTATATTTTTACATAAATTCTTATATGCATGTCATATAAATCGCTTCAGGTTTTTTAATAATTGTACTCATCATGCTTTTTTTGCTGTTTATGTTTGGCATAAAATAATTATTCGATCCATTATTTGACCATAAATGGCTGGAATGTAGTTATGAATTCATGACAGAAATAGGGCTGTAACAATAAACGGAAATAGGGCTGCAACGATAAAAATCAAGTACTAAAAGAGTCGGCACAAATTTAATAATCGATTCGTTGTGTCCCGCGACGCGGAGACATTTAATTATTTAAAAAAAATAATAATAATTAGTTGAGCGCGGAGCGGAGTGAACAAACTCGGTCTGGGGCACTGATGCTAGCAGAGTTCGGCGGAGCAAATAAAAAGAGAGAAAAGATACATGGCAGAGGCAGAGAACTCGAGACAGGGGTAGCTGCAGATCGGAGTAATAGGCGTGTCGAAAGGTGGGGGAGTGCCGAAAGGTTGGTGTGCCGAAAGGACTTTATAATTGGTTGCGCAAGTTGCCTGTTTCACACAAAGACGAGTATTAAACGCTATTGTCCTTTCTAATGCGTTTATGTAATGCAGCCAAAATAATCCTCTATATTAAAATTCCATTCTTTTCCTGTAAAATATCGATATTACAAATATTCTTTTCTTAACATTCTACTGTGTTGCCACGGGTTACTGACGTCATCCTCGCGCGCCCCCTACCTTTCGGCACGCCTTTTGCTCCAGCCTGCAGTTATCCCTACTTGGAAAAATCCGTAATCGGGTAATTGTCTCCCCTGCTGAGTCTTAGTGCCTGTCTTTTACTGGTATAATCAACATCCGTGCATGCGTGTACTGTTTACTATAACACTGTAAGCACGTTTGTACGCGTTAAAACATATTTTATTTTGTGTCTGTAAAATCCATTTTTTCTCTCTGCTCAAGGCCCTCCGTCTGCTCTTTGCCTGCTGTGTGTGTCTTTGTGTGCGCGTCATTGGACACCGTGCCCCACACACACACAGAGTCCCCTCCTACTTTCGCCTTCACAGACACACACACACACTCTTTTTCTCTGCTTTACACGAACACTGCTTTATCGCGATTCTTTTCAAAGGTAAAGTGCAGGATAATTTGTTTTATTTTTACTTTACAGCAGTGAATCCGTTGTTGTATTGCTCAATCGAGTGTCATTAGAGAGATTTCTTGTTTATTTTTCCGATAAAACAGTGTTTCTGTTGTGTGTGCGCGCAAGGGAGAGGGGGGAGCTTACTTTAGATTTACACACACACACACACACACACACACACAGCGCCTGCGCGCACAAATGGAAACATTTTAAAGGTAAAGTGCAGGTTAATTTGTTTTATTTTTACATAATATTTTGTATTAATTATTTTGATGTATTTCTTTTTTTGCGCTGTGGAACGAATAATTTAAGTTTCCAAGAAATAAAAAAAAACACAAACATAATCCCCCAGAAATGCAACAAACACAAATATACAGTATAGGCTACTTGCTAAATGTAGCCTCTAAAAAAATGCCTCTAATTCCAGATACTGGATGTTTATTATTCTTTTATTTCTTTGTAATGTGTGTTTGTTGAGCTGTACTAAAAGGAAACAGAGTTAGTTGTGTGTTTTGAAACCTGCGAAAATTGCAGCACTTCTGTAAACAGAGAAAACATAATATTCCTGTGCATAAATATAAAGGAATGTTTGGGCCTATACGTTATATATATATATATATATATATATATATATATATATATATATATATATATATATAATTTCACTTAGATATTACAGATTAAAACAAGGATAGAACACCTGCTGAGCTTTAGTTCATTGTGATGCAGACAAATCGCCTAGGAAAGACGATAAAAAAAAAAAAAAAATGTTTTTACAAAATCTGACTATATCTTGTAAATTAATGAAATACACTCAAGAAGTATCAAATCCAACTAGGAAGTCTGACTTAATTGCTACTGTTACATTTTGGTTTGAGAAACTTGCAACCATAAGTGTCAAAAGTGAGATGCAACTCAATGTATTAAAAGTCTAGGCTGTTTAAAGTTCTTTAATAATCAGAATGGATACACTGAAAGGGCTACAGTGTAATGGCAAAAAGAAAAAAAAAAACTTATCATTAATAAAAAATCAATAAAAGCCACTACTTGAAACACTACTACCCCTACAGGTAATGAACGTCTTCCTGAGGATTGATTCCTTTTCTTAAGATATGCATTCTTAATGGTCACATCTGGCACGGTGGTGTAGTGGTTAGCACTGTTGCCTTGCACCTCCAGGGTCCAGGTTAGTTTCCCGGCCAGGCTTGATTTCCGTCTTTGTGTGCATAGAGTTTGCATGTTCTCCCTGTGCTTGGTGGGTTTCCTCTCAAGTACAAAGTGCCCATAGTGTGTGTATGTGTGTGCCCTGCGATGAATTGGCACCCTGTCCAGGGTCTACCCCGCCTCGTGCCCTAATTCAATTCAATTCAATTTTATTTGTATAGCGCTTTTAGCAATTTTCATTGCCGCAAAGCAGCTTTACACAGTCAAAAGAATTATTTAAGTTTGTATGAAATGTGAATTTGTATGAATCAAAATGGTCAGTTTGTCCCTGGTGAGCAAGCCGAGGGCGACAGCCTCCTGGGATAGGCTCCAGCTCCCAGTGGAACTGAAAACAAGATTAAGCGATATAAAAGATGAGTAAGTGAGAGTGAGTGAGTGTCTTTAAATGTAACATTTATTAAATAATAACAATAAACAGATATACACAGAGATAGGCTATGTAACAGTTTATTCTTTGTACAAATAAAATTGTCAGCTAATGACCTTCTCGTCCGTCTAAACAACATTTAACCAATGTTTTTTTTTATTATTATTATTCATTAATGTACAGTAAATGTCAATAGCTTTGGTTCAGATTTTTTTATGTTTGTTGTATAAAGTACTCTGATGTGGAAATTACCATCACTATAGTATTACTTCGATGCAACATATGACTTTATGACTTAAGCTCTGATTATTTTGGGAAGTCAAAAGCAATATTGAAGAGGAGAAGAGGAGTGGGTAGGAGGGGCGAGCTGTAAAATAAATAAATAATAAATAATTGATTAAGGTGATGTGCCTATTCACAGCTGCCCTCAGCTGACATAAAGCCACTTTTTGGAGCTCCTCCACAGGACTGGAAATTTTTTCTGCCCTAATCTTGGTTCGGTACTTACCATTGGCCTCTTGAATCCTTACTTTAAGTTTTTTCTAGACTCATGTAATTTCATCACTGCCCCAATTCTGTAGGCCCTCTTCTTCCGGTTTAAGAAAGAGTAAGAAAACATCTATATTCAAATATCATCTTATATTTGTAATCTTAATCCAAAATGTATTTCATTTTTAGTGCAAAGTATATTCTCTATATTGGCCATGCTATTCCAATTTTTTTGTGTGTGTGTGTGTAGACCTACTGTAAGAGGCAGCCATTTAAAGTGGTGTCATAAAATGTATAACTGTTTAATATTTACCTACGAGAGTCTACTAGTATACTGTTCCTTCTGTTTACAGTACCTATCCAAAAATAATGTAAATTCCTTGTTTTGCTTTTGTATTCGCAGTGAAACCATCATGTTTTTACATCAGATATTTTATCAAGGACTAAAAGCAAGAATAGCAAGCTGGCCTACATTAGTACTGGGTGAGTGCTTTGATATCAATTATATTGTCAACCAAAGAGGTAATTAAATAACAGCTAAATTATAACCAGTTATTATCTGTTCTTTTATTATCTTTGTCAACCAGCTGACCTCTTTGACATTCTTCTGCCCATGCTGAACATCTACCAGGAGTTTGTTCGCAATCATCAGTACAGCCTACAGATTCTCGCACACTGCAAACAAAACCGTGATTTTGACAAGCTGCTTAAGCAGTATGAGTCCAAGCCTGACTGTGAGGAGCGCACTCTGGAGACCTTTCTCACTTATCCAATGTTCCAGGTGACCATTTTCTTTTTTAACAGTTTTTTTCCTCTCCTTTTCTCATTATAAGCTTAATCAAAGCTATGACCCTAAATATTTGACAAAAATATTTTTCTTATTCTTCTTATAATTAGTAGTAGCACAAATAACACACCTGTTGTTGCAAATGGGCTGTTCCAGAGATTTTAATTGTGAATCACTGGAATTTTTACACATAACACAACAATCTGTAGTGTTTAATATGGAAAAAAAACATTGACTTATTGAAAATGCCTAGATCTAACAGGACCTTGCTCATAATTGGTAAATACCCAATTTTGTATTATCATGGTAGGGCGCGAGATAAACAGGATTGCTAAGATACACATAATCGTGCTATTAAGTGTGTGATAATAAATTCACCTTAAAAAATGTTTTGTGCATGTTGAAATGCCTTTCTGCTAACCACAGAGGTATAATATAAGAGTCATTATAAGAGTGATTATTGTTTTTTTTTTTATAATCACTCTTATATCATACCTCTGGGTGATTCCATCTCAAATCAACCAGTGGGTTCCACCACATGATCACAGATTTTGCTGATTTTTTCACCAATTGTTGATATTGCCATGAAAATAAAAAACCCCAATTTTTTTGTCCCAACTCCCACTCGTTAAAAAATGGCAGCCATCTCAATTTTTGGCCTTCAAAGTGCTTTTAGACATGCCACGCCCCTTTTTGAAATCCTCTTTTCCTTGATAACTCGCTTGCTTTATGTCATATGGAGTTTTTATGTAGATTCAGATTCTGCAATCGGAATTTGGCTATCTGCTGTGGTTATGGAGATATTTCTGAAAAAACGTTTTTTGGGGGTACCCCTTTTCGACCCCCCAGAACCCAAGGTCTGTATGTATATATGTTACTCAAAAAAATAGGGGTTACTTCACATCACCTTATCTTGAAAATAAATAAAAACCAGGGGTGTGTTATGCCCCTCATCTCCATATGACATAAAGCAAGCGAGTTATCAAGGAAAAGAGGATTTCAAAAAGGGGCGTGGCATGTCTAAAAGCACTTTGAGGCCAAAAATTGAGATGGCTGCCATTTTTTAACGAGTGGGAGTTGGGACAAAAAAATTGGGTTTTTTTATTTTCATGGCAAGATCAACAATTGGTGAAAAAATCAGCAAAATCTGAGAGGTGATGGTGGAAAATTTCTCTTTCATTGGTTGATTTGAGATGGAATTACTCTTCTGTAGTTAGCAGAAAGGCATTTCAACATGTACAAAACATAATTTTTTAAGGTGAATGAAACATCAGACAGCCATACTGGGTTCCACTCCTGTCCATTAAGATCAGGAATCTAAAGCTATAATAAGCACAGGCTTATTATTACTGGACTGTTTCAGTGAAGCTCTTGGCTTAATTTTATGCACTCTGCCACTGTAATGTAGGGTTTCAGCTCTGGGTCGGAGGTGAATCGAATCTTTAACAATTCGGGTTAATTTGATTAACTGATTTACAATTTATAGCATATACGTTCTATACTATCCGTTCACCGTATAGCATGATTAAGCGTATCTTACCAATCTTGTTTATCCCGCAGCCTACAGTAATAATACAAATTGGGTATTTACCAATTATGAGCAAGGTAACGTAAGATCTAGGCAAATGTTTGGACTTTAAAATACAGTACATGACAAAGACAAGAGTTCTTTAAAAGGAAACAAGAATTTATTGAGCTAATCTATGATACATGAAACTACACTACTTACAGATAGAGCCGCAACCGTGTGAATGGTGTGCGAATGGTGTACGGCTGCCCTATGCACGCCGTAGCCCCCTCTCCTTTTCCTTCAAATAAGGCGTGTCAAGATTTCACAATAAACACGCCCATTCAAGCCCTATTTATGCATTTACCTGGTTCCATCACTAGATGGCACTTCGTTTTCAAGGACACGTTAACACAAGCCAGCAATTTAGCTGCGCTGAGTTGCAATCACGTGATTTTAACAACCCACCCCCGCCGAACTGACGCTACCAAACTGCACTAGAGATGAAGATGGCAGCTTAATGGACTATTCGCGGTAAGTGGTGTTTTAATTTATAAAATTTGTTTGGGATTAGTTTACAGTTTATTTTCCAGTTTAGTTTTTTATTGGCCGTTTTGAAAATCACTGGCAACACCAGCAGCGTGCGATGTAACTTTAGATAACTTAATGATCTGTTTACCAAGTCTGGAGTTAACATTACAGCTTACTGTCAGTGTCACAAACTTACAATATCACTCCTCTTTAACGTAAAAAGACACTAAAGCTTGAAAATACTATTAATGTCCCTATTACAAAAGCTGCACTACCGGATAAGGAGTGTTTGTGCTATATAAAAATGCCTTTAGAATCTGACTGCGTGTTGTCTGGATAAATTTAGCATTTATTTATTCTTTGGGTTAGAGTTAATCTGCAGGTTATATCTGTGAATATAATGTGATGCAGTTCATGAAGGACACAAGCTGAGGATAGATGTACAGGAGCTAGCGAGCCAAACACTCATAACCGGGTTTATATTTTTCTCAATTTGGCCGTGACTTTGCACGGTAGTGCGAGCGCTTAGTTACCGAGCTGGATAAAAACTTTGAGGTGTTTATCAGTTAAGGAGTGGGGGGAGGTGTGCGTGTGTGGGGCTTCAGTACTCGGGAAGTTATAGTTTGGCTTCAGAGATTAAATAATATATGTGAGTGTTATATCGCTTAACTTATTTGTATGAAAAGCACATTAAGTACATTTTCGGTTAATTTAATGCAGACGATACTACAGACAGACAGTGGTTAATGTTAACAAAGTTCACTGGTTAAAGTTAGCACAGGCAGTTTATTTACATTCCAGAATTACCCAAAACAGTATTTTAGACACTGTGGTGTAGGTTTCCTAATATCTTTTATAGATAAAATCTGTAAAGTTTATTTATCTTTGTCTTCAAAAAATTCTCCTGTTGTCTTTAATCAGAGCTCCACTGTGGAGGATTGGGGGGTCAGACGGATGACGTTTGGCCTTTTAGAGCTACTGAAGGAGCCCGAACAAGCTGTTAAGGGAGCTGTAGGAGGGATGATGTCACAGTGCAACAGCTTTAGAATAATGTTTGGTCAGGTCTGCTGTATATTCTGAACATAGAATTGCAAAACGTCTGATACTTTAGGGGGGAAACAAAGAATTAAACAGTTCCATCTTTAATATTTTCAAAAAATTATATTTTAATATAAAAGAATCAGATAGAGACTGATATGCAGCTGGTGTTATCTGGGTATTTTAATGACCTTTAAGCAAAAATTAAACATGCATTCACCTGTTTTATACAAATGACTGTTTTACCTTTGACTAGTTTTGGAAGAATAAATGTTATTTTTAAAGTCATGTGTGCGTGTTTTAATAGTTGGGGGATTGTTTGGTTATTTAAAAATACATTTACTTGAACCAACAACTTCAATGTGCAAAAAATGGGAACCGATGTTGTTTTAAATATTCAAAGAGTTGGGCTAATAATAATGATAATAATCATTATTATTATTGATAATAATAATATTATTACTGGTTATTACAAATGAAAACAACAGTTAAACCCTTGATCATTTGTATCTGTGCTAGTTTGTGTTTGTGAATGTAACCCATAATCATTTTTTCTCAGTATAAAATGTTTTGGGGGTTTTAAGAACTCCATCAAAAGAGCAAAGACAAAACTTAGAAGGAGTGGAAGGTAAGAAACCTCAGTGGAGAATACTGACTATGACATAATGCTAATTGCTCTGTGTGTGTGTGTGTGTGTGTGTGTGTGTGTGTGTGTGTGTTTTGGCAGGGGCAGGGGGAGGGGTACTTTAGACTTACTTGTCTGTGCGCAAATGTTTGTGTTAAACCAACAGACTTTGCATGACAGGCTGGGGGAAAACATGAACACGTGGGTAAAGTGACAGCGTGGAGAAAAAAAAAAGAAATACGAGGCAGACAGGGCATAAATCATGATCGTGGACGATCAAAATTACTGCACAATCCACTTTTTCAGAATAATCGTTGTATCGCCATATATAGTGCACAACAGGTTGTATCCTTAGCAGTTCGATAGGCGGCGCCAGGTTAACATTCTCGTATATGTTGCTCGTAAATTCAGTGAGATAAAGTGACAATGGAGGGAACACGGAGGAGTTGGTTCCTAAAAAAAATGCAACTTCTGTAATATGGAAATGTTTCGGATTTTTGCAAATAGAAACAGCGCAAACAACAGTTATTTGCAAATGTTGCAATGATAAGATTCGCACGACGGATAGCAACACAACGAATCTTTTTAACCACTTCAAGAGAAAGCACCCGAAAGAATATGCAGAGAGTCAAATTTTAAAAGGACCCCACGCGAGTACATCATCGGGTACAACCAAGCAGCCAGAAACAACAAGGCTTAAACAAACAACTCTAACAAAAGAAACATATCAGAAAGGAACTCCGTATGAGAGAACGAGCAAGCGCTGGAAAGACCTAACTGATGCCTGACCAAGGACATGATTCCTATAAAGACTGTGGAAAATGAGGGCTTTAAAAGACTGTTCAAAGTTGTAGATCCACGTTACGAAATACCCAGTCACAAATATTTTTCCTCCACTGCCATTCCACAGCTTTATTCAGAGTGCCGCAGCAAGATTCAAAATAAAATTCAAAACGTTTAGTTTTTTGCTACAATAGCAGATTTATGGTCTAGCTGTATGTCAGAGCCGTATTTAAGTCTGACGATTCACTTTATTCATGAGTGAAAGTTGTGCAGTGCGTGTCTAGAAACAACATATTTTCCACAAGACCACACAGGCGAGCTCATAGCGCAAGGTCTTAGGGACGCGCTTGAATGTTGGGGACTGAAAGAAGCACACATGACCTGTATGACGACAGATAGTGGGGCCAATATGGTGAAGGTATTGGAGCTGAACAGCTGGACTCGTCTGCAGTGTTTTGGGCACAGACTCCACCTAGCCATCGGTAAGTGCAACTAAAAATAATAATGGTCTCCGATATTCAAGTGATTATATTCAACTTTTATAATAAATCATTGCAAATTACATTGGGAACTTTGAACATAGTAAAATCATGAGATTAGTTTGCTATAATAATTGCACTGGTATGAGTAAATGTTTTGTAAATGTAATGTTATATATACATTTAAACATTTTATATACATTTTTACATTGTGTTGTGCATTAGGTTAAATCTAATTGATACATTGTTTTTTTTTTTTTTTTTTTTAGAAAAAAGTGCCAAAGACCCTCGTGTTGAACGTGCAACATCGGTCTGCAAGAAAGTTGTCAGCACATTCTCCTTCAGCTGGAAGAAAAAGAGGGAACTAAGTAATGCTCAAGCTGAGCTAAAGCTACCTCAACAGAAGCTCATCACTGAGTCCCCAACACGATGGGGTTCGAGGCTCAGCATGATTGAGCGAGTGCTTGACCAGGAAAAGGCGATTTCCTAAAGGCAGACAAGAAGGCAGGGCATTTGGTCCCATCATGGCAAGATATTGACGTGATGGAGTCTGTGAAAAAAGCACTGAGTCCACTGAGAGACTTTACTGATGCACTCTCAGGTGAGGACTATGTGAGTGTATCTTATGTCAAGCCAGTGCTTCACATGTTGAAAGTCAACATTTTGAGCCTGAATGATGAAGACACTGAACTAACAAAAACAATGAAGACAACCATTCTCAATTACCTCACTGACAAATATCAGGACCCCACCACTGATGACCTGCTGGATATGGCTTCGCTTTTTGATCCCAGATTCAAAACACAATTCATTGCCAAAGACAAGGTAGAGGGAATACAAACCAGAGCTGTGGCTGAGCTGGAGTCTTTGATGAACATGCACATACAGTATCCAAAATCAGATCAGCAGCCTACATCTAGTAGCTCAGCCTCCACATTACAAATCCTTGATGAGGATCAGACACCACCCAAGAAAGCAAAGAAATCACTTTCCAGCTTGTTAAAAGCCTTAGGTGTTGCAAGTGCATCTGCAACCACATCAGTTTCCTCATCTGTGAAAGAGGCAATAGAAGGAGAATTGAAGGGATACTTGTCCACGCCAAATGCAGAAAGTGAGGTGGATCCGCTGGAATGGTGGAAAGTCCATGAGGCAAACTTTCCAAGAATTAGCCAGCTTGCTAGAAAGTATCTCTGCATTCCAGCCACAAGTGCTCCCTCGGAAAGGGCTTTTAGCACTGGTGGCAATATAGTCACCTGCCAAAGGGCATCTCTTAAGCCTGAGAAAGTGAATCAGCTGGTCTTCCTTTCTAAGAATTTGTGATTGTGATTTGTCATACTTTGTAAGCTTTAGAAATGTATATGTTCCAAAGCAGGTAAGTTTACAAGACTCAGGAATGAGGTCAGGAAATATTTTTGTATCTTTATTTAATTTTTTCGTTCTGAAACATGTTGCACAAAAATCTATGGTACTTGACAGAGTACAAAAGGTAGTTTACAGATTGTATGTTTATTTTTCTTTTCTAAGCCAATGTTTATTTTGGGAGTTATACTAAAGTCTGTGCACTTGCATTGACAGTTAATATTTTTATTTAATCTTTATTTAACTTTGTAAAAAAAAATAATAAATAATAAGCCATTTACAGTTTTGAAGGTGTTGCTGAGGATCTATGTCTAATAAGCTATCTAATTTGTTAGACTTGTTAAACTAAGATTTGTTAAACAAATGTTCATTTTGATGGTACAGTAATTGTAATGCAAGTCTTGTTAAATGTTCTTTCTTTGCAGAATAGCACTTGCATTAAATCTTCATTTGATTAAAATATTCTTAAACATACATGGTAAGAGTATATTTTTATATGGTGACATTAGTTTGGTTGTATTGTACCTTTGTAATTTGCAAAATAGTCTTTAAAAACAACTTGAAAAAAGAATCTAGATAAAAATCGTGAATCGTGATTTCCCCAGAAAAAATCGTGATATGATATTTTTCCCATATCGCCCACCCCTACCCCCCTTTATAAACGCCTCTGGGCGTTAGAGCGCAGAGCCTCAGGGTAACGTTTATAAAAGTCAAAAATTAACTTGGGGTCTAGGACAAACTTGGCAGGGATCCAGCTTCTCTCCTCAGGTCCACCACCAGGAACCGAATGCCTCTACCTCGCAGCAAGCTTTCAACAGTCGGCGGACGGTGTAGGCTTTACTGCCGTCAATGATACGGGGAGGAGGTAGAGGGTGGGTGGGTGTTCTTAATGGGCATGAGGCGAGACGGCGCAGCTGGGACACGTGGAATGTAGGGTTAATTTGCCGCATAGTTGAGTGGAGCAAGTGTTAAACAGCGCAGCGGTTGACTATCTTGGTGATGGTGAAGGGGCCGAGATAACGAGGGTAAAGCTTGCGGCAGGTGGTCTTTAGGGGGATATTTCCGGACGGAAGTTTTGGTAGGGGGATAAAGTGAGCAGCTTTAGAGAACCGATCAACCACGGTCATAATGCAGGTGTGGCCGGCGGAGGGGGGTAACCCAGTGACGAAGTCCAGGGCAATGTTGGACCAGGGGCGATGAGGGATGGGCAGAGGTCTGAGGAGGCCAGCTGGGGCCGTGTTGTTATGCTTGGATCTTATGCAGATATTGCACACCGAAACAAAGCTAGAGACGTCCTCCTTGAGGGTGGGCCACCAAAACCGCTGCTGGGCTAGTGCCAGGGTTTTGGCGGAGCCTGGGTGGCACGAGAGTTTAGAGCTGTGGGCCCACTCCAGGACTTGAGAGCACAGAGCGAGGGGAACGAAGAGATGGTTAGGGGGCACGTTGCTTGGGCTTAGTTCATGAGATGGGGCTTGCTTGACACTGGTTTCGATGTCGAGCTCGGCCACGGCGAGTAGGCAGGGGGGTGGCAAAATAGTTTCACCTGCGGCAGGGTCTTGGGTGGTCATAAATAGTCTCGAAAGGCCGTCCGGCTTGGTGTTCTTAGACCCTGGAGAGGGAAAAGTTGAACCTTGCGAAGAAGAGGGACCACCGGGCCTGGCGAGAATTGAGCCTCTTGGCGCTCCGTAGATACTCGAGGTCCAAACTAGGAATGGGACCTCCGTTCCCTCTAGCCAGTGTCTCCATTCCTCCAGGGCTAACTTGATGGCTAAGAGTTCACGGTCTCTGATGCCGTAATTACTTTCAGCGGGAGTTAGGCGGTGGGAGAAGAAGGAGCAGGGGTGCAGCTTTTTATCCAGGTTGGATCTTTGTGAGAGGATGCCTCCTACTCCAGTGCTGGAGGCGTTGACCTCCACGATGAACTGACGTGACGGGTCTGGGATGGTGAGGATAGGAGCGGAGGTGAACCGCTTCTTAAGCTCGCTGAAGGCCTTCTCAGATTCCGGGTTCCAGCAGAAATGGGTCGTGAGGGCTGTTAGAGGGGCGGCGATGGAGCTGTAGCCTCGGATAAACCGTCGATAAAAGTTAGCAAAGCCTAACAACCTTTGAAGTTCTTGCCCTGAGGTAGGGGTGGGCCACCTAGTGACAGCTTGGAGCTTGGCAGGTTCCATCTCGATGCCTTTGGGGCTGATGGTGAACCCGAGGAACGTGGTAGACGTGGTGTGAAACTCGCACTTCTCAGCCTTGATGAATAAGTTATTCTCCAGCAGCCTCTGCAGCACCTGCCTGACGCGATGTTGGTGTTCTTCTGGGTTCTGAGAGAAGATCAGGATATCATCCAGAAAGACAAATACAAAGGAATTGAGGAAATCCCTGAGAACGTCATTAAGGCCTGAAAGACCCCGGGGGCATTAGTAAGTCCAAAGGGGACCACCAGATATTCATAATGTCCAGTTGGCGTATTGAAGGCTGTTTTCCATTCATCCCCTCCCCGAATGCGGACAAGGTGATAGGCATTGCGCAGATCGAGCTTGGTGAAGATGCTGGCCCCCTGAAGAAGTTCAAAGGCGGTAGACATTAGGGGAAGGGGGTACCGGTTCTTTATTGTGATGTCGTTGAGGCCCCTATAATCAATGCACGGTCGAAGGGAACCATCTTTCTTGCCTACAAAGAAGAATCCAGCTCCTGCCGGAGAAGAAGAAGGGCGGATGATTCCTGCAGCAAGGGATTCCGTGATGTACTGATCCATGGCTTGGCGTTCCTTGGGTGACAGAGAGTAAAGACGGCCCTTGGGGGGGGAGGGTACCTGGGAGTAGGTCAATGGCGCAGTCGTATGGTCGGTGGGGGGGAAGAGAGACCGCACGTGATTTGCTAAACACAGTCCTGGGGTCCTGGGGGACACGGGTCCGGTGGCTCTTCTGTGGGAACGGGGTCAAGGCATGGCGTGGTGGCGGCGCGTAAACATGACGTGGAACAAGATGGGCTCCAGGCTACGATCGAGTTCCTGACCCAATCAATGTGCGGGTTGTGTTGGGTTAACCAGGGGAGGCCTAGGACGACCGTGGCATGTGACCCCTCCATGATGAACAGCGACGTCTGTTCCAAGTGGTTGCCGGAGACCCTTAGACCAATGAGAGGGGTTCTGTGGGTGATAGATGGGAGCGGACTCCCGTCGAGGGCCTGGACCTTAAGGTGGTTCTCCAAGGGCAGCGCAGTAATACCCAGGGTTTTGGCCGAAGCCGCATTCAGCAGGTTGCGATCCGAACCCGAGTCAACCAGTGCCTGCACAAGGTGGGTCTGTTGCTCATGGATGAGAAGGATGGGAAGCAGATGACGTTGCTCTGGGAGCCTCCTTGGAGTCCTTCTTTCTAGTGCTCCCAGCTGAACTAGAGGGCGCCCCCTTTTGCTGGACAGTTCTTGAGCAGGTGTCCTGGTTTTCCACAGTAAAAGCAGGCCCCTTCCACTCGGCGGCAGAGTCCTGGGTGGAGAAAACCAGGCCGGCCTACGAAGACGGAGGTGTGCATCTACTCGGCCGGCCAGATCCATAAGCTCTTGGAGAGACGCGGGGAGCTCTCGTGAAATTAGCTCATCTTGGAGCATCTCTGTCAGACCCTCCATGAAGACGTCGCATAGCGTTCGGTTGTTCCAACCGCTGAAGAGGGCCAGGGTCTGGAACTCAATGGCATAATCATAGGCCGAGCGGGAGCCTTGGCGGAGTTTCAACAGTCTTCGGCCCGCCTCTCTGCCGTGGCATGAGCGGTCGAACACCCTCTTCATTTCTCTGGCGAAGTCCTCGTAATTGGAACAGCAGGGGTCGTGGGCATCCCAAAGCGCGGTGCTCCATTCCCGGGCACGTTCTGACAGGAGCGTGTTGGCGTAGGCCACCTTGGATCGTTCGGTTGGAAACGCTCAAAGATCAGGGAACACTAAGATAGGAAGAAGCGGCAGGTGCCTGGATCTCCCTCGTAGGTGGGAGGGGCGGGGAGGCGTGGCTCCTGCTGCACGTTGGGGTTTGCTCCTTGCGGTAGGGAGAGTTGGAGCCTCTGGAGCTGGGACGTGACGTCAGCGAGAGACTGCTTTGTGCTGAGCAGTTCCTGTTGATGAGTTCCAAGCAGAGCACCTTGACTCTCCAATGCCGCTCTCACATGGTCAGAAGCCGCTGGATCCATAGCTGGCTGGATTATTCTGTCACGGGCGAAGGGCAGAAAGATATGAATCCAAGCGCGGATAATGACTGTATCGAGATGTGGGGACGTGGTCGGAAGCGTAAGCGAGGGTCGAATGCCGTGAGTCCGTCAGCGAAGAGTTAAAAACAAAAACACGAAGCGAGAACCGTAGTCAAAAGAAAAGCGCGAGGTCAAAACCGGGAAGACAGGCAGCGGGGCAAAGCGAAACCAAAAGGACGAGAGACAGGAGTCGAAAATCAAAGGGGAAAGCGTGAGTCGAAACCGGGAGATCAAAAGGCAGGCGAACAATCAAAATCAGCAGGCAAAAAATCAATAACGAGAAAAAACAAAACAAGGTCGTAACGTGCAAGACAATGAAAGAAAACGCGAGAGAATCGAGGTATAAATACACACAATAATCCAGCGATCTGAGCAGCGCGCAGCGCGTGCTTAAATCACTGGAATAATCAGCGGAGGAGATGAGAAACAGGTGTGTAGACGGGGCGGAAACGGGGGTGTGGGAAAGGATGCCTGACAGGCTGGGGGAAAACATGGGCACGTGGGTAAAGTGACAGCGTGGAGTAAAAAAAAGAAATACGAGGCAGACAGGGCATAAATCATGACAAAATCGTTGATTAAACCTATGAACACAGCTGTTCAGCATCAGTCCTAAACACAAGCGCAGGGTCTGTTTTTGTCCTTAATTAAAAGACACCAATATGTTAATAATTTCCACAATGATAACATGTTTATGTTTATTGTTTATTTTGCGGGAAAAGGTAATAAGCAATATTTAAAATAAAACAAACCAGGAAGTAAGTGTTTCATACATTAAAGTGCTGTGTATAACCAAGTGCCCCAACAAACATAGCAACAGTGTAGAGAGTGTGTGCGCTGTGGGGGATTGGAAGGTGAATGAGGATAATCATTTACAAGACAAAAGACGTTCAGAGGTGTATTATGTCCTAAAACGCCCCCCCACCCCGCCACGGATTGTCCCCCATTATACAATCGCCGCCCCTTTTAATTTAAACGCGTTAGCGAGTGTTTTTCTTTCCCTACGCTCGGTTTTGTGAACACAGTGGCGTTCAGTAACACGATGGAACCATATGCCTAAACAGCAGCAGCAACAACCATTATGATCGCACTTGGTTGAATTTATATTGCTTAAATATTTCGCAGCTCTGTCCTCACGTGTTTATTTACTTCCTTTTCGCATTGCACGTATAATGCACTCTAAAATCGACACTATCAAACTTGGAAATGATATAACATCCAATCAAACATCACGTTATTAAAAGTAACAAATTTGTCACTACTCTTCTCTTATGCAGCATGGGTAAAAATATAATAAAAATTACACCAAAGTGCTGCAGGTTTGGTGGTTGTGAGCTTTTTCTAATCAGAGTTAGACGGGGGGCATTTTGTGGACGTTACAGAGTATATAATTTGTTGTGTCAACTGTTTACAGCGTTGGCTGATTTTGTGATTGAGACCCATGGGTTACATTGAAATATTTTTATTAGTAGTAGTCAGCCAGGCTTTAGTAACCCTGGATAAATCACAATATAAGCCCTCTCTCGCGCACGCGCTCTCTCTCACTCTCTCTCTCACACACACACGTACACACACAAACAAATAACACATGAAGTCACGTAAAACCAAATGAAACTATGGCAAAAATATATAAGCAGTGAAAAATACAGTAGTATTCTGTAGGTGATTCCTGTCCTGAGAACAGGCACTAACCCTCTGGAACTGTTTAGTTCTGTTAGTATTGTTTTCAGGTGTGAATGTTTATGGGGATTTAATCTGTCTCTGCTGCCGCATGTATTCACCGTAGTGATAAGTGATTAATGCCCCATCAGATCTTTGATGGAGGGACGTTATGCTGGTTAAATGACTAAAGACATACTGATCAGATATTTGTTCCAGATATTATGCGCCATTAATCGATTTGTTATGCCAATTTTTGACTATCAACAAAAAAAGCATCAGCGAAAACACCAAAAATATAACAAAAACAAACCCAAGCAAAAGTTAAATTTTAAGCTTTACTTTGCAGCAAAATATTATCCACCAGTGTATTAAACGGAAATAGGTAAAATACATCGTAATGTAAAACACTGTGCATAGCCCGCATTTGTATTCCGTACCTACAACGACTGGTATAGATAAATTACAGATGTTACTGTGTCTTTAAGTATTATTAAGTATGTCGTGAAAAATATTGCAATAAGTAGTTTTATTATTTAATTAATTAAAAATAGCGTAAGAATAATGGGTTGTGTATTGAGTGATATAAATCTGTTTTATTAATCGTTTTTTTCCGCTTTTTTACCACATCATCTATTTATGAAACTATGTTGACGTAAATGATGTTATATATATTAAATATAGTAACCGGCTGCTTGGACACTGCAGTTAACTGAAGTAGTCAATGCTCCATCTGGCGGAATTATAGAGCATTGCAACCATCTTTTTAGAAAGCGCATGGGGGCGTTTATGGGGCGGGGCATCGTTAACTACGTCATCGCGGGGGATCACATTCCGTGCACGGATCGATCATGGTCCTATCACGTTCCTGTCATGGACCTGTCATGCTCCAGGCGGCTGTTTGACGTGGCTCCCACTGTACACACACACACACACACACACACACCCCTACACACAAACAGTTCAGAGGGTGAAAGTTAATGGAGTTCTTCTAGTACTGTTTACTAGATCTGAGAAAGTCACAAGAGCAGATCCTTGGGTTTAATCTTACTGTTTAGTTTAATTCGCGCTCCGCTTTTTAGCAAGGTATGTAGCTTTGTTGGTTTTACTTGCATTACGTGATAATTGTTCTCGTTGGTTCACATTCAGCGAAGGGAATCATGGCTTTGCTGATTGGTTGGTGCACTGGGTTAGGATGGCGTCTTTTGGGAAAGCCCTATGCGGTGTGTTGGTTGCCTGGTTACCGGTGACGGCGCTCTGAGACTTCTTCTGCGGGCCTCTTCATTGGACGGCGATGGCGTTCAAGCCCGAAGTTTTTTTGCGTGTAGAGGAGAGATTTTGGCGCAGGTCAGAAGTCATGGCTTAGGCAATGGGTTGAAAGCTGTGTAAGAGAGGGGGAGTCTGCTTGCTTCCTTCAGATAGCGTGACGTTCAGACATGCAGAGGCTGTTCGGAGCTTGGGTTTTTGACCTCACGGAGCAGCCATTTGTCCCAATCAGAAATGGTTGGAGGCGTAGCCACGCCCCGCATGGTTAATTCTTTTCATGCATACATTAACCTATAGTTTGTTCTACCATGTGGGAGGCCATCTCACATAATAGACCAAACTATATGTTAATGTATGTAATTTAGATTTTTAGTAGTTTTAGTAATTTAGATAAAGTGTCTAATCATTGTTTAAATGTGTATTAACAAATGAAAAAGTGTATTGTTTTTTGAATACACAGAGCTTTCATTTGATACCAAACGTTCCATATCTTGCATACCCATTCATACAGATGTCGCCATTAAGACTGTGCGTGTTTTCCCGCGAGATACCGCAATTTGGCGCGCCGCGACTTGCCGCAAGCAGCATTTGGGAATTTAAATGAATGTTTTCTGCTTCACTGAATATCCGCCAGATGGCACATGGAAGGACTTCATCTAAAAGCCGGACCAAGTACAACGATAAATTGTGCATAAAGTTAACCTAAAACAATATTGTTTTCAATGCTGAAGCAAACATGAATTTTATTTTGTTTTACAACAGATCTGTCATGATGAATGTGTGTATATGTGCTTCATATTATTTTCATAATGATGAAATGAGATGCCCAAATTTGTGCTTTTAAATTTTCCTATATAGTTTTTGTAATGTCTTAACAGGGACAAAACAATTAAAGACATGGCAATAAATGGTATTGGTGTAAATGGTATTAAAATTGCTTTAATTTCCTGATAGTAGGCTATCTCATAGTGTTAACTATGCTAATGTCCTGGAAATTGGCAGAATTTAGGGGTTTAAGAAAAATAATAAATATAAATGGTAGCAATAGAATCAGACTTAATAGTTGATTTTGATACTTTTTATTTACTGTATGGACAGTCGTACTATGCTTTCTTTGTTTTTTTTTCATCTCTCTATATATTCTCTAATTATGACTAATAAATTGGCTCACATCGGAGCACGCTGGCGTGTTGGAAAAGCCAGCATTTATCTATCGAGTAGCCTATATATTTGGTTGTTATTTTATCTCTGGGAGGTGGATTATGCCTGATTTTTTTTTTTTTATAAATCGCACGCGTTTATAATCCTTTTGATCAAAACACTGCCTTTTGTTAAGTGAAAGTGCGATCCGCGGGTTTATACATGCCGATTAATAAATTTTAGATGGATTTTAAAGCATCTTTTTTAAGCATGGTGTATCTGCACTGAGAGTTTGTGTGTTTGTGTGTACAGAGAGTTTGTGTGTGTGTGTGTGTGTGTGTGTGTGTGCGCCCACGGAGAGTTTGTTTGTGTGTGCGCCCACGGAGAGTTTGTGTGTGCGCAAGTACAGAGAGTTTGTGTGTGCGCAAGTACGGAGAGTTTGTGTGTGTGTGTGCACGAAGAGTTTGCGTGTGTGTGTGTGTGTGTGTGTGTGCTCGAAGAATTTGTGTGTGTGTGTGCACGGAGAGATTGTGTGTCCGCGTGCGTGTCTCATACTGTACTGTAGGTGTGTATGCACAGAGAGTTTGTGTGTGTGTGTTTTTGACGTTATCTTCTCATTCAAATATGCTTTCAACCAACCAACCCTGTCCTCCAAACTCCAAAGGCTACGTGTCATTGCTGATAACTGCTTCTTTGATCTGCTGGTTACGGCGGGGCGTCGACTGCTGATCAGTGTAAAGTAGCCTGTAGAAGCCAAGCTCTTCCCCAAAAATAGTGTAAATGTCTGCAACAATCACTAACCATTAAAATGTTAATTTAATTAAACACAAATATACAAATTAGAATTTAATTTATACATAATATTTTCATTATATATGAACTCATGCTAGGGTACTTTTACTACGCTGAAGTACAGATGTGGTCATTAAGACTGCGCGTGTTTTCCCGCGGGATGCCTCAATTAGGGTGTGGCGCGCCGCGACTTGCCGTGAGCATCATTCGGGAATTTAAATAAATGTGTTGTGCTTCACTGAATATCCGCCAGATGGCACATGGAAGGACTTTATTTAAACGCGAGACCAAGTATTGTACAACGAAGAATTGTGTATAATTACTTAGTCTAAAACAATATTGTTCCCAATGCTGAAGCAAACATGAATTTTATTTTGCTTTACAACAGATCTTTCATAATAAATGTGTGTATATGTGCTTCATATTTTTTTCCTAATGATGAAATTCATTCATTTCATTTCATTTACCTTTATTTAACCAGGAAAAAAAACTCACTGAGATTAACATCTCTTTTCCAGGAGTGTCCTGGCCAAGATAGGCAGCCAAATAACAACAGACATTACAAAGAAGACAATTGACATATTAAAAACAATCACACACAATTTGATTTCTCTCTAAGTTACACAATAAAGACTTAAAATTTTTAAGTGACACTAAGTTCTGTAACTTTATCTCCTTTTGAAGAAGATTCCAATCTGAAGTAGCAGCATATTTAAAAGAAGTTTTACCAAGTTCAGTCCTAACAAAAGGCACACAAAGATTGTAATTTGATTGAGAACGTAGTGAGTAACTCCTAAATGAAGTCCTTTGTATAAGACAGCAGAGATAAATTGGTAAACAACCCAAAATTGCTTTTTATATCAACATATCCCAATGCATTTTTCTACGGATACTCGAAGAAGGCCATGCAACTCTATTATATAATTCACAATGATGTGTTGAAAATTTACATCCAGTTATAAATCTTAGAGCTCCATGATACAGAGCATCCAATGATGAAAGAAGATAAGAAGGGGCATGCTGATAAACTACATCCCCATAATCAAGAACTGGTAAAAACATAGCAGAAACTATTTCTTTCTTAACCTTAAATGAAAAACATGACTTATTTCTAAAATAAAAACCAAGCTGCTTCTTTAATTTATTTTGCAAATACTTGATATGTGAACTAAAACGCAATGTATTGTCAATAATAATGCCCAAATATTTGTATTCCAACACCGATGTAACTTGGCTCCCCTGATAAGTTTGAAGTGCAGTAGATTTCTCTGAGGTTCTAGAATTTGAAAATAGCATACACTTTGTTTTGTCAATATTCAAAACCAACTTCAGAGCACAGAACCTATTTTGAATCGTATCAAAAACAGACTGTAAAGAAACTACAGATTGTTGCTTAGAAGGAGCTGAGCAATAAACAATGGTAGAATCAGCATAAAAATGGAACTTTGCATTATCAATATTAAAATCAAGACAATTTATATATATACTAAATAATAATGGCCCTAACACAGATCCTTGAGGGACTCCCTTGATGATCTCCAGAAAATCTGACCGAGCACCTTCCACCTGAACACATTGAGTTCTGCCCTGTAAATAGTTTGTAAACCATAAAATAACATTTTCTGATAACCCTACCTGTCGAAGCCTTTCTAATAATATAATGTGATCCACAGTATCAAAGGCCTTTGACAATAAAAAGACATGCACAATGTTGTTTATTATCTAAGGACTCCACAATATCATTCAGAACCTTTAGGACGGCTGTAGTGGTACTATGCCCTTTACGAAAACCAGATTGATTAATAGATAGAATATTATGACAATTTAAGTATTGAACCAACTGATTGCTAACTAAATTTTCTAAGACTTTTGAGAGAATACACAATTTAGATATTGGTCTATAATTATCCATTAGGGAAGAATCTCCCCCTTTTGGCAAAGGAACAACAAATGCTGATTTCCAAATCCTAGGAATTATATTAGTTAGTCATGAGAGATTAAATAAATATGTCAATGTAGGCGAAATCAAATCAGCCGCTAATTTTAGATACAGTGGGGCAATATGATCAGGACCTGACGATTTATTAACATCTAGTTCCTTTAAAGCCGAATAAACATCGGTGGGAGTAATCTGTTGAAAAACGAACTCACTAGACCATAGCTTACGTTCAGCATTAAGGAAATCTAGGTCAAAAACTGTATTATTATTTATCGGATATACAGACCCTGACGCAATGAAATGTCTATTAAAACTATCAAGCATTTGTTTTTTATCTGTAATTTTGGTAGACTCTATCGTTAAGCAAGGAAACCCGGAATTGGATTTACTACCAGTTAACAGTTTAATATTCCTCCACAACTTCCGAGAATTTGTCAAATTTTCTGTGGTTTTATTAAGAAAATAATCAGATTTCGATTTTCTATTTGCAGCTGTACATTTATTTCGAAGCTGCCTAAAACATAACCAATCAGAGTTTAAATGTGTTTGTCTAGCCCTGGCCCATGCTACATCCAATTCTTGAATAAGTTCACAGAAGACGGTTGAGAACCATGGGTTATCCCGAAATTTAACTCTATATATATATATATATATATATATATATATTTTTTTTTTTTTCCCGGCCTGTCAGTATCACAGATAACACATAGCAGAGAGTATGTGTAGCTGTTCTATCATCATTCACAGCCATTTTTTTTATTTTTATATTTATTTATTTACTTATTTATTTATTTTGTTTGTTTCCCATATTATAACAGACAAGACCGGGGACCAAAAAAAGAGAAGAGAGAGTAAAAAAAAAAAAAAAAAAAAAAGAATAAAAATAAATAAACAAACAAACACTTAAGGGGAAAAAAAAAAGGGAAAAGAGAGAAAAAAAAAAAAAGAAGGGGGGGGTGAGAGGGGGGAGAGAATATAGTCAAAATTCGCTTCTGCACCTGCCGAAGAAAAAGAGAAAAAACAACAGCAGAGATAAAATGTGCCGCGCACATAATAAAATATTTTGAAATAAACATTTTGTTTTGAAGCAACAGCAAAGACAGTGTGTGTGTGAGCACCTGTTTGTACACCAGTGTGAACGTTTGTGTGCACACCTGTGTGTGTGAGCGCGCTTGTTTTCATAGGGCTCCTCCATGTAAATGTTTAATAGTGTGTGTGGGGGACCACAGTCCCATCCCGCGAGGCATGGAGCAGATACGGCGGAGACACGGGTCCCAGACATCCAGAGGCCCCCCAGAGCACAGGAGTCTCAGGAGAACCACCGCAGGGACAGCCCCCCCACCCCGAAAGGGGCAGCGGAGAGCCCAGAGGGGGGTCATCTAGCAGCCCCAGTGCAGACGCCCCAGGGGGCCGTGGTGACAGGACCGCAGGCTCCGCCGGTGGTCGTCCACTCCGAGGCAGTCCGGTCCCTGGGTCCAGAGATCCCAGGGCCCCCCCCATCCACCAGCCGGTGCCCCGCCAAGCCAGGAGAGCCAGATCCCGCCCAGCGACCGCCGCGAATGAGCCAGCGCTCACCCGAGCGCCCCGCCCCGGAGCGAGAAACCAACAACCCACCAGCGGCTGGGGGCACCCCACAGCTGTGTGTGGTGGTAGAGCAGGGGGGGCCTGGGATGTTGAGAGAGGTGGAGTCTAGGACCTGACCTGACACCTAAATGTAGACAGCCAGGCACACACATACACAAACATACATTCCCACCCTCATACACACAAACAAATATTCACACACTCACACATGTATACACACTCACACTCCCCATATACCCACTTCCCTCCGCCGTGGGGACAGAAAGACCCCCCCGGTCCCCGCAGCAGCGGAAAGGACCACCAGCCCAGACCCCGACCGAACGGCCAGCTCCTCCTCTCAGCCCCCGGCCCTGGACCGCGGATAGAGAACGGCGGTGTGGAAAAAAGGAAGACCCCCGCTTCGCTCCTCCCGCTCTAATGTAGTGTTGGTGTGTGTTGTTCTAAAGTGCTTTAAAACAAGGGAGGCAAGACACTAACCACCCTCCGGCAGCTCGTGTCAGCTCTGCCCCTCCCAAGAACCCTAAATGTCTACGTGCCACTTAAAATTGGGAAGTGGGCACTGGCACCAGAGGTAAGGCTGATTAAACAGCCCGCCCTCTGGACGCCATTCAGTGTGCTCACCCCCAAGGCCCTATATGTATGTGTAACATGACAGTAAGTAATGAGAGTGTCTAAGATGTGATATAAAATTGAGATGCAGGTGGTCACAAGGAGACAGGAAAGGAAAACCTCCCCTGCATCCCAGCAACACCCCCGCACCCCAAAGCCCTACCTGTATGGTGTTGTGATGGAGCGGGAAGAGGGAAGCATCTGGGATGGGGAGAAAATAATCAGAGGAGGCAAGTACCCCCCCCTTGGGACCAGCTCCCCTACTGACCCCCATAGGCACCCCCCGTTGCCCAAAAAAAAAAAAAAAACGCCCAGGGCCGGGGGCCCAGGGCCCATCCAAACCAGGGCCCATGGCAGCGGCCCCACCGGCCACCGCAGAGCCCGGGGCAGCCCACCAGGCTGGCAGGAGAAAAAAAGAAAAAAAAAATTATAGTAAATAAATAAATTAAAAAAAACACCGCCCAGGAGCCACCCGCGCCCCCTCCAGGCCAGGACCGCAGCCCCAGCGCCGGACCCCCCAAGAAACCCACCCCGCGAGAACGCCTAGACGCCCCAGGCCAGCATGCCCCCCGCCGCATCAGCAACCAGGACCAAACCGGACAGAACTGCGGCCCCCAGCCACACTAGGTAATGGAGCCGATCAAAGGAGCCCAGAGAGATTGATCTAATGTGGCAACAGACGCCGTGTCAAGACTAATATAGTCTAACAAACGATCTCTATATTGGTTGATATTAAGATTATTTCTATTTTTCCAGTTCATGAGGACAGTCTTCTTAGCAATGCATAAGGCGGTGAAAGCCATGTGGATTGTGTTGACCTCTGTAGTGAAACCCTCTAGGTCACCCAACAAGCAAACTGAAGGAGAGGCTAGAATGGAACATTTAAGACACTTTGATAAGTCTTTACAAATCTCATACCAGAATTTCTGAACAGGTGGACAGAACCATAGAGCATGTATGTAATTGTCAGGTGTGTTGTTTTGGCAGTGTGAGCAGTTGTTAGAAGCTGTAAGACCCATCCGGAACATCCGATGACCTGTGTAGTGCACTCTATGCAGAATTTTGTATTGTATTAATTGTAAACTGGGATTTCTAATCATTTCAAAAGGTTTTAAACATATCTGAGACCAGAAATTGTGGTCCCAGCTGACTGATAAATCTGCCTCCCATTTTGCAATAGGAATCGATACTGATTCATCTATTTTGGATAGTGTCCTGTATATTTTAGATAATAATTTGGGGGTCCTGAGGTCAAGGAATTCTGCCACTCTTGGTGGTATTTGAAATTTGATATGATCGGAATTAAATTTCTTTCTTATTATAGATTTAACTTGTTGATATTCTAAAAATCTGTTCTTGTTAATCCCATATTGATTGACCAATATATCAAAAGGAATAAAATCTGTCCCTTCGAATATATGTTCCAAGTATTTAATACCTTTACCACCCCAGTCCCTGAAGTTTATCATATTATTGTTTTGTACTATGTCAGGGTTGTTCCATATGGGAGTGCGTTTGCATGGGATTAGTGAAGACTCTTCATTACTGAAGTCATTTTAAGAAACTCCCACCATGCTGTCAGAGAGGAGCTGATACTGATGCTTTTGAAGCAAACATGTCGTTTGATGTTTGAGCTAATGAATGGTAGATCTGAAATCTCTATATTATTGCATAGTGCCTGTTCTACATCTAGCCAAGGCTCATCTAAGAGGGTGTGTTTTAACCACCCTGATATGTGTTGAAGCCTGTTGGCTAAGAAATAGTGGTGAAAGTTCGGCAGATCTAGTCCTCCTTTGTCCTTGGTCTTTTGTAGTGTTTTTAAGCTAATACGCGGGGGTTTACCTTTCCAAAGGAATTTAGAGATGGAGGAGAGAGATCTAAACCAGTCAGTTGACGGTTTGCTTGGGATCATTGCAAATAGGTAATTAATTCTTGGCAAAACCATCATTTTTATTGAAGCTACCCTTCCCATGAGTGATATAGGTAGAGACTTCCATCTGGTTAGATCATCTTCTATCATCTTTGAAAGTGGGATGTGGTTTAATTTTGTTAAATCTGCGAGCCTAGGTGAGACATTAATACCTAAATACTTAATATTTCCAGATTGTAGTGGAGTGGAGGAGGAGGACTGAAAGGAGCAGTTAATCGGAAGAACAGTAGATTTTAACCAGTTTATTGAATAATCTGAGATTCTTGAGAAAGAGTTTATCAATGTAATTACCTCAGAGAGAGTGGTTTGTGAATGCTGGAGAAAAAGTAACACATCATCTGCGTAAAGACTAACTTTATGTTCTATATTCTTGCATTTAATGCCTTTAATCGCTATAATCTGTCTCTATATTTTCTCAAAGGTGCATGCTTATTAATAATTGACATAAAACTATTATAAAAATATTCCCAAGCAAACTCAACATCTGGAATTAAAGTACTTTTATCCCAATCAATTTGTGAAAGATCATACGAAAATGCCTGCTCACTAAAGTGTTTCATAGAACGTTTAACCATAATTCTCGGGTTCTGCTTAGACAACCGTGTATCTCTAACTACTGCCACAACACAATGATCACTAATATCACTTGCAAATACAGAAACTGAGGAATATTTATGCGGAACATTTGTAAGAACAAGATCTAATAATGTAGATTTTTCTTGATATTTAAGATTTGGCCTGGTGGGTGTATCTACTAATTGAAAAAAATTATAACTATCACACTTTTTTTTTTAAATCGTCAGATATTGCATGCATCCAATTCAAATTAAAATCACCCATTATAATCAATTCCTTATATTCCAAAGAGGTCAATGTATGTATTAATGACTGTACAGCATTACTAGTAGCCGAAGGAGGTCTATAACAACCAGCTATAGTGATCTGAAGGGTTTTGGACACAGAAAGATTTAAAGCTAATAGTTCATAATGTAGCGTTTTTACGCCGGAAAGAATGCTGGAGAGACGAGTGAGCTTATTTGCTGCCCAATGCAATGGCTGGGAGTACTTTATTTGGCACACACGCAGTCTAACAAGCAGCATGAGCAGCACATTCACTCAGGAGCCTACATCCAATTCAGCGTCAGCCTGAACTGGAGCACATTTTACACGTCACACACCCAACACACACACAACAGGGCCGAAGCCACTAACCCAAATACCTTTCCCCATCATGGTGAACACACCGACATCCCCGCAAGGCATGCTGGTCATCAGCCGCCGCCCCGCCCACGCCACACTGCCCCCACCCGAGCTGTGACCGTCCCTGGTCACCATAACGAACTTTGTTTCGGAGGCGTGGAGGCGGTCGGCGCTGGCGGTGGGAACGCCGGCGTCCTTTGGCAGGTGAGGGATGAACGCGAACATAGTCCTGAGGCGGTCCGGCCTCCACAGAGTTCGCTGTTTCCTCGGCGTGCGGCTGGTAAGGCGCAAGACGGTCCCGGTGGAGCAAAACTCGGGCCCGCCCTGCCAACCGCACCCGGTAGATAACATCGGAGAGCTGAGCAATTACCGTGCCGGGGCCCACCCAGTGAGACACACGCCCGGCCGAGAGCCCCCTCTTCCTTCCGGAGGAACACACCCATACCTGCTCTCCAGCAGCAAAATCTCGCCCCCAGCTGGGAGTGTCCACGCCCATAGGTGCCCCCACCCGAAAGTCCCGCAGCGATGCCCGCGAGCGCTGGGTGGGGCCCGTCTGCCTGGCGATGGGCGGATCACGGTTCAGCTGCGACACCGGCAAAGCCACTGCGGGTGACGCAGCAACTCGGCTGCACGCTGGCTCAGACGGCTGATCACCTGAGGCTGAGAGCCTGGAGGACTGCACAGGGAGAATGTTCAGCATCGAGGGTTCTACGTCGCGACGGCGCTCCATGAGCGCCCACAGTAAGACGCCATCCAGCACACAGTTGACGTAAAGCCCAGCGCGGCTTTCCAAGCGTCCTCCCGGCGCTAGTTTAGCAGCTGCTGGTGTACGCTGTCCCGTGCCTCGCCCTCGCCGCAAAACGTCGGAGAGCTGCTTGTTGCCTAGCCGCGACGGGTAGCCCTGTCCCCGGCTAGGTTCACGAACCGAGCGCCACTGAGCTGCGGGCGGTCGCTCGGCTCTTCCGCCGTGATGTACCGCCGATATGGGCTCAGCGCGCTCGGCCTCATGCAGCGGCAGGTCGCTTTGCCGGCTAACGGCGCACGGAGCTGTATCGTGCTCCGGCGCTTGCGCAGCGCCAGCCTCCGCCTCGAGATCCAGCGGCGGGATTTTCTTCTTGCCGCTCCGCGTTGGTTGACGTGGTGTGCTTGCGCTAGCTCCGTCAGGAAAGCGCTTCTTCTGCGCGAGTAGTCGCTCCGCTACTCGGCGGCCCGCTTGGATTTTCAGAAGGTCCTCCGTTGTGCGCTCGAACCCGTTACTCTCCATCCCACTTCTGACACCAATGTAGCATTTTTACGCTGGAAAGAATGCTGGAGAGACGAGTGAGCTTATTTGCTGCCCAATGCAATGGCTGGGAGTAGTTTTTTTGGCACACACGCAGTCTAACAAGCAGCATGAGCAGCACATTCACTCAGGAGCCTACATCCAATTCAGCGTCAGCCTGAACTGGAGCACATTTCACACGTCACACACCCAACACACATACAACAGGGCGGAAGCCACTAACCCAAACACCTTTCCCCATCATGGTGAACACACCGACATCCCCGCAAGGCATGCTGGTCGTCAGCCGCCGCCCCGCCCACGCAACAATACTGTTTAGCTATTGAAACTGAGAGTAGCAATGATGCCTTTAAATGTTCTTTGACATAAATTGCTACCCCACCACCCTTTTTTAATCTATCTGATCTAAAAACCTTATAACCAGTAATACTGATGTCTTTATCTAAAATAGATTTGTTAAGCCAAGATTCAGATATAACTATCACATCTGCATTTGTATTTTTAGCCCAGATGTATACCATATCCAATTTGGGCAACAAGCTACGAACATTTAAATGTATAAATCCCAATCCAGATCTCGATTTTTAACTCAGTTGGAGTAGTGAAACTTATGCCAGTATAAGGTCCTGGGTTTGGAGATACATTCCCAGACATTAACAACATTAAAACTATTAGACTCCTTCGTTTAACTGAATTTCTCACTCTACTTCCAGCCATAGTCCCGACACAAGTTATATTAGTCAAACAATAATTTTCTTTCCTAGATAAAGCACATTTCATAAAATCCAGATACTTAAAATCCATGGGGTACAGCAGTTCATAATATTGTTCGAGCATAACAAAATTAGTAGATACTCCATATTGTGTCCAAATATCAAAATTTACAGTTGATGAGTTACACACTGAAAATAAACCACAAACATACCCACTACCACTAGTATGAACTTGACAAGGTATCCAAGTGAATAAACTTAAAAATATCATGCATCCAAGCGTAGAACACCACATAATGTACGCAAGCAATTTGTCGACCACAGAGTTAAAAAAATATATATATATAGTCCCATATAGTAAAGTAATATCCAGGATCCCAGGTACACAGTCAGATTCAGCTCGTAAACTGAATGCTTGTGCGCGACACAGAAAATGTGTGCAATGCAGCAAACCAGATTTAATTCCAGATTCCAATCTGAGGCTCAAACAGCGGCACACAATCACGCGCACAATATGACATTAGGCCGGATTGCTTATGAATTGAATGCTTTCATATGATGTAATATGAACAGTGCGCAGGTATGCACAAAATAACAAATCAAATTTAAATCAAATCCCAAGCAAACAAATTCTGGCACTTGTTGAACCTAAAGTTCCTTGATTCCTACTCCGACAAAGACACACAATCACGCTCATACGCAAGTACCTTGAGCTGAAAATCTTATGAATTGACGCTTGTGTGCGATGTAATAAAACTGTGAATTTTGTCAGCCGAGTCTATGAAGGATTAAAACAGTTTTAAATTCAATTTAAATCCAATTCCCGTTCCAACTCCAATAATCAAGCACTTCACAGGCTCAAAATTTCCAGAATTACTGCTCAAGCAGCGGCGCTCGCTCAAAAAATGGAGTAGAAAATAACTTGTAACTTGTGTGATGCTTGTGTGCGATGAAATGAGATCAGTCAGATTTACAGCCGATTCCCGTGCCAACAAGACTTCGAAGGATTAAAACATCCTGGAAGCCCAGACGCGATAGCTTGGATCGGGTACAGATGTGGTCATTAAGACTGCGCGTGTTTTCCCGCGGGATGCCTCAATTTAGCGCGCGGCGCGCCGCGACTTGCCGTAAGCAACATTCGGGAATTTAAATAAATGTGTTGTGCTTCACTGAATATCCGCCAGATGGCGCATGGAAGGACTTTATTTAAACGCCGGACCAAGTACTGTACAACGAAGAATTGTGTATACTTACTTAGTCTAAAACAATATTGTTCCCAATGCTGAAGCAAACATGAATTTTATTTTGCTTTACAACAGATCTTTCATGATAAATGTGTGTATATGTGCTTCATATTTTTTTCATAATGATGAAATGAGATGCCCAAATTCGTGCTTTAAAATTCTTAATAAGTTTCTTATATATTTTTTGTAATGTTTTAACAGGGACAAAACAGTAAAAGACATGGCAATGTCTCGGTTTACATGGTGTTGAAATTAATTTAATTTCCTGATAGTAGGCTATCTGATAGTCTTAACTATGCGAATGTCCTGATTCGTGAATATGCCAACATATCTTATTTAAAACGTAAAAAATGTGTCGACATCATCAGAAGACATGAATGAACTATATATATTATATTATTAAGTAAATATTATTTTATGACCACGAGCTTCTGGCATTTTATAATAATCATCATATTTGCTGTTTGTGTCCAGCATTTAATAATTATTTCATACATTATTTAACCACAGCTGGAAATAATAGCTGGAATGTGATGTGATTGTGAATTCATGACTGAAATAAAGCAGTTTGTCTTTTGTAAAGTACTTTCACTTTACAAAAGGCAGCGTTTTTATAAAGCGTTTTTTAAAGGCAGCGTTTTTATGTAGGTTGATAAACGTGTGTTGTACAGTATATACACCGCGACAGCGCACGCAGTTACTCACTTCTCACCTTTCATGTAGGTCTGCTCGGACTAATTCGTTTTAAACCCCTCAAAAATGTGTGTGTATACAGCCCCAAACCTCCATCAGTTATTAACAATAGCATCTATTTAGAAAAAATGCCCCAGTGTTTTCGGAGCTTCAGGAAATCTCCCGGCGCTCTGCGCATAACACCGGGCCAACTCATGTCGGGAAAGAATTTATAAACGGTTTCTAAACGTGGGCAATTGTTTTTTTTTTTTTACTTATAGTATTTGTTAATTTAATTTAAATGAGGTTTGGGCTCAGGACTTCGATTCGGCATCGTGATTCTCCTCTTTAATTTACTCCATAGTTTTAATCAGCGCTCAGCCGCATGCATAAAGTTTTCCAGAGTGCACCGGCAGAAGTAGACTAATGATTATGAACGCGTCGGGAAACCAGCAAGCAGACTGACTCTGACCATTTAAAAAAACGTTTGCGTTCATTTTCTGACGCGCTCAAGTTCACCAAAAACAATACAGAACAGCGCAGCTTATTTGCTTTCAAACATTTATAAAATCACGTTTTTTCGTTATTGTGAGTGCGCTTAAATAAAAGTTGAGTCTTATAAAGGCATGTAGTCTTATATAGTTTTATTATATAGTTTCTGCACATTAATCTGAGTCCTCATCTGTTACATGTTTGAGGACAATAGTTTTTTTCAGCCTGTCACGGCGTGCGCCCAAATCAATATCGCTCCTCGCTCACTAGTTAGGCGGCCTCTCCTTCAGATATGCGAAGAAGCAGGGCTGCGGAATTAGGCACGAATGGTGAAGAGCTCTCCTTGCTAAAGATCACGGGCTTTCAATCCGCGCTATAAAATACTCGGGGTTTGTTGGTTTACAGTGGATTTTACTACGCGGTGTGAGTGAGACGCGCGCACCCAACGCGGAAGTGCGGCATGCAAACGGGGCAAATGGAACGCGCCCCAGGGACTTCAAAGAAGAGCCAGCGCGAGCGGACGGAGGCAGGAGCTGCTGTCTGCGGATGGCCGTCGTACTCGTATTTTATAGCGCAGGGTGCAAACCCGGGATCATTGGCATGGATGGCATGTCCAGCTCTGTACCAGCATGTCATGTGGGCATTATAAGACTAAAAAGTGGCAGCTGGCACGCCTAAAAATAGACGCAGGTTAATTTTTTTAAAGTCTAAATTGAAATCCTCCTCTTTAGTGCCTCCTGTGTGTGCTTACAATGCCAGACAACATTCAAATGCAAATTATTCACTCTCCCCAAGTGTGAATCAGCTGTTCTCACCTATACATATTAACCTATACGTTCTCACCTAAAGTGTTTAGGTGAAATTCCACCTATACAAGTGTGACAAATATGCAAAGAAAAAAAATAGGAAGGGGCAAATTCTTTTTCATGGCACTTCACATGTAGTCAGATTGTTCCACTGGGCTGAAACTGTGGCAGGTGGCGTTATAGCACTTTTCAAATCACACTAACTATACACTGATATGAATAACTTTGAATGAAGAATGCTACGTTAATATGATCTCGGGCTTGCTCCACATTATAAAACCAAAGCGCGGAGATGGAGATCAGGGAAGTATGTGATGTGGTGGAAAATAGGCAGTGGCGGTTCTACACTGAATTGCTCCCCGGGCGAGACTCCCTCCCGCCCCCCGTCAGCGCCACTTCTAACCAACCAAACCCCCTGTCTGACGTCTGCTCGGTCTTGTTAATTTGTTTTAAAACCCCCAATTCTGTGAATTCCCCCAGCAGCGAAACCGGTTTGATGACTTCACACCTGTCGTAAAGGTGAGATGGGGGATTACAGTAACTGTGGGTGCGCTTTACCTCGGAGCGCGCTGTCCCGTTGTATTCAATGAATAGACTAAAACAAAATCATGTTTGCTTCAGCATTGGAAACAATATTATACTAGGCTAACTTTATTAAAGATTATACACTTTTGTATTCTTTGTCCACACACGTGGGCATCTTTAAATTTTTAGATATTGATCCTTTCTCAATGCAGCGAATTTTCTGAACAAATTAATAATAATTTCCATGAATAAAAAGGAGGAAGAAGAAAAGGTTACGCGAAAATAAGAAAAAGCTTTAGAGGTAAATGCTGTAAAATGCTTCAAATGAACAGATTCTGCCTATAACAGGTCAGGGACAGTGAGGCTGGATCCAGCAGCCCACCACATCCCACATCATATTACATGCTGATGATGACCAACACGTCTCCCCTGATCTACCAGAGCCAAGTAAAAAGAATGGCAATCAAACAGAATAAAATTAGTAGCAGCATTAACTTGTGCTAGTTATTATGATGGTGGTCAATATTAATTGAAATAATGTTTCTCAGTATTATTTCGTGTTAATATTAACTACCATAATAATTAAAATAAGTAACTAGTTTACTAGCGTGAGCTACTGCTGCTACTGATTTTATTTCAGCTTACCTGTTCAGTTTTATTGCCATTCCTTTTAAAATATTGTCTTTATAGATTTATATGTTGTTTGTCTTGATGTTCTTCTTTTTTTTTTCGTTTCTTTGACCCAATATATGTTCAGTGATACTTCAAATAACATGTTTAAATAGCATTGATTTCTGTATTGTGTTATATTTTTATACTAGTAACTGGTGTTAAAAATGTATCTCTACATTAATGAGCCAATGTATTATGGTGTGGGCTGCTGTGGGCCAGGAAGTCCAGGGACACTTTTTGGTCCCAGTCTGCCCCTGTAATAACTAATGGAGAAAGCGCAGTCAAAGCCCGGAGATTCTGTGTTCTGCGGGGGCCAGTCGTGAATAGCTGACACTCAGTGACAGCCAATGAAATTAAAACATTTTTGCCGCTTTCCACGTGGTGTGGCGTTGCCTAAATAATATCCGTATAATATCCGTATATCCTATAAAATCATCCAGACCCTGGTTCGAATCCCACTCTGGGTGAAAATGTAATAAATGAATCCTTTGTTTTATACTTTTTGCTTATGATAATCATTAAATTATAGCAACTGTGAGGTGAGTGCTAAATGTGTTTCATAGCTTAAGCAAAAAAAAATTCTCAATTGCAAACATGCATTTAGTACTGAAGCATAACTTGATAATGTAATGGCTATATCTATGGCATTTTAGCGAATAGCACCGGCATTTTGAGCACTGGCTGGGAATCGAACCCGGGCCTCCCGCATGGCGGGCGAATCACCTACCACTGAGCCACCAGTACCCATCTGCGTTTAAGCACATAAAACAATACTGTTATAGGCTAACGTCATACATCTTTGTAGTCCTTTTGCACACGCGCGGGTGCGTTATAATAATAATAATAATAATAATAATAATAATAAATTCGGAGAACTACTACTACTTATAATAATAATTCTGAATGAAAATGATGAATAAATACATAACAGTTTGAGCTTGACACGTTTATGAGCTCTGTCGCTTGTCGTCAATGGGCGCCTAAGAGACATAACATTTTTCGGCTTCAGTAGACACACAATACTTTACACTGAAACACGACTGCCCCCTACAGGTAATGAAGGGCATTTTCACAGCTTGCCGCGCGCAACCGCGGCAAGTCGTGGGATCCCTTTTCCGAAAACGTGCGTTTTTAAAGGCCAGATCTGTACCATTTAAAGCTATTTATTTATTTATTTTTTATTTGCTTACTTACTTACTAACTAGCGAATGCAGTATGAACGGCAGTATGAATGACAATGGAATATTACAGAACGTGCGAGTTGACGCCCATACAATCATTGTGTATAACCATTAAAATGTTGGATTTGAATTAAATTCCACTTATATATTTTAAATTCTTAAATCAGCGGGCTCACCCATGGGTTTACTGCATAAACACTGGAATAAAAGGGAGGAAAAGGAGAAGTTTTTTGCATTGGGTTTATTCATGCAGCACTTTTAGTATTCGAGGCCAAAGCAACCCAACAGTGTGATTTAAGTACCCGAAATAACACAGAAATTTGACTGAGCATAAACAACCCAACTATGTGTTTTCAGAAACCCAGCATTTTTTAATATACTATTACAGTACTAATGTATGAACAAAGTGCAGTCAAAGCCCGGAGATTCTGCGTGCTGTCGCGTTGTATTCAGTGAGTAGGGTATATTTTTGTTTGTTTCATTTCATGTCTGTAGTTTTATTGATAAATCATATCTGCGCATGCGTTTATCAGCCTTTTGAACAAAAAGCCGCACACGCTCACTTTCACTTTGCAAAAGGCAGTGTTTATTGTTTAGTGTATATTTAAAGCTTATTTCCAAACTTATATGTAAGGAAAAAATATGAATAAAAAAATTAATACGAAAGAAAAATTAATTTAACTAGTAAAATAAACTGTACAAATAAGGGCATAAATATTACAAGATATAGAAATATAGAACGAACAAAGTGTGTGTATATATATATATATATATATATATAAATTTTAAAGCAACAATCGTTGTGCAAATATGCATGAAAAGTGACTTATTAACGTGTCTTGTGCAATGATCCAGATGTATAAATATGTAGTGCAAGTGTGTATGAATGTGTCCATGATTGTCCAGTCAATGTTGGGAGTTTGAAAGGTGTTATTATTCCTGTATGGTGGTTTGATTGAGAGACCTTATCGCCTGCTGGAAGAAGCTCCTCCTCAGTCTCTCTGTGTTGGCCTTCAGGGAGGGGAATCGCTTCCCAGACCAGACTCTGAGGTGGTAGAGACGCTGTAGGGCCTTTTTCACCACGGTGTTGATGTGACAGGACCATGACAGGTCCTGCGTGATGTGAACACTGAGGTATTGGAAGCTGTCCACTCTCTCCACTGGGCTCATGTTGATGAGGCGGTCTGGTAGTTCTCCTGCTTCGTACTAAAGTCCACTATCAGCTCCTTTGTCTTGCTGACGTTCAGGAGGTGATTGTTCCTTTGGCACCAGTTCTCCAGATTTCCAATCTCCTCCAGGTAGGCCGAATCGTGATCAGACCGACCCCAACAGTGTCGTCAGCAAACTTGATGATGGCGGTGGAGTGGCCACGCAGTCGTGGATGTACAAAGAGTACAGCAGGGGGCTCAGAACACAACCCTGGGGGGCTCCAGTGCTGAGAGTGAGTGTGGGACATGTCCGCCCATCCTTACTGCCTGTGGTCTGCCAGTCAGAAAATTGGAGATCCACTGACACATAGATGAGTCCCAGGTGCTTCAGCTTGGTGGTGAGTGTGGAGGTAATTATGGTATTAAATGCAGAGCTGTAGTCGATGAAGAGCATTTTAACATAATTCCCTTTCTTAGTGTCCAGGTGAGTGAGCGTTGTGTGGAGAAGATGAGAGATTGCATTGTCTGTGGAGCGGTTCGGGCAGTATGCAAACTGTAGTGGGTCCAGTGAGTCCGGTAGTGAAGAAATGATGAAGATTCTGTCCAGGCACTCAAAGCACTTCATCACTACTAAGGTGAGGGCTACAGGGCGATAATTGTTAAGGGGGACACGATGAGGTTTCTTCCGAACAGGAACAATGATGGACTCTTTGAAGCATGTGGGGATCACCGACTGAGATAAACAGAGGTTGAATATCTCTGTGAACACAGGTGCTAGCTGGTCTGCGCAGGCTCTAAGGATACAACCTGAAATGCCACCTGGTCCTGCTGCTTTTCTGGTGTTTACTCTCTTGAAGACTCTCCTCACGTCATGCTCGGAGATGATGAACGCATTTCTGGTGCTGGTAGTGTTTTCCTGTCTTAGCATTAGCATCGCTAGCGTCTTTAGCTGCAGCCTCAAAGCGAGCATAGAAAGTCTGCCAGAGTCATGTCCATGTTTGTCATACCGGTTGTTGGTGTTTTATAGTCTGTTATTGTCCTTAGTCTCTGCCACAGGCTCCTAGCCCTTCTGTTGTGTTAGGGTCAAAATTGACCCGTTTTCAAGTTTAACTGTGTAAAAAGTACACTTTCCTTTTTTGTCCTGGAATGAGGCTTCACCTAATCCTCAGACACACCTATTTAAATGCAGCAAAATAAATTTTCACAATTTTAGTAAATTCTAAAGGTCTCAAAAAAAAAAAAAAGTTATATATGTGGTGTTACGGATCCAAAATGACCCGCCAAGAAAAAATTGCTGTTGTATGCATCACTTAAATCTATGGGTTGCTCTGAGGATCATTTATGGCCCAATGTGCACAGTTACAGTAGTTGATCAATTGGAATGGTTATTACCGTCGCGCTCACCGCCGCGTAAAAACGTCAGCGGCCAAAATAAATCAGTTGCATTTCAAAGTAATTCGTAAAATGGCCGCCAGGTGGCGCAAAGTGACATTTTCGCTCGTTGCCGTAAATACAACATTGACCGTTATACAGCGTATCTCTGTATCGGTTTATTGTTATTTAAGTTCTGGATTATTTCAGGTACTTTAAACACATTGTTGGGTTGCTCATGTTGGATCATATGAGATGTAGTTTACAAATGAACACCTGGTTGGGTTATTTTGACCCAACAACTGGTTTATTCATTATTCTTTCCTTTCTCCAAATATCAGCCTGCAGAATGTTTGAAATATTACTGTTTATTGTGTTACAGGTGTAGTTTTTAGAGTTGTTTAGGCAGGAATGCGTGTGTATACAGCTCAAAACCTCCATCAGTTATTAAAGATAGCGGCTATTTAGAAAACATGCCCAGTGATTTCGGAGCTTCAGGAAATCTCCCGGCGCTCTGCTCATAACACCGGGCCAACTCATGTCGGAAAGAATTTATAAACGGTTCCTAAACATGGGCTATTGTTTTTTTACTTATAATATTTGTTAATTTAATTTAAATGAGGTTTGGGCTCAGGACTTCGATTCGGCATCGTGATTCTCCTCTTTAATTTACTCCATAGTTTTAATCAGTGCTCAGCCGCATGCATGGAGTTTTCCAGAGCGCACCGGCAGAAGTAGACTAATGATTATGAACGCGTCGGGAAAACAGCAAGCAGACTGACTCTGACCATTTAAAAAAACGTTTGCGTTCATTTTCTGACGCGCTCAAGTTCACCAAAAACAATACAGAGCAGCGCAGCTTACAACACTTACAAAATCACAACACTTACAAAATCACAACGTTTTTTCGTTATTGTGAGTGCGCTTAAATAAAAGTTGAGTCTTATAAAGGCATGTAGTCTTATATAGTTTTATTATATAGTTTTTGCACATTAATCTGACATAGTTTTTTCAGCCTGTCACGGCGTGCGCCCAAATCAATATCGCTCCTCGCTCACTAGTTAGGCGGCCTCCCCTTCAGACATGCGAAGCAGCGGGACCGCAGAATTACACATGACTGGTGAGCTATCGTTGCTATCGTTGCCTGGGCTTGCACCCCGCGCTATAAAATACTCGGGGTTTGTTGTGTTAAAGTGGATTTTACTACGCGCTGTGTATGCAGCGCGCGTGCAACAACGCGGAAGTGCGGCATGCAAGCAGGGCAAATGGAACGCGCCCCACGGACTTCAAAGGAGCGAGAGGAGGGAGGGGGGCGGTCTGGCCATCCGCGGAGAGCAGAGTCAGCGCGAGCAGACGGATGGCCATTGCACTCACACCGCATAGTAAAATCCACTGTAACCCAACAAAGCCCAATCATCACCAGCCGTGCCTTATTCCGTCATGTCATGTGGGCATTATAAGCTTTGTATTGAAAACTTCTAACTAAAAAGTGGCAGCTGGCACGCCTAAAAATAGCCGCAGGTTATTTTTTTAATAGTCTAAATAAAAACGCTCCGATTGAATTTCCTATAGTCTAAAAAGCGCTCAACCGCACGCATAGTTTTCCCGAGCGCGAGGAATTTTTTTGTGCTAAATAATGTTTATGCAGTATAAGAATTCCTATTAATCCTGGGTTGTTCTTTTAGTGTCACTATAGTGCTTTACAATGCCAGACAACATTCAAATACAAATGATTCACCCTCCCCAGGTGTGAATCGGCTGTTCTCACCTATACATTCAGAGGAACTGAAATGCACTTCTCCCCACTTTAAAAACCTCTTGAATCTGAAGCTCTTCTGGAGACTTTCAGTGATTTCAATTTGTGTAATTTTAATCTCCTGGATTCTAGATTTTAAAGTTGACATTGTTACCTTTTTTAATCATTGGAATGGAAGAACTTGTTATTTTCCTTATGATAGCATAAATTGCATTGTTTTTAATCAGTCTATACACAATAATATTCTTTGGTATTTTTTTTTTAAACAGGTATGGGGGCTATCTTGGTTCAATAATCTCCGTGCCTGGTTTAGGTTTAGTATTCAGTGCGCATCTGTTATATTACAACTATCATAACACTCAAATACCTTTTATTGGGGGTTAAGTGACTGATGTGCCTAACATTTTTCAGCTGAGCCTTTGTTTCACTGAAAACGACCGCGACACCCCTCTCTCTCTCACACACACACACAGAGCCGACCAAATCATTAGCACGTCCCTCCCCCAAACAGCACAGACAATTACTTTCTATCCATTTACTTACACCTGAACTGAGTTGTTTGAGTAACATGGGTCGAACCCGTTACAAATCATAACAGTCTACTGCATTTCATTCTTATAATAACGCAAAAACACAAGCGGGGCTGAAAGACCGACATCTGCTGACGCAGTAGAACGTCCAGACACTGTTTTAATTTTATGGTCATTTGTTTCAGTTAATAAATCTACTATAAATTTAAAGAACACAAAAAAATAAGATGACACAAATCCATACACGCTTTTTTTTCTAATTACAAGTGATAAAATCTAAAGGCTTGATCCTAATAAGATTTAATTTAATTTGAATTTTAGAACAGTGGCAGCTGGAACACCTAAAACAGATGCAGGATTATTTTTTTATAATCTAAATAAAAATGCTTTTTTAAACGTGAGCTATTGTTATTTACATGCAATATTTGTTAATTTAATTTAAATGGGGTTTGGTCTCCGGAATGTTGAGCATCAGGATCCTCTTCTTTACTTTCCTGCGTAGAATCAGCGCTTAATCGCACGCATTAAGTTTTGTAAATTCGTTTAATGTTTAATAGTAAATAATGACCCCCGTTGCGCTGTACCACCGCTCGGAAAACCTTATGAAATACAAGTTTAGGACAATTATGATGATCTGCCACGGCGTGCGCGTGTGATGGGTGTACGCCCAAATCTACTATAACTACTCCCTCACTCCGTAGGCTCCCTGAATAGGCGGCAAAGGGACGGGAGCCGCCTATTTGTGCCGGCTGGCGATAATTAACGTTAATATGATCTCGGGCTTGCTCCGCATTATAAAAGCAAGGCGCGGAGGTTTGTCTGAGGTCTGGGAAGTACGTGATGTAATGGAGAATATAAAAGAAGCATGTCAGTGGGGAGATGTGACGCGCCCGAGGGACTTTAAACAAGGGCACTAGAATTCCGCCCTTTGATCTCTGCGCTGAGGACAGCGCGAGAAAGAGCTGCGCGAGCTCCCGCGGCATCTACACTCCCGCACCGTGCCCGCCCTCGCAGCCCCGCTGCCGAAGAGGAAAAGTGTGGTTAGGTTTTTGCGTCAGCGAGAACTCGCGCCGGCCATCGACAGCGGGAGAAGCGCTGTCACGAGGGAGCGTGCAGGAGCGCTGCCTCCGCGTGCTCAGTTCTGCCACTCGCACCAACACTTATCGTCAGCTGTGTGCCCGCATGCCAGTGTGGCACAGCCCCCGGAACTGCACATGCACAATCTTTATCCCTTTCTTTCCTTTCTCCCTCCTTCAACACTTTCCTTCCCCATTTTACCTAAATAAATTACCCCTTTCCCGTAAGACCTCGCCTCATGTCCGTGCTTTATGGTGCCGCCCGTGCAACATGGGTCGAATCCGTTACAGATCATACCAGTCTACTGCATTTCATTCTTATAATAACGCACAAACACAAGCGGGGCTGAACGACCAACATCAGCTGACGCAGTAGAACGACAATGTTATAATTTTTATGGTCATTTATTTTAGTTAATAAATCTACTATAAATTTAAAGAACACAAGATATAAGACGACACAAAACCCTACACGCGTCTTTTCTAATTACACGTGATAAAATTTAAAGGCTCACTGTGTTAACATTTATTTTGTTTAAATTTGATTTTAATAAGATTTAATTTAATTTAAATTCTACATTTGTATCGTCATTTTAGTTCTGTGATTATAAATTTGTTTAACTACAATGTTTTACTTGATTTTATCCGCTACTACGTGCTGTTCTAAAACTCTGTGTCTCATTAATCCAGCAGAGAATGAACTAAGGCATGAGGCGTCAGCCTGTAGTTATATAGCGCCACTCAACGGTAAAAGCCAGCAAACGCACAAAGCCAAACGGTACCGCCGAGCAGGGCGACGGTAGGACCTACATTACGATTGATTAACCACTGTATGGCCTCTTTCACATGCAAAGGCACAGACAGAGACCCACAGAAACACATGCATACAGGTGCACACCCCCCACCCCCCACGTGCACCTCAAACTTTCTTGCAGCATATTGATACATTGTTTATAAACATTGGCACATATAAAGAGGGTTTGGGTGGGATACTATCAGTTGAATTCTGTAGGAGCATCAGTCAACATGAGCAAAAGGTATACTGTTCATGCGGCACTGGATCATATCTTTGGTAATGATGGTGTTTCTGAGGATAGAGGGCAAAGTGAAGCTGAGGGGGATGCGTCTGAGGATGAGGATGACTTTCAGTATGACCCTGAACAAGACCAAACATCCGATGAGGAGGACCCAGATGTCACAGATGATCAAAAAGAGGTTTTCAAGTCAAGAAAATGTGACATTCCATGGTTATCAAGCCCTCTTCAAACCCAATCCAGGGCACCGACAGAGAACATCCTCAGATTGACCCCAGGGCCTACTAGATACGCGGTGTCACACGCCCAAGACATCAAGTCAGCATTTGAACTGTTCTTTCCATGACCTATTCAGAATATCCTACTTGAGATGACCAACATGGAAGGAAGAAGAGTGTTTGGTGATACCTGGACAGAGATGGACAAAACACAGCTCGATGCCTACATGGGACTGTTGCTTCGGGGGTATACAGATCCTGTAATGAAGCTACGGCCAGCTTATGGCATAGTGAGTCAGGACGCCCTATTTTTCGTGCCACAATGTCGCTTCAGTCCTTTCATGCATTATCAAGAGTGCTACGTTTTGACAACAGGGAGACAAGAGTTGCTCGTCTTGAGAATGACAAGCTTTCTCCTATCAGGGAGGTTTGGGACAAATGGTTGGAAAATTTACTCTTCGTGTACAATCCTGGGCCAGAGGTGACAGTGGATAAACGGCTAGTCTCTTTCAGAGGCCGCTGTCCCTTCAGGCAGTACATGCCAAACAAGCCTGGAAAATATGGTATCAAAATCTGGGCAGCATGTGATGCAAAAATTGCCTATGCATGGAATATGCAAATATATACCGGAAAACCTGCCAGCGGAGTGCCAGAGAAGAACCAAGGCAAGCGGGTCGTCCTGGACATGACCAAGGGTCTTTGGGGGCACAACATAACCTGTGATAATTATTTCACTTCCTATGACCTCGCGCAAAAACTTCTAAAGAGGAAGCTGACGATTGTGGGAACAGTCAGGAAGAACAAACCTGAGCTTCCCCTAGCTCTTTAAGGAACAAAAGACAGGGCTCCTCTCTCATCAAAGTTCGCATTCACAGAAAGGACCACAATTGTCTCCTACTGTCCCAAAAAAAAACTAAAATGTACTAGTGATGTGCACTCTCCACAGGGATGCTGGTGTGAGCAGTAGGGAGGACAAGAAGACAGACATAATTCTGAACTACAATAAGAACAAAGGCGGCGTAGACAACCTGGACAAGGTCACAGGCACGTATACATGCAAGCGGGGGACAAAAAGGTGGCCAATGGTTGTGTTTTACAACATACAGTACTGGATGTGTCTGCATACAACACATTTGTGGTGTAGACTGAAATAGATCCAGGATGGAATGGGGAAAAAACCATCAAGAGGAGGCTTTTTCTGGAGGAGTTGGGCAAGTTTCTGGTGTCTCTCTTCATTGAAAGACGAGAGCAGCTGCCCCGAACCGAAGCGTCTGTTCGTTTGGTGAGAGAGCTTCAGCCAACACCCACACCATCATCCTCTGATAAGAACCAGGGAGGAGATTCCAGGAGGAAGAGAAAGAGGTGCCAGTCCTGTCCCGCCAACAAGGACAGGAAATCCAACACCACTTGCCACACATGCAAGAAAATCATTTGCAAGGAGCACACGGTAACCATCAAATATTGTGACACACACACACACACACAGTTCAAATTATGGTTTGTTTTCATTGTTTAGATTATGGTTAATTCAGAACAACATACCTGCGCTAACACCATATTATTTTCAATGTTCAGTTTATGGTCAATGCAAGTGCATGAGCGCGCACACAACCACACACACGGTGTTGTTTATCATTGTTCATTTTATGGTTAAATTGTTTGGTTATTTAGTATGTTTAAATAAAAGTTGGTTTTATGGAATTTTTTTTTGACTTGTTGTCTTCATCCTACCATTTATCTATGCGGGTCCGTTTTGACCCGAAACACCAAAGATGTCACTATTTGTTAATAATTTTAAATAAATAAAAAAAAATTGGTAGGTGTACTCTAATATTAGTTTATAACACATTTAAAGTTTATTATTACTCATTCTATAAGAAAAATAAATATATTTAGTGAATTTAAACAGTTTTTGCAATCAAAAATGTATATTTTAAAATACTGTGTCTGTGGAGCCGACTAAAAAATCTATTCACACACTAGTTCCATTTATATGAATACATACTTAGCCAGCAATTAGCTAAAAAACAACTTTGATGAAAAGTGGTGATTTTAAGCATTTTCAAGCATTTTTAAATCATGGGTCCAAATGGACCCGCTAACACCACAGGTGTAAGCAGCTTTCTAACACAATACAAGGGCTAGAGTCACTCTGTTGGAGTTGTGACTCTAGTTTCCTCCCGTAGCGCTGCTTCGCCTCTTTCACCGACTTCCGGACGTTATATGAAGCAGCCTTGTATGGTTCCATGTCCCCCGACACAAGTCCTGTGTTGTAAGCAGTGGTGCGAGATCTCAGAGCGTCGCAGATGGTTTTATCCATTCACGGCTTCTGGTTGGGAAACGTTCTAATAGTCTTTTTCTTCCCACCATCATCCACTAGTTTCCCGATGAATCCCACGACGGCTTCTGTAAACACGCTGACGTCCTCATCTGAACTGTTATGGAACATGTCCCAGTCTGCGTCATCGAGTGCGTCCTGTAACGCGGCCACTGATTGGTTCATTCAGCGCGCGACCTCCCTCTGAACCGGAACTTCGTGTTTTAGTCTTTGTTTGTATTTTGGCATGAGGAAGATGGCAGCATAAGGAACATGGCGGGATTTCCCAAACGGTGGACGAGATTGTGCCTTGTAGCCGTCCTTGACTGTACTGTAGCAGTGGTCCAGTGTCCTTTTGCCCCTTGTGGGGCTGGTGATGTGCTGATAAAAGGTCGGCGCTTTGAGGTTGGCACTATTAAAGTCCCCCGCCACAATAAGCGCGACTGAAACACGACTACCCCCTACAGGGAATAAAGGGCATTTTCACAGCTGGATCCCTTTTCTGAAACGTGTGTTTTTAATGGCGACATCTGTACCTTTATCTATAGCAAGGGTTATACAGGTTGATTACACTCCCTAAGTTTATGAAGCAACTGCCAGGGCTTGTAAAACAGTCTTCTTCCCTATTCAACGGAGTTTCTTGCTGATTTACACATTTTGAGTGGGGATTTAATACGCTTCTCTGTTGTGCAAGGAAGTTGCTTTCCAGATTTATACCCGAATTGGAGACGTGAAACCATTTCTTTCCTTGTTTGCTGATGTCGTGAAACTGTCTTTTCCTTGTTCAACGGCTTGCTAAATTTGCACCATTTGAGGTTGGAGTTGGTGAACGCCATCTGGGTTTCCTCTTTTGACCAGGTCACATTTCCAGCTGCTTCACACCACCGAGAGAGATAGCATGTGCCCCGTTATGGTGAATGGTGACAGATTCACGGCTCCCTTTGAGGTGGACTATCAGTCCCTACAGCTATATGGTTGATTGATTGGTTAACTGTATAAATAAGCAGGGTTCTAATTTAAGTGGGTGGTGAGTGTACATTTGTGCTGATAAATGTGGTTATTTATAGTTGTCATTTTCTTAAATAGGGTTTATATACACTAATGCTCAAAAGTTTGGGATCACTTCTGGTCGTAAAGCAATGCTGAAGGCATCCAAAGTATGCAATAATCTCCTTTAAACAGTTAATTTTGGGATATATCTGCTACTCATGATCTGTAAAGCCTTTATATTAATAGCCTTTATGCTATTAACTGGTGACTGTTGAGGCTGGTAACTCTAACTCATAGGTAACGTTTGGTCTTGCCTTCCTGGGAACGTCTTCATGAAAGCCAGTTTTATCATGGTGCTTGATGAGTTTTGCAAATGCACTTTACAATTCTGTTTTTCCAAGAGCTTTTTCAGAAAGGCTGATTTTAGTGTTTTATAATAACAACCAACTGCTGTGGTTACATAATTACTTAAGTCTATATGTGTTATTTCATTATTTTAAAGTCACTAAGCAAAAACAAATGAATTTGCAACTGATTTTAAGCCTTTACGCAGCAGTGTATGTCTTCAGTACAATGGAACCTTAGATTATGAGTAACTTGGTCTGCGAGTATTTTGCAAGACGAGCAAAGTTTTAAAATAAATATTAACTTGTTAAACGAGCGAGGTCTGGATATACAAGTACTGTAGTACGCATTGCTTTGTCTGCCGAGTGTTGCGTGATTACAGCTGAGCCAATAGTTCTTCTTTCTCTTGTGCTGTGGGATTGTGGGTAATTGTCTCCCATGCTCCCTTGTCTCAGTGCGCGTGCGTCACTTATACAGTCAACATCTGTGCGCACATGTACTGTTTACTATAACGTTGTAAGCATGTGTGTGTGCACATGCGTGAAGCATAAAGTTCAAAATGCAGTAGCAGTGTGTGAGATCCTTTAAAATCTGTTTAAAGAAGTGATAATGTCCGAGTGTAAGTGTTTGTGTGGGTGTGTGTGCATGCACATGAAGCATTATTTTTATGTTATCTACAAGTGTAGTGACTGTCCTTTATTAACTGTACTGCAACAATGGCCCCTAATGATTTCGGTAGTGTGTCATCCATTTTATTTAGTGCTCAAAAAATTCCCCATCAGACCACACTATAGAATATAGTAAATTATAATACCCGACAGTTTTTTTCTTTTTGTTTTTTTTTTACTTTATATTTTGTATTAATTATTTTTATATGAATATTTATGGGCTGTGGAATGAGTCATTTAAGTTTCAATTATTTCTTATGGGGGAAATTCACTTTGATATAGGAGTATTTTGATATACAAGCACGCTTCTGGAACAAATTATGCTCGCAATCCAAGCTTTAATTGTATTTTTTTTCCTCCCTTGTGTTTCTTTGCTGATTACTAAAAAAAGCTACATAAAAATTAAGTATATTATTAAGATTATTGTGATTTCCAGCATTACTGTGATAGCTGATTTGCATAGAAAGCAGATGCCATTTTACAAACTGCCACCTCATTGCTTAAATCCAAACATTTAAATCATAATTATGTCAGGTATTATTAGTTACTATATACTATGGTGTGGTCTGATAAGGTATTTCTTGAGCACTAAATAAAATGGATGATTAAATATAAATTACATAACAAATGTAAATTATCCTTCTGAGCTGCTGTGTTGAGATGAGAGCTAGTCATCTAAATGGGTAGTCCTTAAATACTAATTGTTCTTTTTTAATTGCATACATTGTGCCATTCTTGCTGTTTTCATATTACATTTAGCAACAAGGGAAGAAATAATTAATGTCAATTACTAAGTTAATCAATTAATTACTCAATTAATTAATTTCAATACCTTTGCACATATTCAATTTTATTTGTATAGCGCTTTTAACGATTTTTATCATCACAAAGCAGCTTTACACAATCAAAAGAATTAAGTTCGTATAAAATGTGAATGTGTATGAATCAAAATGATATGATTGTCCCTGATGAGCAAGCCGAGGACGGCGCCGACAGGCAAGGGAAAACTCCCTGACTCTAATCTCCCTGAGATTAAAGTCCAGTTTGTTCCTGGAGGCTCAGGTAGCCTGTAAGAAATTCCAGTCCTGGACTATTGAGCGACTGAAGTCACAGGTCCCCAGAGAACAACTGTCTGCATCAGTCGAGGACAGGAAAGTGGAACCACCCCCAGTCACTACACGCATTTCAGGCAGACCACACGGGGCATCTATGTGATGAGATCTCTAACTAGAAGCAGGACTCCAGGATGAGTTAGACAGGTCCAGAGGGCAGAGGAGATCTGGATCACTGGCAGCTCAGAAGCGACATGTATAGCTCGAAAAGAGAGATAGGTAGAGGAAAAAGGAGAAATGGAGAGAGAGAGAGGAGAGAGCAAAAAAGGAGAGAGCAAAAGAGATGGAGAAATAACAGTTAGGTATGGTCACAGTCGAACAATGTATAAGGTGAATGTATATTTAGTGCAGAGTGCAAGTAGGGACTCCGGCGAGACTAACTATGACAGCATAACTAAAAAGGGAGAGCCAGAGGGAAACACAGACATGAGGGCTTCCAGAGATGTAAAGCAACCAATTTCCTCACCGTCAACAAACCTAAGTGATTAATGAGAGTGGGGAAGACAGCATCTAAACAAAGTTAACACATATAAAGTGTGATCTTTGCGGTCCTGACCTAACTGTCTTCATTGTTAGTTACAGTTTCTTTTTTAGTTGCTTTTTTCCAATATGTGTTTTTTTTTTTTCCTCTACACAGATTCCACGCTACATTTTGACTCTCCATGAGCTGTTGGCCCACACACCTCATGAACATGTGGAAAGGAATAGTTTGGAATATGCCAAGTCCAAGCTTGAGGAGCTTTCCAGGTACAAAGCATATGTACCACTCATTCAATATGATATTCACATACACTGTTGTCAATTATTCCAGAGAACCATAAGAATATCCATTTATAGTGCACAAGATAAAAATGCAAAGACTTTTACATCAGTTTAAAAAAATTCAATTATTTTAGCGAGGCAAAGCTTTTTAAAGTTTTCAATCTGCATCCAAACTTAAAAAGCCGCCTCAACGTTTAAAAAAAGATTCGTAAGTTGCACAGCTTTTTTAAGTGTACTCAACTTTTTTTTTTTTAAATTGCTGGCCAAATTAAATATTTCACATTGCTGTTTAGTTGACACTACATCTTAAATTAATCTTAAGTTGATTCAAATTGTATTTTAAATATTTAAGTAATCTTAAGTAGTATTGTTTGTGGGCTCAATTCGTTTTATTTGTCTAGGGTTGGCTTAGCCTAACTTTTCATTTTCTCAAAAAGATAACTTGTCTTCCATTGTAGCTGACGGATGTAGTTGGTTCAAGTGATTATTTTTCTATAAAAACAAATTGGCCTAACAATACTCCAAAAAAACTGCCAAAACCATAAAACAGCAGAATACACATTCTATTTTGTTTAAAGGTCCATAAACTGGATAACACCAAATGCTTATCAGTATCTTACTGATTGTTTTACTTTTATATTACAATATCAAAACCATTTTTAAAAACTGGCAAAGATAAAAGGTTTTTGTTTTGTCAGACACAAAAATAAGTCTATGTCAACAAGAGTTTCTCAACATCAAAGGGGAGCATTTCCAATATAAATTGTTTAAATTGCTCTGTAGGTGTCTGTCCAGTCCTTTTGTAATTTAATGTTTAAAGCACAGACCTAATCAAGCATCACTCCTAAAGCTGCTGTATAGTCACCCCAGCCCTCAAGGAGTACAGCCCCCTCCTACACCTTGGTCATGCTCTAGTAGATCCAAAATGCCAACCGTCCTTAATTTGACCCAATACTCCACAGCAGAGCTCTGGTTAAAGAGAACCAGAACAAGTCTTGTAAAAGTCTTGTGATTTTTTTTTACAGAATATCTAGTTATGATAAAAAATAAAATATATTAATAAGGCTATATATCACCAAAGAGTCTTTCTGGAAATCTAATAATGTGTTAAATCTATGTACTGTTTCATATTTAAAAAGGATTACTTTGTCATTCTCAGGAGTAACTGAGAATTTTCACAACAGGGATTTTTACAACAGGATGTTAATGAACCATAGTTCTCTTTTATAGTCAGAGCTGCATCAGTAATGTTACTCTTAGCAAAGAAATTAGACGTTATCGGTATAACAAACTAGAATGACCAGGGACGTCAATGGTCTGCTGAAAGATCTGGACATATGTGTGAAATCCATGAGTAGGTTTTAGAGGTCTCCAAAACTAACAAAGTATTTTTCTTTTAATAAAGTTTCGCATTTTCTCTGCCCTAAATCTTTCACCGTAGTTTAAGCTGTCTTGTGCTTGGGTTGAACAGTCACACAAGTTAACATATCCTGCTGTAGCTTTTTCCGCCACCAAGTAATTTTCCTCATTCTTCTTATATATCTGTATAATGATGTTATTATTATTATTATTATTATTATTATTATTATTATTACAACAACTTAATTATTTTTTCCTAACATGTTAGTTATGCTTATATAGGCCTAACTGTTAAATGTTTATCCAGCTAACTACCAATAGCATTGGCCTATGGACTTCTCTCACTTGGTAAGCTAACTTACCAAGAATAATACCCTGCTAGTAAGAGTAATGTTAAATAAGATAACGTGAACTTTAAATATCCTAGCTGTGTGTTTATTTTAAATTTAGTGATGGATCCATCACCAGCGGTCCTGGACCAAGCAGTAGTGTGGGAAGTGGGAGTTTGAATATAGTCTAAAAAGTATATTGGGCCTTAATGGACCCTAATTTGAAAGCTCAGGTTATGATTTGCCCAAAAAGTGATGTCACAAGCAGCTAAAAGGTGCATAGCTACAGCTCATTCTTAGAAAGAATAAAGAATATGACTTCCCCAAAACTGTATCCATGACTACAGTGCATCTGGATATAGTGTGTGCTGAGTTTTGGCTTATGCTTTATAACGGCTCTAATCTGATGTCCTGTTTACTGGTGATTTTTAAGCCTGGTAACTCTAAATAAACATTCATCCTGCCACTTTCATCCTGGTACTTGATGGGTTTTGAAAATGCAATTGACAGTACTATTCGTGCAAGAATCTGACTTTCATGTTTTAAAATAACAGCTGACTGTAGCTGTTGTTACTTAATTATCTAATGAAAAAATCCAATATTGTTTTGGAATGTAGAAAATAAATCTAAACTTGTGCCCAAACTATTGAATAGTGCGTTTAAACTTGACTGGTACTCCATATTGTAGATTAATTGCACGTAAATGATTACGGCTTAAAATCCAGTGTCTCAAAATATTAGTTATAATATTCTATCTCTAGTCTCGGTAAATTGCTATTTATACATAAAATATAGTCTATCTCTCTGTTTAGTTCAGAGAATGTTGTCCAGAGGATGATCGATACCCTTCACAAATAGGGTAAGCCACAGAAGGTGCTATATTGAAGCATATTCATGATAAGTTAACCTGAATTAAAAACTTTGGTAGGAAAAGTTGTGTACGCAACTTGGATGACTGCAGTGTTAAGAAGATTGTCAAGCTGATTCAGGACTTTGAGAGAGCTTTACAAGGACTGAAGTGAGGGTAAAGTACATCAACAACTACTATGCACAAATGTCTTGAGGAAATGGGCTGCAATTGTAGCATTCCAAGTATTAAGCCACCCTTGAACTAGAGATAACATGAGGAGAAAAAAGGAGAAAAAAGTACAGTGGAACCTTGGATTGTGAGCATAATTCGTTTCGGAAGCGTGCTTGTGTTGCAAAACAATGGTATATCAAAGCGAATTTCCCCCATACAAAAAAATTTAAACTTCCACAACCCAAAAATATTCATATAAAAATAATGAATACAAAATATAAAGTAAAAATAAAGTTTCCACAGGTGGTAATGATTTGGGATGCCATGTCATCGGCTGGTGCTGGTCCACTGTAATCTAGCAAAAGATTTGAGAGCACTTCATGATTCTCTCTGCTGACAAGCTTTATGGAGATGCCGATTTCCTTTTCCAGCAGAATGTATCACCTGCTCACAGTGCCAAAACTGTGCATGTTATTACTGTGTTTAATTTGCAAGACAGCTTGTCTGATATAAATCCCATAAAACATATATGGGCTATTGTCAAGAGTAAAATGGAATATAGTTCTTTTTCCTTTAAGGTGGGCGTGGCTATACGCATCACTCAACATATTGCAGCAGTCCGAGGTGAAGACACATTGTTATGCGCTAAATGTTTAGTAAAAGCGTTATGAGTAGTTATGTGTAGGTAATAATCTATTGTCCTTTACAATAAGCTACTAATAAGCTAACACATGCTAAATTTACTAAATATTTTAAATTAATTTAATTTATACTGCAAATAATTCATGTGTTACCGAATTTTTTTTCAAGTGTTACCGAATTTTTTTTTTTTAACTATATTTACTATTTACTAAAGAAGTGTTTTAATTTAGGTCAATATATCAAATGACACCAAATTATAAACAAAGAAACAATACATACATTACCATTTTTAATTATACATTTATTTGCCAAATTGGACAAGAAATTAAATCTAAACTTAATCTGGTTTACTTAGCAAGTGAAATGAAACAAGATCATAAGAACAGTGAGCTGAAATATTAAACAGACAAACAATACATCTGCCACAAACATTAAATAGCTGACAAGACGTCACGACTGCTCCGACCTACTTTTCATTATTTTTGTATTTTAAGGTAATTTCCAGTAACTTTAAATCGGCAAAATCACCACCATTGAGTACATTAGGTATGATAAAGACACTCTTGTTTCTATTGGTATACAATGAACTCACAATTCAACGTTTTTAACACTAGAAGCGCCGAGCAGCGGTCATTTGACCGCAAGGGGGTAAAAAAAAAAAAATACTTCACACTCGATCAATTTCCAGGACCCTCCTGTCATGACTTTTCCTAGTTCTGTGAGCTTAATCACCCTGTATGCTTAAATTTTTAAAATCGCACCAGTAAAAGCCAGTATTTAGCTATTTTGCTCTTATTTACGTGAAATCGCTGACAGCTGCGCGGCGGCATGACGTTTCCTGTCTTTTCCAACCTGCGATTCTCATTTCTCTCAGCAGATGGCGCAAGGAATCGCCCATACTATTTATGCGTCATTCAGTGCGTATATGTAATTATCTCAGGTTTCATTCCATATATGCAGTTTATATATATATAATATATATAATGTATATAAAATATCGCTGATTATCAACGCCAGAACGAATGGCGAATTGTCGATATTTTACGGAAGCATATATATTTCGTTCTGGCGTTGATAATCAGCGATATTTTATAAGGACATTTACGGAATTTCGCTTTACTTAATTTTATAAGGTTTTGAGAAAATTAATTCGTTTGTTCGTTCTGTTAGAAGCTTCAGTGAAATTATCTCCAAAACAATATTGTTTTACATATTACATATGTAATGACCCCTCCTGAGGATATAAAGCCTCATTATTGAATTTGAATAAATCAGATCTACCACAGCAGATAATAAACTATGCTATGTCATAACCGAAGCAAACACCACGATTATGCCTCGTTTCGTTCAGTGTTGCTAGCTTTCCTTTTTGTTATAGTACGAAGCCCCTAGATGGACCAAGGAGGAGAAAAAACGGCAGAAAAAAGTCTAAAACTTTGGGTTATAATTCCAAACATGACTTGTTTTTTTCCCTCTTCCTTTGTCCCCTTAGAGACTCTGTAGTAGGTTTTCTCAGTTGAATATGAAAAAAAAAAATGCCGCTTATTATCAACGCGGGAATGAATGGCGCATTGTCCAAGTGCAAGTTGATCTTGGAGCTAAAATATTTGCTTTGGGTGAAAGCGCCATCTAGCGATCATTGTGTGTCAGCAGCAGCTTCCCATTCAAAACAATAGGCGGTCAAATGACCGCTGAACCGCGTTTTTAGTAGGTAACACTGGCGCGGCGCTTCTAGTGTTAACTCCGGATCCGAGCTGGCCGAATGAAATCCTGAGGGACAACAATGGACGCGACGCGAAGCAGCGGCCCCGAGGGAAACGAGCGGGCGTCAGGAACAGGCTGAGAGCTCGTGCACACCACATACCTCTGCCTAGCATCATGCTCGCCAACATCCAGTCACTAGAGAACAAACTCGATGACCTCAGTGCCAGGATAAAGTTCCAGAGAGACATTCGGGACTGCAACCTTCTCTGCTTCACCGAGGTCCATGGCTGAACCCAGTGGTGCCGGAACACGCCATCCAGCCGGCCGAATTCTTTTTGGTTCACCGCATAGACAGGACACAGGACTCGGGGAAGTTAAGGGGAGGCGGCGTGTGTTTAATGATGAACAGCAGCTGGTGCAACAGCGCGAGCTATGTTACTCTTACACGCTTCTGCACACCAAACCTGTAACTACTGTCCATCATGTGTCGTCATAATCAGCGCCGTTTATATTCCACCTCAAGCAGACACGGACACTGCCTTATGCGAGCTGCATGAGGCACTCACACAACAACAGACACAGGACTTTAATAGTACTCAAACGCACAGCGCCGAACCTTTATCAGCATATCACCTGCCCCACCGGGGGCAAAAGGTCACTGGACCACTGCTATACTACGGTCAAGGATGGCTACAAGGCAAAATCTTGCCATCCGTTTGGTAAATCTGACCATGCCGCCCTCTTTCTCATGCCAAAATACAAAGAAAACTAATACAGGAAGTTCCAGTTCAGAGGGAGGTCATGCGCTGGACGGACCAATTGGTGGCCGCGTTATAGGACGCACTTGATGACGCAGACTGGGACATGTTTAGAAACAGCTCCAATGATGATGTCAGTGTGTGAAACTAGCGGATGATAACGTGGAGAAAAAGACTATTAGAACGTTTCCCAACCAAAAGCCGTGGGTGGATGGAATCGTATAAGGCTGTCATATAACGTCCGCACTAATGGCTGCAGACAGGAAGGCACTGCCAGCACCGGAAACACGTTTATCATCTCCGAGCATGACGTGAGGAGAGCCTTCAGGAGAGTAAACACCAGGAAAGCAGCAGGACCAGACGGCATCTCAGGTCGTATTCTCAGAGCCTGCGCAGACCAGCTAGCACCTGTGTTCACAGAGATATTCAATCTCTCTTTATCTCAGTTGGTGATCCCCACATGCTTTAAAGAGTCCATCATTGTCCCTGTTCCGCGGAAACCTCATCTGCTTCTCTCAACGATTATTGTCCGATAGCCTTCACCTCAGTAGTGATGAAGTGCTTTGAACGCCTGGTCAGAGACTTTATTTCTTCACTACCCGACACACTGGCTGGTTCATCAAATTGCAGTAGGCATTTGCTGAGCTTCTTCATGCATGTCCCTGAAAGGCCTTTTTCTCTGATTTCAGGGAAGTTCCTAGGATCCATGTAGGAGACATCTGAACACAGCACTGCATTTTCTGCATAACGGCTATGAAAGCTTTCAATAACACTTTCCAAGATCACATTGTGGATGTTGATTTTGTAGTCAGTGTCTGCATTAGCAATAGGCTCATCTTGTGCCAGCTCACCTAGTTGCCTCTTGTGTTTTCTAATTGTCTTCTTTGGGAGAGAAGTCTGAACTTCAGCCTCACTGTCCTCAAGCTTCTCCAGAATGCCATTGGCCCATTCAACAAAGTCATCTGCGGCCCTCATTACACCCTGAAAGTCCCCGGCACACTTTCTCAAGCTCTCCTCTGTTCCTGTCACCAGGTGCTGTGCTAAAGCAATATTCATGCCACTTGTTTGTAAATATTTAGAGAGAGGGGTTGTCTGCTCAAAAGTCCTGAGAAAAATCTCAGCTGTCAGTATGGTTTCATACTTTAGGAGAGCAGCCTAGTACCCTTGGGCCTAGTTTCGGATGACAGGTTTCATGGTCACATCCTTTTCAATTTTTTCCATAGTGGTGACCAGATCTGTGTAAAGTGATCTGTGTCAGGCTTTGCAAACCTTCCAAATACTTTCCTCAAGGCCTCATCTTTGGCCCACCAGCGCGTATCACCAATTACACCAAGCCGTCTGTGTCTCTTGTCCTCACTGTTTTCCTCCCATAGCTTCATGCGCTTGTAGGAATCACAAATTAACACTGCAATGTCATTTAGTAGTGAAAAAAGGGACTCACTTGCCACAACAACCCCTTTAGTGTCAGCTAGAACAAGGTTGAGGACATGTGAGTAACACCATATGTGTACTTGGTTAGGTGATGCTCCTGTGAGCAATGCAGAGAAACCTTTGTATTGTCCCTGCATGTTTGCAGCTTCGTCTGTTGCATTACCAATGCACTTTTTGATGTCTATGTCCATTTTCTCTAGGGTCTGTTTCACAAGCTCCACAATATACTGTCTAGTTGATGACTCACAGTCAATGACTGCAATGAGTTTCTTGTGGACAACATCAGTAACATATCGCAGAACTACTGCACACTGGTCTTAAACTGATGTTAAATCCTGTGTTGTGTCAATTTGTATTGAGAACATCCCTGCCTTTCTCACCTAAACAGCAATTGTCTGTTGAATCATATTTCTTATTAATTCAACTACTTTATTTACTGTTGTTTTGGACATCAAAGTTACCATGGCCCCTTTTCCTTTAGTTCTCACCTGCTTCTTTTTCTTCTCAATACAATTACTAACATGTTCCTGTAGGCAGACTTGCTCAGCAAAAGTATGAGCTCAAGAAAGTTACCATGATTGATAGCCGTGTTTTCTAGGTAATTTGTAGCTTCATGACTGTGCCCTCTGTAGCTTGGCCCACATTTACCAAAAACTTTCACTACATCAATCACACGTTCCAAGACCTGCCTTCTCTTTCTAACCTGGTCTCGATGGACGGTCATTTGCTTATCAGTCAGAAGGGTATGGATATTTGCTTTGTTGACTCTAAGAAAAAAGGCTTCAGCACTTTCTTTATGGATACTGCTTCTCTCATGTTCCTGTACTCTCTCATGGGCATGTTCCCAGGCCTGCATAACTTCTTTGACAAATGCCTAAAGGTTTTGCAAATGCAAGACATACTGAGCAGAATAGGGACATTCAAATTCAAATAAAAAATTCATTTGTCACATACACAGTCATACACAGTACGATATGCAATGAAATGCTTGTACGACCGCCGGTGACCTTAAAAAGAAAATAAAAACTATATATAAGGAATGAATATTAATAAAAAGAAATGAAATACAAAAAAAAATGTAACTAGTAAAATAAACAAACTGTACAAATAAGGGCATAATAAAAATATTACAGAATATAGAAATATAGGGGGGAATATATATATATATATATATATATATATATATATATATATATATATATATATATACATTTTTAAAAATGTTTTAAAGTGGCATTAAAATGTTTTAAAGTGGCAAAGTGACGTGCAAAATGGCAGATATATATAAACATGTATAAAGTGACTTATGAAAGTGACATGTGCAATGGTTTCAGATACAGTGAAACCTCGGATTATGAGCATAATTCGTTCCTGAAGTGGGCTCGTATTCCAAAATGCTCGTAAACCAAATTTAATTTTCCCATAAGAAATAATGAAAACTTAAATTATTCGTTTTACAGCCCAAAAAAATTAATACATAAAAATAATTAATAAAAAATATTAAGTAAAAATAAAACAAATTAACCTGCACGTTACCTTTCAAAAAAGTTAAAAATAAATCCTGGCAGATAAGCGTTTCCCTTTGTGCATGCAGGCGCTGTTTGTGTGTGCACGTGTGTGTGTGTGTGAGGCTAGAGTAAGTGGAGACTCTTGCTTTCAGCCCCTCTTGCCTCTCTTTCCTCATCTTACACATTAAAACTTTCCTCTCTCGTTTAAACACACTCACACACACATTAAAGGAAAGACTATTGTTCTCATTTAAATTATTAAAGCTTCTCCACTTAATTTTAATGTTGCTCACGACAGCGTAACAGTCGATGCCTGTTCTTTTATTTTCTGCATTGTCAGGTTATATTACAAACTTTCGGGTGGATCCTGCACTTAAATCCAACAAAAAAAACTACTGAAGAACAAAACTCAGGCTCAATATCCTAACTTAAATCTCACATTCGCGTTCACACACACCGGACTGCATTACCCACAATGCATCTCCCGCACTGGACTACACTTCCGTAAACAGGGGTCATAAATCAATGTCTCTCTCCCGCTACACTGTTTTATCTAAAAAAAAAGCTATAAACATCGCTAATGACACTTGTGTGAGCGCAAAACTAACAGAATCACTGCTGTAAAGTAAAACAAACAAACAAATGACCCAGCAGCTTTCCTCTGAAAAGATTTGCGACAGAGTTTCTTCGGGGAGCAGAGTGTGTCTTTTGCCTTCATTTCTGTGCGCGCGTGTGTGTTTGTGAATGAGGGTTTCACACACACACAGCCGGCACAGTGTCTAATTACGCTCGCTCGCGCGCACACACACACACACACACCGCGATGAGGAAGAAAATAGATTTTTAACCTCTGTATTGAGAATTTCTTTTGCCTTACTCGCACGCACACACGTGTGTTATAAGAAACAGTACACGTGCTGTACACACGCGCTTCCAAACACATAATAAAATGTTTCACAGACACGTAGTCACAGTGTTATAGTAAACAGTACACGCGTGCACAGATGTTGATTATACCAGTAAGAGATGAGCACCAAGTCCCAGCAGGGGAGATGAATTCCCGCAGCACGCGCGAGAGAAAAACTTTGGCTTAGTTGTGATGACGCGACGCCTGGTTTCAAAACAAGAAGTGCATGCGTTATACATGATACTCGGAGCTCGTTAACCACGACAACGCTCGTTTTTTAAGTCAAAATTTATTAAAAATCTTTGCTCGTCTTCCGGAACACTCGTAAACTGCGTTACTCGTAATCCGAGGTTCCGAGGTAAATATGTATTGCATGAATGTGTCCATGATTGTCCAGTCAATGTCAATGTTCAAAAGATATTACTCCTGTGTAGTGTGATTAAGAGACCTTATCGCCTGCGGGAAGAAGCTCCTCCTCAGTCTCTCTGTGTTGGCCTTCAGGGAGGGTAATCGCTTCCCAGACCGCAACAGAGAAAACAGTTCATTGTTGGGATGGCTAAGGTCACCACGATCTTCCTGGCCTTGGTCCAGCACCGCCTGCTGTAGATTGAGTGCAAAGTTTCTAAGACTGTTGAGACTGTTTCCAAACCAGGTCGTGATGTTTCCCGTCAGGATGCTCTCTATGGTACAGGAGTAGAAAGTCTAAAGTCTCTTAAGCGTCTAAGGTGGTAGAGACGCTGCCGGGCCTTTTTCACCACGGTGTTAATGTGACAGGACTATGACAGGTCCTGCGTGATGTGAACACCGAGGTATCGAAAGCTGTCCACTCTCTCCACTGGGCTCCTGTGATGGGGGTCTGGTAGTTCCTCTCCTGCTTTGTACTAAAGTCCACTATCAACTCCTTTGTCTTGCTGACGTTCAGGAGGAGATTGTTCCTCTGGCACCAGTTCTCCAGATTTACAATCTACTCTTCATTGTAGGCTGACTCATCATTGTTGGTGATCAGGCCCACCACAACAGTGTCGTCAGCAAACGAAATGGCTCTTTCAGATGTTTGAACTGGGTGTCACTTAAAAAAAAAAAATCTTATTAGACTGTGGATGGGCAAAATAATCAAAAGAGATATCAAGGCTTTCACTGTCTCCTTCATCTTTCCCTGAATCCTTCTCTCTCTCTCTGCACATCTAGTTGCTCTGCAATATAAAATAAGCGTGTTTAATAATATTTATTTATAATTGTGCAGCCATCAGTTGTGTGACCTCAAAATCACAGTCCTACTACTGATCATGCTGCCTGCATGTTTAGTTTTGCTTATCTTAAACTTTACCTGAAGGTTTCTGCTCTGACTCAAACGCTGAACTGTCCACCACCTCTAGCTCAACAGCAGGAGCATTTGTAGCACTAGTGCTACTGCTGCTTCCTTCCTTAATAAACAAACAAACATTGTATGCTACATATTGTAGACTAGAAATGAAAAATCAAAACAACTAATACTGTATTCTTTTCCATGCCATCTACTTGATTTATTTATGATTTAAAACAATTTGACCCACTAACACTATTCTGTCCACTTTTTATAAATTTTTATTTACTATGTAAAAAATATGCTACATGTAGACGAAACGAGACTTGACACAGCACAGCAGCACTTACATATTGTTGCTCGTTTGTTGGTTTAATTTTATCTATTGTAATTATCTAAGTAATTTAGATAAAAGTGTTCGTTTTAAAGTGTTTTTTAAATGATTTAGTCAGATATACCCTGTCTCTGGATATAGCCAGATATCAGGCAGTGCGCCGTGACGTTGGCTCATGTGGGAGTGTAATTTTCCCTCCTGATCTTTTAATCTTTCCTTCCCTTTCCATTGCCTGATTCGTAGATTGAGAGATCAGTCAATTAATTCGTAGTTGCACACCAGCCTATCACATGTCAGGCTGATTGTCTGCACAGCGGCAGCCGGCAAGCCAGAACGACCGTCAGGCCACCGGGAAATGTCCCGGTGCTCCCGATGGCCAGTCCACCCCTGGTTACCATTTACATCTCCGATTTTATCTCCATTCAACTTCTTATTATTAACAATAATATCATAAAAGAAAATGTGTATAAATATTTTGGTACTAGATTTATTGGTATATGTTGATATGAATGATAATATTTTTAATGATTTAAATGTATTAATATTATATTAATAACATACATCATACTATTTTTCTTTTCCTAAACTTTGTCTTACTCTGTATTTCACTTCACTATATTTATTATATGTTACTTTATCCCAGTTATAATTATGAGAGAAAATTACTTTTAAAATTTTTTTTACTTAGCTTCAGTTACTTTTTTATAAAATTGTCACGCTTTCAGTGCTTCGCGCTGATCAAAGACCGCGTCAGTCATTAACATTTCCTTTCCCACGCTGTCAGGCTTTTATCACGCGGTCATGTTTTCCCACGCTGTCATCGCTCCCCTCGTACCACTCCGCCGTTCACGCGGCTTTGAACTCTCGCTCTCACTTTCTTGACTATGGCTTAGCTTCACGTTTTGGCACTCTGGAACCCCACGAAAAGACAAGCCTACCAGCCCCTCCCACTTATGGGGGAGAACCAGGAACTTGTAGGTCATTTCTCTCACAATGCTCACTGATTTTTAAGCTACAAGCTTCCTCCTTCTCATCAGAACGTTCTTGGGTGGCCTACGTCATCACGCTACTAAACGGTAGAGCCAGAAAGGGTAGCACAGCCCTCTGGAAGGCTTGCAACTCATCCTGTGAGAATTTCGACAACTTCTCCAAGAAGATGAAGAGGGTTTTTGATCGCTCATTTGTCGGCAGGGAGGCTGGAACTAGGTTATTAAGACTTTGTCAGGGATCCCGCTCTGCTTACGACTATGCCATTGAGTTTCGCACACTAGCCGCCTCTAGTGGGTGGAACGGCAAAGCCCTAGCGGATGTTTTCCTGGAGAAGTTATCAGAAGGACGAGCTCATCTCTCATGAACTTCCCACGGACCTCCACGAGCTCATGGATCTCGACGGGCGGATCGACTCACGTCTCTATTTAAGACAACCATCCAGAAGTGTGCCCTCTGCCAGGAAATCACCCCAACCCAGAATAGGGAACACGTCCCCTACTCTGAAGCAGACAAATCGAGAGGAGCCCATGCAGCTAGACAAGGACCCGCATCTCTGACGAGGAGAGACGTTGATGCCGTCTACAAGGGGCTTGTTTTTACTGTGGAGCTTCAGGACACAGGCTTAAAGACTGTCCAGTCTTTTGTTCCCAAAAGACTCCCACAATCACGTTCCCTACTTCCTGTAAACCTAATCATTGGCGGTCAGGCTCACTCGATTTAGGCACTTAGCGACTTCCAGCTCTGACCGGAACTTGATCAGCGCCACTACTGTAAAGGCATTAAAGGTCTCTTGTGTACCGCTGGACCCTCTGCTCCCCATTTAGGCCTTGGATGGAAGCCAGCTTGCTTCCCCCCCGTTAACTTTAAGGACGTCAGGGAACCACTCTGGGAAGATCTGCCTCTTCGTCATTGACAAATCACACGCCGCTTTGGTCCTCGGACTCCCCTGGCTAGCCCTCCATGGTCCCCAGATCGACTGGACCAAGCACATCACCACGGGTCGGAGTCTCTTATGCTCCACGACATGCCTGCACTAAGCACTTTCTCTGGCTTCTATCCCAGTCACGCCCGATAAAACCCTGAACATCTCCAACGTCCCCACCGAATACCATGATCTCAGGCAGGTCTTTGACAAGACCCGAGCCATGTCGCTCCCACCGCATCGACCATATGACAGTCCTATTGATCTTCTCCCAGGCACCTCTTCCCCAAAAGGCAGACTTTACTTTCTGGCACGCCAAGAAAGAGAGGCCATGAATAAATACATCACGGACTTCCTCTCTGCCAGAATCATCTGTCCATCCGCCTCTCCCGCTGGGGCGGGGTTTTTCTTTGTCAAGAAACCTTCAATGGTTTCTGGAGTTCGCAAACTTCTATCGCCGCTTCATTCGGAGTTACAGTTCCGTCGCCGCCCCCTCACCTCCCTGACTTCCGCCAAGGCGCGTTCTACTGGAATGAGGAGGCAGACAAGGCTTTCGTGGACCTCAAAAGGCAGTTCACCTCAGCCCCCATACTCACCATACCCGACCCATCTCGCCAGTTTATGGTAGAAGTGGACGCCTTTAACACTGGCAATGGGGAAATCCTCTCCCAAAGATACTCATGAGACAACAAGCTGCACCCATGCTCTTTATATTCGCGCCGTCTATCTCCGGCTAAGAAAAATTATGATTTAGGCGACCGAGAGCTCCTAGCCATGAAATAAGCGCTGGAGGAGTGGAGACATTGGCTGGAGAGGACTGAGCTCCCCTTTATAGTGTGGACCGATCATGGGAACATAGAGTGCCTGCGCACTGCCAAAAGACTCAATGCCAGTCAAGCTCGATAGTCGTTGTTCTTCTGTAGGTTTAATTTCACCCTGTCCTACTGCCCAGGTCTTAAGAACACTAAGCTGATGCCCTTTTCACGTCAGTTCTCCCCCCCACAGGATCACCTCACGCTTCTGGAGGGCCTTTTGTAAACTCATCGGAGCCTCTCCTAGCCTGTCTTCAGGCTTCCACCCCCAATCCAATTGCCAAACAGAATGAAAAAAAACAAGCAATGGAAGTCATCCTCCGGTGTATGACCACTTGTGACGCTACCACCTGGAGTAAGTTTCTCCCGTGAGTCAAGTATGCTCACAACTCCCTACTATCTGCTTCCACAGGGCTCTCTCCGTTCCAGTGCTGTCTGGGCTACCAACTACCACTGTTCCCTACTCAAGAGGAGGAGGTAGAGGTCCCCTGGGCGTAACATTTTGTCCACCGCTGCAAACGTACATGTTTACGAGCCAGATGTAATCTGGACCTTTACAGACCGACTTTTTTGTGAATGGAGGTGACTTACCTTGGCTACCTGGGCAGAAGAAGCGCCGGAAAAGGGGTAAAAGAGCCGGGATCCTGGTCAGGCTGAGGAACAGACAACACCATGCCCCGCTTTCCAGCAATCTTCTAGCGAACGTCCAGTCTTTGGAAAACAAGCTGGATGAACTAAGAGCCAGGATAACCTTTCATAGGGACATTAAGAACTGTAAAGTCTTTGTTTTTACAGAGACATGGCTGGACCCTTCCGTCCCCGACTCGGCCATTGTCCCTGAGGAACTCTCCATTCACCACCGGGATAGAACAATAGACTCGGGTAAATGCAGGGGAGGTGGCGTGTGTGTAATGACCAACAAATGGTGGTGTACTGATGTACAGGAGGTTTCATCGGTGTGCTCTCCTGATCTTGAACATCTCATGATCAGATGCAGACCTTTTTATCTGCCCAGGGAGTTTTCAGCAGGGGTAGCCATGGGTTAACGGAGAGGTCCGCGCAGCGCTCAGAAAGCGGACTGCAGCCTTTAGATCTGGAGACCCAAGTGAGTACAAATCATCCCGGTATGCACTCAGAAAAGCAATAAAAACTGCCAAGGGACAGTACAGAGAAAAGGTGGAATCCTGCTATAGCAACTATAACACCAGGAACATGTGGAGTGGACTGAGGACCATCACAGACTACAAGTGGAGGAGCTGCAGAGTGGGGGAGGTAACTGCTTCTCTACCTGATAAGCTGAACACCTTCTATGCATGCTTTGATAACCACCTATCTCAGGAGCTTTCACTGGAAGAGGACAGCTGCCCTCTTCAGATATCTCAGGCAGACGTGTGTAAATACTTCAGGAAAGTAACCACATGGAAAGCTCCTGGACCAGACAATATCCCAGGTCATGTCTTCAAAGCATGCGCCCGCGAGCTAGCGGATGTCTTCACAGACATTTTTAACCTTTCCCTGCACCAGTCTGCTGTCCCAACATGTTTTAAGAGGACCACCATCATCCCTGTCCCTAAGAAAATGAATGTGAGCTTCCTAAATGACTATTGCCCAGTAGCACTTACTTTCATTGCCATGAAGTGCTTTGAGCGCATAGTCAAAGCTCACATCACATCCTTACTCCCTGCTTTACTCGATCCCCTTTAGTTTGCCTACAGGTCTAATAGATCTACTGATGATGCAATAGCATTATCTATTGCACACTGCCCTCTTTCACCAGGACCAGAGGAACACACATGTGCGGATGCTGTTCATTGATTATAGCTCCGCTTTCAACACCATCATACCATCATACCCAGACAGGTCATGAAACTCCGCGACCTGAGCATCAGTTCCTCCCTGTGCAGCTGGAACCTAGACTTCCTTACAGACAGACCTTAGGTGGTTCGGATAGGCAATATCACCTCATCCTAATGAACACTTAGCACCGGTGTCTCTCAGAGATGTGTGCTCAGCCCCCTACTGTTCAAATTCAAATTTTTATTTGTCACATACACAGTCATACACAGTACGATATGCAGTGAAATGCTTAAACGACCGTCAGTGACCTTAAAAAAAATAAAAACTTATAATAGATATGAATAAAAAGAAATACTTAAGAAAAATAAATTTAACTAGTAAAATAAACTGTCCAAATAGGGGCATAATAAAAATATCAAAATATAGAAATATAGAAAAAAAGTAGATATATAAAAATTAAAAGAAACAGTGGTTGTGCAAATATGCATGAAAAGTGACTTATTAAAGTGACTTGTGCAATGGTCCAGATGTATAAATATGTAGTGCAAGTGTGTATGAATGTGATCATGATTGTCCATGATTGTCCAGTCAATGTTGGGAGTTTAAAAGATGTTATTAGTCCTGTATGGTGATGTGATTGAGAGACCTTATCGCCTGCGGGAAGAAGCTCCTTCTCAGTCTCTCTGTGTTGGCCTTCAGGGAGCGGAATCGCTTCCCAGACCGCAACAGAGAAAACAGTCCATTGTTGGGATGGCTGAGGTCCTTCACGATCTTCCTGGCTTTGGTCCACCACTGCTTGCTCTATATCGAGTGCAGGTCAGGGTGCTCGGCGCGGATGGTGCGCTCAGCTGATTGCACCACCCTCTGTAGAGCTCGTCTGTCCTGCATGGTGCTGTTTCCAAACCAGGTTGTGATGTTTTCCGTCAGGATGCTCTCTATGGTACAGGAGTAGAAATTCCAGTCTGAAGTCTCTCAAGCGCCTGAGGTGGTAGAGACGCTGTCAGGCCTTTTTGTACTAAAGTCCACTATCAGCTCCTTTGTCTTTCTGACGTTCAGGAGGAGATTGTTCCTCTGGCACCAGTTCATCAAAATTTAATCAAAATAGTCAGTTTGTCCCTAGTGAGCAAGCCGAGGGCGACAGTGGAAAGGAAAAACTCCCTAAGATGGTAATAGAAAGAAACCTTGAGAGGAACCAGACTCAACAGGGAACCCATCCTCATTTGGGTGAAACAGAAAGCAGTAAATTATCTGCATTTATACAGTGTGTTAGGTGGCAGGCAGTTCAGCTATAATAGCTGATGTTAATTGATGTTTCCTTTCAGAAGGAAACACAAACATGAGGGCTTCCTGAGATGTAAAGCAAACAATCACCTCACTGTCAGCAAACCTGAGTGATCAATGAGAGCGAGGAAGACAGCATCCAAACATACCAGTTCACCATAATACTCTACGTCCATGAGTCCCCCAGATCTGCTCCTTTACCTATGGCAAATCTATTTATAAAAATGCTTGGCTGAATAAGTAGGTTTTTAGCCTGGACTTAAACACTGAGACTGTGTCTGAGTCCCGAACACTATTTGGAAAACTATTCCATAATTTTGGGGCTTTGTAAGAAAAAGCTCTGCCCCAGCTGTATTGTTCATAATACGCGGTACTGACAAGCAGCCTGCATCCTTTGATCGAAGTAGGCGTGCCGCATCGTAAGACACTAGCAGTTCGCTCAGGTACTGCGGCGCGAGACCATTTAATGCTTTATATGTCAAGAGTAGTATTTTAAAATCAATGCGAAATTTCACAGGGAGCCAATGCAGTGAAGATAAGATAGGGGTAATGTGCTCATATCTTCTGGTTCTAGTGAGGACTCTCGCTGCTGCATTCTGGACTAGCTAAAGCTTGTTTATGCACCTAGTTGAACAACCAGACAGTAAGGCATTACAATAGTCCAACCTAGAGGTGATAAAAGCATGAACTAGTTTTTCTGCATCGTTTAGCGACAATACATTTCTTATCCTGGCAATATTTCTGAGGTGAAAGAATGCTATCCTGGTAATATTATCTACATGAGCTTCAAATGAAAGGCTGGAATCAATAATCACACCAAGGTCTTTCACTGTTGCATTTGATGGAACAGAAAGGCCATCTAAAGTTACGGTGTGATCTAAAATTTTACTCCTAGCTGTATGCGGTCCTATGACTAGAACTTCTGTCTTATCCGGATTAAGCAGAAGGAAGTTAATTAGCAATGTTGCCTGGTCTGATGAGCCTTGATTTCTGTTGAGACATTCAAATGGTGAAGTCAGAATTTAGCATAAACAGAATAAAGTGTAAAATAAATTGAAATGTAAGATCTTTGACATGGGGTGCACCAAAGACACACAGACACGAGGCGAGGCCTTACTGAAAAAGGGTAATTTTATTAGGAAAAATGTTAAAATGAAAGGGTTTAAAGAACACTGCTCACCTGGCATGTGTGCACTCGGCTGACAGTTGGGTAGTGGGTTCTGCAGCCTCCTTAAAGCAGCTCTTACTGTTTGGCCAGCCGGCGCTTCCAGCTCTTCAACTCTTCTTGAGTGTGGCCACAGACGGGAGACCTATGTGATTGCAGCCAATGTTGGCTGTCGCTTCTCCAATAAACACAGTGGCGATCACGGCTGTGAAAGGGGGCTTTAATGTCATATGCAGAGCCTTTCCTTTTCAGCAGTGCAGTCCTTGAGCGGCTAGGGCCCCAACTCCCTGGGGTGCATGCTGCTCGCCTGCCACCCTCTAGTTTGACATCTACTATTCATTCTTGCTCCCAAATCTTTAAACTTTGGCTCTGCACCCTGAGCTAGGGTCCAGGCTTCACTTTTATAGAGTGGACCAAGCTCGGGATCCATTAAAATTATCATCTAAATCAACTAAAAGTGGCTCTTATATCTTCTTGCTATTGAAGAAAACAAGTTTTAAACGTCCCCCGGACATACGCAAAACTTAGCCTGTGGTTGGTTTGTTCTCTCATATGTGAAAAATGCTTACAAAGGCAAATTTCTTGCAAAATTTAAGTTCTTAAGGCAAATATATATATATTATTTAGGAAGGTACATACTGTACATAAGTAGGAGGCATCCACGAATTCTGCCTTGCAAACATTGTGGTGTTTCTGTAAACCTTCAAAATAAAGCCCTTTTTACACAGTGGGCATGAAACAAATCAGTAAAAAATACTTTTTTTTATAGTCATTCAGACAAAGGTCACTTTTATGTTGAAATGTTCCTCATGGCTTCTTTCAGAAAACCACATGACTGTGGAGAAGAGAGCCATAGTACTTGTACAATATTTGCCATTCTCATGAGATTCTACAGTACATCATGAGCATCTACAGTACAGTACATACTTCCTGAGCATTTTAAAATTACTTGAATGTTTTTTTTTAGTCTGTCATCGCAGTCTTGTTTTTTTTTTTTTTTTTTTTGGGGGGGGGGGGGGGGGGGTTATAAACATGATAAAATTAAGAAAGATGCAGTGTGCTAGGAGATTTTAAAGAACAGAACGTGTTAGACTCGACATGCTGCTGTTATTTATTTATTTTTTAAAGTATGCTGTATACCAGTATTAAAACTGCTAACATTTTTTAAGGAGTTAAGGCTAACCCTACCTCCTCAAAAATGCAAAAAAAAAAAAAAAAAAACTTCCCAACAGCGGCACAGTGGTGTAGTGGTTAGCACTGTCGCCTTGCACCTCCAGGGTCCGGGCTCGATTCCTGGCTTTGTGTGCATGGAATTTGCATGCTCTCCCTGTGTTTGGTGGGTTTTCTTTGGGTACTCCGGTTTCCTCACACAGTCCAAAGATATGTAGATTAGGCTAATTAACATTTCCAAATTGCCTGTAGTGTGTGAATGAGTGTGAAAGTGTATGTGTGTGCCCTGTGATGGATTGGCACCCTGTCCGGGGTGTACCCTGCCTTGTGCCCTAAGCCTCCTGGGGTAGGCTCCAGGTCCCTGTAACCCTAAATATAGGATAAAGCGGTATAGAAGATGAGTGAGTGAGTGAACTTCCCAACACTGTTTGACTGATGGTACTTGGTAACCTAGTGACCCAGTGTAAGGATCTATCCAATGATGGAAACTACAAAGCACTTTTGTAAGTCACTCTGGATAAGAGCTTCTGCCAAATGCCTAAATGTAATAGTGAGGTTTAATTCTAACATTGGATAATTTGTGATTTTATTTATTTATTTACTTGTCATGTGTTTTTTTTTTTTTTTGCAGTCTCCACAAGAAAGTGACAAATACTATTTGAAAATTATTCCCCTGCTAACCTAATGCTCAAAACCTGCAACCTGTTTAAACAGGCAACAAACATTTTTTTTGTATTTGATGGGCACAAAATACTTAGATATTTACTTAAAAAAACTCAAAGACTTTATAATACATGCTCTTATGCCCTGTTGTGTATAGGTATACTGCCTGTGATACTAATGACAGTGTGTAAGTCTAGAGCTTGAGCCACTTGCTGTAGCCACACTTCCCCTTGCATAGCAAATTTACAGACACAGAGAACATAACCTGATATCGTGAACTGAAATGCCAATGGCAGTCCCCTGCTTCTGGTTTTTACATGTACAGTATATCTAGAGGTTTGGTACTGGAATTGTTTAAACAATGGGAAATAAAATGATGCAGAGTCTCCATAGCAAATAAAGGTAAACCAAACAATTGCTTTATGTCATTAATGTATGTTTAATATAGACTCTGTGACCACTGCAGTTTAAATGTACATGGAACATGTGACATGTACTTGATTTTCAGTCAGTTTCACCCACTTATCTTCTTAGTCAAAATTGACCCACCTTATGTTTACCAGTAGGGAAATGTTATTTTTAAACCAGAAATGTAATGATTTTTCCTACAGTCACCCCAGCTGTAGAAAATGTGGAGCATCATCTTTGTTTATATGTCCTTGAAGGCTATACACCATCAGAAAAAAAATATTATCTTCAGGTCATTTTCGTCCCAGAGCATGGTAATTGTTTACATGCAGACACATGTACAAATACACAGGGTCCACAAAATATGATATTGCCCATGCCTAGGACACTTTGCCTCAATGTTCTACATGTTCATTATACCATCCTTAAAACATTATCCAACAGATAAATTTAAAGGGTTTCCATAAATATTGTTAAAAATTTAAGAGTGCATCCACCCTTGTATGTTTCCTCATATTTATGGAAACAACCCAAATTCTTACATGATTGACATACAGATCTACATAGGGTTGCATATCTTAGCAGGTATGTATAGTTCCAGGAGGCTACATCTGGTTTTGGTCTTGTGTCTGTCAAGTCTGTATTCCTTCACATATTATGAACTCAACCATTATCTCTTGAAGAGGCAGATCACCATGGTTGGCACAGTTCACGAACAAGACAACCCCACCTGCCATTTTCGGAAGCAAAACGGAGCGTTGCCTTCAAATGAAAGTTTGCTTTCACCTCCACCATCATTCTAGTTTTCTTCCTACTTAAGGTTAAAATAATATGTTCCCCTTGAACACAGTGCACAAGATGCCCAAGATTACGTGAGGTCAAGAAGTCTCATCATTCCTTATCCGTCACACATCATCCTGGAGTGCAAACACAATAAAGCAGGCATGGACAATCTGGATAAGGTGATTGGAACTTACAGGAGGTAGGATGACTGCCCACTCACCCCTGGTCATTTTCCTTAATTTTTGTGCCCTAATGCAGTATCTTTATGATACGGGAGCAGGATCAACCAGAAGACCAAGAAGTGGCTGCTCCTTATGTAGTTGGTACAGGCACTTGAAACCACAAACATTCAGAGAGGAGAGTGTCTCCACCTCAGAGCAGCCTTTGGAGCACTTGGGAAATGTTATCATGTTCAGGACTTTTGTACTGATCCACTGAGACTGCAACTAGGACAAAAAAGATGGTAGAACCTATATTACATGTGCTATGATAAGCATGTAAGAAATATATCTGGAAAGTCCGTACTCATTTGCTTACTGTCCTACATGTGCTAAATAAATGTTTGTGGGTGGGGACAATTGTGAACAATTTATGAGGTATTTAATAGTTTATTTCAACTATTTTTTATTCATGCAGTGCTTTTAACAATGCTCATTGTCGCAGAGCAGTTTCATAGAATAAAAAAAAATTAGTCTGAAGAGTGTAAGGAAATACAAATGTCAAATTACAAATTACAAATTATAATTTAATTTCCTGATAGTAGGCTATCTGATAGTGTTAACTATGCGAATGTCTGGATTCGTGAATATGCCAACATATCTTAACATATACTGTACGTTAAATATTGGCAGGGGGAATTGGCAGAATTGAGGGGTTTAAAACAATTTAACAAGACTGAGCAGACGTCTCTGCCTAAAATGTATTTCGCCAGCAAAACATAGTATAGGCCTATATAGAAATAAAATGTTTAATAGTACCAATCAAATCAGACTAAATAATTACTTTGAGTGTAATTCACAAATTTACTAATTATATTATTTTTTATGTGTATACAGCAGTGGTTCTCAAAGTGTGGGGCGCGCCCCACTAGTGGGGAATAGAGATATGACAGGTGGGGCGCAATGAACGGGAGGGAATTAGTGGAAAATAATAGGAAAGTACCTATTCTAATTCATGCTTTTCTTTATTGATTTTTTTTATCTTTATTTTCTTTATCGGACACTCGAAACTAAATAATGACACACAAAGAAATGGATTATTAATACAAGTAAATTAAAATAACATCAGAGAAAAAGTGGAACCATAGTGCAACAATAACGGTTTAACGTCGGCATGTTGATTGCAGAGGAACGATATATAAGGAAACATTCGGTATTATATATGTCATTTCATTTATTTCAATGTGTATGCTGATGTTTCTGTGTTTTTGTTAAACATTAATATTTTATCAGGCAGTACTAGTCTGGCATTTCTAGTTTCTAGTGCGGCAACAAAGTTGCTTTTTAATCCTTCAGGCGCTGAACAGAAGGGAAGATCAATATCGTTCTACGCTTTTTGTTGGTGTGCGGCATTTTGCGATGATCCCTAAATCACTCGTTGCGCCGTAGAGAATAATGGTGTTTATGCTTTTAAACATGTATAATTTAAGGCGGATGTAGCTTAAAGACAATGTAGAGAGGAAATATATGTGGGTATCTTTTTTGCGGGTTTATTTACGCAGCTATTGAATTCGGAGATGCGAATATCAAACTAACTTTACCGCCGTCACAAACAGGTGTTATGCGCTAGAGTGCCCCTCTGCCACGGATTGCCCTCCTACATAATCTCTATCAAATATTATATTAGGACATACATTCAAAGGTTTATTATAATCAAATATATTATTACTATTATAATTAACCCTAGGCACGTGACACACTTCGAGACGATTAATACAAATCCCCCAAAATGATTATTTTATGGCACATTTATTTTGCAGGGGTTTGTCAATGTACAAATAACAAATTATTTATCACAAATTACACTAAATATTGTTTGTGGTGAAAAATTACAGGAAATTATTTTTATTATAAAATAAGCAATATAAAAATATACATGTGGTATATGAAAAAATATATAATTTATATATTTTGCCCCCTATACAACCTTTTTTTTATATTGCTTACTTTATAATTAAATTCATTTGTTATAATTTGTAATTTGTAAACCATAAACCTATGAATTTAGGTGGGCAATCCGTGGCCTAGGTCGGGGGCATTTTAGACAATAACACAGTAGCGTACTATATGTAGTGAGCATAATAACATCAATGGATACATTTGTTACATGGACCACAAATAAGCAGGTGATTCAGCACTATCAGCCCAATCAACCAAAGATCCAGCCGAAAGGAAAACATGATGAAGCCTATGTTGTGCTTGAATTCATGGTGGGGATGGTGAGGGCAGAGGAGAGACCTCTGTGTGTTTTGTGTCTTAAACCGCTGGCAGCAGACAGCATGAGACAAAGTAGGAAGACACTTATCGCACAACATCTTTTTTTGAAAGAAAGCTCTAGATAAGTGACGAAGTAAGCCTGTTATAACAATTGCACGTGTATTTTAGTTTTGAACTTGGTGTTATTTGATCTTATCGGTTTAGAAATTGATATTTCAATAAATAGTACACTTGGCCGTTTTCGTTATCATTTTGTTGACAAGTGGGGCTTGAAAATTCGCCCACCCTCTCAAGTGGGGAATGACAGAAAATGTTTGAGAACCACTGGTATACAGTATGTGTTTGTATGTGAATATATTATATAAGTATGTGTTTGTGCACATGTATCATATGTAACATTCATATTAAATGCAGTTCATGATAAGTGTATGTTGTTAAAGTATTTGTGGATAGTATTTGTGGCCCCTCCTATCTCTCGCTACGTTGGAAGTCTGCTTGCATGCCGCACTTCCGAGTTGTTGCATGTGCGTCGCATTTGCACCGTGTAGTAAAATCCACTGTAACCCAACAAACCCCGAGGATTTTATAGCGCGGGATCATTAGCAAGAATAGCTCACCAGCAGTGTCTAATTCTAACTAAGCCCCGCTTCTTCGCATATCTGAAGGGAAGGACGCCTAACTAGTGAGCGAGGAGCGATATTGATTTGGGCGCACGCTGTGACAGGCTAAAAAACCCATTGTCCTCAAAAATGTAAGATGAGGACTCTGATTAATGTGCAAAAACTATAATAAAACTATATAAGACTACATAGTCTTTAGAAGACTTTTATTTAAGCGCACTCACAATAACGAAAAAAACGTTATGATTTTGTGAATAAGCTACCAAAAATAAGCAAATAAGCTGTGCTGTTCTGTATTGTTTTTGTTCAGAGTCAGTCTGCCTGCTGTTTTCCCCGACGCATTCACAATCATTAGTCAACTTCTGCCGGTGCGCTCTGGAAAACTTTTTGCGTGCGGCTGAGCGCTGATTTAGACTACGTAGTAAATTAAAGAGGAGGACACATGACATGACTGAATTAGGCACGGCTGGTGAGCCGTTTTTAAATTACTGGAATGGAAGAGATGGTCCTTATCGTAACATGTCTTGTATTGTTTTTAATCGCTCGATACACAACCCATCATTTTTAAATGCTATTTTACAAGGGTAAATACAAATGGAATAATTTACTTTGGTTTATTTATTTATTTTTAAATAAAATCTAAAATTAAAACATTGTAGAGTATTTAAAAGCATGCATGTTATAATAAGAAAAATCGCATTCCAGAGATTAAAAACGGTAACAATGTCAATTTTAGAATGTAGAATCCAGAAGTTTTTAAATTTACACAAATTTAAGAAAAGGCCCGAAGCAAGATCCAAGATCCTTCACTTTGCTGAAACCATGCACAGTGGAGAAACTTATTCACTCCTGGGGAGGGTGTATTATTTGCATTCAAGTCGCAAGATCCCTTTTTAATGGCGACATCTGTATGTATAAACCACAATTTTTAGATAATCCCTGAAGAGCAAGGCAAGAATTGATGGTAGCAAGGGAACAACTCCCTTAATAGGAAAAAAAAAAAAGAAAAACTTGCAATGAACCAGACTCAAAAGGTGGACCCATCCTCATTTGGGTGACATTGGATAGCAGGGATTGAGGCTGGAAATTCAGTAAAAGAGGAGACATGTTTAAGTTGAGAGTCCCTATTCATTATTAGAGGCACCGTTACAATACTGTTTGTGGGAATGTGTTTGTGTTTGTGTCTGAGCTGTGTCATGTGTCATGAGCTGAGTCCAAGACCATCTTTATGGTCAGGTAGAACTTTATGGTCAGGTAGAACTGTTCCCAGTCACCACACGCATCCCAAGCAAGACAACAAATGTCCACTTTGGTCTATGTATACAGTATGCTTGACAGACCTCCTCTGCTATTCCAAGCAGCCTGTACCCATTGACTGAAGTAGGCATGCCAGGTCATAAAAGTATAGCAGTTCACTTAGATGCCATTGCATGAGACCTTCTAGTGTTTTATAGGTCAATAGTGGTATTTTAAAATCAATACGAAATTACTCTGGGAGCCATTGCAGTGTGGATAAGATAGGGGTGATATGCTCATATTTTTTGGTTCAAAAGAAGAACTACAGGGTGGGTGAAAAGTAACTAGGGTTTAAAAATCAGTAATAAATGACATATTTTTAATAAAAAATTATTGAAGCAAATTGTACATGTATATTATTAAATAGGGAAATTAAAGCAAGTATTAATGTACTTCTTTCATTGTTCACCGAGATGTGGTCATCAGCTTTGCGTGACAATTTTTTTATTATCTTAGGACTTGTGATATTAGAATATCTCAGAATACAACTGGTGTTGTATTCCTCCCTTTCACTGTATGCCACCATCCCTGCACAAGAACAATCAAATTCCACATTCGCTTCTGAAAAGTTAGTTAATTTTCACCCACCCTGTAGTTTTTCTGCATCATGTAGATGTAGTGTCTTATATCCCTATCTCATTTACATCATGCGGTGGAGTCCATGCGGTTGCCGTACGGTTTAGTGTGAGTTTTTGCAGTTTTGGCATTGATATGAAGCTTGCAGAATGTCGCAGAAGCAGAGAAATTTATGTATTTGGGTAGGACACATTAAATGGAAAATTTATAACATAGAATAAAAATAATGTTAAATAATTATTATTAATACCTCTAATTACCTTTAATAACTTGGGGCAACAGTCTTCACCCATCTAGAACTGTATAGCAGCAAGTCTTTTTTTGTAAACTGCTACCAATTGATGCCAACACAAAAAATTTACGACCATAATTTATTATGTACATTAACAATAAAGCAGAACAGTTCAGAAAAGTTAGCATCAAAAAAATCATCAGTCCATATGTGGATAGCACTAAAGTTACTTGTCATTCACAAAATCCTCATCGCGCCTGAATCAGCTGCGTTGTGAAAGAGGTGTTTTCAGGTTTGTAGAGTAAAAGAAAGTAGCAACTTCACTGAGAGCAGCTGCAGTGGGTGATGATGAATGCTGGACAGTGGATGCCTTCTTAGGTTTAGTTAGACCTCTTTGAGACAGTATTAGAGCCAGATTCAGGATCTCCATCCTCCTCTTTGCTGTCATCAGTAGAGTACTAGCCCTACTGGACAGGTTCTGTGACAGTTGACATTTTTTTTTTCTTTTTAACTCTGCCAACCTCTACATGAAGTTTTGGATCTAGCCAAAATTCTCTAATATCCACTTGTCTCGGTCTGTCATTGGCTGTGCTCCTGACCCAGAAGGCTGCTTCTTGGTAAGTTACCCAGCCCTATCTCTCATAGAACATAGAATTAATCTAGGTAGTCAACTGGTTAGCTCTGATGCCCAACTGCTGTGCCCTTTCTGCTTCTCTCTTCACTCTGCTTCTCTGTTCTCTATTTTTATAGTAAGCCATTCTAGGATTGTACAGGAATATTGTACAGAATAATTTTCCCTGTACCAGTCAGTTAATTCTTGTTCCTGTTCAGGCTGCAATGCAAGTGCAGTTGCCCTGGTCTTCTTGATTGAGATAGAGCAGATGTTTCTAAAGCTGATTATAAAGACATCTTGGTTGCTTTGGGAGCAGGTGTGTCTGAGGCTGCTTCTAAAGCCTTCTTTGTTGCTTCTGGAGCTGGAGTATTTGTAGCTGGTTTATTGTCAGCCTTATTCTCCACATATCCTCAGCAGCCAGTTTTAAGACCCTGACCCTGAAATTGTTCTGGATTCTGGATATGGTGGTCAGTGTGTACCACCAGTTGGTGCCAAAATAGTCCCAACAATTTAGAAATGTTGTATGATACAGAATTAATACTGCTGACTATTGGTCTGAGAGTGACTGCTTCCTTGTGTATGTTAGGAATTCTATAAAGGCATGGAATGTCTTCTTCATGGTCACCCTGTCAAAGGTGCTGTTTTAAATAATTTATCGTGATGGACCTTTAGAAGTTTGTTGTTCTTTGACTTGTGATAATCTGCTGTATTCAAGACAACAGTGCATTTTCTCTTACCTGTAGATGGGATGGTTATGGTTTCATTTCTGCTGAGAGCTTTCAGGGACAATCTCTTTCGCATAGTGACATTGGAAAATGGTGGTTTACCATTGTCACTGCAGCTAATGCTGCAGAGACTTTCAGCTTTTGCCACAAGTACAGTAGATTGTTCTAGATAGCAGATTCTGTACCTCTAATAAAATTCTCAACAGGAACCTGTTTGAGTTTGGTGCCAGTGTTAAGACCTTTGGCTCTTTGGTGAGGTGAGTTCCCTGTCTAAAAGGTTCTTAACCCACTTTTTCTTTGTGTCCTCTGTTGATGTCCCACCATTATTTCCCAAGGAGGCTCCACTGTAGTCTGTTTCCCGGGAGAGAAGGTGGTCAAATTTCTTGGTTTGTCTCCTTTCCTTTATGATGTTGGGCCAGTTGTGCATTATGGATGAGCAGTATAACTCTGTCAAGGACTGTGATGGGTAGAGCGGCTGAAAAGTTTTGATAGTTTTGAAGATAGTCTGTTTTAAAATTTAACGTGTTAGTGGTGAAGTGGACTTGTCAAACTTCACGGATTCTATTCCAAAGTGTGGAACATTATGTCTGTAAAGATTCTCAGTTATCCAGGTGAGGTGATTTGGAAGTTAAGTCATGTTAACTGGACTTTTTTCTTGTTCAGTAGATACGTTTTACTACTCTACCAAGTAGCTTCTTTAGTCTAAAGTAAATTAAAAAGTTATTTTTCGGTTTCTTGTATTCGTGGACCAGTGAGAAAATAAAACGGCTTGTTACATGAGTATTTCTCCTATTCTCACCTTCTCCATTGTTTATGTAACAAGCGTTTTAAGTTGGTGGAGGATCCTTTGACCTTGGAGAACTTAAATATGTGTAAAGTATATAAAATTAGTTATTTACAGTTATTTGTTTATACTGAAAGATGTGCAGTTAAAATATGCAAGTTAAGTTAGCAACTAAGAGACTTAACACTGCAACTTACAGTATATATGAAATACTGGTTTACCAGACTGTTTGTTGTTTTTTTGTTGTGGCTAATTATAAGGATAATTACGCTTTGTCCTCTTAAAACTTGTCCACTGACAGTTGCTTTGACATGAGGCAAAGGGGCTTGTTTATTTTGAGGGCAACATTCGTAGTAAGCCTGTGGAAAGGTCCAGCTATGGGTGCAAAAGTCAAAAGTTGTAAGCAAAAGAATCACTGCCTCAGGGAAATACATAACACTATGGTTATTTTGTTACTGATGGAATCATTCTTTTTTCGTAGTGCACTTCATCAATTCACCATCAAACTGTTCAAGCACATGCTAATGTACAAAATGAATACAATAATATTACACACTGGAGAAATACAGTGTGTTGAATACAAAGGGTTATATTTTATTGAAGTTTATAACTATAAGTAATGTAGCCAACATTTTTGCCAGTAAATAATTGCAAATTCTACAGTATGTTCTTTACAGTGCAGAATTTTGGAACAACTGAAGGTGAGTAAATAATGGCAATCCCTTTAAGAAACTTGCCATCATTTACTCAGAATGGCATTTTGGTATCAATAAAAACGAATCTGACTTCAGTTAAAACTCACAGCTCATAGTCATACAGTATTTCTGCTTAAAAGAGATAAATGTTTAAATCTGCTACTGACTGTCCTGATTCATTTAACCTAGAATACTCTAACATTTAGCCATTTTTTAAAAACATTTAACATTCTTTAAAAATTTTTGTAAGTTTACCATTTTTTTTTTTACATGACCGAAGGACAAGCCTGAAAGCAAGTGTCATTTTATAGATGGCTTCTCCTGTAGATGTAGTATTGATTTGCTGATTTCTCAGGTTGTTGCTGGGAGGTTGTAAAGGTCTTTATTTTCAGAATAACTGAATTCAGAATAATTTAATTTGGATTTGAATTATTGAACATTTAAATTAATATGTATTTTTAATATATTTTACACCAATTGTTAATATTAAATTAACAAAAGCACAAAGGCGTCACCAGGTTTTTGCATAGTTTAGAGTGACACATCGTACCCGTGTACTTTAAAGGTCCTACACATCTCATTTGTCATTAAATGTTAATATAATCTTTAGGGTCCTAATGAAAAGTTTGTATTATACGTTAATTAAAAATTCAAAAGGATTGTGTAAAAAAAACACTACTTTTACCTGGTAAAAACTAGCTCTGTTCTCAGCAACCTGTTTCAGTTCATGCTAATTTAAATGCTCATGACCTCTGCTGAGCCTGCCCCCCCCAGTTCTGTGGGGCGTGTCTTCACAACACACGTGGGGTATAGCCACGGAAGTGTAGTCCAGTGCGGGCAATGCTTTGGACTGCATTACCCACAAAGCATTGCCCACAACGCAGTGCTTTGTGGGTAATGCAGTCCAAACTGGAAAACGGTGGAATATAGTGCCTGAGCCTGTTTTCTTCAGTCATTTTTGGTTTGATTTAAGTACAGAACCTACGCGGAAGTTTGTAATATCGCCTGACAATGCAGAAATTAAAAGAATGGACATGCATCGACTCGATTTGTCTTTCTCATCACTGCATTGGCATAAATTAACGGGCTGTTTCGCTGCCGCGAGCAACAACAACAAAAGCGGAGAAGCTTACTGAGAGAGATACGGACGCGATGTGTTTACTGATGTGTTTACATGACTTCTTAATCTTCGACAGACCTCGTTATAAACCGTCTAACGTTACAAAGGTAAGCATAGTATAGTTTGCCGACTACGTTTACAGTTTGCAACTAGACAATCACCTTAATGCATTGTTTATTATAAACGGGCGATTAGGGATTATATAGAGACGGATGTACACAGAGCCATAACCATGTTCTATGAGAGTATAAGTTAACTTACACTCCGCATTCATTGTGATTATTAGAAAAGGCGATCTGCAAAGAGTCATAGAAAAAGAAATTACTCACTGAGCCTGGTGAAGATGAAGCAGGAACACGAAGCGTTAGTACAGATCTATTTTTTAGGAGCAGCTTCCTAGCAAAACCTGCTTTATATTGACCCGCGTTTATAAAGCAGTCTGGTGAAAAATGATTATCGCAAACATGAACGCATTTAGGTAGATCGGCGGGGACGTTAGCTTTAAAAACTAAATTCAGCCACTGTGTCCTCAGCGGCTCAGATGTCGGTAGTGAATGACGACTGCTGTGTTCGCTATTACACCCAACAACTGTACACCACACTCGCTTAGGCGCCATTTTGCTCCAGCGGCGAAAAACAATGGCCGACAGCTTCTTCTCACTCGGGGCGGGTCTTTGCTAAAACACCAGTGTCAATCAACTAGTGTAGGAGCGGCCTCTTGTGGTGTGGCGTCACATCGACAGCCATTTGCGATTGGCCTGATTTCAGAAGGGGCATGTTATTGTAATAAATGAGAAGAAAATCACTGGGCGGCTCTTTATCATCGTAGAGTGGTTGTGTACGCACTCTCCTAACACACAGTTCAGTCCAAACAGCTTAAAAAAGTGCATGTAGGCCTGTATGACCCCTTTAAAGTCAAAATGTGTAGCCGCTACGCAAAATGCGTACAGGTTGGCAGGTCTGAATTGTTAAACATGCAACACCAGTGGTTCACCCTTAATTTTATGAAGCGATGAGAATACATTTGTGTAAATAAATTAAAATTACTTTATTCAACTATTTCTTTCAGTGTCTGGAATGTGTTTTTGGTGCACAAAAGTATTCTTCAAAGGGATACTCTATGCTAAAAATGTTAAATAAAGTTGTTGTTTTTGTTCTAACTTTTATATTTAAGTAATATAAATATGCATACAAACTAAGACAAGTCTCGGAGAGTCTGGAAGTTTAAAATTCTTTTCCACGTCTGCCACTGTTGCTGAAACCTAAGAAACAAAACAACAAAAAAAATTGAAAAAAAAGTTATTACATACAAACTATAACCCTATAAGAAAATTTTATAATAAAAAAAAGCACAGAGCATGACTTGCATCTGTCCAAAGAATGAGTGCTTTAGGTTTTTCCTTGAAGTGTGACAGAATCAGAAGGATGACACATGGCATAAAAGAGAATTCTCCACTGTCATCATACTTCATAAGTATGCGCTGCATCTCATTTGTCCCTCCTGGCTTTTGAGGGAAACACTAAAGTATCATCTTTCCCCTTTCTTACATAGACTTCTCAAGTTTCTCCAGAATTGTTATATTGTAAGAGACTTGAAGTGCATGTACATCTCTTTGAGCATGAAAAGATACGGCCATTCACTTTTCAAGTCAGCAATCGATGGACGTGGGTAGGAATTGATGGACTTCCTTTGAAGATAATATGTTGCCTTCATTAGCTTACTGAGATGTCCTCTCTCAACCCCAGCTGGTCCCTCAGTACTGTAGAGGTCTTCTATTTCTTGTTGTTTTTCTTTGAGACTCTCCTCAGTCTCTTCTACAGGACATTTAGGCTGCCATCTCACACAACCATATTGGTCTGCAGGTTTTGGGGCAATGTCTTCAGATGACAGATTTGAGGTCTTGATAATGTGCAGCCACGATTAACATGCTCCACTTTTATTTTTAGTTGAGTCAAAAGTGATCCATAGCCAGTACCAATTTTTGTGCCATCTTGCAGGATGTCAGCATTTACATTTACATTTAGGCATTTGGCAGACGCTCTTATCCAGAGCGACTTACAAAAAGTGCTTTAATGTTTACATCATTGGATACATACTTACACTGGGTTAACTAGGTTAATAACTAAGTGCCATTAGTCCAACACAACACAACTGGGAAGAGTTTTTTTTTTTTTGGGGTGTGTGGGGGTGTGGGGGGGGAGGGGGGGTTAGTCCAAGTACTGAAAAAACAGATGCGTCTTGAGTCGTCATTTAAAGATAGTCAAAGTCTCTGATGTACGGACATCTAGAGGAAGTTCATTCCACCACCTAGGTGCTAGAACAGAAAAGAGCCTGGATGAATGCCGCCCTCGATCCCTGAGAGATGGTGGGATGAGGTGAGCAGTGCTGGAGTATTGGAGGGAACGTGGTGCAGTGCGTGGTGTAATTAGCGCAGAGAGGTAAGTGGGTGCTGGGCCATTTTTAGCTTTGTAGGCAAGCATCAGTGTTTTGAATTTGATGTGGGCAGCTACAGGAAGCCAGTGCAGGGAGCGAAGGAGTGGTGTGGTGTGGGAGAACTTGGGCAGGTTAAAAACGAGACGTGCTGCTGCATTCTGGATCCGTTGCAGAGGACGAATCGTGGACAGAGGCAGGCCTGCCAGGAGTGAGTTGCAGTAGTCCAGTCTTGAAATAACAAGGGACTGAACAAGCACCTGAGTAGCCTGTGAAGAAAGAAATGGGCGAGTTCTTCTGAAATTGTAAAGATGAAATCGACAAGAGCGAGTAAGGTTAGTAAGGTGTGGGGAAAATGACAAATGATTGTCCACGGTTACCCCAAGATTGCGGGCGGTGGCTGAAGGAGTGATTTGGTTGTTGTCCAGGGATATCACAAGGTCTTGACCTGGGGATGAGTCACAAGGGATAAACAACAGTTCAGTTTTACTGAGATTGAGCTTCAGCTGATGAGCAGCCATCCAGAATGAGATATGGTGAGACATGCTGAGATCCGGGTGGAAACTGGAGTGTCAGAGGGAGGAAAGGAGAGAACAAGTTGTGTGTCATCTGCATAACAGTGGTATGAGAATCCATGCGATGATATGACCTTACCAAGAGACCGGGTATAGAGGGAGAACAGAAGAGGACCAAGTACTGAGCCCTGCGGGACACCAGTAGAGAGTCTACGTGGGGCAGATGTAGATCCCCTCCATGTTACCTCATATGACCTATCTTTTAGGTAAGAAGCAAACCATTGCCACGCTTTTCCATAAATTCCAAGGCTTGTAAGAATAGATAATAGAATCGTGTGGTTCACCGTGTCAAATGCAGCTGACAGGTCCAGGAGAATGAGGACAGCAAAGCTTTGTGGATACTGTTTAACAATCTTTTTTGCAACAGTCAAACACTGTGATTTTGATGGATTTAACACTGTCAGTCTCATCTCATCAATGACAATTCTTACAATTTCTCTGCGATCTTAGCTGTGGGGTGTCTTCTAACTGCAATGGCTGTTTTAATACCTGTAGGCATCCTGTTCCAGGGAACTTCAAAGTTTTCTGGCCATACAATTAAGTCCACAGTTGTGCTGGAACTGTTTGTGCGTGAGACACTTGGTGTGCATGAGGAAGTAAAATCTGATAATGGAGAGTCCTCTGTTGTGGTATAATGGGGCATTCTTGTGGCTTTTTGTGGATTTACTTTGTCATAACCTGTTTGATCTGAAAAGGAAAAAAAAAACATAATACAGCTCAGTACCAATCACAATTAATGTTGAAGTAGTTAAAATTATTCTTTGATTTACCTTTATGTTGTCCTAAATACAACTCCAGCCAAACACAAATATATTTTTTTCATAATTGTGATGTTTATATCCATACAATGCAAGTCATTAGTATATTAGCTTAAAAGGACAGTTCACACAAAAATAAAAATGCTTTTGAGAAAGCATGAAGGTAAACAAAAAAATCAGTAAAGTCTTCTTTTTAATCCTTCATGTCAAGTGTTTTTGCAGTAGCAATCAGTTAGATGATTATGACATACCGTCTACATTCCACGCATTGAGGAGCCGACGACACTGTATTGGTGTAATGTGATCAGGAAAATCTTCCTCTTTAACGAACTGAAGGTCAGACTTGGACTCAACTTCTATGCTTGCCAACTTGTTCAGGAGAGACAGGAGATCTTGAGATACGAGATGCAAATGTGGATTTTACAGTAAATGTCCTTTCACAACCCTTAAAGGGCATTTCAATTCTCTGCCCTCATCTATGTTGCCTTTTAAATGTCTAATTAAATCACTCAGAACTGTACATGTGAAATTACAATGTCAGTCTGACAAATCAGTGTTGTCTGTTTGCTCAAATCTAACCCCTTTATGTGACTTCTGATAAGCCTTATGGTCTCTATATAGATGAGACTTGAACGCTGAAAATTGTGTAAAAGCATGGGAACAGTCAGGTACTCCACAGGTGAAAGAGCGGTTTGGAACATTACTGTTCACTTTTACGTGTCTAGTAAAACCTACAATGGTATTGCTCTCATATTGACAGAATTTACAGTGATAAATTTCTTATTTACTGTAGATTTAGGTTCAAGCTTTATATACAAGTAGGTTATGTGTGAACTTTTTTTGCTAGTCGTTTCGACGGATTCATTGCTTATATCGTTTAAAGCAAAATTGTTTACATTACGTTTGGTTTTGACTCAGGCCTTTTAAAAATACTGGCATTACACATTCTCACTAAACCAGCATTTCAGGCCATATGTTGTGTCTGTTTATATGCAATTATTGTAAAAATATTCTATCGAGAGTAAGACAAAAAGCAGCATTCATCAACACTGGCATGACATTACGTTTTTACCTTTTAGCTCTGTGGTGGTTTGGCTTGCCTGACAAAAAAATAATAAAAAAAAGAAGTTAGACACATTCCTTTACAAAATAAACTTAACATTTCAAGAGAACTCTTCCATCGATGGTAATATTAATGGGTTTTTTTTAAGTAAGAAAAACTGAGCACTTCATGTAACGTTAATTTTGTCTCACACGCACTTCGATAGAAATGCTGTGTCTGCCAAACTACAAATACTCTCTAGAAAGAAAAGGCAAATAAAGCTAACAAACTGCAGTATATATCAACATTAACATGATGATAACGATTTACTTTTTAGCTTAGGCTGCTTTCTGAAATTACTTTACATTAAAATAAATAATAAATTAGTTGTCGCTGTGGTTCACTTTCTCCTCAGACCACCAGATTTCAAACCATATCAGTCCGTGCAATACCATAATGCAACATCACAGTAAGTTCTTCTAGAAATATTTAAGATACAGTGAAAGCACCTTCTACCTGTAAATTAATTACAGCTAACAGTGAAATAAACAAGTTAACACTTGTAAAGCCCTGTATAACCCATAATGCATTGCAAATTACATCAATAAATTGTAAAGTTAGTTTCTAAATTGTAAGTTTCTGTATAATTTTGCTGTAAAAACAATTTGTTACAGTGTACATTTAAATCTATTTCACTTTTTAAGCAGTGTACAACCACCTTTGCATTTTCTTGGCAGAAACTTCAACATGTAAAATAAAAAATAAAAAAAAATTGTGTTATTAATACAATGCAACTCAATATTTATGAAAAAAAACCACACAGAAGAAAGTGAATTTAAACACAAATGCACCTTATTAGTTAAATCACAAGTATGCATTAATGTAACATGCCGCAGGAGTAAGCAGAGGTGATCACAGAGATATAAATGGCATTAACAATAACACTATTTGAGCTAACATAACTAGTGGATTACCCTGCTATTACAGTGTCAATTTACAAATCCATACTTATCAAGTAGTAAATGGTGATGAATTATGAGACATCAAAAAAAAACAAAAAACATTTCAGAGAATGGGAAACCAAGTCGTCCTTGCAATAATGTAAAACAGGCTCACTAGTGACACACAGCTTTTTACAGCCAAATTATATTAAAATTCTCTGGCTAATGTGATACAAAATTTTTAATCTTTATTTTTTGCTTTAATGGCAAGTTGTTAATTCTAACTTAAAAAAAAATGGCTGCTTTATTCTAGCTGTTGGTTGAAAAGAAAAGTGACAACATCCTGACATGAATTGTGAAATGAAATGTTACACTACATTACACAAAACACTCACTGTACATGACCAAAATAAAATAAAATTACCAACAAAAGTGCATGCGCTTAATTTTTTTTTTTTGCTTTATGAGCTCAGGAGTCTCATGTTCCTAAGGGGCCCAAATACAGTGTTTGTGCTCAGTCCTACCACACTTAAGAGTGAAAGAGCACATCAATCCTTGTATCAGAATACTGTCCTACAACACCAGGGAGTGAGACTGATGTTCCATCTCCAGCATGTAGATGATGTCTCCTCTCGTGGCTGGCCACCAGTTGACTGGAATTATCTTGTTCCAACTTCTGAAGCTGTTAGCTTTAGCCCGAAATACATACAATGATCCACACCTTCAAAACCTGACTGCTTAATTCTGCAAAACCGAGCTTGTCTGCAACACAACACAGCAAGCTCCGAACAAATCGCGGGAGAGAGGGAGAGGGAAAAGGATCCACTTGGTTGCCATGCAAAAACATGGCGACCCTCCCGAATGACAATACTCTGGGACACCCAAAGAAAATGGCCTCAGATTTGCCAGCACTCCACAACGCCCAATGCGATTGGCTCACCTTACTTGCCCAAGCATATGCATGCATATACTGCTACACATGATAAAAAAGTGAAACTGCATTGAGGCTGTTCCCTTTTTTTCCTTTTGTTGCCTATCTAACATAGGCTACATACACTTAAATTAAAATTCTCTTTGGTAAATATTGGAGGCATCCTTTGATGTCCTGACAAACACCTTCAACCTTTTGTGTTTTGTTGTTTAGTTAGGTTCTGATGGTCTCATAGGTTATATGGCATAACTTTTCCTCACCTTTTATATTTATGTTGATATTATTTATGTTATGTGTTTTATAAAGTGTAGGCCGTATTTAATACATAGTTTATTATATGTGGACGTGGTAGAGTAACAAAGCCCACAATTTTAAAATTGTCATTATAACAATGTCTTAATTTGGATTACCTACAGTATCTTTATAATTGTTGTATTCTGATGTGAGTGCTAAATGTATGCTTATTTTAAGAATCATGCATGATGAAGTAAGTGAAACAGAGAACATCAGGAAGAATCTGGCCATTGAGCGCATGATTGTGGAGGGCTGTGACATTCTACTGGATACTAGCCAGACTTTTGTCAGACAAGGTAAATGCACACTTATTATTTAAAGACAGTGATTAATCTAAAGGACTGCCTGGTTAAATATCACAAGTTTTAGAAGAACAGTGTACTGAAATTACAGATAGAGCAATGGTTTAAAAAACTAATTACATATTTCCCGCGTAACCAGCTACAACGCCAGGGCTTGAATATTATTCAGAGGAGACCCATCTTCTGACAAAAAAGAAATGGCATTGAATTAAGTGTGTACTATGCTATACGATTAGTTACAATAATAGGAAGGACCTGTGTTTTATTGCTTTACTTTTTTCTGATACCAGATAAAAATTCAATTTTATTTTATTTTTTTATTTATATAGCGCTTTTAACAATGGTCATTGTCTCAAAGCAGCTTCACAAAGATGAAAGAAATTCAAAAAAATAAAAAATAAAATAATAATAATAATAATAAAATAATAAAATAATAAAATATTAATAATAATAATAATAAATTGTGTATGTGTGAGAAAAATGTGTCTAGATAATAACGAGATAAATGAATGAAATTAAAAAAATGAAAATAAAAGTGTACAAGGAAAAATAATAATTAAAAAAATACCTTTTTTTTTTTTTTTTTTAAACATTCTAAGGATCACTTATCCAGGTACCCATGAGTGAGAAAGGGAAGATCACCCGTGGCCGTTTAGGCTCCTTGTCTCTGAAAAAAGAGGGTGAAAGACAGTGTTTTCTTTTCTCCAAGCACCTCATCATCTGTACCAGGGGCTCTGGGGGAAAACTGCACCTCACAAAGGTAAGATCTAGGTTTGCGTCCATTGTGTTTTTTTTGTAAAATTAAGAAATAATGAATATTTTGATTATCAATTTTATAAGCTCAATCAGCTCAGCAGAATAATCCACTAGATCTGAAAAACTCTAATTTTTAATTTCCTAAATTTGTGGCCTGAGACACCGTCAGACATTTCTAAAAAAATAAAAAGTCAGTATTGTGGCCAACCAAAACTCCAAGGACCCCATCATGACTCCCTGTTTGTTCGATAACCTGTTTAACCGCTCAAGTTTGATCTTTTATGTTAAAGATTTGATATTAATACTGTTGTGTTCTCAACACCATCAGTCCTAAATTATATTAAATTTCGGATAATTATCAGTAAAATTAATTTCAAGCATATTAAACATGTATCTAGCAAATTTTGCAGTTGAAGTAATTTTGCATGTGAAATTGACGTAAAATTTTGTCAACAATATCAGACATCAAAACTGTCAGGAATTTCATCTGATAGTGATAAATTATTGTGTGACATGTTGACAAATACATTCAGAGTATTAGTTCACTGCTTTTTTCATGATTACATGATTAACGTTTGTTTTGTTTAACAGCATGATTCATTGCACACATACACACACATGCTCATTCACATTATAGGCAATTTGGGAAAGCCAGTTAGCCTAATCTGCATGTCTTTGGACTGTGGGAGGAAACTGGGGTACCCGGAGAAAACCCACCTAGCATGGGGAAAAATTCCAACTTCCATGCAAACAGACATGAAGCAGAAATTGAACGTGGACCCTGGAGATGTATGGTGACAGTGCAAACCACTAATCTACTGTGCTGCCTAAATCACATTGCAGTGGTTTTAAAAATATAAAAGCTGGATTTGAGTTCAATGTTAAAAACTTTTTTATATTTTTTATAAAGATGTGAAAATTGTCTCCAAAATGTTAAATGCTGCATAAATGTTTACAATAAAATTTAATAGTTTTATATCTGTAAAACCTTTTGATATCTTTTAAAGATTTTTTTTTCTTGTAACTTACTAGAGGTTTACCCGCGGATCTGCCGAAGTGCAGATACTGACGCCTGTGTGCTACCATTACCTGCGAATGGAATGTGCAGTCAACTCACTCATCATGCTGCTCCAATGTTTCGGCAGTCCCAACTTCTGCCTGTTGTATGCGCCTGCCGCTGTAGACACTCTTAAGTCTAATCGAGGGTTTCAGTAGTCCTGAGCTCGACCTGATGTACCCATTTTCATTGCAGACAGGGCTCACTAAGCATGTTAAATGTTAAAGTCCATCACAGCATAATTGGAAGAAGACGGAAGAACTATGGTTTGTTTAAAAGGGCTGCCAGGTAAAAACCTTTCTGTCTAAAAAGAAAATGGAAGCACGAAGGTAGTTAGCAAAACTGCATTTGCACAAAGCATAAGGCTTCTAGAACAATGGTCATATGTAGAGTTGTTGGCCTTAATGTTCAGCATCATGGCGGTTGAGATATGGTAATTTGTACTTGTTTTGCAGCCACAAGACCTGGGCACCTTGTAGTCAATGAGTCAACCATAAACTTGAGAATTCAGGAGGCAAATATGAGGCCATCCAGGGGCACACCTGTAAATCTAGAATGGCTGAAAAAAAAAAGAATCTGGGTTTTAGAAAAGTCCAAATCTCAAGCCAATTGAAATGCTGTCATGGGACAAACCTCAATGAACTAAAGCAATGTTGTAAAAAAAAATAAAAATGGGCCAAAATCTCTCCACAACTATGTGAGAGACTGATAAAGTCATAAAGTAACCAATTCTTTCAAGCTGGTAAAAGGTGGATCTACTGGCTATTTATTGGGTTACTTACAGTAATACATTTGTTTTATACTTGTTATACTTTACACACTGCTTGTCCAAAAAAGTCTCACACTCTAAAATTTCCATTAATTTGTTCGAAAAACCTTATACAATAGTGTATTTAAATTGTTTGAGATATTGTATTGCTGACAGGAGAGTTGCAACTGCACTTCCCAAATACCTTCAGTGGTGGCCAAATTAATTTGTAAAAAAAAAAAAAAAAATGCACAAGTTTAGCCTGAGGGGTTTTGGCATTTTCATCCTTGAATATGCCCATGACATTCGGGAAAAATATTGCATTACTTTAATAATATAGTAGTCAGCTGACTTAATTTTATTGCCACATACCAGTGCATAGACCAAATACAAACAGCTACACAAAAAGGTAAAATAAAAATAAAAACTTTGTAAAAATTTATCTGGACCCCTCACCATTACATCCACATGTGGGGTTTCACCAAACTGTTGTCAGACAGATGTAGGCACAGAATTCGTTAGTATTGTTTACATTTTTATTTTGGGATATAACGCTATGATTTTACCTGTCCTAGGACTACAAGTTCCAAAACTGTTTTAAAGTATAATGCCACAGTGCGCAAAGTAATTCAGTAAACTAGTGGAAAGCATTGTCAGAGGAGTAGAGGCTCTTGTGCCATCAGTGGGGGAACCAAATCTACGTTAGTAGATAGTCAGGTGTCCACATACTTTCGGGATATATTGTGTAGACTTGGATAGGTGGAAAGGATAAGTGGATTACATCTTTAAAATGAGCACAGACTATACCATTTTGTTACAGTCTGACAAATGCAAAATCTTTAAAAAATTTATTAATTTATAATGTAAAAACAATATTATTAATTATTAATTTTATAATTTTATCTAAAAAGTTTTTATGCAGTGCATTTCCAATGTATTCACAAACTGAGCAGTTTGGATAGGGAAATCATATAAAAAATAAAATGTTGGTTTGTAACTTACATTTCTTTTGTTCTTTAATAATTTAATGAAATATATTTGTTGTGCTAAGGAAAATCCTGTTAACTAAGTTTGACGCTTAGTAACTGTTTTGGTAAATGGGGATTATGAAAAATTCAGGCAAAGTAATCTTTTTGATAATGACTGCCTACTGGTACTGTTACTAGCAATGGTTTAGTGTTGTTTGAATTAATATTTTATGTACTATGTAACCAAAGGGTTATATACATTTGACCATCACACACATATGCAAGCCTTTCCAAACTGTTGCCACAAAGTGGGAACCACACAATTATACAATATGCCTATGTATACTGTAGCATTAAAATATCCTTTTACTGCAGTCTAGCTTAGATTAGCTTAGCTCAATGATGTTTCAGCATGACAGTGTATGTTTATAAAAGCCTTTCATGAAATCATTGTTGTAGTGGAAAAACATAGCATAAAATTCTTATTGATTTTAACAGCTTTGGGAGTAATTATCTGAACTGTATAAAGTAAGGTTCTTGCCCAGCCGTATGTGTAATTTTTTTCACCACCATGCTCCAACACCTAGAGAAAGGCCTTACCAGAAAAATGAGGGTTATTATAATAACAAATTGGTGACTAAATTGGTGAGTATATTGTGATGAAGTAAAACCAAAAATGTTTGTGATTTCAAGTGTCCACAAACTATTGACCATATAATGTATTAAATAAAACTAAGCAGTCATTACCACAAACATTTCTTTGCCTAAATTTCCCAGGATAACAGCTGATTCGTCTCTGTATCTGTGGCCAACAGAATGGAGTGATCTCACTTATTGACTGTACATTGATTGAGGACCCTGAAAGCATGGATGATGAGCGTAAGTACAACAGCATTTGATGTTTGTTTATCTTATATCCACAATATGAAATTTGTTTCCTAACAATGAACTAAAAACTATTTTTAGGCTGAGTAATGTTTCAGGAAATGCAAGGCTATTTTGGCAAAGCTACAGTCAATAATGCATATACAATAAAACGCTACAATACAATACAAAAAACACATTAAAAAAAAAAAAAAAAAAAAAAAAAATATATATATATATATATATATATATATATATATATGTTTTTTGTATATACACACACACACACACACACACACACACAGTGCATCTGGAAAGTATTCACAGCGCACCACTTTTTCCACATTTTGTTATGTCACAGCCTTTTTTTCCTTAGAATTCTACACACAACACCCCATAATGACAAAATGAAAAAAGTTAACTTGAGATTTTTGCAAATCTATTAAACATAAAAATATTGAGAAATCACATGTACACAAGTATTTACAGCCTTGCCATGAAGCTTAAAATTGAGCTCAGGCGCATCCTGTTTCCCCTGATCATCCTTGATATCCCGATATTCTTGATATCCTATATATATATATATGCCCTGTGATGGATTGGAATATATATAATACACATTTTCAGTACATCCCCAAGTGAGTAACTGCCAGTGTGGACTACATGTTGTTGGGATAATGTTAAATAAATTACATATACATTGCAAATAAGATTCCAAAACATTATTAATAGCTTTTATTGGTATCGCTTAAATGAAATAGATGAATAAACGGAACAATATCCAGCTCAATGCCAAGGACAGCATTAATAAGGCCCTCCATATTAATTTGTCCAGTCTATTTTTGACTGCCAGGTTCATGTTATAGCCCCAACCGACCACCACATGAAAGATTAGACTCATAGAACATCAGAGCCAACAGTTCTGTAACGTATACCTTCACTGACAACAAAAGAAAGTCATGAAATAGTTATACCAAAAACTAATGACACATATGCCCTGCGATGGATTGGCACCCTGTCCAGGGTGTACCCCACCTCGTGCCCTAAGGCTTCTGGGATAGGCTCCAGGCCCCCGCAACTCTGAATACAGGATAAAGCGGTATAGAAGATGAGTGAGTGAGAGTAATGACACACATGCTCTCTTCTTTCCTGCTCTTTTTGAACATGCCAATCCTTACCATTACCATCACTACTGCCATCTAGTGGATAGGTAATTGGTATGCTCAAAAACAGCGGAGAACAAGTAGCTGAATGCAGAAAGGGGCATGTGTCATTAGTTCTTAATCTTTTCACTGCAAAAGAATCCTAGCTGCAGTGATTGAGACTAGAGAGAGGAGAGGAGGAAATGGGAGGGGTGCTGCGGGAGGAATTAATTGAGGCTCAGAAGAATGACGTTTCGCTTGTGAAGTGTTTTAAACTGGCTGAAAGATCAGAACTGAGTAACGTCTCATTTTTTGTCGAAGATGGTTTACTAATGCGGAAGTGGCATGAAGGTAACGCCCACGAGGATGAGTGGAACGTGGTGTATCAAGTGGTGGTTCCCTCAATTTTTCGCCGGCAGGTATTGTCCTTGGCGCATGATCATTCGTTGTCAGTTCAACATTTTTTTTGGTATGGTTTGAAGCGTGATGTGGTGCAGTTTGTAAGACTTGTCATGTTTGCCAATATTCTGGGAAACCGAACCAGGTGATTCCACCAGCACCTTTGATTTCAATCCCCGTTATAGGCGACCCTTTTGATCATGTGATCATAGACTGCGTTGGTCCTTTACCCAAAACCAAGTCTGGTAATCAGTTTTTATTGACCATTATGTGTACGGCTACCAGATATCCGGAAGCGATTCCTCTTCGCAATATCACAGCTTGAACGGTTGTTAAAACGTTAATAAAATTTTTTACTACTTTTGGTTTACCAAGAATTGTTCAGACAGATCAGGGAACTAATTTCCTAGTCACATTGTGTGCCCAGGTTTTTAAATTATTTGACATTGCTCACCGCATATCCAGTGCCTTTCTTTCAGAGAGTCAGGGATCTCAAAAAGACTAATGTATTATTCAAAAAATTTAATGTATTAGACTATGTGAGTAAATTTCATGACAGACTTCAGAAGGCTTGCATGTTAGCTTGTAAATTATTGACAAAAGCTCAGGGGAAAATGAAAAGGTGGTATGACAAATCTGCTGTGAATAGATCTTTTGCAGTGGGTGACCATGTGCTGGTTCTGCTTTCTGTTCCTGGATCGGCATTAACAGCACGTTTCTCGGGTCCTTATAAGATCTTGGAGAAGCGGGGAGAGACAGATTGTGTTGAGCACGTCAGACAGAAAACGTCAAAAACGGGGGTGTCATGTTAACATGTTGAAAGCTTATAATACTAGAGATGATGCGAAGTCTCAGGAGAAGGAAGATGATTCCGTTCATCCAATAGCCAATTTGTCAAGTTTCTTAGCACATCTCAATGCTGATCAGGAGGAGGAAGTGGTTAAACTCCTTAGTAAGTTTTCTTCTATATTTGGTGATTTGCCTACACTTACAAATGTTTTACAACATGACATTGATGTGGGTGATGCCCATCCAATTAAACAAAACCCTTATAGAGTTAACTCTGTTAAAAGAGCTGTGATGAAGAAAGAAGTTCAGTATCTGTTGGAGAAGGGTTTGGCCAGTCCTAGTTTTAGTCCATGGAGTTCACCATGCCTTTTGGTGCAGAAGTCCGATGATACAGTTCGCTTTTGTACTGATTACAAGCGTGTCAATGCTGTAACGATTGCTGACTGTTTCCCAATGCCAAGGATAGAGGATTGCGTGGACAGCGTAGGTTCTGCCAGGTTTGTGAGTAAATTGGATTTACTCAAAGGATATTGGCAAGTTCCATTAACTCCTAGAGCCGCTGAAATTTCAGCTTTTGTGACACCAGACTATTTTTTACAAAACAAAGTGATGGCGTTTGGCCTGCGGAATGCTGCAGCCACTTTCCAGAGGTTGGTTAATCTAGTTCTTGTGGACATTCCAAATTTTAATGCTTACCTCGATGATGTAGTGATTTACTCACAGAGTTGGTCTGAGCATATAACGCTTTTAGAAACCGTTTTTAAGCGTTTACAGGGAGATTCTTTAACCTTGAATTTGGCTAAATGCGAAACTGGTAAGGCTACAGTGACCTATCTAGGTAAACAGGTGGGGTATGGTCAGGTACATCCAGTAATGGCGAAAATCACAGCTATAAACGAATTTCCTGTGCCTAAAACTATATAGGATATTCGATATTCCTCTCGAAACCCTAGATGCCAAAAATTAGGGAGACGTAACAAAGACATACGCACGCACGCACACACACCACCGCATGAGCACACACTCCCCTCCGCAGGCACACACACACTTCCACACTAGCGCACATACTGTACATACCTACCCCGCCGGAGCACACACATACAAATAATAAATAATACAAAATAAATGATTCTTTGGAAAAAAAAAAACATTGGCACAGTTATGATCTTATTACTTTTTTGCGTCAAAACAAGAAGCGCATGCTACTCAATGATAGTTGGTACTCGTTAACCAAGACTCACTCGTTTATAAAGACAAAATTTAATACACATTTTTGCTTGTCTTACAGAACGCTCGCAAACCGGGTTTGAGGAGGTTCCACTGTATTTGTACGAAACTGTAAGGATTTCTTGAATTTTGTTAGACCCCCTTTTGTCTACTCAGTGCTCACCCTGTATTCTGATTGTCCCGCATGGCCAGGGAACCCTGAATCCTCTGTGGAAAAAGTTCAGTTAGGATAGCAGTGCGAGTGATTGCGATTATTTCTGCTGGTCCGTCATATTTACAATCTCCCAGTTTTCCAGGGGTCAAAGATTTTATCAAAACAGTACCTCCCCCATTAAAGGGATGTGTGGGATTTGTTAAGGGTATTGGAGTCACATCAGCAATTTGTTTATAATGTTTAGTTAGAGTATCTATTAGAGCAGCAGAATATTCAGCAATATGTGTATCAAGATCAGTTGGTCCTATTGCGGGTTTGCCTTTCCTCCATGGCATGGGAAAGGGTCTGCCAAATATAATTTCATGTGGTGACATGTGCACGTCTTTTCTTGATGTCATTCTCATTTCAGCCAGAATAGCAGTAACAGATCAACTTAATTTTTACTCCCCGTGCTTTGCCTTGCTTTAGTAAATTTTTAGTGTCCTTTTTGTTCTTTCTACTATACCTGAGGGCTGTGGATAATAAGGATTGTGAAAATGCCAGAAAAGTGTAAGATATTTACATAAATTCTGTGTTACCTATGATGTAAAAGGTGTTCCTTTATCTAAGTCAATAGCACGAGGCAAACCATAATGAGGTATTATTTCTTTCGCTAGGACTCGGGTCACCACCTCTGCATTCTCTCGAGCACACGGGAAAGCTTCTACCCACCTAGAAAACCTGTTGACCAAAACCAGAAGATATTTAAATGGGCCACATGCAGGCATATGCATAAAATCAATTTGCCACTCTGCAAATGGGGCAGTGGGTAATGGAAGACTTTCGTGTTTACCTAAACCCTTTATTCTGAGCACTCCAAGCATCTAGATATTAATAAATCAATTGTTCCAAGCTTGTTTGCAATGCAAAAGATTTTTTTCATATCTTCGTTAACCCCCCTTTGTGTGATGTGTAACACCACTGAACTCGCGCATAAGGAACGGAAGACAATAAGACTGCAGGCACAAAAGAAGGCAGCTCAAGTTTGCCAAAAAGAATCATTCGATTTTGCTGAAGCTTGTAAAGACGATAAATCTAAATAGGGAATTAAAGAGCTAGCAAGAAAAGATGTACAGTAGGTGGACAAGCGGTATGTGACTGCATTTGGGTTTGTTCGTTTGGGTTGAGTGGCGCTATAAAACTACAGACTGAGGCCTTAGTTCGTTCTCTTCAGGATTAATGAGTCGCAGCTCGTCTAGATCCGCACGTAGTTGCAAATAAAATCAAGTGAAACATTGTAATTAAACGAATTCATAATCACAGTATTAACATTACAGTACAAATTTATAATTTAAATTATTTTAAATATTTTACGGATCGAATTTAAGCAACGTAAACGTTAACACACTGAGCCTTTAGATTTTATGTGTAATTAGAAAAGCTACACGTGTAGGGTCATGTGTCATCTTATATTTTGTGTTCTTTAAATTTGTGGTAGATTTATTAACTGAAATAAATGAAACTAAACGACCACAAAAAAAACACTGTCAGATTAATGTGCAAAAACTATATAGTAAAACTCTATAAGCTACATAGCCTTTATAAGACTCTACTTTTATTTAAGTGCGCTTACAATGACGAAAAAACTTTATGATTTTGTTAAATAAAGAAACCCAACAGGGTGCGCTGTTCTGTATTGTTTTCAGTGAACTTGAGCGCGTCAGAAAATGAGCCGAAACTCTGTGTATACTTGCCTCACAGACGTGAAAAATATATACTTATAGAAAGCGAAATATCTGCTTTTATATAAAATAATGAAAAACAAATTATTAGATTATAAATTATGTAACTTGTATGAAAAGTGAATTGTATGCGCTGGTGCGGAGACGACGAGATGACATTATCACCATCAGCACAGCCGAAACAATATTAGAAATAACTAATTTATTAATGAATTATTAAAATAGTCAGAGTGAGTTTCATTGCTGTTTTTCCCGAAGCATTCATAATCATTACTCTACTTCTGCCGGTGCGCTCTTGAAAACTTTATGCGTGCTGATTAGACTACGTGAATTTAAAGAGCAGGATCACATGCACATACACATACATACATACACATACAGGTACGTATGTTGTTTGTATATGTGTTTTGTACACAATTTCACTTTTCCCCTTCTAATCTCCCCTTTGATCAAAATGCTCCCGATATGAGCCGACACGAGCAGATTTGTTTCAGTAATAATATTCACCTACTGTAGGCAACATATACTTGCTGATTAAACACTGCATTTGTTTTAAGTGAAAGCGCGCGCGATGTGAGTAGCTTCAATTATTGATAATTAAATAATTATTAAATGGTGGACATAAACAGCTAAAAAAAACAATATTATTCTTTTGATTATTATTATCATGTTTTTTTTTTGCTGTTTAAGTTCAGCTTCGTGTAAATTCATGCCACAAGTTATTTTATCATACAAACATTATTATGTTGTGCTCGGACCACTAAGCGTCTGTAAATTCCAAAATGGACATTTTTACAGTTTTTTTAATCACTGGAATGGAAGAGATAGAAAGTTTCTTTATCATAACACACCTTGTATTGTTTTATATAGTTTCTCCAATTGTGTAAAGGTGAGAACAGCTGATTCACATCTGGGGAGGGTGATTTATTTGCATTTGAATGTGTCTGACATGGCAAAGCTCACACCGTAACACTGCAAAAATAACAACCTAAAATAAATAGAAATAAGAGGCCCTAATTATCCTGCATAAATATTATTTAGTAAAACAAAATTCTTTAAATGTAATTTTTTGAATAATAACAATAAACCGATACAAACAGAAACTACAGTATATAACAGTTCATTCCTTGTACAAATAAAATTGTTAGCTATTGAACCTAATTAGCTAGTTTATTTATTTATTTTCGCATGGCGCCACAAAGACAGCGCTTATTTGACACGTATAAATGTGTGTTTGTTGTATTTCTGGGAGAAAGAAATCTTTTATAAATCTTTCATATCGACGCGTGCGTTCCTCTGACTTTAGATCAAAAGTCGGGAAAGTGAAAGAGCGCACACGCGCATCGCGAGTTCACGCGCTTTTGGGGGAGGGACATGCTAATGACTATTTGGTCTGCTGTGTGTGTGTGTGTGTGTGTGTGTGTGTGTGAAATACAAATTGAATATTTTTTTGTTTTTTATTTTATTTTTTTTTATAAAATATTAACTTCAATATCAATTATCAACCAAGTGCACTCACAATGACGAAAAAAACTTTATGATTTTGTGATTATTTATGAAAGCAAGGAGGGTGCGCTGTTCTGTGTTGTTTTTGGTGAACTTGATCGCGTCAGAAAATGAACCGAAACTCCTCGGTTAATTAGTAAATATATACTTACAGAATGCGAGATTTCTGCTTATATAAAAGTAAAAAAATTTTGACGATGTAAATCGTATGGAAACTGCAGAGAAGACAAGAAGACATGATTACCTTCATCACTACTGCCGAAACCAAAGACATCCCTAATTTATTAATTATTTTTTTAAATGGCCAGAGTCAGTCTGCTTGCTGTTTTTCCCAATGCATTCATAATCATTAGTCTACTTCTGCCGGTGCACTGGGAAACTTTATGCATTGGACTTTATGATTAGACTACATAGGGAATTAAAGAGTAGAATCACGATGCTGAATCAAAATCCCGAGCACAAACCTTATTTTAATTAAATTAACAAATATTATAGATAAAAAACAAAAGCCCACGTTAAGAAAATGTTTAGAAATTCTTTCTGACATGAGTTGGCCCGGTGTTATGCGCGGAGCACCAGGAGATTTCCTGAAGCTCAAATCTCCGAAATCATTGGAACATTTTTTCTAAATAGACGCCATCTTTAATAACCGATTGAGGTTTTGAGCTGTATACACACGCATTCTTGCGTAAGCAACTCTTAAACTACACTTGTGACACAATAACAGTAATATTTCGAACATTTGGCAAGCTGCCATTTGGCGAAATCAGAGAATAATGAATAAACCAGTTCTTAGGTTAAAATAACCCAACCAGGTGTTCATTTGTAAAAAACCCACTACATCTCATATGACCCAACATGAGCAACCCAACAATGTGTTTAAAGTACCCGAAATAACCCATAACTTAAATAACAATAAACAGATACAGAGATACGCTATATAACAGTTTATTCTTTGTACAAATTAAATTGTAAGCTAGTGAACTCAGTGGTTCTCAAACATTTTCTGTCATTCGCCACTTAAGGCGGTGGGCGAATTTTCAACCCCCACTTGTCAACAAAATAATAACGAAATCAGCCAAGTGTACTATTTATTGAAATATCAATTTCTAAACCAATAAGATCAAATAACACCAAGTTTAAAACATATAAAATACACGTGCAATTGTTATAACAGGCTTACTTCATCACTTATCTAGAGCTTTCTTTCAAAGAAGTCAAGTAGCTTATTAACATGACTGGGGTGTGTTGTCTCTAAGTGTCTTCCTTCCTTGTTGGGTCTCGTGCTGTCTGCTGCCAGCGGTTTTACACACAAAACACACACAGGTCTCTCCTTTGCCCCCACCATGAATCCAAGCGCAACATACAGTTGGCTTCATCATGTTTTCCTTTCGGCTGGCTTTTGGGTTAATTAGACTGATATTGCTGAATCACCTGCTTTTTTGTGGTCCGTGTAACAAATGTATCCATTGACATTATTATGCTCACTACATACAGTACGCTACTGACCCGGTTTGTGTCCGTGGTAAAGTTAGTTTGATATTCGCATCTCCGAATTCAATAGCTGCGTAAATAAACCCGCAAATAAGATACCCAGATATATTTCCTCTCTACATTGTCTTTAAGCTACATCCGCCCTAAATTATAAATGTTTAAAAGCATAAACAACATTATTTTCTATGGCGCAACGAATGATTTAGGGATCATTGCAAAATGCCGCACACCAACAAAAAGAGTAGAACGATATTGATCTTCCCTTCTGTTCAGCGCCTGAAGGATCAAAAAGCAACTTTGTTGCCACACTGTAAACTAGAAATGCCAGCCTGATAAAATATAATAAAAAAAAAAAATTACATATATAATACCGAAAGTTTCCTTATATATCGTTCCTCTGCAATTAACATGCCGCTGTTAAACCGTTATCGTTGCACTATGGTTCCACTTTTTCTCTGATGTTATTTTAATTTACTTGTATTAATGATCCATTTCTTTGCGTGTGATTGTTTAGTTTTAAGTGTCCGATCTTGATTGTCAATAAAGAAAAGTATAAATTAGAATATGTATTTTCCTATTATTTTCCACTAATTCCCTCCCGTTCATTGCACCCCACCTGTCATGTCTGTATTCCCCACTTTGAGAACCACTGATTTAACCAATGTTTTTTTTTGACTCATTATTGTATAGTAAATATCAAAAGCTCTGGTTCAGATTTTTCATGTTTGTTGTATAAAGTACTCATGTGGAAATTACCATCACTATTGTATTTCTTCGATACAACATTTTTTTTTTTTTAATTAATCATATTTTTAAACAGGCAAGTGAAAATGTCACTTTGCGCCACCTGGCAGTCTTTTCACAAATTTTTCATTTATTTGAAATGCAACTGATTTATTTTGGCCGCTGTCATTTTGTCACAGCGGTGAGCGCGGCGTTAATAGCCATTCCAACTGAGTGGCTACTGTATCTGGCAGCGCACTCGCAGGCTAACCACAGAGAAATTTCCTGTCATACGGTTTTGAACAGGAACCATCCACAAACAGAGTGTCACCAATTTTTTTATAGGGTAGAAGACCAATCAGAACGTATACTAGTGGAGTGAACAATCTCTTAGCAGCAGTCATGATCTCTGTATTTTCTAGCGTGTCGTCCTGTGCATTGATCAAGTGTCCCAGAGCATATGCAAAGGGTGTGAAGGGGTAGATTTTATCTCTAAGTTCCTAGTAGAACAAAGAATAATCTCATACCCAGACCGTCTCTGAGCCATCATGTGTTGTGTTTGAAGGTTCTTTAGCACTTGTTTAACATGATGTGGAGAATACAAAACTAAAGAAGAGAGAGAACAATCTTCTCAGAATCTTGTACCATCACCGCACAAGCGGCCACAGCCCTAAGACAGGTGGGCAAACATTGTGCCACAGCATCTAAAGTTTTTTTTCACCTTTGTATCCTTTACTTTCTACAAACAAAATTCCACTTGTTTGCTTTCTAAAATACCGTCAACTTCCATTGTTCTCACACGCTCGCCTAATTTTTTAAATAGTCATTAACATTAAAAATTTTATGATTTCAGGTCAACAGTTATTTAAGAAGGTTGTAAGGAAAAGTGGGTTAGGGTTTGCCTCAGACATGGGCATACCACCCAAAAGGGTCCAGGTTTTTAGAAACCTCTCTTTTCTTGTCTACGATTAGTTAACTGAGACAGACCCTTACTAGCTTGTTGACGTGCGAGAAGGTAAGTAGTTAGCTCATCTTTTAGGAGTTTTATAGTCTTATTAGAATTACCCCTAAGAAAGTCATATTCCTTTTTTTCCCGTTGTCCCTCCCTTCTACGTCTTCATGTTTCACCACTACAGCCTATGTATCTGTTTTAGAGTCTAAGCATTTTACCGTCGTTATCAATTCAGCCTCGTCGTACCCATCTCCCAAAACCAATTGCAAAATAAAGCGATAATCTGCACCAACGAGCTGACAGTGCCTAGAAGCCTTTATCAGCATATCAACAAAATGCAAAGGTTTGTTGGGAGAAGAGAGCATCTTAAGATCTTCAGTGTGCTTACGGATGGCGGAAGGATGTTTGGGCCCTTTGGTCCCATGGAGAAAACAAATTGAGTATTTTCTCATCCGGACCTTCATTGTCCGAGTTATCATCATCGTCACCATCAGTATCCTCGGGATCAACCAAAAGAGGGCTGTCAGGAGTTCGTCCCGACACCCTCTTGGGAGTCTTTCCTTTTCCTGAGAAAAATCCCTCCAGTGAGGCTCCCCTCGCTTTCTTAGCAATGGAGCAGCTCGCAGGTGAGCACGCTTTTGTGGGTACGGGGAGATGGGCACAGATGGGCAGCTCACAGGATTAGTGGGATTCAAATTAGGATAGATTTTCTCAATAATTGGTTGGTTGAAAGCTGATGTTACCATGTCAGCATGATGGAGGAGGGCTCGGAAAGGTTGAGTAAACAGACGGCTTGAATTTAGTTTTGGATGTGACTTTTGGAATCTTTTTCTTTTGTATTTCAGTTTATTTTATGTCTATGTATTTATTCCAAAGAGCTTTCATTTCTACCCATTTTTGGTAACATAAACCCATGTAGGGATAATCCCAACCTGGATCACCCATTTCCTCATATATCTGAGAGTGAGCAGAGGCTAGATATTCAGACTTAAAAGTACCGGCACATGGATAGGTTAAAAATTAAAATTGTCTACTTTTGTCTACTTAGTGCTCAGCCTGTATTCTGCTTGTCCCGCCTGGCCAGGGAACCCCTAAATGAAACACACAAGTTAGCTCAGTGAGATGTTCAAAGTTTATTGTGGGAGACAGGAGTATATATGCACACACACAAAAGCACCAAAAAGGTGGGTGCAGGAGCGATTACATCTGGTCTGGAATGTTTATAAAAGATAACATGAAGAAGAACAGAAACTTGGATGTAGTTCTGCATTAACGAGCCTTCAGCAGTTTTACGGCCTATTAACATAAACTGTACTAAGGAATGAGTTTGTCGATAGTGCAGAATATCATGAAACACACTAAAAATATCTAAAAATATACCCCAGACAGATTTTTTAAAGTCTACTTCTAGTTTCTTCATTTTCCTGATATTGAGCTGTAGGTGTCCACTACTGTCTGGTACTCTGAAGAGTCACCTTTATTCTGAAGATAGCAGGGCTCAGACGTATAAGTCAGACATATACAGGGTAAAGAGAAAGGGAGACAGAGCTGCAAGTGTGTTATGTTGCTACCTACTGCAGCATGAGTGACAGTTCAAAAAGATGCGTTTGGTGTCTTTGTGTGTGTTGTAGGAAACATGTGTTAGCCTATGCCCTCCGTAGCTAATGTGGAAGTGCCTTGAACACGACTAAATTAGGAAAAACATTTTGGAAATAATAGTTTTTTTTAGCACACTGCAAAGTTAAGGAGCACAGGCCTTCGTTATTCTCCAGGATTATTACCCTGGTGGGACAATTCAAAAACTCTGTAGTCTGTAAAGTGTCTTGGTGAGGGACAAATAATTGAAGTCTACTGAGATCAAGAACAAGGTGTAGGAGTGGCAGCTTTTAATTCTGGCTATGACAGTGTATGTTAGCACATGCGCCAGCAGTGTAAGCAGATGGAGAAATGTAAATTGTGATTAAATAGGCATGAGAGATCTCTTTGGGCATAGTATGGACAGATCCCCATAGCCAGCAGTCCAATATCAGAACAATAATAAGAATAATCCTTACTATTATATAGGCTAGTAATTTGTAAAGAAAATAATAAATATAATAAGAAAATAAAGATTATAATAATTTCTTTGCCGGAAATGTAACGTTGCATTGTCATTAAACAGATTGCCTTTCTAACTTTTTTCATGAGGGCCATTGGTGCATACAGTTACTAAAGAACAGTCACTACACTTGGGGACAGATGTGGTCACAAAAATCAGTTGATCACATGATATTTTGCAGACAAAACGGATTCGTACTACTCGTATATCAAGACCTTGCTTGTTTATAAAGTTAAAATTTATTTAAAAATTCTGCTCATTTTGTAAAATGTTCGCAGACCAATTTACTCCCAATCCAAGGCGCCTCCTTTAAGGTTTTTTAAAAAAATATTATGGAATTGTTACAGGAGATCCAGCATGTATACATGTATGCAAGAAGGGAAAAGTGGAAGCAAAGAGGATAAAACAGTGAAAACATCTTCTCCCTACCTCACACTTTTTCTTTGTCTTTCGGCTGTTCCCTTTCAGGGGTCGCCACAGCGAATCATCTGCCTCCATCTAACCTCTGCATCCTCTTCTCTCACACCAACTAACTTCATGTCCTCTTTCACTGCATCCATAAATCTCCTCTTTGGTCTTTCTCTAGACCTCTTGCCTGGCAGTTTCAACTTCAGCATCTTTCTACCAATATATTCACAATATCTCCTCTGAACATGTCCAAACCACCTTAATCTGGCCTCTCTGACTTTCTCCAAAACATTTAACATAGGTTGTACCTCTGATGAACTCCTTCTTGTTCCTATCCATCCTTGTACTCCCAAAGAGAACTTTAACATTTTCAGCTCTGCCTCCTGTCTTTTCTTCACTGCCACTGTCTCTAAGCTGTAGAGCATTGCTGGTCTCACCACTGTCCTGTACACCTTTCCTTTCATTCTTGCTAATACTCTTTTATCGCACAACACACCTGACACTTTTTTCCACCTATTCTTCACCCATTCCAACCTGCCTGTACCCGCCTCTTTACCTCCTTTGAACACTTTCCGTTGCTCTGGACCGTTGACCCTAAGTACTTAAAATCCTGCACCTTCTTTACCTCTGCACCCTGTAGCCTTACTGTTCCTCTTGGGTCCCTCTCATTCACACACATGTATTCCATCTTGCTGCGATTAACCTTCATTCCTCCAGAGCATACCTCCACCTCTCCAACTTTTCCTCTACCTGTTCCCTGCTCTCGCTACAAAGCACAATGTCATCTGCAAACATCATAGTCAATGGGGACTCCTGTCTTACCTCACCTGTCATCCTGTCCATGAGCTAAAAAAAAGGGGCTTAGAGTCGATCCTTGATGCAGACCCACCTCCACCTTGAACTCTTCTGTGCACTGTCTGTGCACTCTCATGTCCTGCACCACTCTAAAATACTTCTCTGCCACTCCAGACTTCCTCATACAACACCACAGTTTTTCACCTTACGCTGCATCTCTCTGTACTCCGATCTACTCTCTTCAGTCCTCTCAATGTCCCACTTCATTTAAGCTAGGCTCTTTCCCTGTATACGTTCCTGGACTTCCTCATTCCAAGTCTGGACTTCCAAGTCTCCTTGTCCACTTTTTCCTTACCTGATGATATGCCAAGTACCCTCCTACCTGTTTCCCTGATCACATTGGCTGTAGTTGTCCAGTCAACTGAAAGCACCTCCAGTCAACTGACCACCCATAGTCTGTCTCAACTCCTCCCTAAAGACTACACAACATTCTTCCTTTCTCAGCTTCCACCACCTTGTCCTCTGCTCTGCCTTTGTCCTCTTCACCTTCCTCATCACCAGGGTTATTTTACACAACAACATTCTTTGTTGTCTGGCTACACTCTCCCCTACCAACACTTTGCAGTAACTCATCTCTTTCAGATTACAACGTCGACACAAGATGTCCACCTGAGTGCTTTTGCCTCCACTCTTATGTCACCCTATGTTCCTGCCTCTTTTGGAAAAAAGTAATTACTACTGCCATTTCCATCCTTTTTGCAAAGTCCACCACCATCTGCCCTTCTACATTTCTGTCCTGAAGACAAAACCTGCCCATCACATTTTCCTCACCTCTGCTCCCTTTCCCAACATGTCCATTGAAGTCTGCACCAATCACCACTCTCTCACCTCTGTGGATGCTCTGCATCACTTCATCTAACTCACTCCAGAATTTCTTCTTCTCTTCTAACTCACATCCTACCTGTGGGGCATAACCACTAACAACATTGAACATAATCACTTCAATTTCCATCTTCAGACTCATTATTCAATTCAATTCAATTTTATTTGTATAGCGCTTTTAGCAATTTTCATTGCCGCAAAGCAGCTTTACACAATCAAAAGAATTATTTAAGTTTGTATGAAATGTGAATTTGTATGAATGAAAATGGTCAGTTTGTCCCTGGTGAGCAAGCCGAGGGCGACAGTGGCAAGGAAAAACTCCCTGAGATGGTTATAGGAAGAAACCTTGAGAGGAACCAGACTCAACATGGAACCCATCCTCATTTGGGTAAAATAAATGTACAGTGTGTAGGGTGGGAGGCAGTTCAGCTATAATAGCTGATGTTAATTGATGTTAATATGGAGTCCAGGTAGTTATTGAAGACCCAGGTAGACTTGTAAGAAGTTCCAGTCCTGAACTATCGAACTGTCAAGTCCCCAGAGAAACAGTTGCCAACACCAGTCAAGGCCAGAACCATTTTCTAGGTAGAGAGAATCATCCCCAGATACCAGACGCATCCCAGAGAGACACACGGGGCATGTGACGAGATCTTCAGCCAGAAGTGGGGCACCAGGATGGGTCAGACAGGTCCGGAGGGCAGAGGGAGTCTGGATCACTGGCAGCTCAGGAACGACATGTGTAGCTCGACAGAGAGAGAGAAAGAGTGAAAGGGGGAGACAGGATGAGAGAGGAAAGAGAAAGAGGGGGGAAAGAGAAGAAGAGGAGACATGGCAGTTAGGTATGGTCACGGTCACACAATGTATAATGTGAATGTATATTAACTGTAGAGTGCAAGCAGAGACTCCGGCAGGACTAACTATGACAGCATAACTAAAAGGGAGAGCCAGAAGGAAACACAAACATGAGGGCTTCCTGAGATGTAAAGCAAACAATCACCTCATCGTCAGCAAACCTGAGTGATCAATGAGAGTGAGGAAGACAGCATCCAAACATACCAGTTCACCATAATACTCTACGTCTATGAGTCCCCCAGATCTGCTCCTTTACCTATGGCAAATCTATTTATAAAAATACTTGGCTAAATAAATAGGTTTTTAGCCTGGACTTAAACACTGAGACTGTGTCTGAGTCCCGAACACTATTTGGAAGACTATTCCATAATTTTGGGGCTTTGTAAGAAAAAGCTATGCCCCCAGCTGTATTTTTCATAATGGAATGGCCAATTCCATAATTTAGGGGCTTTATATAATCAATGCGAAATTTCAGAGGGAGCCAATGCAGTAAAGATAAGATAGGGGTGATGTGCTCATATTTTCTGGTTCTAGTGAGGACTCTCGCTGCTGCATTCTGGACTAGCTGAAGCTTATTTATGCATCTAGCTAAACAACCAGACAGTAAGGCATTACAATAGTCCAACCTAGAGGTGATAAAAGCATGAACTATTTTTTCTGCATCGTTTAGCGACAATAAATTTCTTATCCTGGCAATATTTCTGAGGTGAAAGAATGCTATTCTGGTAATATTATCTACATGAGCTTCAAATAAAAGGCTGGAATCAATAATCACACCAAGGTCTTTCACTGTTGCATTTGATGGGACAGAAAGGCCATCTAAAGTTACGGTGTGATCTAAAATTTTACTCCTAGCTGTATGCGGTCTTATGACTAGAACTTCTGTCTTATCCGGATTTAGCAGAAGGAAGTTAATTAGCATCCAATTTCTTATGTCCTGCACACATTGCTCAATTTTAGTAAGCTGTTTTTTCTCATCAGGTTTTGCTGAGACATATAACTGTGTATCGTCAGCATAACAATGTAAATTTATACCATACTGACGGATTATGTTGCCCAGAGGAAGCATGTAAGGGGAAAAATAAAATTAGAATTTGAAAAAGCAGTGGGTCCAAAACTGAACCCTGTGGAACACCAAACTCCACTAGAGAACATGCAGATTAATCACAATTTAAATCTACATACTGATAATAATCGGTCAAATAGGATTTGAGCCAGGAGGGGACTGTTCCCTTAATTCCTACTACATTTTCTAATCTGTAAAGAAGAATACCATGATTGATGATGTCAAAATCTGCACTGAGGTTAAGTTATACAAGCATAGTTACACGACCCTGATCAGAGGCCAATAGAAGGTCATTTACTACTTTAACGAGTGCTGTCTCTGTGCTGTGATGAGGCCTAAATCCTGACTGATACAGTTCATGTATGCTATTTCTATGTAGATATGAGCATAGCTGCTCCACTACTATCTTTTCCAGAATCTTAGAGATAAAGGGAAGGTTTGATATCGGCCTGTAATTGGACAGCTGTTAGGGGTCGTGTTCAGGTTTCTTAATTGTTGGTTTATTAACTGTTAATTTGAGAGATTTTGGAACATAACCATTGCTGAGTGAGTAATTAATTATTCTCAACAGGGGTTCTGTTATTGCTGGTACTGTATCTGTTTAAGAAAATGTGTTGGTATAGGATCTAATATGCAGGATGGTGAATTTGCAGAAGAGATGAGTAAAATTAGTTAAATCTTTTCAAGGGGAGTAAAGTATTCTAGATTCCGATCTGAGATGGCTAGTTTAATATCTGCATCAATTACTTTGTTCAGTTTCAAAGCCTCAATTTTATGCCTAATGTTTACAATTTTATTATTAGAAAAGTTCATGAAGTCCTCACTATTGCATGATGTTGTTGTGGAGATTTCTGCAGTGGTTTTATTTCTGGTTAATTTGGCCACGGTATTTAATAAAAATCTAGCATTATTTTTTGTTATTTTCTATAAGAGTGAAGAGATATGTTAATTTAGCTGAGTACTGTAAACAAATGAACAAAGTGGCAAAAAAAGACAGACTATTGTGTCACGGTTCGCCACCAGAGGGCGACATGCTCCCGGATGCCATTTTGTTTTTGTTTGTGTTTCCTGTGTTTCCTTTGGTTTTTAGTTGAACTTCAATTCCCAGAGTGCACCTCGGTCAGGTGATGGGAGCACACCTGAACCGAGGGTAGTTAATTACGTTTGTTATAAATAGTCTTTCAGTTTAGTTTCCTTGGTCTGGCATCTGTTGTGTTAACTTGCGTTCAAGTTAAGTGGGTGTTATGTTTCCCTGTTCTTGGTGTCATGCCACTTCCCTAGCTCCTGGTTTGTGTTATTCTTGTTTTAGTTTTGTTTAGTCATCCTAGTTTGTCATGTTTAGCCTGTCTCAGTGTCTAGTCCATGTTTAGCCTGTCTCAGTGTCTAGTCCATGTTTAGCCTGTCTCAGTGTCTAGTCCATGTTTAGCCTGTCTCAGTGTCTAGTCCATGTTTAGCTTGTCTCAGTGTAACTCCCTGTCTCAGTGTATCTCCATGTTTAGCCTGTCTCAGTGTAACTCCCTGTCTCAGTGTAACTCCATGTTTAGCCTGTCTTAGTGTAACTCTTGTTTAGTTTAGATCCTGTTTTGTGTAGCCTTTGGTTTCCCTTTCCTTAGTTTCCCTGATGTAGATGTCTGTATGTTTGGTTTTCCTAATTAAAAGACTTTTCCCCCATGATCACCTCTGCTTACACACCTTCCTTAAAACCCACACAGCACACCCGTTACAGAATGCCAGACCTAAAAAGTAGTAGTATAGCGGAGGGGCCTCCCCTGGATAATTTTTTTGGGGGGGCTAGGATCATGACGTCGGGGCAAGCGGACCTCGTGGGTAGTCGGCTTGCCATCCGACGAAACAATGTGGAACACGCAGGAGCGAGGGGAGCGACGCCCTGCAGTGCTCAGCAGCGAAGGACTGGAGAGAGCGAGCGAGCAACGCAGCAGGACTGGAGAGGCTCGAGGCTGGCGATACGACGCGTGCCCCCACAGACACAGGACGACGGAACCAGGGGTAAGGAAAAACCCCAGTCGGTGTGTCGGCAAAAGGGGCATGGCGAGGAGCAGCAACAGCAGAGGCGACTGCTCCAACAGCTGACTGGAGAGCTGATCCAGCAGATCAATGCGTGCCGGGCAGCCAATGACCAGGAACGCATGCAAACCCTGCTGGAGTTGGGTGCACGGCTCCAGGACCAGCTCGTCCAGCTAGACAAGGGAAGCCCAGTACCTTCAGTCCACCCTGCCGCGGTCCCAGAGAGCCCAGTGGAGGGCTCCAGTCTCCCAGAGAGCCCAGTGGAGGGCTCCAGTCTCCCAGAGAGCCCAGTGGAGGGCTCCAGTCTCCCAGAGAGCCCAGTGGAGGGCTCCAGTCTCCCAGAGAGCCCAGTGGAGGGCTCCAGTCTCCCAGAGAGCCCAGTGGAGGGCTCCAGTCTCCCAGAGAGCCCAGTGGAGGGCTCCAGTCTCCCAGAGAGCCCAGTGGAGGGCTCCAGTCTCCCAGAGAGCCCAGTGGAGGGCTCCAGTCTCCCAGAGAGCCCAGTGGAGGGCTCCAGTCTCCCAGAGAGCCCAGTGGAGGGCTCCAGTCTCCCAGAGAGCCCAGTGGAGGGCTCCAGTCTCCCAGAGAGCCCAGTGGAGGGCTCCAGTCTCCCAGAGAGCCCAGTGGAGGGCTCCAGTCTCCCAGAGAGCCCAGTGGAGGGCTCCAGTCTCCCAGAGAGCCCAGTGGAGGGCTCTGAGAACCCCGACAGGCATGAGCCAGAGCCGCCTCTGTCCAGCTTCGGCAAGCTTCCCCCGCTGCCCTACTTCGTCGACCTCGACGACGGCGACCCTCAGCCCTATGCTGATGGTGAGCTTCCGCCTCTGCCCTGCGTCGTCGACCTGAACGACATCGTGCTGCCGCCTCTGCCCTGCTTTGACGGCCTCGACAGCGGTGAGCCTTTGTCCGGCAATCCAGCTCTTCCTCCTCCGCCTTGCGTTGACGTCGAGCCACCTCCCTGTTTCGCTGACGACGACGCAGTGCTCCTCGCTCCACCGCCCGGCTTCGGCGACGTCCCAGCGCCAGTGCTCCTCGCTCCGCCGCCCGGCTTCGGCGACGTCCCAGCGCCAGTGCTCCTCCCTCCGCCGCCCGGCTTCGGCGACGTCCCAACGACCCAGCTCCGTCTCCGCCACCCGGATTCAGCGACCCAGCTCTGTCTCCGGCGACCCAGCTCCGTCTCCGCCCGGCGACCCAGCTCCGCCTCCGCCCGGCGACCCAGCTCCGCCTCCGCCCGGCGACCCAGCTCCGCCTCCGCCCGGCGACCCAGCTCCGCCTCCGCCCGGCGACCCAGCTCCGCCTCCGTCTCCGCCTGGCCATGACACAGCATCACTGCCCCCCCTGCTACCCTCCCCAGGGAACTCGGGCTGCAGCCCATCTGGCGGGAGGAACATGCACGGATTTTGGGGAGGGTGCCCTGGACCACCATTTGGCGCTCCGGTGTAGCGCCTTTGGAGGGGGTAATGTCACGGTTCGCCACCAGAGGGCGACATGCTCCCGGACGCCATTTTGTTTTCGTTTGTGTTTCCTGTGTTTCCTTTGGTTTTTAGTTGAACTTCAATTCCCAGAGTGCACCTCGGTCAGGTGATGGGAGCACACCTGAACCGAGGGTAGTTAATTACGTTTGTTATAAATAGTCTTTCAGTTTAGTTTCCTTGGTCTGGCATCTGTTGTGTTAACTTGCGTTCAAGTTAAGTGGGTGTTATGTTTCCCTGTTCTTGGTGTCATGCCACTTCCCTAGCTCCTGGTTTGTGTTATTCTTGTTTTAGTTTTGTTTAGTCATCCTAGTTTGTCATGTTTAGCCTGTCTCAGTGTCTAGTCCATGTTTAGCCTGTCTCAGTGTCTAGTCCATGTTTAGCCTGTCTCAGTGTAACTCCCTGTCTCAGTGTAACTCCATGTTTAGCTTGTCTCAGTGTAACTCCCTGTCTCAGTGTATCTCCATGTTTAGCCTGTCTCAGTGTAACTCCCTGTCTCAGTGTAACTCCATGTTTAGCCTGTCTTAGTGTAACTCTTGTTTAGTTTAGATCCTGTTATGTGTAGCCTTTGGTTTCCCTTTTGTCCTGTGTTGCCGTTCCTTAGTTTCCCTGATGTAGATGTCTGTATGTTTGGTTTTCCTAATTAAAAGACTTTTTCCCCCATGATCACCTCTGCTTACACACCTTCCTTAAAACCCACACAGCACACCCGTTACACTATTGCTGTAGTTAATATAGTACAGATTGTGTTGTAAAAGACAAGAGGCACATTAACTTTACAAATGTGTAACTCGTCAGCTCTGAAAACATATCCACTGTGACCATTACCTCAGCAAAACAAGAACTACTTGAGGTTCAAGGCCTTTTCCCCAACAACCTTGCCACTGAGTATTTTTAAACATTTTATGCGACATATGACAGGCTTACTTTTACATATGAGGAAGTGGTGGCTAAGCTGCCTGCTCATATAGACTAATATGATTTTATGTACTACACTTGGCTGATTTGAAAAATGGATGAATAAGACGGTATACAGGTTTTTCTAATGCAGTGCTTATTGACTGTCTATTTATTGCTGTACTTATTTGTATTATAATTTATTTCACGAGCATATTTATTTTAATGTTGACCAGAACTGTTTTAGCTACAATTTCAGAACTGTCATAAAATAAGTCAGTGGATTTAAATGCGAAATCTTGCTCTCCAGATGCTTTCCGAACAAACTGAAAAATTATATAGTCTAGATAATACAATACAATGTTTTTTAATGCAATAAAAGATAATACAATTAATTTTTTAAACATATTTTCATTAAAGTTTGTGTGTGTGTGTGAAACTTAAATAAGAGCAGAAAGTTTTACTGTGTAAGATGAGAAGGGGGAGATGGGGAGGGGCTGATTCCTCCCCTCCTTTTACTTTAGCTTCACACACATATACAATCAAACACACACACATAGACACACACAGCACCTGCGTGCATAAACAAAAACACCTACAGTGGGAGCCACGTCAAACAGCCGCTTGGAGCATGATAGGTCCGTGACAGGACCATGATCGATCCGTGCACGGAATGTGATCCCCCGCGATGACGTAGTTAACGATGCCCCGCCCCATAAACGCCCCCATGCGCTTTCTAAAAAGATGGTTGCAATGCTGTATAATTCCGCCAGATGGAGCATTGACTGCTTCAGTTAACTGCAGTGTCCAAGCAGCCGGTTACTATATTTGATATATATATAACATAACTTACGTCAACAAAGTTTCATAAATAGATCATGTGGTAAAAAAGAGGGATAAAAAACAATTCATAAAACAGATTTAAATCCCTCAATACACAATCCATGATGCTTATGCTATTTTTAATTAATGATTAAATTAATTAATAAAACTACTTATTGCAATATTTTTCACGACATCCTTAATAATACTTAAAGACACGGTAACATTTGTAATTTATCTATACCGGTCGTTGTAGGTACGGAATACAATGCGGGCTATGTACAGTATTTTACATTACGGTGTATTTTATCTATTTCCGTTTAATACACTGGTAGATAATATTTTGCTGCAAAGTAGCGCTTAAAATTTAACTTCTGCTTGGGTTTGTTTTCGTTATATTTTTTATGTTTTCGCTAATGTTTTTTTTCGCTGATAGTCAAAAATTGGCAAAACAAATCGATTAATAACGCATAATATATGAAACAAATATCTGTCCATACGGATCAGTATGTCTTTAGTCATTTAACCAGTATAACGTCTCCCATTAAAGATCTGATGGGACATTAATCACTTATCACTACGGTGAATAGATGCGGCAGCAGAGACAGATTAAATCCCCATAAACATTCACACTTGAACACAATACTAACAGAACTAAACAGTTCCAGAGGGTCAGCGCCTGTTATCAGGACAGGAATCACCTACAGGATAGTACTGTAATTTTTACTGCTTATATATTTTTTGTCATAGTTTCATTTGGTTTTACGCGATTTCATGTTTTATTTGTTTGTGTGTACGTGTGTGTGTGTGTGTGTGTCTGTGTGTGTGTGTGTGTGTGTGTGTGAAAGAGAGAGAGAGAGAGCGTGCGCGCGGGAGAGGGCTTATATTGTGATTTATTCAAGGTTACTAAAGACTGGCTTACTACTACTAATAAAATATTTCAATGTAACCCATGGGTCTCAATCACAAAATCAGCCAACGCTGTAAACAGATGACAAGACAAATTATATAGGCTACTCTGAAACGTTAATTTGAACATTAAAAAAACATATATATATATATGTATATATATATATATATATATATATATTACGGGGCTTCTCAGTCTTTCGTTAATTTTACTACTGACTGGAAACCAATGTGGCTTATTAAAGATGCACTGTTTTATTGGACATGGCTGTTTTGTAATGTTATGCAGAATAAACTCTGTCTACGGTTCGAATATACTGTGAACGTCTCAAAGTCACGTCTCTAGATCCGTCTGCAGTAATGTTATCGTGGTGTAAATTATTAACGTATCGATGTATTTCACTTGCAGACAAAATAGTCTAGTAACGAAAGTAACGAATTCGTCACTCCTCTTCTCTTACGCAGCACGGCTAAAAAGATAATAAAATGACACCAATCCTGCCATGATGCTACCCTGTCCATACACAACACTGGCTGGGGAGATGAACTCAGACTTTACAAAACTTACTATTATTTCATGAGATGAAATTAAGCTAGGATGAAGAGAACAGAAGTGAACTCTCCTCTGTGTAATATCTAAGTAGAGTGTAACTGGATCAGCCACAAAATGCCCCCCGTCTAACTCTGATTAGGAAAAGCTCACAGACACCAAACCTGCAGCACTTTGGTGTAATTTTTATTATCTTTTTAGCCGTGCTGCATGAGAGAAGAGTAGTGACAAATTCGTTACTTTTAATAACTTGATGTTTGATTGAATATTATATAATTTCCAAGTTTGATAGTGTCGATTTTAGAGTGCATTATACGATGCGAAAAGGAAGTAAATAAACACGTAGCAATGCAAAGAGGACAGAGCTGCGAAATATTTAAGCAATATAAATTCAACAAAGTGTGATCATAATGGTTGTTGTTGCTGCTGTTTATGTAATTGGTTCCATCGTGTTACTGAACGCAACTGTGTTCACAAAACCGAGCGTAGGGAAAGAAAAACACTCGCTAACGCGTTTGAATGAAAAGGGGCGGCGGCTTTTCTTGGGCGGCGGCTTTTCTTACGATTGCGTAATGGGCGGCAATCCGTGGCAGGGGGGTATAACACACCTCTGAACGTCCTTTGTCTTGTAAATGATTATATTCGTTCACCTTCCAATCCCCCACAGCGCACACACTGTTGCTATGTCTGTTGGGGCACTTGGTTATACACAGCACCTTAATGTATGAAACACTTACTTCCTGGTTTGTTTTATTTTAAATATTGCTTATTACCTTTTCCCGCAAAATAAACATTAAACATAAACAACATGTTATCATTGTGTAAATTAACATATTGGTGTCTTTTAATTAAGGACAAAAACAGACCCTGCGCTTGTGTTTAGGACTGATGCTGAACAGCTGTGTTCTTAGGTTTAATCAACGATTTACAAGACAACAGTTAAAGCGGTTGTGGATGAGAGGTGTGTGTGTGTGCGCGCGCGCTCCTGCATTTCTCCGTTGGTTTAACACAAACATTTTGCGCACAGACAAGTAAGTCTGAAGTACCCCTCCCCCTGCCAAAAAACACACACACAGAGCAATTAGCACCATGTCATAGTCAGTATTCTCCACTGAGGTTTCTTACCTTCCAAGTTTGTCTTTGCTCTTTTAATGGATTCTTAAAACCCCCCAAAACATTATACTGAGAAAAAAAATGATTATGGGTCACAATCACAAACACAAACTAGCACAGATACATATGATCAAGTGTTTAACTGTTGTTTTCATTCGTTTCTATAACCAGTAATAATAATAATAATTATTATTATCATTATTATTAGCCCAACTCTTTGACTATTTAAAACAACGTCGGGTCCCATTTTTTGCACATTGAAGTTGTTGGTTTAAGTAAATGTATTTTTAAATACACAAACAATCCCCCAACAATTAAAACACGCACACATGACTTTAAAAATAAAATTTATTCTTTCAAAACTAGTCAAAAGTAAAAGTAAAAACAAATAATTTGTATAAAACAGGTGAAAACATGTTTAATTTTTGCTTAAAGGTCATTAAAATACCCGGATAACACCAGCTGCTTATCAGTCTCTATCTGGTTCTTTTATATTAAAATATCATTTTTTAAAAATATTAAAGATGGAACTGTTTAATTCTTTGTTTCCCCCCTAAAGTATTAGACGTTTTGCAATTCTATGTTCAGAATATACAGTAGACCTGACCAAACATCATTCTAAAGCTGTTGCACTGTGACGTCATCCCTCCTACAGCTCCCTTTAACAGCTTGTTCAGGCTCCTCCAGTAGCCCCAAAAGGCCAACCGTCATCCGTCTGACCCCCCAATCCTCCACAGCGGAGCCCTGATTAAAGACAACAGGAGAATTTAGTGAAGACAAAGATAAATAAACTTTACAGAATATCTAGTTGTAATAAATATAAAAGATATTAGTAAACCTACACCACAGAGTGTGTAAAATACTGTTTTGGGGAATTCTGGAATGTAAATAAACTGGGATAACTTTAACCATTGAACTTTGTTAGTGTTAACCCCGGTCTGTCTGTATTATCGTCTGCATTAAATTAAAATGCGCTTTTCATACAAATAAGTTAGGCGATATAACACTCATATATATTAGTTAATCTCTGAAGCCAAACTATAACTACCCGAGTACTGAAGCCCCCCTCACCTCCTCCCACACACACCTCCCCCCACACAAACACACACACACACACCTCCCCCCCCACACTCCTTAACTGATAAACACTTCAGAGTTTTATCCAGTTCGGTAACTAAGCGCTCACGCTACCGCGCAAAGTCACGGCCAAATTGAGAAAAATATAAACCCGGTTATGAGCGTTTAGCTCGTGAGCTCCTGTACATCTATCCTCAGCTTGTGTCCTTCATGAACTGCATCACATAATATTCACAGATATAACCTGCAGATTAACTCTTACCCAAAGAATAAACAAATGCTGAATTAATCCAGACAACACGCGGTCAGACTCCAAAGGCATTTTTATAGAGCACAAACACTCTTCATCCAGTAGTGCAGCTTTTGTATTAGGGACATTAATAGTATTTTCGAAGCTTTAGTGTCTTTTTTAGTTAAAGAGGAGTGACATTGTGAGTTTGTGACACTGACAGTAAGCTGTAATGTTAACTCCAGACTTGGTAAACAGATCATCAAGTTATCTAAAGTCACATCTGACCGCTGCTGGTGCTGCCAGTGATTTTCAAAACGGCCGGTAAAAAAACTAAACTGGAAAATAAACTGTAAACTAATCCCAAACAAATTTTATAAATAAAAACACCACTTACCGCGAATAGTCCATTAAGCCGCCATCTTCATCTCTAGTGCAGTTTGGCAGCGTCAGTTCGGTGGGGGTGGGGGGGGGGGTGGGTTGTTAAAATCACGTGATTGCAACTCAGCGCAACTAAATTGCTGGCTTGTGTTAACGGGTCCTTGAGAACGAAGCGCCATCTAGTGGTGGAACCAGGTAAATGCATAAATAGGGCTTGAATGGGCGTGTTTACTGTGAAATCTTGACACGCCTTTCTCGAAGAAAAAGGAGGGGGGACTACGGCGTGCATAAGGCAGCCGTACACCATTCGTACGCAATTCACACTTCCGCGGCTATTTGGTGTGGCTCCATCTGTATCTGTGTTAAAGATCCTAAAGGAAAAGTGCAGGTTAATTTGTTTTATTTTTACTTTATATTTTGTATTAATTATTTTTATGTATTGATTTTGGGCTGTGAAATGAATAGTTTCCATTATTTTTTATGGGAAAATTACGAGTGTTTTGGAATACGAGCCCACTTCCGAAAATAATTATGCTCGTAATCCAAGGTTCCACTGTAAATGCTAATTGCTGTGCTGTTTGGGGGGAGTGATGTGCGGATGCATGCCTATGTCCAACAGAACAAGAACAGCTTAAATGAAGAAACAAATGTATAAACAAATGAATTTTTTTTTTTTATATATTTTCACGTAAATAGTCTTATCTGCACATAATTTTCCATGATAAAATAACTCGTGGCAGGAATCCACACAAAGCACTTCAGTTTCAAATAATCATTTAACTCTGGACACAAACAGCAAAAAATGCATGATAATAATCATGATAAAAATAATCATGATGCTTTTTTGTTTTGTTTTTTGTGTCCAGTGTTGAATGATTACTGTATTTGACCACGAATGGTTGGAATGATGAAATAAAGATGCTCACATTACGCGCTTTCACTTTTTAAAAATGCAGTGTTAATTTTTTGTTTCTTATGCCTAAAAGTGATAAAATTCTAAGAAAATTCTTAAAATGATGACATTTCTTAAAATTGCCCCTTCAGGTTAGGACAAAATCTTAGTTAAGAAAAGAAGAAATATTCTCCAAACACTAACCGTAAAAGTAAATACTCCAAATACTTCTGTCCAGTTTAGTTTTCTTGTTATTTTACTTCCTTCCATCTCTCTTGGATTGTTGGCTACTGTACATCCCATCCAAAAGTGTAACTTAAATAGACTGTCCTGCAATCATGTAAATTGGTAAAATGTGAGCCATTTTTCTCCCATCAGTCTTCTACCATCTTTCATAGTTTGGTTTGATGTCGGTAACTAAAAATCAATACAAATGTATACTGATTTTTTGTCTTTATGTTACAATCAAAAGTCTATCCTGACAGAAATAGTTACAGAGTTCACTGATTATTTTAATTAGTGTTAGAAACTAAAAGTCATATTTAATTTAATTTAATACAATTTAATTCAATTTTATTTCTATAGTGCTTTTTAGCAATTTTCATTGCCGCAAAGCAGCTTTACACAGTCAAAAGAATTATTTAAGTTTGTATGAAATGTGAATTTGTATGAATCAAAATGGTCAGTTTGTCCCTGGTGAGCAAGCTGAGGGCGACAGTGGCAAGGAAAAACTCTCTGAGGTGGTAATAGGAAGATACCTTGAGAGGAACCAGACTCAACAGGGAACCCATCCTCATTTGGGTGAAACAGAAAGCAGTAAATGATCTGCATTTATACAGTGTGTAGGGTGGGAGGCAGTTCAGCTATAATAGCTGATGGTAATTGATGTTAATATGGAGTCCAGGTAGTTATTGAAGACCCAGGTAGACTTCCTTTGTATTTACCAAATGTCAAACCAGAGATTTTGGACTGAGATTTGACAGTGCTCTCCACTACTGTCATCAAAACAGCAACTGAAGATCTTTAAGAAAATTGTGTTCCATTTCTCCAGTAAAGTTCCAGAGATTTATATAATATATACCATGACAAAATATACCATATCACACTGTTGCAGAGGATTTTTTTTTCTATGCATACCTAAAACACTTTGATGTTTTACCTTTAATTAATCTTTAGTCATCTATTTAAAAAAAAAATAATAATAATTTTCACCGGTCTCTTCTATAGCAAAATCAGACAAAAACAGTCAAGATATGGAGCACCTGGACTTTAAAATAGTGGTGGAGCCTAAAGAAAGCCAGTCCTTCACCATCATTCTAGTTGCCTCCTCAAGACAAGAGAAGTCAGCTTGGACCAGTGACATCAGCCAGGTATGTTCACTTGCACTTACTTGTGTTCATTCATCCACACAGCTTCAGGGTGTAATCAAATATATATTTTTTTATTTCTACATATGCTCTCTCTCTCTGTCTGTTTCCCACAGTGCATTGACAACATCCGGTGCAATGGACTTATGATGAATGCATTTGAGGACAATTCAAAAGTCACTGTGCCACAGATGATCAAGTATGAATCTCATTGCAATACACTCATGAGACAATTCAAAAGTAAATTTAATTTAATGACAAGATGTGCAAAATTCACTTTTTATAATTTTGGACAGTCACATTGCTCTCTATGGTGTATGTACATGCAAAAAAGATTATATTTATCTTCTTCCCAAAATAGTCCTGATTTTTGAAAAATACTAAAGCTCAAATATGCAGGTTATTAATATTTACGGAAACATGGCTAAGCAGCGACATTCCCGACAGCGCAACCGAACTAACTGGGTGCTTCATCCTACGAGCGGACAGGACAACTGAGGGCTCCAAGAAGACTAAAGGTGGAGGTTTATGTATTTATGTAAACAAAGCCTGGTGTACTAACTGAACGGTCATTGGAAGTCACTGTTCTGCTGATGTGGAATTTTTAACGATTAAATGCAGACCCTTCTATCTACCGAGGGAGTTTACAACTACAGTTATAACTGCTGCATACATACCACCGGATGCTAATGCTAAGACTGCTATGAAAGAACTGCATGAAGCTATTAGCAAACAACAGACTGCTTATCCTGAGGCTGCTTTCATTGTTGCAGGGGATTTTAATCACTCTAACTTGAGAACAGTACTCCCCAAATTTTTTCAAAATGTAGACTGTCATACTAGAGGAAGCAAAACTCTGGATCATGTCTATGCAAACATAGCTGAGGCATACAAAGCTTTAACCCTCCCCCACCTGGGACAGTCTGATCACCTTTCATTGTTCTTGCTCCCCAAATACACTTCGCTCATCAAACGTGTGAAGCCCTCAGTTACATCCATCAGAGTGTGGACTGGAGAGACTGACACTATACTTCAGGACCGATTCCACCACACTGACGGGAGTAGGTTTGCCTTTCAAGCTACTTCTGACTCTCACACAGACATTAATCTGTACACTTCTTCTGTTTTGGACCACATCAAAGCCACCATTGACAGTGTAACAACTGTGAAGCAGATTACAACATACCCCAATCAGAAGCCATGGATGAACAGGGAAGTTCGGCTCCTGCTCAAGGCCCGGAATGCTGCCTTTAGATCAGGAGATGCGCAAGCCTATAGTGCATCTAGAGCTGACCTGAAAAGGGGTATTGATAAGGCCAAGTGGAGCTACAAGTTGAGGATCGAAGATCATTTCAAAAACTATGATCCTCGGCGTATGTGGCAGGGCATACAGTCCATCAGTGACTACAAACCCACCCACTCTGCACTCATATCCACTGAAGTCTCCTTCCTCAACGAACTTAATAATTTCTATGCTCGTTTTGATCGGAGTCACCAAGGAACAATCACTACGTCGATACCACCTGTGAACTTTCAGCCTCTCTCACTTTCCACCGCAGAAGTCTTTGCTGCCTTCAGCAGGATAAATAAACGTAAAGCTGCTGGCCCTGATGGAATACCTGGACGTGTGCTCAGAACCTGTGCTGAACAGCTGTCTGAGGTCATGACGGACATCTTTAATCTGTCCTTATCCCAAGCAACAGTGCCAACTTGCCTTAAATCCACCTCTATTGTACCTGTGCCTAAACACTCCAAACCCATGTGCCTTAATGATTACAGACCAATTGCACTCACAGCCATACTCATGAAGTGCTTCAAGCGATTAGTCCCAGCTCACCTCAAGAAAAGCCTTCCACCCACACTAGATCCTCATCAGTTCGCCTACCGTGAAAATAGGAGCATTGAAGATGCTGTCTCCCTAACACTACACACGGTATTATCTCACCTGGATAATAAGAACACTTACACAAGAATGCTTTTTGTGGATTTCAGCTCTGCGTTCAATACAGTCATCCCCTCCAGGCTGATTACGAAGCTCGCTGATCTCGGAATCAACACCTCTCTATGCAGCTGGATACTGGATTTTCTGACCAACAGACCACAGAATGTTAAATCCAATAACATTCTCCCCTCAACCATCATTCTAAACACCGGCGTTCCACAAGGCTGTGTACTGAGCCCCTTCCTGTTTTCACTGTACACGCATGACTGCAGTCCTATGTATGGTTCCAAATACCATAATTAAGTTTGCTGATGACACAACAGTGATTCGCCTCATCAATGACAACGACGAGACCAACTACAGGGCAGAGGTAATGCACTTGCCCGAGTGGTGTGCTGACAATCACCTGCTCCTGAACACCAGTAAGACCAAGGAGCTCATTGTGGACTTCAGAAGGAGAAGAGGTAATACACACACCCCTGTCTACATCAATGGGACAATGGTCGAACATGTTACTACCTTCAAGTTCCTGGGGATACACATTTCTGAGGACTTGAACCTGGTTCACTAATACCTCCAGTCTTCTCAAAAAAGCTTCCCAGCGTCTCTTCTTCCTGAGACTACTGAGAAAGAATCACCTTTCTAAGGACATAATAAACAATTTCTATTGTTGTGCAGTAGAGAGCATCCAAACCTGCTGCATTACAGTCTGGTACGGTAACTGCTCTGTTTCGGACCGTAAATCCATCCAAAGGGTGGTGAAAACCGCCCAGCGCATCATTGGTACCCCTCTTCATGGCATTGAGGAGGTGTACAAGAAAAGGTGTCGGCGTAGGGCCCGTAGCATTGTGAAAGACACCTCTAACCCTGCACATAAACTTTTTTCTCTCCTTCCCTCTGGAAAAAGGTTCAGATGCCTAAAAGCCAAGAGCAGCAGGATGAGAAACAGTTTTTACCCCACAGTGATTACCTTATTGAACACTTCACCATCCACCTAACCCCTTTACATGCACAGCATCATCACTGATAACCCAACATCCCTGTATAATATTTCTGTAAATATTCCCTGTACATTCACTTGTATAATCTGCACATAGACAGTACACTAATATATGTATATTGATATATGTATATATGTGTGTATAGATATACTCTCTGCATTCCCTTCCAGCTGTTAAGTTATTCATATTTATTCGTATATATTTTCATACTATTGCACTTCCTGTAAATTTAACCATATATAGTTTCTGTATATCTTTATCCTATATACTTATATTTAGACATATCTGTATATCTACACTTATTCAGTCAATTAATTCATCCATCTCCGCTCACTTTACACTGTATATTCATTTAAATATATACATCCTGTATATTCTTCTGTAAAGCCAATTCATACATAGCCTTTATTTTTATTTATTTATATATAGTATATATAGATCTGTATATATGTTTATACCCCACTGCTAACTTATATTTCTGGTTAGATGCTAACTGCATTTCGTTGCCTTGTAACTATGTGCAATGACAATAAAGTTGAATCTAATCTAATCTAATCTATTAGGTTGACAGCTAACCATTAATGGGAAACCTGGCCTTCTTATGCTCCTTGTTGTGTTTAAATCTTTATATCACTGAGCACTGAAAATGTCATCAGGAATCAAAACCATTAAATATGTACACAATAATTTAATTGCTAAAAAATATATTATCACAGGCCTTAATAATAAATATTTTCTGATTGGCTTTGAAAATGTTTCTTACTGAAGTATTCCATTGGTATTTTAAACTACACCCACTGTTATGGTGATTTACTGTAGAAAGGAATGAAATAGAAAGAAAATCAGACATTTAGGATGTAGGATCTGAGCTAAATTTAATCTGTGAAATAGAATACAAAATTAAAAAAACACCTTGAAAAAACATCCAATCGCAATGAGAAAAAAAAATCCTTTATATCTATACTGATGGACTGGAAATTGTGTTTGGAACAAAAGGATGGCTAAAACAAAAAAAAAAACATTATAAGCAGGATAGTCAATTTTCCTAAAATTTTATTGCAGCAATACAAAATGGTACAGTAGTCAGTAGTTTGTATGGCCCCCACATGCTTGTATGCATTCCGTAAAATGTTGGGGCATGGTCCTAATGTGGATAGTGGGTGTCCTGGGGTATCTCCTCTCTGATCTTAACCAGGGCATCACTGAGCTCTTGGACAATTGGAGGAACATCACTGACCCACCACCAAACAGGTCATGATGAACAATGTTACAGGCAGCATAACATTCTCCATGGCTTCTCCGGACTCTTTCACATCTGTCACATGCTTAGGGAGAAGCTGCTCTTATCTGTGAACAGCACAGGGCGCTATTGACAGAACTGACAATTTTTCTGTTTTCCAACCAAGTAAGGATGTCGGGCCCTCAGGCCACCCTCAAGAAGTCTGTTTTTGATTGTGTGGTCAGAAACATTCCAACTAGTGGTCTGTTGAAGGTCATTTTATAGAGGCTTTGCCATTACTCAACCTGTTCATCCTTGCACAAAGGAGCAGATACTGGTCCTGCAGAAGAACTTTCTATAGCCCTGTCCAGCTCTCCTAAAGTAACTGCATGTCTCGTACAAACTTCCCCAGGGACTTCTTGAGACTGTGACACAGTAAACATTCTGGCAATGGCACCTATTAATGTGCCATTTTGGAGGAGTTGGACTGCCTGTGCAACCTCTGTACAGTAGTTCTATGACAGTGCCACCTGTAAAACCATTTCTGGTTTGGGTTCATCTTATTTGGATTGCCCCTATAGTGCACCTGCTGTTAATTTCATTAACACCAAAGCAGCTGAAACTGATTAACATCCCCTTCAGCTACTAACCAGGGCCCGTATTCACAAAGCTTCTTAAGCTTAAAGTTCCTCCTAGTGATGAAATTCTAAGAAAATTTAGGACTAAATCTTAGTAAAGATAAAAAGAATTCACAAAACATATTAGCCCTAAAAACAGCTCCTAAGGTAAAAAAATGTTGAGAGTAGAAAGAAGGACTTTTAGGAGGCATAAGAGTTTCTATAGCAGAGGAGAAAATGGAGGAAAGAAGAAATACGTAAAAGCTAAAATTAACACTGTCCTTCTGGCCAATTTGGCGGCTGTTTGACGTGGCTCCCACTGTATGCCTGCACAATTTAAAGCACCAAACACTGTTTCTGTTAGGAAATTCATTCCTTTGTCCCCAGCACACTCACAAAGTTGTGGTAGCCAATAACGTACCTAATCAAGTGCTCAAAAAATGTGCAGATCAGCTGGCTGATGTTCTGCTGAATAAACCTATCCTCCTGAGCCAAAAAATCACCCCACAGTACTTTAAGGTTACTCCCATCCTATCTGTGCAGCATGAAGTCTTAATGACTTCAGCTTATCTTTGAGTGCTTTGAGCAGATGGTCATAAGTCACAGCGAGACTATACTCCCTACCACAATGGACCTTTTGCAAGCTCGTCAGTCTAGCATCGTAAAATTAGTGTCGGGGCTTGATGTCTTATTTCATGATGGAACTCATGATGGTAGGAACACAATGAATTGAGACACCTAAAGAAACATTTTGTCGGCTAATTTACAGGGTAGTGCATACAGTGTAATTAAGAGGAACTTGGTAATAAAGCAAGACATGACCCAAAACACCCTGCCAATATAACAAAGGATTTAATTAGGGAAAAACTAGAAGGTAAAAGTAAAAGCCAATCACCAGACCTTAACCCAATTGAGCATGCATTTAACCTTTTAATAGGAGAAATTATTTAAAACAAAAAAGAAATCATACATTACTGTTAAGTGAGGTTTAATGTCTATTCTTTATATTTACCTTAATTTACCTGTCTTTTCTAAATTTTCTGATTGTTTTTATATGCAAAAATATAATTATAAAAATTGATAATATTGATAATATCTTTTGGGGGCTGGAACAGATTATTTACATTTAAATTTTTTTTTTTAATAATGAAAAATGTGTTTTGCAATATGAAATTTCACCTTAGGAATTTACCTGTGGAACAGATTAAAGTTGTATGCGGAGGTATTACTGTACTTGAAAAAATTCCACCAGGGAATTTTTGGTTTCCTAAAATCAGGTGACAGGTGACAAACCAGTTCTCAACTGTCTGCAAAATAATGGTGTTCTGTTTTATTTAATTGTGTAATCAGTAATCTAAGTACTGGTGAGTACTATTGTACAAAGTATTTTAGTCACTATATACAGGTGCAACTCAATACGTTATAGTATAATCATAGTTATTTTACTAATGCAAAAAGTAAGACTCGTATAATTTTATATAGATATAACACTCACAGACTGCTATATTTTAGGTGTTGATTTTTTTTATTTTGATGATTATGGCTTATAGCTGAAAAAAAAAACAAATTTTCTGTATGGGGTTTAGGTCGGCTGAGTTTGCTGGCCAGTCTAGCTAGTACTTTTGGCAGTGTGTAGGCGCCAAGTCCTGCTGGAAGTCAGCATCTACGTAACGCTGGTCAGGAATGGGAAGCCTGAAGTTCTCTGAAACTTCCTGGTAAACGCTGCGCTGACCTTGGACCTGATAAAGCATGGTGGACCAACACTAGCAGATGACAGGGCTCCCCAAACCACCACTGACTGTGCCAACTTTACACTGGACCTTAAGCAACTTGGATTATGTTCCTCTTTTCCTTTCTTCCAGCGTCTGGGTAGGGGTAGCTCAGTGGTTAAGGCATTGGACTACGGTTGGGAAGATCCCAGGTTCAAACCCCACAACCACCAAGTTGCCACTGTTGGGCCCTTGAGCAAGGCCCTTAACCCTCAACTGCTTAGATGTGTAATGAGATAAAAAATGTAAGTCGCTCTGGATAAGAGCATCTGCCAAATGCCTAAATGTAAATGTCTGGGACTCCTATTTATAAATGAAATGCAAAATTTACTTTTATATGGAAAGAGGATTTGGCTGGCTAAACAACATTGCAGTCCTTTTTGTCTTAGCCAGGTAAGACACTCTCTTTGTCATTGTCTCTAGTTCAAGAGTAGCTTGACACAAGGAATACAACAGTTGTAGTCAATGTCCTGGATACATACAGTGGTGTGAAAAACTATTTGCCCCCTTCCTGATTTATTATTCTTTTGCATGTTTGTCACACAAAATGTTTCTGATCATCAAACACATTTAACTATTAGTCAAAGATAACACAAGTAAACAAAAAATGCAGTTTTTAAATGATGGTTTTTATTATTTAGAGAGAAAAAAAATCCAAACCTACATGGCCCTGTGTGAAAAAGTAATTGCCCCCTGAACCTAATAACTGGTTGGGCCACCCTTAGCGGCAATAACTGCAATCAAGCGTTTGCGATAACTTGCAACGAGTCTTTTACAGTGCTCTGGAGGAATTTTGGCCCACTCATCTTTGCAGAATTGTTGTAATTCAGCTTTATTTAAGGGTTTTCTAGCATGAACCGCCTTTTTAAGGTCATGCCACAACATCTCAATAGGATTCAGGTCAGGACTTTAACTAGGCCACTCCAAAGTCTTCATTTAGTTTTTCTTCAGCCATTCAGAGGTGGATTTGCTGGTGTGTTTTGGGTCATTGTCCTGCTGCAGCACCCAAGATCGCTTCAGCTTGAGATGACGAACAGATGGCCGGACATTCTCCTTCAGGATTTTTTGGTAGACAGTAGAATTCATGGTTCCATCTATCACAGCAAGCCTTCCAGGTCCTGAAGCAGCAAAACAACCCCAGACCATCACACTACCACCACCATATTTTACTGTTGGTATGATGTTCTTTTTCTGAAATGCTGTGTTACTTTTACGCCAGATGTAACGGGACACGCACCTTCCAAAAAGTTCAACTTTTCCTCATCGGTCCACAAGGTATTTTTTCCAAAAGTCTTGGCAATCATTGAGATGTTTTTTAGCAAAATTGAGACGAGCCTAATGTTCTTTTTGCTTAAAAGTGGTTTGCGCCTTGGAAATCTGCCATGCAGGCCGTTTTTGCCCAGTCTCTTTCTTATGGTGGAGTCGTGAACACTGATCTTAATTGAGGCAAGTGAGGCCTGCAGTTCTTTAGATGTTGTCCTGGGGTCTTTTGTGGCCTCTCGGATGAGTTGTCTCTGCGCGTAATTTTGGTCGGCCGGCCACTCCTGGGAAGGTTCACCACTGTTCCATGTTTTTGCCATTTGTGGATAATGTCTCTCACTGTGGTTCGCTGGAGTCCCAAAACTTTAGAAATGGCTTTATAACCTGTACCAGACTGATAGATCTCAATTACTTTTGTTTTCATTTGTTCCTGAATTTTTTGGGATCTTGGCATGATGTCTAGCTTTTGAGGTGCTTTTGGTCTACTTCTCTGTGTCAGGTAGCTCCTATTTAAGTGATTTCTTGATTGAAAAAAGTGTGGCAGTAATCAGGCCTGGGGGTGACTACAGAAATTGAACTCAGGTGTGATAAACCACAGTTAAGTTATTTTTTAACAAGGGGGGCAATTACTTTTTCACACAGGGCCATGTAGATTTGGAGTTTTTTTTCTCCCTTAATAACGTAAACCTTCATTTAAAAAACGCATTTTGTGTTCAATTATATTATCTTTGACTAATAGTTAAAGGTTTTTGATGAGCAGAAACATTTAAGTGTGACAAACATGCAAAAGAATAAGAAATCAGGAAGGGGGCAAATAGTTTTTCACACCACTGTATGTGCATGGGGCCTCTTGAAGCACTGATTCCAGCTGTACAGTAGTCCACTCCTTGTAAATTTCCTCCAAATTTAAAAATGGCCTTTGTTTCACAATTCTCTCACTGCTGTGGTTATCCATGTCCCTTGTGCACCTTTTTCTCTCACATTCTTTCCTTCCATTCAAATTTCCACTAATGTGCTTGTATACAGCACTCTGTGAACAGCCAGTTTTCATTAGCTGTAAGCCATAATCAAAGATAAAAGAAAGAAACACTTGATGTATACCAGTCTGTGTCTAATGAATTTATATTTGAGGTTTCCTTTTCAAGTTGAATTACTAAAATAAAGCAACTTTTCAATGATATTCTAACTTAGTGAGAAACATCTTGTCAGATGTTGCTGTGCCTAAATTCTGGGAAACAACTACTACCTTTTGTTTGCTTATGACATAGTTTACAAACTTAAAGCTTTAACACTCAGCTTAAGTAACCATAACATATATTTAATCAAAAATTTTTTTATTTTTTTTTGTACATTCAATTACCTTGCCCATCTCCCTGAAACAAACATGCTGGATATAAGCCAAATAAACAAACATTGTAGTAAAAACAGTCAGGCCACCTAGCTGAGTGATTTTCTTATACAATGAATTTCAGACTTTGAACAAGATGATGCATAGCTATACGAAAATTACCATAAAGTAATTGAGTTAATCGGATCTTGACTATGCCATGGTGCCCTGCCAGTATTGTTAGTCCCTCCTCTCTCTTCAAATTTAAAATGCACTTTAGGGATTGGCCATCATTTGGTATGTGTTTTGGTGAAGCCAGGGCACAATATGTGTATGTTTACAATCATAAAAACTAAAGGTTTTGTGCAAGTATGAACGTTATGAGTAGGAACGTCTGTAGTTGTTAAAACTATAAATTGAAGAAAAATTTTGAATTTCACTATGTAAAGGATTTCCTTAAGCTACAACACTTATCGTGTATATAACATAAACACACACATTTCTAATGTTATATATTGTTCTACTAGAAACCCTATTCACATGTGTGTATTCTGGGTTTAGATCTGATGCCAGTCTCTACTGCGATGATGTGGATATTCGCTTCAGTAAGATGATGAACTCGTGCAAAGTGTTGCAGATCCGCTATGCCAGCGTGGAGCGATTACTGGAGCGGCTGACTGATCTGCGCTTCCTGTCTATTGATTTTCTCAACACATTTTTGCACTCATACCGTGTCTTCACCACTGCAGATGTTGTACTCGACAAACTCATTGCCATCTACAAGAGGCCCATCAGTGCCATCCCAGCTCGGTGGGTCTTATATGTGGCTTGCTACTGCTCTGATAAGGCATCCGAAAATGCAAACATTGCTGATAATTATTGGAAACTTTAGAATTTTGTCATATAAATTGTATAATTGAAGCTGGTTCATTCAGCTTTTTTAAATGTCATGAACTTCATAAACTTACCAATATTATTATATGTGGTTTTTTTTTCTTCAATATATGTATGTTTACAATTACACAAAAAGTTAAGGTTGTCTGCCAGTATGGAAAGTACAATCATAGACTGTTACAGTGTCATGAAAAAGTGTTACCTCTTCTTGTTTTTTTTGTTTTTTTACATATTTGTCACATGCAAATGTTTGAGATTATTAAACTAATTTTAATGTTACACAAAGATAATAAAAATGCAGTTTTTAAATAAAGATATAATTTATTAATGGGAAAAATATATTTTCAAATCTACCTGGCCCTATGTAAAATAATTGCCTTTGAACCTAGTTACTGGTTGTGCCACCCTTGGCATTAAAAACTTGGAGAAATTTTGGCCCACTCTTCATTGCACAGCATCACATTGGCTTCATGTAAGATGTTTGGCTCCGGACGCACCACAGACACACACACAAGAGTTTAGATCTTACAATAAAAAACTAATTTTATTGGAAAATCTGGGAAAAAGAAAGTGTTTTAGAGGCAGTACCAAGCTGGCATGTGGGCATTTGGCTGGTGAGTGATGGTGGCCGGCAAGTGGCAGAGTGGACCCATGTGGGCAGCAGCTCCTGCAGGCTCATTAATGTGGCTCTTACATGTGCGGCCGCGGATGGGAGTCATGCCACTTTAAGTTTAACATCCACCAAGCTTTTTTCTCGATTCCAACTTCTATACCCCTCTCTTTGGCCCGTAAGCATCCTTACACCTGCTAAAGGGGAGGTTGTCTACCCAGTGAGCCCTTGATGTGTGTGAGAGGTGAAAAAAAAAAAATAATTAGGTGCACACCAGTTACTGGTGCACACTGTAACACTCTTGACTATTGGTATGATGTTCTTTTATGAAACGCTTTTAGTTTTGGACTAATGTACTGGGATACTCATCTTCACTAAAGTTAAACTTTTGTCTGATCTGTCCCCAGATCATTTGCCCAAAAGTCTTGGGGATAATCGAGATGTATTTTGGCAAATGTAAGACTTTTGCAAATGCAAGAGGTTCTGTTTAAGTGAAAAAGTCTGGCAGTAATCACGCCTGGGTGTGGCAAGTGAAATGCCTAATTTACCATTAATGATTTAGCAAGTAGGGGCAATTACTTTTTCACATAGGGACAGATAGGTTTGAACAGCTTTTTTCTCTGGACAGGACTGGATTTGAAAACCCCTGTAATAGATCATTATTTAAAACTGCATTTTGTATTTACTCTGGTTATCTTTGTGTAAAACTTGTTTGATCTCAATCTATTTAAGTGTGACAAATATTTAAAAAAAAAATCAAAGTTGCGGGCAAATACTTTTTCATGGCACTGTATATCTGGTTGTTTATTACGGTTTCCCTTTTAATTTTGAGGTTACTGGAATTTTAAATGCTTTGTCTGAGATGGAAAAAGGAAAAACATAGTCATAAATATATTCAGTTCAGGAAAGCCTGTACAGTGAAAACTACAACAGTGAAAAATTTAGTTATAGTTACATAGACAAGATGATCCTAGAAAATGATTAGGCAACAGAAATAGTAAACAGTATGCTAAAACATGATGACAAAGCACTCTGGTCACATCTTGATTTGCTATTTTAATAGAAGAGGTATAACTTTATACTGTCCTTTTTAAAGTGCATCATGGGCTCTTCTGCAAATCTTGATGGGAGTGAACCCTCCTGTGAAGATAAATACATAAATTAGGGTCCCAGCAAATTGTGAATATCAACTATTTTACAGCCACCAATGGCTTTGAGTACTAGATAGAATAGTTTTCAATGTTTCATGAGTGGAAGGACTGGCATTACTCACTCATGTCAATCAGAGCCAGAAAAAACTAATGCATCTGTAACTTAAAGATGACAAATACACTTTCCAGAGAGTGCCACATTGCTCTGTGCTTCACAGTTGGCACATGGGATCACAGGAGAGTTTCCAGGTGGTGTTACGCCCTTCATCTCAAGTTTCCAGTGTAGCTTCTCACACTGAACTTGATAATTGGTTATGGGTGGGCATAAGTCCTTTGGGCTGTAGGTTACCAGCAGTGGATCCCTGTCTGCAGATCCATTTTGTTGGAGGTATAGCGGGTGATAAAAAAAAGTGGCTAATCAAAAGCTGATCCCTCTGTCAAGGAAAGTCCCTGCAATGACCACCAGTGCCCTTCTAGCCATGCATGCATCTAGTCTGGCTGCGTCTTTGCATGGTCCAATACACATTCCAACATTGACATCATCTTTCCTCAAACATTAACCAGTAAAAAAGTAGTAAGGTAAAAGTAGAAAGTAAAGTAGTAAGGAAAAGAGTAAAGTAAGATACAAATGAAATTGAATTATTGGTGGTTGCATCACTGTGATCCAATTTTTTTTTAATTACTTTTTTTTAATGGATTCCTATGAAAAGCTGTTTTCTCTGAGCAAGATTATTACCTTTTCATACAAAACATATATTTTAATTTCTTTATTCAAACGCTTTTTATTTTGGTGAATACACCTGATGCATGCATCTCTCTTTCCTCAAAACAATTCAGCAAGTAACATTTATTTACATCTACAGTGCTTCTGGGGTGGCTAGCAGATTTGATAGCTGACATGGGTGACAGGATATGCACCACAGCACCTGAGTGAATGTTAGTTTTTTATGATCTACAGTACCATGACTACTTGTCAGGATGAACTAACCTCGGAGACCAGAATAGCGATTAGCCCAATGTAACGTGGATGGTAAACCCAAACGCGGAAGAGAGCGAGTAGGCAGAATAACCACATGATTTAGTGTAAGGACTCTCACAGAAGGGGAGCAAGGGAAAAACACAAATTAAACTTGCGTCCTATAAACACACATTCAATATCAGAAAGCAAAACCCAAGAAAGTGAGTACTCACAAATCAGTAGACAGACAGCCGAAACCGACATGGGTGAACTCAATGACTGAGCGTAGAATCATGGTTTGTTTACTCCTCTTATACTTCCTGGTTCGTGACCGCTTTACTTCGGGTCCTAGTGCCGGTCGCCAATTGAGTGTGCATGACACTACTTTGATCAAAGGATGCAAGCTGCTTGTTATTTCCTGGTATTATGATAGCTACAGTAGGGGCGGAGATTTTTCTTACAGTGTTTAAGTACAAAAATGTATCTTCCAATTATTATTTGGGACTCAGACGCAGTCTTATCTGCATCATCTATTGTCATCTTAGGAAGATTTACCTTGCCATGAGCTTGGCTTGCTCATCACAGACAATCCCTTTAACTGTTTATACTCCAGAGGAAAACCCCTGGATTGGTCCTTGGGGTGGAACTGGACTCTCTTAAGGAAGTAGTGGAGAGGAGGACACTAAACAAAATGATGTCCACCATGGCCAACTGCGATCTGCACATAGTTTTCTTCAAACAGAGGACTGTGTTCAGTGACACTATGAGACATAGGAAATCCTTAGTCCCCAGAACCATTGGGCTCTTCAACATCTCTCTACAGGGACATGGTAATGTGGACTGGGGGATCTAGGCTAAGGCTCATCTGCTATACATTACAGTGTTGTGCATGCATAACTTTTTCATTTGTTAAATTTAGCGTCTGCTTAGTTACTCTCCCTTTTGCATATTTGCACAACTACTTACGTATCTAAACCTTTAATACCAATTGCAGTGTCATTTTATGACATTAAGTTGTACATCAATGGCTGCACTGCAATTTACCTTATTTTTCTTATTCTTTTTTTTTAACTTGTGATTTATATTCTTATCTTCTCTTCACATTGTTTGACCCCATCGGAAAAAAAATTATGACCTTTGATATAGAGAGCTCTTGGCTATGAAACTGGCAATGGAGGAGTGGAGACACTGGCTGGAGGAGACTGAGGTTCCATTCCTGGTGTGGACTGACCACAAGAACCTTGAATATTTATGGACGACCAAAAGACTTAATGCTCGTCAAGCCTTGTGGTCACTGTTCTTCTCCAGATTCAATTTCCACCTGAATCTAAAAACACAAAAGCCAGATGCCCTCTGCCCTTTTATTTTCCCAAGATTCCATGCCATTTAACGCCATCTTTTCACCTTACTGTCTGGTTGCCTCCACTGAATTGGACATTATGACCAAGGTTAGGCAGGCCCAATTCATGTTACTCTCCTCTTTGTTCTCCTAACCATGTTCCTGATGGCCAACATTAAAGGAGGATTTTTACAGCTTTGTGGCAGCATGTGATTTTTGCTTAAGATGCAAACGCGTCAACCAACTCTAAATCAGTCTCCTCAGACCCTAACTGGCCCTCTATCACCAATGCTCAAGTATCGCCCTGGTTTGCCCACATCAGATGGAAACACCTGAATTATGACTGAGGTATACGTTTTTTCCGAAGCAGGACTCTTTATTATGCTTCTTTAGTTCCCTACTGCCAAAGAGACTGCAGAGCTGATGATCTTCCATGTTTTCCAGCTTCATGGCCTTCCCAGTGATCTTGTTTTAAACAGATTTTTTTCAGGTAACAATTTTTTTACCTCTCAATTTTGAAAGGCATTCTATAGGCTCATCAGAGCTACTACCAGTTTGTTATTAGGATTTCACTGCCAATTTAATTGCCAGACGGAAAAGATGAATCCAGAAGCATTCAGAGATCACCCTGAGAAGCCTCTCGGGACGTTGCTTTTTGGAGCAAGTTTGTGACCTAGATTTGAGTACACTCTGCATTCCCAACCCTCGCCGTCCACAGTGTGGCTGCTGTTTGGTTTGGGTCTTGTGTTGTATTTGTGTGTTTTAGATAGTGAAGAAATATTGGAAGCATGTGCTTGTTTGCCTTTTTACTTAATAGATAAGGTGGCTGATAAGGTTGTTTGGTCTTTTATTTTGACCTTGACAAGCCTAATGATTTCCAGGGACTTTAACCATCCAGTTTGCATAATTACATGTTCTAAACCAAAAAATTATTGCAGGTGTTTATTCATTTTCTAGTCATAATTTATTGTTATCATCCTCAACCCTAGACTGGGGCAAACAACATAAAAAACATGTATTTGGCCTAAACCTCCCTGGTTGGCAGCTGTTATTTGAGAGATAGGGTAGGAATTGGCAAATTATCAAATGAGGGGGAAATGGAAGGAATTCTCATCAAACACATGTCCAGGGAATATCTTTTAATGTTTTATACTCTAGAATGTTTGTAGAGACTATGCTGAAGAACACTGAAGCTTGCAGACAAACTTCTTGGGACTTTTTTCTAAAAATAAAAAAAATCTAAGTAAACATTTATGAAATCTTATGTCAGCTACCTTTCATCATTTTCTGTCCCTCTTTCTTTGTTTTTCTGCTTGCACAGCTCTTTAGAGCTATTCTTCGCTAGCAGCCAGAATACTAAGCTGCTATATGGTGAGCCACCCAAGTCACCCCGTGCCTGTCGTAAATTCTCCTCACCTCCACCACTGGCTCTTGGCAAGACATCTTCTCCTAGCAGGCGCCGCAAGCTCTCACTCAACATTCCCATCATCACAGGTGGCAAGGCACTGGACCTTGCTGCACTTACTTGTTCTTCCAATGGATATACAGGCATGTATTCAACCATTACACCTTTCAGCAAGACCACACTGGACATCAACAAGCTCTATGTGTCCAGCTCGATCACCAGCAAGATCAGTGATGAGACTGAAGGCAAATCTGAGCAGGCAGAGGAGCTCTCTCTTGATAAACAGGGTAAGTGTGTGTGAATGTGTTTGTATCAGGAAAATTTCACCGCCTCTTTATTTTAAGAAAAGGTGTGTTTATTGTATTGCATTGTACTTCTGTATTTTCAAACTTAAATTTTGTCAGTTGCTTTTTTTCTATACCATACTTGTATGTTTATATAAATGAAATGGCAGCCAAAATTAGCTTAATTTGATTTCAAACAAATTTTATTTTACAAATCAATTATGTATCCTGATTTTCATTTCCCACTTATGATTATTGTGTAAACTGCATACAATTTTCACAACTAATGCCAGGTAAAAATGTCTATATTGTAGTCAAATATATTTATTATAATAATATAGCACTTTCTAAACATGGTTGCCATATACCAAATATAAAATAATTACAATTATTTTAAAAAAAATTTTTGTATAATTATATAATATGTAATATACAGTGCTGTAAAAAGTATTTGGCCTCTCCCTGTTTTTATTTTTTTGCATATCTGTCACACTTTTGTCACACAAATTTTATTTTACACAATGATAACCTAAGTAATTACAATGCAGCTTTTAAATTATGATTTTATTTATTGATGGAAAAAAGCTTACCTGGCCCTATGTGAAAACGTAAGGTGCTCCTTAACCTATTACTGGTTGTGCCACTTGGCAGCAACAACTACAGTGAAGCACTTGTGATATCTCGTAATGCGTCGTTCACATCACTGTGGAGCCATTTTGCCTCATTTTTTTATTTAAGAAAAATTTAAATTTAGACACATTGGTTTTTAAGTGTAAAGGGCCTGTTTAAGGTCAATCAGATTTTACTCTGGACTTTAACTAGGTTTTTTTGGATCATTGTCCTGCAGCATAACCAAAGTGCACTTGGGCCTGAGGTCACCAAATGACAGCCGTACATTCTCCTTCAGGACTTTCTGGTAGAGTGCAGAATTTATGGTTCCATTAATTATGGCAAGTTGTCCGGGTCCTGAAATTGAAAAGCAGCCCCAGACTATCACACTACATCTGCTTTGTTTGACTGTTGGTATGATGCTCTTTTTTATGAAATGCTGTGTTAGTTTTATGCCAGATGTAATAGGGCGGGCAACTTCCAAAAACTTTAATTATTTAAGACAAATGTGCAAAACAATTAAAATTCAGTATACTTTTTCATGGCACTGTAATTTAATTATCGCCTCTTATTTTAATGACATTCTTTGTTCATGTATAGTAAGAGTTATTTTCTATTTGGTTAAGCCTCAAAAGCATACAAAATGGCTATTTATCTTCTCAAATTTTGATTTGTGATTAGAACTTTTAAAATGTATTTTGAAATTTACATGTGTTAACTGAGCAAACAGGCAAATTTGCATTGTCATTCAGACATCTGGTTATGTTTGGACTGTGTGAGGAAACCAGAGCATCCAAGGAGAACCCATCAAGCATGGTAAAAACATGCAAGCTCATTGACATAAAGGAGCTTTGCAGAATTCCCCAAAAATATGAAAATGAATTTGAAAATTAGTATAAGGAAGTACAGTATATATAAATTATAATAATGAGTTTCTTGGAAAAACTATCTAAGATGATATTAGGAAGAAACCATAAGAGCAACCAGATTCAACAGGGAAACTATCATTATTTGTGTGATCACAACAGTATGACCATAAATTAGTTCCCTATATATTTCTATGCTATTGACTGAAAGACTAAGAGTTCCATTTAATGGGAAATGTGTTCAAATTAATATATAATATATAGTCTTAAACTGAGCCTCTAACATTGAAAGTGAACCTAAATTTTAATTTGAACACTTTTCCCCTTATACTGATTTCCTCCCTCACAGCAGACAGTATTACCATAAATCAAGGTCTGCTATATCCATCTGATATCACCCAAAGGGGGATGGATTGCTCATTAGAGAAAAACTGATCATTCACGAGAGTAACGGAGTTTGCGAGTGTTCCGAAAGATGAGCAAAGATTATTAATTAATTTTGAATTGGAAAACAAACAAGTCTTGGTTTACGAGTACTGAGTATCATGTATCATGCATGCACTTCTTGTTTTGACCCAGAGCATCACGTGATCACAACTGAGCCAAAGGTTTTTCTCTCTTTTGTGCTGCGGAATTGTGGGTAATTGTCTCCCCTGCTGGGTCTTAGTACGCGTCTCTTACTGGTGTAATCAACATCTGAGTACGTGTGTACTGTTTATTATTACACTATGACCATGTGTGTGCGCGTAAAACATATTTTATTTTGTGTCTATATGCGTTTGTGTATGTTTCATTAGTGTGTCGCTTGAGTGTCATTAGAGAGATTTCCTGTTTATTTTTCCGATAAAAAAGTGTTTCTGTTGTGTGCACGCATGTGTGTGAAAAGAGTGGAAAAAAGGTAAACTGTGTAGGACACATGGGGAAAGAGTTACTTTAGATGCACACACACACACACAAACACAAACACAAACAAACAAACATACACAGCCTGTGTGCACAAACGGAAATACTTATCTGTCCGGATTTATTTTTACTTTTTTTAAAGGTAAAGTGCATGTTTTTTTGTTTTGTTTTTTTTTTACTAAAAATTATGTGTTAATCATTTTTATGTATTTATTCTTTTGGGCTGGGGAATGAATAATTTGAGTTTTCATTATTCCTTATGGGAAAATAAAATTTGGTTTACGAGTGTTTTGAAATATGAGACTGCTTCCTGAACAAATTATGCTCGTAATCCACACAGTGTAGTCCACTGTACAGATCTGGCCTTTAAAAATGCACGTTTTCGGAAAAGGGATCCCACGACTTGCCGCAGCTGCGCGCGGCAAGCTGTGAAAATGCCCTTCATTACCTGTAGGGGACAGTCGTGTTTTAGTCTGAAGTATTATGTGTCTACTGAAGCCTAAAATGTGTTGTGTCTCTTAACAGCCCATTAACAGCAAGCAACAGAGCTCATAAACATGTCAAGTCCAAACTAATATGTATTTATTTTTCATTTTCTTCTCTCCTTTAATGATGATACTTCTTTGACTGTGCTTTCTCGATTCAGAATTAATATTATTAGTAGTGGTAGTAGTGCTCTGAATTTATTATTGTTATTCTTCTTCTTATTATTGTAACGTACCCGCGCGTGTGTGCAAAAAGACTACAAAGATGTATATTGTGGTGTAGGCGGGGCGGCGGCTGACGACCAGCATACCTTGCGGGGATGTCGGTGTGTTCACCATGATGGGGAAAGGTGTTTGGGTTAGTGGCTTTGGCCCTGTTGTGTGTGTGTTGGGTGTGACGTGTGAAATGTGCTCTAGTTCAGGCTGACGCTGAATTGGATGTAGGCTTCTGAGTGAAGGTGCTGCTCATGCCATACATGCTGTGTGCCTAATAAAGTACCCAGCCATTGCATTGGGCAGCAAATAAGCTCACTCGTCTCTCCAGCATTCTTTCTGGCGTAAAAACGCTACAATATGTTAGCCTATTGTATGCCATGAGGAAGACCCGGGTTCGATTTCCAGCCAGTGCCAATGTTATGCGCAAAAATGCCCCTCCCTGCCATGGATGGCTAGTCGTGAATAGCTGACACTCAGTGACAGCCAATGAAATTGAAGCATTTTGCGGCTTTCCACGTGGTGTGGCATTGCTTAAATAATAGTATAAAATTGTCCAGACTCTGGGTCGAATCCCGCTTTGGTGAAAAATGTAATAAATGTGAATTCTTTTTTTTACACTTTTTAATTATGATTATCATTAAATTAACTTTGGAGGTGAGTGCTAATGTGTTTCATAGCTTAAGAAAAAAAAATCTCAATTGCAAACATGCATTTAGTACTAAAGCATAACTTGATAATGTAATGGCATGGTTATATCCAAAACTTGGTTTGTGGCTGTTAAATAATAAGACTGACTTCACTTATTCAGCCCACAGCTTTCACATATTTTGTGGCACATTTATTTTTCAGGGCTTTGTCATGAATATGCAAATAAACATTTATATATAATAAAAATAAATATTGTTTATGATGAAAAATTAGACAAAACTAATTTTATTATAAAATAAACAATATAAAAGTATACATTCCTATATGAAAAAAAATTTCTATTTTTTCATATACAACATATTTATTTTCATATTGCTTATTTTATTGTCTCATGTAATTTGTAATTTGTAAATCACTAACCTATGAATTTATGTTCTAATACAATATTTGACAGCGATTATGTTGGGAGGGGGCAATCCATGGCAAGGGGAATTTTAGCGCATAACAGTCCCTAGACCTTTTGGTCTGGTGTTTATGGGTAAACTCGATGATTTAACAATTTTATTAAACACGATTATATATATATATATATATATAAGTGGCATTTTAATTCAAATCCAACATTTTAATGGTTAGTGATAGATGCATGGGCATTAACTCGCATGTTCTGTGATATACCATATGGGCGTAGTTTTTAGAGCCCTTTACTAAAGCATTCACTAGTTAGTAAGTAAGTAAGCAAATAAAAGATACACTAATAAATAGCTTTAAATGGTACTTCAGCGTAGTAAAAGTACCCTAGCATGAGTTATAGTTATAGAGTTATATATATATAAAATAATAAATAAAATATAATGTATATATTTGTGTATATTCACACTATTTTTTGGGGAAGAGCTTGGCTTGTACAGGCGACGCCCCATTGTAACCAGCAGATCAAAGGAGCAGTTATCGGCTATGACTTCTGAGTTTGGAGGCCAGAGTTGGTTGGTTGGAAGCGCGTTTAAAGGAGAAGATAACGTCACAAATAAAAATTAATATTTAGGCCTGATAAGATGCTTTAAAATTCATCTAAAAATTCATTTATCGCCATAAACCGACAGCCTTAACAAAAGGCAGCATTTTGATCAAAAGGATGATAAATGCGTGTGAAACATGCAGACATAAAGGACTATACTCGACAAGAATATAGAGAATAAGAATCATATTTATAATAAGATAATTAATTAAATAATATAATCGTATCAAATAAGAACTTTATCTAATAGCCAGACCGACCAAATTTCTTATTCACTGCTGAAGTAGTTAAATATGCTTATACTGTAGATAAGTAGGTTACATTTTAAAATATGAAAAAAAAACAGTAGTAGACACAAATATAGATGGTAGTATATATGCAATGAAAAAGCTATTTACACATGAGTGCTCAAATGTAAAGCAAACACAATTAATAATTTACTGTGTATATTTAACTTTATTCAGCTGTTTAAGTTGTATGAAAAATAACGTGCCTACCAGCCCACCATTATTTTCTGTTCAAATTTAAAGATGACCACGTGTGTGAACAAAGAATACAAAAGTGTATAATCTTTAATAAAGTTAGCCTAATACAATATTGTTTCCAATGCTGAAGCAAACAAGCTTTTGTTTTAGTCTATTTTTTGAATACAACGCGACAGCATGCTCCGAGGTAAAGTGCACCCAGTTACTGTAATCCCCCATCTCACTTTTACGACAGGTGTGAAGTCATCAAACCGGTTTCGATGCTGGGGGAATTCGCAGAATTAGGTGTTTTAAAACAAATTAACAAGACCGAGCAGACGTCTCTGCCTAAAATGTATTTTCCCAGCAAAACATAAACATAAATAAAAAAATAGATAGATAATAAATAAAGTAGATAAAATGTTTAATGTTCAATTAAATCAGACTTCATAGTTGGATTTGATACTTTGAGTGTAATTCATAAATTTAGCGTAGTAAAAGTACCCTATCATGAGTTAATATATACCTATATCAAATAAAATTTCATATTATACACACACAAACACGTACACATCGCACAGCTCTTTCTCGCGCTGTCCTCAACGCGGGGATCAAAAGGCGGAATTCCAGTGTCTTTGTTTAAAGTCCCTGGGGCGCGTCGTATCGCACCACTTATATGCCACTCTCCTATTCTCCACCACATAACGTACTTCCCAGACCTCGGACTAAACTCTGCGCCTTGCTTTTATAATGTGGATCAAGCCCGATATCATATTAATGTTAATTATTGCCAGCCGACACGAATAGGCGGCTCCGTCCCTTTGCCGCCTATTCAGGAAGCCTAGGGGGTGCAAGAGTAGAGATAGTAGATTTGGGCGCACACCCATCACAGGCGCACGCCGTGGCAGACCATCATAATTTCCTTTAATAGTAAATAATGACTCCCGTTGCACTGTACCACCGCTGGCAAAACCTTATGAAATACAAGTTAAACATTAATTGAATTTACACAACTGTAAGTGAATAACAATAGCCCACGTTTAGAAAAGCATTTTTATTTAGATTATAAAAAATAATCCTGCATCTGTTTTAGGTGTTCCAGCTGCCATTGTTCTTATGGCTCTGTCAGAGTCAATCATTCAGTAACATTAAATTTCCATGTAAAACAGGTACATCTGCATGAATAAATTGATATGATGAGCTATTGATAAGTGATTAACAGTATGTAAACGACTCAGTTCAGATGTAAGTAAATGGATAGAAAGTAAATGGCTGCGCTGTTTGGGGGAGGGACACGCTAGTGATTTGGTCTGCTGTGTGTGTGTGTGTGTGTGTAAGAGAGGGGTGTCGCGTCGTGGATTATTCAGTGAAACAAAGGCTCAGCTGAAAAATGTTAGGCACATCAGTCACTTAACCCCAAATAAAAGGTATTTCTGAGTGTTATGATATAGTTGTAAAATAACAGATGTACGTTGCGCACTGAATACTAAACCTAAACCAGGAACGAGGTAAAAATACCAAAAACTATTATTGTGTATAGGGTGATTAAAAACAATGCAATTTATGCTATCATAAGGAAAATTCTCAATTTCTTCCCTTCCAATGATTTAAAACAGTAACAATGTCACCTTTAGAATCTAGAATCCAGAAGATTAAATTTACAAAAATTTAAAAAGAGGCCTTAATCAGTCTTCAGAAGAGCCTCAGATTCAAGAGGTTTTTAAAGTGTGGAAAGGCGCATTACAGTTCCTCTGAATGTATAGGTGAGAACAGCTGATTCACACTTGGTGAGAGTGAATAATTTGCATTTGAATGTTGTCTGACATTGTAAAGCGCAGTGACACTAAAAGAACAACAATTTAGGATTAATAGGAATAGGAAGCACTAAAGAGGAGGATTTTATTTAGACTATAAAAAATTTTACCTGCGTCTATTTTTAGGCGTGCCAGCTGCCCCCTTTTAGTTAAAAGTTTTCAGGACAAATATTATAATGCGCACATGATATCAAACATTCCCCATGTTAACATTTCACATATTACCATCCGTGCCTAATTTTGCGGCCCCGCTCCTTTGCATATCTGAAGGAGAGGCCGCCTAACTAGTGAGCGAAAAGCGATATTGATTTGGGCGCACGGTGTGACAGGCTGAAAAAACCATTGTCCACAAAAATGTAACAGATGAGGACTCAGATTAATGTGCAAAAACTATATAATAAAACTATATAAGACTACATAGCCTTTATAAGACTCAACTTTAATTTAAGCGCACTCACAATAACGAAAAAACGTTGTGATTTTGTAAATGTTTGAAAGCAAATAAGGTGCGCTGTTCTGTATTGTTTTTGGTGAACTTGAGCGCGTCAGAAAATGAATGCAAACATTTTTTTTAATTGTCAGTCTGCTTACTGTTTTCCCAACGTGTTCATAATCATTAGTCTACTTCTGCCGGTGCGCTCTGAAAAACTTTATGCATGTGGCTGAGCGCTGATTAAAACTATGTAGTAAATTAAAGAGAAGAATCACGATGCCGAATCGAAGTCCTGAGCCCAAACCTCATTTAAATTAAATTAACAAATATTTTAAGTAAAAAAAAAACAATAGCCCACATTTAGAAACCGTTTATGGTGTTATGCGCAGAGCGCCGGGAGATTTCCCAAAGCTACAAAATCGCTGGGGCATTTTTTCTAAATAGATGCTATCTTTACTAACTGAGGGAGGTTTTGAGCTGTATATACACACACATTTTTAAGGGGTATAAAATGAATTAATAAGTCCGAGCAGACCTGCATGAAAGGTGAGAAGTGAGTAACTGAGCGTGCAGTCGCGTTGTATATACTGTACAACACGCGTTTATCAACCTTTTGATAAAAATGTTGCCTTTTGTAAAGTCAAAGGACAAAAGACAAACAGCTTTATTTCAGTCATAAATTCACAATCCAGCTATTATTTCCAGCCGTGGTTAAATAATGGCTGAAATAATTATTCAATGCTGGACACAAACAGCAAATATTATGATTATTATAAAAAGCCAGAAGAACTTTGTGTTCATAAAATAATATTTACTTAATATGATATATATTGTTAATTCATGTTTTTTGATGATGTTGACACATTTTTGCGTTTTAAATAAGATATGTTGGCATATTCACGAATCAGGACATTTGCATAGTTAACACTATTAGTCTACTATCAGGAAATTAAATTAATTTCAAGGCCATTCAAACCAAGACATTGCCATGTCTTTCACTGTTTTGTCCCTGTTAAAACATTACAAAAACTATATAAGAAACGTATCAGGAATTTTAAAGCACGAATTTGGGCGTCTCATTTCATCATTATGAAAATAATATGAACACACATTCATCATGAAATATCTGTTGTAAAACAAAATAAAACTAATGTTTGCTTCAGCATTGAAAGCAATATTGTTTTAGGCTAAGTAATTATACACAGTTCTTCGTTGTACAGTACTTTGTCCAGATTTTAGATAAAGTTCTTCCATGCACCATCTGGCAGGTATTCAGTGAAGCACAACACATTTATTTAAATTCCCGAATGTTGCTTAAGGCAAGTCGCGGCACGCTGCGCGCTAAATTGCGGCATCTGGCGGGAAAACACACGCAGTCTTAATGGCCACATCTGTATACATATTTCCTCACATTTCCTGAACTTTTCTTGATTCTGTAAAATGCTTTGTGAAAACTACCATCATTAAAAGAGCTATATAAATAAAATGTAATTTATTTTTAATAAAACGTCCACAGTACTTGCTCAGAGACTAAGGTACAAAACTGTTTGTGGCAATTTCAGTCTTTGACTATTAATCGACTGTAGTAATCTACTTTATGGCCATTCAATGGAGCCATTCTCTGTCAACAAATACATGCCATGCAACCATACTCATCAACAACCAGTGTGATGAGAACTCCAAACCAGAAGTAGAGCACCAGGATGAAGTGTTGACTGTGAGATTGTGTCTGAGCATAACATCATTTGCAAGGCTATTTTATGATTGTGGGACTGACTAAAATAGGCATGCCAGATTATAAAACACTAGATAGATAGAATAAAGTGTGAATAGGATAAAAGTGATGTGCTCATATATCCTGGTCTTATATGAGCTATCCGCTATCTTAGCTTCCTAAATTAAACAACTTTCGTTAAAATTCCTAAAACTAAACGGTCGAAAGTGTGGCTATATTTCACAAGAAAGGATTCCGACACCGCGACGTGCAGCAAATGTTTTACAGCAGTTGCGTGTAAAGGGGGAAACACGTCAAATCTAATGAAACATTTGAGGGCACACGGAATGAACTTAATAGCAGAGAGATGCACCATGTCTGACAGCTTGCGGGCAAACACCTGGCACTATCGATGTGGATGACCCCATCCCCAGTCATACCAACCGTAGCAAAAAGGAGTCCACCAATTATGATGACGACAGCAGCCTTTCCGCAGGTTAGTTGTAGGCTAATGCAATGTTAATTGCAAAATGCTAACAAATGGTCAAACGATTTGTAAAATACTAATGTAACATAGATTCTGTTAGAATATAATTATGACTTTCCAGCTAGTACTAGTAGTACTACAACAGTGACCCAATTTACCATTGCAAAGAAGGCTAATCTGACTAAGGAGAATTTTTTTTCTTTTTTTTTATGGATTTTTGAGTCATCCACCATCATTTTGTGGTTTTTGTAAAGTATCGGTTTAGGCACCGTTTTGGCACCGGTACCGTTTTAAAAGTATCGATTTGGCACCGGTATTGAAAAAACCCAAACGATACCCAACCCTAGTAACTGGAGCTTTTCGATGCAGCTACTAGAACATCCAGACAGAAATGCATCACTCTAGTCCAAGTTAGAGGTGACATGAAGTATGTCCAGTATGAACTATTTTTTTTGCAGCAAAAAATCTGCAATTTTTTAAAAATGAAAGGCATACAGCTGACAGGGGTCAAGGTCAGGTTTCTTGATTAGGGGGTTAATAACTGACAGTTTCAAAGATTTAGGTACATACAGATGTGGCCATTAAGAATCTCCACCAGATGGTGCATGGAAGGACTTTATCTAAAAGCCAGACAAAGTCTGTCAGAGAACTAACTTGGATAGACCAGACAATGTAGCTTTAGCAGTTAACCCTTTGTAGTGTGGATGGTAAACCCAAACGTGGAAGCAAGCGAGTGGGCAGGATAACTAGCAAATTAGTCTAAGGACTCTCACAGAAGGGGAGCAAGGAAAAAACACATATTTAACCCGCGTCCTATAAACACACACTCAAATCAGAAAGTAAAACCCAAGAAAGTGAGTACTCACGAAATGGTGGACGAACAGTCTGAACCGATATGGGCACCTCAATGACTGAGCGATGTGCCGTGGTTTGTTTACTCCTCTTATACTTTCTGGTTCACAACCACATTACTTCCGGGTCCTAGTACCAGTCGCGGCTTGAGTGTGCATGACAGTGTACAACGAAGAATTGTGTATAATTAGTTAGCCTAAAACACTATTGTTACCAAATGCTGATGTGTGTATATGTGTGTATGTGCTTTATATTATTTAAATAATGATGAAATGAGATGCCCAAATTCGTGCTTTAAAATTAATAGTAAGTTTCTTATATAGTTTTTGTAATGTCTTAACAGGGACAAAACAATGAAAGACATGGTAATGCCTCGGTTTAAATGGTCTTGATTATGGTCTAAATTAATAAAATTTATGATGCCTTTAATATGATATATATCATATTAAGTAAATATTCTTTTATAAACACACAGAGTGCGTCGGGATTTTTTTAATAATAATCATCATGTTTTTTGCTGTTTGTGTCCAGCGTTAAATAATTATGTCATCCATTATTTAACCACAGCTGAAAATAATAGCTGGAATGTGATGGTGAATTTAAGACTAAAATAAAGCTGTTTGTCACCGTGCAAAAACCCGTGGCTCATACTTTTACTTTACAAATGGCACGTTTTTTATTAAAAGGCTGATAAACGCGAGTTGTACAGTATAAACAATGCGACAGCGCGCTTAGTTACTGTAATCCCTCTTCTCACCTTTGATGTAAGTGTGAAGTTCTCAAACCAGTTTCGCGGATGGGGGAATAGGCAGAATTAAGGGGTCTAAAATGAATTAACAAGATCGATCAGACGCCTCTGCCTAAAATGTATTTTGCCAGCAAAACATAGAATAAATAGAAATAAAATGTTTAATGGTACCAATCAAATCAGACTTTATAATTACTTTAAATTCACAAATTTACTGAATATATTATGTTTGTATGTGTATATGTGTTTGTATGTGAATATCTAATATGTAAGTATGTGTTTTTGTGCGCGTCTCATATGTGACATTTATATGAATTGCAATTCTTATGAATTGCAACTCTATATTTAATGATGCGGCTTGTGCGAGGGGCAGAGCCGTGCATAAACTGTCCCGAACAGGCAGATCCGCAGGATAATACTACGCTTTCTGAACAGGCTGTCTGCACTGTGTGCGCTGTTGGCAAATACTGTTGCGGGGTTTTAGATGAAATAACAAGACAGAGGGTTGTTATGTATGTATGTGTGTGTGTGTGTGTGTGTGTTTATTTGCTTACTTACTTACTAACTAGCGAATGCTTTAGTAAAGGGCTCTAAAACAATGGCATTATGAATGAAATCGGAATATTACAAAATGTGTGAGATATATATTTATTTGGCATTGAGTTTAATCATGCAGCACTTTTAGTATTCATAGCAAAAGCAACCCAACAGTGTGATTAAAGTACCCAAAATAACACAAAAATTTGACCCAGCATAAACAACCCAATGATGTGTTTACAGAAACCTACTAGTACTACTACTACTACTAATGAATAGAGAAAGCGCAGTCAATGCCCGGGGATTCTGCGTGCTGTCGCTTTGTATTCAGCGAGTAGCATATATTTTTGTGTTTGTTTCATTTCATGTCTGTAGTTTTATTGATAAATCTGCTCATATCTGTGCACGCCTTTATCAGCCTTTTGATCAAAAAGCCGCACGCGCAACTCACTTTGCAAAAGCAGTGTTTATTGTTGAGTGTATATTTAAACACAATAAAACAATATTGTTTTAGGCTAACATATCATACAATTTTGTCTTTTTGCGCACACACGCGGGTGCATTGCAATAATAATAAGTATAATGGTAATAATAAATTCGGAGCACTATTACTACTAATAATAATATTAATAATACTGAATGAAGAAAGTGCAATGAAAGAAGTATCATCATTGAAGGAGAGAAGAAAATAAAGAATAAATACATATCAGTATTTACAGTTTAAGCTCGACAAGTTTATGAGCTTTGTTGCCTGCTGTCAATGGGCGCCTAGGAAAGATAACACATTTTCGGCTTCAGTAGACACACAGTACTTCAGATTAAAACACGACTGCCCCCTACAGGTAATGAAGGGCACTTTCACAGCTTTCCGTGCGCAGACACTGCAAGTCGTGAGATGCCTTTTTTCGAAACGTGCGTTCTTAATGGCCAGATCTGTAGCCATTGCTAAGTGAATAATTAAATATTTTAGAAGGAGTTGTTATTTCTGTTAGTGAATAATGTAATATTTTCAAAAGGAGTTTAGTTAAAAACAGTTATTTCTGTTATAATCTGTTTCGATAAATTTGTATGTTTTAGATGAAGTACACAAGTTGATCATTTAGCTCAGTGGCCACTGCTCTACATATTTTAGTGTTTTCTCTGCTCTACCACTCACTCACTCATCTTCTATACCGCTTTATCTTGTATTCAAGGTCGCGGGGATCTGGAGCCTATCCCAGGAGGCTTAGGGCATGAGGCAGCCTGGACAGGGTGCCAATCCATCGCAGGGCACACACACATACACACACATCCATTCACACACTACGGGCAATTTGGGAACGTCATGTCTTTACCTACATGTCTTTGGAATGTAGGAGGAAACCGGAGTACCCAGAGGAAACCCACCAAGCATGGGGAGAACATGCAAACTCCATGCACACAGAGACGAGAATCAAGAATCTTTAATTAAGAAAAGGCTATTAATTAGTTGATTTGTCAAATTAGGTGTGATGGAAACTAACAAATCATTTAAATGTGCAGGGTAGTAGTCCACCAGGACCAAAGATGAGAAACACTAAATAAGCGGAATATATAATTGAATCAGTTCAGTCTGATGTCCTAATCTGATATAGTAAAATTATCACGTACAAGGTACATGTGTTATCATTTAAACTAGGTTGCTAGTTATTTCTAAGTTTCTAGCCATTAATGATTTTCCATGGTAGCAGCCTTCAAATTCCATATGTTCTAGTGCAGGGGTCGGCCACGCGCGGCTCTGAAGACACATGTGGCTCTTTTATCCCCCCACTGTGGTTCCCTGTGGCTTTGAAAAATAAATAATTAGTATTTAATAAGAAAAAATATTTTATTTTAGCTCGTGTTTTTTTTTTTTTTCAAATGTAGTTTTAAATTTGAAGATTATGGTTATCTTGTAACATTAAAATAAAACGTCTTGGGTTACTTTGCTGTAACCCTGTTCCCTGAAAAGGCGGGAACGAGATGCTGCATGAAAATGCTATGGGAAACATCTTGTCATGTTGCCGGTTGTGAAGCATGTGTGTATTAAACACGCCAAATTTTTGGCTTATATAACCTCGGTCGGGTGACGTCATCTGATAAGACGCACCTGCAGGTTATAAATAGGAGTGAACCGGAAACATTCCTTCAGATTGATTTGTCTGAACTGATGTCCGGTCACGTAGGCAGTGCGGGATTGGGACGCAGCATCTCGTTCCTGCCTTTTCAGGGAACAGGGTTACAGCAAAGTAACCCGACAAGTTCCCTTTCAAAGGCTACATTCAATGTTGCGTGAAAACTCTATGGAAACGAGAGTGCCACTGCCGCCGCACTGCAAGTGTCTCGACCCCAAGGTTGTGTAGCGTGTGCACACAATTCAATTTAATTCAATTCAATTTTATTTGTATAGCGCTTTTAGCAATTTTCATTGCCGCAAAGCAGCTTTACACAATCAAAAGAATTATTTAAGTTTGTATGAAATGTGAATTTGTATGAATCAAAATGGTCAGTTTGTCCATGGTGAGCAAGCCGAGGGCGACAGTGGCAAGGAAAAACTCCCTGAGATGGTAACAGGAAGAAACCTTGAGAGGAACCAGACTCAACAGGGAACCAATCCTCATTTGGGTGAAACAGAAAGCAGTAAATGATCTGCATTTATACAGTGTGTAGGGTGGGAGGCAGTTCAGCTATAATAGCTGATGTTAATTGATGTTAATATGGAGTCCAGGTAGTTATTGAAGACCTAGGTAGACTTGTAGGAAGTTCCAGTCCTGAACTATTGAACTGTCAAGTCCCCAGAGAAACAGTTGCCAACACCAGTCAAGGCCATAACCATTTTCTAGGTAGAAAGAATCATCCCCAGACACCAGACGCATCCCAGAGAGACACACGGGGCATCCATGTGATGAGATCTTCAGCCAGAAGCGAGGCACCAGGATGGGTCAGACAGGTCTGGAAGGCAAAGGGAGTCTGGATCATTGGCAGCTCGGGAACAACATGTGTAGCTCGACAGAGAGAGAAAGAGTGAAAGGGGGAGACAGGAGGAGAGAGGAAAGAGAAAGAGGGGGGAAAGAGAAGAAGAGGAGAGATGGCAGTTAGGTATGGTCACAGTCACACAGTGTATAATGTGAATGTATATTCACTGTAAAACCTCACAAGGTTGAGAAGGTCTCAGAACTATGTCTGGGTAGCTGACTCGAGGACCCGTAAGCCCGGAGTAGCATGAACATCCAGATTATAAATGTAACAAATGTGTGCGGAGAGGACAACCCTCCACGTCAAACACTTGCTGCAGGGGAATACCTCTTGCTAGTGCAATAGATGAGGCGATCCCCCTGGTAGAATGAGCCCTGATTCCTAGAGGCGAAGTGAGCCCACGTGCCTCATAGGAGAGTGCAATATCTCAGTGTAGTGGCGGCCGCCCCCCGGTTGTGGCCCCAGAACATGTAAAAGCTGCTCTGACTTAATCCACTAACTGATGCGGTGGACATAAATCTGAAGATCACGTACTGGATACAGTAAGTGAAGTCTCTCCTGCTCCGAAGCTGTAAAGGCGGAGGACAGAAGGCTTCAAAAACAATAGGGTGCATGTTGGGAATGGAACTTTCAGGAGATAGTTCAGTGAGGATGCAAAATGGCCCTGACTAGCCTAGGGGCAAAGTCTAGGCAGGATGGGGAGACTGACAGATCTCTGATCCTCTTAGAGAGGTAACAGCCATTTAGAAAAAACATATTGAGGGTCAGAAACCTGAGGCGCTGACTCTAGTGGTTCAACAAGGGGCCACAAGCCCGAGGACAACTTTCCTGCAGAAACTCCAGCACTGAAACAATACGGCAGAAGACTGGGTCTACCTGCTTTGTCATGCACCAAATTTTAAATGCATTCCATTTGAGGGCATAAGCTCTTCTAGGGGAGGGGGCCCTAGCACTTAGAATGGCCTCAATTATGCTGGCTGGAAGACCAGCTTGACTTAGTTGAGACAAGTCTGTGGCCTGGCGTAATTCCAATACGCTCTACCTTGAAGAGCCCCGTCAGTACTCAAGTCTCTTAGCAGGTCAGCCTGGTAGGCGTGCAAAACCGCCATGGTGTGCAACGGAGCACCAACCTGACATGCTGCCTAAAAAGCTTTTCCCTCCAGGGAAGATAAAAAGCCTACACAGCTTGAAAGGAAGTAATAGCTTTTCAGGAAGGATGATGTGCCAGGAGAGAGATAGCCTGGAAGCGTCTCTTCTATCTGGGTGTCATCATATAACTCCGCGCTTTCACCTCAACTATATTTAAATAAATAAATAAGTTGATAGCAGGAAAACACGGGATAAATATAGCTTACTCCATGAAAGGGTTAAGTCATATGGAGATTGCTAAGAAAAGGGGAGAGAGCGTCGTTGAGGCTCCGCCCCCCGGTCACCCGACAGAACCTGCCTTCTATGGGTTTATTTTTTTTTAAATGCTTAGAGGCTATTACCATCTCCGCGGAAGCAAGAGAGGATGTTTTATCCTTGCCCATTCACAAGAAGCGCCAGGGTGCGCTTGAGAGCGGACAGAGGAATTTCCCGATCCGATGAGAACGCGAAAGAAGTAGGAGTTTTTAAATCCGTCTCTCACAGCTCTGCTGGATGCACGAGTTTAAGCCCCAGGAATGCGCGGCGGCTCGAAGCTTCTCAAGGAATGCGAGGTGCGCGCGTAGCACTTAATCGAAGCAGTAAAGTGTAGAGATTGCCCTATGATATGGATTATACACACGGAGGGACATCTCGTTTAAAACTCTGCCATTATCGGTGAGTTAAACACTTCTTATTTTGCTGGTTAGACACAGACACGCACACACAACTGGGTGAAGACAAAGAATCTAAGGAACGTTTTTGGTTTACTCCTATTTATAACCTGCAGGTGTGTCTTATCAGATGACGTCACACGACCGAGGTTATATGCAGATGTTACTCATGCGGTATTCTGGTTTTACCGTCACGCCTCACGGTGGCGGCATTTGGGTTTGTGCGTTTGCTGGCTTCTACCGCTGAGTGGCGCTATATAACTATAGACTGACGCCTCGGGCATCAGTTCATTCTCTCAAGAATTAATGAGCCGCGCGCCGTTAGAGCTGCACATAGTAGCAGATAAAATCAAGTGAAACGTTGTAGTTAAACGAATTCATAATCACAGTATTAAAATTACAGTACAAATGTAGAATTTAAATTAAATTTAATTAAATCTTATTAGGATCGAATTTAAGCAAAGTAAACGTTAACACAGTGAGCCTTTAGATTTTATCATGTGTAACTATAAAAGCTACGCATGTATGTTTTTCGTTTTCTTATATTTTGTGTTCTTTAAATTTGTAGTAGATTTATTAACTGAAATAAATGAAAATTAATTACCATAAAAATTAAAACATTGTCAGGCCGTGCTACTGCGTCAGCAGATGTCGCTGTGTTTTTGCGTTATTATAAGAATTAAATGCAGTAGGCTGTTATGATCATCATGATGTTCTTTAATAAATAATAAAAACATTTTAACAAATTACATTTTCACATCCCAGCATCTCCATTGCGCTCTACCACCGCCGGCGAAAACCTTATAAAATACAAGTGAAACATTAAACGAATTTATGAGCACAGTACTAAAATTACAGTACAAACTTAGAACTTAAATATAGGGATTTCTTAGTTACATCAAATTTAAGCAAAATAAATGTTAACACAGTGAGCCTTTATATTTTATCATGTGTAACACTCGCGTAGCCAGAAAAGTCTGGCTGTGTGTATCAGAAAACGTGGGTGAGTCACAGGTGTTGTCAGATTGATGGGCAAAAACTATATAATAAACCTATATAAGCTACATAGCCTTTATTAGACTTTACTTTTATTTAAGTGCATGCACAATGATGACAAAACGTTAGGATGTTGTAAAATAATGAAAGCAAACAGGGATACAGCGGTATTCTGTATCGGTTTCTGTGAACTTGAGCGCGTCAGAAAATAAACCGAAACTCCGTGTATACTCGCCTCACAGACGTGAAAAATATATACTTACAGAAAGCAAAATGTCTGCTTTTATATAAACTAATAGGGAAAAAAAATCTGCTTATGTAATTCGTATGAAGCGTGGATTAGTACAGCGCATCCACTTACAGCCGAAACGAAAAGACATCAACTTATCAATGAATTATTAAAATGGCCAGTCAGTTTCCTTGCTGTTTTCCCCGACGCATTCATAATCATTAGTCTAGTTCTGCCGGCGCGGTGTTTCTTATTCCCACCCCCGTTAAAACTGCGTATTCAGATGCTCGCCTGCGAGAGGTTGTGCGCGCGGGCCACTACACAGCTAAACATATTTGTATATTATGACTGAGATAGGAAGGCTGTGTTTCGCACAGCGCCGCAAAGACAGCGTATATTTAACGTATATTTAACGCTTATTTAACACGTATAAATGTGTGTTTGTTATATTTCTGGGAAAGAGAAATCTCTTATAAATGTCTCATATCGGCGCCGCGGGTTCACGCTAACATTTTACTTTTACCAAAAGATTAATTCACAACCACATTTCGGCCATTCACACACATGCATTATGCTATGTTGTTTGTAGACACTTTTACTTTTCCCTCTTCTAATCTTCTTTTTGATCAAAATTCTCCTGATATGAGCTCATATCGTTTCATAAAGAGAGGCGACATATAATTGATTAAACACTGCATTTTTTAAGTGAACGCGCGAGATGTGAGCAGCTTTAATTATTAATAATTAAATCATTATTAAATGGTGGACATAAACAGCAAAAAGAACAATATTATTTTACTTTTAATTATTATCATGTTATTGAATGATTGTTTGAACCTGAAACCCTTTGCGTAGATTCATGCTATGAGTTATTTTATCATACAAAGATTATTACGTTGTGTTCGGACCACTAAGCGTCTGTGGATTCCAAAATTGACATTTTTACCACTGGAATGGAAGAGATAGAACGTTTCCTTATCATAACACGCCTTGTATTGTTTTTAATCGCTCGATACACAACCCATCATTTTTAATGTTTTTTTACAAAGGAAAAAATACAAATAGAATATATTTATTTGGTTTATTTTTTGAATAAAATCTAAAATTAAAACATTGTAAAGTACTTAAAAACCGTGTAGAATGATTAAAAACATGCATGTTATGATAAGAAAAATCTCATTCCAGGGATTCAAAACGGTAACAGTGTCAATTTTAGAATGTAGAATCCAGAAAATTTTTAATTTACACAAATTTAAAAAGAGGCCTGAAGCAAGATCCAAGATCCCCCACTTTGCTGAAACCATGCACAGTGAGGAGGGGTGCATTTTAGTTTCTCTGAGTGTAAAGGTGAGAACAGCTGATTCACACCTGGGGAGGGTGTATTATTTGCATTTGAATGTGTCTGACATTGCAAAGCACAGTCAGTGACACTGCAAGAACAACCTTAAGTAAATAAAAATAAGGGGTCCTGCTTATACTGGAATAATATTATTCAGTAAAACTAAATTCCAGCCGCGATATACCATACTATAACCATATTATACAAATGATAGAAGTGTATATTTAAGTTATTTTAATGTTCTATTCTGTAGGTCTATTTTCCCAGTTTTTTATATTTAAATTTTGATGTCTTTAAATGTAATTTTTTAAAATAATAACAATAAACCGATACAAACAGAAGCTATATAACAGTTAATTCCTTGTACAAATAAAATCGTTAGCTAGTGAACTTAATTAGCTAGTCTAAATAATATTTTTTTACAAGCCCTTGAGCTGTTGTTAGTGCTTGATTGGCCAGTCAGTTTCCTTGCTGTTTTCCCCGACGCATTCATAATCATTAGTCTAGTTCTGCCGGTGCGGTGTTTCTTATCCCCACCCCCGTTAAAACGGCGTATTCAGAGGCTCGCCCGCAAGAATACGGCGCGCGGTCCACTACACAGCTAAACATATTTGTATATTATGACTGAGATAAGGCGGCTCATATCGGCGTGCGTTTCGCACAGCGCCGCAAAGACAGCACACACGTATAAATGTGTGTTTGTTATATTTCTGGGAAAGAAAAATCTCTTATAAATCTCTCATATTCACGCGAACATTCTACTTTCACCAAAAGATTAATTCACAACCACATTTCGGCCATTAACACACATGCATTGTGCTATGTTGTTTGTAGACACTTTTACTTTTCCCCTTCTAATCTACCCTTCGATCAAAATGCTCCGTGTAAATTCATGCCACGAGTCATTTTATCATACAAAGATTACTACGTTATGCTCGGGCCACTAAGCGTCTGTGGATTTCCAAAATTTTTACCGTTTTTTAATCACTGGAATGGAAGAGATAGAAAGTTTCCTTATCATAACACGCCTTGTATTGTTTTTAATCGCTCGATACACAACCATCTGAAATAAAGCGGATCACATTGGCGTGCATTTTGCACAGCGCCACAAAGACAGTGTTAACACATATAATATAAATGTGTCTTTGTTATATTTCACTAAAAGGCTTATACACACATGCATTGTGCTGTGTTGTTGTTACACACTTTCACTTTTCATCTCCACTTTGATCAAAATGCTCCCGATATGAGCCGACATAAACAGCTTCGAAAAATCAGATTATTCATCTATCATAAAGAGAGGCTACATACACTGCATTTTTTTAAGTGAAAGCGCGCGATGTGAGCAGCTTTAATTATTAATAATTAAATAATTATTCAATGCTGGACATAAACAGCTAAAATCAAGATAAATGTTATTCTTTAAATTGTTATTATCATGTTCTTTTGCTGTTTGGGTTCAGCATTAAATGATTATTTGAAACTGAAGCGTCTCTTGTAGATTCCTGCCATGAGTCATTTTATCATACAAAGTTCATTACATCGTGCTCGGACCACTGACTCCAAAATTGACATTTTTACTGTTAAAAATAAAAATGTTTTTTTTAAGCCCTTGAGCTGTTGTTTGTGCTATTTTCTTTAATAATAACAATAACAGTAAACAGAGAGAAACATAAAGTCTGTCTAAACAAAATTAATTGCAGCTGTTTGCAAAATGTCCCCTTGCGCCACCTGGCGGTCATTTCACAAATTACTTTGAATTGCAACTGATTTATTTTGGCTGTTGCCGTTTGCCGCGACAGAGTGCATGGCAGTCATAGACATTCCGCGTGAGTAACCACATTAAGCCAAAAATTTGGCGTGTTTGATACACACATGCTTCACAACCGGCAACATGACAAGATGTTTCCCATAGCGTTTTAATGCAGCATCGAGTGTAGCCTTTGAAAGGGAACGTGTTGATTTTTTGGTCCCTTAAAACTTCCTCTGTAATAATAATCCTCCGTGATAATAATAATAATTGATTTAAGATGTACTGAGATTTATTTATTTTTTTACAGATTACTAAACTATATATTATTAAAGATTTCCTGATTTAACATCATATTAATTTGATGTCCTCATTGATAATTCAATTAAATTTTATTTATAAAGTGCTTTTAACAATGGTCATTGTTTTAAAGCAGCTTCATAAAAACTAAAAGACGATTATGGAAATGTGTAGAAGAAAGTAAAAATGTATGGATGATAGTGATTTGATTGTCCATGATAAGCAAGCCAATGGCAATGGTGATAAGGAAAAACTCCCTGGGATGGCAATAGGAAGAAACCAGACTCAATAGGGAGCGCATCCTTATTTGGGTTATAACAGATAGCTGGAATTTGTTTTTGCTCACATACTGTGTTAGGCAGCTGGAAGTTCAACATAACCAAAGAAGTTAACATGGAGTCCAGTTATCCATGGCACCAGTATGGTATGAGTCAGAGAGGTGCAGAGGGGAACTGTGGATCACTGGGAACTCGGGAGCAGCGTGTATAGCTCCAAAGCATCATGAACCAGAATTCAGCTGGCGGTGGTTCTTCTCTGGATGTCTAAGGATCCTCGCAGGGTTGGCCTCTGTCTACTGGAGCTGGCACAATTTCCAGGTGCCTCGGGATGGGTAGAAAAAGAAAGAACAGGTGGGAAAGAATTAGCGTAGTTGCCATTCATTATATTAGCAGCACTTGATGAGAGTTTGCATTTAAATGTACTGGAGTATAAGGTTATGGGATGAATTATGTGTATGCTAAAGAGATGTGTTTTATGTCTGCTTTTTAACTGTGAGACTGTGTCTGAGCCCCAGACATTATCAGGAAGGCAAGGCTTAGGAGATAAATATAAAAACGATCTGCCTCCTTTTGTGGACTGATGTTCTAGGATCTACCAGAAATCCAGAATTTTGTGATCCTAAGAAGCACTGCGAATTGTAACGTGTCAGAAGACTGGCTAGATACATGGGAGCTAAACCATTTAGGGCCTTGTATGTAAGTAATGCTAGTTTGTCATCAATTCTAAATTTAACAGGTAGCCAGTGCAGGGATGATAGTATTGGAGTTGTGTGATCAAATTTTATTGATCTGGTGAGAACTCTGGCGGCTGCATTTTGGACTGACTGTAGCTTGTTTAATAAGGATGCAGGGCAACCACCTAGTAATGCATTACAATCCAGTCAGGAGGTCATGAATTCATGAACTAGCTTTTCTGCATCAGATATGGATAAAATGTTCCTTTTATCCATATCTGATGCAGAAAAAAATAAAATGTGGCAATATTTTTAAGGTGGAAAAAGGCTGTTTGTGTAATTGTGGAAACATGATTTTCAAAGGACAAGTTGCTGTCTAATATTATGCCTAGGTCTTTCACTGTCAAGTTGTATAATTAGTAGTATAGTACATCCTTTTTTTCCAGTCATCCAATCTTTTATATCTTGGACACACTCAGTTAATCTAGACAACTTGTATACTTCGTCTGGTTTTGATGAGATGTCGTATAATTGGGTATCATCAGTATAGCAGTGGATACTAATCCCATTTCTTTTAATGATGTTATCCAAGGGAAGCATGTATATGGAGAACAGCAGAGATCCTAAAACTGACCCTTGTGGGATCCCATATTTTACTGCCATTAAACCGGACAGTTCTCCATTCAGATCTACAAAATGGTATCGATCGGACAGGTAGGATCAAAACCATTTTAATGCCTGTCTCTGAATCACTCTAAAGTGTAATTTTGTAAGCGTTCTCTATGAATATTATGATCTATAGTGTTGAATGCAGCACTAAGATTAAATAAGATGAGTATTGAGGTGCAGTCGGTCTGAAGCTAAAAACGAGTCATTTGCGATTTTAACATCTGTTAACAGTTTCTGTACTGTGATGGGGCCTGAAACTTGACTGAAATTCTTCAAAGATATTGTTTTCCTGTAAGAATGCACATATTTGAGCTTTCTAATATTTTTTATATTGTAGCATTTTACCGCCGGAAAGGATGTTGGAGAGACAAGTGAGCTTAATTGCTGCTCAATGCAATGGCTGGGAGTACTTTATTTAGTATAGGAAAGTATAGCATGAGCAGCACATTCACACGAGAACCACATCCAATTTAGCCTCAGCATAAACCAGAGCACATTCAACAGGTCACACACACACCACACACAAACATGGCCAAAGCCCCCAGCCTAAACAAGAGAAGGGGATTAATACAGATCTGGCCTTTAAAAACGCACATTTTCGAAAAAGGGATCCCACGACTTGCAGCGCCTGCGCACAGCAAGCTGTGAAAATGCCCTTCATTACCTGTAGGGGGCAGTCGTGTTTCAGTCTGAATTATTGTGTGTCTACTGAAGCCGAAAAGTGTTATGTCTCTTAGGCGCCCATTGACAGCAAGCGACAAAGCTCATAAACGTGTCAAGCTTAAACTGATATGTATTTATTCTTCATTTTCATTCAGAACTATTATTATTAGTACTAGTAGTTCTCCCAATTTATTATTATTATTATTGTAACGCACTTGGTGTGTGTGCAAAAGGACTACAAAGATGCATAATATGTTAGCCTATAACAGTATTGTTTTATTGTTTTTATGTGCTTTAACCATAGACGGGCACTGGTGGCTCAGTGGTAGGTGATTCGCCTGCCATGCGGAAGGCCCGGGTTCGATTCCCAGCCAGTGCTCAAAATGCCGGTGTTATGCACTGAAGTTATACTTCAGTACTAAATGCATGTTTGCAATTGAAATTTTTTTTTCTTAAGATATAAAACACATTAGCACTCACCTCACAGTTGCTATAATTTAATGATTATCATAAGCAAAAAGTGTAAAACAAAGGATTCACATTTATTACATTTCCACCCAGAGCGGGATTCAAACCAGAGTCTGGACGATTTTATACTATTATTAAGCAACGCCACACCACGTGGAAAGCCGCAAAAATGCTTTAGTTTCATTGGCTGTCAGCTATTCACGACTGGCCCCCGGGAAACGTAGAATCCCCGGGCTTTGACTGCGCTTTCTCCACTCGTAATTGCCAGGGGTGGACTGGGACCAAAAAGTGGCCCTGAACTTCCACTACAAGGATGACAAATATGCAAAGAAAAAATAAATCAGGAAGGGGCAAATACTTTTTTTTTTTATGGCACTGCACATGTAGTCAGATTGTTCCACTGGGATTAAACTGTGCCAGGTGTAGTTATAGCACTTTCAAAATCATACTAACTACACTGATATGAATAACTTTGAATGATATGAATAGCTTTTTATTACCCTTGTGACTCAATAAGAGACAATGCAAAGAATATTTTCTAACAGCATGTAAATGATACATTTTGGCAGTATTGTCTTGCATCTTTTAAAATACATAAATAAATTAAAAAATCACAATACTGACAAAATGTCTTATTTTGCTGTCAAACTGTTTATAAGCCTCCTGGGTCTCTGTGAGACTGGTGCTACTGGACACTGAAAATATTGTAGTTTTATATGTTGTTTGACTTATTATTCTTTCCTTTGTTTCACAAATATGACCCGATATATGTTCAGTGAAACTTTGTTTTACGTTTTTGTATTGTGTTATATTTTTATAGTAAGTAGTTTTTAAAATTTATCTCCACTTTAATGAGCCAATGTATTATGATGTGGGATGTGGTGGGCTGCTGGATCCAGCCTCACTGTCCCTAACCTGTTATAGGCAGAAGCTGTTCATTTAAAGCATTTCACAGCATTTACATCTAAAGCTTTTTCTTATTTTCGCGTAACCTTTTCTTCTTCCTCGTTTTTATTCATGGAAATTATTATTAGCTTGCTCAGAAAATTCGCTGCATCAAGAAAGGATCAATATCTAAAAATTTAAAGATGCCCACATGTGTGGACAAAGAATACAAAAGTGTATAATCTTTAATAAAGTTAGCCTAATACAATATTGTTTCCAATGCTAAAGCAAACATGATTTTGTTTTAGTCTATTCATTAAATACAACGCGACAGCATGCTCCGAGGTGAAGCGCACCCACAGTTACTGTAATCCCCCATCTCACCTTTACAACAGGTGTGAAGTCATCAAACCGGTTTTGCTGCTGGGGGAATTCGCAGAATTGGGGGTTTTAAAACAAATTAACAAGACCAAGCAGACGTCTCTGCCTAAGATGTATTCCGCCAGCAAAACAAACATAAACAGAAAAATAAACATAAGTAAATATAAAATGTTTAATGGTTACAATTAAATCAGACTTCATAGTTGGATTTGATACTTTGAGTGTAATTCATAAATTAAGCATAGTAAAAGTACCCTAGTATGAGTTAATATATACCTATATCAAATAAAATTTCGTATTATTCACACACACATTGATTTATACACATCGCGCAGGGGGGTTAGAAGTGGCGATGATGGGGACGGGAGGGAGGGAGCAATTCAGTGTAAAACCGGCACTGCCTATTTTCCACCACATCACGTACTTCCTGGACCTCGGACTAAACTCTGCGCCTTGCTTTTATAATGTGGAGCAGGCCCGAGATCATATTAACGTTAATTATTGCAGGCCGGAACAAATAGGCGGCTTCGTCTCTTTGCTGCCTATTTAGGGAGCCTACGGAGTGAGCGAGTAGCTATAGTAGATTTGGGCGCACACCCATCACAGGCGCACGCTGTGACAGGTCATCATAATTTTCTTTAATAGTAAATAATGACCTCCGTTGTGTTGTACCACCGCTGGCAAAACCCTTATGAAATACAAGTTAAACGAATTTACAAAACTTTGTGTGCGGTTAAGCGCTGATTCTACATACAGTAGGAAAGTAAAGAGGAGCAGTGGCGGACTGGCCATCTGGAGCACCGGGAGTTTTTCCGGTGGGCCGCTGGCCAATGTGGGCCAGCCCAGTCAGTACGCAAATATAGACTATGTATATATATAAAAAAAAAATTACTGAAACTATAATACCATGCATCTCTTTTCTACACATATGGATGCGCAAGTGTGCCACTGACAAAGAGCGTGTGTTTGTTACCGCGGATTCCAGTGGAACAATCTGACTACATGTGCAGTGCCATGAAAAAGTATTTGCCCCTTCCTAATTTTTTCCTTTGCATAGCCTATTTTTTACACTTGTATAGGTGGAATTTCACCTAAACACTTTATGAGGACAAGACAAATTGGCCTTTTTGATTAAAAACAATGCAATTTATGCTATCATAAGGAAAATATCAATTTCTTCCATTCCAAGGATTAAAAACGGTAAGAATGTCAACTTTAGAATTTAGAATCCAGAAGATAAAATTTACACAAATTTAAAAAGAGGCCTTGATCATTGAAAGTCTTCAGAAGAGCCTCAGATTCAAGAGGTTTTTAAAGTGTGGAGAGGTGCATTAAAGTTCCTCTGAATGTATAGGTGAGAACAGCTGATTCACACTTGGGGAGAGTGAATAATTTGCATTTGAATGTTGTCTGGCATTGTAAAGCACACACACACTAAAAGAACAACAACCCAGGATTAATAGGAATAGGAAGCACTAAAGAGGAGGATTTTTATTTAGACTATTAAAAAAAAATAACCTGCGTCTATTTTTAGACGTGCCAGCTGCCACTTTTTAGTTAGAGGTTTTCAGTACAAATCTTATAATGCCCACATGACATCAAACATTCCCCTTGTTAATATTTTAACTATTACCATCCGTGCCTAATTCCGCGGCCCCGTTGCTTCGCATATCTGAATGGGAAGCCGCCTAACTAGTGAGCGAGGAGCGATATTGATTTGAGCCCACACCGTGACAGGCTGAAAAAACTATTGTCCTCAAAAATGTAACAGATGAGGACTCAGATTAATGTGCAAAACTATATAAGACTACATAGCCTTTATAAGACTCAACTTTTATTTAAGCGCACTCACAATAACGAAAAAACTTTGTAATTTGGTAAATGTTTGAAAGCAAATAAGATACGCTGTTCTGTATTGTTTTTGGTGAACTTGAGCGCATCAGAAAATGAACGCAAACTTTTTTTAAATGGTCAGAGTCAGTCTGCTTGCTGTTTTCCCGACGCGTTCATAATCAATAGTCTACTTCTGCCGGTGCGCTCTGGAAAACTTTATGCATGCGGCTGAGCGCTGATTAAAACTATGTAGTAAATTAAAGAGGAGAATCACGATGCCGAATCTAAGTCCTGAGCCCAAACCTCATTTAAATTAAATTAACAAATACTATAAGTAAAAAACAATAGCCCACGTTTAGAAACCGTTTATAAATTCTTTCCGACATGAGTTGGCCCAGGGTTATGCGCAGAGCGCCGGGAGATTTCCCTGAAGCTCCGAAATCACTGGGGCATTTTTTCTAAATAGATGCTATCCTTAATAACTGATTGAGGTGAGAAGTGAGTAACTGAGCACGCTGTCGCGTTGTATATACTGTACAACACGCGTTTATCAACCTTTTGATAAAAACGCTGCCTTTTGTAAATTGAAAGTACTTTACAAAAGACAAACAGCTTTATTTCAGTCATGAATTCACAATCACATCACATTCCAGCTATTATTTCTCGCCGTGGTTAAATAATGGATGAAATAATTATTCAATGCTGGGCACAAACAGCAAATATGATGATTATTATAAAAAGCCAGAAGAACTTTGTGTTCATAAAATAATATTTACTTACTATGATAATATATATATTGTTTATTCATTCACGTTTTAAATAAGATATGTTGGCATATTCACGAATCAGGACATTCGCAGTTAACACTATCAGATAGCCTACTATCAGGAAATTAAATTGATTTCAACACCATTTAAACCAAGGCATTGCCATGTCTTTCACTGTTTTGTCCCTGTTAAGACATTACAAAATCTATATAAGAAACTTTTAAAGCACGAATTTGGGCATGTCATTTTATCATTGTGAAAATAATATGAAGCACCTGTACACACAATTATCATGAAAGATCTGTTGTAAAGCAAAATAAAATTAATGTTTGCTTCAGCATTGGAAACAATATTGTTTTAGACTAAGTAATTATATACAATTCTTTGTTGTACAGTACTTGGTCCGGCTTTTAGATAAAGTCCTTCCATGCGCCATCTGGCGGATATTCAGTGAAGCACAACACATTTATTTAAATTCCCGCATGTTGCTTACGGCCTGTCGCGGCACGCCGCACGCTAAATTACGGCATCTCACAGGAAAACACACGCTGTCTTAATGGCCACATCTGTACCTGCTAACTTTAGGCACATGACCTAAATATAGTGAAGAATTTATAATGTTTAGGAGTGGCTCTCCAGCTGAAATTATCTCTTTTTTTAGAAATATATTCGGAATTGGATCTAACAAACACGTTGATTTAGCAGTGGTTTGCACAGCTCTTCCCCCAGCGACTTGTGGGTTTATATTAAGTTTCTGTTTTTCAGTACTGAATGTTTTTTTTCTTTTGCTTTGTGATAATGTAACACAATATTACATCAACGTGTGTGGTACCTGTCCTATACCTGTAAAGCAATAAAAATCTAGATGTGAAGTTTTAGGTTGAACTAGATCACAAGATGCAGTTAGAGGTTGAACATCCAATATTTTCTTCCTGACACTTTCGATTTTCCTCACTACTAAACTGTGATGGAATACTCTCTGCAGATATCTTTTTTCAGTTTGTTAATCTAGCCATTGTACTAAATAAGAACCTGGAATTCTTTTGCAATATTATCATTTTGCTTAGATGCTCGACCCTAGCAGATTTTAGAGCCAGTCTTTAACTGGGCATACTGTTTTTATAGGCAATTCTAAAAAAAAAAAATTCTAGTTTAGTTTTTTTCACTTTCACTCGAGGTTACGTGTTGCTCTCTTAAGAATGTGAATATGACTATTGACTATGGTGAAGGTGTTTTTTTTTTTATTTAATGTCGGCAACAGTATCTAGCATGCTGGTAAATATAGTGCCTATACTGTCATTTCGTCTAGCCGTGGTAGCACGGACGTACCAGATGATGGAGTCTCTGATGATCACCCCGTCGTATACCATCACGTGAAGGTGAGCAAAGTGGTTTCGGGTTGGGATTTCGAAGACGGGTGGCGGCTCGTGTATTCCGCAATTTGTGTCATGCCGACAATTTACCTGGGACAGGTGATCATCGGTGACCTTCACCTGTAGGTCACGCATCTGCTTCTCCGTGGCCTCCAGCTCAAATGCTCAGATTTGAGCTGGAGGCCACGTCTCCTCACCTGCACTCAGAGGCAGACACATGGACATGGTGTTTTTATTTTGAGTAGTAACAGAGATAATTGGCGTGAAAAACGTAGGCAAACTTGTGACAGCCGGACTAAGCAATGCTAATTTGATAGCCGACTAGAAGCGGGTTTGCGATATAAAACTAGCGATATTAAGTGTTTCAAGTAAGTATAATATGAAAATACCTATCTGTTATGTGTTTAGTCTTTATAAGAGGACAAAAAGTTAGAATATAAGGCTGGATTACGCTAGAACATAGAGAATCAGTCTGGCAGAGCTCGGAAAAAGGCAGCCTTTTAGGCCTCCTAGGGCACCACAAGGAGTGTGCATACCTGATAATAATTATAAAATATATAAATATTAATATAAATATATTCATAATAATAATAAATATATTAATCTTTTTTTTTTTAACTCAATTTATTTGGTTAAATACAGGCTCCTGTACACACAATAAATTGATGATGTCACAAAAGCAGAAAGCATTTTTGGTTTGCTGTGGATGATTTAAGTTTGGCTTTTCATATCATTAATACAAGGAGGACTCAAATAGACTGTGAGGGCTAGCGATCTGTTTAGTTCCTTTCGTTATGCTTCTTCTTCTTCAAGTGTAAGCGTGTATTGAACTCGAATAACATCCAAAGTCCAGTCATTTTCTTTTCTTTTAAGTTTAATAACAAAATAACTGGAAATGTTACACGGTCAAAAAACTGTAGCTCTCCAATCTGGACATGCAGAATTCAAACGGCCCATGCCGGAAATGACATCAACGTCATTTTGAATATTTACATAAAACGTATTAAATTGTTTAAACACAATTATTTAACAATTACTTAACCCAAACCATAACTTATTTCTCTTCTACAAAAATAAACAAATAACTTTAATGGCTCTTACATATCCGGCCCCTAATTGGTTGGGCAAGGGACAAACCAATTATAATAGACGCGTTCAAACCATAAAAGTCATTAAGCTTTAACATTTTAAATAAGCAACTTAGTTATTTCACATTTCTTAGTCTTTCTTCTTTATGATTCTTTGTTTTTCTGCTTATTTAATTTGCTTCTTGGATTAAACTCAATTTGTTTACTGGTTTTTCTAAAACATTTGTTTTCGTTTGTAGCTTTACTCGGCGTACAGCTCCACTGGAGTCTGGCAATGTTTCTACTACTCTTCCCATTATCCACGAATTGCGTGGTGAAGAACTGTCCACCACTAAGACAACATCGTCTGGCTCAAAGTTTCTTTTAGATCCATTTACTGCGCTCTTGTAAAATGGGTAGGTATTCATGAGTCCATCTACTCCAAAACAAATTGGCAAGATACTGGACATGTTTCCAGCGTTTTCTTGCGTATTGTTCTTCCTTTTTAAAGAGACCCGGTGGTAGGTTGGGTTCAGCTTTCAACAACAGCAAATGGTTAGGTGTCAGAGGCTCAAGGTTATTTGGACTGTCTGATGCACTTGTTATTGGTCTGTTGTTAATGATGCTTCCCACCTCGCACATGATAGTGTGAAGACAGTCATCGTTGATAGACTGTTCTTTTAAGAGCGCATTAAGTATTCTTCTTACGGTACGGATTTGGCGCTCCCAGACTCCGCCCTGATGGGAAGCAGCTGGACTATTGAAAATCCATTTGATGCCTTTCTGTAGCATGGTCTTTTTAATTTTGCTGTGGTTCAGGTTGCTTAGTGATTCTCGCAACTCTCTTTCGGCACCAATGAAATTCGTGCCATTGTCCGAGCGCATGACTGACACCTGTCCTCGTCTGCTTATGAAGCGCCTTAAAGCATTTATGCATGAATCAGTGTCCAAGCTATCAGCTACTTCAATATGCACTGCTCTAATTGTTAGGCAGGTGAACAACACTCCATACCTTTTCACAGTACTCCGGCCCCATTTAATGTCAAAGGGTCCAAAGTAATCGACACCCACATTTGTGAATGGGGGTTTATCAGGGATCAAGCGGTCTTCTGGTAGATTGCCCATTTTTTGCCCTCCAACTCTTCCACTGAGTCTGCGACAAACTGAGCACTTGTATATCAGTTTTCTAATAGCTGAGTTAACTTGAGGGATCCAGAATTTCTGTCTGAGCATAGATAGCAGGTAATTTCGACCACAGTGTCCATATCTTTGATGAATGTCACTCAGAATTAGAGCGGAAATTCTTGAGTGCTTAGAGAGAATCGCAGGATGTTTAGATTCTTCTGACATATTTGCTTTGTTAAGCCTACCACCCACTCTTAATATTTCCTTCTGAAGCACAGGGTTAAGTTTGTACAGTTGACTTCTTTTCTTTAAAGGAATGTTCATTTTCAAAGCCTCAATTTCTTCTGAGCAGTGTTGTTTCTGACTGAACTGAATGAGCTGTATTTCTGCTTGATTTAAGTCTTCCAGGCTCAGTGATTTACTTCTCATTCTTGATTTGTAATTTTGCATTTGGCCCTGTAGTAGAATTGCCTGTTTTTCTGGGTCTTTTTCTGATTCTGCGATGGTTGCTTGGAATTGTTTTCTTGCTTTACATAACTGCAACAGTGTTTCTTTGAGTCTTAACATCCATGCTATTGCTCTTTTCAATCGAAACCAGCCTGAGTAGTAATTTGTTGACTTGCACAAAGGGTCATTGCTTTTAAAGATGTTAAGAACGTTGGCTTTGATTTCATTTTTGATTTCAGGGTCTTGTTCTGGAACTTGACTCATCTTATCTGGTCTTTGTGGCCATTCTTTTTCTGGTTTTAACAAGAAGTTGGGACCTTTTAACCATGTTTCTGCTTGCACAAAGTCCTTTGCTTTACATTTACATTTACATTTAGGCATTTGGCAGACGCTCTTATCCAGAGCGACTTACAAAAAGTGCTTCAATGTTTACATAATTGGATACATACTTACACTGGGTTAACTAGGTTAATAACTAAGTGCCATTAGTCCAACACAACTAAGAAGATTTTTTTTTTTTGTTTGTTTTTTTTTGGGGGGGGGGGGTTAGTCCAAGTACTGGAGAAACAGATGAGTCTTGAGTCGTCGTTTAAAGATAGTCAAAGTCTCTGATGTACGGACATCTAGAGGAAGTTCATTCCACCACCTAGGTGCCAAGTTTTCCCACACCACCCCACTCCTCCGCTCCCTGCACTGGCTTCCTGTAGCTGCCCGCATCAAATTCAAAACACTGATGCTTGCCTACAAAGCTAAAAATGGCCCAGCACCCACTTACCTCTCTGCGCTAATTACACCACGAACTGCACCACGTTCCCTCCGATCCTCCAGCACTGCTCGCCTCATCCCACCATCTCTCAGGGATCGAGGGCGGCATTCATCCAGGCTCTTTTCTGTTCTGGCACCTAGGTGGTGGAATGAACCCCCCCCCCCCCGAAAAAAAAAACTCAGATGTGTTGGACTAATGGTACTTAGTTATTAACCTAGTTAACCCAGTGTAAGTATGTATCCAATGTTGTAAACATTAAAGCACTTTTTGTAAGTCGCTCTGGATAAGAGCATCTGCCAAATGCCTAAATGTAAATGTAAATGTAGAACAGAAAAGAGCCTGGATGAATGCCGCCCTCGATCCCTGAGAGATGGTGGGATGAGACGAGCAGTGCTGGAGGATTGGAGGGAACGTGGTGCAGTGCGTGGTGTAATTAGCGCAGAGAGGTAAGTGGGTGCTGGGCCATTTTTAGCTTTGTAGGCAAGCATCAGTGTTTTGAATTTGATGCGGGCAGCTACAGGAAGCCAGTGCAGGGAGCGGAGGAGTGGGGTGGTGTGGGAGAACTTGGGGAGGTTAAAAACGAGACGTGCTGCTGCATTCTGGATCAGTTGCAGAGGACGAATCGTGGACAGAGGCAGGCCTGCCAGGAGTGAGTTGCAGTAGTCCAGTTTTGAAATAACAAGGGACTGAACAAGCACCTGAGTAGCCTGTGAAGAAAGAAATGGGCGAATTCTTCTGATATTGTAAAGAAGAAATCGACAAGAGCGAGTAAGGTTAGCGATGTGTGGGGAAAATGACAAATGATTGTCCACGGTTACCCCAAGATTGCGGGCGGTGGCTGAAGGAGTGATTTGGTTGTTGTCCATGGATATCATAAGGTCTTGACCTGGAGATGAGTCACAAGGGATAAACAACAGTTCGGTTTTACTGAGATTGAGGTTCAGCTGATGAGCAGCCATCCAAAATGAGATGTCTGCCAGACATGCTGAGATCCGGGTGGAAACCTGAGTGTCAGAGGGAGGAAAGGAGAGAACAAGTTGGGTGTCGTCTGCATAACAGTGGTATGAGAATCCATGCGATGATATGACCTTACCAAGAGACCGGGTATAGAGGGAGAACAGAAGAGGACCAAGTACTGAGCCCTGCGGGACACCAGTAGAGAGTCTACATGGGGCAGATGTAGAGCCCCTCCATGTTACCTCATATGACCTATCTTTTAGGTAAGAAGCAAACCATTGCCACGCTGTTCCACAAATTCCAAGGCTTGTAAGAATAGATAATAGAATCTTGTTGTTCACCGTGTCAAATGCAGCTGACAGGTCCAGGAGGATGAGGACAGATGACAGTTTAGCAGATCTAGCAGCATGGAGCTTCTCAGTGACTGACAGAAGGGCAGTCTCTGTGGAATGTGCCACTTTAAATCCAGATTGGTTTGGGTCATTAAGGTTGTTCTGCGAGAGATAAAGAGACATTTGATTATAAACGGCTCTTTCAAGACCTCTAGTAGCTTGATCTGCAGGATTCTGTGATGATTTGACATACCTCCACTGTAGAGGAGTCGTAGCATCCCTTATTAGTGAGATCCTGTTTGCCACAAGGGTTTTGAAGCGAGCACTCTCACTCCCGATATAGTTAAACACTGTAGTGCTGTCTGTCCAGAAAACAGACTGCTGTAGGGGGATTTCAAGTTCTTTTCTTAGTATTTTGTCTATTTTAACAGCTACTGATGCCGCTGTCAGTTCGAATCTGGGAATTGTGATTTGTTTTAGTGGGCTAACTCCCCATTAACAAAGAACCATATTTTTGATTATGTTCATTTTTAAGTACCAGATAGGATGCCGTGCCATAGGTGCTCTCGCTGACATCAGAAAAGTGATGCAGCTGTGCTTCCCTTATGTTTCTAAAGTTCTCTGGCTTTACGCACCTCTGGATTTTGAAGTCTGAGAGTTGACTTAACTCCTCTAGCCATCTGACCCACTGATTGGCATGCCTGCCATCAATCTCCTCATCTCATCCGTATCCTTGTTTACACATATCCCTTAAAAGGAGTTTGGCTGGTAGGATGAGTGGCACCAGAAAGCCAAGGGGATCATAAATTGAGTTGACCATTGAAAGTATACCTCTTCTGTTCAAAGGCTTTTTCTGTACCTGGATGTTGTAGGTGAAGGTATCATTTTCAGTGCACCACTGCATGCCAAGTGCTCTCTCAATGGGCAAAGAATTCTGATCCATGTCAAGATCCTTTATTCCGCTGGCCCTTAAATCTTCTGGGATAGAGGATAATACCTTCCTACTGTTGCTTACCCACTTCGTTAAGCAAAAACCTCCTTCGGAACATAAGTCTCTAATGTCCTTTACTAGGTCAATTGCTTCCTTTTCTGTGCACACTGATCTCAAACAGTCATCGACGTAAAAATTGTTCAGAACTGTTTCAACAGCCTTTTCAGATGCTACATCTTTCCTGTCCTCTGCTGTCTTTCTCAGAGGCATAAGAGGCACAGCTTGGTGATAAAGTGGCTCCGAAAAAATGCACCATCATTCTATACTCCTCTACGTGTGCGTTCTAATTACCATCTGGCCACCAAAGAAACCGAAGCAGGTCTGCATCCTCTTCTGGCACCCTCACTTGATAGAACATCGACTCCACGTCTGCCATCATGGCTATCGGTTCTTCTCCAAACCTTATGAGCACACCTGTAGTGGTAAAACCAAGTTTCAATGTCCAATTTGTCCCTTGTTTCTTCGCCACTGTGAGAGGTGTTGATACAATATTCTGACGCGTGCAAGTTGAATGAATAGATCCAGAGAAAGGCTTGATAGTGTTCCAAACAATAACTCAAGTTTATTAAATCAAAGTAAAAATGATTTTAAACATGACAAAAACAAACAACTTAAAGATGGCTTGCTGGCTTGTTGCACCATGCCCTCTAAGCTCCATGTGCACGGTCAAGAAATTGTGTGCTCTCGCCCCAGCGCCCCCCTCCTGTTAGGGGTGGCATCTCACTTTAAACATTTTTCCCCTCTCACCTATAGAGGGCACACACTCAGAGAAATAAACAGAATTAGCAATACAGCAACAAAATAATCAAGTGAATATGAAGAAAAATTATAAAAGATAAATATGGCTCCTACACTCGGGCCCCTAATTGAGGGTTTAAACATCAATTACAATAAATGAAATATAAATGGAGCCAAAAATGTCTATACAAGAAGAAAATAATACTCATCCTTTAAGCATTGTTTAGTAATTACGATTAAATCAGTCCTACGTTTCTGCATTTTCCAACAACAGGCAAAGTTTGGTAATTGGTCTTTCCAAGAAACCAGTCTTTGTCTTAAGTCTAACAGTTCTTATGAGTCCTTTGGAATCAGGTAGAGCTTCTGTTACTCTTCCAATAGGCCACGATCCACGAGGTGCTGAACTGTCTACAACTAGCACGATATCTCCTTTCTGCAGTCCTCTTTTGGCAGTAAACCATTTTTGACGTTCTTGCAATAATGGTAAGTATTCTTGGGACCACCTCTTCCAAAATAGGTCTGCTAAATATTGTACTTGCCTCCATCGACGTTTGACGTATACATCTGACTTCTGAAATAATCCAGGTGGTAAAGCAGGGCTAGATTTTAGCAGGAGAATGTGATTTGGTGTTAAAGGTTCAAGGTCATGATGGTCATCAGACAACGTGGTAATAGGGCGACTATTTAAGATTGCTTCTACCTCACAAAAGAGTGTTTGCAGTTCTTCATCATCAAGGGTGTGGTGTTGTAGAATGGAGTATAATGTTTGCCTCACCATTCGAATAACCCTTTCCCATACTCCCCCATGATGTGAGGCTCCTGGAGGATTAAATGTCCACTCAATTCCTTTCTGGAGCATCGCCTTCTGGATTGTGCTTTGGTTCCATTCAGAAAGTGAATGATGTAGTTCTCTTTTTGCACCCACCAGGTTAGTTCCATTATCAGATCGAATACGCTTGACTTGACCTCTTCTGGCTACAAATCGTCTTAAAGCGTCAATGCAGGAATCTGTGGTTAGTGAGTGAGCCATTTCTAGGTGAACTGCTCTGCACGTCATGCATGTGAAAATGACTCCGTACCTTTTTACTTGACTTCTACCTCTTTTTGTCTCAAAAGGTCCAAAGTAGTCAACACCAACATTGCTGAAAGGTGGAAGATCTGCTTGTAGTCTTTCCTTTGGCAAATCAGCCATTTTCTGTTCTCCAATCTTACCTCTGACACGCTTGCACACAAAGCATCTTGACAGAACTTTGCGGGCTGCAGAATTGGCATTTATGATCCAGTATTTCTTTCTCAGATGTGAGAGAACATGATTTCTGCCTGCATGTCCGAGTTGTTCATGTATGTGTTGAAGAATAAGAGTAGAGATGTGAAGATCTTTTGGTAGAATTATTGGTCTCTTAGTCTCCTCAGGCATTGAAGACTTGTTTAATCATCCTCCAACTCTCAAAACTCCATCATCAATCACAGGATCAAGCTTGTACAAGCTGCTGAACCGATTCAACCGCTTTCCAACAACTGATGCCTTTTCAATTCTTGATATTTCTTGTGCATATCTTTGTTTCTGGCAAAACTCAATATTGGCTTTTTCTGCTTTTGAGAGATCATCCAAAACTATGGATTGTCCACCAAGAGACGTCTTGAATGCTTTCAATTGGTCACATACCTTGCTTCGATTCATAGAGGTTGCCTGAATTTCTTTCCCTTTTGCATTAAGCAAGCGAAGGATGTTCTTAAACTTCAAGAACCATGCTACTGCCATCTTCAGTTTTGTCCAACTTGAAAAGTAGTTAAGCAGTTGGCTAGTAGGATTTTCCTTTCCTTTAATGACAGTGCTGTACACAGTGGTGTTCCTTTTAACTTCAGTATCATCAGGTGAAAGTGACACGGGTACCAAGGACTCTTCAGGCCATTCCTCCTCTTTCTTCCACAGAAAGTTTGGTCCATGGATCCATTCTCTGCACTTTACCAATGTGCTGGCACTCACTCCTCTTGATGCCAAGTCAGCTGGGTTCTGCTTTGTGCTGATGAATTTCCATTGTGTTACATCTGTGTTTTCTCTGATAAAAGAGATCCTGTTTGCAACAAATGTGCGGAATCTTGCATTCTCATTTGCAATATATTTCAGCACTGACTGACTATCGGTCCAAAAGATAGAGCTTTTGAGATCAAGCTTCAATGCTTTTCTTAGCATAATGTCCACTCTGACTGCCAACACTGCAGCTGTCAATTCAAGACGTGGAATTGTGACATGTTTAAGCGGGACCACTCTGGCTTTCCCCAGCATGAAAGCCACATGTACTGTACAGTCTGCATATCATCAGTCAGTCTCAAATAACTTACTGTGCCGTATCCCTGTTCACTAGCATCAGAGAAATGATACAGGCTCTTGACGAAATCTAGTAAGGACATCGAATAGTGTGCTGGTTAAATCAGGACCCTGAAGAAGCTCTGAATTGAGGGATTTACCTTGAAAGGTAGCACCACAGTCAAAGACAACTCTTATAGTCTGTTTTTGTGGATGGTATACACCGTGATGTGGGATGTACCATAGTTTACCATCTGTTCTCTTCAAGTCTTGTTGTGGCACCAATTCGGCATAACCTTTACTTATGACTTCTGTTAGAAACTCAGTATATTCAGTTTTGAATTGTTCATTCCTCTTGAACTTTCTTTTCAAACTTTGAAGTCTCTGTTCTGCCACTTGGTAATTGTTAGGCAACACTGTGTTGTCCTTCCTGAATGGTAAATCAAGAGTGTAATGTCCATCTTCCAACTTGATAGACTGTTCTGCAATCTTGATAAACCTTTTGTCTTCTACAGACATTTCAGCCTTGTCTTCTCTCGACCTCTCATTGAAATCATGGTTGTACTGTTGCTTCAACATATTCTCCAGGTTTAAGACAGAGATTCTGTTAACAACACCACCATGAGAGATATTCCTATTCGCTGTGGGTTTACCTTGCAAAGGACCATTAATGACCCATCCAAGAAGAGTCTTAACTGCGTATGGCCCATCCCCTCGGCTATTAATGATTTCCCAAGGTTCGATAGCTTTAGGAATATTGCTTCCAATCAGCAACTCCACCTTGGCTGGAATCTTGGGAAACTTTACCTGACTCAAGTAAGGCCATTTAGACAGTTCATTTGTGGGTATGTTACAGGTGTCAACAGGCATGCTCCTTTGTGAGTAGACTTCAGGCATTTGAATGAAGTTATTCCCTTCCAGTGAAGATACTTCCAACCCACTGACGATGTAAGAGGGCACAGATTTATCCTGGCTCATGGTTCGAAGAACAATATTGGTCTTCCTTCCAGTAATGTTGAGATTCCTCATAAGATCCTCTGTGCAGAAGCTTGCCGAACTTCCAGGATCAAGAAAAGCATACGTGTGTAGAATCTTACTTCCTTTTGAACTTTTAATCTGTACTGGTACAATTGACAACAGACACTCTGTGTAGCTCTCTGAGCTTCCGACTCCAGGATGCTTACCAGCTTTCATGGTCACCTGTGTGCTACTCACAGGTGCTTTCTTCAGTTGTTTCGATGTTTCCAGTGGTCTAATGTGTAACATACTTGGATGCTGTTTGTTGCATATGGTGCAAGTGAGAGGCTTTGTGCAGTCTTTACTCACATGACCTCCTTTGGTCAGGCACCCAAAGCAGATTCCATTTTGTCTTATGAAATTAATTTTTTCTCTATGTGGCTGCTTTTCAAATAGCAAGCATGACATTAATTTGTGTCCATTGTTGCAGTAAAGACATGATGATAGTGGTGAAACTTTCAATGGTGTCTGTGGTGGTTTTACATGCACGTTGGTAGCAAAACTGCCTTTGGATTTGGGCTTTACCAGAACTTTGGGCTTTCCCTTACTTGGGCTTGAGTCCTGGATATCACCAAATATTGGGTCAGAGACGATGCTAGCTTGTTTTTCAATAAAGCTGACAAGATCTACCATCTTTACCTTGCTACCCCTTTGTTCTTGTAACTCAAATGCCTTCGTACGCCACCTCTCCCTGAGCTTGTATGGGAGTTTGAGAGCCATACTTCTCATGTTGGCAACTGTGTCCAGTTCTTCCATGAACTCCAAATCTTCCATTGCATTGCAGCAGCTTCTAAGAAACAAAGCAAAGGCCTGTAAAGCTTTTGGATCTTCTGATTTAATTGAAGGCCAGAAGAGTGCTTACTCGATATAAGCACATGAAATCCTATATTCATTGCCAAAGTGTTGTTTCAGTAGCTGCTTTGCCTTTTGGTAACCTCTGTTTGGTGACATGTGTTGGCAACTTCTTACAAGCTCCTGTGGTAGCCCCCTTCTGTACTGAATGAGAAAGTGCAATCTGTCTTCATCATCAGTTGTTTTACTTTCTATGATGTGCTCAAAGGAATGAAAAAATGACCTGTATTGTAGAATATCCCCACCAAATACTGGAATTTCTCCTCTTGGTAAGGTGGAACGAAGTTGTTGTTTCACAAGCATGTCTGTCAGGCTGTTTTGTCTCTGAAGAATTGTAGCAAGATCAGGCCCTTGAATGGCACTAGATGATGTTGAGTCTCTACTTTCCAGTGGTCTTGCTTGAGTTGTAGGAGAGATTTGTGAAGATGAGTTGGCATCAATACTCACAGTAGTGTGTTGTTGAATTGTCTTGCTCTTCTCAAGAAAAGAACGACTTGCAGTCATAGTCACACTTGGTGCTGCTGTTGCTGTAGAAAGTTGTGCATGAACGGTCTCTTTTGGTCTCACTTCTTCTAAGTTTGTTGCACTTGATGGAACTTTATTCAACATCTCTTCAAAATATACATTCATGGCTTCTTTTGTGTCCACATTTGTCACAAAGTTTTCAGCATTTCTTAGATACTCAATTTTAGCTGTGTTGGCTGCAATTTCTGTTTGCACATCCCAAACCTCCTTCATCTTTCGAAGTTCTTCTTCTTTCTTCTCTATAGCATGTTTTCGTTGCAGTGCATTGGCTTTGGCATGTAAAGCTGCTCTTTCTGCTTCTGCACAGATGCGTGCTGAGCTAGATGTTGACACACTGGATCTGCTGGACCTACTAGATCTCTTGCTATGCATAGATGAAACCACTGAGACGTTATCTTCATCATTTAGTTGGTCAGTCACATTTAAAACAGGAGAAACTTCAATGCTAGCTTGGGAGCCAGGTTCTTGAATGGCAGATATCCACGTCTCAACACTAAAAACAAACACATTAACTTGCTTCATTCTTGGCTCATACCAGGTTTTCAAGTCTTCAGCTTTATCTTCTTCATTTAACACTTGAACATAAGATTCTTGAAGAGACTTGAATTCATCAAGTTGTTCATTGAACTTCAACATATTTCCCTTTACTTCTTCTAAATATTCAACATCAACCATCAATGAGTTAACAATATTTATTCTTCTTGTGAGATGTGCCATCTTGCCTGCTCTAGAGGCCTTCAAACGAGCAGCAACTACATTCAGATCTTGCTGAGCTGAGTTTGGGGTATGCTCTGGATCAGACTCAGCCATTTTGTCAACAAAGCAAATATCCCTTTCAAGTTTCCTTTAATCCTTCTTTTAAAAACTTTAAAGTTTTTCCAATAACATTCAAAGCTGGTTCAGCACATTGTTTCCACAAGCACATACCTTTTTATGATGCTTCCTTTGTTTGCTGCCATGCTGTCTCAAACTGTCCATCCATTTGATGCAAATTCCAATACAATCGATCTTCTTAAACACATTTCTGTTCAGAGCAATTTCTTGACGATTGTTGTAGTGGTAAAACCAAGTTTCAATGTCCAATTTGTCCCTTGTTTCTTCGCCACTGTGAGAGGTGTTGATACAATATTCTGACGCGTGCAAGTTGAATGAATAGATCCAGAGAAAGGCTTGATAGTGTTCCAAACAATAACTCAAGTTTATTAAATCAAAGTAAAAATGATTTTAAACATGACAAAAACAAACAACTTAAAGATGGCTTGCTGGCTTGTTGCACCATGCCCTCTAAGCTCCATGTGCACGGTCAAGAAATTGTGTGCTCTCGCCCCAGCGCCCCCCTCCTGTTAGGGGTGGCATCTCACTTTAAACATTTTTCCCCTCTCACCTATAGAGGGCACACACTCAGAGAAATAAACAGAATTAGCAATACAGCAACAAAATATTCAAGTAAATATGAAGAAAAATTATAAAAGATAAATATGGCTCCTACACACCAATTAGTGTATTTGTGAGGTTTGGACCTTGCAGCAATTGACTGTTTAGAGACATGTCTTGAAAGGAAGCGGTACAGTCAAAGACCACTCTAATTTTCTTTTTCTTTGGATGGTACACCCCATGATGTGGTATGTACCATACTCTGTTGTCGTTGTGGTCAAGCTGTTCAGTGGGGACTTTAACTGCATACCCTTTCTCTTTTATGTTCTTCATGAAGTTACTGTAATCTTCAAGCAAGCTTGAGTTTCTTTGTAGCTTCCTTTTTAGGTTAGCAGCACGCAGTTCAGCAACACATCGATTGCTTGGCATTTTGACATATTTATTTCTCAATGGCAATTTCACACAATAATGCCCGTTCTCAAATTTTGTGTTTTCTTGCACTGACTGCAAGAATTGTTTGTCGTCCAGTGACTTTTCTTCCTTCTCTTCATAGTGGCGTTCAGGAAACTCGGAGTTATACTGTTGAATCAACAATCGCTCTATTTTCATCACTGAGAGACGATTAACTCTATGCTAAGGCATTTTAGACTTCTCCACAGTGTTGCTGTCCCTTTTAATGTTTCCATTCACCACCCAGCCCAGCGCAGTTTTCACAGCATAAGTCCCATCTTGTTGGCTATTTATGATGCGCCAAGGCTCCATTGCCTTTGAATTATTGGCTCCAATTAAAAGATCCACCTTTGCATTAATGCTAGGTATGCTTACTTCACTCAAGTACGGCCATTTGCTGATATCTTTTTGTTTTAGAATGTTCTCGTTTCGAACAGAAATGTTACTGTGTGTAAAGACTTTACGAAGCTCAAAATACTTGGTGTCCTCCAGCGCACACACTTCCAGGTCTGTGAGGATAAAACTGTTAACTAGCTTTTGCTGACCCGGCTTATCCTGACACATAGTACTCAGTAGAATTTGAGTTGGCTTACTTTTCAGGTTCAATTTCCTTCGCAACTCTTCAGTGCAAAAGGTAGCCGTATCCCTGCATCCAAAAAGGCATATGTTTCTACATATCTGTCACTTTTTCCCGATTTGATCTTAACTGGTACTATTGACAGCACACAGTTATCTCCTGCTGACTCCGAGAAGCTACTTGATTGGTAGTTAAGGGAGACCTGGGCACATGAATTCGTTTTGTGATTCAACGTCCATTGTATGTTTGTGGCCGTCCTTAATGTGTAAAATACCTGGGTGTTTTTGGAAGCATTCCCTACAATCTATTCTTTTCTTACACATCTTGCTAATATGACCTTGAGTTAAGCATCCAAAGCACAAGCCCTTAGACTTCAAGAATTCCATCCTTATCGTATGTGGTTGTTCTTTAATTTCACTGCATGACTCAAGAGCATGGGCTTTATAGCAGTACATACATGGTTTCTCAAAGGCATTGGTCTTGGGTGTACTGACCTGTTTTCTTAATGCATCTGAAGGCTTTCTTTTTTCCATGCATATATTGGTTGCAAAGCTGCTCTTGCTTATGCCTTTCTTAGGATACTTCTCTTTCGGATTCGCCTTCACTGCTACAACATTATGGTTATCCAGTATGTCTCCAAAGAGAGGGTCCATAACCAGTTTTGCTTGATGGTCAATAAAGTCAACTAAATGAGTAAATCTGGCTCTTACTTCCTCTTGCTCTTTGATGTCAAAAGCTTCCGATCGCCACCTTTCTTTCACCTTGTACGGCAACTTTGAAATTACAACTAGGATTGATGTCAAATATTGATGTTATATTCCACCACAAGCGGACACGGACACTGCCTTATGCGAGCTGCATGAGGCACTCACACAACAACAAACACAACACCGGGACGCTGCGCTTATTGTGGCGGGGGACTTAAATAGTGCCAACCTCAAACGCGCAGCGCCAAACTTTTATCAGCACATCACCTGCCCCACCAGGGGCGAAAGGTACACCACTGCTACACAATGGTCAAGGACGGCTACAAGGCACAATCTTGTCCACCGTTTGGTAAATCCGACCATGCCGCCATCTTCCTCATGCCAAAATACAAACAAAGGCTGAAACAGGAAGTTCCGGTTCAGAGGGAGGTCGCGCGCTGGACGGACCAATCGGTGGCCGCGTTACAGGACGCACTCGATGACGCAGACTGGGACATGTTCAGAAACAGCTCCGACGATGACGTCAGCGTGTTTACGGAAGCGGTTGTGGGATTCATCGGGAAACTAGCGGACGATACCGTAGAAAAAAAGACTATTAAAACGTTTCCCAACCAGAAGCCGTGGGTGGATAAAACCATCCGCGACGCTCTGAAATCTCGCACCGCTGCCTACAACACGGGACTCGCGTCGGGGGACATGGAACCATATAAGGCTGCGTCATACAGCGTCCGGAAGGCGGTGAAAGAGGCGAAGCAGCGCTACGGGAGAAAACTAGAGTCACAACTCCAACAGAGTGACTCTAGGAGCCTGTGGCAGGGATTAAGGACAATAACGGATTATAAAGCACCAACATCCGGTATGATAAACGCAGACGTGTCTCTGGCAGACGAGCTGAACACTTTCTATGCTCGCTTCGAGGCTGCAGCTAAAGACGCTAGCGATGCTAATGCTAGCGGCGCTAACGGCTGCAGACAGAAAGTCACTGCCAGCACCGGAAGCGCGTTCATCATCACCGAGCATGACGTGAGGAGAGCCTTCAAGAGAGTGAACACCAGGAAAGCAGCAGGACCAGACGGCATCTCAGGCCGTATTCTCAGAGCCTGCGCAGACCAGCTAGCACCTGTGTTCACTGAGATGTTCAACATCTCTTTATCTCAGTCGGTGATCCCCACATGCTTCAAAGAATCCATCATTGTTCCTGTCCCAAAGAAACCTCATCCTGCTTCCCTCAATGACTATCGCCCTGTAGCCCTCACCTCAGTAGTGATGAAGTGCTTTGAACGCCTGGTCAGAGACTTCATTATCTCTTCACTACCAGACACACTCGACCCACTACAGTTCGCTTATCGTCCAAACCGTTCCACGGACGATGCAATCTCTTATCTCCTCCATACATCTCTCACTCACCTGGACACTCGGAGGGGGAATTATGGGAAAATGCTCTTCATCGACTACAGTTCTGCATTTAATACCATAATTCCCTCCACACTTACCACCAAGCTGGAACACCTGGGACTCAGCTCATCAATGTGTCAGTGGATCTCCAATTTTCTGACTGGCAGATCACAGGCAGTAAGGATGGGCGGACATGTCTCAGCCTCCCTCACTCTCAGCACTGGAGCCCCCCATGGTTGTGTTCTGAGCCCCCTGCTGTACTCTCTGTACACCTACGACTGCGTGGCCACTATCAGCTCCACCACCATCATCAAGTTTGCTGACGACACTGTTGTGGTGGGCCTGATCACGAACAACGATGAGACGGCCTACCTGGAGGAGGTTGGAAATCTGGAGAACTGGTGCCACAGAAACAATCTCCTCCTGAACGTCAGTAAGACAAAGGAGCTGATAGTGGACTTCAGTACAAAGCAGGTGAGGAACTACCAGACCCCCGTCATCAACAGGAGCCCAGTGGAGAGAGTGGACAGCTTCAGATACCTCGGTGTTCACATCACGCAGGACCTGGCATGGTCCTGTCACATCAACACCGTGGTAAAAAAGGCCCGGCAGCGTCTCTACCACCTCAGACGCTTGAGAGACTTTAGACTGCCCTCCAAGGTGCTCAGGAATTTCTACTCCTGCACCATAGAGAGCATCCTGACGGGAAATATCACGACCTGGTTCGGGAACAGCACCATGCAGGACAGACGAGCTCTACAGAGGGTGGTGCGATCAGCTGAGCGCATCATCCGCATCGAGCTCCCTGACCTGCACTCGATCTACAGCAAGCGGTGCTTGACCAAGGCCAGGAAGATCGTGAAGGACCTCAGCCACCCCAATAACGGACTGTTTACTCTGTTGCGGTCTGGGAAGCGATTCCGCTCCTTGAAGGCCAACACAGAGAGACTTCTTATTTGTAAACTTTAATTCTCTTTTAGGGTCAATGGCAGTCGTATAATGCATTTCACTACATTTCGTACTGTGTATGTTTGTGTATGTGACAAATAAAATTTGAATTTGAATTTGAATTGTCCAGTTCTTCCATATACTTTCCATCCTCCAATGTGTTACGACAACCTATCAGGAACAGAGCATATGCACTTAATGCTTTACCATCATCAGACTTGATCTGAGGCCACTTTAAAGCTTTATCAATATAGGCCCTTGCTATGATCAGTTCATCTCCATAATGCCTTTGAAGAAGTCTTTTTGCTTCTTTGAAAGCTCTGCTTGATGGCATATATTCACAGCTTCTGATTAACTCTTGGGGCTCTCCTGCAGTGTATTGTTCTAAATAATATAGCTTATCCTTTTCACTGTCTGTTTTATGTTCAATTGTGTGCTCAAATGACCTGATGAAGGATTTGTAGGTTAACGGATCTCCGGTAAACACTCGGATGTCTTTACTAGGAAGGTTAACTTTTTCTGTTCTGCTGTCGTTTGCTTGACAATTAGCACCGTGGCCAGTGTCTTTTGATGTGCCTACTTGTGGTGCTGCAAGTGACATGGCATTTATTTTTACTTTTCCCCACAGCTGAACGACAAGGTGAATAATCTCTTTGCTCTGTTTTCGATTCATGCTCTGTAATTGCTTCAGATGAATTCCTTTCCTTTGCTTGGATCGTACACTGCTTCTGTCATCCTCTGAATGTTTATACTCATTTAGTACCATTATTTTAGCATTGCTTTCAGCAAGAGCGGTTTCAATTTCAAGTTCTTCCATTTTTGCTGTGAGCTGCATCTTTTCGATTTCGAGTTGTTGTTTTTTCTTTAAAGCTGCTGCTCTTGCTAGCAAAGCTGCCCGCTTTAATTCCTCTTGTGCACGTGCAGACCGTATTGAGGAGGAAATTGATCCACTTTCAATATCTGAACCATGCTTCTGTTTTGATTTAGTCCTGTACATGGATACCTGTGAGGCACTATCATGAGGAGCAACATCATCCTCCATTTCATCATTTTGGCCTTTTTTATTGCTAACAGCAGCCAACCAATCTTTCATTTTCCTTTTAAAAAGTCTTAAGGAATCCATTTTAGGACCAACCCAATTTTCTTTTCATCTTCAGGCAGAAGATCTTGTACTTGCACGTTTAAATCGGTAAACTCCGTTAACAACTGTGCAAAATCATTTTGCATCAGATCTTGTACATTCAGCAGATTTCCATCATCGGTCATTAACTCTTCAATGCCTTTGATCTTATTGGTAAGAGCAGATTTTGCCCTTCTTAAACTAATGCGCCTGTGAAGCTGCTCTTCTAAGGCCCTTTCCGTGGGTTTAAACACTCTTTTGTGTTTAACAATCGCAACGTCATCCTCTCCTCCCTCAGCCATCATACTTCTTTTAGTGCACAAACTGCTTGCAAACGTTCAAAAGTACCTGCGATACCTTTCTTTCTCAAACGCATGCATTTCAGCTTCACAATAAATAAATGAGTTAACTTATAGCCGATTTAAGGTCCGTTACCTCGTACGCAGATCCGAACTTTAGTATGCGGCGACGTTCCTCCAGAGAATAACGCAATGTCCGTGATTTATAATCTGTGATCATTAAAGGTTTCCGTGATCATTCAAAGACCATCCTCTTTCGTCGATGTCCTTGTCATATGCGCGACATTCACACATTTTTTTCTTCGTTTCACTTTTCCATTCCACAGAGCTAGTTTTTTGACTAAATGTGAGGGCTAGCGATCTGTTTATTTACTTTCATTATGCTTCTTCTTCTTCAAGTGTGAGCGTGTATTGAACTCGAATAACATCCAAAGTCCAGTAATTTTCTTTTCTTTTAAGTTTAATAACTAAATAACTGGAAATGTTACACAGTCAAAAAACTGTAGCACTCCAATCTGGACATGCAGAATTCAAACGGCCCTTGCCGGAAATGACATCAACGTCATTTTGAATATTTACATAAAACGTATTAAATTGTTTAAACACAATTATTTAACAATTACTTAACCCAAACCATAACTTATTTCTCTTCTACATAAATAAACAAATAACTTAAATGGCTCTTACATAAACACTGAGTATTATTTTTGAAAGTAACCTTCAACATAATTTTTGTCCGGAGTTCATAATGTTTTTGTTGCATGCAGAAATAAAATTTAGTTTTTTTTTGCAGCAGTTCATTGATTTCACAAATTTTCACAGATTTCACACTATTTTTTATTTTTTATACATAGCATAAAAAATGATCTATGCAGTATTATCTACATTTTAGATGACAAATTGGTTTTGCAGCCCCGGTGTTATCTTTTCTGTGGGAAACCGGTCCAAATGGCTATTTAAGTGTTTAAGGTTGCCAGCCCCAGTTTAAGTGAAATTGCTTTCCTTGCATGTCTGATACACTCTAACATATGTTTTAAATATGTGTATGGTGGTTCTAGTTCTCTCCCTCTCCCTCTCTCTCTCTATCTTTGCATGCACTAGTATATAGTAGCTTGTTACAATTGCTCTTCTTTTAGTGCTTTTTCTTTCTCATTATTTGAATATTTCTTTTCTCTATTTTGTCTATAAATAATAGTAAGCTCAAATGATCAAAAATTTTTCTTCTTTTTTGGTAGTGGAATTCCTTTTTTTCTGGTCAACCTGAGACCTGTGTGCAGGAACATGGAACTATTTTATACATTTGTTCTACTTATCAGGCTGTACTACTCATGCTTATCAAACATGCACATACCAAAAATACGTCATGTTTCGCTCCTTTATTGGACCCATAAATTCGATACTTCTCCCAGCGACTTCTGCGTTTGTTTAGTTGTTGTTGTCAGTACTGAAAGTTTTTTTTTTTCTTTGTGTTGTATTGCACATTTTATTTGCATGGATAATGTAACACAATATTACATCACCATATCTTGTAATCTATCTTGCATTAATGTTTCATTACAATGCTTAACGAGCATCAAAGCAATAAGGATTATATTATGTTACAAAGTCCTACTTGTGTGTCAGAAAATGTTACTTCTGATTAAACTGTACTATATTTTTTGCAGTGCTAAGACTAAGACATTATAGGTAAAAGAATTAGAGAAAAGAGAATGGACTGGTGTATTTTAAATTTTTGTTTACTGCTAAGAATTCAGGCAGGGTGGGAAAAATTATAGATCACCAGCTTCTTTTTTTATGCCAATGATAAAGGATGATCGCACTGCAGCTGGCCAGCACTGTTCATCCAACTTTGTATTGAACATCAGTAATGAGATTGAAAGGAGGACAGTGAGAGGACGCAGAGGTCCAACAGGGTGAATGTGAGGAAAATTAAACCTACAGAGGGAGCCACATCAAATAGACGCGGCCGTGTAAATGGCGTGCGGCTGCCCTATGGACAGCCCCCTCCCTCTCCTACCAGAAAGGCGTGTCAAGATTTCACAGTAAACACGCCCATTCAAGCCCTATTTATTCAGTTACCTGGTGCCACCACTAGATGGTGCTTTGTTTTCAAGAACACGTTAGCTCCGTTTAGCTCCACAAATGAACGGGCAACTAAAGGGTGCTTTCCCACAGAAAACCCCATCAATCAGAACATAGCAGGCTAAAATAGCGGCTACGTACATTCTGAGAGTACTAGGGCACAAGCCCGAGGACAACAACATTTCCTGCAGCACTGAAACAATTCGGCAGTGGACTGGGTCTACATGTTTTGTCATGCACCAACTTTCAAATACATTCCATTTAAGGGCATAAGCTCTTCTAGTGGAGGGGGCCCTAGCACTTAGAACAGTTTCAATTACGCTGGCTGGAAGACCAGCTTGACTTATTTGGTCCTGCTCTGGGGCCAGACGTGAAGGTTTTAAAGCTCGGGCCAAGGATGAAATATTGTCCCCTGCGCTTGAGACAGAAGATCCCTCCTCACTGGAATCACCCATGGTGAGCCGTCAAGGAGAGATATTAGATCCGAGAACCACAGTTTTGTCGGCCAACAGGGTGCTATCAATAAGAGGCACAAACGCTGTTGACGGACCCTCGCCAGGACTCCTGGGAGCAGAGCTATCGGAGAAAATGCATAAAGGCATAATTTGAGCCACGTATGGGGAATCGCGTCCAGACCCAGGGGAGCTGGAAGAGTCATAAAGTAGTAGAGGGGACATTGTGCTGTCTCTTGGGAGGCAAAGAGGTCCACCTTTGCTATAAAGAATCTTTCCCAGATCTGACTACTTTGGGGTGGAGTCTCCATTCCCCGTGTGTCACAGCTTGTCTGGACAGTAAGTCTGCTCCCACATTCATGTGCCCCGGAATGTAAATCACCCTGAGGGAAAGGAACTTGTCCTGTGCCTAAAGCAGAACCTGGTGAACTAGCTTGTTCGAGCGGCACGAGCGCAATCCGCTCCGGCGATTTATGTAGGAGACTATCGATGTGTTGTCCACGCGCACTAGAACATGGTAGCCTCTCAACTGCTGGAGGAAGTGCTGTAGGGCCAAAAATAGAGCCATTATTTCGAGGCAATTGATGTGCCATGCGAGAAGATGGCCTCTCCAGCTACCCTGGGTTGGACGGCTATCCATGACCGCACCCCAGCCCGTAAGGGAAGCGTCTGTCGTTAACATTTTGCAATGACAAGATGGATTTAGAGTGGGACCCAAAGTCAGAAACCATGGTCTGAACTACATAGAAAGGGTACAAAGTACTTTGCGCATAACCCTTATTTGCATTTAGGGATTGGCCCTTGAGTGAAATCCCCTGGCTCTTAGCCACAACTGAAATGCTCTCATGTGCAGGAGGCCCAAAAGTATCACCATGGATTCAGCTGCCATGAGGCCCACAGATTTTTGAAAGTGATGGACAGTCATTTTCTGGTCTAGCTTGATCTCCTTCAGGGTGCTAAGAATGGATTCGATACGAGCGGGAGACAGCTGTGCCTGCATAATGATCGAATCCCATGTGACACCCAAGTATGTTGTCCTCCAAACTGGAAAGAGAACGCTTTATCGTAGCGTTAAGTCTCAATCCTAAAGAATGGAGAGGAGCTAGGACGACATCCCAATGTCGAAGCGCTAGCTCCTGAGACTGGGCCAGAATCAGCCAGTCGTCTATGTAATTTAAAATACGGATGCCCTGGAGTCACATACACATCCATACACTTTGTATATGTGCGATAGATAGAGCTAGACCAAATGAAAGGACCCGATACTGGTAAGCTTTGCCCCTGAAAGCGAACCTTAGGAACTTCCAGTGTTGTGGCAACATTTGTATGTTAAAATATGCGTCCTTCAGATCTATTGTCACAAACCAATCCCTTGGTTGGATTTGTGAAACAATGATTTTGACAGTTACCATTTTAAATCTGTGCTTCTTGAGATAGCGGTTCAGCCCGCGAAGATCTAGAATTGGACCTGTTTTTCTTGGAAAGCAAAAAATAACGACTGCTCAGGTGATGAGACAGTAGCCTGACTCTGTGTAGGGGAACATGTTCTATGGCCCCTTTTTCCAGCAACGTCTGCAATTCGAGAGTTAGCAGATGCGCCCTTTCCGGTATCACGGAAGTGGAGACCACGCCGTTGAAAAGTGGAGGGCGATGTGCGAACTGAATCCTGTAGCCTTTTTCCCCCATGGTCCTGGGCGCATGAGCTTCAGGACTTCTTCTTAAAGAAGAAGACAGTGCGGCAGGCCGATCTCTTTGAAGCGGCTTGTAAGGGGCCAGCCGTACCCCAGTCCTTACGAGGGGATGCCCGGCTGCTAACGCTTTTCTTTTGCACCTCCCACCTGGTGGAGAGTCAGACCTGGTCAAGACTGGGTGGCCGACAGTCCCGACTCTTGAGCACGGCGGGGAAGAAATTTCCCGAAGGCCTGTTTATAAAGCCTAGCTTCCCGAAACCTATTGCCGACGGAATTAACAGCATTGCCGAACAGGCCGGAAGGCGGGCAAGGGCATCAAGGAGGAATGTTCAATCCTTATCCTTGATGCCTGTCAGGTTTAGCCACAGGTGCCTTTCTGCGGATACCAGGGAAGCCATAGAACAGCCGATAGCACGTGCCGTCTGCTTGTTCGCTTAAAGAGACAAGTCCGTAGCCCGGCATTATGCTCTGTCATCCACAATCCACAAGTCTTTTAGCAGATCAGCCTGGTATGCCTGCAAGACCACCATGGTGTGCCGTAAAGCGCCGGCCTGACCTGCTGCCTGAAAAGCCTTTCCCACCAGGGTAGATGAGAGTCTACATGGCTTGGAGGGAAGTGTTGGCTTTTTCAGGGAAGATGATGTCCCAGGAGAGGGATAGCCCGCGAGCGTCTCTTCTATCTGGGGCATCATCAAATAACCCCATGCTTTCGCATCAACAATATTCGCATAAAATGAAGTCTAAGGTACAAAAATACGGGATGAATAGGGCTTGCTCCAGGAACGAGTTAACTCGTTGTGGAGGTCACCAAAAAGGGGAGGAAGCCGCGTTGTGGCTCCATCTCCTGGTCACCTAACAGAAATCTGTTGTCTAACTTAGAGCGCTTAGGGATGGCTTGCTCCTGCGACCAATGTGCAGCCACTCGACTGCACGTGTTATTACTTTAAGCAGCTCCTCATACTCTCTGTCCTCTTTAAAGGAGCATTCTGAGGTAGCTACTTCCATTTCCGCAGAAGCAAAAGAGAAAGTCTCTCCTGCACATTCACAAGAAGCACTGAGGCGCGCTTGTGAAGTGGAAAGAGAAACTTCCCGATCAGATGAGAGGGCGAGAGATAGGAGGGGGCAGTCTGTCTCATGCACCTCTGCCAGATCGGCGGTCTGAAGACAAAAAGATCTGAGGAATGTTTTCGGTTCACTCCTATTCATAACCTGCTGGTCCGTCTCATCAGACGACGTCACCTGAGCGAGGTTATATAAGCCAAAATTTGGTGTGTTTGATACACACATGCTTTACAACCGGCAACACGAAAAGATGTTACCATAGCGTTTTCACACAGCATCAAGTGTAGCTTTTAAAAGGGAACATTGTTTATTTGCGGAATAAGGTAATAAGCTATATTTGAAATAAAACTAACCAGGAAGTAAGTGTTTCATACATTAAAGTACTGTGTATAACCAAGTGCCCTAACAAACATAGCAACAGTGTACAGTACAAACAAAGAGTGCGTGCGCTGGGAAATTGGAAGGTGAATAAGGACGAGACAAAATTCAAGACAACTCATTTACACGACAAAAGACGGTCAAAGGTGTGAATGCGCATCTCCGCTTTGCTCTTTGGTGTGTGTGTGTGTGTGTGTGTGTGTGTGTGTGTGTGTGTGTTCGTGTTTTAGGTTTCTAGGGGTGCATTCTTAAATTCAATCGGTCTGAATCTTTATAACCATTAGTGCGTCACGTTGTCTTGTAAATAGCTAATTAAACCTATGAACACAGCTGAAATAAGAAATAATAAACAGACACATAGTCTTTTTTATATTATCGGTATAGATAAATTACAAATGTTACCGTGTTTTTTAAGATTATTAAGGCTGTCTTAAAAAATATTGCAATAAGTAGGATTATACAGCAGTGCAACCATCTTTTTGGAAAGCGCATGTGGGGCGTTTATAGGGCGGGGCATCGCTAACTGCATCATCGGGGGTGATCACATTCCATGCACTGATTGTGCATGGACTTGTCATGGTTCTGCCATGGACCTGCCATGCTCCAGGCGACTGTTTGACGTGGCTCCCACTGTACATATATCCCCCCTCATATTATGGGTAACCCGAGATTGCTGGAAAATAAGAAGGATCGGCTGATGGCTTTATTAAGACAGAGAACATCTTTTGTGAATGTAGTCTGATGTGTTTTACAGAGACTTGGCTACATGATGAAATATCCAATTCCAGCTTTACAGTAAATGGCTTTAGCGCTGTTTGGGAGGACAGGAGGAGACAGCAAAAAGGTAAGAGGAAAGGAGGAGGGTAGACTGTTAATAATAACATGTGGTGCTATTGTAAAAGACCATGTTTGTAGCCCTAATATTAAACTTTTTGCTGTAAAGCTTCTGCTCTATTATAGTGAATCTCGAAAAATTAGAAGAGCATGAAAGAAATTCTTTAATTTAAAAAGAGGATATCTCATATATTTTACATTTATTACGGGTAAAGTAAAATATATTTCAAATATTGTTTGTTTTTAATTCTATGATTATGGTTTGCAGGTCATGAACAACAAAAAAATCCATCACCTCAAAATATTTGAATATTTACCTACTATTTTAACTACTATTGATAAAGTATAAACATAACATATCTTTCGGACTAGTTCAGTACACAAATAAGAAAATCTGCTGACTTGACAGCTGTTCAGAAGATGATCACTGATTTCCTCCACAGGGAGGGTATGCCACATAATCATCTAGCAAATACTGTATTGAAGCATATTCATGAAAAGTTTAACGGAAGGATGAAGGTGTGGTAAGAAAAGATGTACCACAATATTTGCATAGCAAATTTGTCAAGCAAAGCCAATTCGAGACCTTGAGAAAGATCTTTTACAAAGAGTGGAGTGAAGCTGGAGTTAAGTGTATTCACACATCGACATCTTCATGAAACTGTTGATGTATCGGTCTCACTGAATGCCTCAGGAAGTTATCCAGCAAGCTAAACATCTTCCCACAATTCTGGACACTGGGGGTGAAGTTAACGTCTTCATCATAAAAAAAAGTTGTGAAACTGTAATACAAATACATGAACCAGAGAATTCATGAGTAACATGAATTACAAAATACATAAAATATAGGAGATTCAATAGAGATTCAAGATCCAAAATCACAATATTAAACATTTATTTTATTTTAGTTTTACTCACTTTACTAGGAATGCCGTTGCAAAGGTCTAACCAAGCAGGCACCAGGGAACAAGCCATGCAAATTCACCATGCGATTTAAAATTACTTTCGCATTCTCCCACTTTCTTTGTAAAAATATTATCAAAATAAAAGTCCAGATATCTAAACTGAACTGGTAGAGGCAGAACACTGCCCATCTGGTAATTTCCCTGTTACAATACCACAACCATTTTTACTAACACCAGACTGGGAATAAAAGGAACACAAGGTCAGAAATAGGCCTGTTGTAAGTCTTTGTGACTCCTTGCAAAGTAACCTTTACTTCAACCTTTCTTACAAGTTTATCCTGACTTGGAATTGTCTTTATGATGACCCCCATTGGCCATTCATTTCTTCTGGCACCAGAGGGTGAGCGTTGACTATGGCTGTGACCTTAGGCATAAACGTAGTTAGTGTCTCATGCATGAGCTGCACACGTCCAGAGTAAGTAAGTAAGTAAGTAAGTAAAGTTTATTTATATAGCACATTTCCCTCAGCAAGCTGACCAAAGTGCTTAAGAAAATCAAGAGATAAAAACATAAAACAAACAAATAAGACAAAATAATAAAACAATAAGACAGTAAAACATAAATAAAATCCAATCAGAAAGCCTGGGAGTAAAGGTGTGTTTTCAACATCGTTTTAAAAATTGTAATAGATGGAGCAAGATGGATGTCCAATGGCAATTTATTCCAAAGACGGGGGGCGGCGACTGAAAAAGCCCTATCACCCTTTGTTTTTAATCGTGATCGAGGGACAACTAAAAAAGCCCTGTCAGAAGATCTTAAAGATCTGGAAGATGAAAAAAGAGTAAGTATATCTGTGAGATAAGAAGGGGCTTGACCATTAAGAGCTTTAAAAACAAACAACAACACTTGAAATTGAATTCTAAAATAGACAGGAAGCCAATGCAGAGAAGCTAAAATTGGTGTAACATGATCAGTTTTCTTTGCCCTGGTCAACAGCCTTGCAGCAGCATTTTGTACCAACTGTAAACATGCAATAGATGACTGAGAAAGACCCAAGTATAATGAGTTACAATAATCAAGACGAGAGGTGATAAAAGCATGAATGACCTTCTCCAGGTCTTGAAAAGACAAAAATGATTTCAGTGTCGAAATGATCCGTAACTGATAAAAACTATTCTTAACAACTGTATTTATTTGCTTGGTCAAGCAGAGTTCAGATGGCACCAAGATTCCTGACCTGGGTGGAGACTGAGGAGAAATGTTTACCAAGCTCATTGATAAGGTCACCTCTCAATTTTGGGGGTCCAAAAACGATAACTTCTGTTTTATCTTTATTAAGTCGAAGAAAACTATCAGATAACCATTTCTTGATATCCGCAAAGCAGGCCAATAAAGGTTTAATAGTACGCCAGCTTTCAATGGTAGATACAACTGTGTATCATCAGCATATAAATGAAATGAAAGGTTATGCCTCCTAATAATATCTCCCAAAGGCCGCATATATAGATTAAAAAGAAGTGGACCTAAAATGGATCCCTGTGGTACTCCACAGATAATAGGAGCAACAGATGAAGAGAATTTACCTAACTCAACAGAAAAGGACCTGTCCCTAAGATATGAACTGAACCATTTCAAAGCAGTACCCCTGATCCCAAACAAATGCTCTAACCGCCAAAGAAGAATATTATGATAGAAACCAGATTGAAGAGGTTCTGTTAATTTAGTTGCATTCAAAAATGAGGTCAATTGTAAATATACAACTTTTTCCAAAAGTTTTGATACAAATGAGAGCTTAGAGACAGGTCGATAATTATCGAGGCAACTTTCATCCAGCCCCTGTTTCTTAAACAAAGGTTGAACAACAGCATGCTTAAAACATTTCGGGACTACCCCAGCAGCTAGGGACGAATTTATCAATGATTGAATGGCAATACCAATTTCAGAAAAAGAGGCCCTAATAATCTCTGAAGGAATTACATCAAGTGAGGAGGCAGTTGTCTTCATCTTGTTGACCAAATCACAGAGTTCTTTCAAAGAGACATTTTGAAAACAAGAAAAAGAAGCCGGACTAGGCAGCAAAAACAATGACAGATTTGATAACTGCAAGGTAAAAGAGGAGTAAATAGCTAACACTTTCTCAGAAAAAAAACTTAAAAAAAATTTCGCAAAGTTCTGTTGAGGGTTCCACGTTAAACTGACAACTTGGATTAATTATTGAGTTAATTGTAGAAAACAAAATTCTAGGTCTATTAGAGTGTGTAGCAATCAGGTCTGAGAAATACTTTGACCCAGCTGATTTTGCTACATTCTGAAAGTTAATCAAACACTCTTTAAAAAAACTCATGAGACACAGTTAAAGAATCATGTTTTCATTTCCTCTCAGCCTTACAACAAGCCTGCCTAAGAGAGCAGGCATTGTTATCCAGCCAATAATAGGATTTCTGCCTGGGTAATTTCAACTTAATTGGTGCAATAGAATCTAAAATATTAGAGCAAGATGTATAAAATAAAGAAGTTAGTTCATCAGGGCCAATGGAAGACTCAACTGCCTTCAAAAAGGATTCTTCAACAGCATTAGCACGATAGATTTCACTAAACTGAGAAGGAATAGCTGCATTTATGCAACGAGAGTAATAGCCCACATGCTTTTTCACACTTACAGAGTTCACAACATGGACATTAAAAGCAATGGGAGTGTGATCAGAAAAGGAGGCATCATCTATGTTTATGTTTTCTACAGCAACACCAATGGACAAGATAAGGTCCAGAGTGTGACCATGGACATGTGTTGCTCCATTTATATGTTGCATAAGACCAAAAGATTCCAAAATGTTAAGAAATTCAGCAACCAAGGGTCGACCTGGGCAGCACACATGTACATTAAAATCACCCAATAATAACATTTGGTCATATGATGGCGTAATAAGAGTTAAAAATTCACAAAACTCTGGTAGAAAAACACTATCAAATTTAGGTGGCCTATAAATAAGCGCGCAGAACACCGCATACGAATCTGACTCTAGCACAATACATTGTAACTCAAACGATGAATAACTCCCAACAGAAACAGTCCGTATATTAAGAGATTGTTTAAAAACCATAGCAACCCCACCGCCCTTGCCAGAACACCGTGGTGTACTAATAAAAGAACAGTCCGGCGGACAGAGTTCCTCAAAAACTGACAACTCACCAGCACAGGCCCATGTCTTTGTCAGAAATAGGATGTCCAAGTTACGTCCAGTAAAAAAGTCATTTAGGATGAAAGTCTTATTGCACACGGACCTAGCATTAACTAGAGCCATGTTAAGATGAGATTGTGATGACAGGTTCCGATCCAGTCGAACAAAATCCAGTTTACGGAGATTTACACATTCCACTCCTCTCCGGCGAAGTCGTAACCGTGCAACGCGGAGGTAGATGAATCACGAAGAACTGGGTAGACTGGAAGATGAAAAGCATATCTATAATCCAAGGAGCGGCCCTCCAAATTTAATAAACCCAGGGAAAACTGGGTCGAGGATTGTATGGTGTGAGCAATTGCCCATCTAATTCTAACCCGAACACCACCACGACTGCCTCTCTTCCTGCGGCGTTTCCGTAGAGCAGGAACGCAACAAGGTAGCCGGTGAGTGTACTCTGGCGCAGATTGTTTAGACGAGGATTGAGAGCGGGAGTATAGAACAGGACAGCTTCCCAGGTAACCAGCTTCCATACAACTTTTGATGTTGAATAAGGCTTGGCGATCGTAGGTCAGCACTGAGTCTACATGATACCAGTGCAACACCACACAAAGTACAAACAGTACAGATACCAAACGAACAGGTACGACAGACTGGAACACATAAGACACATAAGAAAGACGGCATGCCGAGTACACAGGCGCCATCTTGACTGAGTTCTACTCAGAGTGTCCAAGAATGCTGTCTAAAATACACCTTACCGCTCCCAAACAAAACCTAACTAACAGTTCTTTATAAAGAAACAAGAATTTATTGAACTACCCTACGACATATGTAACTACACACACACAGATCTGGCCATTAAAAATGCACGTTTCGAGAAAAGGGAACCCGAGACTTGCCGCGGATGTGCGGTGTGCCACATCAAGATGCTGATCTGACATCATGAGTAGTGCACAGGTGTACCTTATACTGCCCACAATAAAAGGCCACCCTGGAATGTGCAGTTTTGTCTCACAGCAAAATGCCAAAGATGCCACAAGCATTGAGGGAGCGTACAATTGGCATGCTGACAGCAGGAATGTCAACCAGATCTGTTGCTCGTGCATTGAATGTTTATTTTTCCACCATAAGCCGTCTCCAAAGGCGTTTCAGAGAATATGGCAGTACATCCAACCGGCCTCACAACCGCAGACCACGTGTAACCACACCAACCCAGGACCTCCACATCCAGCTGGTTGTGATTGGTGTAAACATTAACACTATTTTCGGGGGGAAGGGAGAGTCCTAAGCTATAAAAGAAATTGAACAAAATAACTGTAGGCATTGTCAGTTCCTACAAATATTAGTAGCAACAGACATAAATAGCAACATACATAAATCAAATAAATAGAGTTACTGCATTACGTTTCAAGACATCCTTAATTTACATTTTTTTCCCAATTATATGTCCACAAATACTTTGACAACATACACTTATTAATTTATCCACATACGCTTATCAACAAGTATCAGAAATGTGCATTTCATATGAATGTTAATGAATGTCAAATATGAGACGCGCGCACATAAAAACAATATTATTAGAATATTGACTACCATAATAATTAGCACGAGTTAATGCTGCTACTGATTTTATTTCATTCTGGAAACTAAAACAAAAAACTAAAAAACTAAAGATGCTCTCAGGGCTTATGCCCTTACTGAGGATTTATAGTAGGAAGAGAGGAAGTAGAGTTTGTGCAATTTAACCCGAGAGCGCGCACTAAACTGATGCGTGTCTCTCTCCCTCACTCTCTCGCCGGTGTCTCAGACAGCCAGAGGCTTGGGCTTTGCCTGTGTCTTCTTCAGCGCGCTTTGTCTTTGGCCCTGACACCTTTTACTAGTGCGACCAAATGATCACATGGAGTGTCGCAGTATCACGACCCGGCTGAACAGTTTCCCGTTCCCTGAGACATTACAAAAACTACTGTATGTAAGAAACTTTTAAAGCACGAATTTGGGCATCTCATTTCATCATTGTAAAAATACTATGAAGCACATATACACACATTCATCCTAAAAGATCTATTGTAAAACAAAAGTAAATTCATGTTAGCTTCAGCATTGGAGACAATATTGTTTTAGGGTAACTAATTAAACACAATTTTTCGTCGTACTTGGTCTGGCTTTTAAATAAAGTCCTTCCATGCGCCATCTGGCGGATATTCAGTGAAGGACAACATATTTATTTAAATTCCCACATGTTGCCTACGGCAAGTCGCGGCACGCCGCACATTAAATTGCGGCATCTCATGGGAAAACACACGCAGTCTTAATAGCCACATCTGTACGTACAAACAGTTTGGAGGATGAAAATTAATGGAGTTCTTCTAGTATTGTTTACTAGACCTGAGGATGTCACAAGAGCAGAGCCTTGGGTTCAGTTGTACTGCTCAGTTTTAAAGCAAGCACCAATTTTCAGCAAGGCATAAAGCTTTGTTTTTTTTTATTATTTGAGTTACGTTTTATTCTCTTATATGTTGGTTTGCCTCCAGCGAAGCGAATCACGGTTGCTGATTGGTTGATGCGCTTTTGTTGAGATGACGTCTTTCAGGGAAGCCCTTCAGTAACGCATTGGTTGCCTGGTTACCATTGGTGGCGCTCTGGAACTTTTTCTGAGGGTCTCTTTATTGCAGTACAGTTCTGTTTTGTTGAGAGTTCTTAAAGAGCAGATGACCCGGTCATTTGGTGGTGCAGCGGCGAAGGAGTGGGCGAGCTTGCTTCCTTCAGACAACAACGACGAGGCTGTTCAGATCTTGGGTTTTTGACCCAGCAGAGTCACTCCGTCCCAATGTTGATTGGCTCAATCAGATGTGGTTGCGGGGCTAAGCCTCGCCTCACGGGGCTCCCCCTTTTGAGCATAAATTAACCTGATATCACATGGGCTATCACATGGGGCCCATCCCGTTGATGTTTTTTTTACTACCCTTATAAAGTATATTTGCATGAGCTCTGTACATGCTACCAATTTTCTGTGTTCTTTGTATAAAGCAAGCTTTCAATTGATATCAAACATCTTGCACACTTGTTCATTCCTACATATAATAAATGGGGTTTGCAAATGCTGATTAAATTTTTATAGGTTATACAAAGTAGCCAAACATACACATAGTCAAAAACCATACTAGGTAAATATATTTATATAAAATTTTGCCCTACTGGCACACTTTAAAGATTGTCTGAAATAATATTTATGCCATATGCCTCTTTGTTCGTTGAGCCACGAGGAGAAAACAAGGGACATCCTGTGTCCTTGGGGTTAATAAGTGTCAACCATGTGACTGGGTGGTTCCCCCTAATTCGGGGTGAAGCTAAAAGACTGTTTTCTTTGTTTATCGGATTGTTGATTTACACCATTGTGTCCAGGTTTAATTCTAGGCATCTGGTGTTAGTGCGGCTCCAGGCACAGCAGAGGTTCTGTACTAGGCTTGGTAAAGTTTCTTGCGCCTTCATTTCACAGACGCTGCTTTGTATTTGCAGATGAGATAAGGTTATCAGGATGGTACTATTTGGCTGCGAGAGGGGTTCTGGAATGTGATAGATTGATCGCTCACTTTGCTGTGGCCTGTTGGCATTCCTACAACAGCCCTCATACATAAACAAGTAAACAGTATTGCACATCACTTACTATTCACCTGCCCCCCACATGTACGCCTTGTGGACACTTCCCAGGGCCCGAAGGTGTCCATACCCACTCAAGTGTGGGTTCCTTTAAAGTCTAACTGCTGACAAGTCACACATTTGCTATACTATCAACCACAGACTGCTCTCTCTCACTGCACTCTCTGTGAAGTACCTTACTTGATGTTGAATCCTTTCATGATGATGCCGCACAAGAAGCATTTAAACGTGGCAATCAGCAGGTAAGATTATTGGATTTATTTGTTTTGGTACAGGACCAGAACAGTTGATGTGCCCACCTACTCTGAGCAAGCCTGTGTTGATGATAGGATTCAGTATTCAGTTTCGTGAGAGGGCTGCGACAGGTGAAGGCGTGTTTGGCCGTGATGCAGCCGAATTCCTCTGCATAGGATTCATGTTGTACATTTCTAATGATTAGCTGCTCAGCTTTTTCAAGCATTTCACAGGACACAGCCTCTCTTACAAACATGCTACCCAGTGCAGTCTCCGCTCTATACTGGGTGAGCAAAACAGTGGGCAATGTGCTGGAATTTAGCTACTGCTCTTATCAGAGCCTTCCATGTAGAGAAACGTTCCCATCGTTTTGAGCTCAAATATTGCTGTTATATGTCATACTGCTATATGCATAGATAGCGTTTTTAGTTTATGACGGATCTCTGCATTGTTTTTAGGATCAATGAGTTCAAACCTTTGCAGTTCAGGAGGTGGCCTTGGTAAGTAATTGAGCAATGGGGGTCCTGTAAACTGTATGGTGTCTTAAGGGTTTGAGCTAAAACAGAGTGTGATCCATGGTCAGCAGGGTTCTGTGCTGACGGCACATTATGCCACTGTAAAGGCATGGTAGACTGCCTAATGCGACTCTGTTATTCACCTACACATAGAAGCACCTTGACTGGTTGTGTGTGTAACCAAGAACTACCTTGCTGTCTGTATTGAAACAAATGGAATCAAGCGTGTTGTCAAGTTCTTCCATTATGACTTCTGCAATTTCAACAGCTAAGACTGCCACACACAATTTAAGCCTGGGAACTGTGAGTTTAGACTGAATATGGTTACTGAGGAGCGAGCCGCGATTTGCCCAAGATAAAACACAGTCTTGTTGTTCCATTAGTGCCGGTAACCTTGAGGTAAGTGATAGCAGATATGGCTTTGACCGAAGCATCAGAAAAAATGCACAGCTCCATGCTTTTAATCTTGAAAGAAGAGATAGACGAATATGCATGAGGCACATTAACGCTACTAAAATGTTGTAATGAGGTCTTCCATTCCTTCCATTTTTCTCGCATGTCCTCAGTGAGGGTGGAGTCCCAGTCAAAAGCCTGTGATGATAACTCTCTGAGTATCAATCGCCCTAACTGGTCAAAAAGGCCATTGATAATTGAAAGCATCCCCTGTTATGTATACATGATGTTTCATCTTACCCCAAGACTTTGTTATTCCAGTAAGTCATCTGTGAACAGATCAAGATCTTGGAGATCTTTGGCAGTTCTCCCACAGGAAATGCGTCTATCACTTCAGCCTTGTTGGAAGTTATTTTGTAGGGTCGGATATTTGAAACTGCAAACATCTCCTGAGTTCTCCTGAGGAGATCATCTGCTTCTTTTATTGTGGAGACTGCTTCAGGAGCGTAACATGTCTTTGCAGTTTTCTCGTATTACAATGCAATGGAACATCTGCTTGATATCTGCTGTAAATGCGACTGCGTCTTTCCTAAATCTTATTAGTCAAGTAGGCTTTTATTGTCTCTTCAACCATATACAGATCAGTCCAGAGTAAAATTAAACAACATTCCTTAAGGCCCAGTGTGCTACATAAGTTAACAACATAAATGAACAGAACTAACTAGCTACAGTAGGTACTTAGTCAGAATGGTTATTACAGCCGCGCTCACCGCCTCGGCAAAATGACAGTGGCCAAAAAAAATCAGTTGCATTTCATTCGTAAAGTCATTCGTAAAATGACCGCCAGGTGGCACAAAGTGACATTTTCACTCGACACAGTTTAAAAATATAATTAAGTCATTAAAAATGTTGTATCAAAGAAATACAAAAGTAATGGTAATTTCCACATAAGTACTTTATACAACAAACATGAAAAATCTGAACCAAAGCTATTGATAATAACTGTACAATACTAAGTTCAAGTTCAAGTTCACTAGCTGACAATTTTATTTGTACAAAAAATAAACTGTTATAAAGCATATCTCTATATCTGTTTATTGTTATTTAAGTTTTGGGTTATCTCGGGTACTTTAAACACATTGTTGGGTTGCTCATGTTGGGTCATATGAGATGTAGTGGGTCATTTACAAATGAACATCTGGTTGGGTTATTTTGACCTAACAACTGGTTTATTTGTTTTTCTCTCGTTTTTCCAAATGGCAGCCTGCAAAATGTTTAAAATATTACTGTTATTGTGTCACAAGTGTAGTTTTAAAAGTTGTTTAGGCAAGAATGCGTGGGTGTACAGCTTAAAACCCCCATTGGTTTAAAGATAGCGTCTATTTAGAAATTTAAATTTAATTTAAATGAGGTTTGGGCTCAGGATTTTTATTCGGCATCATGATTGTCCTCTTTAATTTCCTATGTAGTCTAATCAGCGCTTAACCACACGCATAAAGTTTTCCTGACTCTGACCATTTAAAAAATTTATTGATAAATTAGTTATATCTTTGATTTCGGCTGTAGTGATAAAGATAATCATGTCATCTCGTCGTCTCCGCAGCAGTGGACGCAAAAAAAAAATCCACTTTTCATATGAATTTCTTTGTCTAATTTTTTTATTTGTTTATATAAAAGCAGATATTTAGCTTCCTTTAAGTATATATTTTTTCACATCTGTAAGGTAAATATAAACGAGTTTCGGTTCATTTTTTGACACGCTTAAGTGCACCAAAAACAATACAGAACAGCGCACCCTGTTTGCTTTCAAGTTTTGTTTATTGTGAGTGCGCTTAAATAAAGGTAGAGTCTTATAAAGGCTATGTAGTCTAATTTTATTTTGTAATTTTATTATATAGCTTTTGCTCATTAATCTAGCAAACTTTTTCTGATGCACACCCAGAGTCAGTTTTCTAAACGTGGACTATAGTTATTTCTTCCTCCTCTTCAATTTTCTACCAGGATAGTAGGACTCTAATCTGCGCTCATCCGAACGCATAAAGTTTCCAGAGCGCAGAATAATTTCTTTGTACTAAATAATATTTGTGCAGTATAATCAGTATAATCAGGACCTCTTATTCCTATTTATCCTCGTTGTTTTTGATTGTGCTTTACAATGTCAGAGAATATTCAAATGCAAATAATTCAACCTCCCTAGGTGTGAATCAGCTGTTCTCACCTATACATTAAGAGAAACTGAAATGCACCCCTGCCCACTTTAAGACCCTCTTGGATCTGAGGCTCTTCTAAAGACCTGCAGAAAGGCATCTTTTTGAAATTTGTATAAATTTCATCTTCTGGATTCTAGATTTTAAAAATGACAGTCACCTTTTTTAATCCCTGGAATCAAAGCAATTGAGATTTTCCTTATGATAACATAAATTGCATGGTTTTTAAATCACTATACACAATAATTTTCTTTGGTATTTTTATAAAATATTTAAATTTTACGCTAGTGTTACACATGATATAATTTACAGGCTAAATTTAAACGCAAAAACACAAGCGGGGCTAAATGACATCGACATGCTGTGGCTAACGCAGTAGAACTTCCTGACGATGTTTTAATTTTATCGTCATTTATTTCAGAACACGAAATATAAGATGACACAAAACCCTACAAACATAGTTCTTCTAATTACATGATAAAATCTAAAGGCTCACTGTTTTAACGTTTACTTCGCTTTAATTCGATCCTAATAAGATTTAAATTCATTTGAATCCTACATTTGTACTGTAAAAACAAAATATAAATAGATCAACTCACCGCTGTAATCATACACTAGATTTAATTATATCTCATGGTATAGATGTCACTAATATAGAGATTTTAACTCAAAGTGATGATATCACAGACCATCACCTCCTGATATATACTCTACCCGTAGAACAGATTAGCTGTGTCTCTCCACGTTATCGATTTGTTAGAAATATGAATCCGACTACTAAAGACAGATTCACAAGTAATCTACCGGATCTGTCCCAAATTCTTATTAGACCCCTAAATGCAGACGATCTAGACGAAGTGACCAGCAGCATGGGTACTATTTTTACCAGTACATTAGACACTGTTGCTCCCATCAGATTAAAAAAAGTCAGAGATAAAACACTTGCTCCTTGGTACAATAGTCATACTCGCGCCCTAAAGAGAGCAACCCGTAACCTTGAGCGAAAATGGAGAAAAACTAAATTAGAAGTTTTTCGAATTGCGTTTAAAGACAGTATGTGCAGCTATAGACGGGCTCTAAAAACCGCTAGGACCGAGCATCTTAGCCAACTGATAGCAAGAAACCAAAACAATCCCAAGTTCTTATTTAGTACAGTAGCCTGCCTAACAAAACCTAAGATGCCTGCAGAGAGTACTCCACAACATTTTAGTAGTGAAGATTTTATGGACTTCTTTAATGAAAAAATCGATAGCATAAGGAAGAAAATAACAGAGGTTCAACCTCTAATAGCATCTCATGATCTAGTTCAGCCAAGAGCTTCACATTTAGATTTTCAGTGTTTTACAGGTATAGGACAGGAAGAGCTGTATAAACTTATCACCTCAGCTAAATCAACAACGTGCCTGTTAGACCCAATACCAACCAGATTTTTAAAAGAAGTAATGCTTACAGTTGGAGAGCCAATTGTAAACATTATTAATTCTTCATTATATCTAGGTCACGTCCTTAAACCTTTGAAGCTGGCAGTTATTAAGCCGCTTCTTAAAAAATCTAATTTGGACGCGAATGAAATAACAAATTATAGACCGATTTCAAACCTTCCGTTCATATCAAAAATATTAGAAAAAGTAGTATCAGCTCAAATATGCACATTCTTGCAGGAAAACAACATCCTAGAAGAATTTCAGTCAGGTTTCAGGCCACATCATAGTTCAGAAACTGCACTAGTTAAGATTGCAAACGACTTGTTTTTAGCTTCAGACCAAGGCTGCATCTCAATATTAGTCTTACTTGATCTAAGTGCTGCATTCGACACCATAGATCATAATATTCTCATAGACCGCCTACAAAATCATATAGGTATTCAGGGGCAGGCATTAAAATGGTTTAGATCATACCTGTCTGATCGATACCATTTTGTAGATCTAAATGGAGTACCGTCTGATGTCATGCCAGTGAAATATGGTGTCCCACAAGGGTCAGTTTTAGGACCTCTCCTGTTCTCAATTTACATGCTTCCCCTGGGAAACATCATTAGAAGGCATGGGATTAGTTTCCATTGTTATGCTGATGATACCCAATTATACATCTCAACAAAACCAGATGAAATACCCAAGTTGTCTAGATTAACAGAGTGTGTCCAGGACATAAAAGATTGGATGACCAATAACTTTCTTTTACTAAATTCAGATAAGACAGAGATATTGCTCATCGGCCCAAAAACCAGCACACAACAGCTTTCACAATTCAGCCTGCGTTTAGAAGGATGTACTGTTACTACTAGCTCAACAGTAAAAGATCTGGGCGTGATATTAGACAGCAACTTGTCTTTTGAAAATCATATTTCCAATATCACAAAAACAGCCTTTTTCCATCTTAGAAATATTGCCAAACTTAGGAGTATCCTATCCGTATCTGATGCAGAAAAGCTAGTTCATGCATTCATGACCTCCAGACTGGACTATTGTAATGCATTACTAGGTGGTTGTCCTGCATCCTCAATAAACAAGCTACAGTTAGTCCAAAATGCAGCCGCCAGGGTTCTCACTAGATCCAGAAAATATGATCATATAACACCTATATTATCATCCCTGCACTGGCTACCTGTTCAATTTAGAATTAATTACAAAATAGTACTACTTACATACAAGGCTTTAAATGGTTTAGCTCCCTCATACCTAACCAGTCTTTTGATACGCTATAATCCACCACGTCCCTTAAGATCACAAAACTCCGGACTTCTGGTAATTCCCAGAATTTTAAAATCTACAAAAGGGGGCAGGGCATTTTCATATTTGGCTCCAAAGCTTTGGAATAGCCTTCCAGACACTGTTCGGGGAGCAGACACGGTTTCCCAATTTAAAAGTAGGCTCAAGACGCATCTCTTTAATCTGGCATACGCGTAACTCAACCCATAACCTCATACTCCATTACACTTATCCTGAATGGCAACTACGCTAATTCTCTCCATCTTTTCTGTATTTTTCTACCCATCCTGAGACATCTGGAGATTGTGCCAGCTTCAGTAGACAAAGGCCAACCCTGCGAGGTTTCTAAAGCATCTTGAGAAGGACCTGCTCCAGCTAGATTCTGCTTTATGATGGCTGGAGCTACACATCCTGCTCCTGTGCTTCCAGTGATCTGACCCCATCTGCCCTCTGCACCTACTGCTGAACTGAATCTACACAACTTCTGATATATTGAACTTTCACCTGCACAACACACTTGATGTTATTTCTATCTGTTATCACCCAGATGAGGATGGGTTCCCTGTTGAGTCTGGTTCCTCTCAAGGTTTCTTCCTATTGCCATCTCAGGGAGTTTTTCCTTGCCACTGTCGCCGTCACCCTTGGCTTGCTCATCAGAGACATTTCATTCATCATTCATTCATTTAATTATTATCTAGACACATTTTTCTCACACATACACACTTCCAAATATTTTCTTTTCTTTTCTTTCTTAAAAAAAAAAAAAATCTTTCATTTTTTTTTCTTGTGAAGCTGCTTTGGGACAATGACCATTGTTAAAAGCGCTATATAAATAAAATTGAATTGAATTGAATTGAATTGTAATTTTAGTACTGTAATTATGAATTCGTTTAACTATGTTTCACTCGATTTTATCGACTACTACATGCGAGCTGCATAAAGAGGCACGGCTCAATAATACTTGAGAGAATGAACTGATGCCTGAGGCGTCAGTCTATAGTAATATAGTGCCACTCAATTGTAAAAGCTAGCAAATGCACAAAGCCAAATGCCACCGCCAAAAACCAACATTCCGATTGAGTACCTACTGAAACTAAGAAACCTAATTAGTTGGCTAGCGGAGACAAGACAAATTGACATGACAACATTAATTAAGAACATAAATTAACAAAAACTAGTGAACTTAGAGACATAATTAGCTGGCTAGCTGGGACAAGACAGATTGACATTTTAAGTTAACAGAGAACTCTACGTTCTTATACAAAAGAGACAACATAAAGTGCACGTGTAAATGTCCACACAAGAATCAGTGTACATTTACATTTACATTTAGGCATGTGGTTTACAAAAAGTGCTTTAATGTTTACATCATTGGATACATACTTACACTGGGTTAACTAGGTTAATAACTAAGTACTATTAGTCCAACACAACTGGGAAGAGGGTTTTTTTGTGTGTGTAGGGGCGTAGTCCAAGTACTGGAGAAACAGATGCGTCTTGAGTCGTCGTTTAAAGATAGTCAAAGTCTCTGCTGTATGGACATCTAGAGGAAGTTTATTCCACTACCTAGGTGCCAGAACAGAAAAGAGCCTGGATGAATGCTGCCCTCGATCCCTGAGAGGCGAGCAGTGCTGAAGGATCGGAGGGAACGTGGTGCAGTGCGTGGTGTAATTAGCGCAGAGCGGTAAGTGGGCTCTGGGCCATTTTTAGCTTTGTAGGCAAGCATCAGTGTTTTGAATTTGATGCAGGCAGCTACAGAAAGCCAGTGCAGGGAGCGGAGGAGTGGGGTGGTGTGGGAGAACTTGGGAAAGTTAAAAACGAGACGTGCTGCTGCATTCTGAATCAGTTGCAGAGGACGAATCATGGACAGAGGCAGGCCTGCTAGGAGTGAGTTGCAGTAGTCCAGTCTTGAACTAACAAGGGACTGAACAAGCACCTGAGTAGCCTGTGAAGAAAAGAAATTGTAGAATTCTTCTGATATTGTAAAGAAGAAATCTACAAGAGTGAGTAAAATTAGCGGTGTGTGGGGAAAATGACAGATGATAGTCCACGGTTACCCCAAGATTGCGAGCGGTGGTTGAAGGAGTGATTAAGTCTTGACATGGGGATGAGTCACAAGGGATAAACAACAGTTCAGTTTTACTGAGATTGAGCTTCAGCTAATGAGCAGCCTTCTAGGATGAGATGTCTGCCAGACATGCTGAGATCCGGGTGAAAACCTGAGTGTCAGAGGGAGGAAAGGAGAGAGTAAGTTAGGTGTCATCTGCATAACAATAGTATGAAAATCCATGCAATGATATGACCTTACCAAGAGACCGGGTATAGAGGGAGAGCAGAAGAGGACCAAGTTCTGAGCCCTGCGGGACACCTAGTAGAGAGTCTACGTGGGGCAGATGTAGATCCCCTCCACGTTACCTCATATGACCTATCTTCTATGTAAGAAGCAAACCATTGCCACGCTGTTCCACAAATTCCGAAGCTTGTAAGAATAGATAATAGAATCTTGTGGTTCACTATGTCAAATGCAGCTGACAGGTCCAGGAGGATAAGGACAGATGACAGTTTAGCAGATCTAGCAGCATGGAGCTTCTCAGTGACTGACAGAAGGGCAGTCTCTGTGAAATGTGCCACTTTAAATTTAGATTGGTTGGGATCATTTAGAGTTGTTCTGTGAGAGATAAAGAGACATTTGGTTATAAACAGTTCTTTCAAGAATTTTGGAAATAAAAGAGAGAAGTGATACCGCGCAAGAGTTGTTAACTTCTGATGGGTCCAGGCAGGGTTTCTTGAGGATGGGAATAACCCTTGCCTTCTTAAAAGCAGCAGGAACATGACCAGATGATATGGAATGGTTGATGATGGTTGTGGTGAAGGGAAGGAGGTCTCATAAGATGGCCTGGAGCATTGTGGAAGGGATTGGGTCTAATGAACAAGTGGTGGGGTTAGATGACGAGATGATCTGCTGAATCTCATTAGATGACAGGTTGGAGAATTCTGCTAAGGGAGGGAAGGGAAGATCCTGAGGTTCTGCCGTAGGAGTTTGTTTGGGAGCGCAGGACTGGCGGATTGCTGCAATCTTCCTATCGTAAAATGTGGCAAAATCGTCAGCAGTCAGAGAGGAAGGGGCGGGAGGAGCCGGTGGGTTGAGTAGTGAGGAGAAGATGTGGAGTTTGCCAGGATCATGTGCAGAGGCCTCCAGCTTTTCTCTGAAGAAGGTAGTTTTGGCAGAAGTCACGTCACATGAGAATTTGGAAAGAAGAGTCTGGTAAAAGATGAGATCTGCATGAAGTTGCAATTTCTTCCATCTTCTCTCTGCAGTTCTTAATTCTCTCCTGTTATTGCGCGAATTCCCTGCCTAGTGCAGTGGTTCTCAAACATTTTCTGTCATTCCCCACTTGAGAGGGTGGGCGAATTTTCAAGCCCCACTTGTCAACAAAATGATAACGAAAACGGCCAAGTGTACTATTTATTGAAATATCAATTTCTAAACCGATAAGATCAAATAACACCAAGTTCAAAACTAAAATACACGTGCAATTGTTATAACAGGCTTACTTCGTCACTTATCTAGAGCTTTCTTTCAAAAAAAGATGTTGTCGATAAGTGTCTTCCTACTTTGTCTCATGCTGTCTGCTGCCAGCGGTTTAAGACACAAAACACACAGAGGTCTCTCCTCTGCCCTCACCATCCCCACCATGAATTCAAGCGCAACATAGGCTTCATCATGTTTTCCTTTCGGCTGGATCTTTGGTTGATTGGGCTGATAGTGCTGAATCACCTGCTTATTTGTGGTCCATGTAACAAATGTATCCATTGATGTTATTATGCTCACTACATATAGTACGCTACTGTGTTATTGTCTAAAATGCCCCCGACCTAGGCCACGGATTGCCCACCTAAATTCATAGGTTTATGGTTTACAAATTACAAATTATAACAAATGAATTTAATTATAAAGTAAGCAATATAAAAAAAAGGTTGTATAGGGGGCAAAATATATAAATTATATATTTTTTCATATACCACATGTATATTTTTATATTGCTTATTTTATAATAAAAATAATTTCCTGTAATTTTTCACCACAAACAATATTTAGTGTAATTTGTGATAAATAATTTGTTATTTGTACATTGACAAACCCCTGCAAAATAAATGTGCCATAAAATAATCATTTTGGGGGATTTGTATTAATCGTCTCGAAGTGTGTCACGTGCCTAGGGTTAATTATAATAGTAATAATATATTTGATTATAATAAACCTTTGAATGTATGTCCTAATATAATATTTGATAGAGATTATGTAGGAGGGCAATCCGTGCCAGGGGGGCACTCTAGCGCATAACACCTGTTTGTGACGGCGGTAAAGTTAGTTTGATATTCGCATCTCCGAATTCAATAGCTGCGTAAATAAACCCGCAAAAAAGATACCCACATATATTTCCTCTCTACATTGTCTTTAAGCTACATCCGCCTTAAATTATACATGTTTAAAAGCATAAACACCATTATTCTCTACGGCGCAACGAGTGATTTAGGGATCATCGCAAAATGCCGCACACCAACAAAAAGCGTAGAACGATATTGATCTTCCCTTCTGTTCAGCGCCTGAAGGATTAAAAAGCAACTTTGTTGCCGCACTAGAAACTAGAAATGCCAGACTAGTACTGCCTGATAAAATATTAATGTTTAACAAAAACACAGAAACATCAGCATACACATTGAAATAAATGAAATGACATATATAATACCGAATGTTTCCTTATATATCGTTCCTCTGCAATCAACATGCCGACGTTAAACCGTTATTGTTGCACTATGGTTCCACTTTTTCTCTGATGTTATTTTAATTTACTTGTATTAATAATCCATTTCTTTGTGTGTCATTATTTAGTTTCGAGTGTCCGATAAAGAAAATAAAGATAAAAAAAATCAATAAAGAAAAGCATGAATTAGAATAGGTACTTTCCTATTATTTTCCACTAATTCCCTCCCGTTCATTGCGCCCCACCTGTCATATCTCTATTCCCCACTAGTGGGGCGCGCCCCACACTTTGAGAACCACTGGCCTAGTGTGTGGGAGGGCAGCTGTTTAGAGTTAAAAAGAAGGAGTTATGGAGAGGAAGAAGGAAAGAGGATTGGAGTTTGTCAGATGGAAGGTTGAAATCTCCTAGAACAGTGAGAGGAGTCTTAGTAGAAAGAAAAATACTAAGAAGCATGTCCATTTCATCTAGAAAGTTTCCTAAAGAGCCAGGAGGATGGTAAATAACCAAGATGTGGAGGTTAAGTAGAGATGTTACCTTAACTGCATGAAATTCAAATGATGAAAAACTGAGATGAGACATGGGGATAGGCGAGAAGGACCATCTCTTGGACAACAGGAGACCCGTACCACTACATCTGCCAGTTTCTCATGAAGAGTGAGAGAATACATAGGCAGAGGATAGGGCAGCCAGTGTAGCTAAGTTCTGAGGAGATATCCAGGTCTCAGTTAGTGCCAGAAAGTCAAAAGAGTAATAGTTAGCTAGGGCAGAGATAAAATCTGCTTTCTTTACAGCAGATTGGCAGTTCCAGAGCACACCTACCACCAGTGCAAGGCAATAAGACAGTACTGAAGGGTAGATGAGGTTTCTGGGAGCTCTGTCTCTGCTGTGTGAGTAAAAGTGTCCTGGTCTGTGAGAACTGACAGAGATAGGTTGAAGACACATGCTAGACTGAGGTAATTGTCTCTATTGCTAACTTGTAATTTCTTGGTAAACAAAAGTTTGAGTCAATTCTCTGTCCACTTGCTATCTAGATTCTTGACTAACTTTGTTGCAGGATATGCTTATTATTAGACACCTTCAATCTATGTAGCTAAGCCCTGTCTACAATTCACACCTTAAGGAAGCCTGAAACTACTCTTGATTTCTTCCTCCCCGCCATGCTCCGCAGAGGGAGGAGAAGACTTGGAGACCCATAGAGCTGGGCCTGGGTACAGGGCAATTGGGTGTCTATCACATTGAGAACATTTGACTCTTGAATCACAGCGGCTTTATTTGTGGTGCAACATTTAAAAAAGATATTGTGCTTTTTAAGTATTCCTTTTAGCTCTACAATGGGCATTTCTTTGAAACCTCTGCACTTCCGCAAGGGGTGTAGCTTATGATAAACAGGGCACTGATGGTTAGGGTCCTCAGCAGGAGAAACGATTTGGAGGGCAGGGGATAAATGTTTGTTTTGTGCAGAGAGACTGTTCTGTGACCACTGCCTTTACTTTTTATAACCCTGTCCTTCCTATTTGCAGCGTTGTAAAAGGAATGGAGATTAAAGGTTAAACAAAAGCATTACGTGCTTTTGTTCGCCTGGCGCACAAACACTGAGAAGAACTCAAAAACTTAAAAACCTCTGGTGTATTAAGATAGGAGAGCCAGGCAGGTATCCTTCTCATTTGGCAGACTCAACTTCAGCCAGCAAATCAGACAACTTTAGTTAAGCTTTGTGAACAGGGCGCACTCTGTGGTCTCCGGTGACCCGTACATCTTCTCCAACCTCTCCCAAATGAGATATAATATAGATATTTTGCTAGGTTGGATATAAGGCTCTGTCACTGGTGTGGTCTGGAGCCCTGGAAACATAAGGGTTATGACCATTGACCTGGCGTGTGTAAGCAGATAAACTCTCAGGAGTAGATAAATGCCTTACTCAACTTTACCACAATAAATTCTAGACACCGGGGATGAAGTTAACATCTTTATTATGAGAAAAGGTGTGAAACTGTAATACAAATACATGAACCAATTCGTACAAAGAAACATGAATTACAAAATAATGCAATCACGGCGGGGCGAATCCAGTGTCTTCTGGTGCCAGTCCCAAGTCTGGATAAATGCAGACGGTTGTGTCAGAAAGGGCATCCGACGTAAAAACACTTGCCAAATCAATGATGCAAATTACAAATATCATATCCATACTAGATCGGTCGCGGCCCGGGTTAACAACGATGGCCACTGGTGCTGTTGACCCACAGGGTGCTGGTGGAAATGATTAACTATGACAGAGGAGGCAAGAGAGTTGATTGATATGATGCAGAGAAGATGGGTGGATACACTGTGCGTCCAGGAGACCAGGTGGAAAGGTCGTAAGGCTAGAAGCTTAGGATCAGGGTTCAAATTGTTTTACCATGGTGTAAGGTGAAAAGAGTATCAGACAGGTTGATGAGTATGAAGCTGGATATTGAAGGAGTGATGTTAAATGTTGTTAGTGGCTATGCCCTGCAGATAGGATGTGAGTTAGAAGAGAAGGAGACATTCTGATGTGAGTTAGATGAAGTGATGCAGAGCATCCCCAGAGGTGAGAGAGTGGTGATTGGTGCAGACTTCAATGGACATGTTGGGGAAGGGAACAGAGGTGATGAAAATGTGATTGGCAGGTTTGGTCTTTAGGACAGGAATGTAGTAGGACAGCTGGTGGTGGACTTTGCAAAGAGAATGGAAATGGCAGTAGTACATAGTTTCTTCCAGAAAAAGCAGGAACATAGGGTGACACATAAGAGTGGAGGCAGAAGCACTCAGGTAGACTACATCTTGTGGCGACGTTGTAATCTGAAAGAGATTAGTGACTGCAAAGTGTTGGTAGGGGAGAGTGTAGCCAGACAACACAGAATGATGGTGTGTAAAATAACCCTGGTGGTGAGGAAGGTGAAGAGGACAAAGTGGTGGAAGCTGAGAAATGAAGATTGTTGTGTAGTTTTCAGGGAGGAGTTGAGACAGGCTATGGGTGGTCAGGGGGTGCTTTTAGTTGATTGCACAACTACAGTCAATGTGATCAGGGTTGACGGGTAGGAGGGTACTCCGTACTCTCCTCAGGACTTGTATGCTAGATTGGATAGTAAGGAGGGTGAGGTGGATCTGTACAGGTTGGCGAGGCAGAAAGATAGGGATGGGAAGGATGTGCAGCAGGTTAAAGTGATTAAAGATAAAGATGGAAATGTCCTGACAGATGCCAGGAGGGTAATGGAAGGATGGAAGGAATACTTTAAACAGTTGATGAATGAGGAAAACGAAAGAGAACAAAGAGTAGAAGAGGTGACTATTGTGGAGCAGGAAGTGGCAAATATTAGTAAAAGTGAGGTGAGGCGGGCGTTGAAGAGGATGAAAAGTGGAAAGGCTGTTGGTCCGGATGACATACCTGTGGAGGTATGGAAGTGCTTAGGAGAGGTGGCAGTAAAGTTTCTAACTGGTCTGTTTAACAAGATCTTGGAGAGTGAGAGGATTCCCGAAGAATGAAGGAGAAGTGTATTGGTGCCGATTTTAAGAACAAGGGAGATGTGCAGAGCTGTGGCAATTACAGAGGCATGAAGCTAATGAGCCATACAATGCAGCTGTGGAAAAGAAAAAGTAGAGGAAGCTAGGTTAAGGGCAAGGTGAGCATTTGTGAGCAGCAATATGGTTTCATGCCTAGAAAGAGTACATCAGATGCAGTATTTGCTTTGAGGATGCTGGCGTAGAAGTACAGAGCAGTTAAGAAAGAGTTGCATTGTGTCTTTGCAGATTTAGAGAAAGCGTATGACAGAGTGCCGAGAGAGGAGCTGTGGTGTTGTATGAGGAAGTCTGGAGTGGCAGAGAAGTATGTTATAGTGGTGCAGGACATGTATAAGAGCTGTAAGACAGTGGTGAGATGTGCTGTAGGTGTGACGGATGAGTTTAAGGTGGAGGTGGGTCTGCATCAAGGATCGTCTCTAAGGCCGTTTTTGTTTGCTCTGGTGATGGACAGGATGACAGATGAGGTTAGACATGAGTCTCCATGGACTATGATGATTGCAGATGACATTGTGCTTTGAAGCAAGAGCAGGGATCAGGTGGAAGAAAATTTGGAGAGGTTGGGGTATGCTCTGGAAAGTAAAGGAATAAAGGTTAGCCGCAGTAAGACAGAATACATGTGTGTAAATGAGAGGAACCCAAGAGGAACGGTGAGAATACAGGGAGCAGAGGTAAAGAAGGTGCAGGACTTTAAGTACTTAGGGTCAATGGTCCAGAGCAACGGAGAGTGTGGAAAGGAGGTTAAGAGGTGGGTACAGGCAGGTTGGAATGGGTGGAGAAAAGTTTCAGGTGTGTTGTGCAATAAAAGAGTATCAGCGAGAATAAAAGAAAAGGTGTACAGGACAGTGGTGAGACCAGCGATGCTCTACGGCTTAGAGACAGTGGCACTGAAGAAAAGACAGGAGGCAGAGTTGGAGGTAGCAGAGCTGAAGATGTTGAGGTTCTCCTTGGGAGTGACAAGGATGGATAGGATCAAGAATGAGTTCATCAGAGGGACAACCCATGTTAGATGTTTTGAAGATAAAGTCAGAGAGGCCAGATTGAGGTGGTTTGGACATGATGGTAAATCAAATTTAAATTTTATTTGTCACATACACAGTCATACACAGTACGAAATGTAGTGAAATGCTTATACGACTGCCATTGACCCTAAAAGAGAATTAAAGTTTACAAATAAGAAATAAATATGAATAAAAGAAATACGATAGAAAAATTAAATAAAAAAAAATAAATTAAACTAGGAAAAATAGAACTAAAAATAAAAATAGAAATATGCTAGGAAAAATAGAACTAAAAATAAAAATAGAAATATGATGTAAATAAAAATAGAAATATACTGTACAAATTGAAATATACTGTACTGGGTGTGCAAATATGCATAGAACAAAGTGTCTTTTGCAAAGGTTATTAAAGTGACTTTGTGCACTGGTCCAGGATGTAAACGTAAACATGTAGTGTAATTGTGAAGGTAGGTGTGCAAAGTTATTAAAGTGTCAATAACTTTGCACACCTACCTTATATATATCGGTAGAAGGATTCTGAGGTTTGAACTGCCAGGCAGGAGGTCTAGAGGAAGACCAAAGAGGAGATTTATGGGTGCAGTGAGAGAGGGCATAAAGTTAATTGGTGTAAGAGAAAAGGATGCAGAGGATGGGGTTAGATGGAGGCAGATGATTCACTGTGGTAACCCCTAAAAGGGAACAGCTGAAAGACAAAGAAGAAGAAGAAACATGAATTACAAAATACATAAAATCTAAAAGATTAAGCATTAGATACCTGGCTAATGAAAGGCTATGCACAGCTTTACTGAAAATCACTCTTAACTTCATATTAATTTTCTATCTGAGCAAACTGTAACTAAAATAACAATATAAAAAATTTATTCCATTTTTGTTTTACACACAAGCAATGCCTTTGCAAAGTGCTAACAAATCAGGCATCAGGGAACGAGCCATGCAAATTCACCATGCAATCTAAAACTACCACATTCTCCTACTTCCTGTGTAAAAATAGTGAAAAATAAATGTCCACATATCTAAACAGAACAGATTACTGGTAGAGCCAGAACAGTTGATAATGTCAAAGGTGTCCTACCTGGGCTAAGGGAACAAAGTACTGTACCATTGCTCTAAAGTCCTCTTTTCAGATAAAAGTAAATTTTCCATTTTATTTGGAACTATTTGCAATGGGACTGAACTGGGTTCAACCCAGTAATTTAAGGAACTTTATTAAATACAGAGGGATTAATCAGACAAGAGCAGAAGGAGCAGAGCAGTGAAACTGTGTGTTTAAGTCGGTGCATGACCGGATGAAAGAGGAGGCAAAGTGGTGACACATTTAAATTTTGGTTCCCTTTTAAAAGCTACACTCGATGCAGCATAAAAACGCCATAGGAACGTCTCTTTGTTTGCCAGTTGTGAAGCACGTGTGTGTCAAACACGGCAAAAACTTTGCTTATATAACCTCGGTCAGGTGACGCCAACCGATGAGGTGCGCCTGCAGGTTATAAATAGGACTAAACCGGGAAACATCCTCAGGTATTTTGTCTTCAGGATCAGCATGTGTGTGTGCAAGCATATTTCCAGCTAAATAGAAAGTTACAACTCACCATAGACATGGCAGAGTTTAACAGGAAATGTGTCCATCCGTGTGAGAGTAATCTTGCGGAGGGCGATCTCCATACTTATTGTGTTGAGTGTTTGGGGGAAAAGCACGCTGCCCTCGGGCTTGAGGGAGGATGTGAGTATTGCAATCTCCTCCCAATTAAAATCCTTCACGCTTGGCTCGCCTTCTTTAAAATGAAACTGCAAACCGGAGTGCATCCCTGGGGTTCGCGTAATGATCTGGCGGAGGCGTGAGAGATGGAATCCTCCCTTTTTCTCGCTCTCTCGCCGGATCATAAGCCGTTACTGCGTACTTCGGGTGTACTGACTACTGTCGGGTGGCCGGAGGGAGGATCCTCACTGGCGCTTTCTCCCCTTTTTTGCCGATCTCTATGACGAGTTGACCCGTTCATGGAAGATGCCATATCTCGTATCTCGTGTTGTACCATCGACATCGATTTATTTTAATGTCGTTGATGCAAATGCACGGGGTTACATGATGATGCCCCAGATAGAAGAGACGCTTGCGGGATATCTCATTCCTGGGATGGCATCCTCGCTGGAAAAGCCCACTTTTCCCTCCAAGCCGTGTAGACTGACATCTTCGCTGGTGGGGAAGGCTTTTCAGGCAGCAGGTCAAGCTGGTTTTGCTCTGCATACCATGGCTATTTTACAGGCATACCAGGCTAACTTGTTAAATGGCCTGAGCCATCATCTGAGCCCTGAGCGGGGTCATCGACGAAAAGGCATTTTTGGAGTTACGCCGAGCCACAGTTCTGTCTCTCTGGGCAACCAAGCAGACGACCCGTACTATTGGCCGCTCCATGGCTGCCATGGTGTCTACAGAGGGACATCTGTGGCTTAATCTTACGGGCATCAAGGATAGGGACCGTTAGGTTTCTTCCCCGCCGTGCTTAACAGTCGTGAGCGTTGGCCACCCGGTCCCGGCCAGGTCTGGCTTACCCAAGGCGTGAAACTCAGAAAGAGAGTATGGTGAGCTGCGCACCCCTTCTTAAAGACTAGGGTGAAGCTCGCTGCGCTTCACAATCCGCCAAGAGAAGATCGGATCTGAGGAGCATTATCTCAGAAAAGAGAAAATCCTCAGAACCATAAGGGTGTCCCTTGGGAAGAGGTGCATGGACAGCAGTCTCCAACAAAGTTTTATGTGTTCGGTTTCCTCCTGCCATGTTTTAGGACACCGAACACCTAACAGCCACCACCACCACCGCGTTCTTTTGACTATGTATGACATATTGAGTGTCATGTGGGATCCGACTGCAATGCAGGCACAGCTGTCTCCTGCGCGCATCAAATCCATTCTAAACACCATAAGGAAGTTTTTTACCACTCTCAGAGTGGTTTCAGTGGTGGTTAAGTGCCAGAGGATTTCATCCAAGGGCCAATCCGCAGAGGCAATGAGGGTTACGCACCGAGAGCTTCGTACCCTTTCTATGTGGTTCAGACCCTCGTCCTTGACTCTGGGTCCCAATCTAGGTCCGTGTTGTCATTGCAAGCTGCTAATGAAAGATGTTTTTCCTCACGGGCATGGGTGCGGTCTTAGATGGCTGTCCAGCCCAGGGGATCTGGAGAGGTCATCTTCTCGCGTGGCACATCAATTGACTGGAAATGATGACTCTATTTCTGGCCCTGAAATACTCCCTCCAGCAGTCAAGAGGCTAAAACCTTCTGCTTTAGGACAGGACAAATTCTTGTCCTTTAGGACCATTTACATTCCAGGACATAATAAAACATAGACTACTGCTGAAATGTTTCAGTGCTGAAGCTTCTACAAGAAAATTGACTTTGGGCTTATGCCCTAGTACACCCAGAACGTGCGTAGTTCTGCCTACTTCCAAACTTATGGGGTTTTGTAGAAAAAAAAACCCTTTGTTATGTGGCCGCAGCCGAAGGGCAGCTGCCACTAAACGAGTCGGGTGAGAGATGTTAGTGCACTAGCCTATGAGGCGCGTGGTACACTTCGCCACTAGTAATTAGGGCCCAATTTTTGTGTTAGCATCCCAGAATTATGTCTAAGACTCCTTGAGGGGACTGTGCGCACACTACAGAACCATGGGTGTCCAGACACTTGCAGTGCGGTGGAGTTGGTATTCTCGTTCACATAGCGTTTTTACTCAGCGTCGACTGTAGCTTTTGAAGGGTTACTTCTCAGGTTCCTTTGCTGTAACCCTGTGTAGACAGTTCTTAAGACAGGTCTTGACTTTTTCCCTTTTAAAGCTTGCTTGCCTGACCTCACCATCACTTGTAAACTTGTAATCATCTAGTGGTTGATATGAAAATCCACCATGATGGTGGTGTCATGTGTTTATGTGTCACTCTTTAGGACTTCCTGAAAATGTTTCTGCAATAGCCACAGAGCAATAACCACATTTCTCGTGCATTAATAGTCCTTTAAGGTAACATTTATGACCTGCTTTTCCAAATAATTCACCAGATAATGCCAGTCAGGTTAGCTGCCATCACGGCTACTACAACTACTTTTTGTTTGTTTTTTTGTTTTTTAAGTAACTAAGTTTATACCAGTAAATTTCAGTAATTGAGAACATTAGGTATGATAGGGATACTCTTATTTCCATTGGCCATGTTATCCAGCCAGCCGAGTTCTTTCTGGTTCACCACAAGGACAATACACTGGAAACTCGGAAGTTAAGGGAAAGTGGCATGTGTTTAAGGTGAATAGCAGCTGGTGCAACAACACAAAAGTCGTTCCTCTCACATGCTCCTCCACACCCAACTATTGACTATCAAATGTTATCCTGAAGTTTACATTGGTCAAAATCAGTAATGTTTATATTCCACCTCAAGCGGACACAGACACTGCCTTATGCAAGATGCATGAGGCACTCCCACTGCACCAAAGTAAAGCTGCACGGAGGGTGCGCATATAGTGGCTTTTTCGGATTTTAAGAGCATCAAACCTTAAACACGCATCCATGTTGGGGCAGCGCTGAACTTTTATCAGTACATCACCTGCCCCACTATGGGTGAAAGGACACTGAACTATTGTTACACAACAATTAAAGATGGGTACAAGGCACAATCTTGCATCCCGTTTGGGAAATCTGACCAAGCCACCATCTTTCTCATGCCAAAATATAAACAAAGACTAAAAAAGGAAGTACTGGCTCAGAGGGAGTGTACCCTGGACAGACCAGTTGTCAGCCACTCTACAGGACACAGTTAATGACGCAGACTGGGAAATGTTCTGGTGCAGTTCTGGTGACATTAATGTGTTTACGGAAGCGGTTGTAGGATTCATCATGAAACTAGTAGATGATACCATGCAAAAAATTATCATCAGAATGTTTTTCAATCAGAAGACATGGATGGATAAGACCATTTGCGATGCTCTGCACTGCTTCTTGCACTGCTGCAAGCGGCACTTGCATCAGGTGATATTGACTCATACAAGGTTGCATCATACATTGTTCGGAAACAGGTGAAGGAGGTAAAGCTGTGCTTTGTGAGGAAACTAAGCTCACGGCCCCAATAGAGTGACTCTAGGAGCCTGTGGCAGGGAATAAGGACAATAACTGCTAATGAAGCACAGACATCCGAATGTGTCCCTGGCAAACAAGCTAAACACCTACTACACTCGCATTGCGGCTGTCGCTAACTATGCTAATGCTAAAGCTAATGCTGTTCGCTGCCGAGAGAAAAAGAATGGCAACACCGGAAAGCCTGTGCAGACCAGCTAGCTTCCGTGTTTACAGAAATATTTAATCTCTTCTTCACCCAATTGGTAATCCCCACATGCTTTAATGAGTTCATCATTGTTCCTATCCCAAATAAACCAAATCCTGCTCCCCTAAAAAATTATCGCCCTGTAGCTCTGAGTTCAGTAGTGCTTTGAACGCCTGGTCAGAGACTTCATCCTCTTTTCACTACATGACAGCAGTAGAAGAGGAACTACCAGACCCCCATGAATGAGAGCCTAGTGGAGAGAGCTCAGATATCTTGGTGTTCACATCATGCAGGACCTGTCATGGCACCGCCGTGTTTGTCTGGCAATATTGACACCTGCCCACTCATATGTGTCAGCTATTTACACCTATATACTGTACACTCAGATTCCTCACACAAACTTGCTTTTTTGGCCTCGCTTTTGGGAGCATTATATCATCTGTTCAACATCATCTGTTTGGAGGTTGTGTGATGCGCCTTGGTGGCGATGGCACAGGTGCTTGGGCCTTTTCTTCATTGCTTGCAACTATTTTTTAGATTTTATTATTTCTTATAAAGCATTTTGCCTCCTTGCTTCTTTTTTCCTTTTCAAGGTCACAAACAGTCATGTAAAGATGTTACTCATGCGGTATTCTGGTTTTACCGCCACACCTCACGGTGGCGAGATTTGGGTTTGTGCTTCTACCGCTGAGCCTTTAGATTTTATCATGTGTAATTAGAAAAGCTATGCATGTACGTTTTTTGTCATCTTATATTTTGTGTTCTTTAAATTTGTAGTAGATTTATTAACTGAAATAAACGAAAATGAATTACCATAAAAATTCTAATTTTTCTAATAAAAATTTTCTAATAAAAAAAAAACAACATTTTAACAAATTACATTTTCACATCCCAGCACCCCGGTTGCACTGTATCAATGCCGGCAAAACCTCTTATAAAATACAAGTGAAACATTAAACAAATTTATTATCACAGTACTAAAATTACAGTATAAATTTAGAACTTAAATTTAATATAGTAATTTAATTCAATTCGATTCAAATCAATTTTATTTGTATTTTATTTTAGTTGTATATTTAAGCAATTGTTATTGCCGCAAAGCAGCTTTACACAATCAAAAGAATTATTTAAGTTTGTATGAAATGTAAATGTGTATAAATTAAAATGGTCAGTTTGTCCCTGGTGAGCAAGCCGAGGGTGACAGTGGCAAGGAAAAACTCCCTGAGATGGTAATAGAAAGAAACCTTGAGAGGAACCAGACTCAACAGGGAACCAATCCCCATTTGGGTGAAACAGAAAGCAGTAAATGATCTGCATTTATACAGTGTGTTAGGTGGCAGGCAGTTCAGCTATAATAGCTGATGTTAATTGATGTTAATATGAAGTCCAGGTAGTTATTGAAGACTCAGGTAGACTTGTAGGAAGTTCCAGTCCTGAATTATCGAACTGTCAAGTCCCCAGAGAAACAGTTGCCAACACCAGTCGAGGCCAGAACCATCTTCTAGGTAGAGAGAATCATCCCCAAACACCAGACGAATCCCAAAGAGACACACGGGGCATCCATGTGATGAGATCTCCAACCAGAAGCAGGGCACCAGGATGGGTCAGACAGGTCCAGAGGGCAGAGGGAGTCTGGATCACTGGCAGCTCAGGAACGACATGTGTAGATCGACAGAGAGAGAAAGAGTGAAAGGGAAAGACAGGGTGAGAGAGGAAAGAGAAAGAGGGGGAGAAAGAGAAGAGGAGGAGATGTGTAACACTCGCGTAGCCAGAAAACGTTGGCTGTGAGTATCAAAAAACGTGGGTCAGTCACAGGTGTTGTTAGATTAATAGGCAAGAACTATATAATAAACCTATATAAGCTACATAACCTTTATAAGACTTTACTTTTATTTAAGTGCACGCACAATGACGAGAAACCGTTATGACGTTGTAAAATAATGAAAGCAAACGGGGATACAGCGCTATTCTGTCTCCATTTCTCGGAACTTGAGCGCGTCAGAAAATAAACTGAAACTCCATGTATACTCGCCTCACAGACGGAAAAAAAATATACACTCACAGAAAGCAAAATGTCTGCTTTTATATAAAGTAATGGAAAACAAAAACAGCTTATGTAATTCGTTTGAAATGTGGATTACTACAACGCATTTACTCACAGCCGAAACGGAAATACATCAACTTATCAATGAATTATTAAAATGGCCAGTCAGTTTCCTTGCTGTTTTCCCCGAAGCATTCATAATCATTAGTCTAGTTCAGCCTGTGCGGTGTTTCTTATCCCCACCCCCGTTAAAACGGTGTATTCAGAGAAAGGCTCGCCCGTGAGAGGTTGTCCGTGCGTGGTCCACTACACAGCAAAAACATATTTGTATATTATGACTGAGATAAGGCGGCTCACATCGGCGTGCGTTTCGCACAGCGCCACAAAGACAGAGCTTATTTAAAACATATTAATTTGTGTTTGTTGTATTTCAGGGAAAGAGAAATCTATTATAAATCTCTCATATCGGCGAGTTCACGCGAACATTTTACATTTACCAAAATATTTATTCACAACCACATTTCGGCCATTCACACACATGCATTGTACTATGTTGTTTGTACACACTTTTACTTTTCCCCTTCTAATCTCCCCTTTAATCAAAATGCTTCAGATATGAGCCGACACGAGCAGCTTTATTTCATGTATAATATTTCTCTATCATAAAGAGAGACGACATACACTCACCTAAAGGGTTATTAGGAACACCTAGTGGAATTTAGGTGCGAATTTAGTATGGCAGTTGCTTTAATTCATTTAGGGGTGTGGTCCTAGTCAAGACAATCTCCTGAACTCCAAACTGAATGTCAGAATGGGAAAGAAAGGTGATTTAAGCAATTTTGAGCGTGGCATGGTTGTTGGTGCCAGACGGGCTGGACTGAGTATTTCATAATCTGCTCAGTTACTGGGATTTTCACGCACAACCATTTCTAGGGTTTACAAAGAATGGTGTGAAAAGGGAAAAACATCCAGTATGCAGCAGTCCTGTGAGCGAACATGCCTTGTTGATGCTAGAGGTCAGAGGAGAATGGGCCGACTGATTCCAGCTGATAGAAGAGCAACTTTGACTGAAACAACCACTCGTTACAACCGAGGTATTCAGCAAAGCATTTGTGAAGCCACAACACGCACAACCTTAGAGTGTATGGGCTACAACAGCAGAAGACCCCACTGGGTACCACTCATCTCCACTACGAATAGGAAAAAGAGGCTACAATTTGCACGAGCTCACCAAAATTGGACAGTTGAAGACTGGAAAAATGTTGCCTGGTCTGATGAGTCTCAATTTCTGTTGAGACATTCAAATGCTAGAGTCAGAATTTGGCGTAAACAGAATGAGAACATAGATCCATCATGCCTTGTTACCACTGTGCAGGCTGCTGGTGGTGGTGTAATGGATGTTTTCTTGGCACATTTTAGGCCTCTTAGTGCCAATTGGGCATCGTTTAAATGCCACGGGCTACCTGAGCATTGTTTCTGACCATGTCCATCCATTTATGACCTCCATGTACCCATCCTTTGATGGCTACTTCCAGCAGGATAATGCACCATGTCACAAAGCTCGAATCATTTCAAATTGGTTTCTTAAACATGACAATGAGTTCACTGTACTAAAATGGCCCCCACAGTCACCAAATCTCAACACAATAGACCATCTTTGGGATGTGGTGAAAGGGGAGCTTCGTGCTCTGGATGTGCATCCCACAAATCTCCATCAACTGCAAGATGGCAAAACGGTAACAATGTCAATTTTAGAATGTAGAATCCAGAAGATTTTAAATTTACACAAATTTAAGAAGAGGCCTGAAGCAAGATCCAAGATCCTCCACTCTGCTGAAACCATGCACAGTGGGGAGGAGTGCATTTTAGTTTCTCCGAGTGTAAAGGTGATAACAGCTGATTCACACCAGGGGAGGGTGTATTATTTGCATTTGAATGTGTCTGACATTGCTAAGCACACACAGTAACACTGCAAGAACAACAACCTGAAGTAAATAGAAATAAGAGGCCCTGATTATACAGGGCCTCTTATTTGCCCTTAATGTGGCCATTAAGACTGCGTATGTTTTCCCGAGAGATGCCACAATTTAGCGCGCGGCGTGCCGAGACTTGCCGTAAGCAACGTTCGGGAATTTAAATAAATGTGTTGTGCTTCACTGAATATCCACCAGATGGCGCATTGGAGGACTTTATCTAAAACCTGGACAAAGTACAACATAGAATTGTGTATAATTAGTTAGCCTAAAACAATATGGTTTCCAATGCTGAAGCAAACATGAATTTTATTTTGTTTTACAACAGATGTTTCATGATGAATGTGTGTATATGTGCTTCATATTATTTTCATAATGATGAAATGAGATGCCCAAATTCATGCTTTAAAATTCCTAATACGTTTCTTATATAGTTTTTGTAATGTCTTAACAGGGACAAAACAGTGTAAGACATAGCAATGCCACGGTTTAAATGGTCTTGAAAGTAATTAAATTTTTTAATCTGATAGTGTTAACTATGCGAATGTCCTGATTCGTGAATATGCCAACATATCTTATTTGAAACGTAAAAATGTGTCGACATCATCTGAAGACATGAATGAACAATATATATATTATCATATTAAGTAAATATTATTTTATGAACACGTAAAATACGTTCTTCTGGCTTTTTATAATAATCATCATATTTGCTGTTTGTGTCCAGCATTAAATAATTATTTTATCCATTATTTAACCACGGCTGGAAATAATAGCTGGAATGTGATGTAATTGTAAATTTATGACTGAAATAAAGCTGTTCGTCTTTTGTAAAGTACTTTCACTTTACAAAAGGCAGCGTTTTTACAACGCGACAGTGTATACAGCTCCAAACCTCCATCAGCTATTAAAGATAGCATCTATTTAGAAAAAAATGCACATAACACGGGCTAGCTCATGTTGGAAAGAAGTTATAAACGTTTTCTAAACGTGGGCTATTGTTTTTTTACTTATAATATTTTTTTAATTTAATTTAAATGAGGTTTGGGCTCAGGACTTCAATTCGGCATTGTGATTCTCCTCTTTAATTTCCTACATAGTTCAAATCAGCGCTCAGCCGCATGCATAAAAATTTCCAGAGTGCACCAGCAGAAGTAGACTAATGATTATGAATGCATCGGGAAAACAGCAAGCAGACTGACTCTGACCATTTAAAAAAAACGCATTAATTTTCTGACGCGCTCAAGTTCACCAAAAACAATACAGAACAGCGCACCTTATTTGCTTTTAAACATTTACAAAATCACAATGTTTTTTCGTTATTGTGAGTGCGCTTAAATAAAAGTTGAGTCTTATAAAGGTTATGTAGTCTTATATAGTTTTATTATATAGTTTTTGCACATTAATCTGAGTCCTTATCTGTTTAATTTTTGAGGACCATAGTTTTTTCAGCCTGTCACGGTGTGTGGCCAAATTAATATGGCTCCTCGCTCACTAGTTAGGCGTCCTCCCCTTTAGATATGCGAAGGAGCGGGGCCGCGGAATTAGGCACGGCTGGTAATAGTTAAAATATTAACAAGGGGAATGTTTGATGTCATGTGGGCATTATAAAATTTGTACTAAAAACTTCTAACTAAAAAATGGCAGCTGGCACGCCTAAAAATAGACGCAGGTAATCCTTTTTTTATAGTCTAAATAAAAATCCTCCTTTTTAGTGCCTCCTATTCCTATTAATCCTAAGTTGTTGTTTTTTAAGTGTCACTGTGTGTGCTTTACAATGCCAGACATTCAAATGAAAATTATTCACTCTCCGCAAGTGTGAATCAACTGTTCTCACCTATACATTCAGAGGAACTGTAATGCTCCTCTCCACACTTTAAAAACCTCTTGAATCTGAGGCTCTTCTGAAGCCTTTCGGTGATTAAAGCCTCTTTTTAAATTTATGTAAATTTAATCTTCTGGATTTTAGATTCTAAAGTGGACATTGTTATCGTTTTTGATCCTTGGAATGGAAAAAATTAATATATTTCTTATTATAGCATAAGTTGCACTATACACAATAATATTCTTTGGTATTTTTTTTTATTTATTAAAAACGGGTATGGGGCTATCTTGGTTTATTAATCCCCGTGCCTGGTTTAGGTTTAGTATTCAGTGCGCACCGTACATCTGTTATTTTACAACTATATCAGAACACTCAGAAAGACCTTTTATTTTGGGTTAAGTGACTTATGTGCCTAACATTTTCCTGTAAATAATATATTTTAGCAGTACTGTCTTGCATCTTTTAAAATAAATAAATTAAAAAACATCACAATCTCAATACTGCGAAAATGTCTCTTTTTACTGTCAAAGTGTTTATAAGCTTCCTGGGTCTCTGTGAGACTGGTGCTACTGGAAACTGAAATAATTGTCTTTATACATAGTTTTATATGTTGTTTGTCTTATTGTTCTTTCCTTTGTTTCTTTGTTTTACAAATATGACCCAATATATGTTTTTTACGTTTTTGTATTGTGTTATATTTTTATACTAGTAAGTAGTTTAAAAATTTAATCTCCACTTTAATGAGCCAGTGTATTACGATGTGGGATGTGGTGGGCTGCTGGATCCAGCCTCGCTGTCCCTGACCAGTTACAGTTATAGGCAGCATCTGTTCATTTGAAGCATTTCACAGCATTTACCTCTAAAGCTTTTTTTTTTTCGTGTAACTTTCAGCTCCACCTTTTCTTCTTCCTGCTTTTCATTTATGGAAATTATTATTAATTTGCTCTTTGTCAGCGGCGCACTTGCGCATCAATATGCGTATAAAAGATACGCAATATTATGGAGAGTGGCATGTTTAAAAAAGGACACTGGAATTCCACCCTTTGATCCCCAGCGCGAGAAAGAGCTGCGCGATGTGTATAAATCAATGTGTGTGTGTGTGTAATATTAAATTTTATTTAATATAGGTATATATTAACTCATGCTAGCTTTGACTATGCTAAATTTATGAATTACACTCAAAGTATCAAATAGCGCAGAAAGCGCAGTCAAAGCCCGGGAATTCCGCGTGCTGTCACGTTGTATTCAGAGAGTAGCATATATCTTTGTGGGTTTTTTTTTTATATCTCATGTCTGTAGTTTTATCCATAAATCTGCTTTTACCTGCGCACGCGTTTATCAGCCTTTAAATCAAAAAGCTGCACGCGCAACTCACTTTCACTTTGCACAAGACAGTGCTTATTGTTTAGTGTATATTTAAAGCGCATAAACACGATAAAACACTAATGTTTTAGGCTAACATATCATACATCTTTGTAGTCTTTTTGCACACACGTGCGGGTGTGTTACAATAATAAGAATAATAACAATAATAAATTCGGAGCACTACTACTACTATTAATAATAATTATACTGAATGGAGAAAGTGCAGTCAAAAAAGTATCATCATTGAAGGAGAAAAGAAAATGAAAAATAAATACATATCAGTTTGAGCTTAACATGTTTATGAGCTCTGTCCCTTGCTGTCAATGGGCGCCTAGGAGACACAACACATTTTCGGCTTCAGTAGACACACAATACTTAAGACTAAAACACGACTGCCCCCTACAGGTAATGAAGGGCATTTTCACAGCTTGCCGCGCGCAGGGATCCCTTTTCTAAAAACGTTATTAAAGACCAGATCTGTACTGCACAAATATTATTTAGTACAACAAAATTTCAGCCACGATATATATTATATATACTATAACCATATTATACCAAAGATAGTAGTGTATATTTAAGTTATTTAATGTTCTATTCTGTAGGTCTATTGTCCCAGTTTTTTTAATATTTAAATTTTGATGTCTTTAAATGCATTTTTTCATAATAACAATAAATCGATACAAACAGAAGCTATATAAGAGTTTATTCTTTGTACAAATAAAATCGTTAGCCAGTGAACTTAATTAGCTAGCCTAAATAATATATATTTGTTACAAGCCCTTGAGCTGTTGTTAGTGCTTGTTTGGCCAGTCAGTTTACTTGCTGTTTTCTCCAACACATTCATAACCATTTGTCTAATTCTGCCGATGCGGTGTTTCTTATCCCCACCCCCATTAAAACGGTGTATTCAGAGAATGGCTCGTCTGCGAGAGGTTGTGCGTGCACAGTCCACTACACAGCAAAAACATATTTGTATATTATGACTGAGATAAGATTTATTCACAACCACATTTCGGCCATTCACACACATGCATTGTGCTATGTTGTTTGTACATACTTTTACTTTTGGTAAAAGTATGTACAATGGTTATGAATGCTGCGGGTTCACATGAACATTTTACATTCACTAAAAGATTTATTCACAACCACATTTCAGCCATTCACACACATGCATTGTGCTATGTTGTTGATACACACTTTTACTTTTTATCTCCACTTTGATCAAAATGCTCCCGATATAAGCCGACACGAGCAGCTTTGTTTCAGTCAGAATATTTATCTCTCATAAAGAGAGGTGACATATACTTGCTGATTAAACACTGCATTTTTTTAAGTGAAAGCGTGCACGATGTGAGTAGCCTTAATTATTAATAATTAAATAACTATTCAATGCTTGACATAAACAGCTAAAATTAAGATGATTATTAGTCTTTAGATTATTATTATCATGTTCTTTTGCTGTTTGGGTTCAGCGTTAAATGATTATGTGAAACTGAAGCGCCTCGTGTAGATTCATGCCATGAGTCATTTTATCATACAAAGATTAATACTTTGTGCTCGGACCACTGACTTCAAAATTGACATTTTTACCGTTAAAAATAAAAATGTTTTTACAAGCCCTTTAGCTGTGTTTGTGCTGTTTTATTTAATAATAACAATAGACAGATAGAAACAGAGAGTCTGTCTAAACAAAATTAATTGCAGCTGTTTTGCAAATTGTCCCTTTGCACCACTTGGCAGTCATTTCACAAATTAATTTGAATTGAGATTGATTTATTTTGGCTGTTGCCATTTGGCCGCGACAGAGTGCGCGGCAGTCATAGACATTCCGCTTGAGCAACCACTGTAAGCATTTTACTAAATATTTTAATGTTTATGGCTTTGTATGTGACAAATCCAAATTTAAATTTTTATTATTTTTACCTTAATTTTTCTAGTAATACCTGTCTCTGTGATATAACAGATATGCATATTACCCTGTATTTAAACATTATGCCAGGCAAAATGTCCAGTGTTGCTGTATAGCTGATATAACTTAAGACACTTTAGGCCAGAGGTGTATAAAAATTTAACATTTTATTATTTATTTAGAAGTTAAATAAAATGAAAGCTTGGCTAAATTCCTGTGGCATCAGTGCAGCTTCTTTCACACACAGCACACGTAAGACACACACACACACACACACACACACACACACACACACACACAGATAAGAGACAACAACTGATATGTGTCTAATATAACCCACTAAACAATAGGTACTTGAAAAAAGACTTAGGACTTTTAAGTAATCATTTTAAACTCAAATATGGTCACATATACTGTATAATCATGCACAGTATGTTATGCAGTGAAATGCTTATACAACTTTATGTATAAAAATGTCATGACTAAAAAATTATATATATATAAAAAAAATGTCATGACTAAAAAAATGAAAGGTAGAAAAGAAAGATTCTTCTTTCTATTCTAGATGGATTTTTCTGCAATAGGAAAAATTACCCTAAGAAATGTAAATAAAAAAATACGATTTGGACTAAATGTGCAAATCTACGACTTACAATTCACAAGGTACAATAAAAATATTATTAAAATGTATTAAAATATGTATAAATTAAACAGGATGTGCAGAATGTGCAATATAATAAGCTATGCCATGTAGGTATGACAGCAGCAGTATGAGTGGAACATGAAGTATGAAATTAAGTTGTGTGTGTGTGTGTGTGTGTGTGTGTGTGTGTGTGTGTGTGTGTGTGTGTCTCTCTCTCTCTCTCTCTCTCTCTCTCTCTCTCTCTCTGTGTGTGTGTGTGTGTGTGTGTGTGTGTGTCACCAGCAGTGTTATTGTCCATGTCCATGTTTTAAAGTGCAAGTTCGCTTGAATTTAAAACAAGAGATGTGTAGTAATGTAATCAATAGTGAGTAATATAGTGTGCACCAACACAGGTGTAAAGAAAACCAAGGCAAGTCTTCTTAGTTTAGTTCTATGTGCTGTTCTGGTTGAGCGCCCATATACAGATGTGGCCATTAAGACTGCGCGTGTTTTCCCACGAGATGCCGCAAATTTAGCGCGTGGCATCCTGCGACTTGCCGTAAGCAACATTCGGAAATTTAATTAAATGTGTTGTGCTTCACTGAATATCCGCCAGATGGCGCATGGAAGGACTTTATCTAAAAGCCGGACCAAGTACTGTACAGCGAAGAATTGTATATAAGTACTTAGCCTAAAACAATATTGTTTCCAATGCTGAAGCAAACATGAATTTTATTTTGCTTTACAACAGATCTTTCATGATGAATGTGTGTATATGTGCTTTATATTATTTTCATAATGATGAAATGAGATGCCCAATTTTGTGCTTTAAAAGTTTCTTATATAGTTTTTGTAATGTCTTAACAGGGACAAAACAGTGAAAGACATGGCAATGCCTTGGTTTAAATGGTGTTAAAATTAATTTAATTTCCTGATAGTAGGCTATCTGATAGTGTAAACTGCAAATGTCCTGATTCGTAAATATATAAACATATCTTATTTAAAACGTAAAAATGTGTCGACATCATAAGAAGACATGAATGAACAATATATATATTATCATAGTATTTTGTATTATTATCATAATATTTGCTGTTTGTGTCCAGCATTTAATAATTATTTCATCCATTATTTAACCACGGCTGGAAATAATAGCTGGAATGTGATGTGATTGTGAATTCATGACTGAAATAAAGCTGTTTGTCTTTTGTAAAGTACTTTCACTTTACAAAAGGCAGCGTTCTTATCAAAAGGTTGATAAACGCGTGTTGTACAGTATATACAACGCGACAGCGCAGTTACTCACTTCTCACCTTTCATGTAGGTCTGCTTGGACTTATTAATTCGTTTTAAACCCCTCAAAACTGCGTGTGTATACAGCTCAAAACCTTCATTAGTTATTAAAGATAGCATCTACTTAGAAAAAATGCCCCAGTGATTTCGGAGCTTCAGGAAATCTCCCAGTGCTCTGCGCATAACACGGGGCCAACTTATGTCGGAAAGAATTTATAAATGGTTTCTAAACGTGGGCTATTGTTTTTTTACTTATAATATTTGTTAATTTAATTTAAATGAGGTTTGGGCTCAGGACTTCAATTCGGCATCGTGATTCTACTCTTTAATTTACTCCATAGTTTTAATCAGCGCTTAGCCGCATACATAAAGTTTTCCAGAGCGCACCGGCAGAAGTAGACTAATGATTATGAACGCGTCGGGAAAACAGCAAGCAGACTGACACTGACCATTTAAAAAAAAAAATTGCGTTCATTTTCTGACGCGTGGCAAAGGCCAAACAAAGAGCATATGAGGACTTGTATGCTAGGCTAGACAGTAAGGAGGGAGAGGGGGATCTGTACAGGTTGGCAAGGCAGAGAGATAGAGATGGGAAGAATGTGCAGCAGGTCAGAGTGATTAAAGATAGAGATGGAAATGTACTGACAGATGCCAGGAGGGTGATGGAAGGATGGAAGGAGTATTTTAAGGAGTTGATGAATGAGGAAAACGAAAGAGAACAAAGAGTAGAAGAGGTGACTGTTGTGGAACAGGAAGTAGCAAATATTGGTAGAAGTGAGGCGTTGAAGAGGATGAAGAGTGAAAAGGCTGTTGGTCCTGATGACATACCTGTGGAGGTATGGAAGTGCTTAGGAGAGGTGGCAGTAGAGTTTTTGACAAGTTTGTTTAACAAGATCTTGGAGAGTGAGAGGATTCCAGAGGAATGGAGGAGAAGTGTATTGGTGCCAATTTTTAAGAACAAGGGAGATGTGCAAAGCTGTGGCAATTATAGAGGTATAAAGCTAATGAGCCAGACAATGAAGCTGTGGGAAAGAGTAGTGGAAGCTAGGTTAAGGGCAGAGGTGAGCATTTGTGAGCAGCAATATGGTTTTATGCCTAGAAAGAGTACATCAGATGCAGTATTTGCTTTGAGGATGCTGGCGGAGAAGTACAGAGAGAGGTAACAGGGAGTTGCATTGTGTCTTTTTAGATTTAGAGAAAGCGTATGACAGGGTGCCAAGAGAGGAGCTGTGGTATTGTATGAAGAAGTCTGGAGTGGCAGAGAAGTATGTTAGAGTGGTGCAGGACATGTATGAGAGCTGTACTGTAAGACAGTGGTAAGATGTGCTGTAGGTTTGACAGAAGAGTTTAAGGTGGAGGTGGGTCTGCATCAAGGATCGGCTCTAAGCCCCTTTTTGTTTGCTCTGGTGATGGACAGGATGACCGATGAGGTAAGACAGGAGTCCCCATGGACTATGATGTTTGCAGATGACATTGTGCTCTGTAGCGAGAGCAGGGAACAGGTGGAGGAAAATTTGGAGAGGTGGAGGTATGCTCTGGAAAGCAGAGGAATGAAGGTTAGCCGCAGCAAGACGGAATACATGTGTGTAAATGAGAGGGACCCAGGAGGATCGGTGAGGCTACAGGGAGCAGAGGTAAAGAAGGTGCAGGATTTTAAGTACTTGGGGTCAACGGTCCAGAGCAACGGAGAGTGTGGAAAGGAGGTGAAGAGGCGGGTACAGGCAGGTTGAAATGGGTGGAGAAAGTGTCAGGTGTGTTGTGCGATAAAAGAGTATCAGCGAGAATGAAAGGAAAGGTGTACAGGACAGTGGTGAGACCAGCAATACTCTACAGCTTAGAGACAGTGGCGCTGAAGAAAAGACAGGAGGCAGAGTTGGAGGTAGCAGAGCTGAAGATGTTGAGGTTCTCTTTGGGAGTGACAAGGATGGATAGGATTAAGAATGAGTTCATCAGAGGGACAACCCACGTTAGATGTTTTGAAGATAAAGTCAGAAAGGCCAGATTGAGGTGGTTTGGGCATGTTCAGAGGAGAGATTGTATATATATCGGTAGAAGGATGCTGAGGTTGGAACTGCCAGGCAGGAGGTCTAGAGGAAGACCAAAGAGGAGATTTATGGATGCAGTGAGAGAGGACATGAAGTTAGTTGGTGTGAGAAAAGAGGATGCAGAGGATAGAGTTAGATGGAGACAGATGATTCGCTGTGGCGCCCCTGAAAGGGAACAGCCGAAAGACAAAGAAGTTCATTTTCTGACGCGCTCAAGTTCACCAAAAACAATACAGAACAGCGCACCTTATTTGCTTTTCAATAAAGTTTTTTTTGTTATTGTGAGTGCGCTTAAATAAAAGTTGAGTCTTATGAAATATTAACAAGGAGAATGATTGATGTCATGTGGGCATTATAAGATTTGTACTGAAAACTTCTAACTAAAAAGTGGCAGCTGGCGCGCCTAAAAGTAGACGCAGGTTATTTTTTTTTTTATAGTTTAAATAAAAATCCTCCTCTTTAGTGCCTCCTATTCCTATTAATCCTGGGTTGTTGTTCTTTTAGTGTCACTGCGCTTTACAATGCCAGACAACATTTAAATGCAAATTATTCACTCTCCCCAAGTGTGAATCAGCTGTTCTCACCTATACATTCAGAGGAACTTTAATGCATCTCTCCACACTTTAAAAACCTCTTGAATCTGAGGCTCTTCTAAAGACTTTCAGTGATTAAGGCCTCTTTTTAAATTTGTGTAAATTTTATCTTCTGGATTCTAGATTCTAAAGTTGTTATTATTACCATTTTTAATCCTTGGAATGGAAGAAATTGATATTTTCCTTATGATAGCATAAATTGCATTGTTTTTAATCAAAAAGGCCAATTTGTCTTTTCCTCATAAAGTGTTTAGGTGAAATTCCACCTATACAAATGTGACAAATATGCAAAGGAAAAAATTGGGAAGGGGCAAATACTTTTTCATGGCACTGCACATGTAGTCAGATTGTTCCACTGGGATCCGCGGTAACAAACACGCGCTCTTTGTCGGCGGCGCATTTGCGTACCCATTGCACATATTTTTTTTTAATATACATATATTTGCGTACTGACTGGGCTGCCCCACATTGGCCAGCGGCCCACCAGAAAAACTCCCGGTGCTCCAGATGGCCAGTCCGCCACTGCTCCTCTTTACTTTCCTACTGTATGTAGAATCAGCGCTTAACCGCACACATAAAGTTTTGTAAATTCGTTTAACTTGTATTTCATAAGGGTTTTGCCAGGTGGTACAGCGCAACGGGGGTCATTATTTACTATTAAAGAAAATTATGATGATCTGCCACGGCGTGCGCCTGTGATGGGTGTGCGCCCAAATCTACTATCGATACTCGCTCACTCCGTAGGCTCCCTGAATAGGCGGCAAAGGGACAGAGCCGCTTATTCGTTTCGGCTGGCGATAATTAACGTTAATATGATCTCGGGCTTGCATTATAGTTTAGACTATAGTTTAGTCCGAGGTCCGGGAAGTAAGTGATGTGGTGGAGAATAGGCGGTTCTACACTGAATTGCTCCCCGGGCGAGACTCTCCCCCCGCCACTTCTAACCCTCCTGCGCAATGTGTATAAATCAGTGTGTGTGTGAATAATATTAAATTTTATTTGATATAGGTATATATTAATTCATGCTAGGGTACTTTTACTATGCTAAATTTATGAATTACACTCAAAGTATCAAAACCAACAATGAAGTCTGATTTAATTGTTACTATTACACATTTTATATATACGTATTTATTTTTCTATTTATGTTTATGTTTTGCTGGCGAAATACATTTAGGCAAAGACGTCTGCTTAATTTGTATTAAAACCCCCAATTCTGTGAATTCCCCCAGCAGCGAAACTGGTTTGATGACTTCACACCTGTCGTAAAGGTGAGATGGGGGATTACAGTAACTGTGGGTGCGCTTTACCTCGGAGCGTGCTGTCGCGTTGTATTCAATGAATAGACTAAAACAAAATCATGTTTGCCTTAGCATTGGAAACAATATTGTATTAGGTTAACTTTATTAAAGATTATACACTTTTGTATTCTTCGTTCACACAGGTGGGCATCTTTACATTTTTAGATATTGATCCTTTCTTGATGCAGCGAATTTTCTGAGCAAATTAATAATAATGTCCATGAATAAAAAGGAGGAAGAAGAAAAGGTTAGAGGTAAATGCTGTGAAATGCTTCAAATGAACAGATTCTGTCTATAACAGGTCAGGGACAGTAAGGCTGGATCCAGCAGCGCACCACATCCCACATCATAATACATTGGCTCATTAAAGTCGAGATAAATTTTGAAAACTACTTACTATATAAATATAACACAATACAAAAACTTAAAACAAAGTTTCACTGCACATATATCGGGTCATATTTGTCAAACAAAGGAAAGAATAATAAGTCAAAAACATATAAAACTACAATATTTTCAGTGTTCAGTAGCACCAGTCTCACAGAGACCCAGGAGGCTTAAAAACAGTTTCACAGCAAAATGAGACATTTTGTCAGTATTGTGATTTTTTTAATTTATTTATGTATTTCAAAAGATGCAAGACAATACTGCCAAAATGTATCATTTACATGCTGTTAGAAAATTTTTTTTTGCATTGTCTCTTATTGAGTCACAAGGGTGTTGAAAAGCTATTCATATCATTCAAAGTTATTCATATACATATCAGTGTAGTTAGTATGATTTTGAAAGTGCTATAACTCCACCTGGCACAGTTTAATCCCAGTGGAACAATCTGACTACATGTGCAGTGCCATAAAAAAAGTATTTGTACCTTCCTGATTTATTTTTTCTTTGCATATTTGTCACCCTTGTAGTGGAAGTCCAGGGCCACTTTTTGGTCCCAGTCCGCCCCTGGTAATAACGAATGGAGAGAGCGCAGTCAAAGCCCGGGGATTCTGCGTTCCCCGGGGGGCCAGTCGTGAATAGCTGACACTCTAGCTAGCCAATGAAATTGAAGCATTTTTGCGGCTTTCCACGTGGTGTGGCGTTGCTTAAATAATAGTATAAAATCGTCTAGACCCTGGTTCGAATCCCGCTCTAAATGAAAATGTAATAAATGTGAATCCTTTGTTTTACACTTTTTGCTTATGATAATCATTAAATTATAGCAACTGTGAGGTGAGTGCTAATGTGTTTCATACCTTAAGAAAAAAAAATTCTCAACTGCAAACATGTATTTAGTACTGAAGCATAACTTGATAATGTGTAATGGCTATATCGTGGCATTTTAGCGCATAACAACGGCATTTTGAGCACTGGCTGGGAATTCGAACCCGGGCCTTCTGCATGGCTGGCGGATCACCTACCAACGCGCGGGTTCGTTACAATAACAATAATAATAATAATAATAATAAATTCGGAGAACTACTACTACTAATAATAATTCTAAATAAAAAAAAAAGAATAAATACTTATCAGTTTATGAGCTCTGTCGCTTGCTGTCAATGGGCGCCTAAGTAACATAACATTTTTCAGCTTCAGTAGACACACAATACTTTAGAATGAAACACGGCTGCCCCTACAGGTAATGAAGGGCATTTTCACAGCTTGCCGCGTGCAGCTGCGGCAAGTCATGGGATCTCTTTTCCGAAAACGTGCGTTTTTAAAGGCCAGATCTGTAGCTAGCAAAAAAAAAAGATCCTCTACAGTCTCTCTTTATTTGCCTTCAGGGAACGGAAGCACTTTATTACTGAACTCCTTTACTATCTTCATAGCTTTAATCCAGCACTTCTTGCTTTAGATAGAGTGCAGGTCAGAGAGCTCCTGACCACCCTCGATGTTGATCTGCACTTGATGTTTCCCATCAAGATGCTCTCTATGGTGCAGTACTGGAAGTTCCTAAGCACCTTGAACCGCAGTCTAAAGTCTCTGAGGCGTCTAAGGTGGTAGAGATGCTGCCGGACCTCTTTACCAAGGTATTGGTAGTTTCTCTCCTTTTTTTGTTCTGAAGTCGACAGTCAAACCCTTTGTGTTGCTGATGTTTAGGAGGAGGATGTTCCTCTGATCCTCAATGGTCAGGGCAACAGGGTGATAAAGCAGGATGCTGTTTCTTTGTGACAGGAACGATAATGTACCCTTTGAAGCATGTGGAGATTACTGATTGGGATAAGGAGGGGTTGAATATTACTATGAACACAGGTACTGGCTAGTCTGTGCAGGCTCTGAGGACTCAACCTGGGATACCCTCTGGTCCCTCTGCTTTCCTGATGTTTCCCCTCATGTCATGATCTGTAACTCCTGTAGAGCTGTTTTGCCTCCTTTATTACTTTGCAAACATTGTATGATGCAATTAATGTGTTATACAAACATAAATTTATACATACACTTAAGCACACAAATGTGTACCCACATATATGATGCAGGCAGTGTCTGTGTCTACCTGAGGGTGAATATGTGTTTGTGTCTACCTGAGGGGAAAGATAAAAAAGGATGGTGATGATGGTCTGAAACTCCAGGTTGTGCAGAGGTGTGTAAGAGGTACAATGCTCACACTGTTACACCAGCTGTTGTTTACCATTAATCATATGCCGCCTCTCCTTGACTTCCCTGATTGAATAGTTGTATCCATACGGTGTACCAAGAAGAAGCTGGATGGCGTGGTCCAGCACCACTGGGTTCAGCCATGTCTTGGTGAAGCAGAGGAGATTGCAGTCCTGAATGTCCCTCTGGAACTTAACCATAGCCCTGAGGTCATCTATTTTATTTTTGGTGACTGGATATTGACTAGCAGGATGCTACTGTAGGGCAGAGGTTTCCAGTGTGCACAAGCTCTCAGCTTCTGCCTGACACCAACTCACTTCCCTCTGGGCTGCCCGATCTCACTCGCAATCATAGATCTTGTTTTAAATGTATTGAATAGTGAGTGCATTGTAGACCAGAAGGAATAAAAATATATGTCATACCTAAGCTATGGTGAGGAAAGTGAAAGTAGCTTAAAAAACTGGAAAACAGCAAGAGAAGTTGACCTTACAGGCCAATTCTGCTCAGCATCCAGTTATCCAGTCAAGCACAGATTCTAAAATTAACCAATTAGAACTATGGTCACAACAAAAAGTGTACTGTTGTTATATTCATAATGCATAATATTTAATTTTAGCCATTTGGTAAGGGCCATGCAGGAAGCAATTGCATTGGGTCCCATGGCTGGGAAGCCAAAGTCCTGTCAGTCCTTCGATTATATACATGGTGTATATAACGATAAAAGGGTAGGTTGATGATTCAGAATAATCAATGCATTAACTAGACTAGGGCAGCAACAGCAAGTGCTGCATAATTATGTTTTTTAACAAATTTTAATTTAAACTTAATTCTGTTTGAATTTCTTTATGGGTGTAAGGGACTGCCCCTAGAGAGCACTGTGGTTGTCATTATTTTGTTTGTAGTTTTATTGGAAGACCCAGTTTCCCAGAAGGCACCTCGGTCAGGTGAGGAAGGAGCCAATTAGAGACGTTATAAAAAGCTGTTAGTTCTGGGAAACTGGCTCGAGCATTAATACTGTCTAGTGGGCATTTTGTTTTGTTTCTATTTAGATTTATGTTGAGCTGGCTCTGAAGGCTTGTTTTTTGTGTTGAATGTACTTAAGTATATTTTTGGGTTTACCTGTGTTTATGTGAGTATTGTGGAGTGTGATTAGTGTCTTATTGTTTCCAGTTACTCCTGTTTGTTCCTCCCTCGTGTCTCTAGTGTTTTTCCCTGTTGTTAGTCAAAGCTCTAAGCCTGTGTATGTTCTACGAGTGGGTGTTGTTCATAGGGGTGTGTGTGTTGTGAGAGTGTGTGTATCGCTCATAGGAGAGTGTGTGTATCGCTCATAGGAGAGTGTGTGTATCGCTCATAGGAGCATGTGTGTATCGCTTATAGGAGCAAGTGAGCAGACTTTGTGGGCAGTCGACTCACTATCCAACGTGGAGCGAGATTATGTGTAGCACCCCGAAGGAAGACTGGAGGAGGTGAGCAACCAATGCAAGGAAGGCTCCCGGCTTGCGAAATGCTGCATACCCTCGAGGACACAGCACGACGGAGTTTGGAGTGACATGGCTCCCTGCATTGACTGCGAGGTACGAACTAGGGGATACAGGTGCAGCGGTAAGCAGGGTGAAGAGGATCCCCAGATTGGGTCCCCATGAACAGCAGAGGGGGATGAACATCAGCGGCAGCGATTAAAACTTCAATGGAAGCAACAAGGAGATGAACTTGTGCCATGCTCTAAAGAACTGGAGGCAAATGCAGACCATGATAAAAAAAGGTGCAGCCCTGCTCGAGAAGGAAGCAGGTAAGCCAAACTCTATCACCAGTCTCCTGTTGGCCTTCGTGTAGGCCCTGACTCTCTTGTTGACCTTGGTTGGCCGTACGCGCATCATTTGTAGGAAATAAGAAAAGCAGTGGACAGGCGACAGCCAGTTAACAAGGTGGCTTTTGTCATGCTTTCTCTTGGCTCAGAGAAAGACACCTGCCAGAAAAAAAAAAACACATTGCACTACAGTCCCCCACCTCGTAAAGAACTGGCCCCATAATCTAGCGACAAGCCCATGCCAACAAAACTAGAAATCAACTGATATTTGCGACAGCAGGTCAAACCAAGTGGTTTCAATTAAAAAGTTTCTCTTCTCACGTTGCTTGACACAGAAAGTGCCATCATGCTAGCTTGTCTGCGGTGGTTAAAATGCATGGTCATGCGAGCTGCTTTCAGTCACTTGTGTGCATGGCGTTTGGTGGGAGGTTCCAGCAGCTGGTACTTCCTGGTGCAAAATGGTTTGATTTACCACCATACACAGATAAGAGGCAAGCAATGCCACCATGCTGGTGGAGCCACATGCCAAGGTGGACACCATAATGCTCCTAGCACACTCAACTCCCCTCGGAAGCCACCTAGGGATGAACAACACGATAGACACTATCAACAATCACTTCCACATATGGATCTCACATCTAAGGCCAAGGAAAAAAGAAAGTGGCCCCAGCCATGTTTCAGCAGCTTATGGACATTGGTATGTGTTGTCACTATCCGTATTCTGTAAACTACAGGAAGGTTCTTAAAGAACTCAAGAAAACCTAGACTCACAGCGAACCCAAAAAAGTGTCACTTGGGGCTGACAAGGCTGTCTGATCCTACCCACAACTGACAATAAAGAGACAAATATGTGCTTTTTGTACTTATTTACTATTGCTTGAAGCTTGGGTACTGTGACAGCAGGCTGAAAGCCAATGCATTGAACACAACAGAGTATTCACAGAGCTTTTAGCACATTGGACAGTTCCTCTGTGTGAAGTGGAGGGGCGGAGAACTCACCAGGCCTGGACGCTGATTATGGCTCACCATCTCACTGGTATGCATGGCCCATAAAAGGCCTATGAAAGCCCAGTCTGATGACTAGGTTCTTTTAGTACACGTTTACATTTGTCTCCTGTGACTTGGCCTCAAAAATAGTAGCTTGCAGCACACCCTTGATCATGATCCACCACTTCAGCGTCTGACCTCCCCTGCTTGGTTCACCACGGCATGAACACGAAGACTCAACCTGCTTTAAACTACGCCAGCTGAACCTGCACCCCTCCACGGGAGATCCCTTGGAGCCACTGAGAATTAACGTAGGTATAGTGTCTGACCATTCATTACATTGAGAAGACACTGCTGTTTACACTTCTGTAAAATAAAAACACTGTTTGTGGAACTTGGTTTCTGTGTTTCTTTCCATCTTCTTGAACTGCAACAGAGGGTTTATGTGTGGAAACAAGTGAAATAGATAAAACTTGTAGTACTGAAGGATATGGAGTGTGTAAACAATGTTTTTTGGTTTATTATGTTTACGCTGTCCCACTAAGTCTTCACTCTCGCCCCCATGCTTTTAAAACTTAACTAACAAAAACGATTCAATGCTGAATTCGCATAACTTTGTGTGAATAATATCATTAACACATTCTCATTATGGCATTTTCTAAAGAATCTGAACTAGAATAAGCTTTGCACTGGGAACTCTTCAATGAAACCTGGACAAATTATTATTAAATATACAGTTGGTAAAGGAAAAAAATCAACAACATAGAAGACAGCCACAGTTTTATCCTTTTTTTGTTTCATTTATGTTACAATTATTTTATCTAGATGTATTTACTGCTAAATATGACTCAATTAAGTGAAGCTAATAACCTTCCCAATGGCACACTTTCAGTTGTGATCTGCTGTGGTATTTTTTTTAAATGGCTCAGGATAAAACGCTGGGGCATTTGGGGGATGTTGCTCCAAAATAAATGAAAGAGCCAGGAGGAAACTGGGCAAAAAGGTGAAGCAGTTGCAAGAATTTATGACAAAGAATGGTAATTGTGTGGATGTGACAACAATATCACAAATTCTACACAAATATGACTTATATTGGAGGGCTACAAGAGAAAACACGCTTCAAGAAAGGCCATGTGCACAACTAACTTTCTTTTGGCTGCTTTTTTTTCAAGGGGTCGCCACAACAGGCCAGCCAATCCACACACAACTTGGCAAAGAATTTTAACACAACCCTCCCAGTTTATCCGGGCATGCAGTGACTGCGTAGTATGGGGTGTGGCAACCACAGATGGCTGGGTTTGACTTAAATGTATTTATTTGTCCACAACATTGAACATATCATTGTCTTACAAAAATCCAATACAGCTTACCATCCAAATGATGCCATTCCTATAGTAAAACATGGATGTGGTAATATCCTGTTATGGGGGTGTTTTTCAGGAGCAGGGTCTAAAACACTTATTAGAACAGAAGGAAAATGAATAGGGCAAAGTGATGTCATATTCTTGAGGAAAATCTGCTGCCCTTTGCCAGAAACTTGGGACTGCGAAGAAGGTTTAGCATCCAACATGACAATGACCCAAAGCATACAGCAAAATTGACCACACAGACCACACAGTGATTGAAGGGAAAAAAGTAGATGTCTTTGGATGCCCTAGTCAGAGCCCAGACTTAAACCCCATTGAAAGTCTGTAGAATAACAGCCACCATCAAATTTAACTTAACTTAAGCAGTTCCCTTTCAAAAGCTACACTCAATGCTGCGTGAAAACGCTATAGGAGCGCTCTTTGCACGACTGGTTGTTAAAGCATGTGCGTCAAACCTGCAAAAAATTTTGGCATATATAACCTCGGTCAGGTGACATCATTTGATTAGGTGCACCTGGAGGTTATAAATAGGCATAAACCGGAAACATCCTCAGCTCTTTTTGTCTTCAAGGACTGCATTGTTCTGTGTGAGTGTGCAAGCACTTTTTTAAAAGAAAGCGAAAATAGAAACTGTCTTATTACTCACCAGAAAGATTGCAGAGTTAGACACGAGTGCCGTCCCTTCATGTAGAAGAATATCTTGCTGACGGCGATCTCCACGCTTCCTGTTTTCAGTGTTTGGGGGAAGAGCACGCTATGTCGGGCTTGAGGGAGCAGGTGAGTACAGCGAGTTCTCCCTATTAAAGTCCCTCGCGCTCGGCTCGCCGTCTTTAAAACGAAGCCGCGAGCCGTGACGCATTTTTCGTGTGCATATCTGGCGGAAGGGTCATGAGCCTTTACCGCCCACTTCTTAAGCGCGCTCCGGCACTTCTTGTAAAGGGGCAGAAGAAACTTTCTCTCTCGCTTCCACAGAAATGAAACTTATCAATTCAGTGTGCACTTCATTGTAGGTTTTCTTGCTCATGCACCCTTTTTTAGATTTTCTACAATTTTTTTTTTTGTTTGACAGAGCATTTGGTGCAATGGCCATCCCAGTACCTTGACATCATTGTCTTTAAACCTTTTTGCCACAACTTTTGAAATATACTTGGTCATTTAGAAGACACATTTTTGACTAACCTTTACCTTTCTAGCTAATGTCTTGAGTTGTTGCTTCAATATGTCCAGATAATCTCCCTTCCTTGTGATCCCATCTATTTTGTGAAGTGTTTCTTTAGACCAAACATTTCTCCCAAAAATAATATCTTTGTTCCAGCATGTAGTCTGATTTTTTTATGGTGGTTTTTGGAGCAGTGCCTTGTTCATGGCTGAGCAGCCATTCAGGTTATGTTGATATAGAACTTGTTTTGTATCTGATACATCTGCTGTTTTCACAAGGCGTTTTAAGATTTGTGCTGGGATTGATTTGTTGTATTTAAACCAAATTAGGTTAATCTCTAGGAGACAAAATACATTTCATTTTTGGGCAGTATGTTAGTCACATTGTAATTATACTAGCATATTATTGCATGTCTAGATGAATGTGGTACCTACAGGCATTTTGAAAACAGAAAAAAAAACAGACTTGTTTGTTCTTGTTTAGTGTATTTTTTATTTTATATTATATATATTTAAAAAATGATCTTGACCATAGCTAATGTCCTGTCTTCTTGTCTTCCAGTTATTTAAGAACTCCAAAATACCAGACTTAGGCCTTGTCTACATGGGCCTTAAAATCGAGTGTTTTTCTGGCATTCGTAGCATCCGGTGAGCGCAGATTAAGCGCTGAGGGTTTTCTACACGTAGGAGTCAATGAGAGTGTTCACACAGGCTTTGGTGACGTGGGTTTGTCCGGCTGCGCGTTCCCGACACTGCCTCCACAGGTTAACACACAAACTGCAATTTGGGCTGCAGGCTGACGTTAGACAGAGCCAAATGAACGCCAGTGTAGAACTCAATCAAGCATCACTACAAAACGCAACATAAGCGTCTAGGATGTTCAGAGCGCGTTCTTTATCCAAAAATTTAACGCCCATGTGAACAAGGCCTTAAAGAAAGTATTCTTTTATAAAGGTAGTCACACTTCTTAAATATGTACATGTCAGTAGAATTTTTTAAAGATTGTGTGTGAAGGTGGACCTACAGCCAGCATGCACAAAAATTCTATCACTCATTATTGGACCAAGAAAACGAAAGAATGGAACGTGTTCAGCAGGATGCAAGTGCATCTTGTGCATTTGGGCCAGTGGAATGACCATCACATCCCCACCTCACACCTTCGCAATGGCTGAACATGGAACCCAATTCACCTTTTTTCCCCAGGCAGTGCAAAGTCTTTCTGTATTTTTTCTTTTTATTGTTTTTCTCTTTTATTGAAATTTAAATGAACAATGCAAAGTTCTGGTTCTTAAACCAGCCTCTACTTTTGTATTGCTCTGCCCTAGATCAGCTCTCTAAACTGCGCGACAATGAAAGCAGCTGATTTAAATGCTGGGGCTCACGTCACCCCAGAGCAGTACCTCACCACCTTCTTCAGGCTAGCTTATTTTGCATTAGAGGAAGAACAGGCAGAAGATTATGACAAAAGCAGGAATCCTGGCTTGTAGCAGAACAAAACCAAAAAAGTACCCATGGTGTTCCATCTAGGGACATATAATCTCAGCACAACTCCAAGGGCCCACCTTGACTCTCTGTGGTACATTGTGGGCTGCTGGATGCACCAGACCAGCAAACAGCACTGAAGATAATAGACTGAATCACCACTTACTCCTTTCCCTATCTCATCATCAGAGGAATGAAAGCCTTTCAGCATCATAGTTCCTACCTTAATATGTAAAATGGCACTATTGGAATGGGCCATTGACCCTCTTGGACAGGAAATAAAGAGTCCAGGCAGTCTAAACCCATCTCAGATCACCATCCCTAGGAAGAGATAGTGCCCCAAGATGAGAAATTGCCAGTGGACCCAGAGTACCAGGATTGTGGACTGTAAAATGTGCACCCAGCACCATTTAGATTGGTGATGCCAATCCAGATTTCATTGGTAGTATTGCTGGTAACAGCAGTATTGCTGGTGAGCCAATCTCTATTTCCACATGACGCACAGATGTAAGGGATCCTTCCAGTTGTGTGTGTGCATTATAATCTGAGGAAGATTCCAGCCACTTGTATCATGGTCAAAGAACGATGGGCCAAACACATGATTCGTCTTTGGTAATGTCCCAAACTTTCCTGTCCATCCTCTTCTAGGGCACAACTGGCTGGGGCTCCAGAGAGAGTTGCATGTTGCTCTTCTAGTTGCATGTTGCTGACATGACCTAGGCAAACCTGAAAGACACATGCCCTGATGACAGCGTAGAAACTAAAGGTGAGCCAAACCCACCTGCTAACTTTAAATTCTGCGCCTGAGCAGGTTACACATGAAGGTACATTTTGGAGAGAACAAAATGAAGATGACCACCTGAAGCACTGAAGGGGGCAGGTGCTCCAGATAAAAGGAGAAGCAAAAAATGTGTGCACATCCACAATCATAATTCATCATTAAAAATGGAAAAAAGAGCAATGTGGTTTATTGGCGATGCCATTGACACAGTAATGCATCTAGCTTCCACTCATCCACTTGGTTGTCATCTCGTGGGCCTTGTAGCTCACGTGTATTGTACAAAAAATATACACTGAATTGCATCAGATATCAATATTTACAATATTTTCAGTGTGTAAATGAATGTATAAAATGTTTAAAGTCCTTTATATTGTATGTGTACATATTGGGATGCGGGAGAAATGATTCAGCCTCACCGGTTTCAATGAATCAGTCCAGAAGCATGATCATAGAAAATCGCTGTCCTCTATATAAATAATCCTTTTATCGGAAAATCCTCAACAAAACAGATTTCAATTCCCTTCACGATTTAAAGGCGCAGAAACAAAACTGTTACATTTCATGTTTGAGATTAATTTCCTTAGGCACAGTTACAATTCATGGCCACAGGATGGCAGTGTGTGGATATTCATGTCAAAGGGCCTATAAGACTCACTTTCTCAGATTTAAAAACACATTTTTCCTCTATGGACAGCACGATCAAAGAACATAGAAAGTCCTACCTTTCAGCTGGGTGGGTCAACTCAAAGAGCTACTCACTTACAAAGGTACACCTTTGCCTTCAAACTAATATCAGATGTGAGCAGCACAGTGGAATTGTGATGTCTTCGCACAGAGGTCTGTATGCATACAGAATAGGGTAATAAACCCATGGTGGAAATGGCGAGTCCAATAACTTTTAAAGACACAGAGGTAAGTTAAGCAGAAATCCTTCATTATTTAGCATTTGATAGCTAACATTACATCAATTAGGTGGCACGTTTCTAATTGAGGCTAATTGAGGCCTTACATAATATCCTAACTGCACATTAACATCTGGCTGATATCAACTTTTGTCCTCTGGGTGTGGCTGGCAGTCCAATGAGGTGTAAGTGGCCATACTATTTAAGGACCCTTATTTTTATGGATGTCGCTGTGTCATGTTGATTCTGGGCTCTTCTCCCCCTGGTGTTCATCTTTTCACTTCTGTTGCCATTTGAGTGATGACATGTTGCGGTGATTGGATCAGTTAATCTGTGCCAATTATAGTTTGACTGGAGTGGGGCTGTTGGCATCGGCATTGCAGTTATGTTTCGTAGTTGTATTAAATTTCTTGATTGCTTGTAGTGGTGGTATTTTTTTGTGTTGTGTTGTTTTCAGTAATGGAGACAAATATGGTTTTGTGAAGGCTATGTGATCAACCTTGTTTGTCAAACATAAAGGAGAAATGAAACCTCACAATCTCTAATCCCTTGCTGATGATGCCTCCAAAGCTCGCAATAAAATAAATGTGAATAATTATTTTATTCGTCACATACACAGTCGTACACAATGTTATGCAGTAAAATGTTTTAACAGCTGCCCATGACCTAAAAAGTAAAAGAAAATTTATAAAGTATTTAAATGAGGAATATGAGAAGAATATAATAAATAATACAGTATAAAAATATAGAAAAAAACTTTTTACTATGTACAAGTAATAAAATAGAATTGAAATGGAAATGTCCAGTCATGAGCAGAACTACACCAGTGTGTTGATTTTTCCACAAAAGCATACCGTTTATGCAACCCACAAAGGACCATGCAGGGTTTCTCCACATCACTGTCATGCTAAAAACAGCATACAGACCTAGGGTAAAGGTCATCAACCCAACACTGAAACAGATGTGTACCCACATACAACAATCACACAGATATTGAGGAGTATACACGGACTGTCATTTCCTACATTGGGAAATTTGTTAATGATATGAGTACTACTCAAAGAGAGAGCTGAACTCAAAGATCTGTAACATTTTCTACATACACAAAAGACCCATTGCTCTCAAATATTGTTCACAAATCTGTCTAAATCTGTGTTAGTGAGCATTTGTCTTTTGCGGAGATAAGCCATCCCACCTCACAGGTGTAGCAAATCAAGGTGCTGATTAGACAGCATGAATATTTCCTGCACAAACTGTCAGAAACCGTCTGAGAAAAGCTAATCTGCATGCTCGTCGTCGTCATCGGGGTCTAGACCTGACTACAGTTTGTCATCTTAACCGACTTGAGTGGGCAAATGCTCATATTTGATGGCGTCTGGCACGTTGGAGAGGCATTCTGTTTATGGATGAGTTCCGGTTTTCACTGTTCAGGGCAGATGGTAGACAGTGTGTGTTGCGTCATGTGGGTGAGCGTTTTGCTGATGTCAATGTTGTGGATCAAGTGGCCCGTGGTGGCAGTGGGGTTCTGGTATGGGCAGAGATATGCTATAGACAACGAACACAGGTGCATTTTATTGACGGCATTGTGAATGCACAGAGATATCGTGACAAGATCCTGAGGCCCATTGTTGAGGCAATTATCCACGACTGTCACCTTATGTTGCAGAATGGTAATGCACGGCCCCATATTGCAAGGATCTGTACACGACGAAGCTGAACACATCCCTTGCATGGCCAGCATACTCATCGGACATGTCACCCATTGAGTATTCAATTCAATCCAATTCAATTTTATTTGTATAGCGCTTTTAACAATTTACATTGTCACAAAGCAGCTTTACACAATCAAAAGAATTAAGTTTGTATAAAATGTGAATGTGTATGAATCAAAATGATATGATTGTCCCTGATGAGCAAGCCAAGGACGACGGCAACAGTGGCAAGGAAAAACTCCCTGACAAGAAACCCTTGAGAGGAACCAGACTCAACAGGAAACCCATCCTCATCTGGGTGAAAACAGACAGCAGGGATTGATGTGCATAATATTATGTGAGACTGGAAGTTCAGTATAAGAGGAGATGTGTAAGATTAAAGTCCAGTTTGTTCCTGAGACATGAGGGCTTCCTGAGATGTAAAGCAACCAATCACCTCACCGTCAATAAGCCTGAGTGATCATTGAGAGTGGGAAAGACAGCATCTAAGCATACCAGTTTACCTAATACTCTACATCCATGAGTCTTCCAGATCTGCTCCTTTATCCAAGGCTAATCTATTTACAAAAATGCTTGGCTAAATAAATAGGTTTTTAGCCTAGACCTAAACACTGAGACAGAGTCTGAGTTCCAAACACTATTTGGAAGACTATTCCATAACTTTAGGGCTTTGTAAGAAAAAGCTCTGCCCCCAGCTGTACTTTTTATAATATGCGATACTGACAAGCAGCCTGCATCCTTTAATCAAAGTAGGCATGGCCGATTGTAAGACACTAGCAGTTCACTCAGATACTGCAGCGCGAGACCATTTAATGCTTTATACATCAAGAGTAGTATTTTAAAATCGATGCGAAATTTCACAGGAAGCCAATGCAATGTGGATAAGATAGGGGTGATGTGCTCATATCTTCTGGTTCGAGTGAGGACTCTCTTATGTCCTGCACACATTGCTCAACTTTAGTAAACTGTTTTTTCTCATCCGGTTTTGCTGAAACGTATACTTGTGTGTCATCAGCATAACAAGGAAAACTAATACCATGTTTACATGCCAGAGGAAGCATTTATAGGGAAAAAAGCAGTGGGCCTAAAACAGAACCCTGTGGAACACCAAACTCAGTTTGAGAACATGAGGAATGGTCACCATCTAAATCTACAAACTGATAACAATCAGTCAAATAAGATCTGAGCTATAAGAGGGCCGTTCCCGTAATTCCTACAGATGTGGCCATTAAGAATGCGCGTGTTTTTCCGCCAGATGCAGCAATTTGGCGCGCAACGTGCCGCGACTTGCCGTAAGCAACATTTGGGAATTTAAATAAATGTGTTGTGCTTCACTGAATATCCGCCAGATGGCGCATGGAAGGACTTTATCTAAAAGCCAGACAAAGTATGACGGAGTTCCCTTTCAAAGGCTACACTCGATGCTGCGTGAAAACGCTATGGGAACATCTTGTCGTGTTGCCGGTTGTGAAGCATGTGTGTATCAAACACGCCAAATTTTTGGCTTTTATAACCTCGGTCAGGTGACGTCATCTGATAGGACGCACCTGCAGGTTATAAATAAGAGTGAACCGGAAACATTCCTCAGATTCTTGTCTTCACCTAGTTGTGAGCGTGTTGTGTCTTACCAGCAAAATAAGTGTTTAACTCACCGATAACGGCGAAGTTTAAACGAGTTGTCCCTCCGTGTGTATAATCCATATCGGAGGGCGAACTCTACTCTTTACTGCTTCGATTAAGTGCTACGCGCGCGCCTCGCATTCCTTGAGAAGCCTCGAGCCGCCGCGCATTCCTGGGGCTTAAACTCGTACATCCGGCAGAGCAGTGAGAGACGAATTTAAAAACTCCTTTCTTTCGCGTTCTCATCGGATCGGGAAATTCCTTTGTCCGCTCTTGTCGTGGAAATTAATTGAAGACTCAGGCTTTGGTTTCAGAAGATAACGACCTTTATTTATCATGCAATAATGGCCGGGGGAAACTGCAGTGTCACACTGAGCTCTGAACGCTTTTCGTTTAAATACCCTCTGATACAATGGAGTATTCAGTATACAGTGATGTTCCACAACAGCTGGGTTTCTTTAAATTCCCCCGTTCTATGTATACCTTACCTTCCTGGGCAAGCACATTCCAGGAGGCCTTATATGGTTACATTTTGCACGTACAATTCCCCATCCTACGTATAGTTTGGATTCCTAGGCAAGCACTTCTCAAATTGACTACAGAGAATGACTATTATGTTCCAATGGGTACCTAAAAGTAAGTGAAATCACATAAAAATTACTACCATATATCCCCCCTTTGGGACTTACAAGTCCCACATTAATTGGTCAATCTAGAGTGCAAATCCATGTGTTAGTTGTCCTTACACTAATCTGGTGATTAAATCAAATCACTGGATTTTATCAATAACCAACCTATGTATTCGCACTTTAGGGGAGTATCAGCCAAACGTCTCTTTCCTTACTTTTGACAACTAGGACAAGAGTAAAAGACTGACCTCCATGACATCATACTTTCCATAAGCTATAACATGACTTATAATGCAATTAATACAGTGACTTTCTAGGCTTATGCTAGTTGGATAATGTACACAATTTAAATGAAACATGCATAACACAGTACAATTTTAAAGTAGACCTAATTTTTAACAGTCTTCTTGTAATACAGTATACTCTTCAACCCAGATACTTTGCGCATCGTAGAGGGTCACCTTTTGGGGAGAGGCCAGGCCAGTGCTTTCACCCAAGGCATGGTTCATCATTAATCATCTTCTTCGTCCTCGTCCGAGGTGCCGGAATCCTCTTCTGATTCTTGGGAATCACCATCAGAGCTGTAAATGTCTTTATCATTGGTTAGGGGTATTTTTCCATCTTGCCATTTTAATACCTCAATTTGTTGGACTGTATTGAACTTTTATGACCAAAGATTTTAATATAGGGAGTACACAACAGAACAATAATCCTCCTACCAATATAGCAAATCCCAAGAACATACCGAATTTAGCAAACCATGCTCCCCAAGCTCCCAGTTTTAGGTCTAACCAGTCCCATATTTTATTATCCCTTCCAGCATTTTCAGTTACTTCACGTCTCAGATTTTTCAGTTGATTCATGGCTTTGGTAAATGATCCATCAGGTGCGGTATTATTAGGTATATAAGTACAACATTGATCACCGAACAGGACGCACACACCTCCTTTTTCAGCTAATAACCAATTTAATGCTTGTCTATTTTGCCAGGTCATTGTACTGGTAGCTACTAATTGCTCTCCTAATGCAGCCAAAACATCTTCAGTATAATTAATAAATCGCTGTTGGTTATAATAAAGATAATTTATCCATTCAGCATTTTTATTAGGAGTTATCCATATAAAAATAGACTCAAATCCAGATTTTACTTCATCTCTGGCTTTGAATTCATTAGGTATACCTCTGGGTTGTCCTACTGAATTTATGTAGACATTGGGATCAGCCTGATAAGCTCTTTTTACTCAATGATTGGCTTCTAAGTCACTCTTCATAGGTTGTTCTATATCCCAATTCGTTATTGATATTTCTTGAATCATTTGTACTCTAGCACAGATTCTTTTCCAATCTTTTGGTAATGTTGCCCTTAACAGTGTTCCCCCACAGAGCCAGAAAAAATCAGCTACAGGTACTGACTGGTCATCGTAACGGAACTTAAGTGGAAATATTAATGTTTGGTTCTTACATCTATGCGTTATACTTATATTTGCATGCACTGTTGCTGTTGCATGAAGTACAGTCTTTTTAAGGACGTCGGATCGGCTAAAGGAGTCCGTGTCTAGGGGCCACATTATCATGCAATTACCCTGAAATTCTCCCATGCTGTAATTTCCTCTTGTCTTATTGAAGCATTCATACTCAAGTGTATAATCTATTTCATACTCCGAAGGTAACTCTATCTTTTTAATCTCTAGTCTTACATCTAATTGCTGACACCATTCTCCCCATTCGGGTGTATGGTATCTATTGAAGTAATCTGGACTACTTAATATTGCTAAACATTCTGCTGGACATAGGGGTCTTTTGAAGGCATGCAGATGACAAAAGTGCTGGGCAAATCCTGCACAATGTCTAAAGTCATATTGGTTGGGTACTACTATAACTTTTTTTCCTTAATGGTGATGGGGTGCAAAATAAACAACTAGTTATTTTATTTTCCTTGGCTGTGTAGGCAGCCCACTTATACCACTCATGTGCTATGTTCAAGAGTTTCTCCTTTATTTTCCTGCCAACAGTTTTGGTACTGGGAACCTTTTGATCATCCGTCAATTGCTGTAAAGTTAATTCTTGGGTAGTCTGGCTGGAGTTGAGTAGTGGTGAGGTGACTACTGGGTGATTTAATATCTGGAACATAAAGACCATTAGGTATGCTATCCCCTTTATTTTCCCCATAATTTTGCTTTATTTCCACCCCACCTTTCACACAGATTTCAAGACCTTGTACGTTGTCACTGTCAGGTGGTGGGTCCTCTTCTTCTGCACCTTTTTCCTTAATTACTTTAGGGACCCTTGTGCAATGATTTACATGATACCAGGTGGTTTTGCCTTCCACTTGGACTGCTGTGGGAGTGGCAGCTACAACTGTGTACGGTCCCTCCCTCCTGGGTTCGTGCCACTTCCTCCTGAACACCCGCAGATAGACCTGATCTCCTGGAGTGATGGGACACAAAGCGTCTTTTTCTTCCTTCGTCTCCTTGCTTTTTTCCTGCACATAGATTGCTTTATGTATGGCAGTTAGTTTCCTCATATATGATCTGAGTTCCAATTGTAATTGTTCTAGCGGTGGACCTTTATAGGGTCCTCTACAGAATGGCACAGGCATGGGTCGACCCGTAAGCATTTCATGCGGGGTTAAGTGTGTATTCCTGTTAATCTGCATGCGATAGCTCATTAGTGCAAGAGGTAAAGCATCAACCCAGTTGAGTTTTGTACTAGCACAAATTTTGTTAAGTTTAGCTTTGAGAGTGCCGTTTATTCTTTCTACCATACCCTGGGACTGCGGATGATAGACACATTCAAAACTTTGTTTTATTTTCAACTGTTGTTAACAGTTTTCTAAATGAACGCTGATCTATTATCTGAACTGATTTTTGACGGAATTCCAAACCTAGGCATCACTTCCCTTGTGAGGAATTTGATAACTGTTCCGGCCCCTTCATCTGCAGAAGGCATTGCTTCTACCCATCTACTAAATCTGGCTATTATTACAGGCATGTACCTTTTGCCTCGAGCATACATTATTATTTCCATATAATCTATAACCAAGTGCTTAAAAGGTCCTTCTGGTACCGGTATATGACCAACGGATGTCGCTGTTCCTTTTTGACATTATGCTTAGCACATATCTTACATGAAGCTAGACACTCATCATCTATAGCATACAGCTTGATTTTTCTCACAACCTCTTCTCTAGCACAATGGTCAAATCCACGAACATCTGAAACTAAATATGTTTAACCGTGCTGTGGGTGCTATGATCAGACTTTCATGTGAACGCCAAATACCTTGTGCATCCTCCAACTTAGGCTGCGGTTCTAAGGACTATTGGCACCTGCACTGCCAGTTGACACTTTGATGCTTGCTTTGATTCTAAGTCTGCTACGGTGTGTTGTTACCTTTAGTGACATAATAACCATCTTGGTAGCATCCTAACAGACATTAGTTTACTTGGTTGTTCAACATGCTGAATGAGAGTTCTGTCACTCCTTTTAACCCATCCTCACGTTCACACTGTTCTAAACAGATGACCTACCCCATGCGATAGGCTGTAACTAAGCAGAACATGGTTGTGAAGTGTGCTAAGATAAGATGGGTTTGAAGTTTTCTCCATCTTTTCTTATTACTGCATATTCTGTGTGACTTCCTCCATGGTCTCTAAAACTAGAACCATCGACAAAGTAAGTGACTTCTGCTTCCGTTATCGGTTTAGACTCAAGATCAGGTCGTAACCTAGTAAATGCTAATGAATTTGCCACACAATCATGAGACACTCCTTCATAGTCTAAAGGACCAACTGGGTTAACTGTGTCACATTTTTTTTTAGTAATATCGGGATATGTAAGCAATGAAGAATATGCTAGAATGCGAGCTTGAGTAAGAACAAATTTCCCTTGTTCTATTAGTTCTACAACTTTATGATGGGTATAAATGGTTACTGGATAACCCATAGTCAATGTAGATGCTTTGTCATATGCATAATGTATTGCTGCAAGTCCCTGCTGATGGCATGGTGGGTAACCTTGCGCTACATTATCTAGCTTAGTGCTGTAGTAAACTAGGGGGTGTTTCCTCCTTCCACTGCAGGTTTCCTGCATCAACACAGTAGATGCATATCCATCCGCTTGGTTAGCCACATACATATAGAACATTTTGGTATAATCAGGTATACCTAAATTGGTGCTGTCTACTTTTCTTTTTGAGTGATTCAAATGCTAACCGTGTTTGTGTTCCATTTAACTGGAGCACAATCTTGCAGTCCTTCTTCTTTCATTACGTTTTTACTGCACACTTCCCAATTCAGTTAGGATTGAAGCCTATTAAGCCTAGAGAGGTCATCAACTGTTTTACTGTTTGTGGCAATGGTGCTTTACTTATCCCTACTAATTGAGTATGTGCTATGGCTATTGTACCATGTGACATTAGCCGCCCTAAATATTCAACTTGAGGTTTACAATATTGCAGTTTAGTTTTAGACACTTTATGACCCCCTTGCGCTAACTTACTAAGTACTTTAATAGAGTCTCTATGACAGGTTTCTAATGATGACGAGCATATTAAACAATCATCCATAAACTGGAGAAGGTTACCTTCTATCATTAAATCTGCTAAATCAGCTTTCAAAACCTGATTAAATATATGGGGAGCGTGGCGGTAACCTTGAGGCATTCTTCGGTACGTATATTGTTTACCAGCATATGTAAATGCAAACAAATATCTACTCTCTTCCGCCACTGGAATACTGAAGAAGGCTGAACAAAGATCAATTACAGTAAAATATTTGGCTTCGGGTGGGACATTGGTTAGCAATGTGTGTGGATTTGGAACATCTGCTGGAAAATCCTCTGTTATACTATTAATTGCACGCAAGTCATGCACAAGACGCCATTTATTTGTACCTGGCTTAATTACCGGGAAAATTGGAGTATTACAACAACTGATTGTTTCTTCTAGTACAGATGCTTTCACAAGGCCTTCAATAGTGGTTTTTATGCCTGCCTCTGCCTCAGGTCGTAAAGGATATTGTCTTATTCTGGGCAATTTTACATCTGGTTTAAGTTGTACTTGAATCGGGCTGGCAGATTTAATTAGGCCTACATCTGTATCATGACGAGACCATAATTCAGGTGGGACCTGACTCTCCATTTCCCTAAACAATTCATCTTCGATAGTCTCAACTACCTCAGATGCTGATGCCATTTGGGTTTGTGACGTGTGGCTAACTACAACTTCCTGAGGAGTACCAATTAAGCTATTACCACACAAGATCTTAATATAATTTTTATCCTCAGAATGAAAAATTAACGGATTTGTTGTTGATTTCCACTGGACTTCTTTTGCTTTCTTCATCATTGGGCCTAAATCCTTTGAGCTGCTATTTTGACTTACATACAATGTCACATGAGGAACAGAATTAGTTACATTGAACCACCTCTTTACAAAATCAGAATCATCTACACTGACAGCAGCTCCTTGCCGACCTATGATGATGTGCTGTGTAATTAGTTCAACCTTGTGTTCTTTTGTTTCTTCCAGCCATGTTTGTTCTATGTCAGTATTCTTAGTTGGGTCATACATCATTGTACAGTGGAAAGCCGCAGTGGGTACTTGTGCTTCTGGAATCTGTGCTTTAATGAATTTTCCCCACTTATTAATTATTTGATTTACGTCCCTCTCTAGCTGTCCTATCCAATATACATTTGCTTGTGGCTCAGTCATTACCATTTGATTTTGAATACCTTTCATGTCAACATACACACCTTTTGGGGAACACCATATTTGAAGTCCTAATTTACATAATGCATCTCTACCTAATAAATTAACTGGCGTCTGACTTGAAACTAATACAGGTATGGTCACACTTTTATTGCAAGTTTGCAGACGGACTGGAGCGGTCATAGGGATTAACTGCTTTTGTCCCGAGAATCCTACTGTCTTGGCAAATTTTCCAGACAAGGGGAGATGTGAGGCATGACTTAAATTTAAGCATGTATAAACTGCTCCTGTATCAATTAACATGGGTGTATTTTTCCCGTCTACCTTAATGTGTAACATGGGTTCTTGTTCAGCATTAGTTGTTAAGATTGGTAACTGATTCTCCCCTATAGGACTCTCTGGGCACCCCTAATACCCCTGTTTTGGACCTCCCCATGGGTTTACTGGGCCTGGAACTTGATCTCGAGGAGGCTGTAGCCACTCTCCTCCCATCGCACCCCGCGTGGGCGCTGGCCATGGATGCGTTTGGCAGCTTGATCGATTATGTCCAGCCTGTCCACATCCCCAACAGACTCCTGGGGGAAAGTTAGACTGATTATTTCTTTGTCCTCTCTGTTGTTGATTGGCTCTCCACTCCCTCTGCCCTGGTTTCTGAGTGAACACATTAATGACAGGTGCAGGTATCTGGTGTGGGTTTTGGGAAAATGCAGCTGGTGTTGTCATCGTGGTGACTGTAGCTGGCTGGATCCTCGGTGAAGGATTTGGCCCTCTTACAGACATCTGCCCTGCTTCTTCTGTTGCCAGGGTAGCTTGGACTTTTCTCTTATTTTTCTTTGTTAGTTCTTCCAGCTGTAACTGAGTCAGCTTTCTTTGCAGTTCTTTTTCTTGAGCTTTCAACTTTTGTTCACTTCTCCTATACTGTTCAACAGCATGTGAGACATGATCACAGAACTCTTTATGTGATTTGGAGGTTAAGCCGACCACGTCTTCCAGTTTACTTTTCACCGGTTGAGGCATGGCATTTACTATAGTTTGTCTGAACAGTGTAGACAACAGTGCATCTCCTTCAGGATCACTTTCAGTTTCTTGCTTCCACCTCTTTAACTGCTTTTGAATGTAAAGTGTTGGATTCTCTGTTTCTTCCAACTGATCACCTTTCAATGCTTTTGGGTCGACTCTAGTTGGATATTCTGAACGCAAGGCTTGCCACACAGAAGGACGATAAGCATCAAAGACAGTTCCATCCATATGATATGTATCCACAGCCTCACTTAAGTCCGAGGAATGGAGGACTTCTTCCATTTTTCCTCCTCCTAAAATCTTTGCCAACAAAGCTTTCATATCTCCTATAGACAGAAGCCTGCCTGAGGTCTCTTCTTCTAGGACCTTGATCCATTTTCCTGCACCCTCGTGGATGTTAGGGAGTCGGTTGACAAGCCCCTCGAGATCTTGAGTTGCCCATGGTACATATTGTCCCCGTGCACCTTTAATTAAAATTGGGAATTGTGGAGCTAGGTTTCTAAGTCTAGCAGTGTCTCTTACCTGTTTCCAACTGCCTATATTGAATGACAAGTTCTCCTCACCGTCATCCTCTCCACTGTACAAAGGTCTATCCCCAGTTCCTAATGTTGTATTTATCTTACTTCTTGCTTGTGATGGTGTTTTAGTATTCCTGTCTAACCTCTCTCCACATCCCTGCACATCTTCCGATTCCTCTATTTTATCCCCCTTCCCATATAACTTTTTTACTCTTTGTAGGTCTGCTCTTACTTCCTTATAACAATCTAACGGTGTGCTGCCCTCTCTATCCATTCTCCTATCCTGCCTCTTTCTTGACTTTACACTTGCCTCTTTGCAGTCTTCTTCTAAATCTACATGTCCTTCCATCTGCATTTCACCAGTGACTTCAACCATGCCCTTGAGCATAGGGAATTGACCTTCTGTCTGCACATATGGAGGAGGCGTAGCTAACGCTTCCTCTCGGTTATTCCGTGCTTCACTGTCTAACCTTTTTGACTTTTTCCTCATCTGCTTTTTCTTCCGTACCTGTTCCTCTCCTTCTTTCTTAAACAAAGCTAAGACCTCTCTCTCCTGCTGTCTTTTCAACTCTCTCTGGACACGCTTTTTCTCTTTTGCTGCCGTCTTGTAATTTTTTACTAGAATCTCCATTTCATGACACAACGCTAGATCAAATGACCCCTCCCTTGGCCATTTTGTAATCAAATCTTTAGTTCTCTTTTGCCATTTATTCGAGATCTTAGTTATGAGATCTCCACTCAAGGGATATTTCAACACTAATGCATCCACTGGAGAGGCTGCCATTATGCTTTATAGCCTTTTTCACCACAACTTAGATATATTGTTTTGTCTTATGCTATACACTTATTTTCGTGACCAAATTTACTTACAACATACAATATGGTATAATCACAGAACAATCCACCTTCCAGACCAAGACTCAGCAATGATAACCACTCTTTATCAGACACCTTGACCCCTTCTATCACAAGGTGGTATGGGTGGACTTAATGAAGGAAACAGAACGTGATCACCCAGGAGCTAATGGAACCCGAGCTAAACCAACCTGAAGCTGAACTAAATAAGGAGCCGAATCTACACAAGAACCTAAATATAACCCAAGACCATAACTTAACCTGAGCAACCTATATTCAGAAACAAAGAGAAAATAACACTAGAACAACTAGTCGACCGGGTCTGACTGTTGCGAGGCGTGAAACACACAAGTAGAGTGTTTTTGAGCTGGGCACCCCCTCGCAAGATTGTAGTGCGACACGCAATCCGCCTCAAAAGAGGTCAGACTGGCATATTGTCTTCACAAAGAAGCCCTAAGGTTCATGTGCCCAGGACCGTGGGGGGTGGCCCCCCAATGGGGAGAGGCACGCAGAATTCCTTTTAAAGAATGAAGTGTTCTCCCTGGCACCCCCAGGAGGTTGGTGTTCTTGGTCCGCCACCACTGGTGTTTCGGGCAACTCCAGTCTCCAATAACATGTTAGTTCTTCGGGTTTTTTCCTGCCATGTTTTAGGATGCCGAACATCTAACATCCCCCCCGTTTAACCAAGCCGCTGAGCTTTGCCCCTTTCTGAGAAACTGGCAGCGTGGAAGCTACTGCCAAGTATATCTTCTTGAGTACTAAGCACTGTACAGAGAAACTACAGGATTCAGTTCTCACATCACTCTTTGCGTTTCAATGGCGTGTTCTCCACTTCCATGAAACCGGAAAGTGCAAGAGGAACGGGGGGCTGCGTCCAAATTTTTTAGATTTTGCGGGCTTTACCGCTATCTAAAAATAAATCAATAGAAATATATTGCCACAACACAGGAGGTTCCTGAGGTTCGCTTTCGGGGGCGAAGCTTACCACTATCGGGTCCTTCCATTTGGTCTAGCTTTTTCACCCGCACATACACAAAATACATGGATGTAGTTCTGACTCTTACGACTCCAGAGCATCCATATTGAATTACATGACTGGCTGGCCCAGTCTCAGTAGCTAGCACTTCGACATCAGCATGTCGTTCTAGCTAATCTTTGTTTCCTAGGATTGAGATCCAATGCCATGAAAGCATGCTCTTTCCTGTTTGGAGGACAACATTTTTGGGTGTCACATGGAATTTGAGCGTAAGCGGGCACAGCTGTCTCCCGCTCGTGTCGAATCCATTCTCAACACCGTCAAGGAAATCAAGCTAGACCAGAAAGTGACCATTACTTTCAGAGATCTTAGCTCTCATGGCAGCTGTATCCACGGTGACACCTTTGGGCCTTCTGCACATGAGAGCATTTCAGTTGTGGCTAAGAACCAGGGAATTTTACTCTAGGGCCAATCCCCAATAAGGGCTATGCGCCAGGTGCTTCGTACCCTTCCTATGTGGTTCAGACCCCGGTTTCTGACTCTGGGTCCCACTCTAAGTTCGTCTCGTCGTCGCAGGTGCTAACGACAGACGCTTCCCTCATGGGCTGGGGTGCGGTCTTAGATGACCGTCTAGCCCAAGGGAGCTGAAGAGGCCATCTTTTTGCCCGGCACATTAATTGCCTCAAAATCATGGCTCTATTTCAACTCCTCCAGCATTTGAGACTACCATGTCCTAGTGCGGGTGGACAGCACTATGGCAGTCTCATATATTAATCGCCAGGGTGGACTGTGCTCGCGCCGCTAAATAGCTAGCGCACCAGGTTCCTGTCCCTCAGGGTGATTTACATTCTGGTAAATTTCATGTAGCGGAGGTGGACCTCTTTGCCTCGCAAGATCAGCAAATGCCCCCTTTAATACTCTCTGACTCTAAGTCAAGCTGGTCTTCCAGCCAGCGTAATTAAGACTATTCTAAGTACTAGGGCTGCCTCCCCTCAAATAGAATGTATTTGAAAGTTCAATTTAATTCAATTAAATTTTATTTATATAGCGCTTTTAACAATGGTCATTGTCTCAAAGCAGCTTCACAAAAAATTAAAGAATTTTTAAAATTAAAAGAAAAGAAAAGAAAATATTTGGAAGTGTGTATGTGTGAGAAAAATTGTGTCTAGATAATAATTAGATGAATGAATGATGAATGAAATGTCTCTGATGAGCAAGCCAAGGGTGACGGCGACGGTGGCAAGGAAAAACTCCCTGAGATGGCAATAGGAAGAAACCTTGAGAGGAACCAGACTCAACAGGGAACCCATCCTCATCTGGGTGATAGCGGATAGAAATAACATCATGTGTGTTGTGCAGGTGAAAGCTCAATATAACATAAGTTGTGTAGATTAACATGAAGTCCAGTTCAGCACAGGGAGTCAGTCGGTGCAGAGGACAGATGGGGTCTGGGTCACTGGAAGCACAGGAGCAGGATGTGTAGCTCCAGCCATCATAAAGCAGAATCCAGCTGGAGCTGGTCCTTCTCTGGATGCCTCAGGAACCTCCCAGGGTTGGCCTTTGTCTACTTAAGCTGGCACAATCTCCAGATGCCTCGGGATGGGTAGAAAAATACAGAAAAGATGGAGAGAATTAGCATAGTTGCCATTCAGGATAGGTGTATTGAAGTATGAGGTTATGGGATGAGTTATGCGTATGCCAGATTAAAGAGATGCGTCTTGAGTATACTTTTGAATTGGGAAACCGTGTCTGCTCCCCGAACACTGTCTGGAAGGCTATTCCAAAGTTTTGGATCTAAACATGAAAATGCCCTGCCCCCTTTTGTAGATTTTAAAATTCTGGGAATTACCAGAAGTCCGGAGTTTTGTGATCTTAAGGAGCGTGGTGGATTATAGCGTATCAGAAGACTGGTTAGGTATGTGGGAGCTAAACCATTTAAAGCCTTGTATGTAAGTAGTACTATTTTGTAATTAATTCTAAATTGAACAGGTAGCCAGTGCAGGGATGATAATATAGGTGGTATATGATCATATTTTCTGGATCTAGTGAGAACCCTGGCGGCTGCATTTGGACTAACTGTAGCTTGTTTATAGAGGATGCAGGACAACCAGCTAGTAATGCATTACAATAGTCCAGTCTGGAGGTCATGAATGCATGAACTAGCTTTTCTGCATCAGATACGGATAGGATACTCCTAAGTTTGGCGATATTTCTAAGATGGAAAAAGGCTGTTTTTGTAATATTGGAAATATGATTTTCAAAAGACAAGTTACTGTCTAATATTACACCCAGGTCTTTAACTGTTGAGCTGGTAGTAACAGTACATCGTTCTAAACGCAGGCTGAATTGTGAAAGCTGTTGTGTGCTGGTTTTTGGGCCGATGAGTAATATCTCTGTCTTATCAGAATTTAGTAACAGAAAGTTATTGGTCATCCAATCTTTTATGTCCTGGACACACTCGGTTAATCAACTTGAGACAACTTGGGTATTTCATCTGGTTTTGTTGAGATATATAATTGGGTATCATCAGCATAACAATGGAAACTAATCCCATGTCTTCTAATGATGTTACCCAAGGGAAGCATGTATATTGAGAACAGCAGAGGTCCTAAAACTGACCCTTGTGGGACCCCATATTTCACTGGCATTACACCAGACAGTTCTCCATTTAGATCTACAAAATGGTATCGATCAGACAGGTATAATCTAAACCATTTTAATGCCTGCCCCTGAATACCTACAGTGGTTAATCAATCGGAATGTAGGTCCTACCGTCGCCGCGCTCGGCGGTACCGTTTGGCTTTGTGCGTTTGCTGGCTTTTACCGTTAAGTGGCGCTATATAACTACAGGCTGACGCCTCATGCCTTAGTTCATTCTCTGCTGGATTAATGAGACACAGAGTTTTAGAACTGCACGTAGTAGCGGATAAAATCAAGTAAAACATTGTAGTTAAACAAATTTATAATCACAGAACTAAAATGACGATACAAATGTAGAATTTAAATTAAATTAAATCTTATTAGGATCAAATTTAAAGAAAATAAATGTTAACACAGTGAGCCTTTAAATTTTATCACGTGTAATTAGAAAAGACGCGTGTAGGGTTTTGTGTCGTCTTATATCTTGTGTTCTTTAAATTTATAGTAGATTTATTAACTAAAATAAATGACTATAAAAATTATAACATTGTCAGGACGTTCTACTGCGTCAGCTGATGTTGGTCATTCATCCCCGCTTGTGTTTGTGCGTTATTATAAGAATGAAATGCAGTAGACTGTTATGATCTGTAACGGATTCGACCCATGTTGCACGGGCGGCACCATAAAGCACGGACACGAGGCGAGGTCTTACGGGAAAAGGGTAATTTATTTAGGTAAAATGGGGAAGGAAAGTGTTGAAGGAGGGAGAATGAAAAGAATGGGATAAAGGTTGTGCATGTGCAGTTCCGGGGGCTGTGCCACACTGGCATGCGGGCACACAGCTGACGATAAGTGTTGGTGCGAGTGGCAGAACTGAGCACGCGGAGGCAGCGCTCCTGCACGCTCCCTCGTGACGGCGCTTCTCCCGCTGTCGATGGCCGGCGCGAGTTCTCGCTGACGCAAAAACCTAACCACACTTTTCCTCTTCGGCAGCGGGGCTGCGAGGGCGGGCACGGTGCGGGAGTGTAGATGCCGCGGGAGCTCGCGCAGCTCTTTCTCGCGCTGTCCTCAGCGCGGAGATCAAAGGGCGGAATTCTAGTGTCCTTGTTTAAAGTCCCTGGGCCGCGTCACATCTCCCCACTGACATGCTTTTTTTTATATTCTCCATCACATCACGTACTTCCCAGACCTCAGACAAATCTCCGCGCCTTGCTTTTATAATGCGGAGCAAGCCCGAGATCATATTAACGTTAATTATCGCCAGCCGGCACAAATAGGCTGCTCCCGTCCCTTTGCCGCCCATTCAGGGAGCCTACGGAGTGAGGGAGTAGTTATAGTAGATTTGGGCGTACACCCATCACACGCGCACGCCGTGGCAGATCATCATAATTGTCCTAAACTTGTATTTCATAAGGTTTTCCGAGCGGTGGTACAGCGCAACGGGGGTCATTATTTACTATTAAACATTAAACGAATTTACAAAACTTAATGCATGCGATTAAGCGCTGATTCTACGTAGGAAAGTAAAGAAGAGGATCCTGATGCTCAACATTCCGGAGACCAAACCCCATTTAAATTAAATCAACAAATATTGCATGTAAATAACAATAGCCCACGTTTAAAAAAGCATTTTTATTTAGATTATAAAAATATAATCCTGCATCTGTTTTAGGTGTTCCAGCTGCCACTGTTCTAAAATTAAAATTAAATCAAATCTTATTAGGATCAAATTTAAGCACAATAAATGTTAACACAGTGAGCCTTTAGATTTTATCACTTGTAATTAGAAAAAAAAGCGTGTATGGATTTGTGTCATCTTATTTCTTGTGTTCTTTAAATTTATAGTAGATTTATTAACTGAAATAAATTACCATAAAATTAAAACAGTGTTAGGACGTTCTACTGCGTCAGCAGATGTCGGTCTTTCAGCCCCGCTTGTGTTTTTGCGTTATTATAAGAATGAAATGCAGTAGACTGTTATGATTTGTAACGGGTTCGACCCATGTTACTCAAACAACTCAGTTCAGGTGTAAGTAAATGGATAGGAAGTAAATGTCTGTGCTGTTTGAGGGAGGGACGTGCTAATGATTTGGTCGGCTCTGTGTGTGTGTGTGTGTGTGTGTGTGTGTGAGAGAGAGAGGGGTGTCGCGGTCGTTTTCAGTGAAACAAAGGCTCAGCTGAAAAATGTTAGGCACATCAGTCACTTAACCCCCAATAAAAGGTATTTGAGTGTTATGATAGTTGTAATATAACAGATGCGCACTGAATACTAAACCTAAACCAGGCACGTAGATTATTGAACCAAGATAGCCCCCATACCCGTTAAAAAAAAAAAAATACCAAAGAATATTATTGTGTATAGACTGATTAAAAACAATGCAATTTATGCTATCATAAGGAAAATAACAAGTTCTTCCATTCCAATGAGTAAAAAAGGTAACAATGTCAACTTTAGAATCTAGAATCCAGGAGGTTAAAATTACACAAATTGAAATCACTAAAAGTCAGCCTCAGATTCAAGAGGTTTTTAAAGTGGGGAGAAGTGCATTTCAGTTCCTCTGAATGTATAGGTGAAAACAGCCGATTCACACCTGGGGAGGGTGAATAATTTGTATTTGAATGTTGTCTGGCATTGTAAAGCACTATAGTGACACTAAAAGAACAACCCAAGATTAATAGGAATTCTTATACTGCATAAACATTATTTAGCACAAAAAAAATTCCTCGCGCTCGGGAAAACTATGCGTGCGGTTGAGCGCTTTTTAGACTATAGGAAATTCAATCGGAGGGTTTTTATTTAGACTATAAAAAAATTAACCTGCGTCTATTTTTAGGCGTGCCAGCTGCCACTTTTTAGTTAGAAGTTTTCAATACAAAGCTTATAATGCCCACATGACATGACGGAATAAGGCACGGCTGGTGATGATTGGGGTTTGTTGGGTTACAGTGGATTTTACTACGCGGTGTGAGTGCAATGGCCATCCGTCTGCTCGCGCTGACTCTGCTCTCCGCGGATGGCCGTACCGCCCCCCTCCCACCTCTCGCTCCTTTGAAGTCCCTGGGGCGCGTTCCATTTGCCCTGCTTGCATGCCGCACTTCTGCGTTGTTGCACGCGCGCTGCATACACAGCGCGTAGTAAAATCCACTTTAACCCAACAAACCCCGAGTATTTTATAGCGCAGGGTGCAAGCCCGGGCCACGATAGCAACGATAGCTCACCAGTCATGTGTAATTCTGCGGTCCTGCTGCTTCGCATGTCTGAAGGGGAGGCCGCCTAACTAGTAAGCGAGGTGCGATACTGATTTGGGTGCACGCCGTGACAGGCTGAAAAAACTGTGTCAGATTAATGTGCAAAAACTATATAATAAAACTATATAAGACTACATGCCTTTATAAGACTCAACTTTTATTTAAGCGCACTCACAATAACGAAAAAACGTTGTGATTTTGTAAGTGTTGTGATTTTGTAAGTGTTGTAAGCTGCGCTGCTCTGTATTGTTTTTGGTGAACTTGAGCGCGTCAGAAAATGAACGCAAACGTTTTTTTAAATGGTCAGAGTCAGTCTGCTTGCTGTTTTCCCGACGCGTTCATAATCATTAGTCTACTTCTGCCGGTGCGCTCTGGAAAACTCCATGCATGCGGCTAAGTGCTGATTAAAACTATGGAGTAAATTAAAGAGGAGAATTACGATGCCGAATCGAAGTCCTGAGCCCAAACCTCATTTAAATTAAATTAACAAATATTATAAGTAAAAAAACAATAGCCCATGTTTAGAAACAGTTTATAAATTCTTTCCGACATGAGTTGGTCCGGTGTTATGCGCAGAGCGCCGGGAGATTTCCTGAAGCTCAGAAATCACTGGGCATGTTTTCTAAATAGCCGCTATCTTTAATAACTGATGGAGGTTTTGAGCTGTATACACACGCATTCCTGCCTAAACAACTCTAAAAACTACACCTGTAACACAATAAACAGTAATATTTCAAACATTCTGCAGGCTGATATTTGGAGAAAGGAAAGAATAATGAATTAACCAGTTGTTGGGTCAAAATAACCCAACCAGGTGTTCATTTGTAAACTACAAACATCTCATATGAGCCAACATGAGCAATCCAACAATGTGTTTAAAGTACCTGAAATAATCCAGAACTTAAATAACAATAAACCGATACAGAGATACGCTGTATAACGGTCACTGTTGTATTTACGGCAACGAGCGAAAATGTCACTTTGCGCCACCTGGCGGCCATTTTACGAATTACTTTGAAATGCAACTGATTTATTTTGGCCGCTGACGTTTTTACGCGGCGGTGAGCGCGACGGTAATAACCATTCCAATTGATCAACTACTGTATGTGATTTTGTAAACGATCTATGAGAATATTATGATCTATGGTGTCGAATGCAGCAACTAAGATCAAGTAAGACTAGTATTGAGATGCAGCCTTGGTCTGAAGCTAAAAACGAGTCGTTCGCAATCTTAACTAGTGCAGTTTCTGTACTATGATGGGGCCTGAAACCTGTCTGAAATTCTTCTAGGATGTTGTTTTCCTGCAAGAATGTGCATATTTGAGCTGATACTACTTTTTCTAATATTTTTGATATGAACGAAAGGTTTGAAATCGGTCTGTAATTTGTTATTTCATTCGCGTCCAAATTAGATTTTTTAAGAAGCGGCTTAATAACTGCCAACTTGAAAGGTTTAGGGATGTGACCTAGACATAATGAAGAATTAATAATGTTTAGAAGTGGCTCTCCAACCGTAAGCATCACTTCTTTTAAAAATCTGGTTGGTATTGGGTCTAACAAGCACGTTGTTGATTTAGCTGAGGTGATATGTTTATACAGCTCTTCCTGTCCTATACCTGTAAAGCACTGAAAATCTAAATGTGAAGCTCTAGGCTGAACTTGATCGTGAGATACTATTAGAGGTTGAACCTCCGTTATTTTCTTCCTGATACTAATGATTTTTTCATTAAAGAAGTCCATTAAGTGTTCACTTCTAAACTGTGATGGGATACTCTCTGCGGGCATCTTAGGTTTTGTTAGGCGAGCCACTGTACTAAATAAGAACCTGGGATTGTTTTGGTTTCTTGTTATCAGTTGGCTAAGATGCTCGGTCCTAGCAGTTTTTAGAGCTTGTCTATCGCTGCACATACTGTCTTTATACACAATTCGAATAACTTCTAATTTAGTTTTCCTCCATTTTCGCTCGAGGTTACGGGTTGCTCTCTTTAGGGTGCGAGTATGACTATTGTACCACGGTGCAAGTGATTTATCTCTGACTTTTTTTAATCTGAGGGAAGCAATAATGTCTAATGTACTGGTAAAAATAGTGCCCATGCTGCTAGTTACCTCATCTAGATCGTCTGCATTTAGGGGTCTAATAAGAAATTGGGACAGATCCGGCAGATTACTTGTGAATCTGTATTTAGTAGTCGGATTCATATTTCTAACAAATTGATAACGTGGGGAGAGACAGCTAATCTGTTCTACGGGTAGAGTATATATCAGGAGGTGATGATCTGTGATATCACTTTGAGGTAAGATCTCTATATTAGAGACATCTATACCATGGGATATAATTAAATCTAGCATATGATTAAAGGGGTGAGTTGCTCCATTTATATTTTGTTTAACCCCAAAGGAATTTAGTAAATCCATAAATGCGAGAGCTAATGCGTCATTAGCATCATCTACATGAATGTTAAAGTCTCCTACTATTAACACTTTGTCAGAGTTAACCAATAGGTCTGATAGCAGATGTCCAAATTCTTTAAGAAAATCGACATATGACCCCGGGGGTCTGTACACGGTGGCCAGAGTAAAATATAGCGCGGGTTTATTATGTATTTTACTGAGTGCAACATTAATGATGAGCACTTCAAATGAGTTAAACCTGGGCCTTATTTTCTGAGTAACAGTGAGTACATCATTGTAGATAGTGGCGACACCACCACCACGACCAGTTAGACGGGCTCGTGTTTATAGAAATATTCTGACGGAGTAGACTCATTCAGACCAATATATTCATTTGGTTTAAGCCAGGTTTCGGTGAGGCAGAGTGCATCAAGGCAATAATCCGAGATCATTTCATTAACAATAAGTGCATTAGGCGCAAGCGATCTAATGTTGAGAAGTCCAAACTTTAGAGGTAGATTTTGATTACTTATTTGGCCTTTTTCTGGTTTTATGGTTATCAAATTGTTTTGGGCAGATTTAACAAATTTATTCTTTTTTCTCACTATTCGGGGAACAGCCACAATTTCTATAGGACAAGCTATGTGTGTGCATCTATCAGTAAGGTGAGTTGTGTTGTGGCTAATGTGATTGGAATCTACGGTATGACTTACCGCCAGTCAAATGGTTCGTAATGTCCTGGAGATGTTGTCTGAAAGGACTGCTGCTCCAGCTCTGCTAGGGTGCAGGCCATCGGTGTGGTAGAGCCTAGGACGCTCCCAGAAAACATTCTAGTTATCAACAAAGGGTAATCTCTGTTGTTGACACCAAGATTGTAACCATTCATTAAAGGCAAATAATCTACTTAACCTCTCGATTCCTCTCTGAAATGTCGGAAGTGGTCCAGATACGACGATCTTTGTCGTGGGTGATGTGCTGCGGACCTTCTCAACCAGGCTCCTGAAGTCCTTCTTTAGGATCTCCGTCTGCCTCAGCCTGATGTCGGTCGTGCCAGCATGAAGAATCACAGCTCGAATGTTCTTCCTCAGGGCCGCAGGCACCTGTGCAGCAACATCAAGAACACGTGCACCAGGTAAACAGCGTGTGTACGCATTACCTTTAGCCGTGGTAGCACGCACGTGCCGGACGATGGAGTCTCCAATGACCAGCGCGTCGTGTACCGTCTCGCGGAGAGGAGCGAAGCGATTTCGTGTCGAGATCTCCAAGACTGGTGGTGGCGGAGAAGGAGAGGTCCTCGCCCAGGGCTTGGCGCGCGTCTTCCGCTGCTGCAGTATCCAGGCCTCGAGGTATCCCGGCGCCGGGGTGAAGGAAACCTGGGCGGGCTGCGTCCTCGGTGCGTTGGACCTAGGCAGAGAAGCACGCGGGGTTTGAGGTTGTCGGAGAATTCTCATGCCGAGAATTTACCTGGGACAGGTAAGCGTCGGTCCGTGACGATTCCAGCGTGGCTTTCCGCTGCTGTAGCCGGGCCAGCTTCACCTGTAGGTCGCAGATCAGCTTCTCCACGGCCTCCATCTCCAAGTCCACCGAGTGCAGCTCCAATGTATCCTCACCTGCACACAGGGGCAGAGAAACTACCGACATGGTGTCTAAAAATTGAAATAAACGGTGCGAAAGAGCGTAAACAAACTTGTGATAGCCAGGCTAACGGGCTAGCGATGCTAATGGAAAGCCGGCTAGAAGCGGTGTGCTGCAAAACAATTAAAACTTATACGATATAAACTTATACGAAAACGATATAACACGCGTTTCGAGTAAATATATTGTAAGATAGTATGAAATACTTATTTCTTATATGTTTACTCTTCGTAAGGGGACAAAAAAGTTGAAAAATTGGTCAGTCTGGCGGAGCTCGGAAAAAAAGTTGGTGCATGATGAAGCAGGTAGACCCAGTCCACTGCCGAATTGTTTCAGTGCTGGAGTTTCTGTAGAAAAAATTTGTCCTCTGGCTTGTGCCCCCTTGTTGAACCACTAGAGTCAGCGCCTCAGGTTTCTGACCCTTAAGATGGTTTTTCTAAATGGTGTTACCTCTCTAAGAGGATCGGAGATCCCTATTGTTTTTGAAGCCTTCTGTCCTCCGCCTTTACAGCTTCGGAGCAGGAGAGACTTTACTCACTGTGTCCAGTACGTGCTCTTCAGATTTACGTCCACCGCATCAGCCAGTGGCGTAAGTCAGAGCAGCTTTTACATGTTTTGAAGCCGCAAGCTGCGTGAGAGATGCTATTGCCCTCTCCTATGAGGCGCATGGGCTCACTTCGCCTCTAGAAATCAGGGCTCATTCAACCAGGGGAATCGCCTCATCAATTGCACTAGCAAGAGAGATTCCCTTGTAGCAAGTATGTGACGCGGAGGGTTGGTCTTCTCCGCACACATTTGCCAATATGCATCCTATTGTTTTGAAGCCTTCTGTCCTCCGCCTTTACAGCTTCGGAGCAGGAGAGACTTCACTTACTTTGTCCAGTACGTGCTCTTCAGATTTACGTCCACCGCATCAGCTAGTGGCGTAAGTCAGAGCAGCTTTTACATGGTCTGGAGCCGCAACGGGGGGTGGCCCCCACTACACTGGGCTATTGCCCCCTCCTATGAGGCGCGTGGGCTCACTTCACCTCTAGGAATCAGGGCTCATTCAACTAGGGGGGATCATCTTATCTATTGCACTAGCAAGAGGTATTCCCCTGCAGCAAGTGTGTGACATGGAGGGTTGTCCTCTCCGCACACATTTATTACATTTATAGTCTGGATGTTCATGCTACTCCGGGCCCACGGGTCCTCGAGTCAGCTACCCAGACATAGTTCTGAGACGTTCTCGGCCTTGTGCGCACACGCTACACAAGCTTGAAGTCCAGACACTTGCAGTGCGGCGGCGTTGGCACTCTCGTTCCCATAGCGTTTTCACGCAGCATCGAGTTTAGCCTTTGAAAGAGAACGTCTCGGGTTACTTTGCTGTAACCCTGTTCCCTGAAAAGGCGGGAACGAGATGCTGCGTCCCAATGCCGTACTGCCTACATGACCGACGTCCGTTCAGACAAATCAATCTAAGTAATGTTTCCGGTTCACTCCTATTTATAACCTGCAGGTGCGTCCTATCAGATGACGTCACCTGACCGAGGTTATAAAAGCCAAAAATTTGGCGTGTTTGATACACACATGCTTCACAACCGGCAACATGACAAGATGTTGCCATAGCGTTTTCACGCAGCATCTTGTTCCCGCCTTTTCAGGGAACAGGGTTACAGCAAAGTAACCCGAGACGAATTGTGTATAATTAGTTAGCCTAAAACAATATTGTTTCCAATGCTGAAGCAAACATGAATTTTATTTTTTTTACAATAGATATTTTATAATGAACGTGTGTATATGTGCTTTATATTATTTTCACAATGATGAAATGAGATGCCCAAATTCGTGCTTTAAATGTTTCTTATATAGTTTTTTTAATGTTTTAACAGGGACAAAACAATGAAAGACATGGCAATGCCTTGGTTTAAATGGTCTTAAAATTAAATTAATTTCCTGATAGTAAGCTACCTGATAGTGTTAACTATGCGAATGTCCTGATTCGTGAATATCCCAACATGTCTTATTTAAAACATAAAAATGTGTCGCCATCATAAATTAACAATATAAAAAGTACGATTAAAAGGTGTCAGGGCCAAAGACAAAGCGTGCTGAAGAAGACACAGGCAAAGCCCAAGCCTCTGTCTGTCTAAGACACCGCAGAGAGAGTGAGGAAGAGCAACACACATCAGTTTAGCGCGCGCTCTCGGGTTAAAGTGCACAAACTCTACTCTCTCTCTTTCTACTATAAATCCTCAGTAAGAGCATAAGCCTGAGATCATCTTTAGTTTTTTAGTGTTTTGTTTAAGTTTCCAGAATCCCGTCCGTTCTCATGTAGACAGCGGAGCTCTGTTTATTTTGTGTTTTCAGTTTTCTTTTGGTTTCCTTTTAAGTTTATTAATTAATAATCCCATGCTATCTCCAAACGGAAATGTCTTCCTGAGTCTGTCATAAGCTCTCACAACAACTCCTATTTTACTGACCCCCTCTAAAGCCCTGTGTCAGGGCTATTATAATCAGTAAAACATCTCTTGGTGCGGATCTCCACCGCACCCCCTAACAATATAATTAGTAAAAAATATGTAAAATGTCTTGAAACATAATGCAGTAACTTTTTATTCATTTGAACACGGTAAAGGTGTTAATGTTTTGTAAATTCCTTTATTCGTCCTTTCTGTTTGTGCTTAGGTTTCACCAGTGGCGGACTGGCCATCTGGAGCACCGGGAGTTTTCCCGGTGGGCCGCTGGCCAATGTGGGCCGGCCCAGTCAGTAAGCAAATATATATAAAAATGAAGAAAACCATATATTGCATCTCTATGCATATGGATGAATGCGTTGACTGCACAGGCGCCGCTGACAAAGAGCGCATGTTTATGTTACTGCAGATTGCCCTCCCTCAATATTAGTTTGTTTGGTCTGTTCCATTCCATTTCGGTCCCCCCCTCAAGCGAATTTCTGTGAGCAAATTAACAATAATTTCCATGAATGAAAAGGTGGAGCTGAAAGTTACGCAAAAAGAAGTAAAAAGCTTTAAAGGTAAATGCTGTGAAATGCTTTAAATTAACAGATTATGCCTTCGGCGTAAAGGAAAGTTCCAGTATAGTATAGTCCTTCATGTCTGCATTTTTTCGCACACGTTTATCATCCTTTTGATCAAAACATTGCCTTTTGTTAAGGCTGTGGGTTTATACACATCGATGAGTGAATTGTAGATGAATTTTAAAGCATCTTTTTAGGCCTAAATATTCATTTTTATTCATGGGCAGGTGGATTACGAAGTGAAGTTGTTCAGTTCTGTACGGTGTATCTGCACGGAGAGATTGTGTGTGTGTGTACGGAGAGTTTGTGTGTGTGTTTGTGACGTTATCTTCCCCTTCAAATGACCAACCAATCAACTTGGCCTCCAAACTCAGAAGCTACGTGTCGAAGCTGATAACTGCTCCTCTGATCTGCTGGTTATAGTGTGCTGTCGCGCTGTATTCTGCAAATAGCACATAATTTTGTGTTTGTTTTATTACATGTCTGTAGTTTTATCGATAAATTTGCTCATATCTGCGCACGCATTTATCAGCCTTTGATCTTAGTTCTTATCTTAGTAGTTAAACGAATTCATAATCACAGTATTAAAATTACAGCACACATGTACAATTTAAATTAAATTAAATCTTATTAGGATTGAATTTAAGCAAAGTAAACGTTAACACAGTAAGCCTTTCGATTTTATCTTGTGTAATTAGAAAAGCTACGCATGTTTTTTTTTTTGTAAGTGCGATGTAACCAGCTTTAATTATTGATAATTAATTAATTAATTATTAAATTGTGGACATAAACAGTAAAAAAAACAATACTATTATTTTGATTATTATTATTATGTTCTTTTGCTGTTTGAGTTCAGAGTTGAATGATTATTTAAAACTGAAGCCCGTCGTGTAGATTCATGCCACAAGTCATTTTATCATACAAAGATTATTACGTTATGCTCAGGCCACTAAGCGTCTGTGGATTCCAAAATTGACATTTTTACCATTTTTTAATCACTGAAATGGAAGAGATAGAAAGTTTCCTTATCATAACATGCATTGTATTGTTTTTAATCGCTCGATACACAACCCATCATTTTTAATGCTATTTTACAAGGGTAAATACAAATGGAAGAATTTTATTTGGTTTCTTTATTTATTTAAAAAAAAAACTGAAATAAAACATTGTAGAGTAATTTAAAACAGTGTAGAGTGATTAATAACAATACAATGCATGTTATGATAAGGAAAATGTTGTGCACGCGCGGTCCACTACACAGCAAAAATATGTTAGTATATTATGACTGAGATAAGGCGGCTCACATCGGCTTGCGTTTCGCACAGCGCCGCATAGACAGCGCTTATTTAACACGTATAAATGTGTGTTTGTTATATTTCTGGGAAAGAGAAATCTCTTATAAATCTCTCATATCGGCACGCGCATTCATCTGACGTTGAAAAACTCGACAAAATGAAGGACCGCACACACGCAACGCGGGTTCACGCAAACTTTTTACATTCAATAAAGGCTTATTCACATCTACGTTTCAGCCATTCACAGACATCATTGTGCTATGTTGTTGGTACACACTTTACCTTTTTCATCTCCCCTTTGATAAAAATGCTCCTGATATGAGCCGGCACGAGCAGCTTTGTTACAGTCAGAATATTCATCTATTATAAAGATAGATAAAGAAATACATATTCTTGCTGATTAAACACTGCAAGTGAAAGCGCGCGCAATGTGAGCAGCTTTAATTATTAATAATTAATAATAATTAAATTCTGGACATAAACAGCTAAAATCACGATGACTATTATTATTTTAATTATTATTATTATTATTATGTTCTTTTGCTGCTTGGGTTCAGCGTTGATCAAAAAGCCGCACGCACAACTCACTTTCACTTTGCACAAGGCAAGTGTTTATTTTTTAGTGTATATTTAAAGCGCATAAACACAATACAACAATAATGCACAATAATAATAAGAAGAATAATAACAATAATAAATTCGGAGCACTACTATAATAATTATAATACTGAGTAGAGAAAGCACAGTTAAAAAAGTACCATCATTGAAGAAGAGAAGAAAATTAAAAACAAATACATATCAGTATTTACAGTTTGAGCTTGACATGTTTATGAGCTCTGTCACTTGATATCAATGGGCCCCTAAGAGAGAGAACACGTTTTCGGCTCAGTAGACACACAATACTTCAGACTGAAACACGACTGCCCCCTACAGGTAATGAAGGGCATTTTCACAGCTGGATCCCTTTTCTCGAAACGTGCGTTTTTTAATGGCCAGATCTGTACTACATTTTCTAATCTGTAAAGGAGAATACTATGATTGATAGTGTCAAACGCTGCACTGAGGTCAATTAACACAAGTATAGTGACACAACCCTGATCAGAGGCCACTACGAGGTCATTTACTACTTTAACGAGTGCTGTCTCTGTGCTGTGATGAGGCCTAAATCCTGACAGATACTGTTGGTTTATGCTATTTCTATGTAAATATGACCATAGCTGCTGTGATACTACCTTTTCCAGAATTTTAGAGATAAAGGGAAAGTTTGATATCGGCCTATAATTGGAAAGCTGACAGGGGTCAAGGGCAGGTTTCTTGATTAGTGGTTTAATAACTGCTAATTTAAGGGATTTAGGAACATACCCACTGCTGAGTAAACAGTTAATTACTTTCAATAAGGGTTCTGTTATTGCTGGAACTATCTGCTTGAGAAAATGTGTCGGTATAGGATCTAATATACAGGTTATTGATTTTGAAGAGGAGATGAGTGAAATTAGTTCTCTCGCTTCAAGCGGGGTGAAGTATTCTAGGTTCTGATGTGATGTGTTTAATTTATCATCTGTATCACTTAAATTGTCTGGTTTCAAAGCCTGAATTTTTTGCCTAATATTTATGATTTTGTTATTAATAAAGTTTATGAAATCCTTACTACTGTATATTGTTGTTTTGGAGATTTCTGCAGTGGTCTTGTTTTTAGTTAATTTAGCTATGGTATTAAATAAAAATCTAGGATTATTTTTGTTATTTTCTATAAGAGTAGAGAGATAGATTGATCTAGCAGCACTGAGAGCTTTTCTATAGTTCAGGATGCTCTCCTTTCATGCTATTTGAAATACTAACAATTTATTTTGATGTCATTTAAGTTCTAATTTCCGAGCGATTTGTTTTAGAGTGCATGTGTGGTCATTATACCAAGGAGCGAGTTTCTTATCTTAAATCATTTTTCTTTTAACTGGAGGTACATTATCTAAGCTATAACGAAGTGTTGACCCTAGATATTCAGTGGCTTGATCGAATTTTGTGGAGTCAGATGGCGATCCAATCAGAGATGATAATTCTGGGAGATTATTGATAAAGCTGTGTGTGATATTTGATGTGAACGTACGTTTAAGGCGGTAGCGCAGAGCTGTGCGTACATTACTACTATGACACACTTTAATAGAGACAAGACAGTGATCTGAGATAACTTCAGACTGTGGAATTGTAATTATGTTTCTTATACTTAATCTGAACGATAATATTAAGTCCAAAGTGTGACCTGCTTTATGAGTGGGTCCTACTACACACTGATTTACTTCTGCTGAGTCCAGTATGGACATAAATGCTGTTCTTAGAGGGTCTTCTTGATTCTCAAAATAAATATTAAAATCTCCAGCAATTAGCGCTTTGTCTACAGATACGACAAGGTTTGAGAGGAAATCTGCAAATTCACAGAGAAACTCAGAATACGGCCCTGGGGGTCTGTAAATGATGATTAGCGGAAACGTCTGAGCTGACTTTATGTTACTGTAGAGAATTTCAAATGCATTAAATTTAAATCTGTGTTTTTGTACAATAGCCAGATTATCGTTGTAAATAACTGCAACGCCTCCTCCTCTACCAGTTAACCGAGGCTGGTGTATGTAGCTGTATCCAGGAGGACTGGCTTCATCTAGTGCTACATACTCGTCCTGTTTAATCCAGGTTTCAGTTAAACATAATATATCAAATTCCTAATCCGTGATAATTTCATTAACAATAACTGCTTTAGATGCAAGATATCTAATATTTAACCATCCTAGCTTCAGATCAGAGGTGCCGGCTGAGTATTGAGTGTGATCAGAGTTTGTGGTATCTTTGTTAATTAAATTACTAAAACAGACTTTGAGTGTTTCTACATTTTTGCTTAGCTCGGGGAACAGACACAGTCTCAATACAGTGATTCCTGAATGATGACTCTATGCAGCTAGCTGATGGTTGGTTTAGTCTGTCTGTCTGTTCCCTGGCCTGGGCTCTGGATTGTCACTGATTAACTAGGCCTCTTCTGAGACTATGAGCTATACTACAAGAAATGAGAGCAGCACCTTCCCGAGTGGGATGGACACCGTCCCGCCCTAACAGGCCAGTTTTGCCCTCAAAGGTCTTCCCATTGTCAATGAAGCACACATTGTTTTCAGAGCACCACCTGGACATCCAGCGACCATAACCTGCTGTAAGCTATGTCGCCACGTCTTATTGGGATGGGACCAGAGCATATTACGTCATCGGACATCGCCTTCACTAATTTTAACCCCTCTGTAAAGTTATTCTTGCTAACCTCGGACTGACAAAGGCGTATATCATTAGCTCTAGCATGTACCACTATCTTTGAGAACCTGTGCTGTCCTAGAGCCCTAAGATTACCTGCTATGTCCGGTGCTCTGGCTCCCGGGATACACCTAACCACTGCCGCTGGCGCCCCCAAAGGCCTGTCTAATTTCACATGTCTCAGTATAGAGTCTCCTATAACCAGAGCTCTTTTATGTTTCTCAGCGGGTGCATCACTGAGGAGAGCAAACCTGTCGGACACGTAAAGCGCAGAAGAGGTGTGCTCCGGTGGGCTAGCCTTAGCGTTAGCTTTGGCTGTATGAGTATGCGGCCGAGTCGTCAGGCCTGTGAGGGCTCTAATGCAGGAGTCGGGGGCTGGTTATCTCCGCCTGCGGCACCCAGACTGTCCGCTACAGGAATTACGCTACTCTCAGACTCTCTAACCCTCTCTAAAGTCTGGATGCGCTCCTCTCACGCTGATATCTTCTCCGTCAGAGTGCTCATTAACACACACCTATCACAAGTAAAATAACCACTAACGGCGGAGGAAGAATGTCTAAACATCCTGCACTCCACACACTGAACAAGCTGAATATTAGACATCATAACGTACCTGATTCAGAGTTTCAGTTATTTGGTGATGAATTCCGCTTGTTGTTCTTAGATGATACGCGCGTTCTTCGAAAAAGCGCAAAAAAATGAAAAAGCAAAAGTCCAGTAGTATTGAAGTGTAAAATTAGTTAATGTTGTTATTTAGTATAAACAAGAAAAGGCAGTGTAATTTAAACCATGATACAAACAAACGAGGAACTTTCACGGGAACAATACAAAAAACAGGAAGCTACGTCACAGGAGACGTAGCTATGACGTAGAGTATGTTGGCGATGTTCTGGATCGGGGTGTTCTGGATCGGCGTATACAACAGCATGTTCCAGTTCCTGCCAACATTTAGCAACTTTGCTCACTCAAGTCGGACCAACAATCCACTTCCCACAATTAACAACCTGATCAACTCTATGCGAGGAAGATGTGTTGCACTGCTTGAGCCAAATGGTGGCCACACCAGATACTGACCGGATTTCTAAACCCCCAGTAAGGCAAAACTGTGCAGTGTGGCCTTTTACCGTGGGCAGTTTAAGGCACACCTGTGGAATATTCATGCTGTCTAGTCAGCATCTTAATATGCCACACCTGTGAAGTGGGATGGATTATATCGGCAAAGGAGAAGTGCTCACTAACACAGATTTGTGAACAATATTTGAGAGTAATGGGTCTTTTGTGTATGTAGAAAATGTTACTGATTTTTTAGTTTAGCGCATGAAAAACGGGAGCAAAAATAAGTGTTGCAGTTATATTTTTGTTCAGTGTAGTTGTGTTAAGCTATTTAAATTGATCTTGGTTCATTGATTCATTATGAACAGCTGCAAGTTAGCAGTTTTGGCCAGAAAAAAATATTGTCAATGGTGGTTAAAAAAGTTTAAGTGCAACTGAAACTGTGCAACTATTTGCTTGTAAAGTGACCATTGTGGAAGCCTCTTCAGCCTCTTGCAATCTAGAAGCCTCTGTGTCTATTTCTCCAGATTTATGAACATCTTCATTCATCAGGCTGTCAGGAATCTGAATTATTGTCCATCTCTTCCACCATCTCTCTCTCCCCCCCCTTTAATAACTTTGGCTTGTAAAACTTGTTTTGATCCATGGAATGGAGAGAAACAACTTTACGATTTCTCCATATGTTTTGTATGCCAGAAATGGTAAATTTCTGAATGTAAAAAATGGACTCTTCAACATAGCTTTTTTTGCACAATATTCATCAATTGCCAATTTGCACAAACTATTTTTTTATTATGCCAGGGGTGGCACAACCAGTTATTAGGTTCAAGTGGCAATTTCTTTTTTAAATGGAGCCAGGTAGTTTAGCAAATATCACTCACTCATCTTCTATACCGCTTTATCCTGTATTCAGGGTCGCGGGGACCTGGAGCCTATCCCAGGAGGCTCAGGGCACGAGGCAGGGTACACCCTGGACAGGGTGGCAATTCATCGCAGGGAACAAACATGTATACAATCACACACCCATTCACACACTACAGGCAATTTGGAAACACCAGTTAGCCTAACCTGCATATTTTTGGACTGTGGAAGAAATGAACGGAACCTGATGGAACCCTTGGCTTAATCAGAAAATAAAAGTGTATTTCCTATTGTCTGTTGCTCTTCAGGTCTCTCTGTGACATACATGTTAATGACATACAGTGGGGGAAATAGGTATTTGATCCCCTACAGATTTTCTAAGTTTGCCCACTTATAAAGAAATAAGGGGCCTATAATTGTTATCATACTTTTATGGTAAAGGATTGAGACAAATTATCAACCAAAAATTCAGAAAAAGCACATGATACAAATGTTATGAATTAAGTTGCATTTCAATGAGGAAAATAAGTATTTGATTTCCAAGCAAAACATGACTTTGTACTTGGTAGAGAAACCCTTGCTGAAATGGCAGTGGGAGGATGTTTCTTGTAGTTGTTTACCAGATTTGCACACATCTTGGGATGCATTTTGATCCACTATTCTTTACAGATTTTCTCTAAATGTTTAAGTTTTCTTGCCTGTTGCTTGGCAACTCGAAGTTACAGCTCTCTCTGTGAATTTTCTATTGGATTAAGGTTTGAAGTCAATCTGTAGCTTTAGCAGGGAAACATCCCCAAAGCATAACGTTTCCACCTCCGTGCTTGACTGTATGGACTGTGGTGTTCATAGTGTCATAGTCAGCATTTTTGTTCCTCCAAAAAACAGCAAGTCAAGTTGATGACAAAGAGCTCAATTTTGGTTTCATCTGACCACAGCAGTTTATCCCAATCTTTCTTTGTTCATTGGCAAACCCTAGACGGTTCTGTACATGTGTCTTCTTGAGAAGGGAAAGCCTTGCTGCGCTAAAGGATTTCAATCCATACCGGCGTATTGTTCCTGACTTGCTTTGACAGCTCTTTGGCCTTGCCAAAGAGTGGTGAGATTTGAATGGAACGTAGAGATTTTGTGGACAGGTGGCTTTTATATACATACCAGATTGTTGTTAGGAGCACCTTCATAAATTAATATGTGTACACACAGGAGCACATACCCAGTGTAAGAGCCATATTTAATTTTTATAAATTTGTTGTTGTGTTTATTTCTATTTAATTAGTTAAGCATTAAGTATCATACTCATAATTTGTATTGTGACATCATTTCATGAGTTGTTCTGTGACATCATCCCACAGTTATGCAGTTTCATGTCTATCACGCACGTTAGTTGTTTGTTGTTGTTAAGACACGGAAGGATACAGAAAGGTGTGGAGCACACAAGCTTTTGACCGTGATAACGTGAGACAGTAAGCTAAAAGGAATACAGTAAATAAGTTGTTGTAACTGTAATCTATCGAAGCTACAGAACACAGCAAGCGACTTGTCGTGACTACAGTGGATTTATGCAAGAAACTGTAACAACCGTTGTTTTTGATGTTGAAAATAAACAAGAGACAAAGAAATCAACGAAACGTCCGATGTCGTCAGTGACACTGTGTAACTAAAGACACGCGTCAGAACTTGTGAATAACATGCACCTACACCCAGTCTGTGAGAGGCAGAATTATTGTTCGTTGGTAGGGGATAAAATACGTATTTCCCTCATTGAAATGCAACTTAATTCATAAGATTTGTATCATGTGCTTTTTCTGGATTTTTGGTTTATATTCTGTCTCAATCCTATCCCATAAACCTATGATAAAAAATATAGACCCTTCATTTCTTTGTAAGTGGGAAATACTTATTTCCCCCACTGTACATCAAAAGAACCTGTCACACAGGGCACCTGGTCAAAAGCTTACATATTCAATTCAATTCAATTCAATTTTATTTGTATAGCGCTTTTAGCAATTTTCATTGCCGCAAAGCAGCTTTACATAGTCAAAAGAATTATTTAAGTTTGTATGAAATGTGAATTTGTATGAATCAAAATGGTCAGTTTGTCCCTGGTGAGCAAGCCGAGGGCGACAGTGGCAAGGAAAAACTCCCTGAGATGGTAATAGGAAGAAACCTTGAGAGGAACCAGACTCAACAGGGAACCCATCCTCATTTGGGTGAAACAGAAAGCAGTAAATGATCTGCATTTATACAGTGTGTAGGGTGGGAGGCAGTTCAGCTATAATAGCTGATGTTAATTGAAATAGCTGATGTTAATTGACATATGGTCTCTTCATTGATAATAAACAGAGATCTTCAGACATCATGTGTGCATGTGTGTTTGTCTGATGGACACAACAAGCAATATTTATTTTTCAAATTCATTAAAACCTAACCATTTAGGTTTCCTCTGTTCGATAGTGATAGGAGAGTGAATCACAAATGAGAAATCAAAAAAGTAGATCAGATAAAGATTATGTTTTGTCTTAAAATGACCACAGCCCAGCAAATTAAAATTCAATTGTACCACTTCAGCACTCTTATTTCAGTGGTAAACATATTAAGCAATCCCAATCAAAATATTCAGTTTATAATTCACTTTCGATTAACTTATAGTTTAGGGTCATCCAAAGTATAAAACATAAAGCTATAGATGAAAGAATGAGTTCTGGCAAATGTACATCACTTTTATTTATATAAAAAAAAATCATGATTTACATGGTGCAGACAAAGGGAATATATGCCCATGTCATTAGGGGGTAAAAATTTGATTGATTAAATAACCTGGTTGTATAGATGAATACAGGTAGTTATTTGACATCATTTTATTGCCATAACAATGCAGACCCTGGACCTGATCAACTGAAGCAACCCCAGTAACGCTGCTTCCAGGTTAGGTGTATGATGGGTGCATCACTTCATTTTATTCTTTGCACAATATTTCCACAGTTACACAATGGTAACATTGAGCTTCCACCTCAGAACAGGAAAAAAATCTGTGATATTATGTTGTTTATTTGTACTTGTGCCAAGACTGTGGACTTTATAAGAGAATTAATGTACCACTGAACACAATGCATCTTTAAACATTAATTAAACATTAGTTATTCTTTCTTTTCTTAGATCATTTAGTGAGGGAGGAAAGTAACAGTGAGCAGATCCATAGTGATGAGCAAGATGCAGAGGCTTCACCCACCAAATCGCCTACAACACCAAAAACTGTCAAATGCAAAACCTCTTCAGGTAGGTATGCATTCTGTATCTGATTCTGATTATCAGTCAATTAACAAGAGCATTTATGTCTCACAGGAGTCATGTGCAATACTCACACTAACTTAAAACTAACCCTGCATCATCATGCATCTTCAGAGACATGGACTTGCATTACTTAGTAATATTTGGTTTATATTCGGAACACTTTTATTATGTAATTATTATTACAATAATTAATTAATTTACAATTATAAATTGTCTTATTTATTTATTTATTTATTTATTTATATATTTATTTAGTTAGTTAGTTAGTTAGTTATTTACTACATGTAACCTCAAAGTTGTTTGTAAAATTCCCAGAGTTTTGCATTTATAAAAATAGGTGAACCAGCCAATCTGGCACCAACAATTATGTCATGTTCAAAATTACTGAGAAAAATGTTCCCCCCTTCTGATTATATGAACAGTAACCAAAGCTGTTACACTGTGATACTAATATATTGAGCATGGGTTCATGCATAATGTAATCTCTAAATCTAACCTTACACTTTTTTTCAGACACCTGCACATGCCTAGTTTTTATTATTTACACTGCATTCACTGTAAGACTACATACTGTAAATATGTTTGGTACCTGGTAATAACATTAAGCTGCAATAGGAGATTATTTTGCTCTAACTTTTGTGCAGATCTCTCCCTATTCTCCTACAATAATGGCATGATGATTTCCTCTTGCCGGGAGCTAGACAACAACCGAAGTGCCCTTTCGGCAGCATCTGCTTTTGCAATTGCTACAGCTGGTGCCAATGAAGGTACGCCAACCAAGGAGAAGTTCCGCCGCCTGTCCCTGGCTGGCACAGGTAACATTTTATGTTCAGATTACACAGTGCTTTCAATAAGATGATTAACAGGCAATGAATGCCAGACAGGAAACAAATAAGAATAATTGTGAATGGTTACCAGGATTTCCCACAGACCAGAGAAATGGAGATAAGGAGTTTGTGATTCGCCGGGCAGCAACTAACCGTGTACTTAATGTCTTGAGGCACTGGGTGTCCAAACATTCCCAGGTGAAAAGTGACATGGCTTTTGAACTTTTTTTTGTCAGGAAATTAGGCCATACATAATGTTTGGCAGTAGAAGAATTTACATAAAATTAACAAACAGCTCTTTAACAAAAATATTAAATAGTCATTAGTACCTGATGATTATGTAAATCTAACTCTCTCTCTTATTTTCTTACTGTTTCTGCCCCATGCATGTCCAGGACTTTGAGACCAACGCAGAATTAAAAATGAATGTGATCTGCTTTTTAGAGGAAGTCATGCATGACCCTGAGCTGCTAACTCAGGAAAGAAAAGCAGCAGCCAACATCATAAAGTAGAGTATCACTACAGCCTCTCCAAATATATATATATATATATATATATATATATATATATATATATATACAAAGTACTTCCCATATTAGCTAAAACACCATACTGTTTCCTGTATTTTATATTATCAAACATTAGATTTAAAATAGATTTTGACTAAATTTACATACAATGAAATTATATGTATATAGAGTGTTTTCTAATTTTTTATTTGGTATAAAGACTGTTAACCATTCATGTGATAGGACACTTACACAGGATGATCCTGGTGACAATCAGATCTCTCTGGAAGATGTACTACTGATTGTGAGTGCGATGCTTTCGGTCACAATTAAACCATCAATTATTTCATATATTTCATGCATTTGTTAATTTGTGCATATATATATATATATATATATATATATATATATATATATATATATATGTACATATGTGTATGTACAGTGGTGTGAAAAACTATTTGCCCCCTTCCTGATTTCTTATTCTTTTGCATGTTTGTCACACTTAAATGTTTCTGCTCATCAAAAAACATTAACTATTAGTCAAAGATAACATAATTGAACACAAAATGCAGTTTTTAAATGATGGTTTTTTATTATTTAGGGAGAAAAAAAATCCAAACCTACATGGCCCTGTGTGAAAAAGTGATTGCCCCCCCTTGTTAAAAAATAACTTAACTGTGGTTTATCATACCTGAGTTCAATTTCTGTAGTCACCCCCAGGCCTGATTACTGCCACACTTTTTTCAATCAAGAAATCACTTAAATAGGAGCTACCTGACACAGAGAAGTAGACCAAAAGCACCTCAAAAGCTAGACATCATGCCAAGATCCAAAGAAATTCAGGAACAAATGAGAACAAAAGTAATTGAGATCTATCAGTCTGGTAAAGGTTATAAAGCCATTTCTAAAGCTTTGGGACTCCAGCGAACCACAGTGAGAGCCATTATCCACAAATGGCAAAAACATGGAACAGTGGTGAACCTTCCCAGGAGTGGCCGGACGACCAAAATTACCCCAAGAGCGCAGAGACAACTCATCCGAGAGGCCACAAAAGACCCCAGGACAACATCTAAAGAACTGCAGGCCTCACTTGCCTCAATTAAGGTCAGTGTTCACGACTCCACCATAAGAAAGAGACTGGGCAAAAACGCCCTGCATGGCAGATTTCCAAGGCGCAAACCACTTTTAAGCAAAAAGAACATTAAGGCTCGTCTCAATTTTACTAAAAAACATCTCAATGATTGCCAAGACTTTTGGGAAAATACCTTGTGGACCGACGAGACAAAAGTTGAACTCTTTGAAAGGTGCGTGTCCCGTTACATCTGGCATAAACGTAACACAGCATTTCAGAAAAAGAACATCATACCAACAGTAAAATATGGTGGTGTCAGTGTGATGGTCTGGGGTTGTTTTGCTGCTTCAGGACCTGGAAGGCTTGCTGTGATAGATGGAACCATGAATTCTACTGTCTACCAAAAAATCCTGAACGAAAGTGTCTGGCCATCTGTTCATTAACTCAAGCTGAAACGATCTTGGGTGCTGCAGCAGGACAATGCACAAAAACACACCAGCAAATCCGCCTCTGAATGGCTGGAGAAAAACAAAATGAAGACTTTGGAGTGGCCTAGTCAAAGTCCTGACCTGAATCCTATTGAGATGTTGTGGCATGACCTTAAAAAGGCAGTTCATGCTAGAAAACCCTTAAATAAAGCTGAATTACAACAATTCTGCAAAGATGAGTGGGCCAAAATTCCTCCAGAGCACTGTAAAAGACTCGTTGCAAGTTATCGCAAACGCTTGATTGCAGTTATTGCCGCTAAGGGTGGCCCAACCAGTTATTAGGTTCTGGGGGCAATTACTTTTTTACACAGGGCCATGTAGGTTTGGATTTTTTTCCCCCTAAATAATAAAAACCATCATTTAAAAACTACATTTTGTGTTTACTTGTGTTATCTTTGATGTGTATTAAATGTGTTTGATGATCAGAAACATTTTGTGTGACAAACATGCAAAAGAATAAGAAATCAGGAAGGGGGCAAATAGTTTTTCACACCACTGTATGTGTGTGTATATTTTTTACAGGCTAAGAGTGGGAAAACAGAACCCTTTGAGAACCACTCGGCTTTGGAGATTGCAGAACAGCTCACACTGCTAGACCACCTGGTTTTTAAAGTCATCCCATACGAGTGAGTATATCTTTGATAGTTTAATAATTTGGTAATTTCAAATTAAAGTTAAAGAAGTTCAAAAACCTCTGTTAGACGTTGAATACTGTCGGACATGTTTAAGAAAAAATAGATTATTAACTTGTCTCTAAAATAACCAGCATTCTACTCATGATCTACTGATTTCTGCTCACAGGAAAGATTCATCAATTACTATCAATTAACCCTGTGAACCAGCATTAGGATGTATTTCTTGATAAAGACTTTACATCAATACTATTGACATTTTTCAGACACACAATACTACCTTGATATCAGTGGATGACGAAAGCACCAATTAACAGTTAATGACGTAGAACGTGGGCGGACATTATGCAAATATGTTACAGAGTGACGTGGATCCATAACAGAGTAAAAATAAATTTGCTAACGACAGACCATAACTGAACCACGGCTCTGGAGACCAGTCAATACATAGAAAAGATGGCATCAGTTTTACCGTGTAACAACCAGCTAATTGTATAATAACTGTGGCTACAAAAATCGGGAGATCTTTTATCTTTGTGTCGGTGTTGTGTTAAAAGGCTGGTGAGCAAAAAGAACAAACACAAACTAGTAGATAAAGCAACGTGTATTATACAAAACTAAATAAAGTAAATGAAAAAGGTGCACCACAACCAAACAAAGATATAAATAATATTTACAAACTATATATAATAAACGGTATGTGTGCGAGTGAGTGGAAAATGTCCAAAGTCCGTGTTTATTGTATGCGTGTTATCCGAGTATACCGAGTATGGTTCGGTCTCAACGGGGTTAATGAAGTCGATGACGGAGGGTGAGAAATCCATAGAATATGTCCAGTCAAAGGTAACCCAGTTAAAAAAATCTTCAAAAGAAAATGATCCACAACAATCTCTCCTTCTCACGTCCAAACAAATGCGCTGTTCCACCATTACTACTGCTCCCCCTGTGAACAGCTGGGAAAGAGCGTGGGGGGGGGGGGTGATGGGGGAGAAGTCGTAATGGTGGAACAGCGCATTTGTTTGGATGAGTGCACATGCGCATTGCCACTTCACGAGTTTTAAGTTTAGTTTTGGTGAATGGTGGAGAATAAACAGTTAAAAAGGATTTAGTTTGCTCACATTTTTATTGTTTTTATATATTACAAAGTGGTTAAGCGAACCTGGCATGAATGCTCGGTCACATTAACAAGAGTGTGTTAACGTTAATTGTAAGATGGCGGGCAAGTTGTTCCTGACGTAGAACGTGGGTGGGCAAGTTATTCCTGACGTAGAACGTGGGCGGGGACGTTGTTCGCGACGTAGAACGTGGGCGGACATTATGCAAATATGTTACAGAGTGACGTGGATCCATAACAGAGTAAAAATAGATTTGCTAACGACAGGTTTAGGCGAATGTAAGCCGATATTTTTTTTTAATAGACAAAAACTCCATTTATTGTGCACTGTCAGCGTCACAAATAGTGCAGATAGTTTATGTTCACATACAGCTACATGACACTCTGCATGAAAGAAAATATTTGAAAAAGCATAATAGGACCTCTTTAAACCTCTTTCTAGCACATCTCTAAGATTATTAGAGGTGTTAAGGTTTGGACTCTGTGGTGGCCAATCCATATGTGAAATGATGTTTCATGCTCACTGAACCACTCTTTCATCATCTTGAGCTCGATGAATCCTAAAATTTCCATCTTGGAATATGCCAATGCCACCGAAGATGATGGTTTATCACTATATCCTTCCAGGTTCAATAATTCAAAAACCCAATTTTGGTAGTTTTAACAATATCTTCAGTTGTTTTCTTAATGCAAGACAATAATTAGATCCTTCTAAAAAAGAGTAAGAGTAAAAAGTATCTTTGCCAAGACCATAGGATATGTTCAATTCAATTTAAACTTTATTTATATAGCACCTAGCAACTACCAGGAAGAACCTAGGTGCTGAACAAGGTGCAAAATGCAATGTGCAGATGAAAGTTAACATAAAAGTAATAAAACATAGTAATACCATAAAAGAAAATAAAAACTAAAACAAGAGAAAATACATTTTGTACAGTTGATCTAAAAATCAGGATAGTAAGTATACCCTCTATAAAAAAAAGGCTTAAGTGAATAAGTTTGTCTTCAATTTAGAATTCTCATTTAGAAGTAAGATCAGGAGGTAGGGAATTTTAGGGTTTAGGTGCTGCCACTGAGAAGGCATGCTCATTGATACCTGTTAAAAGCCATGCCGCAGCATTCTGAACCAGCTGTAGGCAATGGAGAGTGGACTAAGTAAAGCCTAAATTAAAAGTGCTGTGGTAATCCAAATGTATAAAAGCATAAATGGCTTTTGCATCAATGTTTTTCCATCAAAACAAAAGGCTTCATCTTTAATAATAGACAGAGTTGAAAGAAGCTTGTTTTTACAGTATAATGGATGGTACTTGCTTAGCAAAATTCAAATTGCTGTCAAATAAGATGCTCAGGTTTTGAACCTTGTTTTTTAAGATTTAGTGCAAAACCAAAAAAGGTTCAAATTGAGCTGCCCCTGCATACTACAACAGCATATTTAAAAGCATCTGGCACATACAGATGTGCTCATTAAGAATGCGTATGTTTTCCTGCCAATTTGGCGCGCATGGTGCCGCGACTTGCCGCAAGCAACATTCGGGAATTTAAATAAATGTTTTGTGCTTCACTGAATATCTGCCAGATGGCGCATGGAAGGACTTTTTCTTAAAGCCGGACCAACTACAATGAAGAATTGTGTATAATTAGTAACCTAATTATTATTTAGTTGCCTAAAACATTATAGTTTCCAATGCTGAAGCTATCTGTTTTTACAACAGATATTTCATAATGAACGTGTGTATACAGTGTCAAGTATTGAGTGCATAACTGAACATAATTATTTGAAGGTTTACTTTTTTTGTTTTAAAAACACATTTCTTCTATTGGTCGGATGAAATATGCTAGTTTTTAGAGATAGGAATTTTGGGTTTTCATGAGCTGTATGCCAAAATCATCAATATTAAAACAATAAAAGGCTTGAACTACTTAAATGTGTAATGAATCTAAAATATATGAAAGTCTAATGTTTATTAGTACATTACAGAAAATAATGAACTTTATCACAATATGCACATTTTTTGAAAAGGACCTGTATATGCTTTATATTATTTTCATAATGATGAAATGAGATGCCCAAATTCGTGCATTAAAAGTTGCTTATATAGTTTTTGTAATGTCTTAACAGGGACAAAACAATGGGCCGGGTCATGATACTGCGACACTCCGTGTGATCGTTCGGTCGCACCGGTAAAAGGTGTCAGGGCCAAAGACAAAGCGCGCTGAAGAAGTCAAGGGATCGCGCATACTATTTATGCATAATTCAGTGCGTATATGTAACTATTAATTTCCGCATTGATAATCAGTGATATTTTATAAGGAGATTGAGAGATTTAGCTTTACTTAATTTTACAACATTTTGAGAAAATTTATTAGTTCGTTCATTCTATTTTGTTTGAATAAATCAGATCATATCTACCACAGCAGATAATAAACTATGCTATGTCATAACCGAAGCAAACACCATGATGCCTTATGCCATTATGAAATATATAACGTATTGAAACGTTTATAACTTATCGAAAGTTATTTGATTAAATTTACAAGATGTACGGAGATGTATTTATTAAAAAATATATTTTTTTTACAAAGCCTATATAATACTAAGGGTTTCTAAATTAAGTTGAATTTTAAATTATTGTGTCCTATTTATATGATTTTGCTCTCGAAAATGATTATAATAAATATATAAATAAATGTTCAACATCAAGTGATAATTTTTCATTCCCTTTTCCGCTAAAGTAAAGATCTGTTGTTCACTAGTTCACTACAGCGCTTCGGTCCGCTACTCTGTGCAGTTGTGTGTGCACGGAGAGTTTATGTATGTATGTCACATTCATGCAATGTTTTTATAGAATATGTGCATTAATTGCCGCCAGGGGTCCGTTCTTCGTACGTCGCTAACTCAGTTAGCTGGATTTGATTGTTGTGGATTTGTCCTGATCTTGGATTGTTTCGTTCTTTGATGCGCTTCTCGCATTTGCTGTCATAGCAACATATCCGTAAGCTTGAACCTGCTCGGTAGCAGGTTTATTTCATGTAAACAGGATTTAGACTGCGCTTCTGCCGGGTCATCATTGGTTGAAATGGCGAGGTCACATCTGATTGGTTAAAGAGCACGACTGACGTGGACTGACTCACGTGGGAAAAGAAAAGTATATGCCCCCCTGCCATGGACTCCCCCCACACATAATCGCTATCAAAAATTATATATGAACATTCATTTATAGGTTTATTATTATCAAATATGATATTACTATTATAATAAACCCTAGGCATGAGACAGCCATCAAGACCATAAATACAAATTCTTGTATATTTTGTAACACATTTATTTTTCAGGGGTTTGTCATTAAAATATGCAAATAAATATTTATATATATATATATTAAAAATAAATATTTTATAATGATAAATTGGACGAAACTAATTTTATTATAAAATAAACAATATAAAAGTATACATGTATTTGAAAAATATTAATATTTCTATTTATTCATATACAAATATTTATTTTCATATTGCTTATTTTATTTTATTGTCCTATGTAATTTGTAATTCGTAAACCATTAACCTATGAATTTATGTTCTAATATAATATTTGATAGCGATTATGTGGGGGGGCAATCCATGGCAGGGGGGCATTTCTTTTTCCATTTCGTCAACCAATCGGAGGGGTTGTGATCAGTGTTACTACTGTCGATGCACATCGCCTTTTAAACCAACGCACAAGCGCGCAATAATCCTAGATAATGCAATCCAGCTATACTTATTATCAACAACAGGTGTGCTCGAAGAACCAACTTAGCCAGATCGTAATTAGCACGCTGATCTCATCTTAGATGTGTCGCTTCATCTCGGATGTGTCAAGCGACGTACGAAGAACGGACCCCAGGTCTAGGAGGTTGTAAAACACAGCCACAGGCCAGCGCCGGGTGCCTCTCTTTACTCTCTTTACTGAATACAGCCGCCATTTCATCCATAACATCAACGCCAAATTTAGTGCTGTTGTAAGGAAATTGTTTTAGGCAGTTTCTTTTTGCCATTATCAGTTGAAACTGCCTGATGCATTGTGCTCAGAATGCATTCGCTTTGCCTATAAAATCGTGAGCGTTATATTTCTTCTTTTTCCCAGGAAAGGCTCCACAATACGCATTACAACGGTGTCTGATAACCGCTGACCAACCGCCCTACTGTCATCTTTCCCTAGATAGAGAATTGCGTTCAACATGTATTTTGTTTCAACATCAGCACAAATACAAAAATGTATATAAAAAACATAAATATAAAAACAATCGACTATTATTGTCAGGGTCAAGTTTACGGGGCTTCTCAGTCTTTCGTTAATTTTACTTCTAACTTGAAACCAGTGTGGCCTATCAAAGATGCACTGTTTTATTGGACATGGCTGTTTTGTAATGTTCAGCAAAACACTGTCTATGGTTCGAATATACTGTGAACGTCTCAAAGTCACGTCTCTTCAGATCCTTCTGCACTAATGTTATCGTGGTGTAAATTATTAACGTATTGATGTATTTTACTTATAAAATAGACCATGTCTAGTAATAAAAATAACGAATTTGTCACTACTCTTCTCTTATGATGCACGGCTAAAAAGATGATACAATTACACCAATCCTGCCATAATGCTACCCTGCCCATACACAACACTGGCTGGGAAAATGAGCTCAGACTTTCCAAAACTTACTATTATTTCTTCAGATGAAATTAAGCTAGGATGAAGAGAACAGAAATGAACTCTCCTCTGTGCAATATCTAAGTAGAATGTAACCTGTCTAACTCTGATCAGGAAAAGCTCACAGACACCAAACCTGCAGCACTTTAGTGTAATTTTTATTATCTTTTTAGCCATGCTGCATAAGAGAAGAGTAGTGACAAGTTCGTTACTTTTAATAACATTATGTTTGATTGGATGTTATATCATTTCAAAGTTTGATAATGTCGATTTTAAAGTGCATTATATGTGCAATGCGAAAAGGAAGTAAATAAACACGTAGCAATGCAAAGAGGACAGAGCTGCGAAATATTTAAGTAATATGAAATCAACAAAATGTGGTCATAATGGTTGTTGTTGCTGCTGTTTAGGTAATTGGTTCCATCGTGTTACTGAAAGCAACTGTGTTCACAAAACCGAACATAGGGAAAGAAAAACACTTGCTAACGCGTTTGAATGAAAAGGGGCGGCAGCTTTTCTTTGAAGATAGAGATTGCATATTGGGGGCAATCCGTGGGGTTTGTAGTTTGAGGGCATAACACACCTCTGAACGTCTTTTGTCTTGTAAATGATTATCCTTATTCACCTTCCAATCCCCCACAGTGCATACACTCTCTACCCTGGGTGCTATTTGTTGGGGCACTTGGTTATACACAGCACTTTAATGTATGAAACACTTACTTCCTGGTTTGTTTTATTTTAAACATTGCTTATTACCTTATTCCGCAAAATAAACAATGTTATCATAGTGTAAATTATTAACGTAATGATGTCTTTTAATTAAGGACAAAAACAGACTCTGCGCTTGTGTTTGAGACTGATGCTGAACAGCTGTGTTCATAGGTTTAACCAACGATTTAGAAGACACCAATTAAAGCGTTTGTGGGTGGAGAGATGTGTCTGTGTGCGCTCTTGCATTCTCCGTTGAATTTAACACAAACACATTTGCACACAGACAAGTAAGTCTAAAGAACCCCTCCCCCACCAAAAAACACACACACACACCGAGCAATTAGCACCATGTCAGTCAGTATTCTCCACTGAGGTTTCTTACCTTCCATTCCTTCAAAGTTCGTCTTTGCTATTTTGATGAAGTTCCCCCCAAAAAAATTTATACTGAGAAAAAATGATTATGGGTCACATAATCACAAACACAAACTAACACAGATACAAGTGATCAAGTGTTTAACTGTTGTTTTCATTTGTTTCTATGACCAGTAATTATATTGATAATAATAATAATAATAATTATTATTATTAGCCCAACTCTTTGACTATTTAAAACAACGTCGTCTCCCATTTTCTGCCCATTGAAGTTGTTGGTTCAAGTAAATGTATTTTTAAATACCCAAACAATCCCCCAACAATTAAAACACGCACACATGACTTTAAAAATAAAATTGATTCTTCCAAAACTAATCAAAAGTAAAACAGTAATTTGTATAAAACAGGTGAATACATTTACATTTAGGCATTTGGCAGACTCTTATCCAGAGCGACTTACATTTTTATCTCATTATACATCTGAGCAGTTGAGGGCCTTGCCAACAGTGGCAACTTGGTGGTTGTGGGGTTTGAACCTGGGATCTTCCGAACCATAGTCCATTGCCTTAACCACTAAGCTACCCCTGGCCCCATGAATACATGTTGTATTTTTGCTTAAAGGTCATTAAAATACCCGGATAACACCAGCTGCTTATCAGTTGCTATCTGGTCCTTTCATCTTAAAATATCAATTTTAAAGAATATTAAAGATGAAACAGTTTAATTCTTTGTTTTCCCCCCTAAAGTATCAGACGTTTTTGCAATTCTATGTTCAGAATATACAGTTTATAAAAAATAGACCTTTGATGGTAGACCTGACCAAACATCATTCTAAAGCTGTTGCACTGTGACGTCATTCCTACTACAGCTCCCTCAGCAGCTTGTTCGGGCTCCTCCAGTGGCTCCAAAAGGCCAACCGTGACCCGTCTGACCCAATCCTCCACAGCAGAGCTCTGCTTGAAGACAACAGGAGAATTTAGTGAAGACAAAGATAAATAAACTTTACAGACTATCTAGTTGTAATAAATATAAAAGATATTAGTAAACCTACACCATAGAGTGTGTAAAATACTGTTTTAGGAAATCTGGAATGTAAATAAATTGCCCGTGCTAATGTTAACCATTGAACTTTGTTAGCGTTAACCCCGGTCTGTCAGTATTATCGTCTGCATTAAATTAACAGAGAATTTACTAAATGCGCTTTTCATACCATTATGTTAAGCGATATAACACTCGTATATGAGCATTAGTTCATATCTGAAGCCAAACTATAACTTACTGAGTATTGAAGCCCCTCCCCACACACACACCACCCCTCCCAACACACCTCCCCTCCCCCCACTCCTTAACTGATAAACACTTCAGTGTTTTTATCCAGCTCGTTAACTAAGCGCTCGCGCTACCGCGCAAACTCACAGTCAAATTGAGAAAAATATAAACCTGGTTATGAGCGTTTAGCTCGCTATCTCCTGTACATCTATCCTCAGCTTGTGTCCTTCATGAACTGCATCACATTATATTCCAGCAAAAATAACCTGCAGATTAAATCTTACCCAAAGAATAAATAAATGCTGAATTTCAGATTCACACTCAGTCAGATTCTGAAGGTATTTTCAGAGAGCACAAACACTCTAACTCGGGTAGTGCAGCTTTTGTAATAGGGAGATTAATAGTATTTTCGAAGCTTTAGCGTGTTTTTGATTAAAAAAGGGGTGACCTTGTGAGTTTGTGACACTGACAGTAAGCTGTAATGTTAACTCCAGACTTGGTAAACAGATTATTTTGTTATCTAAAGTCACATCTGACCGCTCCTGGTGCTGCCAGTGATTTTCAAAATTAAACTGGGAAATAATCTGTAAACTAATCCCAAAAAATTTTTAAAAATAAAACACCACTTCCTGCAAATAGTCCATAAAGGCGCCATCTTCATCTCTGTAGTGCAGTTTGGTAGCGTCAGTTCGGGGGGGAGGGGGTTGGTTGTTAAAATCACCTGATTGCAACTCAGTGCAGTTAAATTGCTGGCTTGTGTTAACGTGTTTTTGAAAACGAAGTGCCATCTAGTGGTGGAACCAGGTAAATGAATAAATAAGGCTTGAATGGGCGTGTTTACTGTGAAATCTTGACACGCCTTTCTGGAAGGAAAAGGAGGGGGAATTACGCCGTCCATAGGGCAGCCGTACACCATTTGCATGCCATTCACATGGTCTATTTGACGTGGCTCCATCTGTAAATGTGTAAATTTAACTAAGGTAAATGAAGCATGTCTTGAAACATAATGCAATAATGCAGATCAAACATAATACACCTGTCCATAAATAAAAAGGAATATTTAGACCTTTATGCAAACTATATTTCACTTAAATACACAGATTTAAACGATAAAAGAATGGTGATGGGGACAAATGGAAGGAGGAAGGAAATGGAGACATCAGTTTTCATAATTTTACAAAATCTAAATATATATAGAGAATGTATGAATTATACTCTAAGTATCAAATACAACTATGAAGCCTGATTTAAGTGGTACAATCTAAAATTTTATTTTCTATTTATTTTATGTTTTGCTGGCGAAATACATTACAGGCAAAGACGTCTGCTCAGTCTTGTTATTTTGTTTTAAAACCCCCAATACAGCCAATTCCCCCATCAGCGAAACCAGTTTGATAACTTCACACCTATCGAGAATAAAAGGTGAGAAGAGAAGTTACAGTAACTGGGGGTTCTGTAGGGGTAAAAAACCTAATTTAAAGCAGATGGGCTATAGAACAGTTATGTTATGTTATTTTTTTTAAATATAATAATACATGTGTGTGTGTGTCTGTGTTTTTCTTTCTCTTGCGCTGCAGTGTGTGTGTGTATGTGTTATGTGTTTGCGCACATAATTTGACACAGCGCCTGTTCAAACACAAACACACACACGCTCTCTTTCTCTCTCGCCTTTACTGTGTGTCAGTGTTAGAGTGTGTGTGTTATGTGTGTGTGCGTAATTTTGTGCCGGTTCATTCTCTCTCTCTCTCTCTCTCTCTCTCTCTCTCTCTCTCTCTCTCTCTTTCTCTCGCCTTTAATGTGTTTGTGTGTGTGTGTGTGTGTGTGTGTGTGTGTGTGTGTGTGTGTGTGTGTGTGTAAAACAAAGAGGAGGTGCTTCACTTACACACAACCCGCACAGTGTCAAATTACGCTTGCGCACACACATAACACACACTCAGCAGCGCAGGCGAGGGAAAAACACACACATACACAGCACCTGTGCACATTAATGAAAACACTTCTGTCGGGATTCATTTTTATGTTTTTTAAGTTAACGTGCGGGTTAATTTGTTTTATTTTTACTTTAGATTTTGTGTTAATTATTATTATGTATTTTTTTTGGGGCTGTGGAACGAATAATTTAATTTCCATAATTTCTTATGAGAAAATGTGCTTTGATTTACGAGTGTTTTGGAATACGAGCCCACCTATGGAACGAATTATGCTCGTAATCTGAGGTTCCACTGTGTGTGTATATATATATATATATATATATATATATATATTGTATTTTTTTCATCATAAATTAACAGTTCTAAGTAGATGAATCTAGTCAAATTTAATTTTTAAATTAACGCCTAGCTTATTTGGTTTATGATAATCTTATAGTAGAAAACACGAGGTAAATTTGACTATATTCATTTACTTAGGCTTTTACCATAGGCTTAACGTAGGGGTCTGTCAGACAACAGTAATTTGTCTTCAGTCTTTTCAATTCAGCGGACATGGACTCATCGCTGTGCTTGTTGTAAATGGAAAACTGCTGCAGCTTCTTTAAAGTCTTTCCACTCCTCGACCGCTGAAATTCGACACGACACTATGTTAGGCTACGTCTTGACTCATTTGCATACAGACGGTAATTGGATGTTTACCGAGGTCTCAGGGAAAGTGTGTGTGTGTGTCCGCGCGCGTACTTCTTGTACTGTTATAAAAATTCTAAATGTAAACAAACAAAATACAGCTTATTTTCTCAGAGGTAAACGGAAAAGTGAAGTTGTTCAGCTGTTTAGTGTCACTATGCAGATGTTACACTCAGTGTAGTTACCGAAATCACTTCCACATTTCCCTCGCTTTTATTAAATGATTCTTATGTGAGCATAAACAGTGAAACATTCTGCAAGTTATTAATACACTGTGGCCAAGTGAACCACGTTCCCGCCGATTAGGCGCATGGTCCGTTGCCTAGCAACACTAAACAAAATGAGGCATAATCATGGTGTTTGCTTCAGTTATGACATAGCATAGTTTATTATCTGCTGTGTTAGATCTAATTTATTCAAATTAAATATTGTTTTAGCCATAATTTTATGGAAGCGAGTTCAGAACTAAATCGCTGCTCCTGCTCTCTCTGAGATGTTCAGAAGCTTCAAATAGAATGAAGAACTAATACATTTTCTTCATATGATATAAAATTAAGTAGAGCTTTCCTATTTGTTATAGTACAAAGCCCCTGGATTGACAAAGGAGGAGAAAAAAAGGCAGAAAAAAGTCATGCCAAAGACTTTGGGTTATAATGCAAAACATGACTTGTTTTTTTTTTCTTCTGTCATTTTTTTTCTCTTCCTTTGTCTCCTTAGAGACTCTGTAGTAGGTTTTCGCAGTTGAATATGAGAAAAAATTGCTGATTATCAACACGGGAATGAATGGCGCATTGTCTAAGTGCAAGTTGATCTTGGAGCTAAACTATTTGCTTTTGGCGCGGCGCTTCTAGTGTTAAGGCATTGGACTACGGTTCGGAAGATCCCAGGTTCAAACCCCACAACCACCAAGTTGCCAGTGTTGGGCCCTTGAGCAAGGCCCTCAACTGCTTAGATGTATAATGAGATAGAAAATGTAAGTCGCTCTGCATAAGAGCGTCTGCCAAATGGCTAACTGTAAACTGTAACTGTAAACTGTAAGACACCAGGGAGAAAGTGAGAAAGATTGACACGCATCAGTTTAGTGCACGTAAACCTCCTGACCACAATAAGGTGGCAATTCCTCAGGGGGAAACTGAAAAATAAAAATTAAATAAATAAAACTAAATAAAATACAATTTTCTTAATCCAGATTTTATCAATCAACGACATAACATTTATCTTAGCTGGATGGTCTAATTCTCAAAAACATTTAACCTAAAGTAAGACAAGTAAAGTTGTCAATAAAAAAAAACTAGGTTAAAGCAGATGGGCTATAGAACAAATTATTTTATGTTTTTATATATTTTTTATTATTTTTATAGTAAATGAACAGCTCCCTTCTCTCCAATCCACTCTAAAACAACATTTCCTTGTGCGTGCGCTGCAGCCTGTAAATGAATACACGTAGCAGAGGGACAAAGACATGAGGGAAATCTAATACTGTATTAAATCAATTACCCTTTTTGTGTCCCTTTTTCAGAGGATTTTTCCGCTACCACAAATTTATTTATTTTTATTTTTTTAAATTTTCTCCCTTAGTCGTAGCCAATTCCTCCCCATCACTACACACCACATTAAGACTACTACTACCACTCAGTCAGGAGGGCCGAAGACTATCACACGTTTTCTCCGAAACGCGTGACATCAGCCGACCGCATCTTTTAAAACTGCTTACTCACGCACCATTTGGGGAGGAGTAACACACTCGGAGGAAAGCGCTAGCCGCTCCTTCCGCGTGCGCGAGCTCACAGACGCCCCTGATTGGCTGTATATTAATGTGGGAGCGCAAGTACCTCTCATCCCTCCCCCCTGAGAGAGCTCGGCCAATCTCGGTGCCTCCGGCTGTGAGAGGAAAACAGCATCACCCAGGGTTCGAACCAGCGATCTCCGGATGATAAGGCGAGCGCTTTACCACTGCGCCACTCGGAGGATACCTCAAATCATTTTATTTACTTGTAATATATCCATTTTGTGAGTATATCAACATGTGCTTTCTCAACATTTCAAAATTTTGATTTGAGGGGGCAAGACATTTATTTGCCCCTGCGTAGAGCCGGCCTCGCTCACAACTCATATTTCACTAACCCCCTCTAAAGCCCTGTGTCAGGGCTCTTATAATCAGTAAAACATCTCTAGGTGCGGCTCTCCATACTGCACCCCCTAACAATATATTCAGGAAAAAAATTTAAATTAAGGATGTCTTGAAACATAACGCAGTAACTCTTTATTCATTTGGACATGGTAAAGGTGTTAATGTTCATTTCTTTATTCATCCTTTCTGTTTGTGCTTAGGTTTCACTGTTTTTCAATTACATACAACGTTTGGACAACAATGTTCCGGGAGCGATATTAAATAAGGAAAATACAAAATTTTGTTTCAATACAGTTTTATTAAATATAGAATATAGCAGACAGTACATGGGAAATGGTCACTGAAATAGCTGAAATGATATTGTGAATTTATGACTGACATAAAGCTGTTCATCGGCGTGCGTGAACCTGTGGCTCGTACTTTTACTTTACAAAAGGCAGCATTTTTTATCATAAGGCTGATAAACGCACGGATTTATCAATAAAATGCAGACATATTTCACCAGAAAGTCATCGCCTCTCACAATAATACAGATCAAACATAATACACATGTCCATAAATAAAAAGGAATATTTAAGCATATACACAAAATGTATTCCACTTAAACATTACAGATTAAAACTAGGAGGGTACAGTAGATGTGCTGAGCTTTGGTTCATTGTGATGCGAACAAAAGGTCTAGGAAGGAAATAGATTTCGTTATTTTACAAAATCTGAATATATTCAGTAAATTCATGAATTACACTCAACGTATCAAATCCAACTATGAAGTCTGGTTTAATTGGTATCATTAAACATTTTATTTCTATATCTGGAATGAATTTTTAATCTTTAAGTCCATCTCATGAAAAATCGGAGCAGAAACAAAGGTGTTGCGGTTATATTTTTGTTGAGTATATATATTCGTGTTTCATTAAATTCTTAAATCATCATGTTCACCCATGGGTTTACTGCATAAACCCCAGAACAAAAGGTCTAGAGAGGAAACGGAGAAGTTTCTCTTTCCGTTTTTTGCATTGAGTTTATCCATACAGCACTATTAGTATTAATAGCAAAAGCAACCCAACAGTGTGATTAACAATAATTTTATAATTTTTTTTTTTTAAACGAAATAACACAAAATTTTGACCCAGCATAAACAACCCAACGATGTGTTTACAGAAACCCAGCATTTTTTTAGTGTACAACTACTAATGGCTGGACAAAGCCCAGTCAAAGCCCGGCGATTCTGCGTGCTGTCGAGTTGTATCTAGCGAGTAGCATATATTTTTGTTTGTTTTATTTCATGTCTGTAGTATATACAGAATAAATCTGCTCATATCTGTGCACCCTTTTATCAGCCTTTTGATCAAAAAGTTGCACGTGCAACTCACTATGCACAAGGCAGTGTTTATTGTTTAGTGTATATTTAAGCACATAAACACAATAAAACAATAATGTTTTCGGTTAACATATTATACATTTTTGCATTTTTTGTTGTACTTAGTCTTTTTGCACACGCACGGGTGCGTAACAATAATAATAAATTCAGAGCACTATTACCACTAATACTACTAATAATAATAATACTGAATGGAAAAAGTGCAGTTAAAGAAGTATCATTACTGAAGGAGAGAAAAATGAAAATGAAGAATAAATACACATCAGTATTTACTGTTTGAGCTCGACACGTTCATGAGGTCTGTCGCTTGCTGGGCGCCTAAGGGAGATAACACATTTTCGGCTCAGTAGACACACAGTACTTTAGACTGAAACACGACTGCCCCCTACAGGTATTTAAGGGCATTTTCACAGCTTGCCGTGCCAAGTCACAGGATCCCTTTTCTCGAAACGTGCGTTCTTAATGGCCAGATCTGTACAGTACCCCAACCTAAGACAATAATTATAAAAGGCTAAAAGGACCCATACAACTAAAAACCTCCCTTGGTAGTCTGGTCGGTACTTCATCTAGAGGAGATGATGTATTAAGGATGAAATAATGTTGGAAGGATTGGAGAGTTTGGAGACAACCCTGACTGAAATCCTTAAAGACAGCTAAGCACAAAGGAGCCTCTGTACCCTCAGGGATCTGTGTATAAGGCCCTGTCTCAATGCTGGTATTTTCAAGTCAGGACCATTTAGTTGAGCACTTTCACTAAGCATTTATTGACGATGACAGTTATAGTTGATATGTTTCGACAAGTACTCTGATTTTGCTGTTTTTCCTGGTTGATGGAAAACTGTGCCAGAGAATTTTAAAACCTTTTAATTTAAAAGCCTGTCCTTTTTCCATTTATGTTTTGCTTTCCTGCAGTGTGTCCTTAGGGTACTAATATTGTCATTTATTTAAGGGTCCTCTCTCTCAGATACACACACCCTCTCTCTCTCACTCACAGACTCTCTCTCTCTCACACACACACACTCTCTTTGTCTCACACACACACACACACACACACACACACACACACACACACACACACACTCTCACTCTCACACTCTCTCTCTCACTCACACACTCTCTCACACACACACACACTCTCTTTCTCTCACTCACACACTCTCTCTCTCTCACACACTCTCTCCCTCTCTGTGCACATGCGCTGGGTGTGAAAAGAGCGCAAGGCTGTTTGGGGTCTTGCCACATTTTGTGAACTACTACCGAGGTTATTTATTTATTTTTCTTTGATTTATGATATTAGAAAAAAAGTGTTAAAACTTTATCGTAAGAGAGAGAGAGCGCAGCACTATGGCCTCTGAGGCCGGTGGGGAAAGTTTGTCTCTCCGGAATGCCGTCAGGTGTGTCACGGACAATGGGGTACTGGTGGAGGAGGTACTGTTAGCGTTGGATTGGGCAGGTTGGGTGCAAGAGTTTCTACTTAGCTTCCAGGATGAACAAAGCGTGGTGGTGTTTTTGAAAAAGACGAACCTTGTGAGTGCGCTCATAAAGAGCGGAATAACTGTGAGAGGATCTGCAGTCCAGGTCACCCGTCTGTCTGCCCCCGAGACAAGAGTGGTGATATGAAATGTGCCTCCATTTATACAGGACGAGGCGATCATGAGGGAGCTGTCCCGATTCGGGAGGTTCGTCAGTCCCGTGAGAGCCATCCCGCTCGGGTGTAACAGCTCCAGTGTGAGACATGTCCTGTCCTTCCAGGACGAGGGAGGTCAGTCCTACACACACCGCCACCACAGAGACACACACCGCACCCGGCGCTGACCCGAACACCGCCACTACTGTCCACAGCGCGAGTAAACATCCCGGTGTGTGTACAGTAGTCAGCGTTGACCACACCCCCAATGCTGATCCCAGCACTGGAGAGACACAGGAACCCCAGACGGGGCGGCGGCTGACGACCGTCATGTTTTGCGCCGGGCTTGTCAGTGTGTTCACTCTGTTGGGGAAGGGTGTTTGGGTTAGTGGCTTTGGCCATGTTGTGTGAGTTAGGTGTGTGTGACCTGTTGAATGTGCTCCGGTTCATGCTAAGGCTGAATTGGATGTGGTTCTCAAGTGAATGTGTTGCTCATGCTATACAGTGCTGTGTTGAATAAAGTACTCCCAGCCATTGCATTGCGCAGCAATTAAGCTTACTTGTTTCTCCAACATCCTTTCCAACGGTAAAACGCGTGTGTGTAAGTATGTAGATAAAATTGTAAAACAGTAAATTCCTTAATTTCTTATCATAAAGTGAGTTTAAAACCTCAAAAACCTCTCTCTCACTCACACACTCTATCTCTTTCACACACTTGCTCTCTTTCTCACTCACACACTCTCTCTCACCTACACACTCTTTCACACACGTGCGCAAGCACACTAATCAACAACCATCTAATAATTGTACATACCAACCTGTAATTGCTCTTTTGCAGAGCATTTATTACTTGTTATTTACACAAAACTCTTTATCATTTAGTTAGAGTACTTTTCCATTGCAGAAAATTCTTCATGCATGTTGTTTTAGTCAAGACCTTTATAATTATTCTACCATCATTACTCAGAAAAGTCTGACCCATAATCTTTTTACTACTAACAGCAGGAATAACAGGGCGGGGCCGATGCTTGTAGGACGACTTTCACACACACACACACACACACGCGCGCACACACGCTAACGGAATCACTGCTGTCTGGCTCACGGATTACATAAATTGTCTGAATAATGGATTACATTTTTGAAAATATAACTAAATAACTGAGTATATAAATGGCGGACCTACAATAATGCATTAGATTACTCGTTACATCAAGTTCAGTCCGTGGGGTGCGCCGTATCCTGTAACCCAGTCACCAACACAACAAGCAAAAAGGCTCTTTTTAATGCCAGATTTATTGGAAATTAATCTTATGTTAAAGGATTATTTTACTTCCCATGAACTTGACTTTCTCTTATTCATCAAGACCTGATTTAAACCAGGGGATGACAGTGAGCTTCAGCCTCCAAACTGCTCAGAATTATATCTTTTAAAAAATTTGTGAGCTTTGAGCTGTTTAACTGCTTATCTATGGTGATTTTAATATTCATGTGTGTTGTGCCTGAATAATAACTTTTCTGCTTAATTTATTGGACACACCCTGAACTTGATCTCATTAGGCTTCCACTATAAAGAATGTGGGTTATTCATGCTTCTTGGATCACTTTCCAGTCCTGTTTGGTGTCTTTTCTCACTTATCGCCCGGCATGTTGAATCTACCTGCTCAATATGGCCGAATTATTTCATTGCAAACTCCCCATGTTTTCAAAAATGCCTTTATGGACAACTCTCGGGCTGATCTGGCACAGATCTGTACCTGAACCCAGATAGTTTTATCTATTATTTTACTTCTTCACATGCTTTTTCTTATTCTGAGCAAAATTACGCTCTGTGTGAGAAAGAGGTTTTTGAGGCTTTAAACTCACTTTATTATTACAAATTAAAGAAGGGACTATTTTACAATTTATATACAAATTTACATATTGTATCCATATATACACATATATACACATATACACACATACACACACACACAACATACACACACTCATACGTGCACCCATACAAAACATTAACATATGTACTTTTTTTTAAATAAGGGGAAAAAAAACGTGACCCTCCACCCAACCAACAACTCCAACTTTTTTTTTTAAGGCTTAATTTTTCCTTTTATTTTAGGTCAGTCATACAGTCTTATTTATAGTTTTTGGTTTGTTTAGCTTCTGTCTATTTTTTCTTCCTCCTGAGTGTCAGTGGGTTTTTCAAGATTTTTTTCCTGCTGCTTTTGCCTTTATTAATAACATTTATACTAAATGTTTATTTTTTAAGTCCGGTAACTGTAGCTGGTCTAGTGTTTGTAGGTATCGGTTTGTTTGCTCCTGGATGTCTATGGTTGTGTCTTGGTGTGAATCTGCTGTGCTGCTACTCGGGTTGTATGTTTACTGGTGTATTCTGGTTTTTGCTGTAGTGCTCCTTTTAGGTGTCGGTGGTGGTGTGCTGGTTTGTGGCTGCTGTATCTCTTCTGGGCAGATTTTAGGGGCGGAGTCAGCATTAGGGGCGGAGTCACTGTCTGCAGTGGATACTGTACTCTCACTGTTTACAGTAGTGTCCGTGTTGTTGTCTGCTCCCGGCGCGGTGTGTGTCTCTGTGGTGGTTGTGGTGGTGTGTTCAGGGCTGACCTGTTTAAGTCGCGGCTGCGGTGTGTCGCTGCAGCCCGCTGTGGGCTCCGCCTCCCTGGTGTTCTCCTTGGCTGGCTGTCCCCGCGCCGCTGCATCCCGGCCATGTCGCCGCGAGCTCCCCGGCTGCATGGCTCTGTGTGGACAGCTTAGCCTCTTGTCTCCCATGTGTGTGTGAAAAAGAGATAGAGAATGTGTGTGTGTTTGTGTGTGTGTGTGTGTGAGAGAGAGTGTGTGTGTGAGAGAAAGTTTTTTTTTTTTTAGTTTTAACTTAACTTTAATAAATACTGATAATTTACAATAAAAATTATTTTACAACAGCATCAGTTAAAAAGAGAAAAAATAATAAATAAACAACTAGAATATAACTAAAATAAAGAATAATCAGGGTAAAGAAGTGCTAAAAAAACAGTTCACCTTCATCAATAAAACAGAATACGTTTTTATAACACCACTTAAGCATAAAAGTATCCAGGTCATTCATTTCTTTAAAAACATTAAAATCTATTTTGACCCGAGCTTTCACTAGAGCTCTGAAAACAGAAATGGGGCTGGTCAATCTTTTTTTTTTTCTATATTTTATTTTTTCGACTTATGTTGATAGCTATTTTTGCTTCTCCTACAACAAAGTTAAACAGTTTCCATTTCTGTTTTTTAGCCTTTTTATCATGAGCCACTGCTCTTGTGTCCTAAAAAATCTAGTCCTTCTGTTTCTACTAGTCTCTTCAGTGTTGTGACCTTTTTTGTTGTTGTAGAATTTGTGTGAGACCTGGAGAACTGTCCTTAATGTCCATTCGTCCTTCTCCCAGTAGTGGCTCTACCAGATTGACACTCTTACAGTCCATGTTTTAAAAATACTTTTGTAAAAATTGGACATGTTAAAAACATTAAAAACTGCTGAATCTATAAATAACAAGGTATGATCAAAATTAAAACCATTGATTTTTTTCAATATAATAGCATCACTCCATAACAGGGAATCAGATCTGCTCAGGTATATGAAACCAAAATGCTGTGATTCTGCTCCTAATGCTCCTATTAACCCTTTCGTCCTTTTTCTTTAGGAACGGAGAGGACACTTAGTGTAATGTATCCCATACAAAATTAACTAAGCATGACTGTATTTTTCCAACGAGGCCCGTAGGGGGCTCTAGGCTGGCCTCCCCCTAAGTGACATGTTCGGTTTAAGCCACTCCCATTTCTTGAGTCTGCCTTCTATTTTAAAATAAAACTATTTAAAAATTTAAAACCCCCTTCCAGTTTTTCTTTTCATCATTTAAGTAAATTCGTAAATATTTCAAATTCAAATTTTATTTATCACATACACAGTCATACACAGTACGATATGCAGTGAAATGCTTAGGCAACTGCTCATGACCTAAAATAGAAGACTAATAGGGTAAATAAAACTAGAAAAGAATAAAATAAAATAAAATATATAAACTAAAGTTAAAAAAATAAATAAATAACTGTACGACAAAAATACACAATATAGAAAATATTTGAAGAATGTATAATGAAATATAAAACAATAAAAGCAGCTGAACGGGTAGGTATATTTATGTAATTTTTGTATGGAATGGTAGTTGTAATGGTAAAGTAATGTCCACTGTTTGTGCAATTCACATATTTAAAGTGTCAAGTGCCGTGCAAAAAATGCTTAAAAAGTGATTTATGTAAAGTGACTTGTGACCACCAGGTGTAGTTGTGCAGTGGCCACTAGTGTAAACGAATGTCCAGAATGTCCAGTGTATGTGTGTAAAGACCATATGTGTGTCAGTACTGTGTGGTGGTGTGATTGAGAGACCGTATCGCCTGTGGGAAGAAGCTCCTCCTCAGTCTCTCTGTGTTGGCCTTCAGGGAGCGGAATCGCTTTCCTGACCTCAACAGAGAGAACAGTCCATTGTTGGGATGGGTGAGGTCCTTCACAATCTTCCTGGCCTTGGTCCAGCACCGCCTGCTGTAGATTGAGTGCAGGTCAGGGAGCTCGGTGCGGATGATGCGCTCAGCTGATCGCACCACCCTCTGTAGAGCTCGTCTGTCCTGCATGGTGCTGTTCCCGAACCAGGTTGAGATGTTTCCCGTCAGGATGCTCTCTATGGTGCAGGAGTAAAAGTTCCTGAGCACCTTGGAGGGCAGTCGGAGGTCTCTCAAGTCTGGTAGAGACGCTGCCGGGCCTTTTTTACCGCGGTGTTGATGTGACAGGACCATGACAGGTCCTGCGTGATGTGAACACCGAGGTATTTGAAACTGTCCACTCTCTCCACTGGGCTCTCGTTGATGACGGGGGTCTGGTAGTTCCTCTCCTGCTTAGTGCTGAAGTCCACTATCAGCTCCTTTGTCTTACTGAGGTTAAAAGGAGGTTGTTCCTCTGGCACCAGTACTCCAGATTCCTAATCTCCTTCAGGTAGGCCGTCTCGTTGTTATCAGAGATCAGGCCCACCACGACGGTGTCGTCAGCAAACTTAATGATGGTGGTGGAACTGGTAGTGGCCACACAGTCATATGTGTACAAAGAGTACCGCAGGGGGCTCAGAACACACCCCTGGGGGGCTCCAGTGCTGAGAGTGATGGAGGCTGAGACATGTCCGCCCATCCTTACTGCCTGTGGTCTGCCAGTTAGGAAGTTGGAGATCCACTGACACATAGATGAGCTGAGTCCCAGGTGCTCCAGCTTGGTGGTGAGTGTGTAGGGAATTATGGTATTGAATGCAGAGCTGTAGTCGATGAAGAGCATTTTAACATAATTCCCCCTCCGAGTGTCCAGGTGAGTGAGTGATGTGTGGAGTAGATGAGAGATGGCATCGTCTGTGGAACGATTTGGACGGTTTGCGAACTGTAGTTGGTCCAGTGTGTCGGGTAGTGAAGAAATGATGAAGTCTCTGACCAGGCGTTCAAAGCATTTCATCACTACTGAGGTGAAAGCTACAGGGCGATAGTCATTGAGTGAAGCAGGATGTGGTTTATTTGGGACAGGAACAATGATGGACTCTTTGAAGCATGTGGGGATCACCGACTGAGATAAAAAGATGTTGAATATCTCAGTGAACACAGGTGCTAGCTGGTCTGCGCAGGCTCTGAGAATACGACCTGAGATGCCGTCTGGTCCTGCTGCTTTCCTGGAGTTCACTCTCTTGAAGGCTCTCCTCAGGTCATGCTCTGTGATGATGAACACGCTTCCGGTGCTGGCAGTGACTTCCTGTCTGCAGCCGTTAGCGCCGCTAGCATTAGCATCGCTAGCGTCTTTAGCTGCAGCCTCGAAGCGAGCATAGAAAGTGTTCAGCTCATCTGCCAGAGTCACGTCTGCGTGCTTTATAATCCGTTATTGTCCTTAGTCCCTGCCACAGGCTCCTAGAGTCACTCTGTTGGAGTTGTGACTCTAGTTTCCTCCCGTAGCGCTGCTTCGCCTCTTTCACCGCCTTCCGGACGCTGTATGACGCAGCCTTATATGGTTCCATATCCCCCGACGCGAGTCCCGTGTTGTAGGCAGCGGTGCGAGATCTCAGAGCGTCGCGGATGGTTTTATCCACCCACGGCTTCTGGTTGGGAAACGTTTTAATAGTCTTTTTCTCCACGGTATCATCCGCTAGTTTCCCAATGAATCCCACAACCGCTTCCGTAAACACGCTGACGTCATCATCGGAGCTGTTTCGGAACATGTCCCAGTCTGCGTCATCGAGTGCGTCCTGTAACGCGGCCACCGATTGGTCCGTCCAGCGCGCGACCTCCCTCTGAACCGGAACTTCCTGTTTCAGCCTTTGTTTGTATTTTGGCATAAGTAAGATGGCGGCGTGGTCGGATTTGCCAAACGGAGGGCGAGATTGTGCCTTGTAGCCGTCCTTGACCATTGTATAACAATGATCCAGTGTCCTTTCGCCCCTGGTGGGGCAGGTGATGTGCTGATAAAAGTTCGGCGCTGCGCGTTTGAGGTTGGCACTGTTAAAGTCCCCCGCTACAATAAGCGCAGCGTCCCGGTGTTGTGTTTGGTGCTGTGTGAGTGCCTCATGCAGCTCGCATAAGGCAGTGTCCGTGTCTGCTTGTGGTGGAATATAAACGGCGCTGATTATGACCGATGTAAACTCCCGAGGTAGATAAAAAGGACGACACATGATGGACAGTAGTTCCAGATTTGGTGTGCAGGAGCGTGTGAGAGGAACAACGCTCGCGCTGTTGCACCAGCTGCTGTTCACCATTAAACACACGCCGCCTCCCCTTGACTTCCCCGAGTCTCGTTTCCAGTCCATGCGATGAACCGAGAAGAACTCGGCCGGCTGGATGGCGTGGTCCGGCACCGCTGGGTTCAGCCATGTCTCGGTAAAGCAGAGGAGATTGCAGTCCCGAATGTCTCTCTGGAACTTTATCCTGGCCCTGAGGTCATCAAGTTTGTTCTCCAGTGACTGGACGTTGGCGAGCAGGATGCTAGGCAGAGGTGTGCGGTGTGCACGGGCTCTCAGCCTGTTCCTGACGCCGGCTTGTTTCCCTCGGGGCCGCCGCTTCACGTCGCGTCCTTTGTTTTCCCTCAGGATCTCACTCAGCCAGCTCGGATCCGGGGTTAAAAACTTCGAATTGTGAGTACATTGTACACCAATAAAAACTACACCAATAGAGTGTCTCTATCATAACTAATGTACTCCATGGTGGTAATTTTGCCGATTTACAAACGCTGAAAACTAACTTAAAAAACAAAAACAAAGAACAGGTGGTCGGAGCAGTCGTGACGGCAGCCAACCTCACCGGCGCCATCTTGGAACACATTTTAAAATATTTAAAACCTCCTTTTGTCCATGTTAGTGTACCTGGTAATTTAGGTAGGCCGTGAGACCAGCTTTCTATTGCAATGGTTTTACTCTTTTTCCCCGTTGATTCTAGATGAAGATACTGGACTAAAATCTAAGACTATCTTTTCCAAAATCTTGATTTTGCTCTGATTTTTTACTAATACCATAATGTCGTCTCCGTAGGCAGATAAAACATGCAGGATATTAAAACCTGGTAAAATAAACCACTTTAAGGAAGTTTGTAATCTTGTAAGCTTCTTCTTTAAGGAAGTTTGTAATCTGTTTGTAATCTGTTGTACACCTTATCAGTTAAATCAAGAATGATTTAACTGATAAGGTGCACAACATACCTGATAATGAACAGCCTTGTCTGATTCCACATTTTACTTTAAAAGGATTGCTTAATCCTCTGTTGATCTTCAGTACACTTTCAACGTTTGGTACATCACTTTGACCATTGCTATAAGACTAGGGCTGAGGCCAAAGGCCTCCAGAGTTTTCCAGAGGTATTGGTGCTTAACCCTGTCAAAAGCTTTTTCTTGGTCCAGTGAAATCTGACCAAGATCGACTGCCAAAGAACTGGAGATGTCCAGAATGTCCCAAATCGAAGAGACATTATCAATGATGGATCTATTAGGCACACAATATGTCTGTTCAGTTTGAATTATTGCATCTTTGATGTTTTTGAGCCGATTGGCTAGTGCTTTTGATATTATTTTATAGTCGGTACAGAACAGTGACACTGGATGCCAGTTTTTAATGTCCTGCAAATCCCCTTTTTTGGGAAGGAGGGTGGAAAAACTTCCAGCAGCTCCTTGTTTTTGCTGTAGTCACTTTTGTACAGGTCTTTGTAAATGTTTGTAGCATACCGTCTGATGTCATTGCTGTTTGATATGTACTGCCCATCCTCTGTGTGCAGTATATGCATGATTCTGCTCTGTTCATTTATTTTAAACTGACAGGTATTATTTCACTGGTTATAGAGACATTAAAATTATGTTTAAAACAATAAAATCTATCTAATCTAGCTAGCGAAATAAACTGATCTCTAGAATGTGCCCATGTGTATTGTCTCTCAGTTCCGTGCAGTCTTCTCCACACATCTACCAGATTATGAGTTTTTAGAACCCATGTTAATGCATATTTAGATGCTGCATGGGGTTCCATATGATTCCTATCTATTGATTTATCAGAACAGATAGTCTTTAAAATCACAGCTGGTTAAAAGTTCATTCACCTTGTTTAAAAATAAAACTCTTTCAGGACCGCTGATTGGGGCATATGCATTGATTAATACTAGATTAAAATGTTTGTATTTTGCTGTAACTAATATTAATCTACCAGCAATCACTTCTTGTGTGGTGTACAGTAGGATTTAGGTAAGAAGTGCTTGGCAAAAAGAGTGCCCACTCCTGCACTCACTGCACGCACTTGTACTGATCATTCTTTTTACTGTGTTTGCTGTATGAATGTCACATCTATATGTTTTCATTTAATCAATTCGTATAATGCTGCCTGTTTTCTTGGATCCCTTCCCCCCGTATGTTTAAGGAAGCAATGTTAAAATCAGTCATGAATAAAAATAAGGAAGAAAAGAACATTTATTCTACAGGTTTTCTTTTAAGCACTCTCTTCATCTTCACTCTGCAAATCTTGCCTGGTTTTAGTTACAAACATTTTAAGTCTATATATTTCCTGGTAAGTGAAGTCCCTGTGTTTTTCTCATATTATGGCCGTTGCTGAGTTGACAAAGTTTTGTTTGTTGGGGAAGAACTGGTCTACTCGAACTCCTTTCAGATCTTTTTCTTTATATCTGCCAATTGGTTTGTCCCAGTTTTGCTTGTCTTCATCACTTTCTGTTTCTGCATTTGTGTCTTGTTCGCTGCTGGATTTGACTTCTGCTTCCTGACTATTTATGACTTGTTTTTCTTTTTTTATTTCAACTAGCCTTCTCTTTCTGGTCTGAGGCCCACTGTTCTCTGCTTTAGATTTTCTTTTAGACCTAACCAGAGTAAAACCAACATCATCTATGCTCATGCCTGTGTTTTCTGAACCTAAGCATTAATCATTGCATTGACTGTTGTGTGTTCTGAAAAGCGTTCTCACTCACGGTAGAAGAGAGGAAATATACTTGCATTCATACAAGGTATGAAGCTTTGTTTATTTACTTGCATTATGTTTTGTTCTCATCCGTTGGTTCACCTCCAGCAAAGGGTATCTGATTGGTTGGTGCGCTGTTGTTAAAATGACGTCTTTTGGAAAAGCCTTTAGGTGAGGCGTTGGTTACCTGGTTACCGATGGTGGTGCTCTGGAACTTCTTCTGAGGGTTCTGGGTAAACTTGCTTCCTTCAGACAATATTGACATTCAGACGCCGAGCATGCCAGCTGCAAAGGAAATGGTCGAGTTTGCTAGTTACCTTGAGACGTCGTGATGTTTAGACAGGCTGTTTGGTCCTTGGATTTTTTACCTTACGGCGTGGGTCTGTCCTACAGCCATTTGTCCCAATCAGAGGTGATTGTTAGCGTAGCCACGCCTCGCATGGTTCCTCCTTTTCGTGCATACATTAACCTATGGTTTGGTGAACCATGAGTTTGAGTCATATGACTAACATAAGTCTGAGTCATATGACTAACGTTTCATACACATCAACAGTCTTTGAATACACCAAGCTTTCATTTGATACCAAACTACTGTCTCTTTCTTCTTCAATGGCTTGCTTATTTGTTCCATTTGAGGTCGGGTTGGTAAAAGCCATCAGGGTTTTCTCTTTCGACCAGGTCAAGCTTTTAGCTGCTTTGTATCACCCAGAGAGAAAGCATGGTGCCGTTTCGCTAGGTCTAATAGCCTGCTAGTCCCTACACTTAACAGGTAGCCAGTGCAGTGATGATTGTTTTGGAGTTATATAATTATATTTTGTTGATCTGGTGAGAACTATGCCAGCTGCATTTTGGACAAACTGCAGCTTGTTTATTGAGGATGCAGGACAACCACCTGGTAAAGGATTACATTAGTCCAGTCTGGATGTCATGAATGCATTAACTAGCTTTTCTGCACCAGATTGGATTTGCTGAATACTATCCTGAGGTTGTGGTATTCTGTTAGACTGTGGGGGACATCCAGCAGATCCCATCCGTAGTGGCTGGGTTAGGGTTAACCTTAACCCTGATGCAAGTTACCGGGAGCGGTTTACACGTTTACACGCTCATCGCCTATCTTCTTCCCCAGCCGGGGCTGGAATTCTCTTTCAAAGAGAAAAAAGAGAAGTCCCTTTGTTCCTGCATATATTATACAGGACTCAATAAAATCATGGTTAAAAATCGATACCCACTCCCAATGATGTCTACAGCTTTCGAGGCTACTGCAAGATGCCCGACTCTCTTTACCAAACTGGACCTGAGAAACGCTTACTATTTAATCCGAATCAGAAAAGGTGACAAGTGGAAGACGGCCTATAACACTCCCACAGGCCATTATGAACATCTGGTAGCTCCTTTTGCCCTAACCAACGCCCCAGCAGTTTTTCATACTTTGATCAACTATGTTTTTCGTGACTACTTAAAGATCTTTGTTTTCGCTTACCTCGATGACATCCTGATTTTCTCCCATTCACTAAAGGAACACAAAATACATGTACGGATATTCAAAATGATTCTGTAAAAAACACGTCACTGAATTTGTCTACTACCTCTTTGAGCTCTTGGTGTTGGACCGAAGGCGGGGCTTCCCCTTGTTGAAGAATCTAACGTTTCTTTGGCTTGGGAGAGATGGAGACTGAGACACAAGCCAACTGTTCAATCCATTTGTTTTAGCAAGTTAATATGGTAAAGTTCAATGCTTTTTCACTCACCTGGCTGTTTCTATCACAGTGTGGGGACCTTGCCATCGGGCCAGGAATTCCCAAGCCTCCTTAGCCATATCGAGCAGACCGTGAGGTCTTTTCCAAACAGCAATTCATATAGCATTAATCCAGTAGAGGCTTGTGGGGTTTCTTCCACCACAAAGAGTACATACGGGGGAGGAGTTGGTACCACTTTCAGCCACTTTCATTGATCACTCACCCTAACATCCTCTTCAGTGTTTGGTTAAAGCATTCTACTAGACAGTCCACCTGGGGGTGATAGACGGAGGTTCAAATCTGCTTAACCTGCAACAGCCAGCATACATCAGACAACATGTATAATGGCATAACCCACAATAACCAGAATGTACTCATGGCCTTTAGCAGACTTGGGAAGTAGCCCCACTAAATCCATCCCAATTTGTTCAAAACGGATGACAATGACCGGTAGTTGAAATTAATGCACAGTTTTCTGACATTAGTTTTATCCTTAACAGAATTTTTTTAACTTTGCATCGAGTCCTGGCCAGTGAAAGCGATCTCTAATTTTCCCGCAGTTTTCCCTGCTCCCAGGTCTCCCCCCAGTGGGTGCAAGTGTGCTAGGTGCATCACTGTGTCCACCTTCTCTTGTAGAACTACTAAGAGATTGCATGGTTCTCTGCGCCTTTCTGTGTGGATAAATAATAGTTAATTTTTAAAATAAAAAGTTAAAGATTGACTTACTTTCAGTGTTTTGCTACTTTTCTTCTAATTCGTAAACCTGCCCCCAGCAGTGTTTAAATCGATTGTCCTCCAAAATTTTCATTTTGCTTTAGCTGTTGAGACAGAAAAGACATGGGATTAGTAAAGGATAGAGTCTCACCTTCGGTTTTGACATCTGCATCCACTTTGGTGACATCTGATGTCATCGGAGCAATTTAGCTTTCCACCATCCAGCTTTTTTTTTTACAGATTTTAATCTAGGCCAGTCTCATCTGAGGATTAGCCATCACACCAACGATCATTGTGTGCTTTCCATATTGATCTCTTGCCAAAATTTGTGCACATTGCATTGATCTCTATTGATGCAAGTTACCGGGAGTGGTTCACACGCTGGGGCTCCTAGCAGGATCATAGAGGGCCATACTATTTTTTTGTAGTAGTAAATAGAGCACTCAGTCGGCTGTGACTCTTTTGATGACTTTTAGCGTTGTAAGACGTGTTGGCTGCAGCCACGATGTAGCGAGTCTCATCAAGTGATCTATTTGAGCTCATGGTGGTGTTTGAGAATCATAATTACAGTGGTAAAACTCCCCCCCCCCCCTTGTATACTGGAGTCCGCATCCTGCCATAAGTTTTTCTTTTAATAGCTTGTAATCCTCTCCTTCGTCTTGGTTGAACACAAAGTAGGCACACTGAGAGCTGTTAGGCTATTATGGACACTGCCACAAATCAATAAAACAAATGCAAATAACCAATTATAATAATATTTCTTACCTTATGCTCAGTAAAAAGTGCTGGCCTGCACTCCAAAGGTTTTTTTTGATTGGTTCCATTTTTCCTTTTTTTTCTTTATAAGTAAAATGTTGGGCCATTTTTTGGTCTTATATGGTCTTTTTTACGTTTTCAACAAGCATTTCTCTAGCTATTTTTACCCTTTCACAAACAGAAATCTGGGAAGTATTTTTTTCTTTTATTTGTGTTTTTTTCTTTTATTTTGGAGGCTGTCCTTTAGGTGAGTACTTTTTTCTCCATTAACTGTGACATAAAGGCAACTAGCTTAAGAGAGTTTTGACCGGTATTTGGCCACCTTAAATTTGCGACTATTTTTGCACCACACATTATGTACCTACTATACACTACATTTTAAACCACCGTGTGCCTAACAACCAACATAACTCACCTGGGCTGGAAAATCACCAAAGGACACCATCTTCATCCAATAAGCAGCACAAAAAATTGCCTCTTTGCTTTCACTGGGTGAGTAGAAATTTCTGTTAATTAGCTAATTAGGACTGTGACACCATGTGTCTCCAAATCCGAACTTTTGCACAATATTACAATTTTCAGGGTTTTCATTATCTGTAATAACCATCAAATTTAAAAGAAATAAACACTTTAACTAGATTAGTCTTGTGTAATGAATTTACACCCACTATTATAGAGTAGTCAATGTGCATCTTGTATAACATATATACTGTCCCCTGAAAATTCCACAAACAGCCATTACTGTAAAAAAAATAGCTGGCAACAAAAGTGAGTACACCTTAAGTGATAACAGGTGTATATTTTTAACCATGCAAAATCACATGCCCTATTTATTATGTTAATGTGTTTGTCAGTGGCTAATTTTTGTTACCAGTTATTTAGAAAATTTTTTTTGCAATAAAAGCCCTTATTTAGGGCTTCTGAGGGGATCAACTAAATAGAAGGCTATAAGAAAGCTTAATACACGCACAGGAAGATCTTCCAATTTGCAGACAGTTTATTAATTAGGAACTAAAACTAAACCAAAGAAAACTAAAAACAATAAACTTACTAAAAGCTGTCATCTCTTTGAAAACTGATGGGCCACTGGAAACTTTAAATAAAACTTTGTCCTCAAGTCCACCCTAACTAAGGATTTATGTGTGATAAACTTAAATGTAAAGACATTGGCTGGGTCTTTGTTTTTATCTTGGACTTGCTGTGCACTTTGTCTTTGCCTTTGGTCTTTGTCATGTTCTTAGCCTTGTAGGGATGAACAGGCCTCCCAAAGAGAGCAATTAATTGATCACATTCCAGAGCCCCTCTCCCAGCCTGTATGTCGCCATTCCGATAATCTTATCTGGTCCGCAATTATAAAGGAGCGTCTGTAAAATAAAGCTGCAGGAAACAGGCATGGCAGGCATGGGGCAGGAAGTTTGCTGTGTCTATATACGTACAGTATATACATAGTATGTTTTATTCCTGTGTGTATGTTTGATTATTCTGCATAACTTAAAAGGTGTAATCAGTATTTACAAACTCCTTTTATTAGATAAAGGAAGGAATGAGTGGGTAAGATATGTAATGTTTGATATCAATCTAAAGCTGGCTTTATTCCAAGAATGTTGGTTAACACGGGAAATTGGTAGCATGCACAGAGCTCATGCAAAATTACTATAAAAGGTATTAAAACTCCAACCAGATTAGCCCAAAAAGGTTTTTTTTTTCTGTCTCCATCTGCTTTTTTTCTGTTCAGCGACATTTCCTTCTTCTTGGCCCTCAGTGTTACCTTCTTGTTGTTTACATTTACATTTAGGCATTTGGCAGACGCTCTTATCCAGAGCGACTTACATTTTTATCTCATTATACATCTGAGCAGTTGAGGGTTAAGGGCCTTGCTCAAGGGCCCAACAGTGGCAACTTGGTGATTGTGGGGTTTGAACCTGGGATCTTCTGGACCGTAGTCCAATGCCTTAACCACTAAGCTACCCCTGGCCCGCTGACTTGTTTAGTTTCTTCCTGTCCAGTTGTTTGTAAACTATTTGCTTGTTCATTTCAGTTTCTTGGTTGGCTGTAGCTTCTTTTTCAGGACAGTCCTGGATTAAGTGACCCTCCTGACCACAGCCAAAATATTTAAAGTTTCTGGAAGTTGCAAAAATGGCAAATTTCTCCTCGTGTACGTTTACTTTGAACAACTCTATAGGAGACAATGAGTCTGAGTTTGGGGCCTTTGCAGCCTGCTGGTATCATTTTAATGGGCGACACTAATTCTCCAAATCTAGATAGCTGTTTACGGGGGTACCGAAGGGGAGAACATTAACCAGGGTATCCTTAATCATGGACTTGCTAGCTATTACTGTCTCAGCTTTGTGAATCTCATCCATACAACCATACAAAAAGTGGCAAAAAAGAAAAAGTTTTCACCTTAATCTCACACTCACATGCTCTGTCAACGCTCACACACAAACTCACTCGCGCATGCGCACAGAGAGAGTGAGAGAGAGAGTGTGTGAGAGAGAGAGGTGAGGTTTTAAACTTTTTTTTAAGGAAAAACCCTCCACCCCACCAACAACTCCAACTTCTTTTAAAGTCTTAATTTTTTGTGAGTGTGTAGTTGTGTCCATGTCCTGTGGTTACTCTTTGCTGGGTTTCAGTTTCTTGTTGGCAAATGTGAGATTTTCCAGTTTCTTGGAAATAGTTTGTTGACTACATGTCTCTTTTCTTTCTCTGTTAGCTGTAAGAATGTGTTTATTTGTTCCTCGACGTCTCCTTGCGGTTCTCTGTGTGTGTGTGTGTTCTGTAATGGTCATCTCGTCTCTTCTTCTCCTGGGTTTTACTGTAGTGTTGTCTTTGGGTGGCGGTGTGCAGGTCTGGGGTTCCTGTGCCTTTCCGATGCTGACATTAGGGGCAGGGTCAGTGCTGACTACTGTACATGCGTCGGGGCTCCGTCTGGGCAGCTTAGCCTTTTGTGTCCGACGTCCCCGCACTCGAAACACCTCAGCGGCTCTGTTGAAGTGAAAACGGTGTAGCTGCTGTCCCCCGCTTTACACTTAAAGTTTACACTAAGTGTGACTTCTTGGTTATTTAAAAACCATTAGGACCTGTCTCCGCTGGAGCTCTTACACCCAAGGGGGATGGCTCTCATGGGGCTGACGAACCTCCCGAATCGGGCCAGCTCCCTCATGATCGCCTCGTCCTGTATAAACGGAGGCACATTTGATATCACCACTCTTGCTGCGGGGGCAGACAGAGGGGTAACTTGGACCGCAGATCCTCTCACGGTTATTCCGTTCTTTATGAGCGCACTCACAAGGTTCGTCTTTTTCAAAAACACCACCACGCTTTGTTCGTCGAGGAAGCTGAGTAGATGTTCTCACATCCGACCTGCTCTCCCACCGCTAACAGTACCTCCTCAGTACACACCTGACGCCATTCTGGAGAGACAAACTTTTGCTCACTCTCTTTCACTATAAACTTTTAACTTTTTTTTCCCTTTCTAACAACATTAACCAAAGATAAATAAATAAATAAACTCGACAGTAGAACACAAAACTTGGCACAGCCTCGCGCTCTCCTCACACCCAGTACATGCACACAGAGAGAGAGCGAGAGAGAGAGAGTGTGTGTGTGAGAGAGAGAGAATGTATGTGTGTGTGTGTGAGAGAGAAAGAGTGTATGAGAGAGGGAGAGTGTGTGAGAGAGAGTGTGTGTAAAAGAGAAAGAGCGTCTGTGTGTGACAGAAAGAGTGTGAGTGAGAGAGAAAGAGTGTGAGTGTGAGAGAGGTTTTTAAGGTTTTAAACTCACTTTATTATTACTATGGATAATTAAGGATGGGGACTATTTTACAATTTATATACAAATTTACATATTGTGTCCATACACACACACACACACACACACACTCATACGTGCACCCATAGTCAATATATAAACATATGTACTTTTTTTTTTTTAAATAAGGAAAAAACCCATGACCCTTTACCCCACCAACAACTCCAACTTTTTTTTTTTAAGTCCTAATTTTTCATTTTATTTTAGGTTCAGTCATAGAGTCTTATTTATGGTTTTTGGTTTGTTTCGCTTCTGTCCATTTTTTCTTCCTCCTGAGTGTTAGATGGTTTTTGAGGTTTTTTTTCTTGCTGCTTTTGCCTTTATTAATGCCATTCTTTTTAAATGTTTCTTTTTTAAGGCCGGTATCTGTAGCTGGTCTAGTTCTTGTACTGTAGGTATCGTTCTGTTTGCTCCTGGATGTCTATGGTTGTGTCTTGGTGTGAATCTGCTGTGCTGATGCTGCTACTTCAGAGTCTGACTGCGGGTTGTACATTTGCTGGTGTGTTCTGTAGTGGACGACTCCTCTCTTTTCCTCCTGATTTTTGCTGTAGATCTCTTTTTAGGTGTCGGTGGTGGTCTGCTGGTTTGTGGCTGCTGTATCTCTTCTGGGCAGATTTTATGGTCTGCGGGGGCAGACAGAGGGGTGACTTTAACAGCAGCTCCTCTCATGCATATTCCGCTCTGCGTCAGTGCGCTCGCGAGGTAAACCCTGTTCACAAACACCACCACCATCCTCATTTGGGTGAAACAGAAAGCAGGAATTGATCTGCATTTTCCTCTGTGTTAGGTGGCAGCCAGTTCAGCTATAACAGTTGATGGTAATTGATGTTAATATGGAGTCCAGGTAGTTATTGGAGACAATTGCAGTCTAGAACTATTGAGCAACTGCAGCCAGGTTAAGTCCTCAGAGAAACAGCTGTCAACACCAGTCGAGGCCAGAACCGTTTTTATTGTGGAGTGAAACACCTTCCCCAGAAACCAGACGCATCCCAAAGAGACACATGGGGCATCCATGTGACGAGATCTCTAACCAGAAGCGGGGCACCAGGATGGGTCAGACAGGTCCGGAGGGCAGAGGGAGTCTGGATCACTGGCAGCTCAGGAACGACATGTGTAGCTCGACAGAGAGAGGAAAGAAAGAGAGGGGGAGATAGGGAAGAGAGAGAGGGGGAGAGAAAACAGAAGAGGGGAGAGCAGAAGAGAAGAGATAACAGTTAGGTATGGTCGCAGTCACATAATGTATAATGTAAATGTATATTTACTGTAGAGTGCAAGCAGAGACTCTCTCAGGACTAACTATAACAGCATAACTAAAAGGGGAGAGCCAGAAGGAAACACAGACATAAGGTCTCCCTGAGATGTAAAGAAAACACTCACCTCACCATCAACAAACCTGAGTGGTCAATGAGAGTGGGGAAGACAGCATCTAAACATACCAGTTCACCATAATAATCTACGTTCATGAGTCCCCCAGATCTGCCCCTTTACCCAAGACAAATCTATTTATAAAAATGCTTGGCTAAATAAATAGGTTTTTAGCCTGGACTTAAACACTGAGACTGTTCCATAACTTTGAACACATAACTAAAGAAAAAGCTCTGCCCCCAGCTGTAGTTTTTTATAATACGCGGTACTGACAAGCAGCCTCTGATCAAAGTAGGCTTGGCGGATCGTAAGACACTAGCAATTCACTCAGATACTGCGGCGCGAGACCATTTAATGCTTTATATGTCAAAAGTAGTATTTTAAAATCAATGCTAAATTTCTCGGGGGAGCCAATAAAGTGAAGATAAGGTAGGTGTGATGTGTTCGTATCTTCTGGTTCTAGTGAGGACTCTCGCTGCTGCATTCTGGACTAGCTGACGCTTGTTTATGCATCTAGTTAAACAACCAGACAGTAAGGCATTACAATAGTCCAACCTAGAGGTAATAAAAGCATGAACTAGTTTATCAGCATTGTTTAGCGACAGTATATTTCTTATCTTGGCAATATTTCTGAGGTGGAAGAATGCTATCCTGGTAATATTATCTACATGAGCTTCAAATGAAAGGCTAGAATGTATAATCACACCAAGGTCTTTTACTGTTGCACTTGATGGAACAGAAAGGCCATCTAAAGTTACGGTGTGATCTAAAATTTTACTTCGTCAGCATAACAATGAAAACTAATACCATGTTTATGGGTTATGTTGCCTAGAGGAAGCATGTAAATGGAAAAGCAGTGGATCTAAAACTGAACCCTGTGAAACACCAAACTCCACTAGAGAGCATGCAGAATAATCACCATTTAAGTCTACATACTGATAACGATCGGTCAAATAAGATCTGAGCCAGGAGAAGGCTGTACCCTTAATTCCTACTACATTTTCTAATCTGTAAAGAAGAATCCCATGATCAATGGTGTCAAACACTGCACTGAGGTCGAGTAACACAAGCATAGTTACACAACCCTGATCAGAGGGCCAATAGAGGGTCATTTAAAACTTAAACGATTGCTGTCTCTGTGCTGTGATTAGACCTAAATCCTGACTGATACAGTTCATGTATGCTATTTCTATGTAGATATGAGCATAGTTGCTCTGCTACTATCTTTTCGAGAATCGGGAGGTTTGATATTGGCCTGTAAATGGACTTTTAGACTTTTATACATAAATTATATATATATATATATATATATATATACATATACATATACACTCAACAAAAATATAAACGCAACACCTTTGTTTCTGCTCCGATTTTTCATGAGATGGACTTAAAGATCTAAAATTCATTCCAGATACACAATATTACCATTTCTCTTAAACATTGTCCACAAATCAGTCTAAATGTGTGATAGTGAGCACTCCTGCTTTGCTGAGATAATCCATCCCACCTCACAGGTGTGCCACATCAAGATGCCGATCTCACATCATGAGTAGTGCACAGGTGTTCCTTATACTGCCCACAATAAAAGGCCACCCTGGAATTTTTTGTCTCACAGCAAAATGCCACAGATGCCACAAGCATTGAGGGAGCGTGCAATTGGCATGCTGACAGCAGGAATGTCAACCAGATCTGTTGCTCGTGCATTGAATATTCATTTCTCCACCATAAGCCGTCTCCAAAGGCGTTTCAGAGAATATGGCAGTACATCCAACCGGCCTCACAACCGCAGACTGCGTGTAACCACACCGTCGCCATAACAGACTTGAGTGGGCAAATGCTCACATTCGATGGCGTCTGGCACGTTGGAGAGGTGTTCTCTTCACGGATGAATCTCGGTTTACATTGTTCAGGGCAGATGGCAGACAGCGTGTGTGGCGTCGTGTGGGTGAGTGCTTTGCTGATGTCAATGTTGTGGATCGAGTGGCCCATGGTGGTGGTGGGGTTATGGTATGGGCAGGCATCTGTTATGGACAAAGGACACAGGTACATTTTATTGATGGCATTTTGAATACACAGAGATACCGTGATGAGATGCTGAGGCCCATTGTTGTGCCATACATCCATGACAGGCCCGTAGCCAGGGGGGGTTCGGGTGGTTCGAACGACCCACCCCCCACTGCCAAAGGTCCAGAATTTTTTGTTATTATTATTATTATTATTATTATTATTTACATTTTTTTTTGAGACAGATTAAAATTGTTGGGCATTATTTAAAATAACACTTTATTACAAAACAATTTACAAAAAAAAAAAAAAAACCTGCGACGTGACAAATCTGCGCAGCAACTGACGTTTTTTAAATCTGTGAGGCGGCATCCAGCGGTGTATAATATGAGTCGAAAAGAGCAGGAGAGACGGAAGAGAAAGCAGGCAGCAGCGTCATTATCGCAGAATATTGAACATATGTTCAAAAAGACTGCCAAACAGAGTAAGTCTGTTACTACCTCAAGATCAAATTGCTAACGCTAGTTAAGTGGTAGCTAATCGTCAACCCCACATCACACACAGAATAGTTCTCTTGTGCCTTTTCTTAAGCAGTCTGAATGGCTATGACAAGTCTGTAACATCTTAAATAAACATTAACGGACAGTAGCCTATCTGATAGATCTGTAAATTTATTATGTTAGAGAAAGAACGACGAGTTCAATGCATAAACAAACCTGCTTGACCATGCATAATATTAGGATTTATTAACATTTTATTTTTAATTAATAAATTATTCTATTAAATTAGTAAATTTATTAAATTATTCTATTAACCATAGGCGATGCTGTCTAGTGTCTATACGCAGTGTAGACAGCATTCGAATGAAGTTTATCATGAATAATTGTTACATAAAACATAAAATAAAATAAGCCCACAAAAAATAATTTTCATCCATCCCACAGTCTTGTAAGTACATTAACTGATCGTCTTTCCCCCGTAATATTTGTATATTATTATTATTAGATAATTATTGGTAATATTTTTATATTTGTTTATATTTGATTTTTCCCCTCATTTCGATCTCTTTACTTACGTTCTGAATGTAAATGATAGCCTACTGTAAATGCTCGACATGCCAATAAAGATTGAATTATGCTATATGACTGGGATTTTAAAGGTTGAATTTAACATATTTTATTATATTTCGCCTAATTAATAGACTATATAAATAACAATTTGTTGAATATTATATAAGTTCAATAAAGTGAAGAGGCAAAGACAAAGAAATGAGAGAGCATGTTGATGAGAGAAGTTGAATTTGTAGTTTAATAATATTCCAGTAAAAATTCCTTAAATGTATTCTGTTGTTAGTGTGGTTTTTAAACTTTTGACCTCTGTGTGTGTGTGTGTGTGTGTGTGTGTGTTTTTGAAGTGAAAAAAGGCGCACGTGATCTTGATAAGCAATTTGACAACATTGTAGTAAATATTTTTGGTGCATCAAAAGCATGCACATTATGATACCAGCAGACAAGCTAATCCAGCACATGTCACTAAAATGCAGTATTTAAACCTCAAAATAAAATACAAAATGACTAAATACTCAAATACAAAATACTGAGAAAAAAGGTCCACTTTTTTAAAAAAAGAACCCCCCCTTGCACTAGGCTGGCTACGGGCCTGCATGAATATCACCTCATGTTTCAGCAAGATAATGCACGGCCCCATGTTGCAAGGATCTGTACACAGTTCTTGGAAGCTGAAAATGTCCCAGTTCTTGCATGGCCAGCATACTCACCGGACATGTCACTCGTTGAGCATGTTTGGGATGTGCTTGACCGGCGTATACGACAGCGTGTACCAGTTCCCACTAATATCCAACAACTTCGCACAGCCATTAAAGAGGAGTGGACCAACATTTCACAGGCCACAATTGACAATCTGATAAACTCTATGCGAAGAAGATGTGTTGCACTGCATAAGGCAAATGGTGGTCACACCAGATACTGACCGGTTCCCCAGACCCCCAATAAAGCAAAAAACTGTACATTCCAGGGTGGCCTTTTAATGTGGGCAGTATAAGGTACACCTGTGCACTACTCATGATGTCAGATCAGCATTTTGATGTGGCACACCTGTGAGGTGGGATGGATTATCTCAGCAAAGCAGAAGTGCTCACTATCACACATTTAGACTGATTTGTGAACAATGTTTGAGAGAAATGGTAATATTGTGTATCTGGAATGAATTTTAGATCTTTAAGTCCATCTCATGAAAAATCGGAGCAGAAACAAAGGTGTTGCGTTTATATTTTTGTTAAGTGTGTATGTATGTATGTATGTATGTATGTGTATATATATATATATATATATATATACACACACACACACACACACACACACACACAGTGGAACCTCGGATTACGAGCACAATTCTTTCCCGAAGTGGGCTCGTATTCCAAAACACTCGTAAACCAAATTTTATTTTTTTAATGGAAAGTTAAATTATTTGTTTTACAGCCCCAAACAATAAATACATGAAAATTATTAATACAAAATATTGAGGAAAAATCAAACAAATTAACCTGCACGTTACCTTTCAAAAAAGTAAAAAATAAATCCCGGCAGATAAGCGTTTCTCTTTTGTGCGCGCAGGCGCTGTGTATGTGTGTGCGTGTGTGTGAGGCTAGAGTAAATGGAGACTTTTGCTTTCAGACCCTCTTGTCTCCCCCTCCTCATCTTACACATTAAAACTTCCTCCTCTCGTTTAAACACACTCTCACACACTTTAACTGAAAGACTGTTGCTTTCTTCTAAATTAATAAAGCTTCTCGCTTTTTTATGTTGCTCGCGACACCGTAACAGCCCGTTATTTCATGCTCGTGTAATGATCAGATGGACAAACTCATCGATGCCTGCCCTTTCTTTTATTTTCTGCATTGTCAGGTTATACTACAAACCTTCGGGTGGATCCTGCACTTAAATCCAACAAAAAAAAAAAAAACTACTGAAGAACAAAACTCAGGATTTATATCCTAACTTAAATCTCGCATTAGCGTTCACACACACTGGACTGCATTACCCACAATGCATCTCCCGCACTGGACTACACTTCCGTAAACAGCGGTCATAAATCAACATCTCTCTTCCGCAACATTTTATCATGTTTTTATCTGTTTTTTAAACATCGCTAATAACACTCGTGTGAGCGCAAACTAACAGAATTACTGCTGTAAATTAAACCAAACAAACAAATGACCCAGCACTTTACCTCTGAAAAGATTTGCGACAAAGTTTATTCACAGAGCAGAGTGTATGTCTCTTGCCTTCATTTCTGTGCGCGCGTGTGTGTTTTTGTGAATGAGGGTTTCACACACACACACACACACACCCGGCACAGTGTCTAATTACGCTTGCTTGCGCCCGCGCGCGCACACACACACACTGCGATGAGGAAGAAAATAGATTTTTTACCTCTTTATTGAGAATTTCTTTTGCTTTACACGCTGTGGAAAAAAATGATTGATCTATAATTGTAGTCGAGTGGAAGGTACCAAATACCCAGAAGGCCTTGGTTCAAGAGGCTTTGATCCTCGCAGTACTTGTTCAAAGAGACGCCTGCACGACAAATTGAGGAAGCGAGAAAAACATGCAGGCAGAAGGCAAGGGTTAGGTAATAGAGCAATAAGATAAGAAAACTAACATCAGGAAAAAATAATAACCTGTAATCTGTAATAATAATACTAATAATATTCACGACGATTACTCTAAAAAATAGTTACTTTACCAAATTGAACTAATATTGTAATATACACTATATTAATCTACTACTGTATATATGTATATATGTAATCACGTAATCTTGATTTTATCACTTCTGTTTCTGCCTCTGACACCTGTATTTCTGACCATAAACTCCTTGACTTTAGCCTTAATCTGCCTATGCACTCTAAATGTCTTAAAACTGTTATTTCATATCGTAATTTTAAAGCAATTGACACTGTATCATTTTGTACTTCTATTGTCTCTTCAAATCTTTCTGATGTCATTGATATTTCTTCTCCATCCGTGATACTATCTAATTACAACTCTACAATTTCTGAAATCCTACAGCAGTATGCTCCTATTAAGACCAGAAATGTCCCCGCCACTCACTCTTCTCCTTGGTATACCCCTGAGCTCCGTATTCTTAAGGCTACTGGCAGACGGCTTGAACGTCTTTACAGGAAAACGACGATCAAGATGGCGCCGGTGAGGTCGGCTGCCGTCACGACTGCTCCGACCACCTTTTCTTTGTTTTTGTTCTTTAAGTTAGTTTTTAGCATTTTAAAACCAGTCAAATTGCCACCATGGAGTACATTAGTTATGATAGAGACACTCTTGTTTCTATTGGTATACAATGTACTCACAATTCGACGTTTTTAACTCCGGATCCGAGCTGGCCGAGTGAGATCCTGAGGGAGAACAAAGGACGCGACACGAAGCGGCGGCCCCGAGGGAAAAGAGCCGGCGTCAGGAACAGGCTAAGAGCCCGTGCACACCGCACACCTCTGCCTAGCATCCTGCTCGCCAACGTCCAGTCACTGGAGAACAAGCTTGATGACCTCAGGGCCAGGATAAAGTTCCAGAGAGACTTACGGGACTGCAATCTCCTCTGCTTCACCGAGACATGGCTGAACCCAGCGGTGCCGGACCACGCCATCCAGCCGGCCGAGTTCTTTGCGGTTCACCGCATGGACAGGACACGAGACTCGGGGAAGTCGAGGGGAGGCGGCGTGTGTTTAATGGTGACAGCAGCTGGTGCAACAGCGCGAGCATTGTTCCTCTCACACGCTCCTGCACACCAAATCTGGAACTACTGTCCATCATGTGTCGTCCTTTTTATCTACCTCGGGAGTTTACATCGGTCATAATTAGCGCCGTTTATATTCCACCACAAGCGGACACGGACACTGCCTTAAGCGGGCTGCATGAGGCACTCACACAACAACAATCACAACACCGGGACGCTGCGCTTATTGTAGCGGGGGACTTTACCAGTGCCAACCTCAAACGTGCCAAACTTTTATCAGCACATCACCTGCCCCACCAGGGGCGAAAGGACACTGGATCATTGTTATACAACGGTTAAGGACGGCTACAAGGCACAATCTTGCCCTCCGTTTGGTAAATCCGACCACGCCGCCAACTTCCTCATGCCAAAATACAAACAAAGGCTGAAACAGGAAGTTCCGGTTCAGAGGGAGGTCGCGCGCTGGACGGACCAATCTGTGGCCGCGTTACAGGACGCACTCGATGACGCAGACTGGGACATGTTCCAAAACAGCTCCGATGATGTCAGCGTGTTTACGGAAGCAGTTGTGGGATTCCTTTGGAAACTAGCGGATGATACAGTGGAGAAAAAGACTATTAGAACGTTTCCCAACCAGAAGCCGTGGGTGGATAAAACCATCCGCGACGCTCTGAGATCTCGCACCGCTGCCTACAACACGGGACTCGCGTTGGGGGACATGGAACCATACAAGGCTGCGTCATACAGCGTCCGGAAGGCGGTGAAAGAGGCGAAGCAGCGCTACGGGAGGAAACTAGAGTCAAAGCTCCAACAGAGTGACTCTAGGAGCTTGTGGCAGGGATTAAGGACAATTTCGGGTTTATAAAGCAACAACAACCGGTATGACGAACGCGGACGTGAATCTGGCAGACGAGCTGAATACTTTCTATGCTCGCTTCGAAGCTGCAGCTAAAGACGCTAGTGATGCTAATGCTAGCGCCGGTAACGGCTGCAGACAGGAAGACACTGCCAGCACCGGAAGCGCGTTCATCATCACCAAGCACGACATGAGGAGAGCCTTCAAGAGAGTGAACACCAGGAAAGCAGCAGGACCAGACGGCATCTCAGGTCGTATCCCCAGAGCCTGTGCAGACCAGCCAGCACCTGTGTTCACTGAGATATTCAAAGTCTCTTTATCTCAGTCGGTGATCTCCACATGCTTCGAAGAGTCCATCATTGTTCCTGTCCCAAAGAAACCTCATCCTGCTTCCCTCAATGACTATCGCCCTGTAGCCCTCACCTCAGTAGTGATGAAGTCCTTTGAACGCCTAGTCAGAGACTTCATCATCTCTTTACTACCAGACACACTGGACCCACTACAGTTTGCATACCGTCCAAACCGTTCCACGGACGATGCAATCTCACATCTCTTCCATACATCTCTCACTCACCTGGACACTCGGAGGGGGAATTACATTTACATTTACATTTAGGCATTTGGCAGATGCTCTTATCCAGAGCGACTTACAAAAAGTGCTTTAATGTTTACAACATTTATGTTTTTTATGTGAATTATGTGAAAATGCTCTTCATTGACTACAGCTCTGCATTTAATACCATAATTCCCTCCACGCTTACCACCAAGCTGGAGCGCCTGGGACTCAGCTCATCCATGTGTCAGTGGATCTCCAATTTTCTGACTGGCAGACCACAGGCAGTAAGGATGGGCGGACATGTCTCAGCCTCCATCACTCTCAGTACTGGAGCCCCCCAGGGTTGTGTTCTGAGCCCCCTGCTGTACTCTCTGTACACCTATGGCTGCATGGCCACTACCAACTCCACCACCGTCATAAAGTTTGCTGACGACACTGTCGTGGTGGGCCTGATCACCAACAACGATGAGACGGCCTACCTGGAGGAGGTTGGAAATCTGGAGAACTGGTGCCAGAGAAACAATCTCCTCCTGAACGTCAGCAAGACAAAGGAGCTGATAGTGGACTTCAGTACAAAGCAAGTGAGGAACTACCAGACCCCCATCATCAACAGAAGCCCAGTGAAGAGAGTGGACAGCTTCAGATACCTTGGTGTTCACATCACACAGGACCTGGCATGGTCCTGTCACATCAACTCCGTGGTAAAAAAGGCCCAGCAGCGTCTGTACCACCTCAGACGCTTGAGAGACTTTAGACTGCCCTCCAAGGTGCTCAGGAATTTCTACTCCTGCACCATAGAAAGCATCCTGACGGGAAACATCACGACCTGGTTCGGGAACAGCACCATGCAGGACAGACGAGCTCTACAGAGGGTGGTGCAATCAGCTGAGCGCATCATCCGCACTGAGCTCCCTGACCTGCACTCAATCTACACCAAGCGGTGCTGGACCAAGGCAAGGAAGGTCATGAAGGACCTCAGCCACCCCAACAATAGACTGTTCACTCTGTTGCGGTCTGGGAAGCGATTCCGCTCCCTGAGGGCCAACACAGAGAGACTGAGGAGGAGCTTCTTCCCGCAGGCGATAAGGTCTCTCAACCACACCACTATGCAGAAATAACACAATCTTTTCACAATCAATCAATCAATCTTTATACATCCATGGACACTATGGACAATTCCACGCACATCTACCTTCTCATCTACACTACATGTTTACGTTTACATTCTGGACCATTGCACAAAGACACTTTAATAACCATTGCACAAAGACACTTTTTCTATGCATATTTGCACACCATTATATTTCTATTTGTACAGTATATTTCTATTTTGTACAGCATATTTCTATTTTCAGTTTATATTTTTAGTTCTATTTTTCCTAGTTAAATTTTATTTTTATTTTATTTTTTTATTATTATTTTATTTTTTTAATTTAATTTTTCTATCGTATTTCTTTTATTCATATTTATTACTTATTATAAGCTTTAATTCTCTTTTTAAGGTTACTGGCGGTCGTGTAAGCATTTCACTACATTTCGTACTGTGTATGACAGTGTATGTGGAAAAAAAAATTTGAATTTGAATTTTTAATTTGAAAACTGGTCTTACTGTTCACTATTTGGCTTTTCTAGATCATCTTAAATGTTATAAATCTGCTCTCTTCTCAGGCCGCTCTAACTTTATCTCTGCCACAATCAATAAATCGAGCAACAGAACAAAAGCATTATTTAATAAGATAAATAAACTTACCAACTTACCACCTCAGGATGCTTTAGTATCTAATGAGTTTTGCTGCACTTTTTTGGATTATTTGCTTGAGAAGACTAATGCTGTCCACCAATGTTTCCCTACTAATACAGAGCTCAGCCATCCAACAAATCTATCCCGTCAGTCTCTTTTTCTCTGACGACCCCAGATTCTGTCTCTAAGCTAATCCTTAAATCCAACTCTTCATCCTGTCATCTTGATCCTGCTCCTACTTCTCTCCTGAAATGTTGTCACTCTGCCATCTCTGCACCTATTTCTCATTTCATTAACGCATCTCTTACCTCTGCTTCATTTCCTCTGCCACTAAAAACTGCTGCCTGTTAAACCTGTGCTCAAGAAACCCAACCTTGACTCCTCAGTCTTATCTAACTATCATCCCATTTCTAATTTACCTTTCATATCCAAATTACTGGAAAGTACTGTTGCTGCTCAACTCCAGTCTTATCTAGTTGATAATAATCTCTTCGCCCCCCTTCATAGTATTGAAACTGCACTTGTAAAGGTAGTGAATGATCTCCTCCTTTTTTTTGTGATTCTGGTTCCTTGTCCATACTGCTGCTACTTGATCTCAGCTCTGCCTTTGATACTGTCTCCCATAATTTGCTCATTTCTCGTCTCTCTGGTCTGGGTATCTCTGGTACTGCTCTTTCTTGGTTTTCTTCCTATCTCTCTGATAGACAATTTTATATTTCTGTTAAGGATTTTTCGATCGCCCACCATCCCACTGAAGCAAGGTGTTCCCCAGGGATCCATTCTTGGCCCACTATTTTTCACAATTTACATAAACCCACTCGGTCTGATCCTTCAACGTCATGGTCCAACTATCACTTTTATGCCGACGACATTTAACTCTACTCTATCTGTACACCTACTCCATCTTCCCAAATTGACAAAATCTCTGCTTGCGTGAAGGACATAAGAGATTGGCTTAACTTAAACTATCTGAAACTTAACATGGACAAAACTGAAATAATTTTTATCGGAACCCCAGCACTCACCAGCAACATCTCTGTGAGATTGATGGCTCTCACATCAAAACATCTACTTCTGTCAAAAATTTAGGAGTAATCTTTGACTCCACACTCTCCTTTCAGCCTCACATTAAATCTGTCACTAAATCTGCATTCTTTCATTTACGCCGCATTGCCCAACTGCATCCATTCATCACTACCAAATATGCCGAAACTCTCATCCATGCATTCGTCTCATCATGCATTGATTTTTGTAATGCTCTTTTAATTGGTCTACCCGCCAGCTCCATCACCAGATTACAATATATTCAAAACTCTGCGGCTAGGATACTCACTCATACCAAACGCTCTGCTCATATAACCCTAATCCTGTCTGATCTCCATTGGCTCCCAGTTGTTTACCATATCAAATTCAAAATTTTTCTCCTTGTTTTCAAATCTATACATGGCTTAGCCCCGACTTACCTTTTTAAAAACATCCCCCACACCATTACATCACCACCAGCAGCCTGCACAGTGGTAACAAGGCATAATGGATCCATGTTCTCATTCTGTTTACACCAAATTCTGACTCTACCATTTGAATGTTTCAACAGAACTCGAGACTCATCAGATTAGGCAACATTTTTTCAGTCTTCAACTGTTCTTTTTTTGTGAGCTTGTGCAAATTGTAGCTTCTTTTTCTTATTTGTAGTGGAGATGAGTGGTACCTGGTGGGGTCTTCTGCTGTTGTAGGCAATCCACCTCAAGGTTGTGCGTGTTGTGGCTTCACAAATGCTTTGCTGCATACCTCGGTTGTAACGAGTGGTTATTTCAATCAAAGTTGCTCTTCTATTAGCTTGAATCAGTCTGCCCATTCTCCTCTGACCTCTAGCATCAAGGCATTTTCGCCCACAGAACTGCTGCATACTGGATGTTTTTCCCTTTTCACACCATTCTTTGTAAACCCTAGAAATGGTTGTGCGTGAAAATCCCAGTAACTGAGCAATTGTGAAATACTCAGACCGGCCCGTCTGGCACCAACAACCATGCCACGCTTAAAATTGCTTAAATCACTTTTCTTTCCCATTCTGACATTCAGTTTGGAGTTCAGGAGATTGTCTTGACCAGGACCACACCCCTAAATGCATTGAAGCAACTGCCATGTGATTGGTTGATTAGATAATTGCATTAATGAGAAATTGAACAGGTGTTCCTAATAATCCTTTAGGTGAGTGTATATATATATATATATATATATATATATATATATATAGTTTATTCATGTCTTCTGATGATGGCGACACATTTTTACACTTTAAATAAGATATGTTGGCATATTCAAAAATCTCCAAATTTGTGGTGTGAGTCTCCCCTCTTGGTGGCTGATAAGGAGTTCAATCTTCTCTGGCCTTTTAAATTTTTTGAAAAAGTCTGCTTCTGGACTTTTTAATTAATTTTTTTTAATTGCTCTGGAGTTAAAATTATGTGGACTTTGGCGAACCCATAACAGATCAACTGATGAGCCTTCATGTTCCCCTCGTGAGTTTTGACTCTAATCCCGAGGAGGTCTCTTTTTGTGATCACTCTAATAGCCATCTTGCCTACCCCATGAACCACCAATGTAACATTCTTTCCTATTAACTTGAGTCTATCAGCAGCTTTGTGCGTGATATAATTTGTGTCTGAGGCCAGATCTTTCGAAGTGGCAGTTTTTTGTCCTGCATTAGTGGTTAGTTCCATTAACATCATGATAACAGGGAGTTCCTTTAATCCACTACAGTCTTTGTTTCTGCAAAGATGGTTGTCGCTGTACCTGTCACCATTCTTGTGACATCCCAAGCACTTTTTACACGCACCCAGTTCCTTAACAATAGATTTCTTCTTTTGCAAAAAGTTTAAAGAACTAAATCTAGCAGAGAAGACACACACAACGCATCCACTTTCTGTAGAAACTTTCTTTGTCATTCTTGTGAAGGAATACTTCTCAGACTTCTTTTTTGGCCTTTCTACCTTTTCTGAGATTTAAAGCTGCTCAAGCCTTTTAAGAATTTTTTTTCTTTCTTTAGGAACTTTAGTAGTGCATCAAAGTGTTTTTCTGGCATGATGCCATTTGCAGGATCCATCATGTAGACCATTCATTCATGTAGTCTTTTCACAATCTCAGTTAACTTACTTTCAATGGACTTTATTACAAGTGAGTTCTTGATTGCGCTAATGTTTCCAAGGTCCGTATTATCTGCCAGGGCCTTTTCTACCATTTGGATTAATAATTTTTAAAATCTGCACTAGCTCCCTGTTAAATACCGTGTAGATTTTAAAATACTACTTTTAACCTACAGTACAAGGCACTAAACAACTTGGCACCTTCATATCTTTTGGACCTTTTCGATATACATATCCCGTCACGTGATTTAAGGTCTGCTTCTGCAATTACACTCGTTCGTCTATGTACATGGACAGTTTCTATGGGGTATCGAGCTTTTGGTTATGTGGCACCTTTTTTATGGAATCGACTTCCTGTCGAGGTCCACAACAGTCCCCCAGTCTCCCAGTTTTTAAATCTCGTCTAAAAACCTGTTTGTTTAGTCAGGCTTTTATGTAATGTAGTTTTTTGTACATTGTAATAAGTACCATTGTACTTATACTTTGACTGTAAGGTGTCCTTAAGTGCCATGAAAGGCGCCGTTAAATAAAATGTATTATTATTATTATTATTATTATTATTATATAGCCATCCCTGGCTGATTCTCTTTCTTAGCATAAATCCTTTCTAGCTCCTTGACAATTTCCATGGCGATTGTGGTTCTGTTTCCACAGCAGTTCTCCAACACTCTGAAAATGTGCAGATATGCTGTGTTGTAAGAGGAAAGTCTGAGCTCTTTGGCAATCTTGCCGTCAAGGCTGTCCACCAGTTAAATCTTTTTAACCTCAGCTGACTACTACATTTAGGCATTTGGCAGACACTCTTATCCAGAGCGACTTCCATTTTTACATTATACATCTGAGCAGTTGAGGGTTAAGGGCCTTGCTCAAGGGCCCAACAGTGGCAACTTGGTGGTTGTGGGGTTTGAACCTGGGATCTTCTGAACCGTAGTCCAATGCCTTAACCACTGAGCTACCCCTGGCCCATGGATACTACTACTGGCATGATCTGAGTTGCAAATGCTATTACATCCGTCTTATTTTTTACATTAATGTCTGATGCTCATGCATTCTCTGTAAGCCTCTGAGTACATGTAAATTTAATTTTTCTTGCTTTACACTTACTGCCAAACTCTTTTAGCTTGCATACGTGACCCTCTAACTCTGCTCTTTTCTCAGTTGTTGGGCTCCACCTTTCCCAGTTTACCAAGCCTTGGTTGCCTCTTTCACCAGTCTCAAGAGTTCGAGTTGCATATTATAGCTGACAGTATTGACAAGCTTGGTGATAGCATGTTCACAAGCTGTCTTTGCCACTGAGATAGTATCTGACATCTTGACTTGTCCATATATTTTCCAGAGGTTTGCTTTCACTAGCTCGTCAATTTCTTTGAGCCATGTGTTGCATTTCTTCTCTGTTTATTTGAAATCAGCTTCTTGCTGTGCTGAAAGAGGCATTACCTGAAAGTAATACCTCTGCACCGTCTTTTTTGGTGAGCTTTAATCTTTGCCAGTAATCCAGCCTTGTAATCATTGTTTGTTTTAAAAACTTTCCTTGCTCCAGTGCGGAGCTTTTTAAATTCCTTTTTAAGTTCTGATTCCTGCAAATTATGTGCTTCTCTGTTGAGAAAGTTAGCTAGCTTGCTGAAGCTACTTTTTGCAGAAGTTATCTCCCTTTTTAGTTGCTTAACTGTTTTTCCAAAGGTTTCTTTTGCCATTTTGCTTGGATATTATCCTCTTAACCTGTGTCAGAGGTTTTTCTCAAAAAGACTTTACTGAGCTGTTGATCTCTGTCCACACTGCTATACCTGGTTATGTAGTGATTATTGACCATCAAGTTTTCTGGGAATTTCCACATCAACTTTTGCTTTAAACTAAAAAAAGCCATTATCCAACTACAGGGGACATGAGGATCAACTCTGGAATTACTTTTAATTCTTGTGTCTGACAGCTTAGCAAGCTACACAACAATCATTTAAAGTGGATTTAACTTAAATGAAAAAAAACGGAAAAAAGGTACATCACTATTTCTGAAAAATAATAGTTAAATCACTACTTATAATAAATATTAGTTCAGGAAAGGCAACCGGTGTAAAACCTGTGCCAAGGGTGTATTTGCAGACCAAGTGTCCAGTGTGGCGACCCCTTGATAGGAGCTGCCGAAAGACCAACCACACACAGATACAAACAGAGATAGGCTATATAACAGTTAATTCTTTGAACAAATAAAATTATCAGCTAGTGAACTAAAAACTGAAAATTGTGGCCGTTTTGCCAAATATCCTATTGTGTCATTTCACAAATGACTTTAAAATGTGACTGATTTATTTTGGCCGCTTTTGTTTTGCCATGGTGGTGAGCATTGCAAAACATTTGTAATAGGCATTCTGGTTGAATACCTACTGTACTCCCCCAAGTTTGTAAAGTGACTGTAAGTTGCAGCCTCCCTGAACATGTTCCAGTCAGTGTTCTCAAAACAGTCCTGAAGAGCACACAATCCTGGCTCCGGCTGGCTAGGTTTTCATCTGCTTTAGAACTGTTTTTTGAACCCCTGATAAATGGTCTGTATATTGGTATTAACATAAGAGATTTTATGCTGGTACTATCATAACAGAAATGTTTGTGTCAACAAGATCCAGTCTGTTTTTGTCCGCATATTGATGGACTTTAGGAAGCACTGACTTGATATTTATATTGTTGAAATCTCCAGCGACAATAAACAGTCCATTGGGGTGTTCTGCAGTTCACTGATCTTTGCATACAGTTCACAGAATGCTTTCTTAGCATTAGCACTAGGTGGAATGTACACTCCGATAATGAGAATGGTGGAGAAATTCCCACGGTAAATAAAAAGGTCTACATCTAACAGTACCAAACTCCACCAAAGATAAGTAACAGCACTAAGGGATGGTGTCTGGAACTCTGTCGCTGAGCCATGTATCCATAAAAACAAATTAGAAGTCTCTAACCTCATACTGTACAGTCTGCTGCCATCAAATATAGTCCAGTTTACTGGGTTATTGATTTCCAAAAGTGTCTGGCAGATGCACTACAACACAAGATAAACAAATGCACTACAACACAAAATAAACAAAGTAGCACCATTTTGGTTGCGGATCAGCTGCTGTGTGCTACTGCCGTGCTGCCATCTTGGAAGACGTATCCCATGAAGATTGCTGAAATACAAAAATGTTAATAATTGTCAAACATATTATTATTAATAAAACCTGGAAGCATAATAGTGATCCATCATCTTCAATTGTGATTGGAGATTAATTAAACACTTGGTGAAAGTAGATTGTAAATAAACACAGGTAAAACTGATAGCATCTTTAAAAGTAAGAGCATTTCCATTCAGACAATGCAGTGTAGACACATAAAGAGGAATCAAGGGATTGGGAAAACACAGCTGTTTAGCCTTAAACAACTACTTATCAGTGAGGCTAATTGGAAGGTAAGGATTCAATTTGCTAGGGAGCACTTCCTGACCTGTTGGTCAGGTCTGGGTTTAGCAACCTTATGTGCCCAGAAGAGAATTACCTGAATATACTGAATGACCAGGTTTTTCCATCAATGTAATTTTTCTTCCCTGATTACACAGGCATATTCCAGGATCACAATGACGGGATTTATTGGGCGGACACATTGTGAAAGAGTGAAGCATGAGACATCATTTTCACACATGAACTGGCCACCACATTGTCCAGCCCCTTAACCCACTGAGATAAATATTGTTAGGAACCAGCCAAATTAACCAAGCACTTCCAGGTCGTAATTCCACTCTCCAATTTCTCTCTGTGCATTCAGCTAATTTCCACCCCACACCTGAGCTCAATTATGCCATCACCAACTTAAAGAACAGAGAGAGATTCAATTGACACTGGAGTATCTCTTTTGTGTTCCTTGCATTTGGTTTCCGTGGTAAAATTCCAGTAATCTCTGCCCCTAATGACACTGCCCATTCTTTGAATTTCATTTCTTATCTTTGCCCTTGTGACAGTAAAGCCTTATTTAGGTGTTGAGGCTTCCCAGCCAAAAGTTTCATCAGTAGGTTTATTTCATGAAGCTTTATTTAAGGGCTCATTGTATTGATATTGTAATGGAAATGTTGTGTTGCAAACAAATTGTAACATTTCAAGCAGCACAATTAATATGGGCATGCAGCTGCAAGTAATGTTGCATCCATCACTGATAGTCATGTGGAAATCCCCTGTTCAAAGCAAATGTTAATGCACATAATCATTTCTGAATCTTTAAAAAAATGAATTGAAGAACTAAAATAGAAAAGAACAAACAGGACAGTCCTATTTGAAATCTTTGAACAGAATATACACTACGTTCCAAATTATTACGCAAATGATATCTTTCTCTGATTTTCATAATTAGTCAATGCAAATGACAGTTAGTATAATTTTCTAGTTATCAAGCATGAGTGTATAATTTAAATTTTATTGAACAAACGTCCTATTGATAACAATATTTATTTAAAAAATAAAAAACTAAAAATGCATTACAATAATGTGTTCCAAATTATTATGCACAACAGAGTTAAAACATTTTATAGGCTCTAAAGAACTGAAAATGGGCTTTTGTTGAATTTGCAGTTTTAGGGGGGCATATTTACTGAAATTAAAAGCTATTTTAATCAGAAACATCCTAACAGGGCATGTTGCATCTTGACATAAGACCCCTTCTTTAATATCACCTTCACAATCCTTGCATCCATTGAACTTGTGAGTTTTTAGACAGTTTCTGCTTGAATTTCTTTGCACGATGTCAGAATAGCCTCCCAGAGCTGCTGTTTTGATGCAATCCGCGTCCCACCCCCATAGATCTTTTGCTTGGGGATGCTCCAAAGGTTTTGGGTTTGAGGTCAGGGGAGAATGGTGGCCACAACATGATCTTTTATGCCCATAGCAGCCAATGACACAAAGGTATTCTTTGCAGCATTAGATGGTGCATTGTCGTGCATGAAGATGATTTTGTTACGGAAGGCACGGTTTTTCTTATATTACCATGGAAGAAAGTGGTCAGTCAATATACTTTGCAGAGGTCATTTTCACACCTTCAGGGACCCTACAGGGGCCTACCAGCTCTCTCCCCATAATTCCGGCCCAAAACATGACTCTGGCACCTCCTTGCTGATGTCGCAGCCTTGTTGGGACATGGTGGCTAGCCACCAACCATCCACTACTCCATCCATCTGGACCATCCAGGGTTGCACGACTCTCATCAGTAACCAAGACTGTTTAAAAATTAGTCTTCATGTATGCCTGGGCCCACTGCGACCGTTTCTGCTTGTGAGCTTTGGTTAGGGGTGGCTGAATAGTAGGTTTATGCATAACTGCAAGCCTCTGAAGGATCCTACACCTTGAGTTTCGTGGGACTCCAGTAGCTTCAAATACCTGTTTAATGCTTTGTAATGGCATTTTAGCTGCTGCTCTCTTAATCCTATGAATTTGTCTGGCAGAAACCTTCCTCATTATCTGTACGAACCTGTCTGTACACTGAATCAGCCACAAATGTCTTCACAGTATGATGATCACGCTTAAGTTTTCTTGAAATATCTAATGTTTTCATACCTTGTCCAAGGCATTGCACTATTTGACGCTTTTCTGCAGCAGAGAGATCCCTTTTCTTTCCCATATTGCTTGAAACCTGTGGCTTGCATAATAATGTGGAACAACCTTCTTCAGTATTTTTACTTTGATCGGGTTTATCTGGCAAACTAATTATCACACATGTCTGAGATTCATTTCAGTGATCCAAAGAGCCCAGAGACACAACACCATCCACGATTTTAATTTAAAAACTGAACATTTAATGTTTATGACCCTTACATTCAATTTGCATAATTATTTGGAACAAAGGCTATACATTCACCAGTCAGTGTTAAGGATTCAATAAACAAATACATAAAATATTTTTCCTGAATGTTAAAAAAAAATCTCCAATATAAATATTCAGAACAGTGATACATTCATTTGAATGAACCTTTATTTCGACTTTTAAGCATTTAATGTGTTAACTTCATTTGTGATTGGTCACGTGACTCTCAGAGAAAGGATACATGCCTTGAAGCAAGGCTTTACTTGTAAATGCCCCTTCTGCTCAACACATCTTTTGGAGCTTCAGTGTTGTACATGACATCACTACTTTGCTCTTTGGATTGTACTTTGTAATTAATACTGTCTGCCCTACTGCCTTCCCATATCTAGTGCTGTGCATTCTTGGTGCTTGTGCATTTTCACTTTAATTCTGCAGAAAATATCCGCTATAGATTTAACCTGCTTCCTCCTGTGTCTGAAAAGGAAAAGACTGAATGTTGGGTTTGGAAGATTACTTCCAGTTTCTGATCAAGGATTTGCTTCCCTGCGAAGCTGTCTTTATAATAAGCACTTCTCGAATGAAAAGAACCCCACCTACGTAATAACCATGACATTCCCCATTCATCCTAGTAGCATCACTACACATGTTGACTCTAACAGTTCTTTACTGCCTTACTTCTCTCTGCTTTTGAGTATCTAATCGATGAGCTCAGTGTCACCCTTTATATAATTTATGTTCAAAAACAATATGCCAGGTTGGTGCAGGGTTTGATGCCTAGTCTGCATTATTTCTTGTGGAGACAGTTAAATGTCTATGCCCTGTAACCACAATTACACTTGTGCTAAATCAGAAAAAACAGATTTTGCTGCAAGCTCAAATATCTAGCAATATTTAATTGATAAATCTGATAAATGTGGGACACATTATTGGATTACAGCTGGTTTGGAGAATATATGTGTAGTTCCAGCGGAAGACTATTTAGAAACCTAGTAACTCTGCAAGAAATGCAAGCAGGAAAGAAAATTCAGTGCCAGTTACCCCCTTGTTATAATAGGGACCATGTCACAAGTAAACACAAAATGCAGTTTTTAAATGATGGTTTTTATTATTTAGAGAGAAAAAAAATCCAAACCTACATGGACCTGTGTGAAAAAGTAATTGCCCCCTGAACCTAATAACTGGTTGGGCCACCCTTAGCAGCAATAACTGCACTCAAGTGTTTGCGATAACTTGCAACGAGTCTTTTACAGCGCTCTGGAGGAATTTTTGGCCCACTCATCTTTGCAGAATTGTTGTAATTAAGCTTTATTTAAGGGGTTTTTTAGCATGAACCGCCTTTTTAAGGTCATGCCACAACATCTCAATAGGATTCAGGTCAGGACTTTGACTAGGCCACTCCAAAGTCTTCATTTTGTTTTTCTTCAGCCATTCAGAGGTGGATTTGCTGGTGTGTTTTGGGGGCATTGTCCTGCTGCAGCACCCAAGATCGCTTCAGCTTAAGTTGACGGTCAGATGGCCAGACATTCTCCTTCAGGATTTTTTGGTAGACAGTAGAATTCATGGTTCCATCTATCACAGCAAGCCTTCCAGGTCCTGAAGCAGCAAAACAACCCCAGACCATCACACTACCACCACAATATTTTACTGTTGGTATGATGTTCTTTTTCTGAAATGCTGTGTTACTTTTACGCCAGATGTAACGGGACACGCACCTTCCAAAAAGTTAAACTTTTGTCTCGTCGGTCCACAAGGTATTTTCCCAAAAGTCTTGGCAATCATTGAGATGTTTTTTAGCAAAATTGAGACGAGCCTTAATGTTCTTTTTGCTTAAAAGTGGTTTGCGCCTTGGAAATCTGCCATGCAGGCCGTTTTTGCCCAGTCTCTTTCTAATGGTGGAGTCGTGAACACTGACCTTAATTAAGGCAAGTGAGGCCTGCAGTTCTTTAGATGTTGTCCTGGGGTCTTTTGTGGCCTCTCGGATGAGTTGTCTCTGCGCTCTTGGGTTAATTTTGGTCGGCCGGCCACTCCTGGGAAGGTTCACCACTGTTCCATGTTTTTGCCATTTGTGGATAATGGCTCTTACTGTGGTTCGCTGGAGTCCCAAAGCTTTAGAAATGGCTTTATAACCTTTACCAGACTGATAGATCTCAATTACTTTTGTTCTAATTTGTTCCTGAATTTCTTTGGATCTTGGCATGATGTCTAGCTTTTGAGGGGCTTTTGGTCTACTTCTCTGTGTCAGGTAGCTCCTATTTAAGTGATTTCTTGATTGAAACAGGTGTGGCAGTAATTAGGCCTGGGGGTGACTGCAGAAATTGAACTCAGGTGTGATAAACCACAGTTAAGTTATTTTTTAACAATGGGGGCAATCACTTTTTCACACAGGGCCATGTAGGTTTGGATTTTTTAATCCCTAAATAATTAAAAACCATTATTTAAAAAAATATATTGTGTTCAATTATGTTATCTTTGACTAATAGTTAAATGTGTTTGATGATCAGAAACATTTTGTGTGACAAACATGCAAAAGAATAAAAAATCAGGAAAGAATTTTTCACACCACTGTGTGTGTATATATATATATATATATATATATATATACACACGAGGTTATCATTTGTGAGCAGCAATATGGTTTCATGCCTAGAAAGAGTACAGCAGATGCAGTATTTGCTTTGAGGATGCTGATGGAGAAGTACAAAGAAGGTAATAAAGAGTTGCATTGTGTCTTTGTAGATCTAGAGAAGGCGTACGACAGGGTGCCAAGAGAGGAGTTGTGGTGTTGTATGAGGAAGTCTGGAGTGGCAGAGAAGTATGTTAGAGTGGTGCAGGACATGTATGAGAGCTGTAAGACAGTGCTGAGATGTGCTGTAGGTGTGACAGAAGATTTCAAGGTGGAGGTGGGTCTGCATAAAGGATGCAGGATCTAAGCCCCTGTATATTTGCTCTGGTGATGGACAGGATGACAGATATGGTTAGACAGAAGTCGCCATGGACTATGATGTTTGCAGATGACATTGTGCTTTGTAGCGAGAGCAGAAAACAGGTGGAAGAAAATTTGGAGAGGTGAAGGTATGCTCTGGAAAGCAGAGGAATAAAGGTTAGCCGCAGTAAGAAGAAATACATGTGCGTGAATGAGAGGAACCCGAGAGGAATGGTGAGGATACAGGGAGCAGACGTAAAAAGAAGGTGCAGGACTTTAAGTACTTAGGGTCAAGAGTCCAGAGCAACGGAGAGTGTGGAAGGGAGGTGAAGAGGCGGGTACAGGCAGGTTGGAATGGGTGGAGAAAAGTTGCAGGTGTATTGTGCGATAAAAGAGTAACAGCAAAAAGGAAAGGTGTACAGGACAGTGGTGAGACCAGCGATGCTCTATGGCTTAGAGACAGTGGCACTGAAGAAAAGACAGGAGGCAGAGTTGGAGGTAGCAGAGCTGAAGATGTTGAGGTTCTCCTTGGAAGTGACATGGATGGATAGGATCAAGAATGAGTTCATCAGAGGGACAACCCACGTTAGATGTTTTGGAGATAAAGTCAGAGAGGCCAGATTGAGGTGGTTTGGACATGTTCAGAGGAGAGATGGTGAATATATCGGTAGAAGGATGCTGAGGTTTGAACTGCCAGGCAGGAGGTCGAGAGGAAGACCAAAGAGGAGATTTATGGATGCAGTGAGAGAGGACATGAAGTTAGTTGGTGTGAGAGAAGAGGATGCAAAGGATAGGGTTAGATGGAGGCAGATGATTCACTGTGGTGACCCCTGAAAGGGAACAGCCGAAAGACAAAGAAGAAGATACACACACACTACCATTCAAAAAGTTTGGGGTCACTTGCAAATTTCTTTGTTTTTGTTTAGTGATTTATTTTCTACATTCTACAACAATACTGGGTGTGGTTGGGTGTCAGGGGTTCCAGATCTGTCTGGGGATCATCCGTAAAAGTGGTGAGGGGTCAGTCATTCATTATTGCTTCCACCTCACCCAGGAATGTATGCAAGCTCTTATCATTTAGTGTTTGTTCCTTTAGTACAGATATTAGGATCTTTCTGACTGATCTTTTTGACTGACCCAGAAGGTGGGTTGAATATCCATTGTATCCCCTTTTGCATAAGAACGCCTTAAATTTTTGACTGATTCCACTGTTGGACAGCTTTACGCGATTCAATCTCAGCACCTATAAAGTTTGTTCCAGTGTCACTTCTCATGCCTGACACCTGGCCTCTTCTGCACACAAAGCGTCGAATGGCATTGAAACAGGAGTCTGTATCCAGTGACTGCGCAACTTCAATATGCACAGCTCTTGTTGTCAGACAAGTAAACAATACGCCATATCCTTTAACATTACTTCTACCTCATCTGACATCGAAGGGTCCGAAATAGTCAACTCCTACATTAGTGAACGGGGGGTGATCTGGTGTTATTCTGTCACATGGCAGTTCTGACATCTTTTGTTCACCAGTCTTTGCTCTGATCTTTCTACATGTCACACAACTGGAAAGAAAGTTTCTCACAAGGGAGTTAGCAGTCATAATCCAGTATTTCTGCCGTAATTTTGAGAGCATATAATTCCTTTCACAATGTACAACCTTTTCATGAATGTCTCTTATGATTAAAGTTGTGATATGTGAATCTTTAGGTATAATGACTGAGTGTTTTACATGCTCAGGCATTGCAGGCCTACCAAGATGTCCTCCAACTCTAACCACTCCATCCTGCAGTACTGGATCTAGTTTGGAGAGGCAACTGTTCCTTTTTTACAGATGCATTACCCTTTTGCAATATGGAAATTTATTCTTTAAATTTTTGACTTTGAATGAACTTGATGACTTCATTCTCTGCTCTTGTTAAGTCCTGAATTGTCAGAGACTTGTGGTTTTCTGTCATTGTCATCTACACGTCTTTTAACATTTTTTGTTCTCTGTTTAAGCATGTCCTTGATATGAAGAATCCAGGCAACAGATTTTTTCAACTTGTACCAGTCAGAGTGATAATTAATCAGTTTGCTTACGGCCTCTGTGCTCTCAGTAGTACTCACCAGATTCACTAAAGCTTATTGTTTGATCTTGTTATCGTCCTCCTTTATCGACAGATCATGTATGTTCTCAGGCCATCTACACTCTGGTTCTTTGAGAAAAGAGGGACCATGGATCCAATTGACATTTTTTAAGAATTTTTCACAGGATACTCCCCTGGGTGCAGAATCAGCTAGATACAGTATTTTGAAGTAGACATACCTTCACCGCTGTGGCTTGGTTAACTCTCTTATAATAGCAATCCTGTTGGCAACGAAGGTTTTGAAACAAAGTTTTTTGTTGTCAATATAACTCAAAACAGTTGTACTGTCAATCCAAAAATGGAGTCCAGCAACTTCATTTCCAGTTGGCCTTTCAACATTTTGTCAGTGTTCACAGCAACTACTGCCACAGTCAATTCCATTCGCGGAATAGTGGTTTGTTTCAGAGGTGCTACACGAGAGTTACCCATCATAAAGGCACAATGTGTGAGTCTATCAGCATTTACCAACCTAAGGTATAAGACAATTCCATATCCCATCTCACTTCCGTCACTTGCGTCTGAAAAGTGATGAAGTCGGGCTGTAGTTGTAATTCCAAAGTCAACTGGTTTTATGCATCTTGCCACACTGTACTCAGACAATTGATGCAACTCTTGTAGCCAAGCCTTCCATCTTTTTGCAAACTGTTCAGGAATGTCATCATCCCATGTAAGATTTTATTTGCACAACTGCTGCATTAAGATCTTGGCTGGCAGTATGACTGCTTGATCATGGCTCGAAACAGACTTCAAACAGTCGTCTACATAAAAGTTTCTAAGTACTGTGTTGACTGCCTCAGCAGATGCATTGCTGCGGTTTTCTTCTGCTTCCTCCTAAGGGCGAAGTTAGCAACACTTGGAAACGATTTTGCACCAAATTTGCATCTTGATTTACATCTCCATTCGGCCACCATAGAAAGCGTAGCAAATCTGTGTCTTTTTCCAGAACTCTCACCTGATAATACATGGCTTCCACATCTGCCATCATGAGAACTTCCTCTTGCCTAAAGCGTGTAAGCACTCCAATAAGTGAATTCGTCATGTCTAGTCCCTGTAGGAGCTCGCTATTCAATGATACTCCATGGTAGCTGGCAGCACAGTCAAAGACCACCCTTAGCCTTTTCTTCTGAGGATGATATACACCGTGGTGAGGTATATTTGACCATCTTGTCGACTCAAGTGAGGTGTAGGGACTCTGACTGCATGACCTTTTTCAACTCAGCCTTATCATCACAATTTTGTTCAGGAAAATCATGGTTGTACTGTTGTATCAGCATTTGTTCCACACTTTCGATGGAAATTCTGTTGGCTGTAACACTCATCTGCTCGTTGTCATACATGCTTTCCTCTACCGATTCTCAAAGAGGTCCACTTAGAGGCCATCCAAGAGCAGTCTTTACTGAATCTGGCCCTTTGTGCCTGCTGTTAATTATTTGCCATGGTTCTAGAAGCTTATACTCTTTGTTGCCTATGAGAATTTTAACTCCAGGTATGGCCACTTATCAATGTCGTGCTGAGACTGGGATGCTCTTTTGTGTAAACACTTTGGAAAGTTCAACAAAGGTGTTTTCTTCCAGACCACTAACCTCCAAGTCATTGAATACATAGCTTGCTACTTGTTTCTTTGAGTTCATGGTGCTTAACATCATGTCAACTTTTCTGCCTTAAACATTTAACCACCTTGCTAATGACTCCGTGCAGAGAGTAGCAGACTACCTGGCTCCATAACGGCATACACTTCTACTGTCTTGTCACTTTTCTTAAACTTTATTTTAACAGGTACTATGGAGAGAATGCAATTGTCTCCAGCCCCAGTACAGACGCTTGTTTCATGACTCACTGTAGCAGACAAGGTATTAAGTGTTTCAATTTCATTAACTTTTACTTTGAGAAGGACCCAGGAGGATCGGTGAGGCTACAGGGAGCAGAGGTAAAGAAGGTGCAGGATTTTAAGTACTTAGGGTCAACGGTCCAGAGCAACGGAGAGTGTGGAAAGGAGGTGAAGAGGCGGGTACAGGCAGGTTGGAATGGGTGGAGAAAAGTGTCAGGTGTGTTGTGCGATAAAAGAGTATCAGCGAGAATGAAAGGAAAAGTGTACAGGACAGTGGTGAGACCAGCGATGCTCTACGGCTTAGAGACAGTGGCGCTGAAGAAAAGACGGAAAGCAGAGTTGGAGGTAGCAGAGCTGAAGATGTTGAGGTTCTCTTTGGGAGTGACAAGGATGGATAGGATTAAGAATGAGTTTATCAGAGGGACAACCCACGTTAGATGTTTTGGAGATAAAGTCAGAGAGGCCAGATTGAGGTGGTTTGGACATGTTCAGAGGAGAGATGGTGAATATATCGGTAGAAGGATGCTGAGGTTGGAACTGCCAGGCAGGAGGTCTAGAGGAAGACCAAAGAGGAGATTTATGGATGCAGTCAGAGAGGACATGAAGAATTTCATTAACTTTTACTATTACCTGAGCTGTGTCTTGTGCGGCAATGTGTAGCATGCGAGGATGTTTCTTTGAGCATGACTGACATGTGATTCCTCTTATGCAGTCTATGCTTAAATGTCATTTTACTAAACATCCAAAGCTAAATCCATTCTTTCTCAGTCCAATTGTCTTTATATGTCTTAGCGTTGAACTGGTAGCATTCATCTAAAGTATGACTTTTCTCACAGGATGCACAAGGTTTAGTGAAAGCACTGATAAATAATGCACTATTACTCTTTGCTGTAATCAAGGCTTTATGATTTTCACCAACCTGTTTTATGCCGGTTGTAAAGCTGCTACCACTTTTTTCCTTCCTTTTTTAGCTTGGATCCTTCAAGAGATTTATTGCAATGTTTCATATCACTAGTCAGAACGTCCAGGTCTCCAAAAAGTGGATTTGAGAATACTTTTGCTTGTCGATCAACGAATTACACCAACTGCATGAACTTGGCTCTTTTCCGACGGCGCTTCTCATATTCGTATGCATGGACCCTCCATCTTTCACACAATTTTTAGGGCAGTTTTGAGATAATAATCCTCATGTTGGTAGGATTATCTTACTCATCCATGTATTCAATGTCTTCCATAACATTACCAGAAACAGGGAGAAAGCACTTAATGACTTTGCATTCTCTGACTTTATTTCAGGCCATTTAAATGCCTTTTGCATCAGCGCTGTTGCAATTTTTAGCTCATTTCCTAACCTGTTGTGTAACAGTTTCTTTGCTTCTGCATAACCACGATGATCTGGCATATGCTGGAAGCTCTTCACAAGATCTCTAGGCTCTCCTTTAGTGTACTGATCAAGAAAGTATAACTTATCAGCATCACTATCAGCTCTGGATTCAACACCATGTTCAAACGCCTTTATAAAAGACCTGAACTTAAGCGGGTTTCCATGAAACAAAGGAACGTCGCGCTGAGGTAAAAAGAAATTGCCTTTGACTCTTCGCAAGCATTTCTGTGATATCTGTCTGATGTTGCATCACTTTCTGAAGATCTACTGTATCAATATTATGAAGTGAATATTTATTGTCTTGGGTAGACCGTTCTTTCAAAAGCACACTTGATTGGGCTGTCTCACAATGTGACGGCATTCTGCCATATTTTGATGACACACTGTACTCGTCATGTTCATTATGTTCCGATTTGGGAACATATGCAACAGTCGATTTGATGACCACACTCTATCTTGCAGGATGTTGTCGTTCTTCACAATCCTGATAAAGCTTTAATTTAGCATCGGACATTGCAAGCGCTGTTTCGATTTCCAGCTTTTCCATTTTAGCCTTTAATTGTGCTTCCTCCATTTCTAATTGTGTCTTTAATTGTGCTTCCATAGCCTTTCATTTTGTCTTTAATTGTGCTTCCTTAGCTTTTAATTGTGCTTCCTCCATTTCTAACGCCTGCCGTTCTTCTAGGGTCGCTGCTTTAACCAAGGCTGCTCTGTTAGCTTCTTCTTTAAGACAAGCTGAGGATGCTGCAAATGTTGAGGACCTTTCGGATACTGCCGTAGCTACGCTTCCAGGCTTAATAAAAGCGGGTGTCTTAGTTGCCACCATTGACCCACTGTCCATTAGTGAAACTTCATCGTTAAATGTTTGAGACATCTTAAAGTGGCTTTTAGTGGCGCAATCCACAACTCCACTTTTGCCATGAATTCTGTGCAGTACAGCAATTTGGGCTGATACCAGTTGTACTGATCACATTTGTATTCTTCTTCATTTAAGCACAATTGCACATCTGCATTGCTTTCCATAAAGTCTTCTAGCAGCCCTTTGTACTTACGACACTTAGTTTCAACGTCATTCAAATTGCAAGCATTGTCCATAAGCAACTCTATTTCGTTGGATTTTGCAGTTTGTTGACTCCACTTGCCTCTTCTGGTGTTCTGCCATAGCGAATTTGAAGGCAGGCAAATCCTCTTACGGTTTCTTATCAACAGTTACTGCGTGTTCTTCCAAGATTGCTTTCACATGCAGGTAAGGTGCACTCTTAAGTCACTTGTCTTCGCTTGAATGATGGAGCAAGCTTTTGAATTTACATGTACGGGCATGTTTTTCCACAAGTTTTGACGTGTATCTTTCTTATTGAGCTGGTTTACTCACAACTCGGACGTCCATAAATTCTTCGTCTCTTCGTTTATTTTTTAACGTCAAACGTTCAACACTTCTTAAAGTTTTCTTGCAGGAACAATTATGGAGTTGGAAAGTGACCCCAAAGTTTTGAATAGTAGTGTGTGTGTGTATATATAATATACACATGAATATATAACAATTAATATTTAGCATAGTTTGATTTGAATTCTGGATTGGCAGAAGAAAATGGATCTGTGACAATGACAACACCTATGCAGATTAGCTTTTCTTCCAACACATTCAGTAAATTTAGTTCATCAGATTTATCCCAGATCCTATGTGTGTTCAGTTTCTGAGTGTTTATGAATCTGTTACGGATCCACCTGCGGTGGCGGTAACAGGGTCCATAGGTTATTGCCCAAGTGGACCCTCACTGGCCCACCCTGGCATATTTGATATCAAAACCCCTAATTGTGGGGACACATGTACCCAACATTTCACGGCAGTCACACAGAGCCCACGTGGTTGGGTGATGCTCATAAAACCATCAAAACATTACAGCACTAATGATTTTAAATATAAGATGTGTAATCTGTTTATATAAAAAGCACCAGAATAAAGACAATGTTCTTTACCTTGCACAATGTGTAATTTCAACATGGGAATTAATACATTTTCCCTTTTCCTGCAACTGGCATGGTTCTGAAAAATCACAGATTGACAATACTATAAAGTTAGCCTTATTTAATTGGTTATTATTTTTGATCTTCAGTCAAGTTGTCAAGCTCAGTTTAGTTTTAGTTCTCAGATTAGTCTGAGAAGTCACAGATTGCCATTGCTATAAAGTTAGCCTTATTTAATTAAATAATATTTTTGATTTTCAGTCAAGTTGTCAAGTTCAGTTTAGTTTTTCAATTCAATTCAATTCAATTTTATTTATATAGCGCTTTTAACAATGGTCATTGTCCCAAAGCAGCTTCACAAGAAAAAAATGAAAGATTTTTTTTTTTTTGTTTGTTTTTAAGAAAGAAAAGAAAAGAAAATATTTGGAAGTGTGTATGTGTGAGAAAAATGTGTCTAGATAATAATGAAATGAATGAATGATGAATGAAATGTCTCTGATGAGCAAGCCAAGGGTGACGGCGACAGTGGCAAGGAAAAACTCCCTGAGATGGCAATAGGAAGAAACCTTGAGAGGAACCAGACTCAACAGGGAACCCATCCTCATCTGGGTGATAACAGATAGAAATAACATCAAGTGTGTTGTGCAGGTGAAAGTTCAATATATCAGAAGTTGTGTAGATTCAGTTCAGCAGTAGGTGCAGAGGGCAGATGGGGTCAGATCACTGGAAGCACAGGAGCAGGATGTGTAGCTCCAGCCATCATAAGGCAGAATCTAGCTGGAGCAGGTCCTTCTCAAGATGCTTTAGAAACCTCGCAGGGTTGGCCTTTGTCTACTGAAGCTGGCACAATCTCCAGATGTCTCAGGATGGGTAGAAAAATACAGAAAAGATGGAGAGAATTAGCGTAGTTGCCATTCAGGATAAGTGTAATGGAGTATGAGGTTATGGGTTGAGTTACGCGTATGCCAGATTAAAGAGATACGTCTTGAGCCTACTTTTGAATTGGGAAACCGTGTCTGCTCCCCGAACAGTGTCTGGAAGGCTATTCCAAAGCTTTGGAGCCAAATATGAAAATGCCCTGCCCCCTTTTGTAGATTTTAAAATTCTGGGAATTACCAGAAGTCCGGAGTTTTGTGATCTTAAGGGACGTGGTGGATTATAGCGTATCAAAAGACTGGTTAGGTATGAGGGAGCTAAACCATTTAAAGCCTTGTATGTAAGTAATACTATTTTGTAATTAATTCTAAATTGAACAGGTAGCCAGTGCAGGGATGATAATATAGGTGTTATATGATCATATTTTCTGGATCTAGTGAGAACCCTGGCGGCTGCATTTTGGACTAACTGTAGCTTGTTTATTGAGGATGCAGGACAACCACCTAGTAGTGCATTACAATAGTCCAGTCTGGAGGTCATGAATGCATGAACTAGCTTTTCTGCATCAGATACGGATAGGATACTCCTAAGTTTGGCAATATTTCTAAGATGGAAAAAGGCTGTTTTTGTGATATTGGAAATATGATTTTCAAAAGACAAGTTGCTGTCTAATATCACGCCCAGGTCTTTTACTGTTGAGCTAGTAGTAACAGTACATCCTTCTAAACGCAGGCTGAATTGTGAAAGCTGTTGTGTGCTGGTTTTTGGGCCGATGAGCAATATCTCTGTCTTATCTGAATTTAGTAAAAGAAAGTTATTGGTCATCCAAAAATTGTTTAAATTTTTTTTTTTTTTTTTTTTAACCAAGGGAAGCCAATTCACTCTGGCTTCACTTGTCATGGTTCTGAGAAATCAGTTTCACAATGCTATTAGGATAGCCTTATCTGATTGGTTAATCTTTAGCTCTATTAATAATAGTAATAATAATAATAATAATAATAATAATAATGTTTTTTTTGTATATATAAAGGGAAGCCAGGATGAGGTAAGACATGACAGTAAAAGTTCAATACCCAATTTCACCACACAATCATCACCTTTAGGGTTTTTTTGTGAGTTTCACACACAGTAAAATACTCAGTAAAAAACAGAGAAGAAATGGCAGTCAATAATAGCACAGAGGAGTTTATTACTAAAGAATTTATACATTTGCTCAGTTTCTAATAGACCAGACTTATCAGAACCTTTACATAGACAATAGCCTAATCCTAGCATTTATTTTATTTTTGTTTATTTTGTTAAAAAAAAAAAACACAAAAAGAAACAAATGAAAAATTGTAAAGTTTAAAAACCTACTTGTAGTTATACACTGAAATAATATTGTCACTATTTTTGCAGGGAATTCTTTGGACAAGGCTGGATGAAGAATGACAAAAATGAAAAGACACCCTACATCATGACAACAACAAAGCACTTCAACGATGTACATATGTATCTATGGTGACTCTATTATGTACATTATTACCAGAATTGTAGTTCTTTTTCACTTCTTCTAACTGCTGGAAATGGTGAGAATCACCTGGCTGTTATACATCCATTTTTCCCTTTATTCTTGTTACCTTGTGCACATCGGAACCTTATGTGCACCACATAGCTCACAGCTCAGATCTGGAGGTAACCTATACTCCAAAGCTGGCAATAGACATTATATTTTTAAGTGTTTGTTTTTTGTTTTTTTCTTTTTCATATTACTTAGAAAAACCTAAGCCAAAAATATTTTTGAGTACTTTAGGTAAGTTTTATAGCCTTCACAGTTTGTAGGCTAGTGGGCCTTTGGCTAAGCATGGCCACCATAACTAATCGGGTCTTTTTTACCTCAGTGTGTGCTGTTACTTATTGAGCTTGTTACTATATGTTGGCCAGATCCACTAACATAAATCACCAGGGCTAGAATTCCATCTAAAGACCATTTTAAAAAAAACATTCTCTTTCCCAGGTTGAGTTTCTCCTTGAATTATTAATTAGCTGGTGTTTGGAAATGGTTCATTAACTTGGGGCTTGTATCTGAAAAGCACAGTTCGAAAAAGCCAATATTAAATCCTGGCTGACAGCCTGAAAATGATGTGCTGCAAAGAGTGTCTATAAAATATCTTGTTCACGAAGAGAACACAGCTAATTGTCATTTATGTCCTTCATAAGATGGATTTGCTTGCATTTGTGACTGCATGACCCAGTGTGAGGAATGGAAAAGTGGGGGGATGGTATGGAGGCCCTGGGATTATCAGTGGACAAAAATGGAAAGATGCCTGTGTAACATCAGTATTCACTGCAAATTCTGCACTTTACATTAATTAGTGACTTGGAATGTCTCTTTTATGCAAAAAAAAAAAAAGGTATTCAGGTGATTCTCACCAGGTTATCCCTGTTCACAGAACCACACATACGTACATAACCAATCTTTGTTTCCCAGGAGAGTGGACTGATTAGTTGTATGGCTGTTCATATGATTGGTTGACAAATCAATTATAATCAAGAGAACATTTATGAATACTGACAATGTACGTGATGAATCCCCTAGTAGAAAAAATAATAATGTAATGGAGATAAGCTGATTATGAGGTTAAATTACCTTTAATCACACACATATTGTCATGTCATTTACAGACTTGCTTAGGTGCTGTTACAGATGGCACATGTAAATTGAAAGTGAAAGCATATCTAAAAATTCCTAAGATTCTTAAATTTTTGTATATGCTGCTTTCCATCAGGAACTTGTTGTTGGATGAAGTTTTCATATAGCTGTGGTTTCATCCACCAGGAAACATGTTTTTCTGACTTTGCTATAATGATGTTGGGATAACGTTAAGTGAATAACCAGCTTTGCAAATACAACCTTAAACAACAGAGTATTAGTCTCAGAATAATGATATTTCTTAATGTGAGTTTGCACAACATCTATCTATTTGTAACAAAGTGAGATCCCAGTCAAAAAATTAATAAACACAACAGCTTCCCCTAGACAGCACATGCATCTAATGTTTCTTGTACACAAAAGTGCTTGCGTGCCTTTTGAGTGTTCTCTCTCTGATTGATTTTCTTTTAAACATAGCAAGCTATAAGTAGATAGCACCCAGCACTCTCACTGCCAAGACTGGGGCTTAAATGCTACTCAGGGCGTCAACTGTGCTGCAGAAAAGAAGACAAAAGGGGTTAGCATTTTCATTAATGTATTTAAGTTTGGAAATAAAAATAAATCCTATTATTAAGTATAGTTTTGACTTACAATAGCATTTGTATCTTTGTATTAGAGTTACTCATTTAACCTTACCCCAAGGTCATGTGATCTTTGTCCAAAGTAAGTTCATCAAACTCTATTTTTTATGAACTAAAATTTTTTATAATAATAATAATAATAATTTTAATACCAGTAATGCAAGTGTCTTTAACATTGGCATGCCATTTTGACATCCAAAGACTCCTCCTGGGTTTGTGCAGGATCTAAAAAAACCAACGACACCCATGTTGCTCCGATACTGCTCAATTTAATTTCCTTCATCCATCACTTAATTCTTGACAGACTTGATGTGTGTGTGTGTGTGTACACACACACACACACACACACACACACACACACACACACACTCCTAAAGGATTATTAGAAACACCTGTTCAATTTCTCATACATATATACACACACCAATTTGAAATGATTCGAGCTTTGTGTGACATGGTGCATTATCCTGCTGGAAGTAGCCATCAGAGGATGGGTACATGGTGGTCATAAAGGGATGGACATGGTCAGAAACAATGCTAAGGTAGCCCGTGGCATTTAACCGATGCCCAATTGGCACTAAGGGGCCTAAAGTGTGCCAAGAAAACATCCCCCACACTATTACACCACCACCACCAGCACATGACAGTAGTGGTGATATTATAAGATAATTGCATTGTCTTATCAACCAATCACATGGCAGTTGCTTCCATGCATTTAGGGGTGTGGTCCTGGTCTCCAAACTGAATGTCAGAATGGGAAAAAAGGTGATTTAAGCTATTTTGAGCGTGGCATGGTTGTTGGTGCCACAATCTGCTCAGTTACTGGGGTTTTCACGCACAACCATTTTTAGGGTTTATAAAGAATGGTGTGAAAAGGGAAAAACAGTATGCGGCTGTTCAATGCCTTGTTAATGCTAGAGGTCAGAGGAGAATAAGCCGACTGAAATAGCTGATAGAAGAGCTAGGGGTAGCTGAGTGGTTGAGGCATTGGACTGCGGTTCAGAAGATCCCAGGTTCAAACCCCACAACCACCAAGTTGCCACTGTTGGGCCCTTGAGCAAGGCCCTTAACCCTCAACTGCTCAGATGTATAATGGGATAAAAATGTAAGTCGCTCTGGATAAAAGCGTCTGCCAAATGTAAATGTAAATGTAGGAGAAACTTTGACTGAAATAACCACTTGTTACAACCGAGGTATGCAGCAAAGCATTTGTGAAGCCACAACATGCACAACCTTGTCATCTCCACTACAAATAGGAAAAAGAAGCTACAATTTGCACGAGCTCACCAAAATTGGACAGTTGAAGACTGGAAAAATGTTGCCTGGTCTGATGAATCTTGATTTATGTTGAGACCTTCAAATGGTAAAGTCAGAATTTGGCGGAAACAAAATGAGAACATGGATCCATCATGCCTTGTTACCATTGTGCAGGCTGGTGGTGGTGGTGTAATGGTGTGGGGGATGTTTTCTTGGCACACTTTAGGCCCCTTAGTGCCAATTGGGCATCGTTTAATGCCACGGGCTTCCTGAGCATTGTTTCTGACCATGTCCATCCCTTTATGACCACCATGTACCCATCCTCTAATGGCTACTTCCAGCAGGATAATGCATCATGTCACACAAAGCTCGAATAATTTCAAATTGGTTTCTTGAGCATGACAATGAGTTCACTGTACTAAAATGGCCCCCACAGTCACCAGATCTCAACCCAATAGAGCATCTTTGGGATGTGGTGGAACGGGAGCTTTGTGCACTGGATGTGCATCCCACAAATCTCCATCAACTGCAAGATACTATCCTATCAATGTGGGCCAACATTTCTAAAGAATGCTTTCAGCACCTTGTTGAATCAATGCCACGTAGAATTAAGGCAGTTCTGAAGGCGAAAAGGGGGTCAAACACCGTATTAGTATGGTGTTCCTAATAATCCTTTAGGTGAGTGAGTGTATGTGTGTGTGTGTGTGTATATATATATATATATATATATATATATATACACACATACACATATACATACACGGTGGAACCTTGGATTACGATCATAATTCGTTCCGGAAGTGGGCTCATATAAAATATAAAGTAAAAGTAAAACAAATTAAGCTGCACTTTACCTTTAAATAAAAAAACAAAATCCTGACACACAGGTGCTGTGTGTGTGTGTGTGTGTGTGTGTGTGTATATGTTTGTGTGTGAATCTAAAGTAAGATTCCCTCTCCCCCTTTTTGTCTTACACAGACCCTTCCTCCCCTTTTTTCACACACACGCGCACACAACAAAAATGCTGTTTTATCAGAAAAAATAAACAAGAAATCTCTCCATTGACACTTGATTGAGCGACACACTAATAGAATCACTGCTGCAACGTAAAAATAAAACAAATTAACCTGCATTCTGTGTAGAGCAAAGAGAGAGAGGGTGTATGTGTCTGTGTGTCTGTGAAGGCAAAAGTAGGTGGTGTGTGGTGGGTGCGGGGTGGGGAGGCACGGTGTGCAATGAGGCACGCTCACAGACAAAGAGCAGGCTAAGCCTCAAGCAGAGAGAGAAAATGGATTTTTAACCTCTCTAATGCGACTTGGTGATCAGTGTTATAGTAAACTGTACAGTGCATGGATGTTGATTATACCAGTAAGAGACACGCACTAAGACCCAGCAGGGAAGATGATTACCCACGATTCCTCAGCACAAGAGAGAGAGAAAACGTTGGCTCGGATCACGTGGCACTCATTGTCAAAACAAGAAATGCATGCCTGATACATGATACTTGGTACTCGTAAACTAAGACTTGTTTGTTTTCCAAGTCAAAATTTATTAAAAATCTTTGCTCATCTTAACCGTGTTACTCGCAATCCGAGGTTTCACTAATATATATATATATATATATATATATATATATATATATATATATATAAAAAACAGTGAGATCAGTAAGTTTTTGATCACCCTGTAAGGTTCTCTTACTTACAAATCATGTGAGGGGTCTACAATTTTCAGCATAGGTGCATTTCCACTGTGAGAGACCGATACTAAAAAGAAAAATCCAGAAATCACATTGTATGATTTTTAACAATTCATTTGTGAATTATTGTGTCAAATTAGTATTTCATCACTTTCTTATCAGCCATTTCTGACCCTCAAAGACCTGTTATTTTGCTTTTAAATAGTCCATATGCTTCTTACAGAGCCACTCCTTGGTTTTTCTGGCTGTGCGCTTTGGGTCATTGTCATGTTGGAAGACCCAGCCACTATCCATCTTTAATGAACTGAGGGAAAGAGGTTTTTGCCCAATATGTCACAATACATGGGACCGTTTATCCTCTTCTTAATACACTCCAGTCATCCTGTGCAGATAAACACCCCCAGAGCATGATGCTTCCAGCCTCATGCCTCACTGTAGGTATGGTATTATTGGGATGATACTCATCATTCTTCTTTGTACAAACACGTCGAATGGAGTTAAGACCAAAAAGTTCTACTTTGGTCTCATCTGATCACAGAACTTTCAGGGAAACCTTCCATGTGATGCAGGATTTAAAACCATGACGTCTTAGTATATTACTGATAGTAGCTTTGGAAACGATGGTCCCAGCTCTCTTCACGGCATTGACCAGCTCCTCCTGTGTAGTTCTGGACTGATTTTTCACTATTCTTAGTATCATTAATACCCCATGTATCTACTTGGACTTTGGCTGATGGTCTTTATGACAGCTAACGACCTCAAACAGGTGCTACTAATTTAGAATCATGAGCAGAGTGTAGCTGGACTATTTAAAAGCAAAATAACAGGTCTCAGAAATCTGGCTGATAAGCAAGTGATCAAATACTTATTTGACACAGTAATTCACAAATAAATTGTTAAAAAAAAATCATACAATGTGATTTCCGGATTTTTCTTTTTAGATTCTGTCTCTCACAGTGGAAGTGCACCTATGCCGAATATTCTAATATTCCATCCCTCCATGCTTTATAAGTAAGAGAACTTGCAAAAACACAGGGTGATCAAATACTTACTGACCTCACTGTGTGTGTGTGTGTGTGTGTGTGTGTGTGTGTGTGTGTGTGTGTGTGTGTGTGTGTATATATAATTTTTATTTATTTTTTTGTACACTACCAGTCCAAAAGTTTGGACACACCATCTAATTCCATGTTTTTTCCTGATTTGTATTAATTTCTTCAACAGAGGGCAAAATATGCACCAATCTTCTCTGACGAATTGATATTGAGATGGGTCTGATACTTCTGCTCTGTAAAACATTATACCAGCTCTGAGGCGCTGTTAATTGGTAATTTTTGAAGGTTATAACTCTAAATAAACCTTCATCCAAGCCAGTATGATCATGGTGCTTGAAGTGTTATGCAAATGCACTTGATAATACTGCAAGAACTATTTTATAAAAGCTGACCTTTCTGTCTTAAAATAAAAACTGACTGTTGTTGTAACTTAATTACCTAATTTTATGTTTTGAAATTTCCAGTATTGTTCTATAATGTAGACAATAAATCATAAACCAAAAAGCTTAAAGGGTGTGTTCAAACTTTTGACTGGTCCTATGTTTATATGACTTAATATACCTAAATTTTAAATGAATATATTTAAATTTGAAGGTAAGCAACCTGATTGCATCAGAGATCCTGCGTTGCGATGATATGAACACACGAGTGGCCGTGATGGAGAAGTGGGTGGCAGTAGCTGACATCTGCCGCTGTCTCCATAACTATAATGCTGTGTTGGAGATAACCTCATCCCTTAATCGCAGCGCCATTTTTCGCCTCAAGAAGACCTGGCTCAAAGTTTCCAAACAGGTAGGACAAAGAATATGAATTAATGTGTGGTTTTATTTTTTAGCATGGTACAAAATTTTTAAAGGACTGAAAAGCATTTTCTCTTTAAAGCACGCATATCCTAGAACACCTGCTGAAACATTAACAGAAAATGTTATTATAATTATTATTAATCATGTAACTTAGGTTTTTGCAAGTGAGGCTTACAGTGGGGGAAGTAGGCTTTTGATTTTCTAAGTTTGCCCACTTACAAAGAAATGAAGGGTCTATCATTTTTATTATAGGTTTATGGTAAAGGATTAAGACAGAATATCAACGAAAAATCCAGAAAAAGCACATGATACAAAATGTTATAAATTAAGTTGCATTTCAATGAGAAAAATAAGTATTTGATCCCAAGCAAAACATGACTTAGTATTAGGTAGAAAAAACCTTTGCTGGAAAGCACAGTGGGAAGACATTTCTTGTAGTTGTTTAACAGATTTGCACACATCTTGGGATGCATTTTGATCCACTATTCTTTATAGATTTTCTCTAAATGTTTAAGGTTTCCTGTCTGTTGCTTGGTAACTCAAAGCTACAGCTCTCTCCGTAAATTTTCTATTGGATTAAGGTCTAAAGACTGGCTAGACCACTCCATGACCTTAATGTGCTTATTCTTAAGCCGCTCCTTAGTTGCCTTGGCAGGATGTTTGGGGTCAGTTTCATGCTGGAAGACTCTTCCACGGCCCATCTTCAGGAAGTTCTCATCCAAAGTTTTACAACACAGGGCTAATCCATTGGCCCCTCAGTGCAGCAAAGTCAATTTGTACCTTTAGCAGAGAAACAGCACCAAAGCATAAGGTTTCCACCTTCATGCTTGACTGTAGGGACTGTGATGTTCTTAGCGTCATGGTCAGCATTTTTCTTCCCCTGAAAACAGCAAGTCGAGTTGATGACAAAGAGCTCAATTTTGGTCTCATCTGACTACAGCAGTTTATCCCAATCTTTCTCTGTTTATTGGCAAACCTCGGATGAGTCTGTATATGTGTCTTCTTGAGAAGGGGAAGCCTTGCTGCGCTGAAGGATTTCAATCCATGCAGGCATATTGTCCTACCAATGGTTTGTTTGGTGACTGTGCTCCCAATTGCCTTGAGGTCATTCACAAGCTCCTCCCATGTAGTCCTTAATCCATGAGGTAAAATCTTGCATATAGGGCCATTAATGGTTACTTTGTATTTCTTCTATTTGTAAATACTCACTTCAGCAGTTGTCTCCTTCTTACCAAGATTCTAACTGATGGTCTTTTAGCCCATTCCAGCCTTGTGCAGGTCTAAAATCTTGTTCCTGACTTGTTTTGACAGCACTTTGGTCTTGCGGATGGTGAGGTTTGAATGGAAGATAGAGAGTTTGTGAACAGGTTGTTTTTTTATACACATTACACATTGTTGTTAGAAGAACCTTCTTAAATTAATATGTGTACCACAAGAGCAAATAACCAGTCTGTGAGAGGCAGAATTATTGTTGGTTGGTAGGGGATCTCTCACTTATTTCCAAATGCAACTTAATTCATAAAATTTGTATCATGTGCTTTTTTCTGGATTTTTGGTTGATATTTTGTCTCAATCCTTTACCATAAACCTATGATAAAAATTGTATACCCCTCATTTCTTTGTAAGTGGGCAAACTTAGAAAATCTGTAGGGGATCAAATACTTATTTCCCCCACTGTAAGTGCAGGAGGTTAAATGTGATTTAAATAAAGAAAAACAAACATGCATAAACACTTACTCTAACCATGAACGAACTAAACAGAAATGAACCAAACCTGAAACTAAAACAAAGAAAACTATGAACAGGAGAAAACAAAACAGCAGTTACCAAAATAGTTTAGCCAAACAGTATAACAGAGCTAAACCAAAACAGATGCAAGACAAAGCTAAACTGAAAATCCTGGCTTCTTATAGCCACACTAATAAGTCACCTCAGTTTAGGTAAGTGCTTCCATCACTAGACCAAGGTTCATCCTAGGCAATGAAGTCCAAAACTCAAAACAAAACAAGAGTCTTAGGGCGCAAAAGGAGCTACTTCACAAGGTCCTGTGTCTGGCTTCCTGACACAGAGGCTGCAAGACAGGAAAGATTTCTTCCCATTCAGGAGGTGTGGCAGGTTGTCAAAGCCAGGCGGCAGACAGAGCACTGGGTCGTCGAAGCCGTGCAGCGGAGCGAGCACTGGGTCGTCGAAGGTGTAAAAACATCCTTAATGCTCAACCTCCTGCACTTAAGCCTCACCTGCAACAACCTAAGTTATGTGACAGAATGCAAAGACCATTATAGCGAGCACTGAGTTGGTGAGACTGGGCGGTGGAGTGAGCACTGGGTCGGCAAGGCTCAGCGGATTGAAGCCGGATGGCGGAGCCAGCTGTTGTTCGGGCAGTGCAGGGCTCTCTGGGGAGACTGGGCCCTCTGCAGAATTCTCTGGAAAGACTGGGCCCTCTGCAGGGTTCTCTGGGCAGACTGGGCCCTCTGGGCAGACTGGGCCCTCTGCAGGGTTCTCTGGGCTTTAGACTTCCGGCTTTGCTACCGTTCGGACGTTCCTGCTTACTGCTTTGCGCTTTGCTTGTTTTGCTCCCTATATCTGTTTGCTCCCTATATCTGTACCTCTGCAGAATTCTCTGGAAAGACTGGGCCCTCTGCAGGGTTCTATGGGCAGACTGGGCCCTCTGGGCAGACTGGGCCCTCTGCAGGGTTCTCTGGGCTTTAGACTTCCGGCTTTGCTACCGTTCGGACGTTCCTGCTTACTGCTCTGCGCTTTGCTTGCTTTGCTCCCTATATCTGTACTTTTCTTTGATTTCTACTTCAGCAGATCAGCACAGTGCTCAAACAAAACATTTTTGGCACAAACACTAAAATTAAAAACTTACATTCCAGAGACGAGAAAACACAGCTGCCTACTTTAAACAGACGAGAAAGAAAATGCCTTTTGTGAAATCTACCTGCTGCAGGACCTGCCAAACACTTTTACAAAGAATTGCAGTTCCTGAAACAAAGTTACTTGCTGGACTTCCAAAACAGGCAGAACAATCAGCAGATCGTCATCATGGACCACCTCAGCATACAGCTGGTGAGTCTCGTAAATCTAGCAGGTCTCAACAGTTTATACCAAGTGTAAAGGAACATGTCGAAACTGATCGACAGATTCATCGATGGCACAAACAGGGAGCGAGACCCAAAGGCACTCGAGACATCAGATTGTCACGAGTATCTCACATTGCTGCAATAGCATCCTCTTCCCCAGATATGGCTATAAAAAGACTTGCAAACACTGGTATTTTGCCACCCCCTATTCATCTTGAAAACAGATTTAAAGTGTTAATGAATGTGGGTGAGGAAAATGTGACTGAGTATGGATTGGATCAGCCAGCAACTAATGTCGCTACCAACAGGCGCTCAAAGTCGAGCAGACAGCGGTATTTAGCTCAGAGCGAAACCGAGGTTAAGACTCTGATAATCGGGGACTTAATTATCAGAAACATTAGCAGCAGAACAAAAACATCATGCTGCTTTTCTCAAGCAACTGTCTCTGATGTGAACAGGGAACTTCGGAACATTCTGACGGAGCACAAGACTGCAAACAGAATCATTATCCACGTGGGGAAAAATGATATTCGGAAAGAGCAGTCGGAACTCCTAAAGGAGGATTTCAGTGAACTCTTTGAAACACTTCAAAGACTTAAAGTTCAGTCTTTCATTAGTGGACCACTCCCAGCAAGGGGAACTAACATGTTCTCACAGTTACTTGGGCTGAACACATGGCTACAAAGAACCTGCAATTCAAAAGGAGTCAACTTCATTGACAACTTTAATCTTTTCTGGGGCCATAGACAACTGTTTAAACTGGATGGTCTCCACCCAAACAAACTCGGTGCAAGGGTGCTAAAGGAAAATATCTATTTCTCCCTCTATCATCCTTCAGCAGAGAAAGGCACATGTACGCCTGGGAGAAGTATGAGTGACCACAGACAGTTATCGAGTCATCATGGGGTTAAAGAATCCCACAAGGACATTGATAACACCACGCAGCCAAAACAACCACTGCTCATGGACATCCCGGCTCAGTCCTGCCCACAGAGCTCATCACGGACAGACTGTGACATACAACAGCTTCAAGATAACTGTAAGGGCCATATTTCATTCTTGTGATTTGTTGTTATGTTTATCTTATTTCAGTTTATTAGTTAAGCATTAAGCATTAAGTATCATACATATAATTTGTATTGTGACATCATTTCATGTGTTGTTCTGTGACATCATCCCACAGTTATGCAGTTCCATGTCTATCACGCACATTAGTTGTAGTTGTTGTTAAGACACGGAAGGATACAGAAAGGTGTGGAGCACACAAGCTTTTGACCGTGAGACAGTAAGCTAAAAGGAATACAGTAAAATAAGTTGTTGTAACTGTAATCCATCAAAGCTACAGAACACAGCAAGCGACTTGTCGTGACTACAGTGGATTTATGCAAGAAACTGTAACAACCGTTGTTTTTGATGTTGAAAATAAACAAGAGACAAAGAAATCAACGAAACGTCTGATGTCGTCAGTGACACTGTGTAACTAAAGACACGCGTCAGAACTTGTGAATAACATGCACCTACATTAAAGTCAAAAGCTTGGCTCCGTCGCAGAAATGAAGATAAGTAATTTAAGATTGTGAAGAGCGCGCGTGCGACTTCAAAAACGCGCATCAACCGAAACCGAAAGCGAGAAGAGGACTTGCCTGCCTTAAACTTCACCATGTCACACGGCGAGGACAACGCCGCTATCGCCGAATCTGAGCAGGTGATGGTGCTCGACGAACTGAAGAGCGCCAGAGAAGGCAAGTGGAGTCTGTTGACTGTATTATACAATGAACTAGAGGCGCTTATGGACAATGCTTGTAATTTGCATGACGTTAAAGCCAAGCGCCGCCAATACAAAGCGCTGCTAAATGACTTTATTGAAAGTAAGGTAACAGTGCGATCGTGCGCAAAGGATGAAGAGCGTGAAACCGATCAGCACCACTGGTTTCACCCTAGATTAACGCGCTGCACAGAATTCATGGTAAGAGTGGAGTCGTGGATCGCGGACACTAGTAATCGCTTTAAGTTGTCTCAAACAGTTGACGATGGAGTTTCGCCAAACGCGCGTGTGTTAATGGCGGAGCGTAAGACGCCCGCCCCCCAAAGGCACGGAAGCGTAACGTCAGCGGCATCCAAGAGGTCCTTAACGTCAGCAGCATCCGAAGCTCGACTAAAAAAGGCAAAAGCCAACAGAGCAGCTTTGCTGGCTAAAGCAGCAACTTTGAGAGATCGGCAGGCGCTGGAGCTGGAGGAAGCACAATTAAAGGCTGAGGAAGAGCAATTGAAAGCACGATTAAAGGCTGAGGAAGAGCAATTGAAAGCAAGATTAAAGGTTGAGGAAGAGCAATTGAAAGCACGATTAAAGATTGAGGAAGAGCAATTGAAAGCACAACTAAAGGCTAAACAAGCACAATTAAAGGCACAAAAGGAAAGGCTGGAAATGGAAACGGCGCTTGCAATGGCTGATGCTGAACTAAATTCTTACCAGAACCGCAAAAAACAACATCCTGCCAGACGGAGCATGGTCGTCGAAACGAGTGGTGCACGCCCCCCGGAACCAGAGCAAAACGACCACTGCAACCACAGTTCGGCAACGGAATACCTCGAGCTGCCATCACGCCTCCGAGCAACCCACTTAAGCATGCCAGTGAGTGCCAAACCCATAATGTCAAGCACCCTAATGGAACGGCCCACCCAAGGTAACGAACACTCACTTTACAACACTGACATAGTGGAGCCTCAGGGTAGGATGCCACTTCAGGCAGATCTTACAGAAATGTTTGCAAAGAGTCAGAGGCAACATTCCTTACCTCCGCGCAACGTTCCTCCATTCTATGGTGACCCTCTTGAGTTCACGTCCTTCGTAAGAGCTTTTAAACATGCCATCGAAACCAACACTGATAGCAATCATGAAAGGCTGTTCTTTCTCGAGCAGTATACTGAAGGACAGCCTAAGGATCTAGTGAGAAGCTGCCAGCTCATGCCAGAACATCGTGGTTACGCAGAGGCTATGAAACTGTTACATGACAATTTCGGAAACAGACAAATAATCGCTACAACGCTGATGCAAAAGGCACTCAACTGGCCGGAAATAAAGTCAGAGGACGGAAAGTCGCTAAAAACTTTCTCCCTGTTCCTAGTAAAATGTTACAATACCATGTCAAGCATCGATTACATGGATGAGCTAGACAATGCTACCAACTTGAGAGGTGTTGCCTCAAAACTGCCCTACAAATTGCGTGAAAAATGGAGAAGCCACGTATACAAGTACGAGGAGCGCAATCAGGAAAAAGCTAAGTTCGTGCAGCTGATGAAATTCGTAGAACGAGAAGCAAAGGTAATGTCCAACCCACTTTTTGGAGACCTGAACGTTTCGACTAGTGGTAAAAAACACAGCAGCAAATCCTCTCCAGGATTCAAGCAAAAAATTGAAGAAAAGAGGGGCAGCAGCTTTGCGACTGGCGTAAAACAGGTTGGTAAAAATCATAGAGACTCAATCACAGTAAAGAGTAGTGGTGCATTAGTTATTAGTGCCTTCACTAAACCTTGTGCATCCTGTGAGCAAGATCATACCTTAGACGAATGCCACAAGTTTAACAATGAGACATATAAGGTCAAATTGGACTTTCTAAAAAAGAATGGATTCTGCTTTGGCTGTTTAGTAAAAGGACATTTAAGCAAAGACTGCACGAAGAAAATTACCTGTCAGTTGTGCTCAAAGAAACATCCTCGCATGCTACACATTGCAGCAAAAGACACAGCTCAAGCAATCGTAGAGGCTGACGAAACCGAACCAGTTCAAACATTGCCTGTTACAGCGAGTCACGAAACGAGTGCGTGTATCGGGGCTGGAGATGACTGTATTCTCTCCATAGTACCTGTTAAAATAAAGTCCAAGAAAGGCAACAAGACAGTAAAAGTATACGCCTTTATGGACCCAGGTAGCTCTGCTACCTTTTGTACAGAGTCATTAGCAAGGCGATTAAACATACAAGGTAAAAAAATTGACATCATGTTAAGCACCATGAACATGAGGAAACAAGTAGAAAGTTACGTGCTTACTGACCTAGAGGTTAGCAGTCTGGAAGAAAACACCTTTATTGAACTCCCCAAAGTATCCACACACAAAAGAGTATCCCAGTCTCAGTGGAAAATATTCCACAACAGCACGACATTGATAAGTGGCCATACCTCAGCGAAGTAAAACTTCCTTACATTAATGCTGGAGTTGAAATTCTCATAGGTAACAAAGAGCACAGGCTCCTAGAACCATGGCGAGTAATTAACAGCAGGCACAATGGGCCATATGCAGTAAAGACTGCTCTCGGATGGACCATAAATGGACCTCTTCGAGAGTCGGTCGAGGAAGGCACATGTGACAATGAGCAAGTGAGCGTTGCAGTCAACAGAGTCTCCATCGAAAGTGTGGAACAAATGCTGATACAACAGTACAACCATGATTTTCCTGAACGGAACTGTGATGACAAAGCTGAGTTGTCACAAGAGGACTATCAGTTTTTAGACTCTGTAACTAACTCCCTGCAATTTACCGATAATCACTTCTACATCGGTCTCCCATTTAAGAAAGCAGCTATTCAAATGCCCAATAACCGAAGCGCAGCCATGCAGCGCGCACTGAACCTCAAACGGAAGTTTAAGCATAACCGCTCCTTTCACAAAGAGTATCTAAACTTCATGAACGACATGTTTGAAAAGGGTCACGCAGTCAAGGTCCCCACACCCCACCTAAGTCGACAAGATGGGCAAGTGTGGTACATACCTCACCATGGTGTGTACCATCCTCAAAAGAAAAAGCTAAGGGTAGTCTTTGACTGTGCTGCCAGCTATCAGGGAATATCATTAAATAGCGAGCTTCTGCAGGAACCCGACCTGACAAACTCACTCATTGGGGTGCTCGCACGCTTTAGACAAGAAGAAGTTGCCATGATGGCAGATGTGGAAGCCATGTACTATCAGGTCAGAGTTCCGGAAAAGGACACAGACTTGTTGCGTTTCCTGTGGTGGCCGAATGGAGACATGAGCCTGACTTGGTTGAGTATAAAATGGTTGTTCATTTGTTTGGTGCAAAATCATCTCCAAGTGTAGCTAACTTCGCCCTTAGGAAAACAGCAGAAGAAAACCGCAGCAATGCATCTGCCGAGGCAGTCAACACAGTACTTAAAAACTTTTATGTAGACGACTGCTTGAAGTCTGTCTCTAGTCATAGTCAAGCAGTTGCGCTATATAGCAATCTCACCAAACTGTGCGCAAGTGGAGGGTTTCACCTCACCAAGTGGGCAAGTAATAGTCGTACATTGCTAGCTTCCATCCCTGAGGGTGAGAGAATTAAAGACATGAGGGACTTAGATTTGAGTAAAGACGCACTCCCTGTTGAGAGAGCTCTAGGGGTGCTGTGGTGTATTAACTCAGACACGCTCAAGTTCAAGATTAGTTTAAAAGAGCGGCCTGTGACTAGAAGAGGAATCTTGTCAGTCACTAGTTCAATTTATGACCCCTTAGGCTTCCTTGCACCAGTCATACTGCCAGCTAAGATCTTAATGCAGGAGTTATGTAAAGAGAGACTCGCTTGGGACGATGACATTCCCGAACAATTTATAAAAAGATGGAGGGCCTGGCTACACGAGTTGCATCAATTGTCTGAGTTTAGTGTAGCAAGATGCGTAAAACCAGTTGACTTTGGAGTTACAACTACAGCACAACTTTACCACTTCTCCGATGCAAGTGAAATGGGATATGGAGTTGTCTCATATATTAGGTTAGTAAATGCTGATGGACTTACACACTGTGCATTCATGATGGGGAATTCTCGCGTAGCGCCCTTGAAACAAACTACTATCCCCCGAATGGAACTGACAGCGGCAGTGGTTGCCGTAAACAACGACAAAATGTTGAAAGGTCAACTGGAAATAGAACTGCTGGACTCTGTGTTTTGGACCGACAGCACAACTGTCTTGAGATACATTGTTAATGAAAAACTTTGCTTTAAAACCTTTGTCGCTAACAGAATCTCCATCATACGAGAGTCAACCAAGCCACAGCAGTGGAGGTACGTCAACACTTTAAAAAACCCAGCTGACGCTGCTTCCAGAGGAGTTTCCTGTGAAAAATTCATGAAAAACAACAATTGGATCCATGGTCCCCCCTTTCTTAAAACACCAGAGAGTAAATGGCCTGAAAACATTCACAATCTGTCGACGAAAGAGGATGACATTGAGATTAAACACTCAGCCTCAGCGAATCTCGTAAAAACTACAGAGAGCACAGATGCCGTGAGTAAACTGATTAACTATCACTCTGACTGGTATAAGTTAAAAAGATCCGTTGCCTGGATTCTTTGCGTTAAAGATATGCTTAAACAGAGAACAAAAAGGATTAAGGGACAGGCAAACAACTCAATAACAGAAAACCATAAGTCTCTAACAATTAAGGACTTAACAAGGGCAGAAAACGAAGTCATTAAGTTTGTTCAAAACCAAAAATTCAAGGACGAAATTTCCATGTTACAAAAGGGTAATGCTTCCGTAAAAGGAAACAGTTGTCTCTCCAAACTAGATCCAGTACTGCAGGATGGAGTGCTAAGAGTTGGAGGACGTCTTGGTAGGTCTGCAATACCTGAGCATGCAAAACACCCTGTCATTATACCCAAAGACTCACACATTACAACCCTAATCTTAAGAAACACTCACGAACAGGTCGGACATTGTGGAAGGAATTATATGCTTTCAAAATTGCGGCAGAAATACTGGATTCCGACAGCAAATTCCCTTGTGAGAAAGTTTCTGTCCAGTTGTGCGACATGCAGAAAGATCAGAGCGAAGAATAGTGAACAAAAAATGTCAGAACTGCCACGCGATAGAATAACACCAGATCACCCACCGTTCACTAACGTAGGGGTAGACTATTTTGGACCCTTCGAGGTCAAACGGGGTAGAAGTAATGTTAAAAGATATGGCGTATTGTTTACTTGTCTGACAACAAGAGCCGTGCACATTGAAGTCGCGCAGTCATTAGATACAGACTCCTGCTTAAATGCTATTCGACGCTTCATGTGCAGAAGAGGCCAGGTGTCAGTTATGAGAAGTGATAATGGAACAAACTTCATAGGCGCTGAGACTGAATTGCGTAAAGCTATCCAACAGTGGAATCAGTCAAAAATTGAAGGCGTCCTCATGCAGAAGGGGATACAATGGATATTTAATCCTCCTGCTGGGTCTCACTTCGGTGGAATATGGGAAAGGCAGATAAGGTCAGTTAAAAAAATCCTGAGGTCTGTACTAAAAGAACAAACACTAAACGATGAGAGCTTGCACACACTCCTGTGTGAGGTGGAAGCTATGATAAATGACCGTCCCCTTACCACCGCTACAGACGATCCCACAGACCTGGAGCCCCTGACACCTAACCACCTGCTGCTGATGAAAAAACAGCCAAACTTGCCTCCTGGTCTTTTCAAAAAAGAGGTCATTTACGCACGTCGCAAGTGGAAGCAAATTCAGTACCTTGCCGACCTATTCTGGAAGCGATGGGTGCGTGAATACTTGCCCTTGCTTCAGGAGCGCCAAAAATGATCTCAGGTGAGAAAAAAACTCTCGATTGGAGACGTAGTCCTAATAATTGATGAGTCTTCTCCAAGAAATTCATGGGTCGTTGGACGGATCACGAAAGTGTTCCCTGATAAAAAAGGACTTGTGAGACGTGTACTGGTCAAAACTAAATCCAGTACCCTGGAAAGACCCATCGATAAGCTGTGCCTGATATGTGAAATGGACTGTTAATTACCTTATAAAGTAGTCATGTTCCTTTCATTTGGTACGCAGCGATATGAATACCTTAAGTTAAATCGTTAACAAATGTCTAAAGTGTTAAGAAAGTTAATTCTAAAGTGTTAAGCAAGTTAATTCAAATTTTAATCCAATAGTAAGTGTTGTGGCCCAATTGTAAAAAAAAAAGAAAAGGAAAAAACAACAAAACAAAAAATGTGTGTAATTGTCAGTCTTCCTGCCTGTCAATTAGGGGCTGGAAATGTAAGGGACATATTTCATTCTTGTGATTTGTTGTTATGTTTATCTTATTTCAGTTTATTAGTTAAGCATTAAGCATTAAGTATCATACATATAATTTGTATTGTGACATCATTTCATGTGTTGTTCTGTGACATCATCCCACAGTTATGCAGTTCCATGTCTATCACGCACGTTAGTTGTAGTTGTTGTTAAGACACGGAAGGATACAGAAAGGTGTGGAGCACACAAGCTTTTGACCGTGAGACAGTAAGCTAAAAGGAATACAGTAAAATAAGTTGTTGTAACTGTAATCCATCGAAGCTACAGAACACAGCAAGCGACTTGTCGTGACTACAGTGGATTTATGCAAGAAACTGTAACAACCGTTGTTTTTGATGTTGAAAATAAACAAGAGACAAAGAAATCACAAGAATGAAATATGGCCCTTACAATAACCTTCTGGAAAACAGCCAGGAAATTCAAAACAATATACTACAGACACAGTATCCCTCTCTCCAGCTTCTCCACTTCTAAGCTTCTCACAGAAAATGGAGGAACTGGTGTACACTGGGACCAAACTCTCCCACTCTTTTGCTGCAAGCCCCCAGATGCCAACTAATAAACAGCGGGCTCCACAACCACCAAGGCCTATGGGCCCAGCTCGTCCTCCTCCTCCTGTGAGAGCTCTTCGACCGCTGCCACAGCGCCAAGGCTCGAACCCCCCTCCTCCATCTGGTCTAGGTGAAATAAAACAAACAGATAGCAGCTCTCAGTGATGTGTGTCGGGCCCCCCTCTATGATAGCAGAAACATTTACAAATGTTTACAGAACAAGCGGGAACCCAGTGTGCCTGTAGCTTTCTCTATCTCTGTTCTATCACGTGATAGAAAGCCCAAGGCCTTCTTAAGCCGTACAGCTGACCCATCTAATCTCCGACCTGTTATACATCAAACTAAGATTACTGTGGGGACAAAAAATAATGCCATCAAGGTAGCATTTTTAAATAATTGCTCGCTAAAAAATAAATCCTTTCTAATCAATGATTTGATCACCACGAACAAATTGGATTTTATGTTTTTTAATGAAACTTGGTTAGATGATAGCTGCAGTGCAACAGTCCTAAATGAAACAGCGCCTCCTAACTTTACTTTCATGAGTGTCTGCAGAAATGCTAGGAGAGGCGGAGATGTAGCTGCTCTATTTAAAGATGTCTATCAATGCAAGCAAATGTCATTTGGTCAGTATTTGTCTTTTGAATATCTAGGTATATTGCTGAAAGTTGCCCCACGCATTCTGTTTATCATTATTTACAGACCTCCAAAATATTCTCCAGACTTTATTGAAGAGTTTACAGAACTGCTATCAATGATTTCCTCAGAGTTTGACTGTTTTGCCATAGCAGGGGACTTTAATATTCACATTGATAATGTAGAAATCAATATTACAAAATAAATGATAAGTGTTTTAAACACTTTTGACCTGATTCAGCATGTGCACGGGCCCACACATAATCGTGGACACACTCTAGACTTACTCATCAGTAAGTGTCTAAGTATCTCATCCATTATTATAAAGGACGTAGCACTATCTGATCATTTCTGTATTTTCTTTGATATATTGATTTCTGTCACCACTGAATCTAGATCTGTGTCTATCAGAAAAAGATGCATTAATGAGAACACAAGTGCACTATTTATGAAGGCTATATCTTTAACACCAAGCATTTCTGCAGACTCTGTTGATGTTCTCCTTGATTCCTTTAACTCAAAAGTTAAGAATGTTATTGACGATATTGCTCCAGAAAAGGTCCGAAAGGCGGGCAGACAGAAATCACCATGGAGAAAATCAACAGCAGTTCAGAATATGAAAAGACAATGTCGAAAAGCTGAGCGGATGTGGCGGAAGACGAAACTTGAAATCCACTATAGCATCTATAAAGACAGCCTTCGTGCTTTCAGTGTGGAACTAGCCAAAGCTAGACAGACCTTCTTCTCAAACATTATAAACAGCAATATAAACAACACACGCACTCTTTTTGCTACTGTTGAGAGACTGACAAACCCACCAAGTCAGATTCCTATTGAAATGCTCTCTGACAGCAAATGCAATGAGTTTGCTTTCTTTTTCTCTGAGAAAATCAGTAATATTAGGAGGGCTATTAACACATCAAGTTGTGCAGAGATTAGAAAAACTCAAACACAACCTCACAAAACAGTTACTATGTCTGTCTTTCAGGCAAATGATAGCAAAATCTTGAAAGAAACAGTACAGCACCTCAAATCGTCAACCTGCGACCTTGACACACTTCCTACATCTTTGTTTAAAAGTGTGTTAAACTGTTTGGAAACAGATTTATTAGAAGTGGTGAACACCTCACTTCTTTCTGGGACTTTTCCAAACTCTCTAAAAACTGCAGTTGTTAAGCCACTTCTAAAAAAGAATAATCTTGATAACTCCGTATTAAATAACTACAGACCAATATCAAATCTTCCTTTTACAGGTAAGATTATTGAAAAGGTTGTTTTTCATCAGGTAAACAACCATTTAAACTCAAATGAGTACCTAGACAGTTTTCAATCTGGTTTCCGAGCGCATCACAGTACAGAGACAGCGCTCCTAAAGATAATAAATGATATTCGTTTAAATTCTGACTCCGGCAAAATATCAGTGTTGGTACTGCTAGATCTCAGCGCTGCGTTTGACACAGTCGATCATAACATATTAATAGAAAGACTGGAAAACTGGGTCGGGCTTTCTGGGATGGTACTCAAATGGTTCAGGTCATACATAGAAGGGAGAGGTTATTATGTAAGTATAGGAGAGCACAAGTCCAAGTGGACATCCATGACATGCGGAGTCCCACAAGGCTCAATTCTTGCACCGCTCCTGTTTAGCCTATATATGCTCCCTCTAAGTCAGATAATGAGAAAGAACCAAATTGCCTATCACAGCTATGATGATGATCCCCAGCTTTACCTAGCCTTATCTCCAAATGATTTTAGCCCCATAGACTCCCTCTGCAAATGCATTGATGAAATTAACAGTTGGATGTGCCAGAATTTCCTTCAATTAAACAAGGAGAAAACTGAAGTCATTGCATTTGGAAACAAAGATGAAGCTCTGAAGGTGAGTGCATACCTTCACTCTAGGGGTCAGATAACAAAAAATCAAGTCAAGAATCTTGCGGTGATTCTGGAGACAGACCTTAGTTTCAGTAGTCATGTCAAAGCAGTAACTAAATCAGCATACTATCATCTCAAAAACATTGCAAGAATTAGATGTTTTGTCTCAAATCAAGACTTGGAGAAACTAGTCCATGCCTTTATCACCAGCAGGGTGGATTATTGTAATGGTCTCCTCACCGGCCTTCCCAAGAAGACCATTAGACAGCTGCAGCTTATCCAAAATGCTGCTGCCAGGATTCTGACTAGAAGCAGAAAATCTGAGCACATCACACCAGTCCTCAGGTCCTTACACTGGCTTCCTGTAACATTTAGGATAGATTTTAAAGTACTTTTACTTGTTTATAAGTCACTTAATGGCCTAGGACCTAAATACATTACATATATGTTCACTAAATATAACCCTAACAGACCGCTCAGATCGTTAGGATCGAGTCAGTTAGAAATACCAAGGGTTCACACAAAACAAGAGGAGTCCGCCTTTAGCCATTATGCTGCCCGCAGCTGGAACCAGCTTCCAGAAGAGATTAGATGTGCTAAAACATTAGTCACATTTAAATCTAGACTCAAAACTCATCTGTTCAGCTGTGCATTTATTCAATGAGCACTGTGCTACGTCCGAACTGACTGTACTATTTTATGTTTAATTTTTTTTTTGTAACTGTCTTATTTTTATTTTATATCATGTTTTTATTAGTTTTAATTAGTCTTTTATTTTATTTTTTTTAATTAAATTTTAATTAGTTTAAAGTTTTGTTGCAAACTGCATTTATTTTTATTTTAAATGAAATGTAAAAGTTTTTGTTAAAATATCTTATTGCTATTATCTTTTATTTTATTTCATGTTTATTTTATTTTCTTCTATGTAAAGCACTTTGAATTACCACTGTGTATGAAATGTGCTATACAAATAAACTTGCCTTGGGCAGACTGGGCCCTTCGCAGAGTTAAGGCTAACAGGCGGATCAGGGCTTACATTAGGGCTAACAAGAGACTGGGTGCTGGACCGTGAGTCACCTGCTTCCTTATCGAGCTGAGTGAGCTGTTTCTGGAGCAGTAAACCATGCTCCAGCAGGGTTTGCCTGTGTTTAAGATCCTTTGCACCATGGCACATGTTCAGCTTTTTGATGAGTTCATTTGCTTATTGTTGGAGCATCGTCGCCGTCGCTCCTTGATGTCACGCTGGATGGGGGGCTGACTGTCCACAAAATCCGCTCAACATGGCGTCACTTGCACAGCGCTCGCCTTGTAACTTGTAACTGTCATGTAACTTGGGTTGTTGACTTTAGGACTTTTAATAAAGAAAAACACTAACCACGAACAAGCTAAACAAAAATAAACCAAACCTGAAACTATCACAAACAAAACTATGAACAAGAGAAAACAAAATTGCAGTCACCAAAATAATTTAGCCAAACAGTTTAACAACAGAGCTAAACCAAAAAAGATGAAGACAAACCTAAACTGAAAATCCTTGCTTCTTATAGACACATTAATTAGTCACCTTGGTTCAGGTGAGTGCTTCCATCACCTGACCGAGGTACATCCTGGACAATGAAGTCCAAAACTCAAAAATAAAACGTCTTGGGTTACTTTGCCATAACCCTGTTCCCTGAAAATGCGGGAACACGATGCTGTATGAAAACGCTATGGGAACATCTTTCTGTGTTGCCAGTTGTGAAACGTGTGTATCAAACACGCCAAATTTTGGCATATATAACCTCGGTCAGGTGATGTCATCTTATAAAGTGCACCTGCAGGTTATAAATAGGAGTAAATCGGAAACATTCCTCAGATCAATTTTGTCTGAAGGGACGTCCAGTCACGCAGTGCAGCATTGGAGCGCAGCGTCTCATTCCCGCCTTTTTAGGGAACAGGGTTACAGCAAAGTAACCGGAGACGTTCCCTTTCAAAGGCTACATTCGATGCTGCGTGAAAACGCTATGGGAACGAGAATACCAAAGCCGCCGCACTGCAAGTGTCTGGACCCCAAGGTTGTATAGCCTGTGCGCACAAGGCTGAGAAGGTCTTAGATAGGGCTGCAACAACTAATCGATAAAATCGATAATTATCGATAATGAAATTCGTTGTCAACGAATGCTGTTATCGATTAGTTGGGCTGCTCACGTCACTGAGGAGCGCGACCCCAAGATGCACAAATACACAGCCGCTCGCGCAATGGAGGTTACAGAAGCGCCGGCAGGAAAAAGCGCGCGCCCCGAGTTCTCCAAGGTATGGGAGTGATTTACATTAAACGCCTCTAAGAAGACGGTAACCTGCACGCTATGCAAGACCGAGCTTTTATGGCATGTCATGCACGAACACTTAAAAAGAAAACATGTTGGTGTTACGGATGGCGAAACGTCAGCAGGGTCGGTAAAAACTGTATCTCTTCATCGTGTAAAAGCTGTATAGTTTAAGTGCTTTTGTTTAAACTGTTTGCTAACTTCAGGACAGTTACGCTAGATCTGTTCACGTGCTACTCGCTAGCATCACATTGCGCAATCACCTCATGAGCAATAGTGATTAGTTAAATGGCTCTACTTTAGATTAGCTTAATTTACACGGTGCGAATAACAGTAGAATATTACATTTAGTGATGGTTGTGGTTTTCAGCGAAAGCAAATAACAGTATATTTGTGACTATTGGCTTTTTGCATTTCTACAGTTTTTTTATAGTTCACTACAAAGTTAACTTGCAATTTACTGTGGTTTTACTTATGCATACTGTACATCATTTTATTATACAAAATTACATTATTTTAGCTGTTTATATCTTATCAACTGAATAGATCAGTGTATTTTTTAAACTAATATATATATATATATATATATATATATATATATATATATATATATATATATATACTGTATATACAGTATTATGTTTAAAATGTCAAAATTAATGGTTATTAAACTCTATATGTGGCTTTTGCATTTTTAAAAGTTTATTTTTATACATAAATAATACCCTGATTTATGTTTTTTTTAATAGTTATGAGCAAAATATCAAATTAAAGAAGCGGTTAGGTTTTATCCGATTAATCGATTAATCGAAAACATAATTGCCCAACTAATCGATTATCAAAATAATCATTAGTTGCAGCCCTAGTCTTAGAACTATATCTGGGAGGCTGACTCGAGGACCCGTGAGCCCAGAGTAGCATTAACATCCAGACTTTAAAATCTCACAAATGTGTGCGGAGAGGACCAACCTGCCACGTCACACACTTGCTGCAGGGGAATACCTCTTATTAGCGCAATAGATGAGGCAATCCCCCTGGTTGAATGAGCCCTAATTCCTAGAGGCGAGGTGAGCCCACGCGCCTCATAGGAGAGGACAATAGCATCTCTCACTCGGTGTGACAAGGTCTGTGTAGTGGCGGCCTCCATAGCATATAAAAAGCTGCTCTGACTTATGCCACTGACTGGTGTGGTGTACGTTAATCTGAAGAGCACGTACTGAACACAGTAAGTGAAGTTTCTCCTGCTCCAAAGCTGTAAAAGCCAGAGGACATAAGGCTTCAAGAACAACAGGGTGCATGGTTGAGAATGGAACATTTGGAAGATAGTTCAGGTGTGGATGAGAGGTAATGACCATCAAAAAAACATCCTAAGAGTCAGAAACCAACCTGACAGGTGCTGACTCTACTGGTTCGAAAGGGGTGTCAATTAGACATTCGAGCACGATAGATAAATCCCACTAAGGGACCGTGGCTCTAGTGGGTGGCCTCAACCGTTTAGTTCCACGAATGAACGGGCAAATAAAGGGTGTTTTCCCACAGTAACCCCATCAGCTGTTTGCACATTCATGCGCTCTGGAATGTAAATCGCCCTGAGCAGAACCTGGTGTGCTAGCTTATTCATGCGGCGCGAGCGCAGTTCGCCCTGGCGATTAATATATAAGACTACCGTAGTGTTGTCCACCCGCACTAGCACATGGTAGCCTCTCAACTGCTGGAGGAAGTACTTTAAGGCCAGAAATAGAGCCATCATTTTGAGGCAATTGATGTGCCGCGCAAGATGACAACCTCTACAGCTCCCTTGGGCTGGATGGTCATCTAAGACCACACCCCAGCCCATGAGAGAAGCATATGTCATTAGCATCCTGGGACGACAAGACGGATTTAGAGTGGTACCCAGAGTCAGACACCGGGGTCTGAACCACATAGAAAGGGAACGAAGCCCCTGGCGCATAACTCTTATTGGGGATTGGCCCATGTGTGAAATCCCATGGTTCTTAGCCACAACTGAGATGCTCTCATGTGCAGAAGGCTCAAAGGTATCATCATGGATGCAGCTGCCATTAGAGATAAAGATCTCTGAAATTGATGAACAGTCACTTTCTGGTCTAGCTTGATTTCCTTGAGGGTATTGAGAATGGATTTGACATGAGCGGGAGACAGCTGTGCCCGCCTTACGATCGAATTCCATGTGTAAGAGCCATGTTTTATTTTTATAAATTTGTTGTTGTGTTTATTTCTATTTCATTAGTTAAGCATTACACATTGTTTATTAGTTAAGCATTTAGTATGATAATCGTAAGTTGCACTGTGACATTATTCCATAGTTGTGTAGCTGCATGTCTATCATGCACGGTAGTAGTTAGGATACGGAAGTTGTGGAAAACACAAGCTTTTGACCATAAGCTTAAAGATACAGCAAATAGGTTGTTGTAACCGTAATCTACCATAATACTATAATCAAAAGGATACAGCAAATAGGTTGTTGTAATGATAATTTAAGACCGTAAGCTACAGGATACAGCAAACGAGTTGTCACAACCACAGTGGATTTATGCAAGAAAACTATAAGAACTGTTGAACTTTGATGTTGAAAATAAAACAAAAGACAAAGAATTCAATGGACTTTGAATCGTGAGTAACCAAGTGTAACAAGAAAGATACGCGACAAAACTTGTGAATAACATGCCGGTACACCATGTGACACCCAAAAAAGTTGTCCTCTTAACGGGAAAGAGCACGCTTTTCGTGGCGTTGGGTCTCAATCCTAAGAAACAAAGATGAACTAGGACGACATCCAGATATCAAAGCGCTAGCTACTGAGACTGGGCCAGCCAGTCATGCAGGTGAGAGAGCTAGACCAAATGGAAGGACCCAATACTGGTAAGCTTCGCCCCCGAAAACAAACCTCAGGAACCTCCTGTATTGTGGCAATATTTCTATATGAAAGTATGCATCCTTTACATTAATTGTCACAAATCAATCGTTTGATAGGATTTGAGAACAATCACTTTGACAGTCATTATTTTGAAGCTGTATTTATTTATTTTTAGATAGTGGTTCAGCCCGCGAAAATAAAAAAATTGGATGCATCCCCTCGTTTCTCTTGGGAACCAAGAAATACTGACTGTAGTAGCCTGACTCTTTGTCTGGTAGGAGAACATGTTCTATGGCCCCTTTTCCCAGCAACTTCTGTCAGCAGATGCGCCCTTTCCGGTTTCACAGAAGTGGAGACCACGCCGTTAAAATGCGGAGGGTGATGTGAGACTTAATCCTGTAGCTTACCTCTACAGTGCTTAGTACCCAAGGAGATATACTGGGCAGTAGCTTCCACACTGCCAGTTTCTCCGAAAGGTGCAAAAGGTTGGCGGCTTGGTTGAACGAGGGGGATGTTAGATGTTCGGCATCCTGAAACATGGCAGGGAAAAACCGAAGAGCTAACACTTTAATGGAGACCCGAAACACTTTAGTTTAACACTTTAGTTAAACTTTAGTTTAACTTTAGTTTTTTTTAACACTTTAGTGTTGCCCGAAACGGGCAATAAACACCGACCTCCTGGAGGTGCCAGGGAGAACACTGCATTCTCAAAAGGAATTCTATGTGCCTCTCCCCATTGGGGGGGCACCCCCATGGTCCTGGGCACATGAGCCTCAGGACTTCTTTGTAAAGAAGAGAGTATGCCAATCCGACTTCTTTGAGGCGAATTGCACCACACTCCAATCTTTACGAAGGGGTGCCCGGCTCAAAACACTCTCCTTGTGTGCTTCACGCCTCGCAAGAGTCAGACCCAGTCGAGACTGGGTGGCCGACAATCCTGATTCTTGAGCACAGTGGGGAAGGAATTTCCTGAAGGCTTGTTCATATAACTTCGCCTCACGAAGTGGCGACCGTATCGCCAAACAGGCCGGAAGACGAGATGGTGCATTAAGGAGGAATGCACGATCCTTATCCTTGATGCCTGTGAGATTCAGCCACACGTGCCTCTCCGCGGAAACTACCGCAGGAGAAAACGGCCGATAGCATGAGCCGTCTGCTTTGTTGCACGAAGAGACAAGTCTGTGGCCCGGCATAATTCCAGAACGCCCTATCTTTCAGAGCCCCGCCAGTGCTCAAGTTTCTCAGCAGGGCAGCCTGGTAGGCTTGCAAAACCATCATGATGTGTAGTGGAGCACCAACCTGATCTGCTGCCTGAAAAGCTTTTCCCTCCAGGTAAGATGAAAGTCTACACAGCTGGGAAGGATGTGTTAGCTTTTCAGGGAGGATGATGTCACCGGAGGGAGATGCCTGGAAGCATCTCTTCTATCTGGGGTGTCATCATATAACCCGCGCTTCCACATCAACTATATTTAAATAAATAAATAAATAAGTCGATTGCACGAAAACACGAGATGAATAAAGCTTACTCCATGAAAGGGTTAACCCGTCGAGGTTGCTAAGGAAAGGGAAAGAGCATTATTGAGGCTCCGCCCCCCCGCCACCTGACAGAAACCTGTCGTTGAATTTTTTCGAGTGCTTTGAGGCTATTTCTATCTCCGCGAAAGAAAATGTCTATCCTGTCCATTTCACAAGAAGCGCGAGGGCGCGCTTGAGAAGCGGACGGAGGAATTTCCCAATCCGATGAGAACTTGAAAGAAAGGAGGAAAATCTGTCTCTCGCAGCTCTGCTGGATGCACGTAGTTTTAAGTCCCAGGAATGCGCCGTGGCCCGTAGCTTCTCTGTAAGAATGCGAGCCACACGCGAAGCACTTTAATCGAGAGAGTAAGTGTGGAGATCGCCCCTCTGGGATGGATTTATCACACCGAGAGACACATTTCGCTTGAAACTCAGCCATATTGGTGAGTTAAACACTTCCTTATTTTTGCTGGTTTACATGGTGTGAAAATCGCGCTCCGAAAGAGCGGAGGCACAGATCACCCAACAAACTCCACCAAATCGGTGAGTTAATATTATTTAAATTAAGACAAAAAGTTCTGAGGAATGTTTCCGGTTCACTCCTATTTGGAACCTGCAGGTGTGCTTCATTAGATGATGTCACCTAATCGAGGTTATATATATATGTGTTTGATACACACATGCTTCACAACCGGCAACACAGAAAGATGTTCCCATAGCGTTTTCACGCAGCATCGAGTGTAGCCTTTGAAATGGAACAAGAGTCTTGGGGCGCAAGGCGCCCTCTAGAGGTAAACCATGACATTATTATTACTATTATAAGTAGTAGTAGTAACTATAAATATTATTTAATAAGAGGTTTAGTTGTATATTGTTTTTTCAAAAAAACACTTGATAAACTAGCTTTATAGAAATGTGGACATACATCCTAATGAGTAAGCCTAAAGCACTGGTTGAAACTGGTTTGTTTGATTGTAAATTATTATGGTAGATGATTTGCCAGCTTCTGTGCTCCATTAATGACACCCCATTCCCGTAAGTCTATTTGGCCAGAGCTTGTTACCTATTATTATTTGGCTATTTTAATAAAATAAAGCTGCATGTAAAAATACTTTATATTGCAACATTCTATTGTTGCAAGGCAGAGCAGAATGAGATGAATCCAAGCAAAGAAGTATGACAGCAGGATTATACAGGGAAAGTGACAGTGTGAGGAAAAACATGAAGAGAGAAGATGTAACAGGGACACTTAAAAGGTGGGGTTGTTCCACTGAATATTTAAGGGGAGCAAGAGCTTAACAGCGCATGGATTGACAATCTAATTATGGGGAAGGGCTCAATGTTATGGGGAAAGAGGTCACGGGAAATGGTCTTCAGGAGAATGTTTTGAGTGGAGAGCATGCCTCTCTGCCCCACACTGTACTTGCCTAAGAGTGCCTGCAGTCAGCTTGTCCCTTGTATCTTCTGCCGACCCGACATGTTTGGATCTTAGATGTCACATGCTGCCACAAAGCTGGAGATGTCCTCCCTGAGCATGGACCACCAAAACTGCTGCTGGGTTTCCGCCAGGATGCAGGCTGAGACCGGGTGGCAGGAGAGTTTTGAGCTGTGTGCCCACTCCAGGACCTGACAATGTTGACAGCAGGATCATACAGGGGTGTGGTCAGGAGGTGGAAGCGAGGGTCGAAATCAGTCGGTGAAGCATCAAAGCCAAATCTCAAAGTGGGAGCCATAGTCAAAAGGGGATGTGTGAATTTGGTAACCGAAAAATCTTAGAGCAAGGCGTCTGTGTAAAAAACGTGAAATGGAAGCCGTAAATGTTCACGCCATTCTTCCCTGCAATAGTGTTTGAACTTTGTCAAATAGAATTTTAAGTCAAATTGTGCAAATCCTTGTTCAATATAAAAAGTCCTGTTCGCTCACCCCAAAGATTTTTATTTCTGGATGTGCTTTTCCAAACCCTGGATCTTATTTTGGTGAAGCCATTCCTTAATTTGGAGGTGTGGAGCAGGTCATTGTCATGCTGAAAGTGGAACATTTTCTTTACCTTAAATGTTTAACCAAGTTAAACCTACTGTTCCAGCTAAAGAAAAGCAGCCCGGATGTAGGACACTGCTGCATCCATACATACTGCATCCTTCATTGTGGGGACGGTGTTCTAATGATTTTTGTGAAAAACACATGTTTTGGTATTATGGCCATGTTTTCAACAAACAAAGATGAAACAAAAATTTATTTATTTTTATTAATAAGTTAGGCAGTAAATTCTGTCTTACAAAGACTGGCAGATTTGTACTTGATGTGAAGATGTGAAAAAATTACAATTACTTTTTCACATACGGTTGCGCAAGGCAGGTTCAAACAGCTTTTTTTCCCTTAATAGATAAAATGAATATTTAAAAACTGCATTTTGTATATACTTGGGGTATCATTGTGTAAGATTAAAATTTGTCTGATAATCAGAATCATTTAAGTGTGACAAATATGCAAAATAAGTAGATGCTATTTCACAACACTGTATAAATCATAATTGTCAGTTGTTATCAGTAAACAGTGGTAACAGTGGTCCTACATATATCGGCACTAGGAATAAAACAAAATGCTAGCTAGAGAACAAGTGAGATTGTATTTTTGCAAAAAGATATACACATCAGCAAATAAACACCCAAACAACTATGAACAAACAAGACTGGAAACAGCTTTAGGGTGGACCCAGGCCAAAATAATAAACCAAAGATATCTGCATTAAAAACATGAACAAAAATACATATATCTTTTCTGACTTTCAAAACCAAAAACAGTGATTTAATTCCTCCCCTCTCAAAATAAACAGCAGAATACTGGAATACCCAAAACATTATCAGATTGTTACAATCACAATCTTAAACAAAAAACAATTACACTGCTGATTACGTGGCTAATTAAGTCACCCTGAGGGCTGAGGCTGCCATTGCGACAGGCAGAAAACATTGAGTTGAGTTTTGAGTGAAGCGGCCTGGAAAGACATACACATGCACTCACACACAAGCAAGAGAGCACAGTAACAAACACTTATACAAAACACATACATTGACGAACATCTTGTTGGTCATAACAAGACTCAGGAACAAAACTGTTCGTTTGTTTTTTAGTCCTGAACTACCGGTTAACTGTGGTCACAAGAAATCAGAAAACAGCTGTGTGCATTCGCAAAATCCAAACCTTCATGTTTAAGTGGAACCGTCTCCCATTCAACACATGCAGACAATAATAATTATAATTTATACAGTGCTGCACCACAAGAGTTGCCTCCATGCGACTAGATCTCAAACCAGGATTAGGGCGTCAGGATGAGTCAGACAATCTTGGAGCAGCCATTTGAGCCAGCCAAAGAGTGCCATTTGTAGCTGAACAGAGAGAAAAGACAGTATAATACAAAAATAGAGCCAGAAGGGGACACAGAAATGAGGGCTCTTTGGAAAGTGACCCAACTTATCACTGGACCCTTAACAACCCTCAGTGATCAATGAGAGCTGTTTGCTTGATTTTGGAATTCTTCTGATGCACTTACTAATGAGAGTAAGTAAGAATTAACAACAAGGTAAAACCAAGAAATAATCCAAAATACACATTGCCTTATACTTTATTTACATAAATCTCAGATTTTCCAATAAAAATATATAATATACATGTATACAACCAAAATTTCAGGAAAAGTTGGGGTGTTTTTACGTTTTAATAAAATGAAAACTAAAACTTTCAAATCACATGAACCAATATTTTCTTCACAATAGAGCATAGAGAACATAAGAAATGTTTAATGATTTACTTTTATTCATTAAATAAGTTAATTTCAAATTTGATGCCTGCTACAGGTCACAGAAAAAATGGAACTGGGGCAAAAAAGGATTGAAAAAGCAGAAATGTTTGAAAATATTCAGCAGGAAGAACATCTAGAATCAGGTCTATAACATTATTGCATTATTATGTTACTTAGAGATCAAAGGTCTCTAAGAAGTAAAGATGGGCAGATGCTCTCCAATCTGTAAAATAGTACATAAAAGGTTACTGGAATACTTTAAAAACAATATTCAAATTGCAAAGGCTGTTTTTTTATCAGTTTTTTATTTTTATTTTTATCATTTACAGTACATAAAATAATCAAAAGATTTAGGTAAACTGGAGAAATCTCTGTGCTTAAGGGACAACACCAAATACCTTCGTGGGATACCCATGGTCTGGACATTATTAAATGGGCCTGGGAATAGTCCCAGAAATCACAGCCGGTAAACACAATCGACCGTGCCACCTGCAGACGCTGACTTAAGCTCTGTTATGTAAAAAGGCTATATGTGAACATGGTTCAGAAGCGCTATTGTGTCCTATAGGCCAAGCTCATTAAAAATTTACTATTTCAATGTGGAAAAGTGTTCTATGGTCTTGTCGGAAATCACAAACACCACATCCTCTGGGCTGTAGAGGAGGGAGACCAGCGTCTTTGATAGTGTGCAGGTGAAAAAGTGCATACTGTATGGGCAGCATGCTTGCTTTGGAAGGCATTATGAATTCTGAAAGGTATATAAAGGTTTTAGACTATGTCTATTTCAGGGAAGGCCTTGCATACTTTAAGACAAAACCACATGCTGCAGCTATTACAACAGCATAGCTTTGTAGTAAAAGAACACAGGTGCTAAACTTGTCCAGAGCTTTCACCTATAAATAACATTTGTCGGATCGTTAAATGCATAAGATTTTACTGTATTGGATCAGTACTGAGTTGAAGCATATAAAATTTTTACATAGTCATTTTTGTATTTTTGTACATTTTTGAGATGTATAACGTCTTTTGATTTTGATTTTCTCCTTAGACCAAAACAGTTATTGACAAGCTGCAGAAGTTGGTTTCATCTGAGGGAAGGTTCAAGAACCTAAGAGAAGCTTTAAAAAAGTAAACACAATGTTGCTCATTACTTTTGTCTTCATGTTTGTTGTGGTGTTCTTCACAAGTTATGTGATTGTGTGCTTAAATGTATACTTGAGCCAAATATGTACAGTGGAACCTTGGATTATGAGCATAATTTGTTCCAGCTTGTTTCGGCTTGTATTCCAAAACACTTGAAAACTTAAATAATTTGTTTCACAGCAAAATAAATAAATAAATAAAATAGTTAACACAAAATATAAAGTAAAAATAAAACGAATTAACCTGCCTTTAAAAAAATAAAATAAAAAATAAATCCAGACAGATAAGTTTTTCATTTGTGTGCGAAATGTGTGTGTGTGTGAGAAACTAAAATAAGGAGTATGAAGGTAAAACAGTAGCAAAACCCGAGAGCTTGCAAATTAGAATGTGAGAACTTGTAAAATTAATATTTGTATTTGTAAGTTGAAATTTATACTCACAGCTCTGATGTGAAAAGCTGCATTTATCGATTTGCACACCTGTGTTTTGAATTCGAAGTTGCAGATTAATAGTGACAAATGTGTAAAGTGTCATTCACATAAACAAAATGACAGGCACAATTGTGTTCTACACATTTATCTTTGCGCTTTACTTCAGTTTCGCTGTACAACCACAAGTCAGCGCTCACAACCTCTCAGATCTGGCAGTACAACCTCAAATCCAAGCGCTCTGACTTTTGCTACTCATTTTGCGATATTCCTGTAGCAAAACTCACTTGTGCACTTTTAAACGCGGGGGTGGGGCTGGGGTGGGAATGAAGTCATTTTATTGTCATTTTTCACAATTTTAAGAGACTTCATTAAAAAGTGAGTTTGCTAGAGAAAACCTTGTATAAAGAAGATTTTGACAATCTACATTTATAAATGAAAATATAAATATTTTTATCATCATTTTCAAAATAACAAATAATTTCTTTCACATTCAGTGTTATCATTAAACTAATTTTAACTGAAAAAGCAGAAAAACTCCAAAAGGTCTCTCCAAAAGGATTGTACATTCTGACAATTAACAAACAAATGACAAAGATTCCTCACAGCTGTTACAAAAGGAACATTCTTTCCCAACATCCATAAAGTTAGAAAGCAACATATTGGTTGGGTATATGTTGTGTAAAATCTTTAAGTGAATTTCTCTTACCTTATTTGAGATAATACTTATATGGAAGCAGCCATGCCTTCCTCCAATTAACATCTATAAGTATGGAATTCCAAAAACATTTTCTACTTGGGATAACTCTCTGTTTTTCAATAAAAACTAGTCTTATATCTTTGTTAGTACATTTTTTATCAAATACATTTTTACCATTTATAAGGAAATTACAATCTTTATTGTCAACTTTATAGTAAGTCAAGTGGCTGCACATTAAAACTCTTTAAACTTTAATGGAAAGTTAAACTTGGACAAAAAAGAATCATAAGAGTAAATTCTTAAAGATGAATCAAATAAATCACTCAAGTATATTAATCCGTAATCCAACCAATTCTCAAAAAATAAACTCTTGCCTTTAACTGTAATTAATTCGTTATTCCAAATTTTCGTTCTGTGAGGAGAAAAATTATGCACAAAGCACAATTTCCAAGCCAACAGTGCATGCTCATGGAATTTAGACAGTTTTATGGGTAAAAAGAAGACAAAAAAATTACAAGTCAAAAGAAAATCAAGACCTCCCACCATTTTAAAAATATTATGTAGAATAAAAAAACATTTTGAATCAGGATCAATCACACACTTTTAGATACAGTTAATTTTGAAAGTATTATTCATGTCTGTATAATCTAGCATTTCTAAACCTACTTCAGATTTCTTCCCAGCTAGTAATTTTTTTTTTAAGATGGTGGTGTTTATTTTTCCATCAAAAGTTAACCAATAATCTATTAATTTCTTTACACGTACAATCCTGAACAAATAAAGACAGGCCAGGAAAAATTAATCTAGATAGACCTTCTGCCTTTGTTAATAAGATTCTGCCTAAAATAGACAAATCTCTTCTTAACCAATTGTTAAAAATCCTTTTTGTTTTCTTAATTTTGTTATTAAAATTAAGCTGCTGCCTAACTGACAAGTTTTTTTTTTAATGTAAATTCCTAAATATTTAATACATTCTTTTACTGGAATGTTAAACATTTCTTGTTCAGAAAAATCATGCACTGGAAGGATTTCACACTTTGTAATATTTAACTGGAGACCTGAGGCATCAGAAAATGTTTAACTAATCTAATTGCATTCTTAAATTCATTCATTCATTTGATTCTTATCTTTCAGAAATAAAGTTGTATCATCAGCCAATTGCGAAATTTTTATTTCTCTATTAAGAAATGTTATACCGTGTAAATTTGGATTTTTTTACAACACCAATTGATGATAATTCCACAACAATCAAAAACAAAAATGGGGAAATAGGGCAACCCTGCCTTACTCCCCTATTAATGAGGAATCTTCTAGAAGTATTATTCTGTAATATAATGGAGCTATTAATACCTCCATAAAACATTTTAACCTGAATAAAATTATTTTATTAAAGTCTGAATAAAATTATTTCCAAAACCAATTGTATGTAAACCCTTTAATAAAAATTGGTGATTAATTGTGTCAAACGACTTGTAAAAGTCAAGAAACAAAATGAGTGCATCGAATTAACAAAGTGATTATAGTCCAATAAGTCCAATATAAGTCTAATATTTAAACTAATATGACGTTTTGCCATAAAACTAGTTTGAAATTCACCAATTATGTTACTCAGACCACTTTTTAGTCTAGTGGCATAAACTAAGTCTAAAATTTTATAATTAACGTTAAATAATGTTATTGGTCTCCAATTGTTAATGATTAAGGGGTCTTTATCTGGTTTTAAAAGTAAACTGATAACAACTTGTTTTATTGTTGCACTCATTTCTTTCTGTTTTAAACATTCTTTATACATATTAAATAAAGGGTTTTCTTCATAGAAAAAAAGAGCTTTAGATATCTCAGCTTTGGAAATATCATCCTCACAATATTTTCTAAAATCATTAGAAACTGTTGGAACAAAATGTTTTACTGTTTGTAAAAATTTACCGATTTTTCCATTGTCAAAATGGGAAGTATAAAGTTTTTCATAAAAAGAATACACAAAAGATGCTATATCTGAGGGTTTATTAGAGATTGTTTCATTTATTTTATTATTTTCTTTATTCTAAAGAAAAAAAAACTAGTATTCCTTTCCCCTTACAAAACCTTGGCTCTTGATCTCACATAAGCACCTTTTGCTAGTTCTATATACAATTTATCTATTTCTAAATTTAGAAGATATAATTTAGACTTTTCTTCCTCTGACAAAATATTTTATTTAAAGTAATAAGTTGATCTGTTATCATTGTGATCTTATTAATTTTCTTTAATTTTTTACCTCTTCTCATAGCAATTACCATGACTTTAAATTTAAATAGCTCCCACTTCTGAGTATAATTTAAATCATTATTTTCAAAAATACTTGCTAGTGATTTAATTTGTTCCACAAAGTAACTATCAGAAAGAAGACAGTTGTTAAATTTCCAGTATCCACGAATCGTACTACCCTTACACCCATCAAAAGCGATATCAATTTGTGATCTGATAGAAGGACACAAGTAATTTTTGTTTCCGAAACATAGTGAATTAAATCATGAGGAATCAACCAGTAATCTTCTTGATTTTAAAGAAAAAGAGCTATTATTCCAAGTATAGTCACAGCAATTGGGGTTTAAATATTTCCATACATCAGAAACTTGTAACTTGTCAGTTATAAAATAAAATAAATCTGAAATTCGTGAACAGATATGTTTAGGTAGAAAGCGGTCAACGGAATCATCCGGGGCATCATTGAAATCACCACAAATAATTACATATCCATCCTTTTTTAAATCTGTTATTGTATCACAAATCTTCTTGAACATTTCTAAATTGTGTGCTTTAACATTAAACCCATAGACATTGCAAATTTTTAAAGTGGAATTGTCCAGTTTAACAGTCAATATAATCCATCTTTCATTATTTGAACGAATAGTTTCCAAAACGTTTCCTTTGAATTTGTTAAAGAAAATTGTGACACCTGCTGAATGATTGGATCTGTGACTAAAAACAACGTAATCTCTCCATTGGGATTTCCAAAAGTTTAAGTCAGTGTCACAAGAATGGGTCTCTTGAAAAAAAAGTACTTGAGCTTCTGTATGTCTTCCAAAAAGAAATATAGCTTTTCTTTTAACAGCGTCGCGAATGCCTCGAACATTTAAAAAAATTAATTTGAACTTGACAAACTTGTAATCAGCCAATATGAAAAATAATCAATTAAACGAGTATAAAGTAACAAATACCTTTGGAGAAAGTAAAAATGGAGAAAACATGAAACATACGTCAATCAAAACACTTGCATTGGTCTTGCACTGACAGCCACCATCCACTCAGTTAATGTCAGGAACACTAATGCGCACCCCTTCAATGAATGCAAATACTCCTCGAAAGCCGGCCTTCTTGCCCTCTTCTCTTGCACGTTTCACCAGTAGCTATGCCTTCTTTCTTGCGACTCGTTCCTCCGAAGACAAATCTTCCTTGATGTGTAGCCTGTTTTCTTTTAGATAGTGATTGTCTTTGGCATCTCTCCACACTGTATATCTCGATAAAGACGAATGGCAAACTGTATAATGATCACTCTATGGCGACCATCACCTCTTTGTCTAAATCTATGAACCAAATCCACTACATCTGGAAGTTTATGCGCGATCTTTTGGAGACACTTAATATCTCGTGTGTTACACTCCCTGTCTGGACCACTTTCCTTCACTCCATAAATCCTGAAATCCCGTCTTCTTTTGTAGTTCTGCATTCCTGTACACACCTCCTTCAGATGCTTATTTTCTTGCTGCAATGCAACATTTTTTCCAGACTTAAAATCTTCTCTTTGTGGGACGTGCTCTCTCGTAACAGCTCACTTACGGTGGTAGTAAGAGTGGTGATAGAAGCAGCAGTATTTTCCAAGACCCTCTCCAAGGACTCAACTCTCTGAAACGTACCGTCACATTTCGATGAGAGTTCAGCCACAGCATTAATGAGTGAATCGATTTTCTCATCAATGTTCATTTGTACTTTCCCTTTTTTCCCCCGGTGGACTTTTAACCGGAGTGCACGGAAGAAATACGGCAAGCACGTCTACGTCCCTGGAAATTTCGTTGACACTTTTGCTCTCACCAGTCGCCATCTTGGCCCCCCCCGCAGCCGAGCCCTCGGCACCGCGCGCACACTGCTGCTGACGTGTTCAATCCCAGGGGATAGCCGACACTCCAGCTCCCAGGCAACACACAGACACGGAACAACAACACAAAGAAACAAAAACCCTCCTGCATGATCACAGCAGGAGGAACGCCATGAGTTCTCAAAACATAAACATACAATATACGCCTCGGCGGGCTTTGCACAAATAAGTTAAATATATATTAAAACCCATGTACTCACATGCGCTTTGGACAAAGATATCCCGCACTCGGGTTTAGGCTTTAGCGTTAGCTTTTAGCTATTAGCATTTAGCTCGAGGCTATGGAATGGCTGCTGTTACCTAGGCCCAGTCTCTCTTCCTCTTTTATTAAAATTACATTTTAAAAATTAAAGGCTGCAGCGACCCCCGCTGGCCAGGAGCGCGTAACTAGGCAACCACCTGTTACAACTGTTGCACTATGGTTCCACTTTTTCTCTGATGTTATTTTAATTTACTTGTATTAATGATCCATTTCTTTGCGTGTGAACCACGGCTCTTATGACACTCGATTGGGAGACACACTAACTGAATCACTGCTGTTAAGGTAAAATAAAACAAATCAACCTGCCCTTTACCTTTGAAAATAATCGTGACAGAGCAGTGTTTCTGTGTAGAGCAGAGAGAAAGAGAGTACGTGTGTGTCTGTGAAGGCAAAAGTAGTAAGGGTCTGTTTGTGGCACGGTGTCCAATGACGCATGCACGCACGCACACACAGACACAATAAGCACCTTTACGCAAAGAAAGAAATTTTTAAGAAAGGGTTTTTAAGCTCTCTAATGAGATTTGTTTTAGCTTTATTCATCACATGCACTGTACACACACGCATACAGACACAAAATAAAAGATTTAATAAAAGTTATATTGAATAAAAGATTTACATGCACACGTAGTCACAGTGTTACTGTTAACAGTAAGCACATGCACAGATCTTTATTATACCAGTCAGAGACGCGCACTAAGACCCAGCAGGGGAGTCATTTACCCAACAATTCTGCAGTGCAAGAAAGAGAAAAACTGTTGGCTCAGTTGTGATCATGTGATGCTTAGTGTCAAAACAAGAAGCGCATGCGTGATACATGATACTTGGTACTCATAAACCAAGACTTGTTAATTTTTCAAATCAAAATTTATTAAAAATCTTTGCTCGTCTTGCGGAACACTCGCAAACCGCGTTACTTGCAATCTGAGGTTTCACTGTACTTTTATGGTTTCACTGTTTACATGATCTAATAAAGTACTCATGTGCCTGCTAGTTGCGACCCTCCATGTGTGCCATACTTGGGAATGTACCTCACAGACCTAGCATTCATTGAGGAGGGTACACCAAACTACACAGAAGACAACCTGGTTAACTTTTCCAAGATGAGAATGGTAAACAATTCTTGTTTTGCTGAGCCTTCTGTTCTTTTATTTTAAATAGCCAAATCTAGACAAAGTTTTTAAATAGATATTTTTGGAAAGTGTTAAATAAAATGTGATAAAACCATTCAGTACAGATTTAGTAACCACTGTAATATAATTTCATTACTGTAATGTGTTTAAAAAGGAGTAAAACACCATATCCCTTAAAAATACACATTCCTAAAGAATTTAGAAAGGAAACATGATTGATTTTTTTGCAAACTTTTTATTCTGATTAAACTCAGTGATTTTTATCCTTTTTTAGATTTCCCATATCATCCGAGAAATTCGGCAGTTTCAGCAAACATCATACAAGATTGATCATCAACCAAAGGTATGTAAAACCATGGATAGAGTAGGGGTAACTGCCAAATTGTGTAAAAAACAGACAAACAGATGGGGTACAATCAATAACTCTACACCTACAAAATGCACATATACAATTCATGTAATGAGTTCAATTTATCATATGGTTGCCCTATGTGGTTATAGCACATAGGGCAACCATAAGGATGAGGGTGAGTAACAAATTATCCGCTCTCTGGATGTAGAACTTATTTTGATAAATTTTTAAAAAAGTGGAAAGAAATGTGAGAAAATACTGTAGCGTTTTTCACCGCTAAGCAGGAACTTGGAGAGACGAGTGAGCTTCCTGGCTGCCCAATGCAAATGGCTGGGAGTACTTTATTCAACACCAGCACAAAACAGCACATCCAACCTCCATAAATACACATCCACACTAATTAAAACAGACATCTACCCACACACACACACAACCTGGCCGAAACCACTACCCCAAACACCTTTCCCCAACACGGTGAACACATAACAATCCCTCCCGCAAAGCATGATGGTTGTCACTCAAACCCCACCCACGCCACACTGCCCCCACCCGAGCTGTGACCGTCCCCGGTCACTATGGCGAACTCAGTCTTGGAGGCGTGACGGTGGTCGGCGCTGGCGTTGTGAACGCCGGAGTCTTTTTGCGGAGGAAGAAGGGGTGGAGCCCTCTTTCTGAGGCGGACCGGCCTCCACAGAGTTCGGTGTTTCACTGGCGTTGGGCCGATAGGGAGCGAGACGGTCCCGGTGGAGCACGACCACTCGCGACCGCTCCGTCAACCGCACCCGGTAGACTACATCGGAGAGCTGGGCAATGACCATGCAGGGGCCCATCCAGTAATACATGAGCTTAGGGGAGAGCCCCCTTTTCCTTCCGGGGGAATACACCCACACCTGCTCCCCAGTAGTAAAGTCTCACCCCCGGCTGTGAGTGTCATACACGCGGCGCTGCTTAACACCGGCGTCCGCCAAGTGTCTACGTGCCAACTCGTGGACACGAAACAGTTTGTCTTTCAGTGAAAAAAAATAATCCAAACCCGGCTTCCTGGGTAAATCTACTTGTGGAGGGGACCCGAACACAAGGTCCACAGGCGTGCGCAACTCGCGACTGAACATTAACACAGCTGGCGTCAGCTGTGAGGACTCCTGCACTGCTGTGCGATAAGCCCAAAGCACTAGAGGCAAACGTTCGTCCCAATCCTTCTGCCGGTCGCTGGTAAGCACGGCGAGTTGGGTGGTGAGCGTTCGATTGAAGCGTTCCACGAGGCCGTCACTCTGCGGATAAAGGGGCGTAGTGCGGGTCGTTTTTACCCCGAGGCGCTCGCAGACCGCCGCAAACACCTCCGCCTCAAAGTTACGCCCCTGATCGCTGTGCAACTGCTCCGGGGCGCCGAATCGGCTGAACACCTCATCCACCAGCACTCGAGCCGTGGTGGAAGCGCTCTGGTCAGGGACAGCAAACGCCTCTGGCCACTTTGTGAAATAATCCATGGCCACCAGCACATACCGATTCCCGCGATCGGAGATGAGAAACGGCCCAAGAATGTCTACGCCCATACGCTCCATAGGTGCCCCCACCCGAAAGTCTTGCAGGGGTGCTCGCGAGCGCTGGGTAGGGCCCTTCTTTGCCGTGCAGACGTCGCATCTGTGCAGAAAGAGTTCACTATCAGTGTGGCAGCCCGGCCAGTAAAAGCAAGCGCGCAACCGCCGCAGCGTTTTAGTGAGTCCGAAGTGTCCTGCACCCGCATGCCCGTGCACCATTCCCAACACTCATGCCCGCAGATTCCGCGGCACCAGCAGCTGAAAAGATTCGCCAGCGCCGCACGGCCGTTCCCAGTGGCGGTAGAGTAAACCTCCCCGCAACGCTAGTTGGTTGAACTGCGAGTGGAGAGCTTTTTCCTCGGGCCCCAGGTGAGCAACAGCTGCATAATCCGGTCTCTGGCCCGCGTTAACCCACCCAGGACCCGCTGCGGCGCCGGATCTTTCTCCTGTTCGGCAATTAGCTGATCACAGTCCATCTGTGGCACAGGCGAAATGACTACAGGCGATGGTTTATGCGGCGCAATAACTCGGCTGCACGCTGGCTCGGACAGCTGATTACCGATGGGGGCTCCGGAGGACTGCGCAGGGAGAACGTTCTGCTTCAGGGGGGTCGGAGGGTGTTCGATGTCGCAACCACCCACGCGCTCTTCAACCCGCTCGCAATGACGACAACGCTCTTTGCTGCACGGCCGGCGGGATAAAGCATCGACGTTAGCATGCAGTTTTCCCGCTCGGTGCTGAACGTAAAATCATAGTCCTGCAACCGCTCGAGCCATCGCGCTAACTGCCCCTCGGGCTCTTTAAAACTAAGCAGCCACACCAGCGAAGCGTGATCGGTCCGCAGCAGGAAGGATTGCCCGTATAAATACGGCCTAAAATGTTTAAGGGCCGCGACGACCTCTAGCAGCTCGCGCCGGGTGACGCAGTAGTTCCTCTCCGGTCCTAACAACGCGCGGCTGAAGTAAGCTATAGCACGCTCTTTACCCTCGGAAACCTGAGACAGGACGGCCCCCAGCCCTACATTGCTTGCGTCCGTGTCGAGGATAAACATACAAGATGTATCAGGATATCCGAGAACGGGCGATGTGACCAAACCCGTCTCTCGCCGCAACAGCTGGCACTTTTTGGGGTTGAGCCGCAAATTCGCCCGCCGGATAGCCAAAAATACTTCACGTAGGTTAGCTAGCGCAACCGCAAACTCCTTGCCGTGCACCAATAAATCATCCAGGTAAACGACACAACGATTGCGAGGAATATCTGTCAACACTTTCTCCATCAACCGTTCGAACGTCGCTGGAGCGTTACAGAGGCCGAACGGCATGCGCCGAAATTGCCATAGCCCTTGCCCGATCGAGAACGCGGTTTTTGGTCGTGCTTCCGGGGCAAGCTCTACTTGCCAATATCCGCTACGCAAATCCAACAAGCAATTCTTTTGATTTTGTAAAGCTGCTTTGTGATGATGTAAATCGTTAAAAGCGCTATACAAATAAAATTTAATTGAATTGAATAAACCACGCGGAGCCCGCAACCGTGGTCTTCGCCCGTGTTCCAGCGCATCATCTATTCGCGGTAACGGATAAGAATCTTTACGCGCCACCTCGTTTAACCGCACGATTCGTCCTTTTTGCGCACAAGCACAATGGGCGAAGACCACGGTCCGGACACTGGCTCTATGACGCCCGAGTCGGCCATCTCACGCAGCTTCTGCTCGTCGATAGCTCGTTTAGCTAATGGGAGGCGTCTCGGATGTAGCCGAACAGGCGCTGCGTTACCCGTATCGATCGTGTGCTGCACTAGATTGGTATGTGTACACTCGCGCTCATCTACCGCGAAAATATTTACGAACTCGTGCAAAAGGGACCTCACGGTGTCGGTCTGTGTCTGACTAAGCCCTACACTGCTACGCTGCATTAGCTCGGCCATTACCCTCGCTCGGTCGGCTACCGGATGTTTACATGGCGCGTCCACCGGAAGTTCCGCCCCCCTGGTGCGTGCTTCTAACACGTCCGGCTGCGCTTTGGGCACTAGCAACCTGGCTAACCCGAAGTTACCACGCAGAGTTCCGTCCGTGAGATTCAGTACCGCACCCCACCTTTCCAAAATGTCTAAACCCAAGATACAATCATCCTCAATATCTGCCACAAAGAATGGATGGAAAAGAATGATTGCACCTACTTGTATTAGCACTGTGCGACAGGCCCGTATCTTCAAATAACTCCCCGACACGGTGCGAATGCTCAAAGCCGGGTCCGGCAGCATACAACCGCGCTCGCCTTGTTCTAGTACTCCCCAGCGCAGCAGCGAAACTGTAGAGCCAGTGTCTACGAGCGCCCGTAACGAAACATTGTCCAGGCCACAGTTCACGTAGACACCCGCGCGATTTCCTAAGCGTCCTGACCAGAAGTTGAACCCGGCAGTTGGGGAAACAAAGACGGCTGTGGGAGGCGGCTTCCCCTCGGCGCCCCCCGCAGCTAGTCTTAACGGCTGCTGGGGTACGTTGTCCTCAGGCCTGAGAGCGTTGCAGCTGTAGTCCGGCGGTCCCTGGCCTCGGCGTGGTCGCGGAATCTCGGAGGCTGAGTCGAGGCCTAGCCGCGACGGGTAGCCCTGTCCCCTGGCTAGGTTCACCTACCAAGCGGCCCCGAGCCACGGGAGAACGCTCGGCTCTTTCGCTGTGGTGGTCTGCCATGATGGGCTCGGCGCGCTCGGCTTCGCGCAGCGCCTCAAACAGGGAAGCCGGTGCCGCCAACCAGATGTGCTCGCGAAGCCGCGATGGCCGAATTCCCCGCAGGAACGCATGCCGTGCTAGCTCTTCCTGCTGGACGGGCCCGAATTCCGGGTAGCCCCGGCGTGCGAGAGATCTCAGGTCCATGGCGAACGCCCCCAGTGGCTTGGAGGCGCTCCGCACACGGGTTGCCACCTCCTTTGGGGCTCGACAGCGCCGTTGTAGGACGGTAGGTGCAGCTGCAGGTCGCCTCGCCGGCTGACGGCGCACGGAGCTGTAGCTTGCTCCGGGGTGCGCTCTAACCCGTTACTCTCCATCCCACTTCTGACACCAAATGTAGCGTTTTTCACCGCTAAGCAGGAACTTGGAGAGACGAGTGAGCTTCCTGGCTGCCCAATGCAAATGGCTGGGAGTACTTTATTCAACACCAGCACAAAACAGCACTTCCAACCTCCATAAATACACATCCACACTAATTAAAACAGACATCTACCCACACACACACACAACCTGGCTGAAACCACTACCCCAAACACCTTTCCCCAACACGGTGAACACATAACAATCCCTCCCGCAAAGCATGATGGTTGTCACTCAAACCCCACCCACGTCACAATACATTCACAGGCTTCTGTTTATGTTCCTTTGTGAGTTGTTTCAGCCCTTAGATCATAAAAAAATCTAACAACAAATAAATCACTGCCCCCCTTTTTTTTTATAATTAGAGTGCAGATAATGTGTGACTCACAGTAATAGACTTTGGGGTTTTACCATCCTTTACAGAAGGCTCATATGCGTGCCAGTCCCATGACCACTCTATGGTTAAAAGGTTTCAAATGTCTGTAATGAAATATTGCTGCTGACAATGGTTTCCAAAGGCTTAAAACTGCCTTTACTATGACACCTCTATGTGTACCATACTTGAGGTCGTACCTCACAGACCTGGAATTCATTGAGGATGCTACACCAAACTACACAGAAGACAACCTGTTTTAACTTTTTGAAGATGAGAATAATAAGTGCTATTTTGCTGAGCCTTCTGTTATGGTATTTAAATTTCTGTTATGTTATTTTAAAATATACAACATTACATAACATATTGTATTTACAAAACATGTGTTTTATATGGTTAAAAGTGTGATTGTATAGCAAAAAAATAGTTTTAGTTACCATGAAACATTATTGAGCTTATCAATTGTTCACTGATGAAGACTTCGGTACAAAACTGTTTGTGGAAATTTCAGTTTCAAAACCATTCATGAGAAAAAGCCCTTTTCATGAATAATAAATAGAACTGTACTCAATTATCAAATGCATATCTAAGAACACTACATGGCCCCATGAGATAAAAACTCCAACCAGATGCACAGCATCAGGATGGGGGTGAAAAGGACAGTGGGAGCAGGGAAGAAACAGAGAGAGAGAGAGAGAAAAAAAAGAAAGAGTTTCAGTCAATGTAAAAAATAGTAAAAGAGAAACACAGAAAACACAGACACTGACATGTCACTTTAATTTACATGTGGTTGTAATACCAGTACCACTGTCTTGTCAGAATTATATATAACGAAGTTAATAAGAATCCAGGGTCTAAATTCACTAACTATATTAAACTGGTGTCAGAAAGTTTTTTTCTGAAACATTGAAAAGTGTCAGCAATATAAAAGCGGAAATGAATACAATAATTACAAATTACATTACCCAGAGGATGCATATACAGTGGGTAATCAACCAGAATGCCTATTACCGCCATGCTTACCGCTGCGGCAAAACGACAACGGCCAAAATAAATCAGTTGCATTTCAAAGTCACTTGCGAAATGACTGCCAGGTGGCGCAATGTGAAATTTTCATTCGCTGCAGTTTTAAAATATAATCAAGTCATTAAAAAATGTTGTATTGAAGAAATACAATAGTGATGATAATTTTATAAGTCATTTATACAACAAACATGAAAAATCTGAACCAGAGCTATTGATATTTACTGTACAATAATGAGTCAAAAAAAAACATTGGTTAAATTAGACAGACGATCAAGCTCACTAGCTAACAATTTTATTTGTACAAAGAATAAACTGTTATATAGCGTATCTATGTATCTGTTTATTGTTATTTACGTTCTGGGTTATTTGGGGTACTTTAAACACATTGTTGTGTTGCTCATGTTGGGTCATGTTTCGTTATTTATGAGATGTAGTGGGTCATTTACAAATGAACATCTGGTTGGGGTATTTTGACCCAACAACTGGTTTATTCATTATTCTCACGGTTCTCCAAATAGCAGCCTGCAAAATGTTTGAAATATTACTGTTATTGTGTCACAAGTGTAGTTTTAAGATTTGTTTAGGCAAGAATGCGTGTGTATGCAGCTTAAAACCTCCTTCGGTTATTAAAGATAACGTCTATTTAGAAAAAAAATTCCCCAACGATTTTGCAGATTTGAGCTTTAGGAAATCTACCGGCGCTCTGCGCATAACAAACGTGGGCTATTTTTATTTTACTTATAATATTTGTTACCTTAATTTAAATGAGGTTTGTGCTCAGGATTTTGATTCAGCATTGTGATTCTTCCTTTTTAATTTTCTAGTCTAATTAGCACTTGACCGCACGCATAGAGTTTTCCAGAGTTCACCGGCAAAAGTAGACTGATGATCATGAATGCATCGGGAAAAACAGCAAGCTGACTAACTTTGACCGTTTTAACCATTCATTGATTAATTAGTGATGTCTTTGGTTTTGGCTGTAGTGATGAAGGTAATCATTTCATTTCGTCGTCTCCGTAGCAATGGATGCAGCAAAAATTCAATTTTCATACAAATTACATTGTCAAAAATTTGTTTATATAAAAGCAGATATTTCATTTTCTATTAGTATATATTTTTCACGTCTGTGAGGCAAGTATACACAAAGTTTCGATTCCTCTTCTGACGCACTCAAGTTCACCAAAAACAATACAGAACAGCACACGCTGTTTGCTCTTAAACATTTACAAAATCATAAAGTTTTAGTATTTAAATTTTATAGTCATTTAGTTGAATTTATTTCGGTTAATAAATCTACTACAAATTGAAAGAACACAAAATATAAGATGACACAAGATCCTACACATGTAGCTTTTCTAATTACACATAAAATCTAAAGGCTTAGTGTGTTAACGTTTACGTTGCTTAAATTCGATCCTAAAAAAATGTAATTTAATTTTAATTATAAATTTGTACTGTAATGTTACTACTGTGATTATGAATTCATTTAACTACAATGTTTTACTTGATTTTATCTGCAACTACGTGCGGCTCTAGATGAGCTGTGGCTCATTAATCCTGGAGAGAACGAACTGATGCCTAAGGCGTCAGTCTATAGTTATATAGCGCCACTCAGCGGTAAAAGCCAGCAAATGCACAAACCCAAATGCTGTCGCCATACGCTGCGACGGTAAAGGTAACATACCGCTTGTCCACCTACTGTATATAGTCTATTCTCTGAATACAACGCGAAAGCACGCTCCGAGCCGAACACGAGCAGACCACCAGTTACTGTAATCCCTCTTCTCACCTTTCATTCACGATAGGTGTGAAGTTATCAAACCGGTTTTGTTGATGGGGGAATTGGCTGTATTGGGTGTTTTAAAACAAAATAACAAGGCCGAGTAGAAATCTAATGCCTATAATGTATTTCGCCAGCAAAACATAAAATAAATAGAAAATAAAATGTTAGATGGTACCAATTAAATCAGGCTTCATAGCCTGATATTATTTAAGTATAATTCATACATTTACTGAATATATTTAGATTTTGTAAAATAACGAAAACGGATGTCTCCGTTACCTTCATCCTTCCATTTGTCCACATCACCATTCTTTCCTCATTTTAATCTGTGTATTAAAGTGAAATATAGTTTGCATAGAGGTCAAAATATTGCTTTTTATTCATGGAAAGGTGTATTATATTTGATCTGCATTGGTGCATTATGTTTCAAGACATGCTTTATTTACCTTAGTTAAAATTTACACATTTACACCTTACAGCGTGGACACACTGAAATCTAATGCCTACTAAAGCGCGCTGCCAGTTCACGCAGTTCATGGCCAATAAACAAATAAGTTTGGTATCAAGTTCTGGGTGGCCGGTGATGCTGAAACAAAATACATGTTGAATGCAATTCCCTATCTAGGGAAAGACAACAGTAGGGCGGCTGGTCAGCGGTTATCAGACATCGCTGTAATGCATATTGTTGAACCTTTCCTAGGGAAAGGAAGAAATATGATGCTCACGATTTACCAGGCAAAACGAAAGAAAAATGTATGAATTTATCAACTGATAATGGTGAAAAGAAACTGCCTGAAACATTTTCCTACTACAACAGCACTAAAGTTGGCGTTGATGTTATGGATGAAATGGCGCGTCTGTATTCAGTAAAGGGAGGCACCCGGCGCTGGCCTGTGGCTGTGTTTTACAACCTCCTAGACCTGGTGGCAACTAATGCACATATGCTATATAAACAGTGCTGACCATATGCAGGAGGTAAAGAAGCTATGTGCGCACCAGAAAATGGCGAAGGCAGCAGGGGCACAGTATACTAAGCTGTTTATAAAGTAGACACTGTTTTTTATGAATTACTGTAAATAAACTACATACCTATGAGACGCGCACACATACATACACAAACTCTCCGTACACACACACCTATGAGACTCGCGCACATACATACACAAACTCTCCATACACACACCTATGAGACTCACGCACATACTGAACAAACTAAACAAACTCTAACAAACTCTCCGTGCACACGCAACTGCACAGAGTAGTGAACTGCAGCGGTGTAGGGAACTAGTAAACAACGGATCTTCACTTTAGCGGAAAAGGGAATGAAAAATGATCAGTCATTACATATCGCTGAAGCGTGAAAACATTGAACTTGAAAAATTATTTATATATTTATTAGAATTATTATCGAGGACGACATCATATAAATAAGACACAATAATTTACATTTCAACTTAATTTAGAAACCCTTAGTATTATAAAGGCTTGTAATCTGTAAAAAAAAATAATAATAAAATAAATACATCTCCGTACATCTTGTAAATTAATCGAATCTTTTTTGATAAGTTATAAACGTTTCAATACGTTATGTATTTTTTATAGTATTTAGTTTTTGTTTTAATAAAACTAATAGCAACACAGAACGAAACGAGGGATAACCATGGTGTTTGCTTCAGTTATGACATAGCATAGTTCATTATCTGCTGTGGTAGATCTGATCTGATTTATTTAAAAGCAATAGAATGAACAAACTAATGAATTTTCTCAAAAATGTTAAAAAATTAGGTATATATAAAACTGCATATATAGAATGAAACCTGAGTGATACATATACACACTAAATGACGCATAGATAGCATGCGCAATCCCTTGCGCCATCTGCTGAGAAAAATGAGAATCGCAGATTGGAAAAGGCAGGAAACGGCATGATCGCCACGTAGCTGTCAGGAATTTCACGTAAATAAAAACAAAATAGCTTTTTACTGGCTTTTACTGGTGTGATTTTAAAAATGTAAGCATGCAGGGTGATTAAGCTCACAGATCTAGGAAAAGTCATAAAAGGAGGGTTCTGGATTTTGATAGAGTGTAAAGTATTATTTTTTCCCCATTGTGGTCAAAATGACTGGTGCTCGGCGCTTCTAGTGTTAATGTTTCACTTGTATTTTATAAGGTTTTGTGGTGGCTGTACAGCGCAACAGGGGTGTTACTGGGATAGAAAAATGAAATTTGTTAAATGTTTTTGTTATTTATTAAAGAAAATCATGATGATCATAACAGCCTACTGCATTGAATTATTATATGTTTTTAAAATAATTTTTTTGTTCTTGTTTTATTTTTTATAATAATAAGTAAATAAAACAACATTAACTAAATACTAAAATAAATAGTATAATGGTTTAAATAGTTAAATGGTTAAAATAGTAAAAAGGGGAATGTATATATAATATGATATATAATATAAAATGCATTATAAGATTTGTACTGAAAACTTCTAAGTAAGAAATAGCAGCTGAAACGCCTAAAAAAGGATGCAGGATTATTTTTTATAGTCTTAATAAAAATGCTTTTCTAAATGTGGGCTATTGTTGTTTACTTTCTCCTCTTTATTTTCTACATAGTCTAATTAGCGCTCAGCCGCATGCATAAAGTTTTCCAAAGCGCGGAGGAATTTTGTTGTTTATGTCAGACAACATTCAAATGCAAATAATTCATCCCTTCCCAGGTATGAATCAGCTGTTCTTACCTATACATTCAGAGAAACTGAAATGCACCCCACGCCACTTTAAGACTCTCTTGGATCTGAGGGAATTCTGAAGATCTGCAGTGCTTCAGGGCCTCTTTTTAAATTTGTGTAAATTTTATCTTCTGTATTCTAGATTCTAAAATTGGCAATGTTACTGTTTTTAATCCCTGGAATGGAAGAAATTGAGATTTTCCTTATTATAACCGAAATTGCATTTTTTTAAATCACTATATACACAATCATTTTCTTTGGTATTTTGATAAAATATTTAAATTTTATATAAATATGAAAAAAAAAACAGGGGTGGGGCTAAGAAACACGCATCTTGGTTTATTAATCCTCATGCCTGGTTTTAATAGGTTTAATATTTAGTGCGCACCGTTTGTTCAGTTTGTACATCTGTTATGTTGCAACCATATTATAACACTCAAAAAGACCTTTTATTTGGGGTAAAGTGAAGGATTTTTTCAGCAGACCCTCTGTTTTTTCCTGAATAATCTACGACTTTTTAATGAATATGTAAAACCTATTGACGCATCTCAGGTGACACACACACACCAAAACACACAGAAACAGCGCAACAATGAGCATTTACTTACATCTGAACTGAGTCGTTTACATTAATCATTGATCTCTAGCTCCTTATAACAATTTATTTATACAGATGTCCCTGTTTTACATGGAAATTTACAGGCGTGTTTCTGAAGATTTATTCTGATAAAGAGCCATTTAAGAACAGTGGCAGCTGGCACACCTAAAATAGATGCAAGATTATTTTTTATAGTCTGGATAAAAATGCTTTTCTAAACGTTGGCTATTGTTATTTACTTACAACATTTGTTAATTTAATTTAAATAAGGTTTGGGGTCTGGGGTATTGAGCATCATGATCCTCCTCTTTAATTTTTTTTAGGTAGTCTAATTAGCACTCAACTGCACACAAAGTTTTCCAGAGAGTTTTCTGGCTATACGCTAGTGCTACACATGATATAATCTATAGTCTATAATCTATACATTTATTTTGTTTAAATTCAATGCAAATAAAAATGCCTAAACTTGTACTGTAATGTTACTACTGTGATTATGAATTCATTTAACTACAATGTTTTACTTGATTTTATCTGCAACTACGTGCGGCTCTAGATGAGCTATGGCTCATTAATCCTGGAAAGAACGAACTGATGCCTAAGGCGTCAGTCTATAGTTATATAGCGCCACTCAGCGGTAAAAGCCAGCAAACGCACAAACCCAAATGCTGTCGCCATACGCCGCGACGGTAAAAGTAACATATCGCTTGTCCACCTACTGTATATAGTCTATTCTCTGAATACAATGCGAAAGCACGCTCCGAGCCAAACTCGAGCAGACCACCAGTTACTGTAATCCCTCTTCTCACCTTTCATTAACGATAGGTGTGAAGTTATCAAACCGGTTTTGTTGATGGGGGAATTGGCTGTATTGGGGGTTTTAAAACAAAATAACAAGGCCGAGTAGACGTCTCTGCCTATAATGTATTTCGCCAGCAAAACATAAAATATATAGGAAATAAAATTTTAGATGGTTCCAATTAATCAATATAACAGAAGTTGTGTAGATTAACATGAAATCCAGTTCAGCACAGGGAATCAGTAGGTGCAGAGGGCAGATGGGGTCTGGGTCACTGGAAGCACAGGAGCAGGATGTGTAGCTCCAGCAATCATAAAGCAGAATCCAACTGGAGCTGGTCCTTCTCTGAATGCCTCAGAAATCTCGTAGGGTTGGCCTTTGTCTACTGAAGCTGGTACAATCTCCAGATGCCTCAGGATGGGTAAAAAAGTACAGAACAGATGGAGAATTACCGTAGTTGCCATTCAGGATAGATGTACTGAAGTATGAAGTTATGGGATGAGTTACGCGTATGCCAGATTAAAGAGATGCGTCTTGAGTCTACTTTTAAACTGGGAAACTGTGTCTGAGCCCCGAACGCTGTCTGGAAGGCTCTCCTACAGCTTTGGAGCTAAATATAAAAAAGCCCTACCAACTTTTGTAGATTTTGAAATTCTGGGAATTACAAGAAGTCCAGAGTTTTGTGATCTTAAGAAGCGTGGTGGATTATAGCGTATCAGAAGACTGGTTAGGTATGTGGGAACTAAACCATTTAAAGCCTTGTATGTAAGTAATACTATTTTGTAATTAATTCTAAACTGAACAAGTAGCCCATGCAGGGATGATAATATTGGGGTTATATGATTATATTTTATATGATATGACTATCATATTCATAGTCACAAGCAAGACTTGTATTGAGATTCAGCCTTGGTTCGAAGCTAAAAAGAAGTCGTTTGCAATCTTAACTCGTGCAGTTTCTGTACTATGATGGGGCCTGAAACCTGACTGAAATTCTTCAAGGATGTTGTTTTCCTGCAAGAATGTGCATATTTGAGCTGATACTACTTTTTCTAATATTTTTAATATAAAGGGGAGGTTTGAAATCTGTCTATAATTTGTTATTTCATTCGCGTCCAAATTAGAATTTTTAAGAAGCGGCTTAATAACTGCCAACTTGAAAGGTTTAGGGACGTGACCTAGATATAATAAGGAATTAATAATGTTAAAAGTGACTCTCCAACCGTATGCATCACTTCTTTTAAAAATCTGTACTAACTGTACTAAATAGGAACTTGAGATTGTTTTGGTTTCTTGCAACCAAATCAGTTGATCTTTCAATCAGTTGGCTAAGATGCTTGGTCCTAGCAGTTTTTAGAGCCTGTCTATAGCTGCACATACTGTCTTTAAACGCAATTCTAAAAACTTCTAATTTAGTTTCTCTTCAATTTCGCTCGAGGTTACGGGTTGCTCTCTTTAGGGCGCGAGTATGACTATTGTACCAAGGTGCAAGTGTTTTATCTCTAGCTTTTTTTTTTTTTTATCTGATGGGAGCAACAGTGTCTAATGTACTGGTAAAAATAGTGGCCATGCTGCTAGTCACTTCATCTAGATCGTCTGCATTTAGGGGTCTAATAAGAAATTGGGACAGATCCGGCAGATTACTTGTGGATCTGTCTTTAGTAGTCGGATTCATATTTCTAATAAATCAATAACGTGGGGGGACACAGCTAATCTGTTTTACGGGTAAAGTATATATCAGGAGGTGATAATCTGTGATATCATCACTTTGAGGTAAAATCTCTATATTAGAGACATCTATACCATGGGATATAAATAAATCTAGCGTATGATTACAGCGGTGATTTGCTCTATTTATTTTTTGTTTAACCCCAAAGGAATTTAATAAGTCCATAAATGCGAGGGCTAAAGCGTGGTTAGCATCATCTACATGAATGTTAAAGTCTCCTACTATCAAGACTTAGTCAGAGTTATCCGATAGGTCTGATAGCAGATGTCCAAATTCTTTAAGAAAATTGACATATGACCCAGGGGGTCTGTTCACGGTGGCCATTGTAAAATATAGCAAGCCTTTATTATGTATTTCATTAAGTGCAACATTAATGATGAGCACTTCAAATGAGTTAAACCTGGGCCTTATTTTCTGAGTAACAGTGAGTACATCATTGTAGATAGTGGCGACACCACCATCGTGACCAGTTAGACAGGGATATTAACTTCCCTCAAAATTCTGTAGTGGCGTATGTAATTGCCGTTGAATTTCTTGCAACCTTCTATGTTGTGCAAATCCTGAGTTTTCACAGCAATTGTGGAGATTGTGCACTCCATTAAACAAAATGCCTTTGTATTCTCTCCTAAACTTGTTCTTTTCCCAAACCACTTTTCCACTGCTGGAAAATCTTTTGGACTGACATTCGCTATAATGTTCTCTTGTATTGTAAAGTACTGAAACACCTCTACTGTTTGAAATGAGACCAGAGGGTGGACCAGGCACAAGCACACATACAGATGTGGCCATTAAGACTGCGTGTTTTCCCGCCAGATGCCGCAATTTAGCATGTGGCGTGCCGCAACTTGCCTTAACCAACATTTGGTAATTTAAATAAATGTGTTGTGCTTCACTGAATATCCGCCAGAATATTCAAAAGAATTAAGTTTGTATGAAATGTGAATGTGTATGAATCAAAATTATATGATTGTCCCTGATGAGCAAGCCTAGGACGACGGCGACAGTGGCAAGGAAAAACTCCCTGAGATGGTAATAGGAAGAAACCTTGAGAGGAACCAGACTCAACAGGGAACCCATCCTCATCTGGGTGAAAACAGATAGCAGGGATTGATGTGCATAATAATATGCGAGACTGGAAGTTCAGTATAAGAGGAGATGTGTAAGATTAAAGTCCAGTTTGTTCCTGGAGGCTCAGGTAGACTGTGAGAAATTCCAGTCCTGAACTATTGAGCGACTGAAGTCACAGGTTCTCAGAGAACAGCTGTCTGCATCAGTCGAGGACAGGACCACCTTCATGGAAAAATGGAACCAACCTCAGTCACCACACGCATTTCAGGCAGACCACACAGGGCATCCATGTGATGAGATCTCCAACCAGAAGCAGGACTCCAGGATGAGCTAGAAAGGTCCAGCGGGCAGAGGGGGTCTGGATCACTGGCAGCTCAGGAGCGACATGTGTAGCTCGACAGAGAGATAGGTAGAGGAAAAAGGTGAGACGGAGAGAGAGAGAGGATAGAGCAGGAAAGGAGAGAGCAAAAGAGATAGAGAAATAACAGTTAGGTATGGTCACAGTCGAACAATGTATAAGGTGAATGTATATTAAGTGCAGAGTGCAAGCAGAGACTCCGGCAGGACTAACTATGACAGCATAACTAAAAAGGGAGAGCCAGAAGGAAACACAGACATGAGGGCTTCCAGAGATGTAAAGCAACCAATCACCTCACTGTCAACAAGCCTGAGTGATCAATGAGAGTGGGGAAGACAGCATCTAAACATACCAGTTCACCTAATACTCTACGTCCATGAGTCCCCCAGATCTGCTCCTTTACCTAAGGCAAATCTATTTATAAAAATGCTTGGCTAAATAAATAGGTTTTTAGCCTGGACTTAAACACTGAGACTGTGTCTGAGACCCGAACACTATTTGGAAGACTATTCCATAATTTTGGGGCTTTGTAAGAAAAAGCTCTGCCCCTGCTGTAGTTTTAATAATACGCGGTACTGACAAGCAGCCTGCATCCTTTGATCGTAGGCGTGGCGGATTGTAAGACACTAGCAGTTCACTCAGATACTGCGACGCGAGACTTTTTAATGCTTTATACGTCAAGAGTAGTATTTTAAAATCGATGCGAAATTTCACAGGAAACCAATGCAATGTGGATAAGATAGGGGTGATGTGCTCATATCTTCTGGTTCGAGTGAGGACTCTCGGTGCTGCATTCTGGACTAATTGAAGCTTGTTTAAGCACCTTGTTGAACAACCAGACAGTAAGGTGTTACAATAATCCAACCTAGACGTGATAAAAGCATGAACTAGTTTTTCTGCATCCTTTGGTGACAATATATTTCTTATCTTGGCAATATTTCTGAGGTGGAAGAATGCTATCCTGGTAATATTATCTACATGTGCTTCAAATGAAAGGCTTGAATCTATAATCACACGAGGTCTTTTACTGTTGCACTTGATGGAACAGAAAGGCCATTTAAAATCACAGTGTGATCAAAAGCTTACTTCTAGCTGCTTGTGGTCCTATGACTAGAACTTTTGTCTTATTAGGATTAAGCAGAAGGAAATTAATTAACATTCAATGTCTTATGTCCTGCACACATTGCTCAACTTTAGTAAACTGTTTTTTCTCATCTGGTTTTGCTGAAACGGATACTTGTGTGTCATCAGCATAACAATGAAAACTAATACCATGTTTACGAATTATGTTGCCTAGAGGAAGCATGTAAAGGGAAAAAAGCAGTGGGCCCAAAACAGAACCCTGTGGAACACCAAACTCAACTTGAGAACATGAGGAATGGTCACCATCTAAATCTACAAACTGATAACGATCAGTCAAATAGGATCTGAGCCATAAGAGCGCTGTTCCCTTAATTCCTACTACATTTTCTAATCTGTGAATGAGAATACTATGAGCAATAGTGTCAAAAGCTGCACTGAGGTCGAGAAACACAAGTATAGTGACACAACCCTGATCAGAGGCCACTAGGAGGTCATTTACTACTTTAACAAGTGCTGTCTCTGTCCTGTGATGAGGCCTAAATCCTGACTGATACAGTTCATGTATGCTATTCCTATGTAAATATGAACATAGCTCCTATGATACTACCTTTTCCAGAATTTTAGAGATAAAGGGGAGGTTTGATATCGGCCTGTAATTGGAAAGCTGACAGGGGTCGAGGTCAGGTTTTTTGATTAGTGGTTTAATAACTGCTAATTTAAGGGATTTAGGAACATAACCACTGCTGAGTGAACAGTTAATTACTTTTAACAGGGGTTCTGTTATTGCTGGAACTATCTGCCTAAGAAAATGTGTCGGTATAGGATCTAATTCACAGGTTGACGATTTTGAAGAGGAGATGAGTGAAATTAGTTCTCTCGCTTCAAGGGGAGTAAAGTATTCTAGGTTCTGATGTGATGTGAATAATTTATCATCTGTATCACTTAAAGTGTCTGGTTTCAAAGCCTGAATTTTTTGCCTAATATTTATCATTTTGTTATTGAAAAAGTTCATGAAATCCTCACTACTGTATGTTGTTGTTGTGGAGATTTCTGCAGTGGTCTTGTTTTTAGTTAATTTAGCTATGGTATTAAATAAAAATCTAGGATTATTTTTGTTATTTTCTACAAGAGTGGAGAGATACATTGACCTAGCAGCACTGAGAGCTCTTCTATAGTTTAGGATGCTCTCCTTCCATGCTATTTGGAAAACTAACAATTTAGTTTGACGGCATTTGCGTTCTAATTTCCGAGCGGTTTGTTTTAGAGTGCGTGTGTGATCGTTATACCAAGGAGCGAGTTTCTTATCTCTAATCATTTTTCTTTTAACTGGAGCTACATTATCTAAGCTATAACAAAGTGTTGACTCTAGATATTCAGTCGCTTGATCAAGTTCTGTGGAATCAAATGGCTATCCAATATTAATAACTCTGGAAGATTATCGATAAAGATCTGTGTGGTATTTGATGTAAATGTACGTTTAAGGCGGTAGCGCGGTGCTGTGCGTACATTATTACTATGAGACACTTTAATCGAGACAAGACAGTGATCTGATATAACTTCAGACTGTGGAATTGTAATTATGTTTCTTATACTTAATCCAAAGAATAATATTAAGTCCAAAGTGTGACCTGCTTTATGAGTGGGTCCTACTACACACTGATTTACTCCTACTGAGTCCAGTATGGACATAAATGCTGTTCTCAGAGGGTCTTCTGGATTCTCAAAATGAATATTAAAATCTCCAGCAATTAACGCTTTGTCTACGGAAACGACAAGGTTTGAAAGGAAATCTGCAAATTCACAGAGAAATTCAGAGTACGGCCCTGGAGGTCTGTAAATGATGATTAGCGGAATCGTCTGAGCTGATTTTATGTTACTATAGACAATTTCAAATGCATTAAATTTAAATTTGTGTTTTTGTACGATAGCCAGATTATCGTTGTAAATAACTGCGACGCCTCCTCCTCTACCAGTTAACCGAGGCTGGTGTATGTAGCTGTATCTAGGAGGACTAGCTTCATTTAGAGCTACATACTTGTCCTGTTTAATCCAGGTTTCAGTTAAACATAATACACTGCTCACAAAAATTAAAGGAACCCTTTTTTTTATTGGGCCTGGCATGAAATCAATTAAACCTGTCTGATAATTTTCTGGTTGGTTAAGCAGCTGAGGGCATTGTTAATCCCTTTCAGCTGTATTGGTGTTAATGGACTTAATGACAGATGCACTACAGTGGCAACAATTAAAAAACCCTCAAAACAGGACTGATTTTACATGTGGAGGTCATTTCAAGTTTCTCCCTCTTGATCTTTTTTGGCTGGTTTTCCACTCGTGCTAGTTTTGGCTTGAGTATGTATCTCTACTGGCAGTATGAGGTGATTCCTTAACCTTACAGAAGTTGGCCAGGTTGTCCAACTTCTCCAGGATGGCACATCCACACGTGCTGCAGCAAGAAGGTTTAATGTGTCTTCCAGCACAATCTCCAGAACATGGAGGAGATTTCAGGAGACTGGCGGTTATTTTTGGAGAGCTGGACAGGGCCGTAAACGGTCCTCAACCCATCAGCAGGACCAATACCTGCTCCTTTGTGCAAGGCGGAACAGGCTGAGCACTGCTCGTGCCCTACAGAATGACCTCCAGAGGGCCACTGGTGTGAATGTCTGGCCCCAAACAATCAGTCTCTGGGAAAAAGTCTCTACCCTTCACTTCATGAAGATGGCCTGAGGGCCTGACGTCCTGTAGTGGGCCCTGTGCTCACTGCCCAGCACCATGGAGCTCGACTGGCATTTGCTCAAGAACACCAGAATTGGCAAGTCCGCCACTGGCGCCCTGTACTTTTTACAGACGAGAGCAGGTTCACCTTGAGCAGCTGTGATAGACGTGAAAGAGTCTGGAGAAGACAAGGAGAACGTTATGCTGCCTGCAACGTCGTTCAATATGACAGGTTTGGTGGTGGGTCAGTGATGGTCTGGGGAGGCATATCCATGGAGGGACGCACAGACCTCTACTGCCTAGGAAATGGTGCTCTGACTGCCATAAGGTATCGAGATGAAATCCTTGAACCCTTTGTCAGACCCTACACTGGTGCAGTAGGTCCTGGTTTCCTCCTAATGCACGACAATGCCCGGCCTCATGTGGCACGAGTATGCAGGCAATACCTGGAGGATGAAGAAATTGAAACAATTGAATGGCCTTCACGATCCCCTGACTTAAACCCAATAGAACATCTGTGGGACATTATGTTTTGGTCCATTAGGCGCCACCAGGTTGCTCCTCAGACTGTACAACAGCTCAGGGATGCCCTCAGACAGATCTGGGAGGAAATGCCACAAGACACCATCCGTCGTCTCATTAGAAGCATGCCCCGACATTGTCAAGCATGCATACAAGCTCGTGGGGGCCGCACAAGATACTGAAAAGCATTTTGAGTTGCAGAAATTAAGTTTTTGAAAAAATGGACTAGCCTGCCACATCTTCATTTCACTCTGATTTTAGGGTGTCTACACAATTGAGCCCTCTGTAGGCTGAAAATTTTTATTTCCATTAAAAGACTTGGCATCCTTTTGTTCCTAAGACATTGCCCTGTCGTTATTTGCATAGATATCCAACTTCATATTGAGATCTGATGTATCTAATGTGTTTCTTTAAAGTGTTCCTTTAATTTTTGTGAGCAGTGTATATCAAACTCCTGGTCTGTGATAGTTTCGTTAATAATAACTGCTTTAAATGCGAGAGATCTAATATTTAACAGTCCTAGCTTCAGATCAGAGGTGCCGACTGCGCATTCAGTGTGATCTGAGTTTGTAATATCTCTGTTAATTAAATTATTAAAACAGACTTTCTGAGTCTCTCTAAATTTACTTTTGGCTCGGGGAACAAACACAGTCTCAATATGATGAACCCTAAGTGACGACTCTATGCAGCTAGCAGACGGTTGGTTTAGCCTGTCTGTCTGCTCCCTGGCCTGGGCTCTGGATTGTCACCGATTAACTAGGCCTCTTCTGAGACTATGAGCTATACTACAGGAAATGAGAGCAGCACCTTTCCGAGTGGGATGGACACTGTCCCGCCCTAACAGGCCAGCTTTGCCCTCAAAGGTCTTCCAATTATCTATGAAGCCCACGTTGTTTTCGGAGCACCACCTGGACATCCAGCGGTTAAGCGATCATAACCTGCTGTAAGTTATGTCGCCACGTCTCATTGGGATGGGACCAGAGCATATTACGTCATCGGAAATCGCCTTCGCTAATTTAAACACCTCTGTAAAGTTATTCTTACTAATCTCTGACTGACTAAGGCGTATATCGTTCGCTCCAGCATGTACCACTATCTTGGAGAACCTGTGCTCTCGTAGAGCCCTAAGATTACCTGCTATGTCCGGTGCTCTGGCTCCCGGGATACACCTAACCACTGCCGCTGGCGCCCCTAAGGCCTGGCTAATTTCACATGTCTCAGTATAGCGTCTCCTATAACTAGAGCTCTTTCAGGTTTCTCAGTAGGTGCATCACTGAGGAGAGCAAACCTGTTGGACATGTGAAGCGCAGAAGAGGTGTGCTCCGGTGGGCCTTAGCGTTAGCTTTGGCTGAACGAGTATGCCGCCGAGTCGTCACCCACTCGCCCCGCTGTGAGCGCTCTAATGCCGGAGTCGGGGGCTGGTTATCTCCGCCTGCGGCACCCAGACTGTCCGCTACAGGAATAACGCTGCTCTTACACTCCCTTACCCTCTCTAAAGTCTGGATGCGCTCCTCTAACGCTAAGAGTGAGCACTCTTCTCAGTCAGAGTGCTCACTAACACACACCTATCACAAATAAAATTACCACTAACGACGGAGGAAGAATGTCTAAACATTCTGCACTCTACACACTAAACAAGCTGAATATTAGACATGATATCGTACCTGAGTCGGAGTTGTAGTTATTTGTTAGCTATATTTTATAGCGCTGCTGTACTTCAAGGAGCTAGTGGCCACACCAGATACTGACTGGTACTTTTGATTTTAAGCCTTTCTTTATTCAGGGACACATTGTAAAAACATTTTTAGTTTATGTTTAATGGTGTTGACTCTTTTAGTGTTCATACAAATATTTACACATTAAGTTTACTGAAAGTAGAACCAGTTGAAAGTCAGAGGACGTTCCTTTTTTTGCTGAGTATATTTAAATATATACTTTAGATCGGGAGTTGCCAACCTGCAGCTCCGGAGCTGCATGCGGCTCTTTCATGCCTCTGCTGCGGCTCCGGAGCCGTGTGCCTATGGTAATATATTTTTAGGCTAATATTCTAATTTTAAAATAAAACGTGTTCATTTTGGGCTCAAAATAGCCCCCTCTCCAAACCCACACACACACACACCATCAACAAATTATTTTGCTGAATAGTAAATAGACTAAAACAAAATCATGTTTGCCTCAGCATTGGAAACAATATTGTAAAAGGCTAACTTTATTTAAGATTATTTTACTTTTACTTTTAAATTTTTTGTTATACTTCATCTTTTTGCACACTCGTGCGGGCATTTTTAAATTTGGACAGAAAATAATAGTGGGCTGGTAGGCACGTTATTTTTCATATTACTTAAACGGCTGAATGAAGTTAAATATACACAATAAGTTAATAGTTGCATTTGCTTTACATTTGAGCACTTGTGTAAATAGCTTTTTAGTTGTATATACTACCATATCATATATTTGTGTCTAATACTGTTTTATTCATATTTTACAATATTACATGCAGTTTGTAATTTACTTCCAATTGTACCTGCATATCTACAGTATAGGCATATTTAACTACTTAAGCAGTGAATGAGAAATTTGGTCGGTCTGGCTTTTAGATGAAATCCTTATTTGATATAATTTATTATTATTATTATTATTATTATTATAAATATGATTTTTATTCTGTATATTCTTGTTGAGTATAGTACTTCAGATCAAGCACTGTGTCAGAAGATTTTGCGGAATCTCTTCTCACCTTTCATTCATGATAGGTGTGAATTTGTCAAACTGTGTGCACTGTTGGCAAATACTGTAGGGGGGTTTAGATTATATACAAGACAGAGCAGATGTCTCTGCCTGAATTTTATTTCCCCAGCAAAACATAAAATAGATTTAAAAAAATAAAAAAATAAAAATGATTAATGATAGCAATTAAATCAGACTTAATAGTTGGATTTGATACTTTTCTTTTTATTTACTGTAATACTGTAATAGTTTTTGCATACAGGCACGGGCATCTTTAAATTGAAACAGAAAATAATAGTGGGCTAGTAGGATCGTTATTTTTTTTATATAACTTAAACGGCTGAATGAAGTTAAATAAATACAATAAATTAATAATTGTGTTCACTTTAAATTTAAGCGATTTGAATTAAATTTGATTTAAATGTGTAAATAGCTTTTTTAATGCACTTACTACCATATCATATATTTGTGTCTAATAATGTTTTATTTATATTTGACAACATTACATGCAGTTTGTAATTTACTTGCGATTGTCCTTTTAAAATGTAACCTACGTATCTACAGTAAAAGCATATTTAACTACTTCAGCAGGGAATAAGAAATTTTATATAATTTTATTTTTTAATTATCCTATTATAAATATGATTCTTATTCCCTATATTCTTGTCGAGTATAGTCACAGAGCAAGCATTGTGTCAAGATTCTGCGGAATCTCTTCTCACCTTACATTCATGACTGGTGTGAACTTAGCAAACTCTGTGCGCTGTTGGCAAATACTGTAGGAATGTTTAGGTTTAAATGAATTAAGAAGACAGAGTGGACATGTCTGCCTAAAATAGATTTAAAAAATAAAAAAAGATTAACGATAGCAATTAAACTTAATAGTTTAATAGACTTAACAGACTGAATGTTTTTCATCGCATACACAATATCCCAGACAGCATAGCGAGATCAGCGGGCTCTCCGTGGATTGATTGTCGGGTCTGGGAGATGGCGCAGACGGAGAAGAACGAGGAAGCAGAAGCGGGGCTGCAGAGCCAGAGTTATGCTAAGGCTAAAGAAACAACCGTATAAGCCTCCTCTACTGAGCCTGTATCTCACCAATGCCAGATTCCTGGTACATAAAATGGATGATTTGGAATTACAACTAGTCGAAAATCGCTTTGTTCGCGACTGCTGTGTTTTGATGATCACTGAAACCTGGCTTCATCTGGGGATTCCCGATGCTAGCATACAGGTAACAGGTCGCACTCGGCTCCGCTGGGAATCCAGTGTGTGTGTGTGGATAAACACAGCTCCTGGTAGGGTGCTCAGAGTGTGTGCCCAGCAGCTCACCCCTATCTTTACCAATATTTTGAACCTTTCTTTAGCTCAGGCAGTTATTCCATCCTGCCTAAAATCAGCCATAATTATACTAGTACCAAAGAAGTCTCCCATCACCAGCCTAAACGATTATCGTCCTGTGGTCCTTATTCCAAAAATCATGAAGTGCTTTGAGAGACTGGTTCTCCAGCACATTAGGACCATCTCCCTCAAGATTTCGATCCCTACCAGTTCGCATATCGTGCAAATACTGTAGATCCACAGAAGATGCCTCCACTCATTTTAATGGTGGTGCACAGTATGCAGATATTGAAAGCTCTCCACTCTGTGCTGAACCACCTTGAGCAGAAGCAAAGCTATGTCCGGATGCTCTTTGTGGATTATAGTTAGGCATTTAACACAATCATTCCTGAAATCCTTGTTACTAAAATGGTCAGTCTTGGCTCCCCCTCTTTCATATGTATCTGGATAGAGGATTTTTTCACCAACCGGCACCAGTTTGTGAGACTTGGTCCCTATCTCTCCTCCATTTGTACACTGAACATCGGATCCCCACAAGGCTGTGTGCTGAGCCCCCTCCTGTACTGTCTGTACACTCATGATTGTAATGCCACTTACAACAATAATCTCATAGTTAAGTTTGCTGATGACACCACATTAATCAGACTCATTTTAAAGGGAGATGAGGCAGCTTACAGAGAGGAGGTCCTGAAATTAACAGCCTGGTGTTCAAAGAACAATCTGGCTTTGAACACCAAGAAAACTAAAGAGATTATAGTTGATTTTAGGCGGCACAGCACTAATTTAGCCCCCCTTTATATAAATGGCGAGAGTGTGGAAATGGTCCATATTTTCCAGTTTCTTGGTATCCTTATCTCTACTGACCTTTCTTGGACAGACAATATCACAACAGTTATCAAGAAGGCTCAGCAGCGGTTACACTACCTGAGGGTGCTCAGGAAGTACAATCTGGACTCTAAGCTGCTACTGACCTTCTACTGCTCGATTATTGAGAGCCTGATGACATACTGTATCACAGTATGGTATGGTATGGCAGCTGCACCATGGCAGACAGGGTGAGGCTCCAAAGAATAGTAAATTCAATTCAATTCAATTCAATTTTATTTGTATAGCGCTTTTAGCAATTTTCATTGCCGCAAAGCAGCTTTACATAGTCAAAAGAATTATTTAGGTTTGTATGAAATGTGAATTTGTATGAATCAAAATGGTCAGTTTGTCCCTGGTGAGCAAGCCGAGGGCGACAGTGGCAAGGAAAAACTCCCTGAGATGGTAATAGGAAGAAACCTTGAGAGGAACCAGACTCAGCAGGGAACCCATCCTCATTTGGGTGAAACAGAAAGCAGTAAATGATCTGCATTTATACAGTGTGTAGGGTGGGAGGCAGTTCAGCTATAATAGCTGATGTTAATTGATGTTAATATGGAGTCCAGGTAGTTATTGAAGACCCAGGTAGACTCCAGTCATGAACTATCGAACTGTCAAGTCCCCAGAGAAACAGTTGCCAACACCAGTCAAGGCCAGAACCATTTTCTAGGTAGAGAGAATCATTCCCAGACACCAGACGCATCCCAGAGAGACACACGGGGCATCCATGTGACGAGATCTTCAGCCAGAAGCGGGGCACCAGGATGGGTCAGACAGGTCCGGAGGGCAGAGGGAGTCTGGATCACTGGCAGCTCAGGAACGACATGTGTAGCTCGACAGAGAGAGAGAGAAAGAGTGAAAGGGGGGACAGAAGGAGAGAGGAAAAAGAAAGAGGGGGGGAAAACAAAGACAGCACAGAGGATTATCGGCTGCCCTCTTCCCTCCCTGACGGATGTCTACACCTCCCGCTGCCTTATTAAAGCAAAAAACATTAATAAAGATAATTCACACCCTGGTTTTGATCTGTTTGACTTGATGCCCTCAGGGAGGCGCTACAGGTGCATCACAGGAAGGACAAACAAGATTCAAGAAGAGTTTTTTTCCCCAAAAGCAGTAACTAGTTTAAACGTATACTTGCATTAATTGGATAGTATTATAAAGTCTAACCCTATAACCCTTGAACTTCCCTCCTTCAACTATGCAAGTCTATTATCTAATTGGTAGTGATAATAAATGTGCAATATCTGCATACTGTGCACCACCATTAAAATGTATTCAATAATCACCATTCATTATACATAACCATTATTACTGTGCAATATCTAAACAATGTGCAATACCCAAGTATATTATACTGTATATTCAGACACCCAATAATTAATAACCCTACTAGTTATTTATTATTCATATGTATATAGTGCTGTAGAACTGTTTATTGTTTGTTGTAAACTATATATTTGCACTGAGGGAGTTGCTTTAATCTCATTGTACATGTGTATAGTGACAATAAAGGCATTCATTCATTCATTTATTCAATAGTTGGATTTGATACTTTTATTTTTATTTACTTACTCATATTATGCTTTTTCTTCATTATTTTTCTGTATATACTGTATATTCTCTCATTATGACCTGAACAAATCGGCTCGCATTGGAGCCGCTGGCGTGTTGGAAAAGCTAGCGTTTATCTAGCGAGCAGCCTATATATTAGTTTGTTGTATTTTTGTGTGTGTGTGGGGGTGGGGGGGGGGGTATATGTCTGCATTTTTATTAATAAATCGCACGCATTTATCATCCTTTTGATCATAACGATGCCTTTTGTTAAGTGAAAGTGCGAGTCTTTCTGTCAGAGAGCTCAAGTTCAAGTAGGTTTTATTGTCATTACAACCCTATACATTTAGTACACAGTAGAACGAAACAACGTTCCTCCAGGAACAGGTGCTACATGTAACATAAATTTACAACATAAATTAACACAGACACTAAACTAGCTAACCAAGAGGCCTAGTAAGCTGGCTAGCAGAGACAGGACAGAGAGACAAAACATAAATTACAACATAAATTAACAAAAACTAACTGGCTAAGTATAACATTTTTACAGACAACATAAAGTGCACGTGCAAATGTGCAAACAAGAGCAACAACAAAGTGACAGTGCGCAACTACGACATAACAGAACATAAAATATGGTGTTGAGGTAGTGGGTAAACATGAACATTCTTTAAAAGCAGCAGCAAGAATTGAGGAATTAGTGCAAAAATTAGTCCAGTAATGATCATTGTGCAAAAGATAAACAGTGAAGCATTTACAGGTTGGTTTGTACGATAAGTTGGTGGTGTAGGTCAGTGTGTCTGCACTTGTGTTGATTAGTCAGTCCAGTCCCAATATTTTGAGGTAGTTGAGTAAAGCTGTGTGATAATGTTTGTGTTTGTGTGTGTGTGTGTTTGTGTTTATCAGTCCAGTCCCTTTTTGTTGAGGAGACGGATGGCTTGTGGAAAAAAACTGTTGCACAGTCTGGATGTGTGTGCCTGAATGCTTCGGTACCTTTTTCCAGATGGCAGGAGTGTGAAGTGTGTGTGAGAGGGATGTGTCAGATTAGCCACAATGCTGGTGGCTTTGCGGATGCAGCGTGTGGTGTAGATATCTTCCGATGATCTCTGCTGTCCTCACTATCCGCTGTAGGATTTTGCCGTCCGATATGGCACAATTCCCAAACCAGACAGTGATGCAGCCGCTCAGGATGCTCTCGATGGTTCCTCTATAGAAGGTGGTCAGGATCAGTGGTGGAAGCTGGGCCTTCCTCAGTCTTCTCAAAAAGAAGAGACGCTATTGGGCTTTCTTGTGTAGGGAGCTGGTGTTGAGAGACCAGCTGAGGTCCTTCTCTAGGTGGACACCCAGGAATTTGGTGCTTTCGACGATTCCCACAGAGGAGCCGTTGATGCTCAGCGGAGAATGGTCGCCTCGTGTCCTCCTAAAGTCAACAACCATCTCCTTTGTCTTGTCACCATTTAGAGACAGCTTGTCTAACCTGGGTAGACCAGACAACGTAGCTTCAGCAGTTAGCCCTTTGTAGCGTGGATGATAAACCCAAATGCGGAAGCAAGCGAGTAGGCAGGATAACCATGCGAATTAGTCTAAGGACTCTCACGAAAAGGGAGCAAGGGAAAAACACAAATTTAACCCGCTTCCTAAAACTCATACTTGAATCAGAAAGCAAAACCCAAGAAAGTGAGTACTCACGAAATAATGGACGAACAGTCTAAACCGACATGGGCGAACTCATAGACTGAGCGATGTGCCGTGGTTTGTTTACTTCTCTTATACTTCCTGGTTCGGGACCGCATTACTTTCGCGTCCTAGTGCCAGTCACGGATTGAGTGTGCATGACACTTTCATGCCTCTGCTGCAGCTCCAGAGCCGTGCTCCTATGGTGATATATTTTTAGACTGATATTGTAAGTTGAAAATAAAACGTGTTAATTTTTGTGCTCGAAATTCCCCCCACCATCAACAAATTATTTCGCTGTCTCCATCAACCACCCCCCACCCCCACGGTGGAACGTAGTGTCCGAAACCAAGCTTTCTGCCATGCTTTCCTGGCCGAAAAGTGTTTTTCATCCAAAGTGATATGCAAAACAAGAGCCTCCTCATACTATAATAGTTTTGATACACTGATCTGTCTTTATCTGATTTAATATTATACCTTGATTGCTTCACAGCTTCAATATACTGTAGGTTTTAGTATGCACTTGACTCATTTTCTTCTCGCCAATGAGGTGCAAAATATAATTTACATGTAAAAAAAATTTTTACAATCTTGTCATTAGTTAGTTTAATCAGTTTAATATGCTATTTTCCAACTTAAAGAGCAAGCTGAAGATGCTTTTTTACTTAAATTTCTATTTAATACAATCAGACCACATTTTCATTACTGTAAGGTTTTTATTGAGTGGTTACATAGGCAGAAATACAGATTAAGATGGATTACACTTTAATTTGTGTTTTTTACATCTACTACATTCCAGTATGTCCACCCTAATTCATAACCACGACTGGAAGGACTTTAAACAGTCTATTTATGTAGTTGTTGCATATAGTATCATTTAGTTCTTTAAACCAGAACTTTTCTATGGCAGCAATTAAATCGGTCTTTGTAGTTGGTTTTGCTGTTTTTTAAATATTGTTGCGTGGGCGTGGATCATTGGCTGTGAAGATGGACCCAGGTTCAGGTGGAGGTGCAGGTCATGATCCGCCCAGTTCTTCTGTGGTGCCACTGTAGTAAAAGCGGAGGTGCTGGAGCCCGAGATGTGAGATCCATAGCGTCGCATAGCCACCGGGATGTGAGATAGAGCCGTGGTCGGGAAGGCAGAAGTGTTGGATCGGAGCCGTGAAGTCCGTCCTCGATGTCGCCGTGCCAAAACGTGGAGCTAAGCTGTAGTCGAGAAAGTGAGAGCGAGAGTTCAAAGCCGTGTGATCAGTCAGTGAGGCCGTCAAGCCAAAATAAACGCGAAGCAAAGCCGTGGTCGAGAAACGAAAGCAAAAGTTCAAAGCCGGGATGCTTGCAGCAGGGATCGTCTGGCTCGTAACCATGTACGTCTGCAGCGGCGGACAAAATGTTGTGCCGAGGGGACCTCAACCTCCTCCTTTTGAGTGGGACACTGGTGGTTGGTAGCCCAGACAGCACTGGAATGGAGAGAGCCCCGTGGAAGCAGATGGTAGGAAGTTGTGAGCATACTCGACCCACGGGGGAAACTTACTCCAGGTGGTAGCATCACGAGTGGTCATACACCGGAGGCCGACTTCCATTGCTTGTTTTTTTTTGTTCTGTTTGGCTGTTGGATTGGGGGTAAAAACCAGAAGATAGGCAAGGAGAGGCTCTGATGAGTTTACAAAAGGCCCCCCAGAAGTGTGAGGTGAATTGAGGGCCACGATCTGAAACTATGTCAGTGGGGAGGCAGTGAAGACGAAAAACATGAAGGATGAACTGCTCTGCAGTCTCTTTGATGGACGGAAGCTTGGGGAGCAGAACCAGGTGGACGGACCAGGTGGACGGACTTAGAGAAGTGGTAAGCGATGGTCAGGATACAAGTATTCCCATCAGATGAGAGTAGTTCTGTTACAAAATGGTGAGGTATGGGTAAGGGTCTGAGGAGGCCAGCCTGAGGGCAGTTGGTGCTCGGCCCGGGCTTCTGAGTCAATGCCTGCTTGACTTTGGTCTCGATGTCTAGCTCTAAGACGGCAACGAGACACTGAGATGGCAGAATGGAGTTGCATGGTGTGGGATCCTGTGGGGGGAAGAGAACTAACCTTCGGTAGGACAGGGTAAAATTAAACCTAAAGAAGAACAACGACCACCGAGCTTGACGGGCATGGAGTCTTTTGGCGGTGCGCAGGTACTCTAAGTTCCTATGATCGGTCCACACTATGAAGGGGAGCTCGGTCCCCTCCAGCCAATGTCTCCACTCCTCCAGCGCTACCTTGATGACCAGGAGCTCTCAGTCGCCTACATTGTAATTCCTCTCAACCAGAGATAGATGGCGGGAATAGAATGAGCAGGGGTGCAGCTTGGGATCTTTGGGAGACGATTCCCCCAACGCCAGTGTTGGAAACGTGATGGGTCAAACTGGCGAGATGGGTCGGGTATGGTGAGTATGGGGGCTGAGGTGAACCGCTTTTTGAGGTACACGAAGACCTTGTCTGCCTCCTTTTTCCAGTAGAATCGCATCTTGGAGGAAGTCAGGGAGTTGAGGGGGGCACCGACAGAACTGTAACCCCGAATGAAGCGGCGATAAAAGTTCGCAAACCCCAGGAACTGTTGAAGGTCACGTCGAGAGGCGGGCATGGGCCAGTTGGAGATGGCCTGGACCTGGAGGGAGAGATAATAAATCCTAGGAACGTTGTGGAAATTGTATGGAACTCAAACTTTTTTGCTTAAACAAAGAGATTGTTCTCTAAGAGCCTCTGCAGAACTTGGCCAACGTGGTGCTCCTCCAGACCTCAAGAGAAAATTAAAATGTCGTCCAAGTAAATGAACATGAAATAGTTCAAGAAGTCGCGGAGGACGTCATTAATGAGGGCCTGGAATACGGCAGGGGCATTGGTCAGTCCGAGCGGAAACACCAAATATTCGTAGTGCCCGGTGGTAATCAATGCATGGAACGGGTAGCGATTCCTGACAGTTATCTCGTTAAGCCCTCTGTAATCAATGCATGGACGAAGGAACTTGTCTTTTTTCTTGACGAAAAAAAAACCCTGCCCCAGTGGGCAAGGAGGATGGACGAATAAGTCCAGGGGCAGGGGAATCTGTGATGTACTTATTCATGGCCTCACTTTCTTGGTGTGCCAGAGAGTAAAGTCTGCCTTTTGGGGGACAGGTGCCCGGGAGAAGATCAATAGTACAGTCGAATGGTCGATGCTGCGGAAGTGACATGGCTCGGGTCTTATTAAAGACCTGCCCGAGATCATGGTATTCGGTGGGAGCGTTGGAGATGTCAGGGGTTTCATCGGGCATGACCAGGGTAGGAGCCGGAAAGAGTGCTGAGTGCAGGCATGTCGTGGAGCATGAAGGACTCCAACCCGTGATGACGTGCTTGTTCCAGTCGATCTGGGGACCATGGAGGGCTAGCCAGGGGAGGCCGAGGACTAAAGCGCCATGTGATTTGTCAATGATGAAGAAGCAGATCTTCTCAGAGTGGTTCCCTGACGTCCTTAAAGTTAACGAAGGGGTTCTACATGTGATGGGTGGAAGCTGGCACCCATTCAAGGCCTGAACGGCGAGCGGAGTGTATAGCTGTACACAAGGGATTTTTAATGCTTTCACTGTAGTCGCACTGATCAGAGTCAATGAGTGCCTGAATCAGGTGGGCCTGACCACTAATAATTAGGTTTACGGGAAGTAGGGGACCTAATTGTGGGAATTAATCAGGAGGAGACACCTCTAGTGCTCCCAGTCTGACTAGGGGGTGCCTCCCCTTTACTGGACAGTCTTTAAGCCTGTGTCCTGAAGCTCCAAAGTAAAAACATGCCCCTTGTATATAGCGTCGGAATCCCTCCTCGTGACTAGCTGCATGGGCTCCTCATGATCCATCTGCTGCAGAGTAGAAGGCGCATGCTCTATTCTGGTTTGGGGTGATTTCCTGGCAGGGGGTACAAGATGGCCGTTGTAAACGGAGATGTGAGTCGGCCCTCCTGGCGAGATCCATGAGCTTGTGGAGGTCCGTGGAAGGTTCATGAGAGATGAGCTCATCCTTAAGAGCTTCTGATAGCCCTTCCAGAAAGAACATCTGCTAGGGCTCTGTCGTTTCATCCCCTAGAAGCGGCTAGGGTACGGAACTCGATGGCATAGTTGTAAGCAGAGTGGGATCCCTGACAAAGTCTTAATAACCTAGTTCCGGCCTCCCTGCCGACAAAAATGAGCGATTAAAGACCATCTTTATCTCCTTGAAGAAGTCATCAAGTTTCTCACAGCATGGGTCATAAGCTTCCCAGAAGGCTGTGCTCCACTCCCTGGCTCTACCCGTTAGTAGCGTGATGACGTAGGCCACCACCAGGAACATTCTAATGAGAAAGAGGAAGCTTGTAGCTCGACAATCAGGGAGCATTGTGAGAGAAATGACCTACAAGTTTCTGGTTCTCCCCCATAAGTAGGAGGGGCTGGTAGGTGTGGCTCTTGTGGGGTTCCGGAGTTTATGGTCTGAGCTGTAGGCACCTGGAGAAGCTACACTTGGGGGATGACGTCAGCTAGAGTCCGTCTTGAGGCTATGAGTTCCTCTTGGTTCTTACTGAGGAGCACACCTTGGCTCTCCAGTGCCTGTCTCATCCCGTCTAACCCTGCTGGGTCCATAGTGATGGCTGGATTATTCTGTCGCATTGGCGCGGATCGTGGGCTGTAAAGATGGACCCAGGTGCAGGTGGAGGTGCCTCCCAGTTCTTCTGTAGTGCCGCTGTAGTGAGAGCGGAGGCGCTGGAGCGGAGATGTGTGATTCGTAGCGTCGCATAGCCGCTGGGATGCGAGATAGAGGTCATGAAGGCGGAAGTGTTAGATCGGGGCCGTGAAGTCCATCCGCAATGTTGTCATGTCAAAACGAAAAGCAAAGCGAAATTGCCAACGTGAAAAAACCATGGACAGAAACGCGAAACAAAACACAATAATCCAGCGGCAAGACAGCGCGCTGCGCTTCCTTCAAGTTCAAGTAGGCTTTATTGTCATTACAACCATATACAGTTAGTACACAGTGAAACGAAACAACGTTCCTCCAAGACCAAGGTGCTACATGCAACATAAATTTACAACATAAATTAACAGAGACACTAAACTAGCTAACCAAGAGGCCTAGTTAACTGGCTAGCAGAGACAGGACAGAGAGACCTAACATAAATTACAACATAAATTAACAAAAAACTAACTAGCTAAGTATAACTATTTTTACAGCAGACAACATAAAGTGCACGTGCAAATGTGCAAACAAGAGCAACGACAAAGTGACAGTGCGCAACCACGACATAACAGAACATAAAATATGGTGTTGAGGTAGTGGGTAAACGTAACAGTAACAGAACCTAAAATATGGTGTTGAGGTAGTGGGTAAACGTAAACATTCTTTAAAAACAGCAGCAAGAATTGAGGAATTAGTGCAAAAATTAGTTCAGTTATGATCATTGTGCAAAAGATAAACAGTGAAGCATTTACAGGTTGGTGTGTATGATAATTTGGTGGTGTAGGTCAGTGTGTCTGCACTTGTGTTGATTAGTCAGTCCAGTCCCAATATTTTGAGGTAGTTGAGTTAAGCTGTGTGATAATGTTTGTGTTGGTGTGTCTGTGTGTGTGTGTGTGTGTGTGCGTGTTTATCAGTCCAATCCCTTTTTGTTGAGGAGACGGATGGCTTGTGGAAAAAAGCTGTTGCACAGTCTGGATGTGTGTGCCCGAATACTTCGGTACCTTTTTCCTTATAAGCTAGATGAAATCAGCGCCAGATCAGAAACCGGTGTGCCAGCGGGGTGGCCCGTGAGGGGAGATGACAGCGTAGGAAAACATGACCACATGATGAAAGCCTGACAGCGTGGGAAAGGAAATGTCAAAAAGTCTTTGATTAGCGCAAAGGCACTGAGAGCGTGACAAATATAGTCTTTCATTGCATGCCATACCTTCTCAATGGGATTCATATCAGGGGAGTCAGCTGAAGTCTTCGTAAGTCAGCGTAAGTTTCTTCTTTGGGTTCGACCAAAGTCGCGTGCATTTCCGAAAGATAGATGGATGGATGGATTAATGGATGGATAGAATCAACAGTGACTTCGCACTCGACTTTGGCAGAACCCAAAGAAGAAACGTAGTGTAAAATTCTGAACGAATAGACAGTGCTTATATAGCATTAATAAATAAATGTACTGCATTAACAAAACTTCTCTCCTATCGCCAACTCATTTTGGAAATTAGGTACTTAATGCAAATGGAATTTGTCACATTTCAAGTAATGTTTGCATAAGCCCACAGCGAATCATCTGCCTCCATCTTACCCTATCCTCTGCATCCTCTTCTCTCACACCAACTAACTTCATGTCCTCTCTCACTGCATCCATAAATCTCTTCCAAAACATCTAAAGTGGGTTGTCCTTCTGATGAACTCATTCTTGATCCTATCCATCCTCGTCACTCCCAAAGAGAACCTCAACATCTTTAGCTATGCTACCTCCAACTCTGCCTCCTGTCTTTTCTTCAGTGCCACTGTCTCTAAGCCGTAGAGCATTGCTGGTCTTACCACTATCCTGTACACCTTTCCTTTCATTCTCACTGATACTCATTTATTGCACAAGACACCTGACACTTTTCTCCACCCGTTCCAACCTGCCTGTACCCGCCTCTTTACCTCCTTTCCACACTCTCCGTTGCTCTAGACCGTTGACCCTAAGTACTTAAAATCCTGCACCTTCTTTACCTCTGCACCCTGTAGCCTCACCAATCCTCTTGGGTCCCTCTCATTTACACACATGTATTCTGTCTTGCTGTGGCTAACCTTCATTCCTCTGCTTTCCAGAGCATACCTCCACCTCTCCAAATTTTCCTCCACCTACATTTATTAATTAATTAATTTAAAATAGCATACGCATCATGGGTTGTGTATTGAATGATTTTTAAAAAATCTGTTTCATTATTTCTTTTACCACATCACCTATTTATGAAACTATGTTGACAATGTAAGAACTGCCTATACATTGAAGATAGCGTATACGGCTGCTTGGACACTGCAGTTAACTAAGCAGTCAATGCCCCACCTGGCAGGATTATAAACAGATCTATAAACCGTCTTTTTAGAAAGCGCATGGGGGCGTTTTTTGGGGCGGGGCATCGTTACCATCCATGACTCATGAGCTACCATGCAATTTGTTAGCTAAAGTTTATTTAAGGCAATATACTGTATAATGAGCATACAGGCTAACATATAGGGCAGCTAATACAGTAACATTGATATGCAAATCAGGAAATAAAGTCTTTAAAATGTGTTAATTTGCATACATTTGAGCAAAATAACATATGGATGCAAAATAGACCAATATCTTAAAAATTGAGCAGTATATGAAATGCCCTGCCTTAAATAACTTTACCAATAGAATGGATAGTTATTAGACGCGGAGCCTGGGATCAAAATTTTTTATGTTGTATGCCAAAAGATCTTAACAGCACCCATCAAATATAAAACAAATAGTATCAAATTGCTAAAATCATGGTTAGGTACCAAAAGCAAAACACAAGAGAGAACAGATGTTGCAAGTGTTACACCTGAAGATGAAGTAGAGATATCTCAAGCAACAATTGAAAGACAGGAATAGTCTTTAGAGGCAACAGCTGAAACAGATGACAAAGATGATCAAAAAATTACTGTCAGTGTTGAGGCGAAGGAGCACACAGTAAGGAAAATGGTAGATCATGTTAAGATTAAGGAAGTTAAGTTTAAGATTATAGGAGAGGATGAGGTTGAGGAAACTGTAAGTAATGTGTAAGAGGCCATTTTAAAAATTGCATTCCTAAAGTATTCAACATATCCTGTCCACAACCATCTTTTCATCTTACAGTAGCAGCCACGTCAAACAGCCGCCTGGAGCATGACAGGTCCATGACAGGACCATGACAGGACCATGCTGGATCTGTGCACGGAATGTGATCCCCCGCGATGACGCAGTAAACGATACCCCGCCCCATAAACGCCCTCATGCGCTTTCTAAAAAGATGGTTGCAATGCTGTATAATCCCGCCAGATGGAGCATTGACTGCATCAGTTAACTGCAGTGTCCAAGCAATGGTAAAAAAGAGGAAAAAAACATTTAATCAAAAAAATTTATATTAATTAATACACAACCCATTATGCTTATGCTATTTTTAATTAATTAAATAAACTATTTATTGTAATATTTTTCACGACAGGGCAAATCCTTAAAGACACGGTAACATCTGTAATTTATTTATACCGATCGTTGTAGGTACAGAATACAAGTGCGGGCTATGTAAAGTATTTTACATTACATTGTATTTTATCAATTTCCGTTTAATACACTGGTAGATAATATTTTGCTGCAAAGTAAAGCTTAAAATTTAACTTCTGCTTGGGTTTGTTTTCGTTATATATGTTTTTTTCGCTGATGGTCAAAAATTCGCATAACAAATCAATTAATAACGCATAATATCTGGTACAAATATCTGCCCATACGGATCAGTACGTCTTTAGTCATTTAACCAGCATTACATCTCCCCCATCAAAGATCTGATGGGGCATTAATCACTTATCACTACGGTGAATAGATGCGGCAGCAGAGACAGATTAAATTCCCATAAACATTCACACTTGAACACAATACTAACAGAACTAAACAGTTCCAGAGGGTTAGCGCCTGTTATCAGGACAGGAATCACCTACAGTTTACTACTGTATTTTTCACTGCTTATATATTTTTGCCATAGTTTCATTTGGTTTTACACGATCTTATGTGTTATTTGTGTGTGTGTGTGTGTGTGTGTGTGTGAGAGAGAGAAAGAGAGCGTGTGCGCAAGAGAGGGCTTATATTGTGATTTATCCAAGGTTACTAAAGCCTGGCTTACTACTACTAAGGAAAATTATTTCAATGTAACCCATGGGTCTTAATCACAAAATCAGCCAACGCTGTAAACAGATGACACAACGAATTATATACTCTGAAACGTTCATTTGAACTTTTAAAAATATATATAAAAAAACATAAATATAAAAACAATCAACTATTATTGTCAGGGTCAAGTTTATGGGGCTTCTCAGTCTTTTGTCAATTTTACTTCTTACTCGAAACCAATGTGGCTTATTAAAGACGCACTGTTTTATTGGACATGGCTGTTTTTTAATGTTCTGCAAAATAAACCCTGTCTACGGTTCAAATATACTGTGAACATCTCAAAGTCACGTCTTTTCAGATCCTTCTGCACTAATGTTATCGTGGTGTAAATTATTAACGTATTGATGTATTTCACTTGTGGACAAAATAGACCATGTCTAGTAACAAACGTAATGAATTGTCACTACTCTTCTCTTATGATGCACGGCTAAAAAGATAATAAAAATTACTTAGGGCATAAAATTAATTTAGGGCATAAAACACCTCTGAACGTCTTTTGTCTTGTATATGATTATCCTCATTCACCTTCCAATCCCCCACAGGGCACATACTTTGTACACTGTTGCTATTTGTTGGTTATACACAGCACTTTAAACACTTACTTCCTAGTTTGTTTTATTTTAAATATTGCTTATTACCTTATTCCGCAAAATAAACAATGTTATCATTGTGTAAATTATTAACGTATTGATGTCTTTTAATTAAGGACAAAAACAAACCCTGCGCTTGTGTTTAGGACTGATGCTGAACAGCTGTGTTCATTGGTTTAATCAACGATTTACAAGACAACATTTAAAGCATTTGTGGATGAGAGGTGTGTGTGTGTGTGTGTGTGTGTGTGTAAGTCTAAAGAAGTTTGTCTTTGCTCGTTTGATGGAATTCTTAAAACCCCCAAAAAATTTTATACTGGAAAAAAAATATATATTATGAGTCACATATCACAAACACAAACTAGCACAGATACATATGATCAAGTGTTTAACTGTTGTTTTCATTTTTTTTATGACCAGTAATAAAATTAATTATTATTATTATTATCCCCTCTTTGACTATTTAAAAGTTGTCTCCCATTTTTTGCCCATTGAAGTTGGTTCAAGTTGGTTCAAGTTAATGTTTTTTTAAATACCCCAACAATTTAAACACGCACACATGACTTCAAAACCCCCTGTTCCCCCCCTCCTTAACTGATAAATACTTTAGAGTTTTTATCCAGCTCGTTAACTAAGTGCTCGCGCTACTGCGCAAAGTCACGGCCAAATCGAAAAAAATATAAACCCCGGTTATGAGCGTTTAGCTCGCTAGCTCCTGTACATCTATCTTCAGCTTGTGTCCTTCATGATCTGCATCACATCATATTCCAGTCACAGAAATAACCTGCAGATTAACTCTTACCCAAAGAATAAATTAATGCTGAATTTATCCAGACAACACGCAGTCAGACTCTAAAGGCATTTTCATAGAGCACAAACACTCTTCCTCGGGTAGTGCAGCTTTTGTAATAGGGACATTAATAGTATTTTCGAAGCTTTAGCATATTTTTTAGTTAAAGAGGAGTGACATTGTGAGTTTGTGACACTGACAGTAAGCTGTAATGTTAACTCCAGACTTGGTAAACAGATCATTAAGTTATCTAAAGTCACATCTGACCGCTGCTGGTGCTGCCAGTGATTTCAAAACTAAACTGGGAAATAAACTGTAAACTACACCAAATAAACTTTATAAATTAAAACACCACTTACCGCGAATAGTCCATTAAGCCGGCATCTTCATCTCTGTAGTGCAGTTTTGTAGCATCAGTTCGGCGGGGATGGGGGTGGTTTGATAAAATCACTTGATTGCAACTCAGCGCAGCTAAATTGCTGGCTTGTGTTAACATGTTCTTGAGAACAAAGCGCCATCTAGTGGTGTAACCAGGTAAATTAATAAATAGGGCTTAAATGGGCGTGTTTACTGTGAAATCTTGACACGCCTTTCTGGAAAGTAGGAGGGGGGATCACGGCGTGCATAGGGCAGCCGTACGCCATTCGCACGCCATTCACACGGTCACGGCTATTTGACGTGGCTCCATTTGTAAGTGTAATGACAGCTACAGTTGCCAGCTACTCAATCGGAATGTAGGTTCTACCGTCGCCGCACTCGGTGGTACCGTTTGGCTTTGTGCGTTTGCTGGCTTTTACCGCTTAGTGGCGCTATATAACTACAGACTGACGCCTCATGCCTTAGTTCATTCTCTGCTGGATTAATGAGACATGGAGTTTTTCGAACTGCACGTAGTAGCGGATAAAATCAAGTAAAACATTGTAGTTAAACAAATTCATAATCACAGAACTAAAATGGCAGTACAAATGTAGAATTCAAATTAAATTAAATCTTATTAGGATCAAATTTAAACAAAATAAATGTTAACACAGTGAGCCTTTAGATTTTATCACATGTAATTAGAAAAGACGCGTGTAGGGTTTTGTGTCGTCTTATATCCTGTGTTCTTTAAATTTATAGTAGATTTATTAACTGAAATAAAGGACCATAAAATTAAAACAGTGTTAGGACGTTCTACTGCGTAGAACATTATTATAAGAATGAAATGCAGTAGACTGTTATGATCTGTAATGGGTTCGACCCATGTTGCACAGGCGGCACCATAAAGCACGGACACGAGGCGAGGTCTTACGGGGAAAAGGCTAATTTATTTAGGTAAAATGGGGAAGGAAAGTGTTGAAGGAGGGAGAATGAAAAGAAAGGGATAAAGGTTGTGCATGTGTAGTTCCGGGGGCTGTGCCACACTGGCATGCGGGCACACAGCTGACGCTAAGTGTTGGTGCGCGGAGTGGCAGAACTGAGCACGTGGAGGCAGCGCTCCTGCACGCTCCCTCGTGATGGCGCTTCTCCCGCTGTCGATGGCCGGCGCGAGTTCTCACTGACGCAAAAACCTAACCACACTTTTCCTCTTCGGCAGCGGGGCTGCGAAGGCATGCACGGTGCAGGAGTGAAGATGCCGCGGGAGCTCGCGCAGCTCAAAGGGCGGAATTCTAGTGTCCTTGTTTAAAGTCCCTGGGGCGCGTCACATCGCCCCACTGACATGCTTCTTTCATATTCTCCATTACATCACGTACTTCCCAGACCTCAGACAAAACTCCGTGCCTTGCTTTTATAATGCGGAGCAAGCCCGTGATCATATTAACGTTAATTATCGCCAGCCGGCACGAATAGGCGGCTCCGTCCCTTTGCCGCCTATTCAGGGAACCTACGGAGTGAGGGAGTAGTTATAGTAGATTTGTGCGCACACCCATCACACGCGCACGCCGTGGCAAATCATCATAATTGTCCTAAACTTGTATTTCATAAGGTTTTTTCCCAGCAGAGGTACAGCGCAACGGGGGTCATTATTTACTATTAAACATTAAACGAATTTACAAAACTTTATGCGTGCGATTAGGCGCTGATTCTACGTAGGAAAGTAAAGAAGAGGATGCTCAACATTCTCAAGAGAGAGAAAGAGAGAGAGAGGGGTGTCACAATCGTTTTCAGTGAAACAAAGGCTCAGCTGAAAAATGTTAAGCACATCAGTCATTTAACCCCCATAAAAAGGTATTTGAGTGTTATGATAGTTGTAATATAACAGATGCGCACTGAATACTAAACCTAAACCAGGCACGGAGATTAATAAACCAAGATAGCCCCCATACCCGTTAAAAAAAAAATAATAAAAAAAAATACCAAAGAATATTATTGTGTATAGACTGATTAAATACAATGCAATATAAGGAAAATCTCAAGTTCTTCCATTCCATGGATTAAAAAAGGTAACAATGTCAACTTTAGAATCTAGAATCCAGGAGATTAAAATTACACCTGTATTTGAATGTTGTCTGGCATTGTAAAGCACTATAGTGACACTAAAAGAACAACCCAGGATTAATAGGAATTATTATACTGCATAAACATTATTTAGCACAAAAAAATTCCTCACGCTCGGGAAAACTATGCGTGCGGTTGAGCGCTGATTAGACTATAGGAAATTAAATCGGAGGGTTTTTATTTAGACTATAAAAAATTAACCTGCGTCTATTTTTAGGCGTGCCAGCTGCCACTTTTTAGTTAGAAGTTTTCAATACAAATCTTATAATGCCCACATGACATGACGGAATAAGGCACGGCTGGTGATGATTGGGGTTTGTTGGGTTACAGTGGATTTTACTACGCAGTATGAGTGCAATGGCCATCCGTCCGTTTGCGCTGACTCTGCTTTCTGCGGATGGCTGGACCGGCCCCTCCCACCTCTCGCTCCATTGAAGTCCCTGGGGCGCGTTCCATTTGCCCTGCTTGCATGCCGCACCTCCGCGTTGTTGCACGCGCGTTGCATACACAGCGCGTAGTAAAATCCACTGTAGCCCAATAAACCCCGAGTATTTTATAGCGCGGGGTGCAAGCCCAGGCAACAATAGCTCACCAGTCATGTGTAATTCTGCGGTCCCGCTGCTTCGCATGTCTTCGCAAGGGAAGGCCGCCTAACTAGTGAGCGAGGAGCGATATTAATTTGGGCGCACGCCGTGACAGGCTGAAAAAACTGTTGTCAGATTAATGTGCAAAAACTATATAATAAAACTATATAAGACTACATGCCTTTATAAGACTTAACTTTTATTTAAGCGCACTCACAATAACGAAAAAACGTTGTGATTTTGTAAGTGTTGTGATTTTGTAAGTGTTGTAAGCTGCGCTGTTCTGTATTGTTTTTGGTGAACTTGAGCGCGTCAGAAAATAAACGCAAAGGTTTTTTTAAATGGTCAGAGTCAGTCTGCTTGCTGTTTTCCCGACGCGTTTATAATCATTAGCCTACTTCTGCCAGTGCGCCAATGCATGCTCCTGAGCGCTGATTAAAACTATGGAGTAAATTAAAGAGAAGAATCACGATGCCGAATCGAAGTCCTGAGCCCAAACCTCATTTAAATTAAATCAACAAGTATTATAAGTAAAAATAGGCCATGCCATCTGCCCCTAAAACACAAGGACAGCCAGGCACAAGAAAATTTTTACCCCCAGGAAATCTACCTCATGAACAGATAAATGTTTTTCTTACCGTGCGATAAAAATATGTGCAATGGAACACATATTTACAGGTGTATCTTAATAAATTAGAATATTAACAAAAAGTTGATTTATTTAAGTAATTTACCTTAAAAGTTTTAACTTGTATATAATATAGATTCATTACACACAGACTAATATATTTTAAGTGTTTAACTCTTTAATTGTTTAAAATTTAAAATTTTAATTGTTTTAAATTTAAACTAATGAAAAACAAATTGCAGATTAAGTAGTTCGTATGAAACATGGATTATAGGCACATTCACTGCGGAGATGACAGGATGACATGATTACCTTCTTCACTACAGCTGAAAACAAAGACATCACTCATCTATGAATGAATTATTCAGTCTCCTTGCTGTTTTTCCTAGACACATTCGTAATCATTAGTCTGGTAAAACTTTATGCATGCCGTTGAGCGCTGATTAGACTACGTAGGGAATTAAAGAGGAGGATCACAATGACAGCTCAACATCCTGTGCCCAAACCTCATTTAAATTTAATTAACAAAAATTGCAGGTAAACAACAATAGCCGACGTTTAAAAAAGCATTTTTATTTAGACTATAAGTAATAATCCTGCATCTATTTTTAGCTTTGCCAGTTGCCATTGTACAGCTCTTTATCAGAGTAAATCGTTTAGTGACAAGCCTGTACATTTCCATGTAAAACAGGTACATCTGTATGAATAAATTGTTTAAATGTATGTATCATGAGCTATTAATTATTGATTTATGTAAACAACTCTTTCAGATGTAAGTAAATGCTCATTGCTGCGCTGTTTGGGGAGAGGGTATATGTGTGTGGGTGTATGTGTGGGGGTGTGTGGTCAATAGGTCTTATATATTCATGAACAGTTGTGGATTATTCAATGAAACAGAGGCTCTGCTGAAAAGAGTTAGGCACATCAGTCAACTAACCCTAAATATAAGGTATTTCCAAGTGTTATAATTTTGTTTTAACATGACAGATATACAAACTGAAGAAACAGTGTGCACTGAATACTAAACCTAAACCAAACACACAGATAAATAAACCAAGATTTGAGATGGAAAGTTTCCTTATCATAACATGCGTTGTATTGTTTTTAATTACTCTATACACAACCCATTATTTTTTATTCTATTTTACAAATGGAAAATACAAATGAAATAATTTTCTGAAAATTATATGAAACATGAAAATAATTTTATTTTCATGTTTTATATAATATAATATAAAATTAAAATATTCTATAAAAATACCAAAGAAAATTATTGTGTGCAGAGTGATAAAAAAAAATGCCTCACCAACCAATTGTTTGGTCAAAATATAGCCGCTTAGCACAAGAAAAGAAGTACACAACTATTGTAAACAAGAACCCAAAAGTGTATTATACAATAATAAAAATAGGAGGTGCACCAAAACAAACAAAAAAACTAATAATGATATTTACAAAATATATACAAAAGGATAATGTGTTAGTGGGTGGAATGATTGTCCAAAGTCCAAGTTATTTATACAGATGTGGCCATTAAGAATGCGCTTATTTTCCCGTGAGATGCTGCAATTCTGCGCGCGGCGTGCTGCGACTTGCTGTATGCAACATTTGGGAATTTAAATAAATGTGTTCTGCTTCACTGAATATCCGCCAAATGGCGCATGGAAGGACTTTATCTAAAAGCCAGACCAAGTACGACGGAGAATTGTGTATAATTAGTTAGCCTAAAACAATATTGTTTCCAATGCAAAAGCAAACATGAATTTAATTTTCATTTAAATTATAAGATTATTTTATAATTTATTTATAATTAAATTATGGGGTATAAGAGGGGGCAGCACCCCCTTAACTAAATGTCTTACCCCCCTCAAATAAAAAAAAAAAATTATGTTGAGAAAGCACATGTTAATATACTCACAAAAATTAATACATTACAAGTTGATAAAATCATCTGCAGTAGCAAAAAATCCGCTGTAAAAAGGACACTACATAACACTGTATTAGATTTCACTTAAGTCTCTGTCCCTCTGCTGTGTGTATTCATTTACAGGCTGCAGCGCACGCACATAAGCACAGGAAAAAAAACAGTGCTTGAACATGATGTGTACACATGATGCCCCCGAAAGGATCTTTAGTTTTTTTTAGTTTCCAGAATCTCGTCTGTTCTCACGTAGACGACAGAGCTCTGTTTATTTTGTGTTTTAAGTTTTCTTTTGCTTTCCTTTTAAGTTTCTTAATTAATAATCCCACGCTATCTCCAAACGAAAAAGTCTTCCCGTGTCTGTCAGCACTCACAACTCCTATTTTAATGACCCCCTCTAAAGCACTGCGTCAGGGCTCTTATAATCAGTAAAGCATCTCGTTGTGAGGCTCTCCACAACGCACCCCGTAACAATATAAGTAGAAGAAAAATGTAAATTAAGGATGTCTTAAAACATAATGCAGTTACTCTTTATTCATTTGAACACGGTAAAGGTGTTAATGTTTCGTACATTCCTTTATTCATCCTTTTTTCCATATACATACAATGTTTGGACTACAATGTTCCGGAAGCGATATTAAATAGGGAAAATACATAATTTTGTTTCAATACAGTTTAATTAAATTTATAATATATATATTTTTTTGCTGGCGAAATACATTTTAGTCAGAGACGTCTGCTCGGTCTTGTTAAAACGTTTTAAACTCCTCAATTTTGTAAATTCCCCCAGCAGTGAAACCGGTTTGATAAGTTACACCTATCACGAATGAAAGGTAAGAAGAGGAAGTAAGTCTGGGGTTCTGTGGGGGTTCACCTCAAAGCACGCTGTTGCGTTGTATTCAGTGAATAGACTAAAACAAAATCATGTTTCCTTTAGCATTGGAAACAATATTGTATTAGGCTAACTTTATTTAAGATTATTTACTTTTGTATTTTTCATACTTCGTCTTTTTGCACACACGCGCGGGCATTTTTAAAATTGAACAAAAAACAATAGTAGGATGGTAGGAACATTATTTTTTCAATTAACTTAAACGGATGAATGTTTAAGTTAAATATACACAATAAATTAATAATTGCCTTTGTTTTACATTTAAGCTTTTTCATTATATATATATATATATATATATATATATATATATATATATATATATATAATGAAAAAGCTATATATATATAATGAAAAAGCTTAAATGTAAAACAATATATATATATATATATATATATATATACTTCCATATCATACTGTTTTAATTATATTTTACAACATTACAGGCAGTTTGTAATTTGTATCTACAGTATAGGCATATTTAACTACTTAAGCAGTGAACGAAAAATTAGGTCGGTCTGGCTTTTAGATAAAGTTTTTATTTGATATAATTTTATTATTTAATTAATTATCTTATTATAAATATGATTCTTATTCTCTATATTCTTGTAGAGTATAGTGCTTTAGAGCAAGCATTGTGTCAGAAAATTCTGCGGAATCCCCCCTTTATTCACGATAGGTGTAAATTTATCAAACTGTGTGCGCTGTTGGCAAATAGTGTGGGGGGGTTTTAGATGAATTACAGTAAGAAGAGAGCGGACGTCTCTGCCTAAAATAGTTTAAAAAATAAGTAACTAAATATGGTTAATGATAGCAATTGAATCAGACTTAATAGTTGGATTTAATACATTTCTTTTTATTTACTGTATGGACAGTCATATTATGCTTTGTCTATGTTATTTATCTCTCTATATATTCTCTAATTAAATCGGCTCACATCGGAGCGTGCGGGCGTGTTAAAAAAGTCATGCGTTTATCTATCGAGAAGCCTAAAGAGGGGGGTAATTTAAACGCTGCCTTTTGTTAAGTGAATGTGCGAGCTGCAGGTTTATACACGCCAATAAATGAATTTTAGATGGATTTTAAAGCATCTTTTTACTAATAGCCAGGTGTATTACGAAGTGAAGACCTTTTGTTCAGTTCTCTGCACTGAGGGATTTTGCGTGGGCGCACGGAGAGTTTGTGTGTGTCCGCGAGCGCGTCTCATACTGTAATGTAGGTGTGTATGCACGGAGAGTTTATGTGTGTGTGTGTTTATGACGTTATCTTTTCCTTCAAACATGCTTCCAACCAACCAACCCTCCTTTTGATCTGCTGGTTACAGTTTACACTGCTGATCAGTGTAAAGTAGCCTGTACAAGCCAAGCTTTTTCCCAAAAATAGTGTAAATGTCTGCAACAAACACTAACCATTAAAAGGTTAAGAATTTAATTAAACACACATATATAAATTACATTTTCGTTATACATAATATTTTCATTATATATAAACTCATGCTAGGGTACTTTTACTATGCTGAAGTGCCATTTAAAGCTACAGTATTTATTAATTTCTATTTTATTTGCTTACTTACTCACTTACTTACTTACTAGAATGCTTTAGTGAAGAGCTCTAGAACAACGGCAATATGAATGACAATGGAATATTACAGAACGTGCGAGTTGACGCCCATGCACCAATCACTTACCATTAAAATGTTGGATTTGAATTAAAATGGCACATATCTATATCATGTTTAATTAAATTCTTAAATCATCATGTTCACCAATGGGTTTACTGCATAAACACCGAAACAAAAGGGAGGAAACTGAGAAGTTTATTTTTCATTTTTTTTTAGTTTAATCATGCAGCATTCTTAGTATTCATAACAAAAGCAACCCAACAGTGTGATTAAAGTACCCGAAATAACACATAATTTTGACCCAGCATAAACAACCCAACGACGTGTTTACAGAAAGCCAGCATTTTTACTACTTCTAATGAATGGAGGAAGCACAGTCAAAGATTCTGCATGCTGTCGCATTGTATTCAGTGAGTAGCATATATTTTTGTGTTCATTTCATTTCATGTCTGTAGTTTTATCGATAAATCTACTTATATCTGTGCACGTGTTTATTAGCCTTTTGAACAAAAAGCTGCATGCTCAACTTACTTTCACTTTGCAAAAGGCAGTGTTTATTGTTCAGTGTATAATTAAAGCGCATAAACACAATAAAACTATATATTGTTTTAGGCTAACAACATACATTTTTGTATTATTAGTTGTACTTTGTCTTTTTGCACACATGCACGGGTGCGTTACATATCTGCCAACAACAGTTTCCACAATATTATGCAAACTCCAAAACAGTTGTCACAAAAACTCTATGTCACATAGCGTCTCTCCGCAAAAACAGTCTGTAACTGCTCTCTCTAGCTTTTCTAGGGCCTCCTGAAAGTAGCTCTCCAAGCCTGCTAAGCTAACGTCAAAGTCCAGGGGCCTCATGTTGTCACGACACGTCAAGCCACAGCCCCGTCATGATCACCTGAGAACTTCCATTCCATTTCTCCAACCACCTCTTATCGCTTACCGCCTCACTCTCCGCTCTCCACGCACCTGTTCACTATCAGTCATCACCCATCATACCTACTTAAACCATGCCATGACACCACCATGTCGCCAGATTATTGTGTCCCTTTCGTAGCCCAATTTTCCAGCGTTAGTTTCATGTCTCGACTACCTGTTACCGACCACGCTTCGTTTCTTCTCGACCACGCCACTGTCTCACGTTTGGATTTCACGCTCACGGAGTTTTGTTATCGACCCTTGGATTTGCCTCAACGACCACGAATTCGGATCACGGACCTTCTCTTGTCTCTCTGGCTCTGAACCTTGCTCACCTTCGACCACGATAAAGCTTTGTAAAACCAGCCACCAACCTGTGCGGCGTCTCCATTCGCCCGCCGGCTCTCCACGTCTCTGCAACACTGCGCTAATCGCGCTGCACACCAAGTTTCCTCACCGGCTCTTTGCACTTCCGCATTCCTGCACAGGACACACAAGGCGCTCTCGCCGACTCGCGGCGCTTTAGCATTCCTCACAGATCCACGCTGCACACAGAGCGCTCACGCGCGCTTCCGCATTCCAGCGAGACTCTGCTCACGCCACAGCACAGAGCTAAACCGGCACTTTCTCTTTGATCCACTCGGCCGGCTCAGTCTGCTACACAAGCACTACCACTAATCACAGGTCTAACTCTGCGCTTGGATCCATCACGCCCTCTAGCGCCCCGTGACACATGTATCAATGCTGCGTATGCACAAAAACTTTGCTTACGCCACTTTTCACCCTCACGGTCAGATTTACTAACAGTAAAATTAACGTGAGAATGTGCGTTCTTCCACGCGAACTTCATGTCTAGCGTACGTGTATTTCTTGTGTGTGTTTGTTTTATTTCCGTTGGCGACTCCTAGAGGCTATCATGTTAAAATGCACCAACACGTGAAAAACATTGCTATTAATTTATAATTGATAAAATGGGTTAATTGACACAATATTTTTTGACCAATTATGTGATTTAGAACATATAAAAGCATTTGCAAATGTATACAACCCTTAGTCTATGGCAAAGGCAGTGTTGGCCTTATTAGAGGACATTGTCAATGGCTGAATCTGAAGGGAACGTGTTTTTAGGGATCACAGTGATTTTCTGGCCCACGCTGATTCAATTCAATTCAATTTTATTTGTATAGCGCTTTTAGCAATTTTCATTGCCGCAAAGCAGCTTTACATAGTCAAAAGAATTATTTAAGTTTGTATGAAATGTGAATTTGTATGAATCAAAATAGTCAGTTTGTCCCTGGTGAGCAAGCCGAGGGCGACAGTGGCAAGGAAAAACTCCCTGAGATGGTAATAGGAAGAAACCTTGAGAGGAACCAGACTCAACAGGGAACCCATCCTCATTTGGGTGAAACAGAAAGCAGTAAATGATCTGCATTTATACAGTGTGTAGGGTGGGAGGCAGTTCAGCTATAATAGCTGATGTTAATTGATGTTAATATGGAGTCCAGGTAGTTATTGAAGACCCAGGTAGACTTGTAAGAAGTTCCAGTCATGAACTATCGAACTGTCAAGTCCCCAGAGAAACAGTTGCCAACACCAGTCAAGGCCAGAACCATTTTCTAGGTAGAGAGAATCATTCCGAGACACCAGACGCATCCCAGAGAGACACACGGGGCATCCATGTGACGAGATCTTCAGCCAGAAGCGGGGCACCAGGATGGGTCAGACAGGTCCGGAGGGCAGAGGGAGTCTGGATCACTGGCAGCTCAGGAACGACATGTGTAGCTCGACAGAGAGAGAGAGAAAGAGTGAAAGGGGGGGACAGGAGGAGAGAGGAAAGAGCCAGAAGGAAACACAAACATGAGGGCTTCCTGACATGTAAAGCAAACAATCACCTTACCGTCAGCAAACCTGAGTGATCAATGAGAGTGAGGAAGACAGCATCCAAACATACCAGTTCACCATAATACTCTACGTCCATGAGTCCCCCAGATCTGCTCCTTTACCTATGGCAAATCTATTTATAAAAATGCTTGGCTAAATAAATAGGTTTTTAGCCTGTACTTAAACACTGAGACTGTGTCTGAGTCCCGAACACTATTTGGAAGACTATTCCATAACTTTGGGGCTTTGTAAGAAAAAGCTCTGCCCCCAGCTGTATTTTTCATAATACGCGGTACTGACAAGCAGCCTGCATCCTTTGATCGAAGTAGGCGTGGCGGATCGTAAGACACTAGCAGTTCGCTCAGGTACTGCGGCGCGAGACCATTTAATGCTTTATATGTCAAGAGTAGTATTTTAAAATCAATGCGAAATTTCACAGGGAGCCAATGGAGTGAAGATAAGATAGGGGTGATGTGCTCATATCTTCTGGTTCTGGTGAGGACTCTCGCTGCTGCATTCTGGACTAGCTGAAGCTTATTTATGCATCTAGCTGAACAACCAGACAGTAAGGCATTACAATAGTCCAACCTAGAGGTGATAAAAGCATGAACTAGTTTTTCTGCTTTGTTTAGCGACAATAAATTTCTTATTCTGGCAATATTTCTGAGGTGAAAGAATGCTATCCTGGTAATATTATCTACATGTGCTTCAAATGAAAGGCTGGAATCAATAATCACACCAAGATCTTTCACTGTTGCATTTGATGGAACAGAAAGGCCATCTAAAGTTACGGTGTGATCTAAAATTTTACTCCTAGCTGTATGCGGTCCTATGACTAGAACTTCTGTCTTATCCGGATTTAGCAGAAGGAAGTTAATTAGCATCCAATTTCTTATGTCCTGCACACATTGCTCAATTTTAGTAAGCTGTTTTTTCTCATCAGGTTTTGCTGAGACATATAACTGTGTATCGTCAGCATAAAAATGAAAACTAATACCATGCTTACGGATTATGTTGCCCAGAGGAAGCATGTAAAGGGAAAAAAGCAGTGGACCTAAAACTGAACCCTGCGGAACGCCAAACTCCACTAGAGAACATGCAGAATAATCACCATTTAAGTCTACATACTGATAACGATGGGTCAGATAGGATCTGAGCCAGGAGAGGGCTGTACCCTTAATTCCCACTACATTTTCTAATCTGTGAAGAAGAATAGCGTGATCAACGGTGTCAAAAGCTGCACTGAGGTCAAGTAATACAAGCATAGTTACACAACCCTGATCAGAGGCCAATAGAATGTCATTTACTACTTTAACGAGCGCTGTCTCTGTACTGTGATGAGGCCTAAATCCTGACTGATACAGTTCATGTATGCCATTTCTATGTATATATGAGCATAGCTGCTCCGCTAGAATGACTGGCTTATTAGCCGTTTCAGATTTCCAAGAGCTATCCTCTTGGAGCTCTGTGCTAAGTTGGGTCCAAATTTGGAAAGAGAGACAGCGAGGAGCCACACATTACCCGTTCCCTTACAGGTGCTGACAACGCTTGGTTACCTGGCAACTGGTTCTTTCCAAAAGGAAATGGCAGACCGCTCGGGGTTAAGCCAGTCATCTTTGAGCCGTGCCATGCCAGCTATATGGGACGGGATCATCCGCATGTCTAGCAGGTATATAAGGTTTCCATACCATGCAGTTGACCAGCCAAACATTAAAGTGCAATTTGCAGCGATCGCCGGTTTTCCTAATGTAATCGGAGCAATCGACTGCACGCACATTGCTATAAAGGCGCCATCTGAAGACAAATTTGCATACGTGAATCGGAAACATTTTCAATTAAAAAATGTGCAAATAATATGTGATGCTTAAATGCGCCTAACAAATATTGCCTAACCCATGATTCATTCATCCTCACAAACAGCATGGTTGGGATCAGGCTCCAAGGTGGCAGGGTGCGCGATCGGTGGCTTCTTAGTGAGTGATGTATTTAAAGATATTACACGTTTTTTTTAATTTTGTTATTAATTCTGGAGGACAAACTTGCAAATAACAGTTTTTCTCCGGTCTACCTCCGATAGGAGCACCTCCAATTCACATTCTGTGAAGTTTCTCTTCTTGCTTGCTTTTGCCTCTGTTTTTTTATTTGGTTTTGCCAAAGTGGAGTCATTACCATATTTATACGGAGGAGGAGGCAGGGAGGGGTTTTGCGCTCGTGCACGTGCGCTCAATTTCACGGTAATTCGGATGTACAAAGAGAATATGCGTGGGATTCTGCGTACGCAGTGATTCATACATCAGATTTTTTTTACTGCGTACGCACATTTACAGCTTATCCGTACACAATGTTTGAGTATGAATTCAACGCAAGTCTTTGAACATGAGGCCCCAGGTTATTTCTGAATGGGAGTGTGTGTATGAGCAGAGATAAATCGATCTCACCGAAAATTATGGAAATATACTGAGAGGCCGATGACGGAACAAGAGTGCTATTCCGAAGCAGTCCAGTTGGTGGTAATCCGAATAAATGCAGTCTGTGGTGGATGTTTTTTTTTTTTGCTGGTGTGAGCGTAACCACCTACAATTTAACATCAAGAAAACAAAGGAGCTGGTGTTCGACTTTAGGAAAAGTGGAACCCCTGTGATTCCTACTGTATATCTGTCCAGGGAGAGACAGTGGACATGGTCTCTAAATATAAATACCTGGGAGTGCATCTGAATAACAAACTGGACTGGTCACTTAACACATTGGCACTCTACAAGAAAGGACAAAGCCGGTTGTACTTTCTAAGAAGGCTTGGGTCTTTCAACATCTACAATACTATTCTATGGATGTTTTATGAATCTGTTCATGTCGAGTCTGAGTGTCGTTTTCTATGCTGTGGTCTGTTGGGGCTGCAACATGAAAGCCGCAGACAAGAACAGATTGGACAAGGTCATTAAAAGGGCTGGATCTGTCCTGGGCATGGAGCTGGACTCTGTTGATGTCGTGGCAAGGAGGAAGATTCTGTCTAAAATGCACACAATCTTGAACAATCCTTCTTACCCACTACACAGTGTTCTCTCCGACCAGAGGAGCAATTTCAGCCAGAGACTGATCATGACCAGGTGTTTTACAGAGCGCCACAGGAGATCTTTTCTTCCAATGGCCATTAAACTATATAACTCATCTCTGTAACGCTTTCACTAAGGGATAGGGACTTATCCCTAGTCAGTAGTTAATGTTCAATAATACTTTCGGACACTACTGTTCCCACAACTTAAGTCCAAGTGCAATATATGATTATCACTACATTTGTATGTACAATATCAGTATACAAATTATTTTTTTGTGCAATATGTAACTGTGTGCTATATTTAATTTGATTTTTACTTCTATATTTATTGTATTTCTCTTTTAATTCTATTTATTGAATTACATTTTTTCCTTGTCTCTCTTTTTTTTAATTATCGTTTTTTTTTTTTTTTTTATTAAATTAATCAATGCAATTGTATGACCAAGACAAAGCAATTTCCCTCTGGGATTAATAAAGTTCTTTGAATCTTGAATCTTGAATTTAAATATACACTAAGCAATAAACACTGCCTTTTGCAAAGTGAAAGTGAGTTGCGCATGCGTTTTTTGATCAAAAGGCTGATAAAAGCGTGCGCAAATTTATTGATAAAACTACAGACATGAAATGCAACAAACACAAAAATATATGCTACTCGCTAAATAAAAAGCCACAGCACGCAGAATCCCCCGGCTTTGACTGTACACTAAAATGCTGGGTTTCTGGGATGTTTACGCTGGGCCAAAAATCTGTGTTATTTTAGGTACTTTAATCACATGTTGGGTTGCTTTTGCTATGAATACTAAAAGTGCTACATGATTAAACTCAATAAAAAAAAAAAACAGAGAAATGTCTCTGTTTCCTACTTTTTTTCCGGTGTTTATGCAGTAAACCCATGGGTAAACACAATGATTATTAATTATATCAAGTAAGGACTTTTATCTAAAAGCCAGACTGCCCATTTTTTCCTCTTATTATTATTAATTAATTGTGTATATTTAACTTTATTCAGCCGTTTAAGTTATATTTTTTTATTTTATTTTATTTTATTTATATAGAATATTTAAAGAACAACCATGGTTGACCAAAGTGCTTCACAATGCCAAAAAACATAATCACACACAATCAATTAATACATTAAAATTTGTCAAAATGTCTCAAAAACTCAACTTAATAAAAAGCCAAAGAATATAAATGTGTCTTAAGTAATGACTTAAAAATTTCAACACCCTGAGCAGACTTTATGTGAGCAGGTAAATCATTCCACAACTTCGGTCCCACCACTAAAAAAGCTCACTCACCTTTATATTTTAATCTGGCTCTCGTAACATCCAGGAGCAACTGATTAGACGACCTCAGTGCTCTAACAGGAGTGCAGACATGTAAAAGCTCTAATAAATATACAGGCGCCAACCCATTTAAAATCTTAAAAACAAACAATAAAATCTTAAACTCAATCCTAAAATGGATATATATTTTTTAATATAAAAAATAACATGCCTACCAGCCCACGATTTTTTTGTTCGAATTTAAAGATGCCCGTGTGTGTGTGCAAAAAGACAAAGTACAATAAAGAATACAAAAGTGTATAATCTTTAATAGAGTTAGCCTAATACAATATTGTTTCCAATGCTGAAGCAAACATGATTTTGTTTTAGTCTATTTGCTGAATACAACGCGACAGCGCGCTCCAAGGTGAACACCCACAGAACCCCAGTCTGTAATCCCACTTGTCACCTTTCATTTATGTTAGGTGTAAGGTTATTAAACCAGTTTTGCTGATGGGAAAATTCGCAGAATTGAGGGGTTTAAAACGAATTAAGACAGAGCAGATGTCTCTGCCTAAAATGTATTTCGCCAACAAAACATAACATAAACATAAATAAAAATAAAATGTTAAATAGTACTAATTAAATTAGACTTCATAGTTGGATTTAATACCAATGTGTAATTCATAAATTTACTGAATATATATTTAGATTTTGTGAAGTAACGAAACCTGTTTTCTTCCTAGACCTTTTGTACCACACTGTAAACCCTAATGCTCAAAGTGATTAAATATATTAAGTACTGTTAACTTAAATAATTACAATTAGTTCAAATTAATAGACCTTGATGAGTATTAAGAACTTTTTGGTATGTATAAGTTTGTAGAAATGACACTTTTCAAGTTAGCTGAACAAGCACTTGAAAAGCACTTGATATTTTAATTGTCTGGAAGGTTTTGCTATTTCCCGGTTTTCATAGTGACAAGATCTCTTTGGTTTATCTCAACATGATTAAATCCAATACATGTTAAGTTGTTGAATTTTATGTAAATACAACATAATTTAATCATGTTCATCTTGGAAACATGAAATTATTATGTACAAAACACATATTACATTTTAGTACATGTAACAGGTAGCCATGTTCATTTTTTTGAGTGTAGCAGTGTTATTTGTCCTTTTATAAAAATGTTTTTATTTCCTGTAATTGAGTCAGCAGTAATATAATGCTTTTAGTTATGCTTTAAGCTCATGTTATAGCACATTTACTGCACATGAAGTAAATAAACTTTTATAAATAAGCTTTTAGAAGGCAACAATGGCATGAACTGAACTTAAAGTGTTTCTTTGTTTTTCCTTGTTTTTTAGGCAGCCCAGTATTTGCTAGACAGTAGCAATGTGTTGGATGAAGAAAGCATGTATGAAGCTTCACTCAGAATTGAGCCCAAAGTGCCCAACTGAGAAGACAGCTTCTGTGAAACGCAAATGGTTGTATAGCCCAACATATGTGAATACAGAGTGTGTATTAGGTTCTATACACTGCACGGCCAACAGAAAGTCTTAAACTCTGATATTTCATTTACTACAGAGCCTTTTGATTCGCAATGTCACAATATTTATTTTCCTACAGAGTAACAGGAAAGATCTTAAAGCTCTTGTTTTGATGACGGGAGCGTCAGCCTGCTGTATAAAGTCTTCTCTAATGCATCCCAAAGATTATCGTTTGGGTTATGGTTTGGATTTAATTCAGATGAATCCGGGCATTGTCATCTTTTTAACACTAATGGCACTTGATCTTGATGACACTGTCATAATTTAAATATTCCCAGGGAATTTCAGGGAATAAAGAAAGAGCTGGTCATTTAGTATTTTAGTATTTAGGTAAGCTGACCTTATTTAGGGAAAATAACATTGCTGAACCTTGACCTGACCAACAGAAGCAACCCTAAATTATAAAACTGCCTCCACAGGCTTGTGTGTTAGCACTATGCATAATGGGTGCATTGTTACCTTGATGCACCCATCAATCTGGAACAGATTAAATGGATTAATCTGAACTCTTCAGATCATGTGACCTCTTTTCAATGTTCCACAGTATATTTCATTCTTTTTCACATTTTTTTTAGTTCTTTTTGTGTAAACGCTTTTACTTTTACTAATAAACATAGCCATGAGTCGTACTTAAAAACAAAAAATACTACTACTACTACTACTACTAATAATAATAATAATAAGTTCACCTTTCAACTTGTAAGTGGTTATGAACATGATCATCTAAAAAAATTATTCCACATTCTTCCACAAAAAAAGAGAACCACATTTTCTCAAAGATGATGATTTACCACTATACTTCCATATGTTAATAATGTGCTGGACAGTTCCTAACCCAATTTTGGTAGTTTTAGCATTTTCCTTATATCTTTTCTTAGCTTGATGAAGACCAAAAATTTGACCCTACTAAAACAGAGTAACATCTTTCCCATGACCACAGTATATGATTTTTGCCATGGTTGCTTAAGACATGAGAAGATACTCATTGCATCAGTTAGGGTTAAATAACTTCTTGCCAGTTGAAATATATTATTATATCACATTTATATTTACATTTAGGCATTTGGCAGACGCTCTTATCCATAGCGACTTACAAAAAGTGCTTACAAAAAGTGTACTATCACTGCAGTAATTTTCCAATAAATCCAGGTGTTGATTTATTTTTGGCCGGGCAGTGTATTATGTTTTTTTTTTAAATTATTATTCTGTGTTGGTAAGTTTTTTCCTAGAATTTAGTTTAGCATATAACGATAAAAAAATTATAGAGGATTTGCATATATCATGGTATTACCCTTTATGACAATGTTTTCTACTTCTCAGTAACAATAAAGAAAATGTGAATGCTCTGAAATTAATATCATTTTAAATGTTATTTAGGGTCCCTTTACTGATTCAGGTAATACATAAATGTAAGTCCTCCCTTTGTTGAAAGTTATCTGATGTAATTCTTTGATGAATTTCACACGTGTTTTTTACTGACTATAATTTTTTTTAATAGATACACCATGTGATAATAATAAAAAAAACAAATGCATTGGACATTTGTACATAGATTATATTCCAAGCCAAAAAATAAAGTAATGTCATATTTAACAATAAAAAAAAATACAAATGTATGTGATTATTTTATACTGTGACACAGAACACTTGGAATATTCCCAATTATTTGGTGACAAAAATATATAAAGTTAAATTTGCTAATAAGATTTATGCTGTTGCATACAGAATATAATTTTACAGACTTCACTTTGCAATTAGTGGTAAAGGATATTAGGGTCTAGTTGCATGCTAATGTTTGCATTATATGCTGGACTAATGACTAATGATAGTCTGTTGCCACTTTATAGCATGAAATTGGAAAAGTATTATTATTATTATTTAATTAAATTTTAATTACATTTTATTTATGTAACGCTTTTAAAAGTGCTTGTTGTCTCAAAGCAGCTTTACAAAAATGAAAAGAAAATTTAAAAAAGAAAATTTATGGAAGTATGTATGTGTAAAAAAATTTGTCTAGATAACAATGAGATGAATGAATTAATGATGAATAAAATGTCTCTGATGAGCAAGCCAAGGGTGAAGGCCACAGTGGCAAGGAAAAACTCAGTGGATGGCAGTAGGAAGAAACCTTAAGAGAACCCAGACTCAACAGGGAACCCATTCTAATTTGGGTGATAACTGATAGAAAATATATAAATAACATAATGTCTATTGTGCAGCTGAAAGTTCAATATAACAGAAGTTCTTTAAATTAACATGTCCAGTTCAGCACAGGGATGAGTCAGCAGATGCAAAGAGCAGATGGTGTCTGGATCACTGGGAGCACAGGAGCAGAATGTGTAGCTCCAAAACCATCAAGGAGCAGAATCCAGTTGGAGCTGGTCATTCTCTGGATGCCTCAGGATCCTTGCAGAGTTAGCCTTTGTCTACTGAAGCTGGCACAATCTCCAGATGCCTCGGAATGTATGAAAAAAAAAGAACATATAAAAAAAATTAGGGTAGTTGCCATTTAGGATAGATGTACTGGAGTATGAGGTTATGAGATGAATTACGTGTACTGTATGCCAGATTAAAGAGATGCATCTTGAGTATACTTTTAAACTGGGAAACTGTATCTAAGCCCTGAACATTGCCTGGAAGGCTATCCCAAAGCTTTGAGCAAAATATGAAAATGCTACCCCCTTTCGTAGATTTTGATATTCTGGGAACTACCAGAAGTCCAGAGTTCAGTGATCTTAAGGAACATGGTGGATTGTAGTGCATCAGAAGACTGGCTAGATACTGTATGTGGGAGCTAAACAATTTAAAGCCTCATATGTAAGTAATATTATTTTGTAATTAATTCTAAACTACTGCATAGGTAGCCAGTGCAGGGATGATAATATTGGGGTTATATGATCATATTTTCTGGATCTGGTGAAAACCCTGCAGCTGCATTTTGGACTAACTACTTCTTTGTCTTTCGGCTGTTCCCTTTCAGTGGTCGCCACAGCGAATCATTTGCCTCCATCCAAACCTATCCTCTGCATCCTCTTCTCTCACACCAACTAACTTCATGTCCTCTCTCACTGCATCCATAAATCTCCTCTTTAATCTTCCTCTAGTCCTCCTGCCTGGCAGTTCCAACCTCAGCATCCTTCTCCCGATATATTCACCATCTCTCCTCTGAACATGTCCAAACCACCTCAATCTGGCCTCTCTGACTTTATCTCCAAAACATCTAACGTGGGTTGTCCTTCTGATGAACTCATTCTTGATCCTATCCATCCTCGTCACTCCCAAAGAGAACCTCAACATCTTCAGCTCTGCTACCTCCAACTCTGCCTTCTGTCTTTTCTTCAGCGCCACTGTCTCTAAGCCGTAGGGCATTGCTGGTCTCACCACTGTCCTGTACACCTTTCCTTTCATTCTTGCTGATACTCTTTTATTGCACAACACACCTGACACTTTTCTCCACCCATTCCAACCTGCCTGTACCCACCTCTTCACCTCCTTTGAACACTCTCCGTTGCTCTGGACCGTTGACCCTAAGTACTTAAAATCCTGCACCTTCTTTACCTCTGCTTCCTGTAGCCTCACCGATCCTCCTGGGTCCCTCTCATTTACACACATGTATTTCGTCTTGCTGCGGCTAACCTGCATTCCTTTGCTTTCCAGAGCATACCTCCACCTCTTCACATTTACATTTACATTTAGGCATTTGGCAGACGCTCTTATCCAGAGCGACTTACAAAAAGTGCTTTAATGTTTACATAATTGGATACATACTTACACTGGGTTAACTAGGTTAATAACTAAGTGCCATTAGTCCAACACAACTAAGAAGAGGTTTTTTTGTTTTTTTTTCGGGGGGGTTAGTCCAAGTACTGGAGAAACAGATGAGTCTTGAGTCGACGTTTAAAGATAGTCAAAGTCTCTGATGTACGGACATCTAGAGGAAGTTCATTCCACCACCTAGGTGCCAGAACAGAAAAGAGCCTGGATGAATGCCGCCCTCGATCCCTGAGAGATGGTGGGATGAGGCAAGCAGTGCTGGAGGATCAGAGGGAACGTGGTGCAGTGCGTGGTGTAATTAGCGCAGAGAGGTAAGTGGGTGCTGGGCCATTTTTAGCTTTGTAGGCAAGCATCAGTGTTTTGAATTTGATGACTTCAAATGTTCCTCCACCTGTTCCCTGCTCTCGCTTCAGAGCACAATGTCATCTGCAAACATCATAGTCCATGGGGACTCCTGTCTTACCTCATCTGTCATCCTGTCCATCACCAGAGCAAACAAAAAGGGGCTTAGAGCTGATCCTTGATGCAGACCCACCCCCACCTTGAACTCTTCTGTCACACCTACAGCACATCTTACCACTGTAAGATGTACAGCTCTCATACATGTCCTGCACCACTCTAACATACTTCTCTGCCACTCCAGACCTTCTCATACAATACCACAGCTCCTCTCTTGGCACCCTGTCATACGCTTTCTCTAAATCTGCAAAGACACAATGCAACTCCCTGTTACGTTCTCTGTACTTCTCCGCCAGCATCCTCAAAGCAAATACTGCATCTGATGTACTCTTTCTAGGCATGAAGCCATATTGCTGCTCACAAATGCTCACCTCTGCCCTTAACCTAGGTTCCACTTCTCTTTCACACAGCTTCATTGTCTGGCTCATTAGCTTTATACCTCTATAATTGCCACAGCTTTGCACATGTCCCTTGTTCTTAAAAATTGGCACCAATACACTTCTCCTCCATTCCTCTGGAATCCTCTCACTCTCCAAGATCTTGTTAAACAAACTTGTCAGAAACTCTACTGCCACCTCTCCCAAGCACTTCCATACCTCCACAGGTATGTCAACAGGACCAACAGCCTTTCCACTCTTCATCCTCTTCAACGCCCTTCTCACCTCACTTCTACTAATTACATTTTGGACTAACTGTAGCTTGTTTATTGAGGATGCAGGACAACCACCTAGTAATGACTTATGAATGCATGAACTAGCTTCTCTGCATCAGATACGGATAAGATGTTCATAAGCTTGGCAATATTCCTAAGGTGGAAAAATGCTATTTTTGTGAGATTGAAGATATGGCTTTCACTGTCGAGCTGGTAGTGACAGTACATCCTTCTAAATGCAAGCTGAATTGTAAAAGCTGTTGTGTACTGGATTTTGAGCGAATCAGTAATATCTCTTTCTGAATTTAGTCAAAGAAGTTATTGGTCATCCAATCTTTTATATCCTGGACACATTCAGTTAATCTAGACAACTTGAATATTTTTTCTGGTTTGGGTATCATCAGCATAACAATGGAAACTAATCCCATGTCTTCTAATAATATTACCTAAGGGAAGCATGTATATTGAAAACAGCAGAGGTTCTATAACTAACCCTTGTGGGACCCCATATTTCACTGGCATTATACCAGACAGTTCTTTATTTAGATCTAAAAGATATTATCGATCAGACAGGGATGATCTAAACCATTTTAATGCCTGTCCCTGAATACCTATGTGATTTTGTAAGCGATCTATGAGACTATTATGATCCATAGTGTTAAATGCAACACTAAGATCAAGTAAAACTAGTATTGAGATGCAGCCTTAGTCCGAAGCTAAAAACAAGTCATTTGCAATCTTAACTAGTGCAGTTTCTGTACTATGATGGGGCCTGAAACCTGACTGAAATTCTTTGAGGATATTGTTTTCCTGCAAGAATGTGCATATTTGAGCTAATACTACTGTCAGTTACTGCCAGGTCACGCCTCAAGCCAAGCCATGATCACCTGTGACTCCGTTCTACACTCCAGCCCACTGCTTTAATTTTGCTGCCTAATTCACCGGCTCAGCACACCTGTTCTTCATTTCATTCATTACTTTGCTCTATATAACTCTTTCTAAAACCACCACCTCTTGCCAGACTACTGTGTGCCTCCATGCCCAATTTCCCAGAGTTCTCCTCTGTTTCGACTTTTAGATCTCGACCCACAATCTGTATCACCGACCTCACTCTCATCTCATCTTTTGGCTTTTTCGGATTTCTGGTTATCGACTCTCGCTCACGTTTCATGACCACGATTCAGGATGACGGACTTTATTTGAATTCTCGGTTTGAACCATGCACGCTCACGGTCTAAATTATTCCCCATGGATCAGACTCGCATTAAGCACACGCTGGCTCTTCACTCCCGCACTCTCTGATCATGGCTCGCGCCGCGCCTCTTTTCATTCATAAAACTATCAGCGCGTAGTTCATCACAGCATAACCGGCGCTGTTTTCCATAGGCCCTCTGCGCTTGGATCCACCTCGCCTGAACGGACTGTGGTTTAGGGACGTGACCTAGATATAATGAAAAATTAATAATGTTTAGAAGTGGCTCTCCAACCGTATGCATCACTTCTTTTAAAAATCTGGTTGTGGTAACATTGTGCCTGCAATGAAATTTGTTTAAGCTGATCTTTTTCCTGGGCTGAATGATTGCATACAACTTAAAAAGAAAAAAAATATGCATGCATTTTCACTTTTTTACTTGAAATAAACCCAGGGTTATAAATATAAATAGAAAGTCAAACTTTCTTACCCATGTGCAAGTTATCTAATTCTACAGTCCTACCATGTGCTCCGATCCCTTTCAAGACTCTCTTGTTCATCCTTATAAATGTTTGAATAGCACAGCAATGGTTGGTGGCATAGAACAGCAATGATTTGCTATCCTATTTTGTCAGACATATGATAATTTATTGGAGGGGATTCACATATGTAATATGTAACATTTTTTTACACAGATGTGGAATTTTTTTTTTTTTTTTTACATTAAACATAATTAATTGCAGTATTAAAAATTGTAATAGAGTGGAACCTTGGATTGTAAGAATTATTCATTCCAGAAGCGTTCCGTATATCAAAACACTTGTAAATCTAAGCGAGTTTCACCTATATGAAATAATGAAAACCTCCGATTATTTGTTTCACAACCCAAATAAATAAATATATAAAATAATTTATACAAAATATAAAGTAAAAATAAAACCTTTAGAAAAAGTCAAAATAAATCCTGACATATAAGTGTTAGTGTTTGTTTACGCACGCGCTGTGTATGTATGTTTGTGAAGCTAAAGTAAGATGAGGGGAAGAAAGACGCCCTCCCCCCTCCCTACTTTTATCTTCATCTTTGCTCTCACACACACACTCAATGGAAATACTGCTTTATTAAAAAAAACTACTTTAACCAGAAACCTCCTTAATTAACCATTGAATGCGCGAAAATTATCTTTAAACTCTCTAATAGCACTTACTTTTGCTTTACACACACAAAATAAAAGATATTTAATGTGCACACACGTGGTCACAGCGTTATAGTAAACAGTACATGCGTGCATGGATGTTGAATATATGAGTGAGAGACGCGCACTGAGACCGAGCATACAGTAGAAGAAGATTATCTACAATTTCGCAGAGAAAGAGAGAGAAGAACCATTGGCTCAGTTGTGATCACATGATGCTCGCCGTCAAAACAAGAAGTGCATGCGTGCTTCATAATATTTGGTATTCGTAAATCAAGACTCGCTCGTTTTTCTAGTCAAAATTTATTAAAAATGTTTGCTTGTCAAGGGAACGCTTGCAAACCGAGTGAGGGTAATGATTTACGTGTCTAAGCAGGTGAAAAAAGATGAGATTTGCATGGCTGTAGCAAGAGGACCCACATCTTAAACACTGTTGGGAATTTCTTTGTAAAAAAAATATATATATTGTCTTATTACATAAAACTATGAAAATCTGAGTGCGATCTCTTGGTGGTTAACAGGCGAAACTTGACACGGTGATACACCTGGCTTATTCCATGGCCTTTGAAGTGAAAACACCATTGAGAAGATAAAGAAAAGATTGCACTGGCTGGGGCTCAACGAAGATGTATGGGGTTTTTAGCTCTTTGTCAGGGGTAATTCAATTCAGGTTGATTCTATTAAACTGATTTACAATTTGGATTGGCACCCTGTCCAGGGTGTACCCTGCCTCGTGCCTTAAGTCTCCTGGGATAGGGTCTAGGTCCCCGCCACCCTAAATACAGGATAAAGCAGTATAGAAAATGAGTGAGAGTGAGTGATTTACAATTCATAGCATACAGTCTGTCCACCGTAAGCACACACACACACACACACACACAAACAGTTTGGAGGGTGAAACTCCCCAAATTTCTAGTATTGGTTACTTGACTTAAAAAAGTCACAAGAGCAGAGCCTTGGGTTTAATCTTACAGTTTAGTTTTGGGTCGTGTGAAAATTTTTACGGTGTAAAGCTTGGTTTGTTTACTTGTATTACATTTCATTCTCATCCAGTGGTTCGCCTCCAGTGAAAGGAATCATGGCATTGCTGATTGGTTGGTGCGCTGTTGTTGAGATGACGTCTTTTTGGGAAGCCCTTCGGTTGCTTGGTTACTGATGGCGGCACACTGGAACTTCTGCTGAGAGTTTTTTGTTGCAAGTCTCGTTGAGAGTTCTTGAAGAGCGATGACTTTCACTTGGTGGTGCAGCGGTGAAAAGACGATGGCAAAGAGCACCTAAAAGGGTGGTGGAGCACCCGCAAGGGCGGAAGGACGAGCAGCGAAAAAGTGGGCGAGCTTGCTAGCTATCTTTAGACATGGTGAACCAGCACATACCTTGGGTTTTTGACCCTGCAGAGTCGGTCAAAAACCCAAGGTATGATTGGCCCAATCAGATTTGGTAGCGGGGCCCTGCGTGGTTCCCCCTTTTTGTGCACAGCTTAGCCCAATTTGTCTGTCACATGGAGCACATCTGGTTGGAGTTTTTAATACCAAGATGGTGGCTTACTCCAGGAAGTTCTTCTTCCGTGTCTGTTTTATTGTGAGTGCCGAAGTATGCTTGTTCAGGTCTTCCTACATGTCTGTTTCATTGTGAGTGTCAAAGTATGCTTGTCTGAGTTGACTGTAGTAGTTGACTGCGGAGGTTCATGATGACCTTGTCTCATTTCCAGAGCAGCCCATAGTCCTTGTTCTGACTCAGAGTCAGCAAATTCTTTGATGAGGGCTTCTCGGAGCAGGATTTTCAGTGCGCACTTCGGGGTTGGTTGTTGTTCGGAGCAAATAGAGTATACCTTGATCAGTGATGTTGGGTCTCATTTCCAGATGGAAATTATTATCTTGTAGATAATATTGGGCATCTTAGCTATCTGGCATATGCGGGGTGAATTTGTCAATGTTCCTGGCAAGCTTGTTAAGGTCTCTGAGGTCTACCCTGTGCGAATGTTCTGTAGCTGAAGGAAGCAGGTTTTCTGTGTTTTTCTCATAAGGTGGGGTTCTTTGGAGGGAGCTGGGGAATCCTTAGGCCTATTTGTTGGTCCAAAAACACACGGTCCTGATCTGCAGGGGTGAGATAAGTGCCTGTTGTTGTCTTGACAGATCATGGCATCATTCATAGGCGAGCTTAAGTTCCTTTTTGGCGCTGTTAAACTCTTCTTTAATATGGTCCAGCTGCCACGTAAGTCATCTGATCTCATTCTTTGCCTTGTCCAGGTAAATTTCAAGGGCTTTAATGTTGCTGTTTTTATCCCTGAAGTCAGCCTTGGCCTTTCCCAGTACCTGTTCTGCATACTCCAGCCTGTTGGAGAGATCAGCATAGTCTGCCTTGCCTTGTTCCCTTTCCTGCACTTTGGCGCCTTGCTTTATCTCATCACCCGCTTTCTCTTGCTCCCGAGCCTCCAGTTCCAGCTCCTTGATGCGTCATTGTGCACATGTCAGCTCCTACTGGAGATAGGCAGTGTGCCTTTTGCTCAGTTTGAGGGCGATGATGAATGTGTGAAGTAAGGATATGGTGTCTGCTTGCTTTAGTGTGTCAGTGACCTCAGATAGGAGGCGATTCCACTAATCATCATTTACAGACCTCCAGGGCCGTACTCTGAATTTCTCTGTGAATTTGCAGATTTCCTTTCAAACCTTGTCGTTTCCGTAGACAAAGCGTTAATTGCTGGAGATTTTAATATTCATTTTGAGAATCCAGAAGACCCTCTGAGAGCAGCATTTATGTCCATACTGGACTCAGTAGGAGTAAATCAGTGTGTAGTAGGACCCACTCATAAAGCAGGTCACACTTTGGTCTTAATATTATCCTTCGGAGTGAGTATAAGAAACATAATTACAATTCCACAGTCTGAAGTTATATCAGATCACTGTCTTGTCTTGATTAAAGTATCTCATAGTAATAATGTACGCACAGCGCCGTGCTACCGCCTTAAACGTACATTTACATCAAATACCACACAGAGCTTTATCGATAATCTTCCAGAGTTATCAACTTTGATTGGATCGCCATCTGATTTCACAGAACTCGATCAAGCGACCGAATATCTAGAGTCAACACTTCGTCATAGCTTAGATAATGTAGCTCCAGTTAAAAGAAAAATGATTAGAGATAAGAAACTTGCTCCTTGGTATAACGATCACACACGCACTCTAAAACAAACCGCTCGGAAATTAGAACGCAAATGGCGTCAAACTAAATTGTTAGTTTTCCAAATAGCATGGAAGGAGAGCATCCTGAACTATAGAAGAGCTCTCAGTGCTGCTAGGTCAATGTATCTCTTCACCCTTATAGAAAATAACAAAAATAATCCTAGATTTTTATTTAATACCATAGCTAAATTAACTAAAAACAAGACCACTGAAGAAATCTCCACAACAACATCATACAGTAGTGAGGATTTCATGAACTTTTTCAATAACAAAATCATAAATATTAGGCAAAAAATTCAGGCTTTAAAACCAGACAATTTAAGTGATACAGATGATAAACTAATCACATCACATCAGAACCTAGAATACTTTACTCCCCTTGAAGCGAGTGAACTAATTTCACTCATCTCCTCGTCAAAATCGTCAACCTGTGAATTAGATCCTATACCGACACATTTTCTCAAGCAGATAGTTCCAGCAATAACAGAACCCCTGTTAAAAGTAATTAACTGTTCACTCAGCAGTGGGTATGTTCCTAAATCCCTTAAATTAGCAGTTATTAAACCACTAATCAAAAAACCTGACCTTGACCCCTGTCAGCTTTCCAATTACAGGCCGATATCAAACCTCCCGTTTATCTCTAAAATTCTGGAAAAGGTAGTATCACAACAGCTATGTTCATATCTACATAGGAATAGCATACATGAATTGTATCAGTCAGGATTTAGGCCTCATCACAGCACAGAGACAGCACTCGTTAAAGTAGTAAATGACCTCCTCGTGGCCTCTGATCAGGCTTGTGTCACTATACTTGTGTTACTCGACCTCAGTGCAGCTTTTGACACTATTGCTCATAATATTCTCCTTTACAGATTAGAAAATGTAGTAGGAATTAAAGGAACGGCCCTCTTGTGGCTCAGATCCTATTTGACTGATCGTTATCAGTTTGTAGATTTAGATGGTGACCATTCCTCATGTTCTCAAGTTGAGTTTGGTGTTCCACAGGGTTTTGTTTTAGGCCCACTGCTTTTTTCCCTTTACATGCTTCCTCTGGGCAACATAATTCGTAAACATGGTATTAGTTTTCATTGTTATGCTGATGACACACAAGTATACGTTTCAGCAAAACCAGATGAGAAAAACCAGCTTACTAAAGTTGAGCAATGTGTGCAGGACATAAGAGATTGGATGCTAATTAATTTCCTTCTGCTTAATCCTGATAAGACAGAAGTTCTAGTCATAGGACCACAAGCAGCTAGAAGTAAGCTTTCTGATCACAATGTGATTTTAAATGGCCTTTCTGTTCCATCAAGTGCAACAGTAAAAGACCTCGGTGTGATTATAGATTCAAGCCTTTCATTTGAAGCACATGTAGATAATATTACCAGGATAGCATTCTTTCACCTCAGAAATATTGCCAAGATAAGAAATATATTGTCACTAAACGATGCAGAAAAACTAGTTCATGCTTTTATTACCTCTAGGTTGGATTACTGTAACGCCTTACTGTCTGGTTGTTCAACTAGGTGCTTAAACAAGCTTCAATTAGTCCAGAATGCAGCAGCGAGAGTCCTCACTCGAACCAGAAGATATGAGCACATAACCCCTATCTTATCTACATTGCATTGGCTTCCTGTGAAATTTCGCATCGATTTTAAAATACTACTCTTGACGTATAAAGCATTAAATGGTCTCGCGCCGCAGTATCTGAGTGAACTGCTAGTGTCTTACAATCCGCCACGCCTACTTCGATCAAAGGATGCAGGCTGCTTGTCAGTACCGCGTATTATTAAAACTACAGCAGGGGGCAGAGCTTTTTCTTACAAAGCCCCAAAGTTATGGAATAGTCTTCCAAATAGTGTTCGGGACTCAGACACAGTCTCAGTGTTTAAGTCCAGGCTAAAAACCTATTTATTTAGCCAAGCATTTTTATAAATAGATTATCCTTAGGTAAAGGAGCAGATCTGGGGGACTCATGGACGTAGAGTATTAGGTGAACTGGTATGTTTGGATGCTGTCTTCCCCACTCTCATTGATCACTCAGGTTTGTTGACGGTGAGGTGATTGGTTGCCTTACATCTCTGGAAGCCCTCATGTTTGTGTTTCCTTCTGGCTCTCCCTTTTTAGTTATGCTGTCATAGCTAGTCCTGCCGGAGTCTCTGCTTGAACTCTGCACTAAATATACATTCACTTTTTACATTGTTCGACTGTGACCATACCTAACTGTTATTTCTCCATCTCTTTGCTCTCTCCTTTTCTGCTCTCTCCTCTCTCTCTCTCTCTCTCCTATTTCCTCTACCTATCTCTCTGTCGAGCTATACATGTCGCTCCTGAGCTGCCAGTGATCCAGACCCCCTCTGCCCGCTGGACCTCTCTAACTCATCCTGGAGTCCTGCTTCTGGTTGGAGATCTTATCACATGGATGCCCCCGTGTGGTCTGCCTGGAATGCGTGTGGTAACTGGGGTTGGTTCCACTTTTCCATGAAGGTGGTCCTGTCCTCGACTGATGCAGACTGCTGTTCTCTGAGGACCTGTGACTTCAGTCGCTCAATAGTTCAGGACTGAAATTTTTCACAGTCTACCTGAGCCTCCAGGAACAAACTGGACTTTAATCTTACACATCTCCTCTTATATTGAACTTCCAGTCTCGCATATTATTATGCACATCAATCCCTGCTATCTGTTTTCACCCAGATGAGGATGGGTTCCCTGTTGAGTCTGGTTCCTCTCAAGGTTTCTTCCTATTACCATCTCAGGGAGTTTTTCCTTGCCACTGTCGCCGTCGTCCTAGGCTTGCTCATCAGGGACAATCAGGGACAATCATATCATTTTGATTCATACACATTCACATTTCATACAAACTTAGTTCTTTTGATTGTGTAAAGCTGCTTCGCTATACAAATAAAATTGAATTGAATTGAATTGAATTGAATTGAATTTTGGTTGCAACACTTTCCAGCTATGTCTTCAGATCTTCCAAGAGACTAAAGGGGTTTGTGTAACAAGACACATTTTGATAGGGTTCTAGAGACACAACTGACACAGACTTGAAGAGAAGAAACAAAATAAAACAAAACAAAACAAACAAGGCAAACAGATATATAAGTATGCAATGTCAAGTGTGAGCTGATGCTGAGTGTGCTATTAACTGGGAGTCTCTGTGGGAAGAACTAGTGAGCACACACAGTTAGCACAGCTAAAGAATAGAGTCAGAAAAGAACAACACCACACAGAGCAAGGGATAGCGTACTAATGGGTTGCTTTTACTTTTCCTATAAGAGGAAGTTCCCTCTTTTTTTGTAAAGAAAGTTTGTAGCTAATGTTAAGCTAAGAGGGGAAGGCAAAACAGAATCTACTTTTCTGGTTGCAAAACGAGTGCAATATCAATTTTCTTCTTTCCCTTTTGTTTTTATTTTATTAAGTTTGATCTAGAAGGGTGCTCCTAAATAAAGGGGTTTTAAAATGGAGATTTCCCAATATCAGGATGGTTATTGTTATTAAAATTTCCTCTGGGGGAAAAGAAAACCATAATAATGACAGTACTGGCTTCTTAGCTGATGCGTTTGACAACCATACACAATTGAAACGCTTCTAGACATATATTCAAGTTCTGATGGCCTACCTATCAGTCTTCTTGTTGTCCTACTTTAGCCTTGGCTTAGTAGAATCCCAGCACGTAAAGGGAAATTACGGTGAGAGTTGGATGCCTTCGTGAGTTTGTCAAACTGATGGAGATAAAATAAGACCTAGCAGGTAGAGATAAGGCTTGGTTGCAAATTAAAGTTTTATTTTTACAAAGTAGGATGCTCTGGTCCCATCCCAAAGCGACGTGGCGACATAGCTTACAGCAGGTTATGGTCGCTAAACCGCTGGATGTCCATGTGGTGCTCCAAAAATATTGTGGGCTTTATAAATAATTGGAAGACCTTTTGAGGGCAAAGCTGGCCTGTTAGGGCGGAATGGTGTGGTGGTGTTCATCCCACTCGGGAAGGTGCTGCTCTTATTTCCTGTAGTATGGCTCATAGTCTCAGAAGAGGCCTATTTAATCAGTGACAATCCAGAGCCCAGGCCAGGGAGCAGACAGTCACTTAGGGTTCATTATATTGAGACTGTTTTTGTTCCCCGAGCTAAGCAAAAATGTAGAAAGACTCAGTCTGTTTTAGTAATTTAATTAATATAAAGACAAAAAATTCAAAACACACTGAATACACAGCCAACACTTCTGATCTGAAGCTAGGACTGTTAAATAATAGATCTCTCGCATCTTAAACAGTTATTGTTAATAAATCTATCACAGACCAGGGGCCTCATGTACAAAGACTTGCGTTGAATTCATACTAAAACATTGCGCACGGACAAAGCTGTAAATGTGCGTGCGCAGTAAAAAAATCTAATGTATGAAACACTGCGTACGCGGAATACCACGCATATACCAGAAATTAAGCGCACGTGCACAAGCGCAAAACCCCTCCCTGCCTCCTTCTCCGTATAAATATGTTAATGACTCCACTTTGGCAAAACCAAACGAAAAAGCAATGGCAAAAGCAAGCAAGAAGAGAAACTTCACAGAATGTGAATTGGAGGTGCTCCTATCCGAGGTAGACCGGATATAAACTGTTATTTGCAAATTTGTCCTCCGGAATTAATAACAAAATAATATAAAAACTTAGCTGGAATAATATTTTTAAATACATCACTCACCAAGAAGCCACCCATCGCATACCCTGCCACCCTGAAGCCTCATCCCAACCATGCTGTTTGTGAGGATGAATGAATCATGGGTTGACCCAGGCCACCTTGCCACAATATTTGTTAGGCGCATTTGAGCAAATTTTATTATTTGCACATTTATTAATTGGAAATGTTTCCAATTCACGTATGCAAATTCGTCTTCAGATGGCGCCTTTATAGCTATGTGCGTGCAGTCGATTGCTCCGATTACATTAGGAAAACCGGCGATCGCTGCAAATTGCGCTTTAATGTTTGGCTGGTCAACTGCATGGTATGGAAACCTTATATACCTGCTAGACATGCGGATGATCCCGTCCCATACAGCTGGCATGGCACGGCTCAAAGACGACTGGCTTAACACCGAGCGGTCTGCCAGTTCCCTTTGGAAAGAACCAGTTGCCAGGAAACCAAGTGTTGTCAGCACCTGTAAGGGAACGGGTAATGCGTGGCTCCTCGCTGTCTCTCTTTCCAAATTTGGACCCAACTTAGCACAGAGCTCCAAAAGGATAGCTCTTGGAAATCTGAAACGGATAATAAGCCAGTCATCATCGTGGGCCAGAAAATCACTGTGAAAATCCCTAAAAACACGTTCCCTTCGGATTCGGCCACTGACAATGCCCTCTAATAAGGCCAACACTGCCATTGTCATAGACTAAGGGTTGTATACATTTGCAAATGCTTTTATATGTTCTAAATCACATAATTGGTAGAAAAATATTGTGTCAATTAACCCATTTTATTAATTATAAATTAATAGCAATGTTTTTCACATGTGTTGGTGCGATACTTTGTAGTGTGCAATTTAACATAATTGCCTCTAGGAGTTGCCAACGGAAATAAAACAAACGCACACAAAAAATACACGTACACCAGACATGAAGTTGGAGTGGAAGAACGCACATTCTCGATAGACAGATTATTGTTGTAAATATCTGCAACGCAGAGGCTCGTGTATGTAGCTGTATCCAGGAGGACTAGCTTCATTTAGAGCCACATACTCATCTTGTGCTAAGGAAGCACAATAAAAGGCTAAAATGGAAAAGCTGGAAATTAAAACAGCGCTTGCAATGTCCAATGCTAAATTAAAGGTGTATCAGGATTGTGAAGAATGACAACATCCTGCAAGACAGAGTGTGGTCATCGAATCGAGTGGTGCCAAATTGGAACATAATGAACATGACAAGTCCAGTGTGTCATCAAAATATGGCAGAATGTCATCATGTCATGAGGCAGCCCATTCAAGTGTGCCCGTAAGTGTCAGGCGTAAGAAGACAAGTACTTTGAAGGAATGGTCTACCCAAGACAATGAATATTCACTGCACTATATTGATACAGTAGAGCCTCAGAGAGTGATGCAACGTCAGACAGATATCACAGAAATGCTTGTGAAGAGTCAAAGGCCATTTTCTATACCTTAGCGCGACGTTCCTTTGTTTCATGGAGACCAGCTTAAGTTCAGGTCTTTTATGAAGGTGTTTGAACATGCTGTTAAATCCAGAGCGGATAGTGATGTTGATAGGTTATACTTTCTTAAGCAATACACTAGAGGAGAGCCTAGAGATCTTGTGAAGAGCTGCCAGCATATGCCAGATCATCGTGTTTATGCAGAAGCAATAAAACTGTTGCACGACAGGTTTGGAAATGAGCTAAAAATTGCAACAGCACTGATGGAAAAGGCATTCAAATGGCCTAAAAATAAAGTCAGAGGATGGAAAGTCATTAAGCGCTTTTTCCCTGTTTCCGGTCACTTGCCGCAATGTTATGGAAGACATTGAATACATGGATGAGTTAGATAATCCTACCAACATGAGGATTATTATCTCAAAACTGGCCTACAAATTGCGTGAAAGATGGAGGGTCCATGCATACAAATATGAAGAGTGCCGTCGGAAAAGAGCGAAGTTCATGCAGTTGGTGGAATTCATTAATCGATAAGCAAAAGTATTGTCAAATCCACTCTTTAGAGACCTGGACGTCCTGACTAGTGATAAGAAACACTGTAATAAATTTCTTCAAGGATCCAAGCTAAAAAAGGAAGGAAAAAGAGGTAGCAGTTTTGCAACCGGCGTAAAACAGGTTGGTGAAAATCATAAAAACTTGATTACAGCAAAGAGTAATTGTGCATTAGTTATCAGTGCTTTTACAAAACCTTGTGCATTTTGTGAGAAAAGTCATACCTTAGATGAATGCAAACAGTTCAACGCTAAGACATATAAAGACAAAGTGGACTTTTTAAGAAAGAATGGATTTTGCATTGGATGTTTAGTAAAAGGACATTTAAGCAAAGACAGCACAAGAAGAATCACATGTCAGTCGTGCTCAAGCAAACATCCATGCATGCTACACCTTGCCGCACAAGACACAGCTCAGGTAATGGTAAAAGTTGATGAAACTGAAACAGTTAATACCTTGCCTGCTACAGTGAGTCATGAAACAATTGCATTCTCTTGCATTCCAAGAAAAGTGACAAGACAGTAGAAGTGTATGCCTTTATGGACCCAGGTAGTTCTGCTACTTTCTGCACGGAGTCATTAGCAAGGCGGTTAAATGTTCAAGGCAGAAAAGTTGACATGATGTTAAGCACCATGAACTCGAAGAAACAAGTAGAAAGCTATGTGCTCACTGACTTGGAGGTTAGTGGTCTGGAAGAAAACACCTTTGTTGAACTTTCCAAAGTGTTTACACAAAAGAGCATCCCAGTCTCAGTGGAAAACATTCCACAACAGCATGACATTGATAAGTTTCCATCGAAAGTGTGAAACAAATGCTGATACAATTGTACAACCATGATTTTCCTAAACGGAATTGTGAGGCCGAGTTGTCACAAGAGGATTATCAGTTTTTAGACTCTGTGTCTAACTCTCTGCAGTTTACTGACAATCACTTCTACATCGGTCTTCCATTTAAGAAAGCAGCTATTCAAATGCCCAACAACCGAAGTGCAGCCATGCAGCGCGCACTGAATCTCAAAAGAAAATTCAAGAATAACCGCTCTTTTTACAAGGAGTATTCAAACTTCATGAACGACATGTTTAAAAAAGGTCATGCAGTCAAGGCCCCTACACCTCATTCGTCAAGATGGTCGAGTGTGGTATATACCTCACCATGGTGTATATCATCCTCAGAAGAAAAAGCTTAGGGTGGTCTTTGACTGTGCTGCCAGCTACCAGGGAGTATCATTGAATAGCAAGCTCCTACAGGGACCAGACATGACGAATTCACTCATTGGAGTGCTTACACACTTTAGACAAGAGGAAGTTGCCATGATGGCAGATGGAAGCCATGTATTATCAGTTGAGAGTTCCGGAAAAAGACACAGATTTGCTGCGCCTTCTATGGTGGCCGAATGGAGATGGAAATCAAGATTTGATCGAGTACAAGATGGTCATTCATCTGTTTGGTGCAAAATCATCTCCAAGTGTTGCTAACTTCGCCCTTAGTAAAACAGCAGAAGAAAACCGCAGCAATGCATCTGCTGAGGCAGTCAACACAGTACTTAGAAACTTTTATGTAGACGACTGTTTAAAGTTTGTTTCGAGCCGTAATTAAGCAGTTGAGTTATATAACAATCTCATCAACCTTTGTGCAAGTGGAGGGTTCCACCTCACCAAGTGGGCAAGTAATAGTCGTGCCTTACTGACTTCTATTCCTGAGAGTGAAAGAATCAAAGACATGAGAGTCTTGGATTTGAGTAAAGATGCACTTCCTGTCGAGAGAGCTCTAGGGGTGTTGTGGTGCATTAATTCAGACACGTTTAAGATTAAGATTAGTTTAAGATTAGTTTAAAAGAGCAGCCCGTGACCAGAAGAGGAATCTTGTCAACTAGTTCAATTTACGACCCCTTGGGTTTCCTTGCACCTGTCATATTGCCAGCCAAGATCTTAATGCAGCAGTTGTGCAAAGAAAAACTCACATGGGATGATGACATTCCTGAACAGTTTGCAAAAAGATGGAAGGTCTGGCTACAAGAGTTGCATCAATTGTTTGAGTTCAGTGTGGCAAGATGCATAAAACCAGTTGACTTTGGAGTTACAACTACAGCCCGACTTCATCACTTTTCAGATGCAAGTGAGATGGGATATGGAATTGTCTCATAACTCAAGTTGGTAAATGCTGATGGACTCACACATTGTGCCTTTATGATGGGGAACTCTCGTGTAGCACCTCTGAAACAAATCACTATTCCACAAATGAAATTGACTGCGGCAGTAGTTGCTGTGAACACTGACAAAATGTTGAAAGGCCAACTGGAAATGGAGTTGCTAGACTATGTATAAGGACTGACAGTTTAACTGTTTTGAGTTATACTGACAACGAAAAACTTTGTGTCAAAACCTTTGTTGCCAACAGCAGTGCCATTATAAGAGATTCAATCAAGCCACAGCTGTGGAGGTATGTCTATTTAAAAAAAATCCATATGATTCTGTATCCAGTGGAGTATCCTGTGAAAAATTCATGAAAAATGTCAATTGGATCCATGGTCCCTCTTTTCTCAAAGAACAAGAGCGTAGATGACATGAAATCATTCATGACCTGTTGATAAAGGAGAACGATAACGAGATCAAACATTCAGCCTCAGTGAATCTCGTGAGTACTACAGAGAGCACAGAGGCCGTGAGAAAACTGATCAATTATCACTCTGACTGGTACAAGTTAAAAAGATCCGTTGCCTGGATTCTTCATATCAAGGACATGCTTGAACAGAGAATAAAAAAGGTAAAAGATGTGTAGATGACCCAATGACAGAAAACCACAAGTCTCTAACAATTCAGGATGTAGGTGCATGTTATTCACAAGTTCTGACGCGTGTCTTTAGTTACACAGTGTCACTGACGACACCAGACGTTTCGTTGATTTCTTTGTCTCTTGTTTATTTTCAACATCAAAAACAAGGGTTGTTACAGTTTCTTGCATAAATCCACTGTAGTCACGACAAGTCGCTTGCTGTGTTCTGTAGCTTCGATAGATTACAGATACAACCACTTATTTTACTGTATTCCTTTTAGCTTACTGTCTCACGGTCAAAAGCTTGTGTGCTTCACACCTTTCTGTATCCTTCCGTGTCTTAACAACAACTACAACTAACGTGCGTGATAGACATGGAACTGCATAACTGTGGGATGATGTCACAGAACAACCCATGAAATGATGTCACAATACAAATTATATGTATGATACTTAATGCTTAATGCTTAACTAATAAACTGAAATAAGATAAACATAACAACAAATCACAAGAATGAAATATGGCCCTTACACAGGACTTAACAAGAGCAGAAAACGAAGTCATCAAGTTCATTTAAAGAGAAAAATTCAAAGAAGAAATTTCCGCGTTGCAAAAAGGTAACGCATCTGTAAAAAGGGACAGTTACCTCTCCAAACTGGATTGGAGTGCTAAGAGTTGGAGGGCACCTTGGTAGATCTACAATGCCTAAGCATGTAAAACACCCAGTCATTATACCTAAAGATTCACATATCACAACTTTAATCTTAAGAAACATTCATGAAAAGGTTGGACATTGTGGAAGGAATTATATGATCTCAAAATTGCGGCAGAAATACTGAATTACGACTGCCAACTCCCTTGTAAGAAAGTTTCTTTCCAGTTGTGTGACATGTAGAAAGATCAGAGCAAAGTCTGGTGAACAAAAGATGTCAGAATTGCCATGTGACAGAATAACACCAGATCACCCACCGTTCACTAACGTAGGAGTTGACTATTTCGGACCCTTCGATGTCAGACGAGGTAGAAGTAATGTTAAAAGATATGGCGTATTGCACTCTAAAAAATAAAACTGTGCTGTACTTATTTTTTTTGGTGAAACATTTTTACACTTAAAAATATTGAGTAAATATAAAAAAATATAAAAATCATGTAAAATATACTTTATGAATTGAGTACAAGTCAGTAAAAAAATTAAGTAGACCTGAATAACTATATTTAGTACAATGATGTACAAAATCGAGTAAATGTAATGAAAATTAGAAGTTAATGAAAAGTGAAAATAAGTAAAATAATTGAGTAGATATAATTGAAATGGAAGGTAGAAGATACTGAAAATTATACTATTATTTAATAAACAAATGTGCTACATTTACTAAATATTTTAACTGAATGAAAGAAACAATACACACATTTTCATTTTAATTTTAATTAAACATTTATTTGCCAAATTTGACAAGACATGAAGTCTAAACTCAACCTGGTTTACTTTGCAAATGACATGTAACAAGATCATAAACAGAGAGCTGGATTTATCTTATTAGTAAACAGTTTCACAAACAATACTTCTGCCACAAGTATTATACAGTTAACACATGGAAAGTAGACTTTTGTATTAGAATCTAATGAGTCACATTTTACATCTGAAAGATCGCACACCTTCACACTTCAGTTTCCTGCAAACTGTGGGATCCATACACATGTGTGTGCAGACCTTCTCAGGTCTTAAAGAAGCAATGACAGTCTAAATGAAGACAGGACACTAAATATCCATGACCAACAGTACCATGCTTCACTCAATAATGATCGAAATTCCTTTTGATGATACGACAAATGTGCAGAGCTTACACCGCCATCCCATAAACTGGCACCTGAAAAAGGAACAATAGTATACACATAAGTACAAGTGTGACTGTTAATATAAATCTACCAGACTGGTAAAATAGTACTTCTGTTTAAATACATACTTTTTGGACTAATAGTCTACTTCTATCTTTGATTCAATGGTTACGCATTTAATACTTCTGTAACATTTAAAAAAGTTGACATTTACCTCCTGTTTTATCTCCATTCAACTTCTCTTCATTAGTGGTGTTGGTGCTGTGAAAGAGATATAGAAAATATATAACATGTTTCACACAAACACACACACACAAAATCAATCAGTTTTAGGTTCTTTTACTTACATATCAGAACATACATCATGTTTCACTTCAATATTTTTATTTCATATTACTTTCTCCCAATTCTAATTCTGAGAGAAATGTTGTATTTTCACTAAATCTTTATATTTCATAGCTTTAGTTACTAGTAGCACATTTATTTTATAACATCTGCTGCTGCTTGCTCAGTGTTTAATCATGTTAAAAATACTTATATACAGTAACGGATAAAACAGTACCAGAGTCCGGACACTGCACCTCATTTCTGCTGTTTAAACCGGATTTGTTCTGAGTTTCTTTCTTAAAGTGTCGGAATGACCGAGCAGACTCGCGGTTCAGTGTGTGAGGTGGACCGTTACAAATGAAATACAGTTAATTACTGTATTTGAACATGCTAGTTTTATATCCTCGCCACAGTGGCGGTAGGCTGCGCAAAATCACCGCATTTGGCGGGAGAAATTCAAATATTGCGGCACAACCGCGGCCGGTTACACCGAGAAACCCGGAAAAAACCCGGACATGCACGCGCTGCTGCTCGGTGTTAAATCTCTCCTTTTACGCCAGATTTTAAGTGTCTGTATTAAACGCGCTTTAGCTGAGCAGTTTGGTGGCTGGAACAAACAAGCTAAATCACAATGAACCCCAGGACTGGCCTGTTGCTAGCTATCGTTAGCTCTGGAGCTCAGCTGTGACAGGATTCAGAACAGTAACTCACACCCTATAAAGTTGTGTGTGCAGGCAGACAGAGTCATTATTACAGTAACTTGTGTTAGCTGTTTACTCACCAGGATTTATAAGGAATGTTCCAGAATGTTCCAGGTGCTTCATGTCCATTCTCACATCCTCACAGCCTTCTTGTCTCTGATGTTACACCAGACTTCTCATGAGCACTTGCACAGGGCAATTTACTCAATTATTTAAGTTTTTGTTGTTAAAAATAAAGAATATTGAGTTGGAATAATTTATAATTGTAGTTCTTGAAACTAATCAGTACAATTACTCCATTAACAGATATTTTGATTGAAATGTATCAAAAAATATTAAGTGCATGTTAAAAATATAATTCAGTTAGTCAAATACTGATTTTTACTAGTGAAGTAAACTTAAATTATAGTGTAAATTTAAGACAAAATGAATAATTGTTTTTTTAGGCATTTATTTTGATTTGTCTAACTCAAACAATCATGTATGTGACTTTTAGAGATTTTATTAAGGTAACATAACTTTTTTATAACTGTGAAATTTACAAGGCCACAGAATCATTTTTTAGAGTGTGTTTACTTGTCTGACAACAAGAGCTGTGCATATTGAAGTTGCGCAGTCACTGGATACAGACTCACCTGCAGGAGAGGCCAGGTGTCAGTCATGAGAAGTGACAATGGAACAAACTTTATAAGTGCTGAGATTGAATTGCGTAAAGCTATCCAACAGTGGAATCAGTCAAAAATTTAAGGCGTTCTCATGCAAAAGGGGATACAATGGATATTCAACCCACCTTCTGGGTCAGTCAGAAAGATCAGTCAGAAAGATCCTAATATCTGTACTGAAAGAACAAACACTAAATGATGAGAGCTTGCATACATTCCTGTGTGAGGTGGAAGCAATAATGAATGACCGACCCCTTACCACTGTTACGAACGATCCCACAGATCTGGAACCCCTGACACCCAACCACATGCTGTTGATGAAAAGACAGCCAAACCTGCCTCCTGGACTTTAAAAAAAAAAAGGCAATTTATGCACGTCGCAAGTGGAAGCAAATACAGTACCTTGCTGACTTATTCTGGAAGCGATGGGTGCGTGAATATTTGCCCTTCCTTCAGGAGCGTCAAAAATGGTTTCAAGTGAAAAAAAACCTTTCGATTGGAGATGTGGTTCTAATAATTGATGAGTCTTCTCCAAGAAATTCATGGGTCGTTGGAAAAATCACGAAAGTGTTCCCTGATAAAAAAAGGACTTGTGAGACGTGTGCTGGTTAAAACTAAGACCAATACACTGAAAAGACCCATTGACAAGTTGTGCCTCATATGTGAAATAGACTGTTAATTATGTCATATCTAGTTATGATTTTTTTTCTTTGGTACGCAAAGATATGAACACTTTAAGGCAAAAGGTATACATTTAGAAGGTTTAAAGTGATGATTAATGTAAATGGTAAAACTACATGGCTCTATCGTTAAAAAAATAAAAATAAATAATTGTCAGTCTCCCTGCCTGTCAATTAGGGGCTGCAATGTAAGAGCCTTATTTCATTTTGATTCTGTTGTTGTGTTTATGCACGTTGTGTTTATTTAAAGTTGTAAAGTTGTTGTGTTTATTTAAAGTTGGTAAAGTTTATTAGTTAAGCATTCATTTATGTTAATCGTAAGTTGTTTTGTGACATCATTACATAATTGCGCAGGTGCATGTCTATTACGATATAACCGATACAAACAGAAGCTATATAACAGTTCATTCTTTGTGCAAATAAAATCATTAGCTAGTGAACTTAATTAGCTAGTCTAAATAATAAAAATGTTTTACAAGCCCTTCAGCTGTTGTTAGTGCTTGTTTGGCCAGTCAGTTTCCTTGCCGTCTTTCCCGACGCACGCGTGGTCCACTACACAGCAAAATTATGTTAGTATATTATGACTGAAATAAAGCTTCTCACATCGGCGTGCATTTCGCACAGCACCGCATAGACAGCGCTTATTTAACACGTATAATTGTGTGTTTGTTGTTTAATTGTAACACACTCTGTGCAGAAAGTAGCAGAACTACCTGGGTCCATAAAGGCATACACTTCTACTGTCTTGTCGCTTTTTTTGGACTTTATTTTAACAGGTACTATGGAGAGTATGCAATTGTCTCCAGCCCAAGTACAGGCACTTGTTTCATGACTCACTGTGGCCGGCAAGGTATTAACTGTTTCAGTCTCATCAACTTTTACCATCACCTGAGCTGTGTGTTGTGCGGCAATGTATAGCATGCGAGGATGTTTCTTTGAGCATGACTGACGTGATTTTTCTTGTGCAGTCTTTGGTTAAATGTCCTTTTTACTAAACATCCAAATCAAAATCCATTCTTTCTCAAAAAGTCCAATTTGTCTTTATACAATTCAATTCAATTTTATTTGTATAGCGCTTTTAGCAATTGTCATTGTCGCAAAGCAGCTTTACACAATCTAAAGAATTATTTAAATTTGTATAAAATGTGTATGAATCAAAATGGTCAGTTTGTCCCTAGTGAGCAAGCCAAGGAAAACAGTGGCAAGTAAAAACTCCCTGAGATGGTAATAGGAAGAAACCATGAGAAAAACCAGACTCAACAGACAACCCATCCTCATTTGGGTGAAACAGAAAGCAGGAAATGATCTGCATTTATACAGTGTGTTAGGTGGCAGGCAGTTCAGCTATAATAGCTGATGTTAATTGATGTTAATATGAAGTCCAGGTAGTTATTAAAGACTTAGGTAGACTTAGGAAGTTCCAGTCCTGAACTATCGAACTGTCAGGTCCCCAGAGAAACAGTTGCCAACACCAGTCGAGGCCAGAACCATCTTCTAAGTAGATGTTCTAAGTCAACCCCAGACACCAGACATCCCAAAGAGACACACGGGGCATCCATGTGACGAGATCTCCAACCAGAAGCGGGGCACCAGGATGGGTCAGACAGGTCCGGAGGGCAGAAGGAGTCTAAATCACTGGCAGCTCAGGAACAACATGTGTAGCTTGACAGAGAGAGAAAGAGTGAAAGGGGAAGACAGGGGGAGAGAGGAAAGAGAAAGAGGGGGAGAAAGAGAAGAAGAGGAGAGATGGCTGTTAGGTATGGTCACAGTCACACAATGTATAATGTAAATGTATATTAACTGTAGAGTGCAAGCAGAGACTCCGGCAGGACTAACTATGACAGCATAACTAAAAGAGAGAGCCAGAAGGAAACACAAACATGAGGGCTTCCTGAGATGTAAAGCAAACAATCACCTCACCGTCAACAAACCTAAGTGATCAATGAGAGTGAGAAAGACAGCATCTAAACATACCAGTTTACCATAATACTCTACGTCCATGAGTACCCCAGATCGGCTCCTTTACCTAAGGCAAATCTATTTATAAAAATGCTTGGCTAAATAAATAGGTTTATAGCCTAGACTTAAACACCGAGACTGTGTTTGAGGCCCGAACTTGCAGCTTTGTAAAAAAAAGCTCTGCCCTCAGCTGTATTTTTCATAATACGCAGTACTGACAAGCAGCCTGCATCCTTTGATCGAAGTAGGCGTGGCGGTTCGTAAGACACTAGCAGTTCGTTCAGGTACTGCGGCGCAAGAACATTTAATACTTTATATGTCAAGAGTAGTATTTTAAAATCAATGCGAAATTTCACAGGGAGCCAATGCAGTGAAGATAAGATAGGGGTGATGTGCTCATATTTTCTGGTTTTAGTGAGGATCTCGCTGCTGCATTCTGGACTAGCTGAAGCCTGCACCTAGCTGAACAAACAGACAGTAAGGTATTACAATAGTCCAACCTAGAGGTAATAAAAGCATGAACTAGTTTTTCTGCATCATTTAGCGACAATATATTTCTTATCTTGGCAATACTTCTGAGGTGAAAGAATGCTATCCTGGTAATATTATCTACATGAGCTACAAATAAAAGGCTGGAACCTATAATCACACCAAGGTCTTTTACTGTTGCACTTGATGGAACAGAAAGGCCATCTAAAGTTACGGTGTGATCGAAAATTTTACTCCTAGCTGTATGCGGTCCTGCGACTAGAACTTCTGTCTTATCTGGATTAAGCAGAAGGAAGTTAATTAGCATCCAATTTCTTATGTCCTGCACACATTGCTCAACTTTAGTAAGCTGTTTTTTCTCATTAGGTTTTGCTGAGACATATAACTTTGTGTCATCAGCATACCAATAAAAACTAATACCATGCTTACGGATTATGTTGCCCAGAGGAAGCATGTAAAGGGTAAAAAGCAGTGGACCTAAAACTGAACCCTGCAGAACGCCAAACTTCACTAGAGAACATGCAGAATAATCACCAGTCTACATACTGATAACATACTGACAACATCTACATACTAGACACAGTCTCAATACAGTGGACCCTGGGTGACGACTCTATGCAGCTAGCAGACGGTTGGTTTAGCCTGTCTGTCTGCTCCCTGGCCTGGGCTCTGGATTGTCATCGATTAACTAGGCCTCTTCTGAGACTATGAGCTATACTACAAGAAATGAGAGCAGCACCTTCCCGAGTGGGATGGACACCGTCCCGGCCTAACAGGCCAGTTTTGCCCTCAAAGGTATCCCAATTATCTATGAAGCCCACGTTGTTTTCAGAGCACCACCTGGACATCCAGCAGTTCAGCGACCATAACCTGCTGTATGCTATGTCACCAGGTCTCATTGGGATGGTTCCAGAGCATATTACTTCATCGGACATTGCCTTCGCTTGTTTAAAGACCTCTGTAAAGTTATTCTTGCTAACCTCTGACTGACGAAGGCGTATATCGTTGTACTACTATCTTACAGAACCTATGCTGTCCTAGAGCCCTAAGATTAATTGCTATGTCCGGTGCTCTGTCTCCCGGAATACACCTAACCACTGCTGCTGGCGCCTCTAAAGGCCTGGCTAATTTCACATGTCTCAGTATAGACACTCCTACGAGGTGTGCTCTGGTGGGCTAGCCTTAGCGTTAGCTTTGGCAGAACGAGTATGCCGCTGAGTCGTCACCCACTCGCCCCGCTGTGAGGGCTCTAATGCCCGAGTCGGGGGCTGGTTATCTTCGCCTGTGGCACCCAGACTGTCCGCTACAGGAATAACACTGCTCTTACACTCTCTAACCCTCTCTAAAGTCTGGATGTGCACCTCCAATGCTAATATCTTCTGCGTCAGAGTGCTCACTAACACACACCTATCACAAGTAAAATTACCACTAACGACGGAGGAAGAATGTCTAAACATCCTGCACTCCACACACTGAACAAGCTGAATATTATCCATGATATCATACCTGAGTCGGAGTTTAGTTGTTTGGAGCTAAATTCTGTTTGTTGTTTTTAGACAAAGAAACTCGCGCGTTCTCCAAAAAGCGCAGAAAAAGGCGCAGCCAGTACGAAGATGTAAAAACTAGTTACTATTAATATTATTATAGTATAAATGAAAAAGCTATGTAATTTAAATGCTAATACGAACGCAAAACTTTCGCGGCAACGATACAAAAACAGGAAGTTACGTCACCCCTAGCATGAGTTTATATGTCTTAGCGTTGAACTGGTAGCATTCATCTAAGGCATGACTTTTCTCGCAGAATGCACAAGGTTTAGTGAAAGCACTAATAACTGATGGACCACTACTCTTTGCTGTAATCAAGTCTTTATGATTTTCACCAACCTGTTTTCCACCAGTTGCTACCTCTTTTTCCTTCTTTTCTCGGCTTAGGTCCTTGGAGAGGTTTGTTACAGTGTTTCTTATCACTAGTCAAGACGTCCAGGTCTCTAAAGAGTGGGTTTGACATTACTTTTGCTTGATGATCGAAAAAATCCATAAGCTGCGCCAACTTGGCTCTTCTCTGATTGCGCTCTTGGTACTCGTACGCATGGGCCCTCAATCTAACACGCAATTTGTAGGGCAGTTTTGAGACAATAATCCTCATGTTGGTGGGAATATCTAACTTGTCCATGTGTTCAACATTTGCCATAACATTGCGGCAAGTTACCAGAAACAGGGAGAAAGCGCTTAACGACTTTTCATCCTCTGGCTTTATTTTCAGCCATTTAAGTGCCTTTTGCATCAGCGCTGTTGCAATTTTTAGCTCTTTTCCAAACCTGTCATGTAGCGTTCTAATTGCTTCTGCATAACCAAGATGATCTGGCATATGGTGGCAGCTCTTCACTAAGTCTCTAGGCTCTCCCCTAGTATACTGCTCAAAAAAGTATAGCTTATTGATATTACTATCAGCTCTGGATTTAACGACATGTTTAAACGCCTTCATAACGGACTTGAACTCAAGTGGGTCTCCATAAAACAAAGGAACATCAAGCTGAGGTAAGGAAAATTGCTTTAGACTCTTTACAAGCATTTCTGTAATATCTGTCTGACGTTGCATTACACTCTGAAGCTCTACTGTATTAGTATTATGGAGTGAATATTCGTTACCTTGGGTAGGCCATTCCTTTAAAGTACTTGTCATTTTAGGTTTGACACTTACAGGCACACTTGAACGGGCTGCCTGGCGATGTGATGGAAGTCTGAGCTATTCCAATGACACACTGTGCTCGTAATATTCATTGTATTCCAATTTGGAAACGTGCACCAATTCAATTCAATTCAATTCAATTCAATTTTATTTGTATAGCACTTTTAACGATTTACATCATCACAAAGCAGCTTTACACAATCAAAAGAACTAAGTTTGTATGAAATGTGAATGTTTATGAATCAAAATGATATGATTGTCCCTGATTGTCCCTGATGAGCAAGCCTAGGACGACGGCGACAGTGGCAAGGAAAAACTCCCTGAGATGGTAATAGGAAGAAACCTTGAGAGGAACCAGACTCAACAGGGAACCCATCCTCATCTGGGTGAAAACAGATAGCAGGGATTGATGTGCATAATAATATGCGAGACTGGAAGTTCAATATAAGAGGAGATGTGTAAGATTAAAGTCCAGTTTGTTCCTGGAGGCTCAGGTAGACAGTGAAAAATTTCAGTCCTGAACTATTGAGCGACTGAAGTCACAGGTCCTCAGAGAACAGCTGTCTGCATCAGTCGAGGACAGGACCACCTTCATGGAAAAGTGGAACCAACCCCAGTCACCACACGCATTCCAGGCAGACCACACGGGGGCATCCATGTGATGAGATCTCCAACCAGAAGCAGGACTCCAGGATGAGTTAGAGAGGTCCAGCGGGCAGAGGGGGTCTGGATCACTGGCAGCTCAGGAGCGACATGTATAGCTCGACAGAGAGATAGGTAGAGGAAATAGGAGAGAGAGAGAGAGAGAGGAGAGAGCAGAAAAGGAGAGAGCAAAGAGATGGAGAAATAACAGTTAGGTATGGTCACAGTCAAACAATGTAAAAAGTGAATGTATATTTAGTGCAGAGTGCAGGCAGAGACTCCGGCAGGACTAACTATGACAGCATAACTAAAAAGGAAGAGCCAGAAGGAAACACAAACATGAGGGCTTCCAGAGCAATAAGGCAACCAATCACCTCACCGTCAACAAACCTGAGTGATCAATGAGAGTGAGGAAGACAGCATCCAAACATACCAGTTCACCTAATACTCTACGTCCATGAGTCCCCCAGATCTGCTCCTTTACCTAAGGCTAATCTATTTATAAAAATGCTTGGCTAAATAAATAGGTTTTTAGCCTGGACTTAAACACTGAGACTGTGTCTGAGTCCCGAACACTATTTGGAAGACTATTCCATAACTTTGGGGCTTTGTAAGAAAAAGCTCTGCCCCCTGCTGTAGTGTTAATAATACGCGGTACTGACAAGCAGCCTGCATCCTTTGATCGAAGTAGGCGTGGAGGATTGTAAGACACTAGCAGTTCACTCAGATACTGCAGCGCGAGACTATTTAATGCTTTATACGTCAAGAGTAGTATTTTAAAATCAATGCGAAATTTCACAGGAAGCCAATGCAATGTAGATAAGATAGGGGTGATGTGCTCATATCTTCTGGTTCGAGTGAGGACTATTGCTGCTGCATTCTGGACTAATTGAAGCTTGTTTAGGCATCTAGTTGAACAACCAGACAGTAAGGCATTACAATAATCCAACCTAGACGTGATAAAAGCATGAACTAGTTTTTCTGCATCGTTTAGTGACAATATATTTCTTATCTTGGCAATATTTCTGAGGTGAAAGAATGCTATCCTGGTAATATTATCTACATGTGCTTCAAATGAAAGGCTTGAATCTATAATCACACCGAGGTCTTTTACTGTTGAACTTGATGGAATAGAAAGGCCATTTAAAATCACAGTGTGATCAGAAAGCTTACTTCTAGCTGCTTGTGGTCCTATGACTAGAACTTCTGTCTTATCAGGATTAAGCAGAAGGAAATTAATTAACATCCAAACTCTTATGTCCTGCACACATTGCTCAACTTTAGTAAGCTGGTTTTTCTCATCTGGTTTTGCTGAAACGTATACTTGTGTGTCATCAGCATAACAATGAAAACTAATACCATGTTTACGAATTATGTTGCCTAGAGGAAGCATGTAAAGGGAAAAAGCAGTGGGCCTAAAACAGAACCCTGTGGAACACCAAACTCAACTTGAGAACATGAGGAATGGTTAACATCTAAATCTACAAACTGATAACGATCAGTCAAATAGGATCTGAGCCATAAGAGGGCCGTTCCCTTAATTCCTACTACATTTTCTAATCTGTAAAGAAGACTATTATGATCAATAGTGTCAAAAGCTGCACTGAGGTTGAGTAACACAAGTATAGTGACACAACCCTGATCATAGGCCACTAGGAGGTCATTTACTACTTTAACGAGTGCTGTCTCTGTGCTGTGATGAGGCCTAAATCCTGACTGATACAATTCATGTATGCTATTCCTATGTAGATATGAACATAGCTGTTGTGATACTACCTTTTCCAGAATTTTAGAGATAAACGGGAGGTTTGATATCAGCCTGTAATTGGAAAGCTGACAGGGGTCAAGGTCAGGTTTTTTGATTAGTGGTTTAATAACTGCTAATTTAAGGAATTTAGGAACATACCCACTGCTGAGTGAACAGTTCATTACTTTTAACAGGGGTTCTGTTATTGCTGGAACTATCTGCTTGAGATAATGTGTCGGTATAGGATCTAATTCACAGGTTGACGATTTTGACGAGGAGATGAGTGAAATTAGTTTACTCGCTTCAAGGGGAGTAAAGTATTCTAGGTTCTGATGTGATGTGATTAATTTATCATCTGTATCACTTAAATTGTCTGGTTTTAAAGCCTGAATTTTGTGCCTAATATTTATGATTTTGTTATTGAAAAAGTTCATGAAATCCTCACTACTGTATGTTGTTGTTGTGGAGATTTCTGCAGTGGTCTTGTTTTTAGTTAATTTAGTTATGTTATTAAATAAAAATAAAAACCACTCGGTTTGATGACCACACTTGTCTGTCTTGCAGGACTTTGTCATTCTTCACAACCCTGATACACTTTTATTTCAGCATTAACTATTGCAAGCTCCATTTCGATTTTTAGCATTTCCTTTTTAGCCTTTATTTGTGCTTCGTTAGCCTTTAGTTGTGCTTTCTCTATTTCTAACACCTGTTGGTCTAAGGTTGCTGCTTCAGCCAACAAGACTGCTCTGTTAGCTTCTGCCTTTTTTACCGGAGCTGAGGATGCTGTAGATGTTGGGGACCTTTTGGATGCCGCCGTTGCTACGTTTCCGTACTTGTTAGAAGCGAGTATCTTAGACAACACCAGAATTGCGCTTTCCAGTGGCGAAACCTCGTCGTTGACTGTGTGAGGGATCACAAAGCGGCTCCTAACTTCTGCGATGCACGACTCTACCTTTTTTGTAAATTCTGTGCAGCACAGCAATTTAAACGTATACCAGTTTTGCAGATCATATTCGCATTCGTCTTTGTTTAGGCACAATCGCAAGTCTCAATTGCTCTCAACAAATTCTTCTAGCAGCCCTTTGTAGTCCGTATAGTACTTAGTTTTAACATCAAGCACGTTGTAGACATTGTACATAAACAACTCTATTTCGTTAAATAATGCAGTCAATTGACTTCACCTTTCGTGCTCTGGCGTTCTTCATTTTGTGAAGCTTGTCAGCAGAACCTTTGTCGACGAGCGCCATCACACGCTTAGATTCGGTGACAGCAGCATTGTCTTTGCCATCTGCCATAGTGAGTTTTAAAGCAGGCAAATCTTTACTTTCGGTTTCAGTTGATTGTCAACAGTCACTGCGTGTTTTTCCGAGAATTCACATACAGGTAAACATACACTGTTTTTAATAACTCTACAATGTTTTAATTTTAGATTTTATTTAAAAATAAATAAAGAAACCAAATAAAATTATTTCATTTGTATTTACTTACTGTACTTTCTATCTCTTCCATTCCAATGATTAAAAAACGGTAAAAATGTCAATTCTGGAATCCTGAGACGCTTAGTGGTCCGAGCACAACGTAATAATCTTTGTATGATAAAATGACTCGTGACATGAATCTACACGAAGCGCTTCAGTTTCAAATAATCATTCAACTCTGAAGTCAAACAGCAAAAGAACATGATAATAATAATCAAAGGAATAATATTGTTCTTTTTGCTGTTTATGTCCACCATTTAATAATTAATTCATTATCAATAATTAGACACTGGCAGAAAATGGCAGAAATACGCCATAGATAAGAACTAAGATCAAAAGGCTGATAAACGCTAATGTGCAGATATGAGCAGATTTATCGATGAAACTACAGACATGAAAGGCAACAAACACAAAAATATGTGCTACAGGCTGAATACAACGTGACAGCACAAAGAAACCCCGGGGTTTAAATGCGCTTTCTTCATATATTAGTACTGAAGTAGTACTCTAAAAAAATGGTACTTCAGCACAGTGTTGCCAACTCGTCAGTAAGGAAAGTACAGTAGCTATTGGCTGTCGTAGAAGTCGCTAGAAGTCGCTAGATGACGTCATCACGTAATTTGCATAATGCACGCTGCACATGCAAGTTATTTGCAAATTCAGAAAAGTAAAAGACAATTCTGTCATATGGCTTTCATAAAGTTACGTGACACTTATTTGAAGCTTGAAATATGGTAAGAATGTGTATTTTTATCTGACAAACCCATTTGTAACATTTCGACCTTTATCTCATAACATTGAGTTTATTCTTGTAGATTTACATATATTTTTTTTTTTTAACGTGGCACTAAAGCTCCATCGTACCGTCGTAGTTTTTATACATAGATATATAAATATATATTACTATATATATCACCATTTTTTTTTATATTTAGCAGATGTTTTTATCCAAAGGGACTTTGGATAAAAAAGGGAAATCAACAAAAGAGCAAAGACATGCACATGCTATGCCATGTCTCAGTTAGCTTATACACAGTGCATTTAGTAAATGCTGATGATAGAATAGAAAAAGAATAATACATGCTTATGGTAGGCCTCTGTTTTTATATATATATATATATATATATATATATATATATATATATATATATATATAATAGCCTAAATAAAATAAAAAATATAGTAAACAAAAAGAACAGGAAAGCTAGTGTTACTGGTTAACATTAGTTTAGTTTTTTTAATGTCACAATTCCTACCCTCCTCCTTTACCTGGGCTTTTTTATTTATTTTTTTATTTTTCCTTTATTTAACCAGGGGAAATCATATTGAGACTATAGTCTCTTTTTCAAATGGTCCCTGGCCAAGAAAGGCAACACTTTAAAGTTTAAGTAAAAATACTAAAAATAGAGAAACCTCATCTACAATACACAAAACATATCATACAACATCACATAATACAGATCATAACCACACAACCAGACAACAATAAAGATTAAATGCAACATCAAATAAAATATAAAACAAAATAATAATATAACAACCAAGACATCACACGACAAGCAGTATAAGCAACCACAAGCACGGAACAGACTATATACAGTCACATTTATAGCTGAAAGTCTCTGTGAGATATGATTTAAAATCATTAAGTGTAATAAAAGAGCTTAGTTTCAACTGTTTCTGCAAAGCATTCCAGGTTGAAGGGGCATTGTAACGGAAGGCAATTTTACCAAATTCAGATTTTACAGCAGGCGTAGTAAAAAGAATACAATTTTTTGACCTGAGATTGTACTTGTTTTCTATAAAAGAGAATATTGATAAATAAGAAGGCAACAATCCCATCACAGCTTTATAAACAAAGATAAGCCAGTGATGCTGTCTACGAACTGAAAGAGGCAGCCAACCTGATAGACTGTATAAATTACAATGATGTGTGGAAAACTCAGCCTTTGTGACAAAACAAAGGGCAGAATGGTAAACAGAATCCAGTGAACGTAAAACAGACTTTGATGCATGCATATAAAGAATATCTCCATAGTCTAAAACAGACAAAAAGGTAGCAGCCACAAGTTCCTTTCTTATTTTTAAATTAAAACAAGCCTTATTTCTATAATAAAAATGTAACTTAACTCTCAGCTTTTTCACCAAGTTATCTACATGGGGTTTAAAAGAGAGCTTTTCATCTAATAAAAAACCCAAATAATTATAATACGGCACTCTTTCAATTTCCTGATTATATATAGTGACAATTTGAGGCAAATCCTGGGCATTGAAAAAATGAGAAAATAACATAAATTTAGTTTTTTTTAGAATTTAATACCAATTTTAACTTAAGTAGATTTTTTTGTAAAGCTGCAAAAGCATCCTGTAATTTTGTTAATGCCTCATAAGGAGATCTAGCCGTACTGTATATAATAGTGTCATCAGCATAAAGGTGTACAGCTGCATCTACATGTGTACAAATATCATTTATGTAGATTGTAAATAATAGAGGCCCTAATATGGAACCTTGGGGGACTCCAACTATTAATTCTGCCTCCCTTGACATAATGCCTTCACATGTGACACACTGATATCTGCTGGATAGATAATTTTTAAACCACTTGATAGCATTAGCAGATATCCCAATTTTAGACAGACATTGTAGCAAAATAGTATGATCAACTGTATCAAAAGCTTTCGAAAGATCAACAAATAATGCTGCACATGAATGTTTACAGTCAATAGCACTGACAATATCATCAACTACCTTAATGGCTGCCGTGGTGGTGCTGTACCCTTTCCTGAAACCAGATTGAAAAGGAGTGAGGATATTATATACTGTTAAAAATTCCTTTAGCTGATCACTAACCAATGACTCAAAAATTTTGGCTAGTACTGAGAGTTTTGAGATAGGACGATAATTGTCCATAATAGATGGATCCCCATTTTTAAAAAGTGGTGTTACATGTGCTATCTTCCAAGATTGGGGTATAATATTTTGTTCCAGAGATAGATTAAAAATATAAGTTATCGGATCAACAATAATGTTAGCTACAAGTTTCAGAAGAGAAGGGTCAAGCCCATCAGGTCCAGCAGCTTTTTTACAATTTATATTTCGCAATCCAAATAAAACCTTTTCCCGTGAAATTGGCTCAAAAGTGAAGAGGTCCGTGCAAGCACTAGGGTGAAATAACCCTGGAGATGAAAGATGGTCTACTTCCGACTTAAAAAGAAATCCGGCAGAGGCAAAATGGTTATTAAAAACATCAACAATATCTTTTCTATCAGTAATTTGCTCATTATTAACATTTACAAATTTAGGAAAAGTTGAAAATGAAGAATTTTGTAATGTTTTCATAGAATTTATAATTTTCCAAAATTTAGCTGGGTTTTTTAAATTTCTCGTTGTCTCATCAAGATAGAACTGTGACTTAGCTTTACGTATTTGTGTAGTGCATTTATTTCTTAATTGTCTAAAATTTAACCAATCATTGTTTTGCTTTGATTTCCTTGCCTTTGCCCAGGCCAAATCCCGTTCATGCAAGAGAGTAGATAATGCGTCAGAAAACCAGGGATTATTCCTCCCCTTCACTTTGAACTTTCTCAGGGGTGCATGTTTATTTAAAATACCCATGAATGAATCCTTAAAATATGACCATGCCAGTTCAACATCAGGAATTAAACAGACCCTTTTCCAATCAAAATGAAAAATATCATGAACAAAAGCTTGTTGATCAAATGATTTAAAATACCTTTTCTCCACAATTCGTGGCACTGTCTTTTTAAGTTTACAATTTCTAATCATCCCAATAGCACAGTGGTTACTTATATCATTTGAAAAAATACCTATTTGTGTACATTTTTCTGGATTATTAGTTAAAATCAAATCAATTAATGTGGATTTTCTTAAATCATTAATGTTAGGACGAGTGGGAGCATTTATTACTTGAGTTAAATTAACAGAATTACAATAATCTTTAAAATCCTTTGACACATCTGTCAACCAATTCCAGTTCAAATCGCCAAGGATAATAATTTCTTTCCGATTCATAATATCTGCAATTTCAGTTGAAAGTATGGATAAGGCTTCTTTGATAGCTGAAGGAGGTCTATAACAGCAGGCAACAGTTAGACTAGTATTTTGTAATTTTAAATCAATAGCCAACAGTTAAAAACACTTAGGGACAGTCATGGACTTTATCAAAATAGCATTAAATCTACAATTTACATATATAACAACCCCCCCTCCTTTACTCTTCCTATCTACACGAAATATATTATAACCATCAATGGCGATATTATCATCTGCGAGAGTTTTCTTCAACCACGTTTCTGATATGGCAATAATATCTGCCTTCGTAGACACCGCCCATATTCTAACAAAATCAATTTTATGCATCAAACTGCGGACATTCAAATGAACAACTTTCAAACCAGGTCGGATTGAAAACTCCGAAGGAACATACAGGCATTCAGGTACAGGACCTGGGTTTGATTGAACGTTTCCAGCCATAAGTAACATCAACAATATGAGACGACGTTGCCACACATGTTTCAATGTATCATCCTTAGACAAACATTTAAATGAGTCAAATGACTTCACATTAAAGTTACAAAATTTTTCTCTAACGAAAAACAAGTAGACAAGAGAAAGATCAATTCTAAGTCCATGTAAAGAGAGTTTGCTAGGCTTCCGTATCCGAGCATGTGTGTGTAATGTACATTTTGACGGTGCATGTAAAGCAACAAATAATGTCCTTGGAGCATCTGGTGCCTTGTAGTCCATACAACAAGTCTTTAAAGTTAAAAGACAAAATAACCATATTACCTGTAGCGCACCCATAACAAACAAACTGTTGGGAGACTGTCCGCGGTGAGTCCAAAACAATCGACGCCAATCAGCTGGATATTTCGTCCATAAGCCTATGCGAAAATATGGGAATTGTGTTCGGGCAAAGGGAATTGGAAATGGGGTAAGGAAATTTTGATTTTCAACATTTAAACATGGAGACTTCCAGAATGTGGCACCCCAAGCAAGCGAGCAGATATAAAGTGCTAAACCGATTATTGACGCAATAGAATGGAGTTGGAGATTCCGGAGCTACGATTTCTTAACCTTCTTTCTTATAGATGAGCATAACGAAAAACAGGACAAAAACAGAAAACAGGACGAGATGAGGTAGCTCATGCTACAAACGTGCTACAAACGTGCTGCCATCTTGGATTTTCCGATAATGTTGCCGGCTTGGGACCGGCAACATTGTAACATTTTTTAAATACCATCTACATTAACAATTTAACAGAGTAGTCCAATTTCTTTTGTTTTTGTTTTTTCCCCCCTCAACACTAACACTAGTTACCACTGGGGGGGGGGGGGGGGGGGACACCTGCGAGAGGACAGGCCTGTCTGTGAGTGCTTTGGGACGGGGGAGGGGCCGGCGGCGGGAGCTGCTGTGGCAAGTTGAGAAGAGTCAGTATAGACACATCAGAGTCTCCAAAAGTCTCCAGTAACACAAAAAGTCGCCGGAGGGATTTGAAAAGTCGCTAAATATATGGCGACAAAGTCGCTAAGTTGGCAACACTGCTTCAGCATAGTAAAAGTACCCTAGCATGAGTTATATATAAAATAAAAATGTGTATAAAAAAATATAATTTATACATTGGTGTTTAATTAAATTCTTAACATTTTAATGGTTAGTAATTGTTGCAGACATTCACACTATATTTGGGGAAAGGGATTGGCTTGTACAGGCTACTTACTATACGCTGATCAGCAGTCGGCGCCCCGCTGTAAGCAGCAGATCAAAGAAGCAGTTATCGGCTATGACACGTAGCCTTCTGAGTTTAGAGGCCAGAGTTGGTTGGTTGGAAGCACGTTTGAAGGAGAAGATAAAGTCACAAACACACACACAAACTCTCCATGCACACACACACACACAATATCTCTGTGCAGATACACCGTTCTTCACTTCGTAATTCACCTGGCCATAAATAAAAATAAATATTTAGGCCTAAAAAAATGCTTTAAAATTCATTTAAAATTCCTTCATCAGCGTGTATAAACATGCAGCCCTAACAAAAGACAGCGTTTTGATTAAAAGGTTGATAAGTGCATGCGAAAAAATGCGGACACGAAGGACTATACTGAAAAAGAATAAAGAGAATAACAATTATATTTATAATAAGATAATTAATTAAATGATAAAATTGTATCAAATAAGAACTTTATCTAAAAGCCAGACTGACAACATTTTTTATTTAGTGCTGAAGTAGTTAAATATGCTTATACTGTAGATACGTAGGTTAAATTTTAAAAGTAGAATTGCAAGTAACTTACAAACTGAATGTAATGTTGTAAAATATGAATAAAACATTATTAGACAAAAATATATGATATGGTAGTATATAAAATGAAAAAGCTCAATAATTGCTTAAATGTGAAGCAAATGCAATTATTAATTCATTGTGTATATTAAACTTCATTTAGCCGTTAAAGCTATATGAAAAATAACGTGCCTACGAGCCCACTTTTATTTTGTGTTCAAATTTAAAGATTCCCACGCGTGTGGGCAAAAAGACGAAGTACAACAAATACAAAAGCGAATAATCTTTAATAAAGTTAGCCTAATACAATAGTTTTCAATGCTGAGGCAAACATAATTTTGTTTTAGTGGATTTGATACTGTGTAATCATAAATTTAGCATTGTAAAAGTACCCTAGCATGAGTTCATATATTTCTATATTAAATTAAATTTCATATTATACACACACACACACACACACACACACACACACATTTTATATATATATATATTTGTATATTTATGGTTAATTTAATTCTCAAATCATCGTGTTTACCCATGGGGTAAACATGACCAAATTACTGCAAAAAACACAGGAACATGATAATTATTCATTATTTATAACTAGTGAATGCTTTAGTAATGGGCTCTATAAGACAATGGATTATTACAGAACGTGCGAGTTGACGCCCATGCACCGATCACAAACCTTTAAAATGTTGGATTTTAATTAAAATGACATATATACACTCACCTAAAGGATTATTAGGAACACCATACTAATACGGTGTTTGACCCCCTTTTGCCTTCAGAACTGCCTTAATTCTACGTGGCATTGATTCAACAAGGTGCTGAAAGCCTTCTTGAGAAATGTTGTCTCATATTGATAGGATAGCATCTTGCAGTTGATGGAGATTTGTGGGATGCACATCCAGAGCACGAAGCTCCTGTTCCACCACATCACAAATATGCTCTATTGGGTTGAGATCTGGTGACTGTGGAGCCCATTTTAGCACAGTGAACTTATTGTCATGTGCAAGAAACAAATTTGAAATCTGGAAGTAGCCATCAGAGGATGGGTACATGGTGGTCATAAAGGATGGACATGGTCAGAAACAATGCTCAGGTAGGCCGTTGCATTTAAACGATGCCCAATTCGCACTACGGGGCCTAAAGTGTGCCAAGAAAACATCCCCCACACCTTTATACCACTACCACAAGCCTGCACAGTGGTAACAAGGCATAATGGATCCATGTTCTTATTCTGTTTACACCAAATTCTGACTTTACCATTTGTCTCAAGAGAAATCGAGACTCATCAGACCAGGCAACATGTTTCCAGTCTTCAACTGTCCAATTTTGGTGAGCTCATGCAATTGTAGCCTCTTTTTCTTATTTGTAGTGGAGATGAGTGGTACCCGGTGGGGTCTTCTGCTGTTTTAGCCCATCCGCCTCAAGGTTCTGCGTGTTGTGGCTTCACAAATGCTTTGCTGCATACCTCGGTTGTAACGAGTGGTTATTTCAGTGAAAGTTGCTCTTCTATCAGCTTGAATTAGTCGGCCCTTTCTCCTCTGACCTCTAGCATCAACAAGGCATTTTCACCCACAGGATTGCCGCATACTGGATGTTTTTCTCTTTTCACACCATTCTTTGTAAACCCTAGAAATGGTTGTGCGTGAAAATCCCAGTAACTGAGCAGATTGTGAAATACTCAGACCGGCCCGTCTGGCACCAACAACCATGCCACGCTTAAAATTGCTTAAATCAAAATTTAGTTTGGAGTTTTGGAGTTCAGGAGATTGTCTTGACCAGGACCACACCCCTAAATGCATTGAAGCAACTGCCATGTGATTGGTTGATTAAATAATTGCATTAATGAGAAATTGAACAGGTGTTCCTAATAATCCTTTAGGCTAAACTGAATGTCAGAATGAAAAAGTAAGGTGATTTAAGCAATTTTGAGCATGGCGTGGTTGTTAGTGCATGTTCCGAACCAGGGACATGTTCCCAAACAGCTCCAATGACATCAATGTGTTTACGGAAGCAGTTGTGGGATTCATCTGGAAACTAGGGAATAATACCATGGAAAATGTCAACAATGTGGGTGGACAAAACCGTCCACGACGCTCTGAACCCTCGCACTGCTGCATATAACATTAGACTTGCGTCAAAGAACCTGGACCCATACAAGGCTGCCTCATACTACATCCGGAAGGTGGTGAAAGAGGCAAAGCAATGTTCTCAGAGAAAACTAGAGTCACTGCTCCAACAGAGTGACTTTAGGAGCCTGTGGCAGGGATTAAGGACAATACCGGACTACAAAGCACCAATATCCGGTATGACAAACGTGGACCTGACTTTGGCAGATGAGCTGAACACCTTTTATGCTCGCTTCGAGGCTGCAGCTAAAGATGTAAAGACACTGCCAGCACAGGAAACTCGTTCATCTCCAAGCATGACATGAAAAGAGCCTTCAGGAGAGTGAACACCAGGAAAGCAGCAGGACCAGACGATATCTTAGATCAAATCCTCAGAGCCTGCATAGACCAGGTAGCACCTGTGTTAACAGAGATATTCAACCTCTCTTTATCTTGGTCGGTGATCCCCACATGCTTTAAGGAGTCCATTATTGTTCCTGTTCCAAAGAAATCTTATCCTTCTTCCGTCAATGACTATCGCCCTGTAGCCCTCACCTTAGTAGTGATGAAGTGCTTTAAACAGCTGGTCAGAGACTTCATCATGGACACAACTGAACCCATTTCAGTTTGCTTACTGTCCAAACCACACTACAGATGATGCCATCTCTCATCTTCTCCATACATCTCGTAATTACCTAGACACTAGAAGGGGGAATTATTTTAAAATTCTCTTTGTTGATTACAGCTCAGCATTTAATACCATAATTCCTTCACACTCACCACCAAGCACTTTGACTATCTTTAAATGACGACTCAAGACGCATCTGTTTCTCCAGTACTTGGACTAACCTCCCATACAAAAAAAAACCCTCTTCCCAGTTGTGTTGGACTAATGGCACATAGTTATTAACCTAGTTAACCCAGTGTAAGTATGTATCCAATGATGTAAACACTAAAACACTTTTTGTAAGTCGCTCTGAATAAGAGCGTCTGCCAAATGCCTAAATGTAAATGTAAGCTGGAGCACCTGGGACTCATCTCTGCGTCAGTGGATCTTTAAATTCCTAACTGGCAGACCACAGGCAATAAGGATCGGTGCACATGTCTCAGCCTCCCTCACTCTCAGCACAAGAGCCCCCCTAGGGTTGTGTTCTAAGCCCCCTGCTGTACTCATTGTACACATTTGACTGCGTGGCCACTACCAACTCCACCACCATCATCATCAAGTTTGCTGACGACACCGTCGCAGGGGGCCTGATCATGAACAATGATGTGAAAAATATATCCTAACAACCTTTCATCAAAACGAGAGTTGACAGTTTTATTGCCCCTTTGGTTTTTTTTTTATGACCCTAGGAATGTGTAGGGAGGTGAGGCTCGATAAAAGGTGCTTATGCGTTAGACATCGTTTCATTTTTATGTTGATGTGAGAAGTTGATTCTTTTTTATTATTATTATTATTATTATTATTATTATTATGACCAGTGGAAAAAAAATGAACGCTCATGAGGGTATAATTTCTGAGTTGCCTTTGACGGTTGTGTGTGAATCGTCTTTAACTAGAGCTCTGAAGAAACGCGTTATGTATCTGCATCGAACTCAGCGCCCACCGCGTGATTCGCTTCGGGAAGAGATGAGCCTAGATCAGGGACGTAAGTGGGGCTTCGTGTTTAAATACTTAGATGGGGAGATGTTTTTTTACCAACTGGAGAACGGTGAAACATTTAACCCATGTGTTGAAAAAACAGCTATCACATCGAACGACTGGGGTATGTTGAGCTTACTGATTATTAGTTTACTTAAAGAAGGGAAGGAGAACAAAGGATCCTTACCAGAGAGTGAGAACCTAAATCTGTGGGATGAGATTGAAGAAGAAATTCATGTTGATGAAACAACAACGGCAACAAAGAGTGTGGTGGTGTTAAACGAATCTAAGAAAAGACTGATGAGAATAATATGGGAGACAAAAGCATCAGCTACGGGAAAATGGTTCTACCGCATGAGTTGGGGTTTGACCAGCAAGAACAAGCCAGAGGGTTTGGTGACCATGGAGCGCTTCAACACAGAGTGTGGTGTTTTTCACACGAGTCTGAGCATCCCTGTCGACGCTTGGATCCGAATGCATGAAGTTTTCGGCAGGCGAATCACAGGACTTTTCCACAAGAGTCGTGATTGGATGGATCAGCTCGTGACGAGACGCGCTCTCTCCTTCTAACTCCACCTGTTCTTCAGGCGGTTACTTTAAATCCCTCTAGTTTTACAGCTTCGGAACATCCGTAAAGTTATCCGAATTTATGTCATCGGTGTCATGGCGAGCGACTCAACACAAACTTTGGTGCCTGAAAGTCAGCCGTGTGATTGGGAGGGCTGCGAGTGCATGACGGTTATGGTGCGTCACAATGATGAGCCAGACGGATGGCTTTCCCGTTTTTATCTGGACGCGATAAAAACTGTGGTGACAAGGCTGTTGAGTATAGTCTTGTATCGCTACCGAGAGTAAACCTGCTACGGTTGTATCGTAAGACTGTTTCGTTTTATAATACCTCTGGTAAAAAAGGGTTTTAGCGTTGCTAAGCCTCATCTAACAACTGCTGCTAAGGGCATCGCTTCAGACGTGATTAGCAGAGCCGTCAGGAAAACAAGCGAAGGCTCGGGAGATCAGGAAGGGTCAAGAATCGGAATCTCGGAGAGCTCTAAAACGCCCGCCTGGTCAGCGTGTACCAAAGTCTAAAAAACGAAGAGTATCTAAACAGAGGAAATCAGTTGGTCAAAGTAGGTCTGCGGGAAGGAGGTCGACAGCGAGGTCTCGCGACATATTTCAGAGTTGACCAGAAAAAAAAAATCAGACATGGCTCTTTTACACGAGAAATCGGCCGAATGCGCCATGACGGAGCTTGATTTATTTTCGGCCCCTATGACCCAGCTCTCTATCAAAGAGAGCCAACGCATAGAGATTCAACCTTTATCCGCAATACATTTACATTTAGGCATGTGGCAGACGCTCTCATCCAGAGCGACTTACATTTTTATCTCATTACACATCTGAGCAGTTGAGGGTTAGGGGCCTTGCTCAAGGGCCCAACAGTGGCAACTTGGTGGTTGTGGGGTTTGAACCTGGGATCTTCCAAACCGTAGTCCAATGCCTTAACCACTGAGCTACCCCTGGCCCTACTGAGCTACCCCTGGCAATAACCGATAGAGGTCCAATAGAATTCATAATAAACAGTAGCGGACATCAATATCTGGACCTTTCTGAAACATTTTTTATTTTTAAGATTAAAAATTACTAATCCAGACGGATCGGATATCGCACCCGACGCGCCCGTGGGATTAGTGAATTACCCCTTAAACCCCATTTTTTCACAATGCGTCGTTACATTGGAAGACCGATTAATCTCCCAAGCCAGCGCCACACCACATCCTTACAGGGTTATTATAGAGACTTTGCTGAATTATTCAGAGGACACTCTGAAAAGTCAGTCCAGCGCCGGTCTGTTTTACAAAGACACAGCGGGAGCCATGGATTCTGTGGTGGTGTTAAACGGCCCCAATCGAGGCCTTGTTTAGAGGGCCCGATTCAGTTAGGAATCTAGGGAAATTCATCTGCTAGGCGCCCTTCATGCAGACATTTTCTATTGCGAAAGGATCCTATTAAACGGTGTGGATTTGCGAATCAGGCTAATTCGCGCTAGCGAAGAATTTTCCCTCATGCATCTGAGCAATCATATTTACCTTCTGAAAATACTGGGAGCGTCTCTCTTTATCAAAAAGGTCTTGGTTGCCGCCGCAGAACGTTTAGGTCACGAGACGGCCTTGGCACGAGGCAATGCCTTGTATCCTATTTTGCGTATAAACGTGAAGACCGGAGAATTCCCTGGTATGTAACCACGAGAATCTATTTATAGGGGCTACCCCTAAATACGTGGTGTTGGCTATGGTGAATCACGAAGTGTTACTAGGTAAATGTAACCTTTCACCGTTTAACTTCATGCATAACGACGTCAAATATCTAGCGTGGTGTCAAGACGGTAGACAAATCCCTGCCAAAGCGTTTCAACCTCAATTCAACAATGGCTTGGCCGTCATAGAGTTTTACAACATATTTACAGCTACAGGAAGACATCTGAAAGATCTACCACTCGCCATCGACAGACACGATTTCCACGAGGGTTACGCTTTATTTGTTTTTAACCTCAGCCCCTCTGAAGACACAGAGGCTGTTTCTCCCATATCCAGCGGTTCTCTCAGACTGGAGTTTTCGCACTTCGTTACCTCACACAACCACGCTGATAGTGTACGCATGCTGCAATTCAATTCTTGAAATAAACTCTAAAAGAAACGTCCTACTCGACTATTACTGAGTCTGTACCGACGGAAGAGGAGAAAAAAAAATGAACAATCATCAGCTGGAAAATCTTCTCCGTCATCTACTGGGAGATTCGTTCAGCGGCGTTTACTCCTCTGATGAGCTACCAATGCTACCTAAAAGTTTTTTATCGACCGGCCTATTTCGTAGTTAACACACACCCGCGACACATGCCCGGAGAACACTGGCTCGCTCTCTCTCTGGACGCAGACGGGGGAGCGGGCTTTTTCGACTCTTTCGGTTTCCCTCCGGACTTTATGTATTACCCAAAAACAATTCTGGATTTTCTGGAAAATCAAAGAGGGGTGAAAAACATTTTCTATCATAACAGACAGCTGCAGAGCCCCGTGTCGGCTGTCTGTGGCGAACATTGCATGTATTATCTGTGTCATAGGGCATGCGGAGTGGCGTACGAAGACGTGCTATCTTTTACGGAGTTGATGTGATAAAAAATGACAGGATGGTCTCGGAGTTTATAAACAGATATCAGAGTTGTATAAGGAATCGTCGAGCAGTTCTATTTAATCACACTGTCTGCTCTCTAAAGATTTTCACCGAGTGCATAATATGTAATAGTATTTTTATTTAAAGTGTGTGTGTGTGTGTGTGTGTGTTACACCCTTTATTTCTAATATTTCTTTCCATAAACCTATATATATATATATATATATATATATATATATATATATATATATTCCCTTTATTTTTTTATAAACCTTGATATTGTAGCGTTTTCACGCCGGAAAGGATGGTGGAGAGACGAGTTAGTTTGCTTGCTGCCCAATGCAAATGGCTGGGAGTATTTTATTCAGTCCACACAGTTTAACCAGCAGTATAAACCACACACACATATTACACATACCCTGGCTGAAGCCACTAAACCAAACACCTTCTCCCAACAGGGTGAACACATAACCCCATCCCGCAAAGCATGATGGTTCCCAAGCGAAACCCCGCCCCCGCCACATGCCCCCACCCGAGCCGTGACCGTCCCCGGTCACCATGGCGCACTCAGTCCAACAGACGGTGGTCGGCGCCGGCGTTGGGAACGCCGGAGTCTGGTTGCAGAGGAAGGGAGCCCGTCGCCCTCCTCCTGAGGCGGACTGGCCTCCACAGAATCCGACGATGCCCCGGCGTGGGGCTGATAAGGAGCCAGACGGTCCCGGTGGAGCACGACCAGTCGCGACCGCCCCGTCAACCGCACCCGGTAGACCACATCAGAGAGCTGTGCGACGATCGTGCAGGGGCCCACCCAGTGCGACATAAGCTTAGGTGAGAGCCCCCTTTTCCTTCCGGGGGAATACACCCAAACCTGTTCCCCAGTAGCAAAGTCTCGCCCCCGGCTGTGAGCATCGTACACGCGGCGCTGCTTAACCCCGGCGTCCGCCAAGTGTCTACGCGCCAATTCATGGACACGGAACAGTTTGTCTTTCAACGAACCAAAATAATCCAACCCTGGTTTCGTGGGTAAATCCACAGGCGTGCGCAACTCGCGACCGAACATTAACGCAGCTGGCGTCAGTTGCGAGGACTCCTGCACCGCTGTACGATACGCCCAAAGCACGAGAGGCAAATGCTCGTCCCAATCTTTTTGCCGGTCGCTGGTAAGCACGGCGAGTTGGGTGGTGAGTGTTCGGTTGAACCGTTCCACGAGGCCGTCACTTTGTGGATGCAGGGGCGTGGTGCGGGTCTTTTTCACCCCGAGGCGCTCGCACACCGCCGCAAACACCTCCGCCTCGAAGTTACGCCCCTGATCGCTGTGCAACTGCTCCGGGGCGCCGAATCGGCTGAACACCTCATCCACCAGCACTCGAGCCGTAGTGGAAGCACTCTGATCGGGAACAGCGAACGCCTCCGGCCACTTGGTGAAATAATCCATGGCCACCAGCACATAACGATTCCCGCGATCGGAGATGGGAAACGGCCCCAGAATGTCCACGCCCATACGTTCCATGGGCGCCCCCACCCGAAAGTCTTGCAAGGGTGCTCGCGAGCGCTGGGTAGGGCCCTTCTTTGCCGTGCAGACATCGCATCTGTGAACAAAAAGTTCACTATCAGCATGACAACCCGGCCAGTAGAACCGCGCACGCAACCGCCGCAGTGTTTTAGTTACCCCAAAGTGTCCCGAACCTGCGTGCCCATGAACCATCCCCAGCACACATGCCCGCAAAGTCCGCGGCACCAGCAGCTGAAACGATTCGCAAACGCCACACGGCCGTCCCCACTGGCGGTAGAGTAAACCCCCCCGCAACGCTAGTCGGTGAAACTGTGAGTGGAGAGCCGACTCTTTTTTTTTGGAGAAGTAATTCTTCTCCGGCCCAGACAACGCGCGGCTGAAGTAAGCGACAACACGCTCTTTGCCCCCGGCAACCTGAGACAGGACGGCCCCCAGCCCTACATCGCTCGCGTCCGTGTCGAGAATAAACCTACGAGCTATATCCGGATATTCGAGAACGGGCGACGTAACCAGAGCTTCCCGTAACCGAGTGAACGCACGCGCGTGCTCCCTGTCCCAGCGAAACGGCTGGTTCTTTCTCGTGAGCGCGTGCAGCGGGCTGGCGATCGTGGCAAAATCCCTCACGAACCGGCGATAGTACGACGCTAACCCGAGAAAGGTGCGTAGCTGCGACACATTGGACGGCTCAGGCCAATTCTGTACCGCGGCAATTTTGGCTGGATCGGTGGCAATCCCTTGCGCGCTAATCACGTGTCCCAGAAAGACAGTTTCTTGCCGCAACAACTGGCACTTTTTGGGATTGAGCCGCAAATTCGCCCGCCGGATAGCTAGAAACACCTCCCGTAGATTAGCTAGCGCGACCGCAAAATCCTTGCCGTGCACCAATAAATCGTCTAAGTAGACAACACAACGGTTGCGAGGGATCTCTGCCAATACTCTCTCCATCAACCGTTCGAACGTAGCGGGAGCGTTGCAGAGGCCGAACGGCATGCGCCAAAATTGCCATAGCCCTTGTCCGATCGAAAACGCGGTTTTGAGTCGTGCTTCCGGGGCGAGCTCTACTTGCCAGTACCCGCTACGCAGATCCAACGAGCTAAACCACGCCGAGCCCGCAACGTGTTCCAGCGCATAATCTATTCGCGGTAACGGATAAGAATCTTTGTGCGTCACCTCGTTTAACCGCCGGTAGTCCACACAAAACCGCCACGATTCGCCCTTTTTACGCACAAGTACAACGGGTGAAGACCACGGTCCGGATGCTGGCTCTATGACGCCCGAGTCGGCCATCTCACGCAGCTGCTGCTCGGCTATAGCTCGTTTAGCTAACGGGAGGCGTCTCGGATGTAACCGAACAGGAGCGGCGTTACCCGTATCGATATTGTGCTGCACCAAATTGGTATAAGTGCACTCGCGCTCATCTACTGCGAAAATATCTGCGAACTCGTGCAAAAGGGACTTCACGGCGGCGGTCTGCGTCTGATTTAGCCCCACACTGCTACGCCGCATAAGCTCGGCCATTATTCTCGCTCGGACAGCTACCGGATGTTTACATGGCGCGTCCCCCCTGGTGCGTGCTACTAACCCGTCCGGCTGCGCTTTGGGCACTAGCAACCTAGCTAACCCGAAACTACCACGCAGAGTCCCGTCCGCGAGATTCAGTACCGCACCCCACCTTTCCAAAATGTCTAGCCCCAAGATACAATCATCGTCGATATCCGCCACAAAGAATGGGTGAAAAAGAATGATTGCACCTACTTGTATTCGCACTGTGCGACAGGCCCGTATTCTCAAATAACTCCCCGACACGGTGCGAATGTTCACGGCCGGGTCCGGCAGCACACGACCGCGCTCTCCACGCTCCAACAATCCCCTGCGCAGCAGCGAAACTGTAGAGCCGGTGTCCACGAGCGCCCGCAGCGAAACATTGTCCAGGCCACAGTCCACGTAGAGCCCCGCGCGATTTCCGACACGTCCCGACCGGAAGTTCAATCCGGCGGTTGGGGAAACAAAGATGGCTGCGGGAGGTGGGTTCCCCTCGGCGCCCCCCTCGTTTAACGGCTGCTGGGGTACGCTGTCCTCCGGCCGGAGAACGTTGCAGCGGTAGTCTGGCGGTCCCTGGCCTCGGCGTCGTCGCAGAAACTCGGAGGCTGGGTCGAGGCCTAGCCGCGACGGGTAGCCCTGTCCCCGGCTAGGTTCACCTACCCAGCGGCCGCGAGCCACCGAAGAACGCTCGGCTCTCTCGCCGCGGTGTTCAACCAAGATGGGCTCGGCATCTTGTGTCCGAAATCCGGGTAGCCCTGGCGCGCGAGAGATCGCAGGTCCATGGCGAACGCCCCCAGTGGCTCAGAGGCGCTCCGCACGCGGGTTGCCAACTCCTCGCCCGCGGCCTCGTTACGGTCCCCTGCGCAGTGCTGCAGCTTCAACCAATCGTCCCGCTCATCAGCCCGAAGATCTTGCAACGCCCGCAGCGCGTCACCCTCCAACGAGAGGGCCACCCGGACGGCTGTTTCTGCCGGGGACCAGCCCGCGAATTTGGCGGCTAGCTCTACTTGAGCGATAAACGCGTGGGGGTCGCCGGCGCCGTTGTAAGCCGGCAGGCGCAGCTGCAGGTCGCTTCGCTGGCGGACGGGGCATGGAGCTGTAGCTTGCTCTGGTGCCGGCGCCGCGTCACTGGAGGAATCCAGTCCAATGCCGGAACCTGAAACGCGCCGCTCCGCTCCGGTCGCCGCTCTTTGCCCGCGCTGGCCCCATCAGGGAGGGTCTTCTTCCTCCTTAGCTGCTCTGCTACTCGGCGGCCTATTTGGATCCTCCGGATTTCCTCCGGGGTGCGCTCTAACTCGCGACTCTCCATCCCACTTCTGACACCAATTGTAGCGTTTTCACGCCGGAAAGGATGGTGGAGAGACGAGTTAGTTTGCTTGCTGCCCAATGCAAATGGCTGGGAGTATTTTATTCAGTCCACACAGTTTAACCAGCAGTATAAACCACACACACATATCACACATACCCTGGCTGAAGCCACTAAACCAAACACCAACTCCCAACAGGGTGAACACATAACAACCCCATCCCGCAAAGCATGATGGTTCCCGAGCGAAACCCCGCCCCCGCCACAATATACAGTATAATCAAAAGACTGTTATCCTTTTCTATTTTATTTTTAATATTTTGCTTCATTTACCTTGATATATATTCAAATGAGTGTTACCCCTTTTTAATTTCTATTTTATTTCCAATATTATTCTTCATATACCTTGATATATAATCAAAAGAGTGAACATAAAAAAAGACATGATATATTGTATTCGAATCAATAAAGATTTTATTTTCAAAAGGATAAAAAATAATGCGTTGTTTATGCACTCATTCATTCATTCATGAAATATTAAGCCATCGCGACGAGATATTTACGAGTCGCCGTTTCTTTCTCTTCTTTTCAAATACCGATAGCGAAGGTGTCTCGGCTATTTTCGCACGCGTTGCCTGATGAGGCGGCGAGGCGGTGGTATCAGCATCGTAACTCTTACCCGACAAGCCGTCCGCTCCACCGTCTTTAAGCGATTCAATGTCCCGCCGCGCTTGGTTGTTGGGGATGATCGATAAGGGATGCTTTAAGTTTGTTAAAATATGTAATTTTAACATCTTTCTGTGTTGCCGGTTGTGAAGCATGTGTGTATCGAACATGCCAAATCTTGGCATATATAACCTCGGTTAGATGATGAAGCGCACCTGCAGGTTATAAATAGGAGTGAACCGGAAACATTCCTCAGAACCTTTTTGTTTTCAGGACCGTATTGTGTTTGTGTGTGATGTGTGCAAGCGAATTTAAAATAATTAACTCGCTGATATGGTGGAGTTTGTTAGGTGATCCGTACAACTGCTCTTTCGGAGCACGATTTCCACACCGTTGTTTCGAGTGCTTCGCGCGGCTTGCATTCTTTAAACAGAACCACGAGCCACAGTGTATTCTTGGGTTAAACAGTGCAATCTGGCAGGTGTGCACGAGACGAAAGGGAATCCCCTTTTCTCTCGCGCTCTCGCCAGGTCAGGAAGTTTTTCGTCCAATTCTTAAGCGTGTCTCGGCGCGCTCTCTCTCTTCCTTTTTTTTCTTGGCAACCTTCATGACGAAATATCTCTTTCATGGAATAGCCTTATTCATCCTGGGTTTTTTTCATGCCATCAACTTCGATTTATTTGAATATTGTTGATGTGAAGGCGCGGTTATATGATAATGTCCCACATAGAAGAGACGATTGTGGCTATCTCTTTCCTGGGACATCATCCTCCCTAAAAAAGCACACACTCCCCACCAAGCCTTGTACACTGACATCTTCCCTGATGGGAAAAAGCTTTCAGGCAGCTTATCAGGCTGGTGCTCTTCTGCACACCATGGCGGTTTTGCAGGCTTACCAGGCTGACCTGCTTAAAGACTTAAGCACTGGCGGGGCTCTTCAACGTCATTCCTGGAATTACACTGAGCCACAGACCTGTCTCTTCGTGCAACAAAGCAGACGGCCCATGGTATCGGCTGTTTTTTGGCTACGATGGTGTTCCACGGAGAGTTACCTGTGGCTAAATCTTACGAGAATCAAGGATAAGTATCATGCATTCCTCCTTGACCCCCACAATACCGGTCTCCATGAAATGTTAGTTTTTCTGTCTTTTTCTGACATGTTTCCGGATGCCGAACATCTAACACCCCCCCGTCTAACCGCTAAGACTTTGCCCCTTTAAGGGGAAACTGGCAGCATGGAAGCTACTGCCAAGTATATCTCCTTGGGTACTCAGCACTGTAGTAAGAGCTACAGTATCCAGGTCTCACATCGGCCTCTGCGTTTCAACGATGTGGTCTCCACCACCGTCAAACCGGAAAGGGCGTATCTGCTGGCTCTGGTGTTACAGACGTTGCTGGAAAAAGGGGCCATAGAAAATGTTCCTCTACAATACAGAGAGTCAGGCTACTACAGTCAGTATTTATTGGTACTCAAGAGGAAAAGGTGGCTGCGTCCGATTTTAGATCTTCGCGGGCTGAAGCGCTATCCAAAAAAAAAAAAAAAAAAAAGACAGGTTCAAATTGTTGACTGACAAACTGATTGTTCTTAAATCCAATAAAGGGATTGATTTGTGACAATTGATCTAAAGGACGCATATTTACCAGTATTGGGTCCTTCTATTTGGTCTAGCTCACCCCGCACATTAGACGACTGGCTGATTTTTGGCTCAGGGATGTCGTCCTAGCTCATCTCCGTTCCTTAGGATTGAGACTCAATGTCATAAAAGCTTTCTCTTTCCTGCTCAGAACACAAAATATTGGGGTGTCATGTAGGATTCGATCGCAATGCGGGCACAGGTGTCTCCTGCACGTGCCGAATCCATTTCCAACACCCTGAAGGAAACCAAGCTAGGCCAGAAAGTGACTGTTCATCACTTTCAGAGATTTTTAGGTCTTATGGCAGCTGCATCCACATGATACATTTGGGCCTTCTGCACATGAGATTGTTTCAGTTGTGGCTAAAAGCAAGGGGATTTTACTCAGGGCCAATCTCCAGAGGCAAGTAAGGGTTATGCGCCAAGGGCTTCGCACCCTTTCTATGTGGTTCAGACCCCAGATTCTGACTTTGGGTCCCACCTAACATGTGTTTTTGTCATCGCGAGACGCTATTGACAGATGCCTCCTTTATGGGCTGGGGTGCGGTCTTAGATGGCCGTGGAGCCCAAGGAAACTTGAGAGGCCATCTTCTCGCGTGGCACACCAATTGCCCCGAAATGCAAAGGCTTCATTTTAGCCCTGAAACACCTCCTCCAGCAGTTAAGCCTGCCATGTCCTAGTGTGGGTGGACAACACTACGGTAGTCTCATACATTTAATCTTCAGGGCAAACTGTGCTCGCGACGCTTGAATACGCTAGCACACCAAGTTCTGCTTGGGGCACAGGACGAGTTCCTGTTCCGCAGGACGATGTACATTCTAGCTAAAGGCCAGGGGATTTACTCAAGGGCTAATGCCCAGAGGCAAATATGGGTTGCACGCTAGGTGGCTTCGTACCCTTTTCTATGTGGTTCAGACCCCGGTTTCTGACTTTGGGTTCCACTCTAGGTGCGTTTTTGTCATCGCGAGATGCTAATGACAGATGCCTCCCTCATGGGCTGGGGTGCAGTCTTAGATGGCCGTCCAGCCCAAGGGAGCTGGATCAATTGCCTCGAACATAATCGCCAGGGTGGACTGTGCATGGCTATTCTGCATCCTCACTCAGTTTTACTCGAAGCCTTTTGTCCTCTGCCTTTTACAGCTCTGGAGAAGAAAAGGTTTCACTTACTGTCTTCAGTATGCACTCTTTAGATTTACGTCCACTGCACTAGCCAGTGGCGTAAGTCAAAGCAGCCTTTTTTTTTGCCAAATGTTACATCAGAAGAGAGTCTGCATGTTCATGCTACTCTGGGCTCACGGGTCCTCAAGTCAGCCTTCCAGAGCTAGCTTTGAGACCTCCTTAGCCTTTGTGCGCACACGCTACACAACCTTGGGGGTCCAGACACTTGCAGTGTGGCGGCATTGGTATTCTCGTTCCCATAGCGTTTTCACGCAGCATCGAGTGTAGCTTTTGAAAGGGAACGTTTTGGGTTACTTTGCTGTAACCCTGTTCCCTGAAAAAGCGGAAACAAAATGCTGCGCACGAATGCTGCACTGTTTGCGAGATCAGACGTCCTTTCAGACAAAATTGATCTGAGTAATGTTTCCGGTTCACTCCTATTTATAACCTGCCGGTGCACTTCATTAGATGACGTCACCTGACTAAGGTTATATATGCCAAGATTTGGCGTGTTTGATACACACATGCTTCACAACCGGCGAAACAGAAGTTCCTATAGCATTTTATTTCACCTTTTTTGGGCAACAGGGTTACAGCAATGTAACCCGAGACGTTTTGATCACACATTTCCCAAATGTTTTACGGGTAATTTTTTGCTGTTACAATGTAAGTGAAGACAGTTACGAAGCATCAATATAGTGTGCATTTTTCAATGCATTTATTTTGTTAAATAAAAGTAAGATATTCATATTAATCAGTATGGTGGTTTTTGTGTGTAATTATTTTCACCTGAAAACATTTTAGTGTTTTGGATTTTTTAACACTATGAAAGAGTTATTATTAAAATTAACTCAAGTTAGGAGTTAAATTTTACTCCATATGGTAGTAAAATTTCAACTCCACAGGAAAAGACTCCTGAAAAGAGTTGAAAAATCAACTCGCAGAAAAGAGTTAATTTAACTCTGCTGTAACAGGCGGTTGTCTGGTTACGGGCTCCCGGCCGTTTGGGGCGCTGTGGGAGCTAATTATGAAATTCCCATAAAAGAAGAAGAGAGGCTGGGCCTAGGTAACAGCAACCATATCACAGCCAGATGATAATGCTATTGCTAAATGCTAAAAGCTGAGATCTTATGAACCCAAATGCGGGATATACTTGTCCGGTGCGCATGGTTTTTTTTTGTTTGTTTTTGTTTTGTTTGTTTGTGTGTTTCCTGGGAGCTGGTGAGTGTGGGCTGTTTTCCGGGACTAAACACGTCAGTGGCAGTGTGCACGCAGGACCGAGTCTTCGGCTCCTGCCGTGCCGCCCTTAAAGGGACACCGCTCGTGGAGGACGTCGGTCACGGAACAGGACGTTCTCTGGTTTTACTTTTGTATATATGGACTTGCGCTAAAGAGAGAAAGGACTCTAAATCTTGTGCACAACATAATGGACAGTGTGGATGTGATGTGTGTGGCCGGTGTAAATATATAGCACAATATTAAATGTACTCAGCAAAAAAGAAACGTCCCTTTTTCAGGACTGTGTATTTCACAAAAATGTTGTAAAAATCCAAATAACTTTACTGATCTTCATTGTAAAGGGTTTAAACAATGTTTTCCATGCATGTTCAATTAACCATAATCAATTAATTAACATGCACCTGTGGAATGGTCGTTAAGACCTTAACAGCTTACAGAAAGTAGGCATTTAAGGTCACAGTTTTAAAAACGCAGGACACTAAAGAGACTTGTCTACCGACTGTGAAAAACACCCAAAGAAAAATGCCCAGGGTCCCTGCTCATCTGTGTGAATGTGCATTAGGCATGCTGCAAGGAGGCATGAGAACTGCTGATGTGGCTAGGGCAATAAATTGCCATGTCCGCAAATATTTACACATTAAGTTTACTGAAAGTAAAAACAGTTGAAAGTCAGAGGACCTTTCTTTTTTTGCTGAGTATATACACTTTGAATATATATCATTGATATCTCTGGTGGTCCTTATCCTACTCTAATTTCTGCTAACGGCAAGCTATTGTTTTGACATTAATAGTAGCGAGTTTGTTACAGTGGCGCCCAACGTCCGGCCATCAGAGTTTATATATTTTATGTGTATTTTACATTCATGCATTTTTATTGTTGCTGTTAGCTGTCACCTAGCCAGCCTTCTCTTACTCCATTTTACACTCTGCAAAATATCACTCAAGGTTTGGTTAAACATTCTGTTTTTAAAGGTAAATTGTGGCGAGTCATGGTCGAGTCTGATGCACGAGCTGAGGAAGGGTCGGTAGCTCATGACTTTACAGCAGGCCTTTTCGTGACACTTTGTGAGCCCATTTAAGATGAGGGCCCACAGGGTGACTATGGGGCAGAGCAAACACTCACTGATGAAAAGCTGCCTCCACCTCCTCCCCTCGTCGACCATGAAGACAACTAAAGCCTCATTTTCATAGTGTTAGCCGCCCGCCTCAGTCAGATAAAGATGACTATGCAGGCGCTGGAAGACAAACTTACCTGGCGAATGGATGAGCTGTCGGATCGGGTCGGTGAGCTGCAACGCATCCACGATACAGGGGTATTAACATACCAACATAAACTAGAGAACGCCCAGGTGGAGATGCAGCAACTGTGTCAGACAGTGAAAAAGCAGTGTGAGGAACAGTAAAACAACATAGACCATTCCATGGTGGAGTGCCTGAAGAGGCGAGACTCACAGTTAAAAGCCATGATGAGTGCGTAACCGGTCGCTACCTCCACTCCTCATCCTCCCTCTCCTAGTAGCTGCTCACACTCTCCTGCTCCCAAGCCACCTGTCTCCCTTTACAGGTATGTGGCCAATCCATTGCCCCAAGTGTCTGATGCCACCAACTCCATAATCTTCAGTCTGGTTAGCAATGCCGCCCTGTCAGGAGAACATAAACATCAGTTACAGGAATTATTATTAGAATGGCCATCAGTGTGCACCGACCAAATTGGCCACACCAAGGCAATCACTTACCATATATACACCATCGATGAGAGACCAGTCAGGAAAAGGACTTACCCTGTACCTGTCCACAAACAGCAGATTGGCCGGAGATACGGCAGAAACTGTGTAACCTGTCAGAAATACAAACCCAGTATAAGTAAGCTGACAGGTCCTCTACAAAGAACACCTGTGGTGGAACCTGGTTACATGTTGGGAGTAGACCTTATGGGGCCATTTCCACGGTCATCCCGGCTCAATGAACATCTGCTGGTGCTCGTAGATTACTGCAGCAAATGGGTCGAGATGTTTCCCTTAAGAACAGCAAAGGCTCACAACATCGCCAACATTTAAACTAGGGAAATTTTCACACAGTGGGGCACACCAGCTTACCTGGTCTTTGATCGAGGCCCACAGTTCATGTCCCTGCTGCTCAACTCCATCTGCCAGCACTGGGGTGTCACCCAAAAGCTCACCACCGCATATCATCCCCAAACCAATATTACAGAATGGACTAACTGGACGTTAAAATTTATGGTCGCAGCAGTCGTTAAAGAAAACCACGAGCAGTGGGACCAATGGCTTTCAGAGTTCCGGTTTGCTATCAACACGGCCTGGCAGGAAAGCACTGGTTATACCCCAGCGGAGATAGCACTGGGACGTAAGCTAAAGGGGCCACTGGAGCGAATGCTGCATCGAACCCTACCACCTGATCATTTCAATTCAATTCAATTTTATTTGTATAGCGCTTTTAACGATTTACATCATCACAAAGCAGCTTTACACAATTAAAAGAATTTAGTTTGTATGAAATGTGAATGTGTATGAATCAAAATTATATGATTGTCCCTGATGAGCAAGCCTAGGACAACGGCGACAGTGGCAAGGAAAAACTCCCTGAGATGGTAATAGGAAGAAACCTTGAGAGGAACCAGACTCAACAGGGAACCCATCCTCATCTGGGTGAAAACAGATAGCAGGGATTGATGTGCATAATAAGCGAGACTGGAAGTTCAGTATAAGAAGAGATGTATAAGATTAAACTCTAGTTTGTTCCTGGAGGCTCAGGTAGACTGTGAGAAATTCCAGTCCTGAACTATTGAGCGACTGAAGTCACAGGTCCTCAGAGAACAGCTGACTGCATCAGTCAAGGACAGGACCAACTTCATGGAAAAGTGGAACCAACCCCAGTCACCACACGCATTCCAGGCAGACCACACGGGGCATCCATGTGATGAGATCTCCAACCAGAAGCAGGACTCCAGGATGAGTTAGACTGGTCCAGCGTTCCTATTCCACAGTGGAGCGTCAGGAAGCCCTGTTCCAGGTCATCCGGAGGAACATAGCCCAGGCCCAGGAGCGGCAGAGGAAGTACTACAACCTCAGACGACGGGCTGTCACGTACAATGTGGGCGACCTCGTGTGGGTCCATGCTTTTCAGAGGACTCGCTAATGGCCAAACTAGCTCCCAAACGGAAAGGACCAGCTAAAATCCTCAAGGTTCTTAACGTAAATTACAGAGTGGAGTTGGTAAATCAGGCCGAGCCATTTCTGGCCCATGTGACCAACATAAAGCCTTTTTATGGCGCCATCACGACTTTTTCCAAGGGGGGAGGGGGTGTAACAGGCGGTTGCCTGGTTACAGGCCCCTGGCCATTGGGGGCGCTGTGGGAGCTAATTATGAAATTCTTATAAAAGAACCAGAGAGGCTGGGCCTAGGTAATATCAACTATATCACAGCCAGATGCTAAAAGCTAAGATCTTATCAACCCGAATGCGGGATATGCTTGTCCCGCATTCGGGATATCATTCATATACTTGCATGAGGGTTTTTTTTTGTCTTTGTTTTGTTTGATTGTGTGTTTTTTTGGGAGCTGGTGAGTGTGGGCTGTTCCCCGGGACTAAACACGTCAGCGGCAGTGTGCACGCCCTTAAAGGGACACCGCTCGCAGAGGACGTCGGGCACGGAACGGGACCTTCTCTGGTTTTACTTTTGTATATATGGACTTTCGCTAAGGAGAGAAAGGACTCTAAAGCTTGTGTACAACATAATGGACAGTGTGGATGTGATGTGTGAGGCTGGTGTGAGTGGTGTAAATATATAGCACAATATTAATTTAAGTATATACACTTTGAATATATATCATTGATATCTCTGGTGGTCCTAATCCTACCCTGATTTCTGCTTACGGCATGCTATTGTTTTGACATTAATAGTAGCGAGTTTGTTACACTGCGCTAGAGTTTATTAGACGGTCACGCATGTACACTCAAATGTAGTTGAAATAAACTCACAGAGAGTTTATTCCAAAGGCCAGAATTTGCTGTGTAGTTAACCAGAATGACTATTATGGCAGTACTCACCACCACAACACAACGACAGCAACCAAAATCAATTAGTCGCATTTCAAAGTCATTCATGAAATGGTGCAAATGGACATTTTGAAAGACAGCTGCTATTAAATTCTTGTTTAAATCTTGTATCAAAGAAATGCTACACTAATAATAATTTCTGAGTACTTTATACAACAAACATGAAACATCAGAACCAAAGCTACTGACATTTACTGTACAATAATGAGTTAAAATGAGTTTTAGACAGACAATTAAGTTCACTAGCTGACAATTTTACAAAAAACACACTGTTATACAGCCTATCTCTGTTTGTATCTGTTTATTGTTTAATTTATTTAAAGATATAAAATTTTTAAATAAGAAAATTTAACTAACTTAAAAAATAACTTTTGTTAATTTGTTAAAATTGATGTAAATGTTTCATAGGATTTTTTTTTTCAGAAATTTAAAATAATATTTATGCAGTATAATCAGAACCTCTTAATTTGCTATTTGTTTTTATTTGTTGTTGTTATTTAAGTGTTACTGTTTGTGCTTTACAATGTTAGAAAATATTCAAACGCAAATAATGCACTCTTTCCCACTTCCCAACATGTGTAAGCTGTTCACAACTATACATTCAAGAATTCCCCACACAATATTTTTCTTTGGTATTTTTATAGAACATTTAAATTTTATATTTTATTAAAAAGGGTTTATACCAGTGCTGGTCTATTTTTATAAAACATAAAATTAAGATATTCTATAAAAAATACCCCAAAATTATTATTTTTGTAAAATTGCCTAAACAATCCATAGAATAATTAAAAACAATAAAACTTATGTTATAATAAGGAAATTCTCTGTCTCTTTCATTCCCGGGATTAAAAAGGTAACAATGTAAATTTTAACAAATTAACAAATATTGTAAGTAAATAACAATAGCCCACGTTTAGAAAAGCATTTTTATTTAAATTATAAAAAAATAATCCTGTATGTGTTTTAGGTGTTCCAGCTGCCACTGTTCTGATGGCTCTGTCAGAGTCAATCATTCTGTAACAAACCTGTTTGGGGGAGGGACGTGCTAATGATTTGGTCTGCTGTGTGTGTGTGTGTGTGTGTGTGTGTGTGTGAGAGAGAGAGAGAGAGAGAGGTGTCAAGAGGTCTTACATACTCATGAAAAGTCAAGGATTATGTAGTGAAATAGATGATCTGCTAAAAAATGTTAGGCACATCAGTCACTTAACCCCTAAATAAAATGTCTTTCTGAGTGTTATGATATAGTTAAAATAACAGATATACAAACGGTGCGCACTAAATACTAAACCTAAACCGGGCACGAGGATTAATAAACCAAGATAGCCCCATACCCGTTTTTATTTTTTTTTACATTTACATTTATATAAAAATACCAAACAATATTATTGTGTATAGAGTGATTAAACACAATGCAATTTATGCTATCATATGGAAAATCTCGATTTCTTCCATTCCAAGGATTAAAAACGGTAACAATGTCAACTTTAGAAGATTAAAATGACACAAATTTAAATCATTGAAAGTCTCCAGAAGAGCTTCAGATTCAAGAAGTTTTTAAAGTGTGGAGAAGTGCATTTCAGTTTCTCTGGATGGTATCCAAGATGGCGCCGGTGAGGTCGGCTGCCGTCACGACTGCTCCGACCAGATTTTCGTTGTTTTTGTTCTTTAAGTTAGTTTTTACCGTTTTAAAACCAGTCAAATTACCACCATGGAGTACAATGTACTCACAATTCGACGTTTTTAACTCCGGATCCGAGCTGGCCGAGTGAGATCCTGAGGGACAACAAAGGACGCGACGCGAAGCGGCGGCCCCGAGGGAAACGAGCTGGCGTCAGGAACAGGCTGAGAGCCCGTGCACACCGCACACCTCTGCCTAGCATCCTGCTCGCCAACGTCCAGTCACTGGAAAACAAGCTCGATGACCTCAGGGCCAGGATAAAGTTCCAGAGAGACATTCGGGACTGCAATCTCCTCTGCTTCACCGAGACATGGCTGAACCCAGCGGTGCCGGACCACGCCATCCAGCCGGCCGAGTTCTTCTCGGTTCACCGCATGGACAGGACGCGGGACTCGGGGAAGTCAAGGGGAGGCGGCGTGTGTTTAATGGTGAACAGCAGCTGGTGCAACAGCGCGAGTGTTGTTCCTCTCACACGCTTCTGCACACCAAATCTGGAGCTACTGTCCATCATGTGTCGTCCTTTTTACCTTCCTCGGGAGTTTACATCGGTCATAATCAGCGCCGTTTATATTCCACCACAAGCGGACACGGACACTGCCTTATGCGAGCTGCATGAGGCACTCACACAGCAACAAACACAACACCGGGACGCTGCGCTTATTGTGGCGGGGGACTTTAACAGTGCCAACCTCAAACGTGCAGCGCTAAACTTTTATCAGCATATCACCTGCCCCACCAGGGGCGAAAGGACACTGGATCATTGCTACACCACAGTCAAGGACGGTTACAAGGCACAATCTCGCCCTCCATTTGGTAAATCCGACCACGCCGCCATCTTCCTCATGCCAAAATACAAACAAAGGCTGAAACAGGAAGTTCCGGTTCAGAGGGAGGTCGCGCGCTGGACGGACCAATCGGTGGCCGCGTTACAGGACGCACTCGATGACGCAGACTGGGACATGTTCAGAAACAGCTCCGATGGTGACGTCAGCGTGTTTACGGAAGCGGTTGTGGGATTCATCGGAAAACTAGCAGATGATACCGTGGAGAAAAAGACTATTAAAACGTTTCCCAACCAGAAGCCGTGGGTGGATAAAACCATCCGCGACGCTCTGAAATCTCGCACCGCTGCCTACAACACGGGACTCACGTCGGGGGACATGGAACCATACAAGGCTGCGTCATACAGCGTCCGGAAGGCGGTGAAAGAGGCGAAGCAGCGCTACGGGAGGAAACTAGAGTCACAACTCCAACAGAGTGACTCTTTGAGCCTGTGGCATGGATTAAGGACAATAACGGATTATAAAGCACCAACATCCGGTATGATAAACGCAGACGTGACTCTGGCAGACGAGCTGAACACTTTCTATGCTCGCTTCGAGGCTGCAGCTAAAGACGCTAGCGATGCTAATGCTAGCGGCGCTAATGGCTGCAGACAGGAAGTCACTGCCAGCACCGGAAGCGCGTTCATCATCACCGAGCACGACGTGAGGAGAGCCTTCAAAAGAGTGAACACCAGGAATGCAGCAGGACCAGATGGCATCTCAGGCCGCATTCTCAGAGCCTGCGCAGACCAGCTAGCACCTGTGTTCACTGAGATATTCAACATCTCTTTATCTCAGTCGGTGATCCCCACATGCTTCAAAGAGTCCATTATTGTTCCAGTCCCAAAGAAACCTCATCCTGCTTCCCTCAATGACTATCGCCCTGTAGCCCTCACCTCAGTAGTGATGAAGTGCTTTGAACGCCTGGTCAGAGACTTCATCATTTCTTCACTACCAGACACACTGGACCCACTACAGTTTGCATACCGTCCAAACCGTTCCACAGACGATGCAATCTCACATCTCCTCCACACATCTCTCACTCACCTGGACACTCGGAGGGGGAATTATGTGAAAATGCTCTTCATCGACTACAGCTCTGCATTTAATACCATAATTCCCTCCACACTCACCACCAAGCTGGAGCACCTGGGACTCAGCTCATCCATGTGTCAGTGGATCTCCAATTTTCTGACTGGCAGACCACAGGCAGTAAGGATGGGCGGCCATGTCTCAGCCTTCATCACTCTCAGTACTGGAGCCCCCCAGGGTTGTGTTCTGAGCCCCCTGCTGTACTCTCTGTACACCTCTGACTGCGTGGCCACTACCAACTCCACCACCGTCATCAAGTTTGCTGACGACACTGTCGTGGTGGGCCTGATCACCAACAACGATGAGACGGCCTACCTGGAGGTTGGAAATCTGGAGAACTGGTGCCAGAGAAACAATCTCCTCCTGAACGTCAGCAAGACAAAGGAGCTGATAGTGGACTTCAGTACAAAACAGGAGAGGAACTACCAGACCCCCATCATCAACAGGAGCCCAGTGGAGAGAGTGGACAGCTTCAGATACCTCGGTGTTCACATCACGCAGGACCTGACATGGTCCTGTCACATCAACACCGTGGTAAAAAAGGCCCGGCCGCGTCTGTACCACCTCAGACGCTTGAGAGACTTTAGACTGCCCTCCAAGGTGCTCAGGAATTTCTACTCCTGCACCATAGAGAGCATCCTGACGGGAAACATCACGACCTGGTTCGGGAACAGCACCATGCAGGACAGACGAGCTCTACAGAGGGTGGTGCGATCAGCTGAGCGCATCATCCGCATCGAGCTCCCTGACCTGCACTCAATCTACACCAAGCGGTGCTGGACCGAGGCCAGGAAGGTCGTGAAGGACCTCAGCCATCCCAACAATGGACTGTTTACTCTGTTGCGGTCTGGGAAGCGATTTCGCTCCCTGAGGGCCAACACAGAGAGACTGAGGAGGAGCTTCTTCCCGCAGGCGATAAGGTCTCTCAACCACACCACTAGGCGAAACTAACACAATATTTTCACAGTTCTCAAAATCAATCAATCAATCTCTATACATCCATGGACACTATGGACAACTCCACGCACATCACATCTACACTACATGTTCACGTTTACATTCTGGACCATTACACAAAGTCACTTTAATAACCATTGCACAAAGTCACTTTTTCTATGCATACTTGCACAAAATTATAGTTCTATGTATACAATATATTTCTATTTTCAGGTTCTATTTTTTCTAGTTAAATTTTTATTTTAATTTTTTATCATATTTCTTATATTGATATTTATTACTTATAAGTTTTAATTCTCTTTTTAAGGTCACTGGCGGTCGTGTAAGCATTTCACTACATTTCGTACTGTGTATGACTGTCTATGTGACAAATAAAATTTGAATTTGAATTTGAATTTGAATTTTATAGGTGAGAACAACTGATTCACACCTGGGGAGGGTGCGACAACCCAGGATTAATAGGAATAAAAGGCCCTTACTGCATAAATATTATTTAGTACAGTAGTAACAACATTCCTCTGCGCTTGGGAAAACGTTTTGGTGCGATTGAGCGCTGATTGGACTGTAGGAAATTATGATGTAGGAAATTCAAAAGAAGAATTTTTATTTAGACTATTAAAAAAATTAACCTGCATCTATTTTTAGGCGTGCCAGCTGACACTTTTAAGTTAGAAGTTTTCAATACAAATCTTATAATGCCCACATGACATCAAACATTCCCCTTGTTAATATTTTAACTATTAATTTTACTATTTTAGCTATTACTATTTCGTTCACTTCCAAATAACATTAAAACAAGAATAAAATGCTATATATATTGTTGACTACATTGGTGGTCTCCGTCCACCCGCGCTGACTGCTCTCCGCTGTTGGCCGGACCGCCCCCTCCCATCTCCCGCTTCTTTGTCCCTGGGGCGCGTTCCATTTGCCCTGCTTGCATGCCGCACTTCTGCGTTGTTGCGTGCGCGTCGCACTCACACCGTGTAGTAAAATCCACTGTAACCCAACAAACCCCAAGGATTTTAAAGCGCGGGGTGCAAGCCCGGGATCATTAGCAACGATAGCTCACCAGCAGTGTCTAATTCTAACTAAGCCCCGCTTCTTCGCATATCTGAAGGGGAGGACGCCTAACTAGTGAGTGAAGAGTGATATTGATTTGGGTGCACGCCTACCATAATAAAGACGGACATATAAATACTGAATTGTGCACATTCCAGGGTGGCCTTTTATTGTGGGCAGTATAAGGTACACCTGTGCACTACTCATGAAGTCAGATTAGCATTTTGATGTGGCACACCTGTGAGGTGGGATGGATTATCTCAGCAAAGCAGAAGTGCTTACTATCACACATTTAGACTGATTTGTCGACAATGTTTGAGAGAAATGGTAATACTGTGTATCTGGAATGAATTTTAGATCTTTATGTCCATCTCATGAAAAATCGGAGCAGAAACAAAGGTGTTGCGTTTATATTTATGTTGAGTGTATATATATATATATATATATAGCCTATATATAATTTTAGTATTGTGAAATCTTTTTATACTGCTAAGTAGTTTTAAAAATTAATTTCCACTTTATACTGTACATACACCCGCATGCGCGGTAATATCAACACACGCTCTTTGTCGGCGGCTCCCGTGTGATCGACGCACTCAGTCATACTGTATATGCGTAAAAAAGGATTTTTTAAATATATATATATATTTGAAATTACAGTCACGTTGTAATTATTCATTTATGTGCTTCAACGTTCATTTTAAAAGAATTATACATTGCCATGCTTGGAAGTTTTGAATAAATTAAGAAACCTTGATTATACTGCATAAATATTATTAAGTACAACAAAATCTCTGGAAAAAAAACAAGAAATTAATTTTTTTTTTTAGAAATGTAAGGCTGTATACAGCATATTGGTTCAGTGCCAGACGAAGTGCGACTCCGGGTGTACTGCATACATATTACTTACAGAAAATTAGTCTGACTTTCTCACCTTTGATTCACACATTTGCAACTCCACCCACATTCCACTGCCTTGGCATATAAAGATGGCACTTGCCATCTACAGTAACTTTGTTTAGGACTTACTTCGCAAGGTGACTGCTCCGCAAGTTCAAAATGAACACCGCATAATTTTACAGCAGGCTAAGAAGCACTAGGAAGGTAAGAACAACTAATAACTTTGTTGCTGATTGATTAAACAATATTCTATCATTCTGTATAGTTTTATATTTTACAATGTTTTTATCTGTAGGGAATATTTGATTTTTAGTATGTTTCATTGTATTCTGTGTGCATGAGAACAGAGTGATTTTCTTCCTCTTCTCACGACACAAGCTGTACTTTCAATAAACACATTCTATAGAAGTTTATGTTAAAGGTCGTAAAACTGTTAAACGCTCGTAAATGCAGAGCTACTCCTAAATTTATGTTTTTCCTTATCTTATCTTTTAAAAGCATTCCAGACTGGATGTAAACACTCCTGCATCCACCTTTTCTTTGGTTCTTTGTGTGTGCGTATATATACTCCTGTCTCCCACAATAAACTTTGAACGTCTCACTGAGCACTGACTTGTGTGTATCATTGAGGGGTTCCCTGGATCCAGGCGGGACAAGCAGAATACAGGCTGAGCACTGAGTAGACAAAAGGAGGTCTACCAAAATTCAAGAAATCCTTACAATTTGGGGGCTCTGTCCGGGATACCTCTAATCAGGTGAGTGCTGCTTTTTAATTTTTTTCTCTATAAGCAGAGCAAGCACGCTCCCTGGTTTTTGGTATCTGGACCATATACAGTACGGGAGAGGATTGTCTTGGGGCTTTTACGCCTGTTTAGTGCGCGCTCGCTTCTGAAAGGTTCCTTGAACTGAAGCATAGTGTGAAAGCTGTATTCTGTTGCCCGCTCTTTGTTATTGTCTTTGTTGAGCTCTTTGTTGTTGTCTTTGTTGAAGTATTGTGTGTTGTTTGTTGAAGATATTGTTTTTTTCTGTCGCGGGTTAATTCACATTTATAAAATGGGTAATAAGAACACAACTACTTATCCAAAGCCGGACCCAGAAGAGGTTCTGCGTGATTGGATGAACAGGTGTGGACTTACTTACTTTACCACACCTTGGCTTGATCATTTATCAGGGTGGACTGAACCACAATCTTAATTTTTAACCTATCCACGAGGAGGTACTTTTAAGCCTAAATATCTAGCCTCTGCTTATTCTCAGATATATTCAATTCAATTTTATTTGTATAGCGCTTTTAGCAATTTTCATTGCCGCAAAGCAGCTTTACACAGTCAAAAGAATTATTTAAGTTTGTATAAAATGTGAATTTGTATGAATCAAAAATGGTCAGTTTGTCCCTGGTGAGCAAGCCGAGGGCGACAGTGGCAAGGAAAAAACTCCCTGAGATGGTAATAGGAAGAAACCTTGAGAGGAACCAGACTCAACAGGGAACCCATCCTCATTTGGGTGCAACAGAAAGCAGTAAATGATCTGCATTTATACAGTGTGTAGGGTGGGAGGCAGTTCAGCTATAATAGCTGATGTTAATTGATGTTAATATGGAGTCCAGGTAGTTATTGAAGACCCAGGTAGACTTGTAAGAAGTTCCAGTCATGAACTATCAAACTGTCAAGTCCCCAGAGAAACAGTTGCCAACACCAGTCAAGGCCAGAACCGTCTTCTAGGTAGAGAGAACCATCCCCAGACACCAGACGCATCCCAGAGAGACACACGGGGCATTCATGTGACGAGATCTTCAGCCAGAAGCGGGGCACCAGGATGGGTCAGACAGGTCCGGAGGGCAGAGAGAGTCTGGATCACTGGCAGCTCAGGAACGACATGTGTAGCTCGACAGAGAGAGAGAAAGAGTGAAAGGGGGAGACAGGAGGAGAGAAGAAAGAGAAATATATGAGGGTATGGGTGATCCAGGTTGGGATTATCCTTACATGGGTTCATGTTATCAAAAATGGGTATAAATGAAAGCTCTTTGGGATAAATATTTAGACATAAAAGAAACTAAAATACAGAAGAAAAAGATTCCAAAGGTCACATCTGAAACTAAATTCAAGCCGCCTGTTCACTCAACCTTTCCGATCCCTCCTCCATATCATGCTGACATAGTAACGTCAGCATCTGACCAACTAATTGTTGGTAAAATCTATCCTAATTTGAATCCCACTAATCCTTTTGTGAGCTGCCCATCTGTGCCTGTCTCCCCTGTACCCACAAAACCGTGCTCACCTTCGTCGGAAGTGTGTGCCTCAGGAAAGGGAAAGACTCCCAAGAAGGTGTCAGGACGAACTCCTGACAGCCCTCTATCGGATGATCTTGAGGATACTGATGGTATGATGATAATTCGGACGATGAAGGTCCGGATGAGAGGTCTCGCCCCAAACCTCGACAAGAAAACACTGCGTTTGTTTTCTCTATGGGACCAAAGGGTCCAAAAATCCTTCCACCATCCGTAAGCACGCTGAAGGACATTATTAAGATGCTCCCTTCTCCCAACAAACCTTTGCATTTTGTTGATATGCTGATAAAGGCTTCTAGGCACTGTCAGCTCGTGGGTGCGGATTACCGCTTTATTTTGCAATCGGTTTTGGGAGATGGGTACGATGAGGCTGATTTGATAAAAACAGTAAAATGCTTAGACCCTGAAAAAGACACATGGACTGTAGTGGTGAAACAGGAAGATGTAGAGGGTGGGGGAAGACGGAAAAAGAAGGAATATGACTTTCATTGGGGTAATTCTAATGAGGCTATGAAACTTTTAAAAGATGAGCTAACTACTTATCTTCTTGCACGTCAACAAGCTTGTCAAGATCTGTCACAGGTAACTAATTGTAGACAAGAAAAGAGTGAGACTACATCTGGAGCGGTTTTGAGAGACCTGGACCCTTTTGGGTGGTATGCCCCTCCCTGAAGAAAACCCTAACCCACTTTTCCTTACTACCTTCTTGAATAATTGTCGACCAGAAATCATGAAAATTTTAAAGTTTCAATTGTCAGATCGTTCTACAATGACTATTAAAAAATTAGGTGAGCGTGTGAGAACACTAGAAGGAGATGGTATTTTAGAAAATAAACAAGTGGCATGTTTGTTTGTGGAAAGTGAAGGATACAGAGGTGGAAAAAAGGGAGGTACAGAAGGCCGAAGAGGCCGTGGAAGAGGTAGAGGAGGTCTGCAGGGTCAGAGTGTACCCCGTAGATCTGGTTATTGTTATTATTGTTATAAAGAAGGTCATTGGGCTCGTGAATGTCACACGAAGGCCCGAGATGAGGGACGTAGTGGACAAAATGTGTATAATCAATTGAATGATGTTAATGAGGTGTTTTCTCCTAATCCTTCCCAGCAGCCACCACAGCGAGTACAACAACAACAACAACAGCAATATAGACCCAATCCCTTCTCAGGGATGCAGGTAGGAGCATATGATGCATAGGGATGCCCGCAGAGTTCCAGCCCCGCGATGTTACTTTGTACTTTCGAGTCACCTCAGGTTAATGAGTTGCCCTTTATAGAATTATGTATAGATGGTTCCGTATTCTCTTTCTTGGTTGATACGGGAGCCACAATGTCGTCTTTGGGTCGTGATTACAAGGGGCCGCTCTCGAATAAAAGTATCAGCTCTGTGGGAATTGAAGGGGTTGCTCAACGGAATTATTTTACTCCCCAGTTAACTGTAACATGTCCTTTAGATAAGGGAATTCATCTTTCTCATCGTTTTGTTTGCATGCCTGATTGTCCTTTTAATCTGTTAGGTCGTGATTTAATGAGCAGGCTACACATGTCCCTGACTTTTTCTGGCGCGAAACTCACTGTTGAAGTGCCTGATTCAGTTTCTTTCTCCCACCTTACAAATATGCGTGTAAATAATTGTTTCCTTCCTTCACAGAACAGCTCTCTTCCTGCTGCCCTTGAATGTGTGCCAAGCAGTCTGTGGGCTGAACATAAGGATGAGGTGGGGTTAGTTCACTGTGTGCCTTATAAAGCTAAATTAAAACACTTGCAACCTGTGTACATCAAACAATATCCACTCTCCGAGGCCAAGGCTTCAGGAATAGATGAAATTTTAAGCTCACTGCTCAAGCAGGGTGTTGTTAAACCATGTGTAAGTTCTTATAACACACCTGTTAACCCAGTCTTGAAACCTGATGGTACGTGGAGATTTACACAAGATCTGAGAAAAATAAATGATATAATTATCCCTGTAGCACCTGTTGTGCCTGATGTGCTGTCTATTGTTTCTTCTATACCTTGTCATCATTCACATTTTTCTGTTATTGACCTTTGCTCTGCCTTCTTCAGTGTTCCTGTGGAAGAGCAGACACAGCCATTGTTCGCCTTCACCCACAGGGGGCGTCAGTTCACCTGGTCTCGTCTTCCTCAAGGCTGTGTTGACTCACCGGCTGTTTTTTCGGCTGTAGTAAGAGATGCACCTGGTGATCTAACTCTCCCCACACTCAAAAAAATGAACCTGGCTACCTGTTACATGTACTAAAATGTAATATGTGATTTGTACATAATAATTTCATGTTTCCAAGATGAACATGAATAAATTATGTTGTATTTACATGAAATTCAACAACTTAACATTTATTAGATTTAATCATGTTGAGATAAACCAAAGAGATCTTTTCACTATGAAAACCGGAAATATCAGATCAAACATCGCGAGAAGATATCGCGAGAAGAGAACGCAGTGTGTTGAGAAGACAAACGTTTGGCGGGCGTGTGGAAAAGGTAAGCAGGAATTAATTCCCATCTTTCTAAATAGAAACGAAATACTGAACATAAATGTCACCTTCTGTTTAGCGATGTTTAGTCACGTTATTTTGGTTTAAGCTATTTCTTGTATTTTTAATCACACTTAAAATACCGACGGTAATATGCGCGTGCTTAATCTGCGGTTCGGTTCTGGTTTCGGTCTGTTCTCATGAGTTGTGAAGCGAGAGGAAGAAAGTATAAATATTGTTCATTTGATAAATTAAGTATCGTGGATTTTAATTGAATCTATCTATGTATTTTTTCACAGGAGTTTGTGAGTGAAAGTGTCCTGTCTGCATCTGACTTCAGGAGTTTCCTGACCAACCGTCTCTAACGGTCATATTTAAAAGTCATAACGTACAGTTATAATGTACAAAACTTTCTGTTGGTGGTAAAAAAAAAAAATTCTATGATTAATACTTATTTGTGGTGTTTTATGTTTTGTACATCTTTTCAAATTGAGACTTCATTTGTAAGTTGCTGCTGGTGTAAAATAAAAATCTCCATTTTATCCCGTTTGTCTTATGCTTTCTTCCTTCACAGAATTCTGTTGACCAGGGCTTGAAATTTAAATTCAACTTAATTTACAACTGAAAAATGTGTTGTACCAACGCTATTCATTTATTTTAACAGTATTAAATTATGTTGGACGCAGCTGTAGTAAATAAGTTAAATGAACCTAATAAAATTAAGTTGACTAAACCTAAGAACATTAAGTTGGGCCAACAAAATTGCTTAATGCTGAAAGAAAGCCATTAAATCAGGTGGAAATTCTTTCCATAATTTAATTATGTTCATTCAACAAGTTATTTTTTTGAGTGCACTGATTCTGTTGTCCTATCTTACGCGGATGATCTACTGGTGTCCGCAGCTTCCCCTGTTGTCTGCGAAGAAGCCACCATTTGTCTCCTGAAACACCTGGCACGGAAGGGTTTCAAGGTATCAAAGACTAAATTACAGTTTTGCAGAGACACTGTAAAATACCTGGGTTTTGAACTCTTCCAAGGCCAAAGAAGGCTCTCAAAGGAACGAATCCAGGTTATTCTCGACACTAAACGTCCCAGCACTAAACATGCTCTCATGGCTTTCCTGGGATTGATCAACTACTGTCGTCAGTGGATTCCTGACTGCTCATTTCATGATAAACGCATCAGGACAGCCATCTCACACAACGATCCGCTCCAACAACCTCTGACATGGACTGCTGACATGGTTGAGGCATACAAGGAACTAAAAAAGGCCCTATGTTCCGCTCCAGCACTGGGCCTGCCTAACTATCAGAAAACGTTCCATCTATATGCGTGTGAGCACGGGGGCACCGCTTCTGCTGTATTGACACAGGAGCATGGGGAGGGGGGGGTGGGGGGGGGGGCGGGGGCGGGGGGAATGAGACCATGTGCTTTCTTATCTAAAACTTTAGATGCTGTGGCACAAGGTTTGCCTGCCTGTCTCAGGGCTGTGGCCGCCTGTGCGGTGATGGTACAAGATGCTGAGAAGATTGTTCTCTCTCATCCTTTAATTTTGTATTCTCCACATCAGGTTAAACAAGTGCTACAGAACCTTCAAACACAACATATGACGGCTCAGAGACGGTCTGGGTATGAGATTATCCTTTGTTCTACAAGTAACTTAGAGATAAAATCCACCTCTTCTTTTGACACCCTTGGATATGCTCTGGCACGCTTGATTAATGCACAGGACGACACGTTAGTAGATACAGATCATGACTGCTGTTCAGAGATCATTCACTCCACTAGTATACGCCCTGATTGTCTTCTACTCCATTAGCAACTGGTGACACTCTGTTTGTAGATGGTTCTTGTTCAAAACCGTATGATGGGAAATTTCTCTGTGGTTATGCTGTGTGTGCATTGCCAGATATAACCATTGAAGCTTACTCTCTCCCTTTCTCATCTGCTCAGGCAGCTGAACTTTTTAACTCGTGCGTGTGTTCTTTCTGAGGGAAAAGATGTCACTATATACACTGATTCTCGTTACGCTTTTGGTATCGCTCATGACTTTGGCCGCATCTGGCAATCCAGGGGTTTTCGTTCTGCTGAGGGTAAGCCAATTTCTCATTCTTCTCTAGTTCAGGATTTGATAGACGCATGCCATCTACCTAGTACTCTCGCTATTGTAAAAACTAAGGGTCATTCTTCTGGTGACTCTATGGAAGTGCGAGGTAATTCTTTAGCTGATTGTATTGCTAAAAAAGCAGCTCAAAAACATATTTTCTTTCCTGACTCTGGTTCTGATTTGATCAATACATCCTTTCTTGCTAGCTCTTTGATTCCTGATGTAGATTTATGGTCTTTGCAAGCTTCAGCCACGCCAAATGATTCCTCTTTTTGGCAAACTCAAGGTGCCTACGTTGCTTCTGATGGTTTATGGTATTGTGCTGATGGTCGTTTGTGCCTGCCATCTCATTGTCTTCTGTTCCTCGTGCGCGAGTTCCACGGTGTTACACATCGCGCGCGAAGGGGGGTTAAGGAAGATATGAAAAAACTCTTTTGCATAGCCAACATGCTTGGAACAATTGATTCATTAATATCTAGATGTTTGGTGTGTGCTCAGAATAATGTGACAAAGGGTTTAGGTAAACATGAAAGTCTTCCATTACCTACTGCCCCGTTTGCAGAGTGGCAAATTGATTTTACGCATATGCCTGCATGTGGCACATTCAAATCTTCTGGTTTTGGTAGACAAGTTTTCTAGGTGGGTGGAAGCTTTCCCGTGTGCTCGTGAGAATGCAAAGGTGGTGACCCGAGTCTTAGCGAAAGAAATAATACCTCGTTATGGCGTGCCTCATGCTATTGACTCAGATAAAGGAACTACCTTTTACATCTCAGGTAACACAGAATTTGTGTAAATATCTTTCACTGTCCTGGTATTTTCACATTCCTTATCATCCACAGTCATCAGGTATAGTAAAAAGAACAAATAGGACACTGAAAGAAAAATTGACTAAAGCAATGCAAACCATGGGAAGTAAAAACTGGGTTGATCTGTTACCTGCTGTTCTAGCTGAAATGAGAATGACACCAGGAAAAGACGTGCACATGTCCCCACATGAAATTATATTTGGCAGACCCTATTCTGCTGCTCTGATAGATACTCTAACTAAACATTATAAACAAATTGCTGATGTGACTCCAATACCCTCAACAAAACCCACACATCCTTTTAATGTGGGAGATACTGTTCTGGTAAAATCTTTGACCCCCAGAAAACTGGGAGATTGTAAATATGATGGACCAGCAGAAATAATCGCAATTACTCGTACTGCTGTCTTAACTGATCTTTTTCCACAGTGGATCCATGCTACTAGGCTGAAGAGATGTCCTGTCGGCGTGAGACCAAAGGATGAATAAATGTGTGTGTATTATTATCTTCCTGTCTCTGTGATTTTTGTTTCCTAGACTAAAGACGTGCCGCAGTGATGTCCAACCCGTGATGTGACATAGAGAGAGTGACGTGACACAGAGGGATCGTCTGGGGTTGCCACTGAACGACTTTACTTCTGCTATTAGTGTAGCATTTCTGGTGGTGTCTTAGCGCCTCGTAAGGTGGGACGAGTGCAGATTGGGCATGCCCGCACTCTGAGCACTGTATCGTCAAGAAAGGCAATAGTTCACCACTAGTAGTTATTTATGAGTTTGCACTCAACCTGTTATATTTCTGTGTATTCTTTTGGTCACACTCCATCCTGTAGAGTTTGTAGAACAGCACTAGGAGTAGAGTGGAAACCTCTCCTGCCTTAGGATGAAGTTTCTTTTTGTCCTCCTAATCTTGACCAAGGGATTGTTGTACATAGTGCAACCTCATCCACATGATAATGTTTTTTGGAGATTCGCTAATTGGACCGCTAAGCAATATACCAATGAGTCTTGTTATGTGTGCCAACATTTCCCTTCCGCTGTAGGACAGACGTCACTGAGACCTCTACCTGGTAATGAATCAGCTCTCTAAGTAGGTTGGGGAGTTTGGTATACTTTGTTTGGTCAATGGGCTTCTTATCTCTCCCTTGTCGTACCGGTTTTGTTTATTTTATTGTTGTTGTGTCTTTTAGGTCCATGCATTTTTTCGCTGTGTGCAAAATCTTTTGTATAAGTATGTTTCAGGTTATGTTCCTGGTCCGATGACCTATTATCCGCCAGCGACTTCTTGAAAGCTCTGAGTTTTATTCAACGATATTTCTTATGAATAAAAGGGGGGAATTGTAGGGAATATTTGATTTTTAGTATGTTTCATTGTATTCTGTGTGCATGAGAACAGAGTGATTTTCTTCCTTTTCTCACGACACAAGCTGTACTTTCAATAAACACATTCTATAGAAGTTTATGTTAAAGGTCGTAAAACAGTTAAACGCTTGTAAATGCAGAGCTACTCCTAAATTTATGTTCTTCCTTACCTTATCTTTTAAAAGCATTCCAGACTGGATGTAAACACTCCTGCATCCACCTTTTCTTTGGTTCTTTGTGTGTGTGCGTATATATACTCCTGTCTCCCACAATAAACTTTGAACGTCTCACTGAGCACTGACTTGTGTGTATCATTGAGGGGTTCCCTGGATCCAGGCGGGACAAGCAGAATACAGGCAGAGCAAAATTCAAGAAATCCTTACATTATCTTTGCACTACGTTTGATACTGTAGGAATCTTTGGAAAACAGAGCTCCACGCCCTCAACCATTAACAGAAAGGAGGGCAAAAGCTCCCGCTGCTGCCAAAAAGAAGCAATTGGTGCAGAAAAAAGCAGTAACATGCTCTATGATTATAATATATTTACATATATTATAAACGCTACATCAAATCGTAAGTGTGAAACTGAGAAAATGACTTTAAAAGGGTTTCAGTTACTGTTATTATTAAGACACTTCATTATTTTTAAGATACTTAACCACACCAAGATTTGTATTAACACATACAGTATACTTTATGCTATTATAGGCAACTACCCTGCATAGAGAAGCAGTTAAAAAAACACAGACTGTGGCGGACTTAAGGTCTGCGCTGGAGAAGTGTGACGCTGAGATTGAGGCGCTCAAACAGCAGCTGCGTGTCTGCAAGGCAGCACATGCTCAAGAGATAAATGCCCTTCGGAGTGAATTTCAGGACTGCAAAGAGGCACACGCAGTTCTGCAAGCCACCCATAGACAACTTGTTGAGACCCACACTGGTGTCTGTGCACACACCCCAACCCCAGACTTTCTTACACCGACCAGGAGTACTGCTAGTGGGTATGCAGAGAGCGGGGAAACGATGTCTCCAGCCACAGCTTCCATTACAGGCGACCACCCAGAACTTCCTTTTACTCCTCCCGCTACGGAGCTTCTCGAGTCGCTGATGACTCAGAGTCAAGGACGGCCAGATCGGCTTGGTTGCTTGTTGTTCCGCACTGTGGTACCGCAAGATGTCTATAAAAACTGGGCGTCCACAACAAACTGGGATAGTTCCAGAGGCAAACGTGGACTGCCAGTAAACTTGAGACATTTTCTGATGACGACAGTGGCCAAGAAGTTTCCCCTTCTGACTAGTGGTGACAGCAAGCGGGTCAAGGACAGAGTAAACGAATTTTTACGCTCACCGAGGGTCACTGTCGCACATAGACGTTTACACTACTAAACGTTTACACTACACTACTAAATTTTGTTTTAGCTCTATTTTAATTCATTTCTTTATTTCTAACACTTTATTTCAACATGGTTGGTACTGTATGTATGTAAAACAGATGTGTTCTAATTTTCTATTCTAATAGTTTGCTCTATTTGTTTTTAGTTATTTCTATATTTAAATTTGAATTCAATTTTACAATTTTAACTTTTGTAAAAATAATAAAAATGTTCCTTACAAGTCCTTGTGTTGTTTGTGCTGTTGTTCTTTAATAATACCAATAATCAGATAAAGATGAATGAAATGAGAATATGAAATAAGGGAAGGGTGAATAATTTGTATTTGAATACTTGGGGTTTGTTGGGTTACAGTGGATTTTACGGTGTGAGTGCAATGGCCATTCATCCGCTCGCGCCGACTCTGCTCTCCGCGGATGGCCGGACAGGTCCCTCCCACCTGTTGCTCCTTTGAAGTCCCTGGGGCGCATTCCATTTGCCCCGCTTGCATGCCGCACTTCCGCGTTGTTGCACGTGCGTTGCATACACAGCGAGTAGTAAAATCCACAGTAGCCCAACAAACCCCGAGTATTTTATAGCGCAGGGTGCAAGCCTCGGATCATTAACAACGATAGCTTACCAGTCATGTGTAATTCTGCAGTCCTGCTGCTTCGCATGTCTGAAGGGGAGGTCGCCTAACTAGTGAGCGAGGAGCGATATTGATTTGGGCGCACGCAGTGACAGGCTGAAAAAACTGTTGTCAGATTAATGTGCAAAAACTATATAATAAAACTATATAAGACTACATGGCCTTTATAAGACTCAACTTTTATTTAAGCGCACTCACAATAACGAAAAAACTTTATGATTTTGTAAATGTTTGAAAGCAAATAAGGTGCGCTGTTCTGTATTGTTTTTGGTGAACTTGAACGCATCAGAAAATGAACGCAAACGTTCGGACATTCTTTCCGACACGAGTTGGCCCGGTGTTATGCGCAGAGCGCCGGGAGATTTCCTGAAGCTCAGAAATCGCGGGGCTTTTTTCTAAATAGACGCTGTCTTTAATAACTGATGGAGGTATACACACGCATTCCTGCCTAAACAACTCTTAAAACTACACTTGTGACACAATAAGAGTAATATTTCGAACATTCTGCAGGCTGATATTTGGAGAAACGAAAGAAATAATGAATAAACCAGTTGTTGGGTCAAAATAACCCAACCAGGTGTTCATTTGTAAACTACATCTCATATGAGCCAACATGAGCAACTCAACAATGTGTTGAAAGTACCTGAAATAATCCAGAACTTAAATAACAATAAACAGATACAGAGATATGCTATATAACAGTCACTATTATATTTACTGCAATGAGCGAAAAATGTCACTTTGCGCCACCTTGCAGCCATTTTACGAATGACTTTGAAATGCAACTGATTTATTTCGGCTGCTGACGTTTTTACACGGCGGTGAGCGCGACGGTAATAACCATTCCAATTGATTAACTACTGTACAGGAGCTAGCGAGCTAAACACTTATAACCGGGTTTATATTTTACCCACTTTGGCCGTGACTTTTTTTATTTTATTTGAGAAAAAGAAGGGACAATACATATTAATGAACATTTTCACAAATGTAAATATGTCAGATTATAGCCTAAGTCTAATTCCCATCTGCAGACCCCCTGGCAGGTTGGTGTTACACACAAATTAAAAAAATACATACAGAGCCATATATACAGACTATATACAGAGAGACAAGGACAAAAACAGTGATCACATCATGTTAAAACAAACAATAACAACAAGAGTGAACAACAAAGGACAAAATAGAAAATCAAAAAAGATCATCTGTATCACACACACCAAATTTGCACATGCCCTGACTGATCTGATATTGCACTGACCCAAATTACACCATTCTATATTACACTAACCCGCATTACACTAACCCCTATTAAACAACCCATGTTAAACTGTCTCTAATCGCACAACCCATACTGCACTAATAATTGTATTCCTTTTTTATAATCCACTAACTCTGTCTTACGTCTTATATATATTGATTAACTAAACATGATCACATGTTTGAATGTCCCTCAGCCACAGTTTTAAATGACTCCTAAAGGTAGGAAGACTTGTGCTTTTCCTCCCTGACAATGAAATACTATTCCAAGAGCTCACTCCCTGATATGACAGGACATTCTGTGAAAAGGCGGTCCGCCCAAATGTCAATTTACAATCACCTCTCATAGTGGCTGTAGTCACTCGAGACCTGGCAACACTACTAGACTTTTGTTTAATAAAATCACTCAATGGTGCAGGCGCCAGACCATATAGAACCTTATAGATTAGACAGGCTGATTTAAATAATTTAAAATTAGCAAAATTTAAAAACTTGTATTTATCTAAAATTCGACAATGGTGATATGATGAAGGTTTTTTATTTAATATTTTCAATGCTCTTTTGTAGCATACTTTGATTGGCCCAATAACAGCATGACTCGTATAGGACCAACTCGTGATACAGTACTCAATATGAGCCAGTATCATAGAGTGCAGGAATGTAATCGCTGCTGTATCCGTTAATAATGAGCGAATGTGTCTAAAGTTCTGTATATTAACATTTACTATTTTCACTACTTTTTTAACATGTTTTTTAAAGGATAATTTCAAATCTATTAGCACTCCAAAACACTTAAATTCCTCAACATTAATTCTTGTTCACCCATGCAAACTTTTACTCCGCCCACAGTTGTTTTAGATTTACTAAAAAACATTGATACAGTCTTTTTAACATTATGGCACAAGCATGAATCATTCAGCCATTTTTGTAAGTCATTTAAGGCTGATGAAAGCTGATGGACTGCATCATCAGCACTTTTAGCTTGTGTAAAAATTACCGTATCATCTGCATACATGATCATGTCCACATTTTTACACACATTGGGCGAATTATTTACATACAGTAAAAATAAAAGGGGGCCTAAAACTGATCCCTGAGGGACACCTTGCTTACAGTGAAGATAGGGTGACTTACTATTCTTTATTTGCACGCAATTGTTTTCTGTCCAATAGATAAGACTGTATCCATTTAAAGGTTTGATTACTAAAGTTAAATGTATAAGAGCATAAGATGCACATTTAAAGTCAAATGCACATTTAAAGTCAACAAAAACAGCCGCAACATAACTATTTTTATCTAAATAAGACTTTACCTTCTCAACAAACACACAGACAGCCGTTTCAGTTGAGTGTAGAGATCGAAATCCGAAATGCATAGAATGCAAACCCGGATTGGAAACATTAAGATGTGCAATAATAGAGTTAGCGACCCACTTTTCTGCTACCTTTAAAAAGATAGGAAGTATACTTATAGGTAGATAATTAGCAGGGTTTAATTTATCACCCGATTTATATATTGGTATGACATTTGACACCTTCCAACTCAAAGTGACGACTGCCTGCGTGATTGATAAATTAATAAGATGGGTCACAGACACCAAGATACATGATTTATAATGCTTCAGAGAATTGGTATCAAATCCAAACACATCCCTTGCTTTTGAACTTTTCAATTTAGAGATTTTGTTTTCTACTTCATTTTCTGTAATTATTGAAATATTAAACTTTGAATTTTGAATTGAGGCATTAATATGGAGATCGGTGTTGCCAATATTTTGTTGAGATATTTTGTGGCTCTGATACCGATTAATTGTCAAATTTGAGTTCAAGGTCTTTATAAGCATTATGCTTACTTTTACCAAGGAGTTTGTTAATATTTTCCCAAATTAGCTTATATTTTCCTTTGGCACCATTAATTACAGTCATGAAAAAATTCGCTTTTGCCATTCTCAAAGTTTGTGTGACTTTATTCCTTACAGATACAAAATTTAATCGATCAATAGTTGTAATGATTTTTTAAGTAGTTTGTCTCTAAGAGTCATAAGCTGTTTACACTCACTATTGATCCAGGGCAAGGAATAAACTCGTTTCTTTAAATGGCCCGCCTTCTGAAAGTGAGACAAAACCCCTTTAATAGAGGAGGATAGTAGATCACAACATTTATTAGTGTCATCACAAGATGATATATTAGACCAATCAAAATTATTTAAAGCTGCAGTTAAACCTTGTTCTTGGCTCTTTGGAATAAATGTTTGTTTTATATTAGTGCTTTTATTAACACTTCTCAAACGTTTTTTAGTCAACTTTCTAGAAAAGAATATGGCTTTGTGGTCAGACAAGCCAGTCAAGAAATTGTATGTTTTTATCATTCTATCTGGTTTGTTAGAGAACACCAGATCTATTAAAGTTTTAGAACGATTTGTTATTCTAGTTGAATCACTAATCATTTGTGTTAGTCCAAAATTATCTGTAATTTCTTTCAGTTTCTTTCTATCACTTTTGTTGTCCCAATTTATATTTAAATCTCCCATTAGAATAACCTCATTATTAAAATCACAACAACTCAGAAGTAATTTAAATTCATCATAAAAATCTACTTTTACTGAAGGTGGGCGATAAAGACATAAAACAGATTAAATTGAGATTTCAATAGGCCAAATTATTTGTGTACATTTCAGAGAGTCCTTCATATAAAGTAACACCCCTCCCCCCTTACCTTGCAGCCTATTCTCTCTAAAGACATTGTAGCCTTGTAATGATACCACTGCTTGTGGGAAAGAGGATTTAAGCCAAGTTTCTGAAAGTCCCATAAAATCTACATTTGAGTTAATAAGAAGATGCTCCAATTGTTCCCTCTTAGGGGCCATACTGCGTATATTCAGATGGCCACCCAAGAGCCCTTTATTTTTACACTGTGGATCCCATATAGTTCTGGCTTGATTAAGAGTCTGAAATAACTTACATGATCAATGTTTTTTATATACAGGGTTCCTCTATGTACGCATGGGTGTAATGGGTTGTGTTGACATACTGGGCTTAGTTATAAAGGGTCCTGCAGTGGTGGTATTAGCCCAGGGAACTGCTATAGTTCAGGTAGCAGTGGTGGAATTAGCCCAGGAAGCTGTTGTAGCCCAGGTAGCAGTAGTGGGATTAGCCCAGGAAGCGGTTGTAGCCCAGGTAGCAATGATGGAATTAACCCATGAAGCTGTTGTAGCCCGGATAGCAGTGGTGGAATTAGCAGGTAGCAAAAGAGGTATCAGTGGTGGAATTAGCCCAGGAAACTGTTGTAGCCCAGGTAGCAATGGTGGTATTAGCCCAGAGAACTGCTGTAGCCCAGGGAGCTGCTGTAGCTGTATCACAGGACTTAAAACAGGTCCAGGGTTTTGCTCAACATCACCAGCCAGAAGTATTACAGTATCATCAAAAGATACACAACCCCAGGAGATGATCTAGATGCTATTTGATCAAGTTTACCTGGGGGCGGCCTAGCATGACCACAATCCAGGATTCTTACATACAGAAAATGTTGGCTCCTCTTTGCTGGATAAAGAGTTAAGTTATCCATTTTCCTTGGACTCATTAAACTCAAGAGGAGGTAGAAAAACAGGAAAAAAACAAACAAGCATGGAACAAGCCAAGGGTTTTTAATATACTTTTGTGGCAAACACACAGGACCTGCCAAACACTGTGGCTGCACCCTGGCGGCCAACTTGTCATCACAGTGTCAAAGTGTCATCACTTTGCATGGTAGCGTGAGCGCTTAGTTAACGAGCTGGATTAAAACTCTGAAGTGTTCATCAGTTAGGGGGTGGGGGGAGGGGAGTTTTGTGTGTGTGGGGGGGTGGCTTCAGTACTCGGTAAGTTATAGTTTGGCTTCAGAGATGAACTAATGCTCATACTGTATATGAGTGTTATATAGCTTAACTTATTTGTATGAAAAGCGTATTAAGTAAATTCTCGGTTAATTTAATGCAGACGATAATACAGACAGACCGTGGTTAACGGATTCCAGAATTCCACAAAACAGTATTTTACACACTATGTGATGTAGGTTTGCTAATATCTTTTATTTTTATTACAACTACATATTCTAAAAAGTTTTTTTTTTCTTCACTAAATTCTCCTGTTCTCTTTAAGCAGAGCTCCGCTGTGAAGGATGGGGTCAGACGATGATGGCTGGCCTTTTGGAGCTACTGGAGGAGCCTGAACAAGCTGTTGAGGGAGCTGTAGTAGGAATGCAACAGTGCAACAGCTTTAGAACGATGTTTGGTCAGGTCTATATTCCAAACATAGAATTGCAAAACGTCTGATACTTTGGGGGAAACAAAGACGTGTTAAAGCCAATGGAGAAATGCAGGAGCGCACATAGACACACGTCTCCACCCACAAACTGTCGTCAAATTCAATTCAATTAAATTTTATTTGTATAGCGCTTTTAGCAATTTTCATTGCCGCAAAGCAGCTTTACATAGTCAAAAGAATTATTTAAGTTTGTATGAAATGTGAATTTGTATGAATCAAAATGGTCAGTTTGTCCCTGGTGAGCAAGCCGAGGGCGACAGTGGCAAGGAAAAACTCCCTGAGATGGTAATAGGAAGAAACCTTGAGAGGAACCAGACTCAACAGGGAACCCATCCTCATTTGGGTGAAACAGAAAGCAGTAAATGATCTGCATTTATACAGTGTGTAGGGTGGGAGGCAGTTCAGCTATAATAGCTGATGTTAATTGATGTTAATATGGAGTCCAGGTAGTTATTGAAGACCCAGGTAGACTTGTAAGAAGTTCCAGTCATGAACTATCGAACTGTCAAGTCCCCAGAGAAACAGTTGCCAACACCAGTCAAGGCCAGAACCATTTTCTAGGTAGAGAGAATCATTCCCAGACACCAGACGCATCCCAGAGAGACACATGGGGCATCCATGTGACGAGATCTTCAGCCAGAAGCGGGGCACCAGGATGGGTCAGACAGGTCCGGAGGGCAGAGGGAGTCTGGATCACTGGCAGCTCATGAACGACATGTGTAGCGCGACAGAGAGAGAGAGAAAGAGTGAAAGGGGGGGACAGGAGGAGAGAGGAAAAAGAAAGAGGGGGGGAAAGAGAAGAAGAGGAGAGATGGCAGTTAGGTATGGTCACAGTCACACAATGTATAATGTGAATGTATATTAACTGTAGAGTGCAAGCAGAGACTTTGGCAGGACTAACTATGACAGCATAACTAAAAGGGAGAGCCAGAAGGAAACACAAACATGAGGGCTTCCTGACATGTAAAGCAAACAATCACCTCACCGTCAGCAAACCTGAGTGATCAATGAGAGTGAGGAAGACAGCATCCAAACATACCAGTTCACCATAATACTCTACGTCCATGAGTCCCCCAGATCTGCTCCTTTACCTATGGCAAATCTATTTGAGACTGTGTCTGAGTCCCGAACACTATTTGGAAGACTATTCCATAACTTTGGGGCTTTGTAAGAAAAAGCTCTGCCCCCAGCTGTATTTTTCATAATACGCGGTACTGAAAAGCAGCCTGCATCCTTTAATCGAAGTAGGCGTGGCGGATCGTAAGACACTAGCAGTTCGCTCAGGTACTGCGGCGCAAGACCATTTAATGCTTTATATGTCAAGAGTAGTATTTTAATATCAATGCGAAATTTCACAGGGAGCCAATGGAGTGAAGATAAGATAGGGGTGATGTGCTCATATCTTCTGGTTCTGGTGAGGACTCTCTCTGCTGCATTCTGGACTAGCTGAAGCTTATTTATGCATCTAGCTGAACAACCAGACAGTAAGGCATTACAATAGTCCAACCTAGAGGTGATAAAAGCATGAACTAGTTTTTCTGCGTTGTTTAGCGACAATAAATTTCTTATTCTGGCAATATTTCTGAGGTGAAAAAATGCTATCCTGGTAATATTATCTACATGTGCTTCAAATGAAAGGCTGGAATCAATAATCACACCAAGGTCTTTCACTGTTGCATTTGATGGAACAGAAAGGCCATCTAAAGTTACGGTGTGATCTAAAATTTTACTCCTAGCTGTATGCGGTCCTATGACTAGAACTTCTGTCTTATCCGGATTTAGCAGAAGGAAGTTAATTAGCATCCAATTTCTTATGTCCTGCACACATTGCTCAATTTTAGTAAGCTGTTTTTTCTCATCAGGTTTTGCTGAGACATATAACTGTGTATCGTCAGCATAACAATGAAAACTAATACCATGCTTACAAATTATGTTGCCCAGAGGAAGCATGTAAAGGGAAAAAAGCAGTGGACCTAAAACTGAACCCTGCGGAACGCCAAACTCCACTAGAGAACATGCAGAATAATCACCATTTAAGTCTACATACTGATAACGATGGGTCAGATAGGATCTGAGCCAGGAGAGGGCTGTACCCTTAATTCCCACTACATTTTCTAATCTGTGAAAAAGAATAGCGTGATCAACGGTGTCAAAAGCTGCACTGAGGTCAAGTAATACAAGCATAGTTACACAACCCTGATCAGAGGCCAATAGAATGTCATTTACTACTTTAACAAGCGCTGTCTCTGTACTGTGATGAGGCCTAAATCCTGACTGATACAGTTCATGTATGCCATTTCTATGTATATATGAGCATAGCTGCTTCGCTACTATCTTTTCCAGGATCTTAGAGATAAAGGAGAGGTTTGATATTGGTCTGTAACTGGACAGCTGACAGGGGTCGAGATCAGGTTTCTTAATTATTGGTTTGATAACTGCTAATTTAAAAGATTTTGGAACATATCCAATGCTGAGTGAAGAATTAATTATTCTCAACAGGGGTTCTATTATTGCTGGTACTATCTGTTTAAGAAAATGTGTCGGTACAGGATCTAATATACAGGTTGATGAATTTGAAGAAGAGATGAGTGAAATTAGTTCATTCTCTTCAAGGGGAGTAAAGTATTCTAGGTTCTGATCTGACATGGCTAGATTAACATCTGCATCAATTACATTGTTCGGTTTCAAAACCTCAATTTTATGCCTAATATTTACAATTTTATTATTAAAAAAGTTCATGAAGTCCTCACTATTGCATGATGTTGTTGTGGAAAATCGTTGATTAAACCTATGAACACAGCTGTTCAGCATCAGTCCTAAACACAAGTGCAGGGTCTGCTTTTGTCCTGAATTAAAATACATCAATATGTTAATAATTTACACAATGATAACATTATTTTGCGGGAAAAGGTAATAGGCAATATTTAAAATAAAACAAACCAGAAAGTAAGTGTTTCATACATTAAAATGCTGTGTATAACCAAGTGGTCCAACAAATAGCAACAGTGTAGAGTGTACGCGCTGTGGGGGATTGGAAGGTGAATGAGGATAATCATTTACAAGACAAAAGACGTTCAGAGGTGTGTTATGCCCTCAAATGCCCCCCTGCCACGGATTGCCCCCATTACACAATCTTCAAAGAAAAGCCACAGCCCCTTTTCATTCAAATGCGTTAGTGAGTGCTTTTCTTTTCCTACGCTCGGTTAATTCACAGTAAATTCACAAGCTCACATAAAATCACAGTTGCGTTCAGTAACACGATGGAACCAATGACCTAAACAGCAACAACAACAACCATTATCGTCACACTTTGTTTAATTTATATTGCTTAAATATTTCGCAGCTCTGTCCTCTTTGCATTGCTACTTGTTTATTTACTTCCTTTTCGCATCACACATGTAATGCACTCTGAAATCGACACTATCAAACTTGGAAATTATATAACATCCAATCAAACATAATGTTATTAAAAGTAACAAATTTGTCACTACTCTTCTCTTATGCAGCGCGGCTAAAAAGATAATAAAAATTACACCAAAGTGCTGCAGGTTTGGTGTCTGAGTTAGACGACGTTAGACGATAACATTAGTGCAGAAAGATCTAAAGGGACATGACTTTGAGACATTCACAGTATACACAGTGTTTATTTTGCTGAACATTACAAAACAGCTATGTCCAATAAAACAGTGCATCTTCAATAAGCCACATTGGTTTCGAGTTAGAAGTAAAATTAACAAAAGCCTGAGAAGCCCCGTAAACTTGACCCTGCCAATAATAGTCGATTGTTTTTATATTTATGTTTTTATATATATATTTAAAGTAGTAGTAAGCCAGGTTTAGTAACCCTGGACAAATCACAATATAAGCCCTCTTTCGCGCACACTCTCTCTTTCTCTCTCTCTTTCTCTCTCTCACACACACACACAAATAACACATGAAATCGCGTAAAACCAAATGAAACTATGGCAAAAATATATAAGCAGTGAAAAATACAGTAGTATAATGTAGGTGATCCCTGTCCCGTGATAACAGGCGGTAACCCTCTGGAACTGTTTAGTTCTGTTAGTATTGTTTTGTGTGAATGTTTATCTGTCTCTGCTGCCGCATCTATTCACCGTAGTGATAAGTGATTAATGTCCCATCAGATTTTTGATAGGGGAGACGTTATGCTGGTTAAATGACTAAAGACATACTGATCTGACAGATATTTGTTCCAGATATTATGTGCCATTAATCGATTTGTTATGCGAATTTTTGACTATCAGCGAAAAAAACACCAGCAAAAACATCAAAAATATAACGAAAACAAACTCAAGCAGAAGTTAAATTTTGCAGCAAAATATTATCTACCAGTGTATTAAACGGAAATAGATAAAATACACTGTAATGTGAAATACTGTACATACTGTAGCCCGCACTTGTATTCTGTACCTACAACGACCGGTATAAAAAAATTATAGATATTACTGTGTCTTTAGGAATTATTAAGGATGTCGTGAAAAATATTGCAATGAATGGTTTAATTGATTAAGTAATAAATTAAAAATAGCATAAGCATTATGGGTTGTGTATTGAGTGATTTAAATCTTTTTCATTAATAATTTTTTCACTCTTTTTTACCACATCATCTATTTATGAAACTATGTTGACATAAGTTATGTTATATATAGAATATAGTAACCAGCTGCTTGGACCCTGCAGTTAACTGAAGCAGTCAATGCTCCATCTGGCGGGATTATACAGCATTGCAACCATCTTTTTAGAAAGTGCATGGGGGCGTTTATGGGGCGGGGCATCGTTAACTACGTCATCGCGGGGGATCACATTCCGTGCACGGATTGAGCATGGTTGTGTCATGGTCGTGTCATGCTCCAGGCGGCTGTTTGACATGGCTCCCACTGTAGTATAGAGCCATACTCATTCACACGCCGGCCTCACACATCACATTTATACAGTCCGTTATGTTGTGTTAAGATGCAGAGTCCTTTCTCTCTCAGCACAAGTCCATAAATAAAATAAACCAAACCAGAGAATGTCCCCCTCTGTGCCCGATGTCCTCCACGAGCGACGTCTCCTTCATTGGCACAATTTGCGGCTAGAAGTTTGGTCCCGCGTGCACACTGCTGCTGGTGTAGTTAATCCCGGAGGGACAGCTGTTGCACACGCCAACTCACGGGAATCTTAGCAATCCAAGATGGCGCCGGTGAGGTCGGCTGCCGTCACGACTGCTCCGACCACCTTTTCTTTGTTTTTGTTCTTTAAGTTAGTTTACAGCGTTTTAAAACCGGCAAAATTACCACCATGGGGTACATTAGTTATGATAGAGACACTCTTGTTTCTATTGGTATACAATGTACTCACAATTCGACGTTTTTAACTCCGGATCCGAGCTGGCCGAGTGAGATCCTGAGGGACAACAAAGGACGCGACGCGAAGCGGCGGCCCCGAGGGAAACGAGCCGGCGTCAGGAACAGGCTGAGAGCCCGTGCACACCGCACACCTCTGCCTAGCATCCTGCTCGCCAACGTCCAGTCACTGGAAAACAAGCTCGATGACCTCAGGGCCAGGATAAAGTTCCAGAGAGACATTCGGGACTGCAATCTCCTCTGCTTCACCGAGACATGGCTGAACCCAGCGGTGCCGGACCACGCCATCCAGCCGGCCAAGTTCTTCTCGGTTCACCGCATGAACAGGACACGGGACTCGGGGAAGTCAAGGGGAGGCGGCGTGTGTTTAATGGTGAACAGCAGCTGATGCAACAGTGCGAGCGTTGTTCCTCTCACACGCTCCTGCACACCAAACCTGGAACTACTGTCCATCATGTGTCGTCCTTTTTACCTTCCTCGGGAGTTTACATCGGTCATAATCAGCGCCGTTTATATTCCACCACAAGCGGACACGGACACTGCCTTATACGAGCTGCATGAGGCACTCACACAACAACAAACACAACACCGGGACGCTGCGCTTATTGTGGCGGGGGACATTAATAGTGCCAACCTCAAATGTTCGGCGCTGCGCGTTTATCAGCACATCACCTGCCCCACCAGGGGCGAAAGGACACTGGACCACTGCTACACAACGGTCAAGGACGGCTACAAGGCACAATCTTGTCCACCGTTTGGTAAATCCGACCACGCCGCCATCTTCCTCATGCCAAAATACAAAAAAAGGCTGAAACAGGAAGTTCCGGTTCAGAGGGAGGTCGCGCGCTGGACGGACCAAACGGTGGCCGCGTTACAGGACGCACTCGATGACGCAGACTGGGACATGTTCAGAAACAGCTCCGATGGTGACGTCAGCGTGTTTACGGAAGCGGTTGTGGGATTCATCGGGAAACTAGCGGACGATACCGTAGAAAAAAAGACTATTAAAACGTTTCCCAACCAGAAGCCGTGGGTGGATAAAACCATCCGCGGCGCTCTGAAATCTCGCACCGCTGCCTACAACACGGGACTCGCGTCGGGGGACATGGAACCATACAAGGCTGCGTCATACAGCGTCCGGAAGGCGGTGAAAGAGGCGAAGCAGTGCTACGGGAGGAAACTAGAGTCACAACTCCAACAGAGTGACTCTAGGAGCCTGTGGCAGGGATTAAGGACAATAACGGATTATAAAGCACCAACATCCGGTATGATAAACACAGACGTGTCTCTGGCAGACGAGCTGAACACTTTCTATGCTCGCTTCGAGGCTGCAGCTAAAGACGCTAGCGATGCTAATGCTAGCGGCGCTAATGCTAGCGGCGCTAACGGCTGCAGACAGGAAGTCACTGCCAGCACCGGAAGCGCGCTCATCATCACCGAGCATGACATGAGGAGAGCCTTCAAGAGAGTGAACACCAGGAAAGCAGCAGGACCAGACGGCATCTCAGGCCGCATTCTCAGAGCCTGCGCAGACCAGCTAGCACCTGTGTTCACTGAGATATTCAACATCTCTTTATCTCAGTCGGTGATCCCCACATGCTTCAAAGAATCCATCATTGTTCCTGTCCCAAAGAAACCTCATCCTGCTTCCCTCAATGACTATCGCCCTGTAGCCCTCACCTCAGTAGTGATGAAGTGCTTTGAACGCCTGGTCAGAGACTTCATCATCTCTTCACTACCAGACACACTCGACCCACTACAGTTTGCTTATCGTCCAAACCGTTCCACGGACGATGCAATCTCTCATCTCCTCCATACATCTCTCACTCACCTGGACTCTCGGAGGGGGAATTATGTGAAAATGCTCTTCATCGACTACAGTTCTGCATTTAATACCATAATTCCCTCCACACTTACTACCAAGCTGGAGCACCTGGGACTCAGCTCATCAATGTGTCAGTGGATCTCCAATTTTCTGACTGGCAGACCACAGGCAGTAAGGATGGGCGGACATGTCTCAGCCTCCCTCACTCTCAGCACTGGAGCCCCCCAGGGTTGTGTTCTGAGCCCCCTGCTGTACTCTCTGTACACCCACGACTGCGTGGCCACTACCAGCTCCACCACCGTCATCAAGTTTGCTGACGACACTGTTGTGGTGGGCCTGATCACGAACAACGATGAGACGGCCTACCTGGAGGAGGTTGGAAATCTGGAGAACTGGTGCCAGAGAAACAATCTCCTTCTAAACGTCAGTAAGTCAAAGGAGCTGATAGTGGACTTCAGTACAAAGCAGGTGAGGAACTACCAGACCCCCGTCATCAACAGGAGCCCAGTGGAGAGAGTGGACAGCTTCAGATACCTCGGTGTTCACATCACGCAGGACCTGGCATGGTCCTGTCATATCAACACCGTGGTAAAAAAGGCCCGGCAGCGTCTCTACCACCTCAGACGCTTGAGAGACTTTAGACTGCCCTCCAAGGTGCTCAGGAATTTCTACTCCTGCACCATAGAGAGCATCCTGACGGGAAATATCACGACCTGGTTTGGGAACAGCACCATGCAGGACAGACGAGCTCTACAGAGGGTGGTGCGATCAGCTGAGCGCATCATCCGCATCGAGCTCCCTGACCTGCACTCGATCTACAGCAAGCGGTGCTTGACCAAGGCCAGGAAGATCGTGAAGGACCTCAGCCACCCCAATAACGGACTGTTTACTCTGTTGCGGTCTGGGAAGCGAATCCGCTCCTTGAAGGCCAACACAGAGAGACTAAGGAGGAGCTTCTTCCCGCAGGCGATAAGGTCTCTCAACCACAGGAGGAGCTTCTTCCCGCAGGCGATAAGGTCTCTCAACCACAACCACGAACTAACATAATCTTTTCATAATTGATCAAATCTATCAATCTTTTTACATCCATGAACACTATGGACAATTACACGCTCACCTTCCTTCATATCTACACTACATTTTGTACATCTACATCCTGGACCATTGCACAAAGACACTTTAATAACTTTGCACACCTACCTTCACAACTACACTACATGTTTACGGTTACATCCTGGACCAGTGCACAAAGACACTTTAATAACCTCTGCACAAAGACACTTTGTTCTATGCATATTTGCACACCAGTACAGTATATTTCAATTTGTACAGTATATTTCTATTTCTATTTTTATGCACATCATATTTATATGTACAGTATATTTCTATTTTTATGCATATCATATTTCTATTTTTATTTTTAGTTCCATTTTTTCTAGCACATTTCTATTTTTATTTTTAGTTCTATTTTTTCCTAGTTTAATTTAATTTTTTTATTTAATTTCTATCGTATTCTTTTATTTATATTTATTTCTTATTTGTAAATTTTAATTCTCTTTTAGGGTCAATAGCAGTCGTATAATACATTTCACTACATTTCGTACTGTGTATGTTTGTGTATGTGACAAATAAAATTTAAAACACACAAACAACACGCAAACAAAACAAAAAACCCTCCTGCATAACCACAGCAGGAGGGATGCCATGAGTGCACAGCAAGCACATACAAATGTGATATTAGTGTTTTGTGCAGTTCACTGATCTTTAAGCCGGTGGGCTAGGGTTTGTTTTTAGCCTAGCACAGACTCCCGCCCACTTGGCACGCTTCTGCTTCCTCTTGCACTGCTTCTGTTGTCCCCTCCAACAACCACTGGCATCAGGCAACGCTGAGGGCTCAAGGCCTGGTTCTTGCAGCAAGCCAAGGTCGAGTAGCTTTTCCCGCAGCTCATCGTGGATGTCGTTAACCAGGTTATTTTTTTCCAAAAGTGTCTGGTGGTGGTATATATGGACCCCGGTTGAACCGATGTCCATAAAAGTGTAAAACAAATGCGCTACAACACAAAGTAGCACCACTTTGGCTCTGGAGCAGCTGCTGCCTGCTACTGCTGTGCTGCCATCTTGAATCCCTAGTCAGCCTGGTCAATGGGGTGCAGTGCTTATAATCCGTTAAAAATTGTATACCTTTTCTTATTTTGTGGGGGTCATAATTTTCTAAGTGTGCGCTTCTGATATCTGAGCTTGGCTTCTTTAATGCCCTTCCTTAGTTCTTTTTTGACATTATTGTAAGCCAGTCTGTCCCCTGATCTGATGGCAGCCTTTCATGCTCTAAGCAGAGATTGCACATACCTGTTAAGCCATGGTTTTTGGTTCACCAAACTTGGTAGTTAACACAGTATCAGTGCAAAAGGCTATGTATGCCAAAACAGATTAACTATATTACTCTAGATCTACTGTATGCTGGAAAACAAACCAGTCTGTATTTTTAAAACAGTCTTGCAGGTATGAAGTAAACTCTACTTCCCTCTTCACCCATTGTTCACTTCTTTCCTGATCAGTTTTGCTCCCGAGGATTTGAAATCACACTTAATATGGTCAAGGTAATTCAAACCGATCAGAATGCACCTTTGGTTTATGTGGGGGTTTACATGGCTCAGAGTAAATTGAACAAGTTATCACCTGTTTTAAAGTTCAGTTACTAAATAGAACATTCATGAAATAAACTTCATGAGAGAATATGAGAAATCATATACTGTACTATATATATATATACACACAAATGAATTAGTTCACGAATACCATGTGATGTATAAGGTTTTAAAATTAACCATTTCTTTTTTTTTCTTTTTTTTGTAGGTGCATTCCAAACATCTATAAATCAAATATTTATGAACTATATATTTTTTTATACATAAAAATGTTTTACATTTTATATTTGTGAGTCACTTTCTGTTTATTAGGGTATACTGGTTTATTTTAATGGAACCTTTTTGGTCATTTGTTAGTTTGTTTGCTGGTTAGTTGGTTAAAAATTAGGCAAAACATATGCCAATACCACTCTGAGCTGTGTAGTCATAACTATCAATGTGATGCTTAGAAGCTAAGCAGAAGGGCACAGACTGTTCATTATGGCGGGAGAGCTAAACTGTTGCACCTGTTGTGCTTTTCTAATAATTAAACCTAAGGGATAAGTTGAGACTTGAAGTTGTTCTTCTAAACGTAATCATTTGTAATTTGGTATGTCTTGTTCTTTAAGTATCATGCAATCTCTTTTTTTATGGCAGGAGAAATACATTTGATTGAATGTTAATTTTGTTGCAGGTTGAACAAAGAGAAAATGAAGCAGTTGGAGAAGAATTGGTTGTCCAATAGATCTCCCTTAAAGCAGACTTATTTTGCCTTTTGGGTGTGTCTGATTTTCCTTCCTGGTTTGCACTGTGAAAAACTACTTTGTTACTACTGTCCAATGCAATTAGTTAGCAAACCATGTAAGCATGTTTTGACTGAATGCCTACCAGGACAGTGGTGTTTTACTGCAACTGGCCATTATGGAGATTACAATGGAGTCCTTATCAAAGGCTGCATACCAGAGGAAAAATGCCTGAAGAAAGGCAATCATATTATTCATGGGGCCAACATATCATTCAGATACAATTGCTGCATTTATGATTACTGTAACTCAGGCCAGCACTGGAAATGCACCCATAGATTGCATGTGACAGTCTTTGCTCTGGCTATTTTATCTAATTGGCCAACCTGAGAGACCTGACAAACTGAGATCTGATGTGGCATTCAGTAGCAAAATTCAAATGAAAATAAATGTTTAAATAACATGTAGAATTCGACCCTGCCAAGGATTGTTACAAAAAATAAAATTGTATGAAATACTGGAATCCATTGTTTGTCATAATCTCAAAGTTATTTTTTTTTTTATTTATTTATTTATTGGGAAAAAAAATGAAATGCAAAATGAAAACAGTAATAGGAACATATTTTTTATACTTTTACACATTAGGCAGGACCTTATTTCCATTATACAAAGAAATATATATTTATTTATCTATCTATATATCCACCTACCCAAAAGGTAGTAAGACAGCATTCACAAGGACTATTTGGTATCTGCCTATGTTCTCAAACTGTATTTATTAAGTGCCTCAGAATCACTCCTTGTAATCATGCTTAAAGTTAATTTAGGGCCCATATTTACTAAGGGGCTCAGAATTATTCCCAGGAATTGCACAAATTGTTATTTTTTAGTCCTAATACTCATCACTGGCTTCCTGTTTTCGTATCGTTGCCGCGAAAGTTTGCGTTTGTGTTAGCGTTTAAATTACATACTTTTTTTCATTTATACAATAATAAATATTAATAGCAACTAGTTTTTACATCTCACACTATTTGGCTTCACCTTTTTCTGCGCTTTTTGGAGAACGCGCAAGTTTCTTTGTCTAAAAACAACAAACGGAATTCAGCTCCAAACAACTACAACTCCGACTCAGGTACGTTATCATGTCCAATATTCAGCTTGTTCAGTGTGTAGAGTGCAGGATGTTTAGACATTCTTCCTCCGTCGTTAGCGGTAATTTTATTTGTGATAGGTGTGTGTTAGTGAGCACTCTGACGGAGAAGATATCAGCGTTAGAGGAGCGCATCCAGACTTTAGAGAGGGTTAGAGAGTGTGAGAGCAGTGTTATTCCTGTAGCGGACAGTCTGGGTGCCACAGGCGGAGATAACCAGCCCCCGACTCCGGCATTAGAGCCCTCACAGCGGGGCGAGTGGGTGACGACTCGGTGGCATACTCGTTCAGCCACAGCTAACGCTAAGGCTAGCCCACTGTAGCACACCTCTTCTGCGCTTCACGTGTCCAACAGGTTTGCTCTCCTCAGTGATGCACCCACTGAGAAACCTGAAAGAGCTCTGGTTATAGGAGACTCTATACTGAGACACGTGAAATTAGCTAGACCTTTAGGGGCGCCAGCGGCAGTGGTTAGGTGTATCCCGGGAGCCAGAGCACCGGACATAGCAGGTAATCTTAGGGCTCTAGGACAGCACAGGTTCTCCAAGATAGTAGTACATGCTGGAGCTAACGATATACGCCTTCGTCAGTCAGAGGTTAGTAAGAATAACTTTATAGAGGTGTTTAAATTAGCGAAGGCGATGTCCGATGGAGTAGTATGCTCTGGTCCCATCCCAATGAGACGTGGTGACATAACTTACAGCAGGTTATGGTCGCTGAACCGCTGGATGTCCAGGTGGTGCTCCGAAAACAACGTGGGCTTTATTGATAATTGGAAGACCTTTGAGGGCAAAGCTGGCCTGTTAGGGCGGGACGGTGTCCATCCCACTCGTGAAGGTGCTGCTCTCATTTCTTGTAGTATAGCTCATAGTCTTAGAAAAGGCCTAGTTAATCGGTGACAATCCAGAGCCCAGGCCAGGGAGCAGACAGACAGGCTAACCCAACCGTCTGCTAGCTGCATAGAGTCGTCACTCAGGGTTCACTCTATTGAGACTGTGTCTGTTCCCCGAGCTAAAATCAAATTTAGAAAGACTCAGAAAGTCTGTTTTAGTAATTTAATTAGCATAAAGACCACAAACTTGGATCAGACTGAATGCGCAGCCGGCACCTCTGATCTGAAGCTAGGACTGTTAAATATTAGATCTCTCGCATCTAAAGCAGTTATAGTTAATTAAATTATCACAGATCAGGAGTTTGATATATTCTGTTTAACAGAAACCTGGATTAAACAGGATGAGTATGTAGCTCTAAATGAAGCTAGTCCTCCTGGATACAGCTACATACACCAGCCTCGGTTAACTGGTAGAGGAGGAGGCGTCGCAGTTATTCACAATGATAATTTGACTATTGTACAAAAACACGGACACAAATTTAATTCATTTGAAATTCTTTATAGTAACATAAGTGTATTTAACTATATTAAGTCAGCTCAGTCGATCCCGCTAATTGTCATTTACAGACCTCCAGGGCCGTACTCGGAATTTCTTAGTGAATTTGCAGATTTCCTCTCAAACCTAGTCGTTTCTGTAGACAAAGTGTTAATTGCTGGAGATTTTAATATTCATTTTGAAAACCCAGAAGACCCTCTGAGAACTGCATTTATGTCTATACTGGACTCGGTAGGAGTAAATCAGTGTGTAGTAGGACCCACTCATAAAGCAGGTCACACTTTAGATTTAATAATATTATTTGGATTAAGTATAAGAAATTTATTCACAATACCACTATCTGAAGTTATCTCAGATCACTATCTTGTCTCAATTCAAGTGTGTCACAATAATAATGTACACACAGCGCCGCGCTACCGTATGAAACGTACATTCACATCAACTACCAAACAGAGTTTTATCAGTAATCTCCCAGAGTTCCCAACTTCGATTAGATCACCGTCTGACCCCACAGAACTTGATCAGGCGACTGAATATTTAGAGTCGACATTTCGCTATACCTTAGATAATGTAGCTCCAGTCAAAAGAAAAATTATTAGAGATAAAAAACTTGCTCCCTGGTATAACGATCACACGCGCACTTTAAAACAGACTGCTCGGAAATTAGAACGTAAATGGCGTCAAACTAAATTACTAGTATTTCAAATAGCATGGAAGGAGAGCATCCTGAACTATAGAAAAGCTCTTAGTGTAGCTAGATCAACATATCTCTCCACTCTTATAGAAAATAACAAAAATAATCCTAGATTCTTATTTAATGCTGTAGCCAAATTAACCAGAAATAAGACCACTGCAGAAATCTCCACAACAACATCATGCAATAGTGAGGACTTCATGAACTTTTTTAATAATAAAATTGTAAATATTAGGCATAAAATTGAGGTTTTGAAACCGAACAATGTAATTGATGCAGATGTTAATCTAGCCATGTCAGACCAGAACCTAGAATACTTTACTCCCCTTGAAGAGAATGAACTAATTTCACTCATCTCTTCTTCAAATTCATCAACCTGTATATTAGATCCTGTACCGACACATTTTCTTAAACAGATAGTACCAGCAATAATAGAACCCCTGTTGAGAAAAATTAATTCTTCACTCAGCATTGGATATGTTCCAAAATCTTTTAAATTAGCAGTTATCAAACCAATAATTAAGAAACCTGACCTCGACCCCTGTCAGCTGTCCAGTTACAGACCAATATCAAACCTCCCCTTTATCTCTAAGATCCTGGAAAAGATAGTAGCGGAGCAGCTATGCTCATATATCCATAGAAATGGCATACATGAACTGTATCAGTCAGGATTTAGGCCTCATCACAGTACAGAGACAGCGCTTGTTAAAGTAGTAAATGACATTCTATTGGCCTCTGATCAGGGTTGTGTAACTATGCTTGTATTACTTGACCTCAGTGCAGCTTTTGACACTGTTGATCACGCTATTCTTCTTCACAGATTAGAAAATGTAGTGGGAATTAAGGGTACAGCCCTCTCCTGGCTCAGATCCTATCTGACCCATCGTTATCAGTATGTAGACTTAAATGGTGATTATTCTGCATGTTCTCTAGTGGAGTTTGGCGTTCCGCAGGGTTCAGTTTTAGGTCCACTGCTTTTTTCCCTTTACATGCTTCCTCTGGGCAACATAATCCGTAAGCATGGTATTAGTTTTCATTGTTATGCTGACGATACACAGTTATATGTCTCAGCAAAACCTGATGAGAAAAAACAGCTTACTAAAATTGAGCAATGTGTGCAGGACATAAGAAATTGGATGCTAATTAACTTCCTTCTGCTAAATCCGGATAAGACAGAAGTTCTAGTCATAGGACCGCATACAGCTAGGAGTAAAATTTTGGATCACACCGTAACTTTAGATAACCTTTCTGTTCCATCAAATGCAACAGTGAAAGACCTTGGTGTGATTATTGATTCCAGCCTTTCATTTGAAGCACATGTAGATAATATTACCAGGATAGCATTTTTTCACCTCAGAAATATTGCCAGAATAAGAAATTTATTGTCGCTAAACGACGCAGAAAAACTAGTTCATGCTTTTATCACCTCTAGGTTGGACTATTGTAATGCCTTACAGTCTGGTTGTTCAGCTAGATGCATAAATAAGCTTCAGCTAGTCCAGAATGCAGCAGCGAGAGTCCTCACCAGAACCAGAAGATATGAGCACATCACCCCTATCTTATCTTCACTCCATTGGCTCCCTGTGAAATTTCGCATTGATTTTAAAATACTACTCTTGACATATAAAGCATTAAATGGTCTCGCGCCGCAGTACCTGAGCGAACTGCTAGTGTCTTACGATCCGCCACGCCTACTTCGATCAAAGGATGCAGGCTGCTTGTCAGTACCGCGTATTATGAAAAATACAGCTGGGGGCAGAGCTTTTTCTTACGAAGCCCCAAAGTTATGGAATAGTCTTCCAAATAGTGTTCGGGACTCAGACACAGTCTCAGTGTTTAAGTCCAGGCTAAAAACCTATTTATTTAGCCAAGCATTTTTATAAATAGATTTGCCATAGGTAAAGGAGCAGATCTGGGGGACTCATGAACGTAGAGTATTATGGTGAACTGGTATGTTTGGATGCTGTCTTCCTCACTCTCATTGATCACTCAGGTTTGCTGACGGTGAGGTGATTGTTTGCTTTACATGTCAGGAAGCCCTCATGTTTGTGTTTCCTTCTGGCTCTCCCTTTTAGTTATGCTGTCATAGTTAGTCCTGCCGGAGTCTCTGCTTGCACTCTACAGTTAATATACATTCACATTATACATTGTGTGACTGTGACCATACCTAACTGCCATCTCTCCTCTTCTTCTCTTTCCCCCCCTCTTTCTTTTTCCTCTCTCCTCCTGTCCCCCCCTTTCACTCCTTCTCTCTCTCTCTGTCGAGCTACACATGTCGTTCCTGAGCTGCCAGTGATCCAGACTCCCTCTGCCCTCCGGACCTGTCTGACCCATCCTGGTGCCCCGCTTCTGGCTGAAGATCTCGTCACATGGATGCCCCGTGTGTCTCTCTGGGATGCGTCTGGTGTCTGGGAATGATTCTCTCTACCTAGAAAATGGTTCTGGCCTTGACTGGTGTTGGCAACTGTTTCTCTGGGGACTTGACAGTTCGATAGTTCATGACTGGAACTTCTTACAAGTCTACCTGGGTCTTCAATAACTACCTGGACTCCATATGAACATCAATTAACATCAGCTATTATAGCTGAACTGCCTCCCACCCTACACACTGTATAAATGCAGATCATTTACTGCTTTCTGTTTCACCCAAATGAGGATGGGTTCCCTGTTGAGTCTGGTTCCTCTCAAGGTTTCTTCCTATTACCATCTCAGGGAGTTTTTCCTTGCCACTGTCGCCCTCGGTTTGCTCACCAGGGACAAACTGACCATTTTGATTCATACAAATTCACATTTCATACAAACTTAAATAATTCTTTTAAATATGTAAAGCTGCTTTGCGGCAATGAAAATTGCTAAAAGCGCTATACAAATAAAATTGAATTGAATCACTGTAGAACATAAAAGTTGTTTATGAAACCTCTTACTTTCAGTGTGTAAGGTTTTATAAAGTAGTAAGACAATGTAATCTAATGAGAAGATTCCTGTGCTCTGAGAACAGACCCCTCACTGTGTTTCCTCATGTCTTCTGTGGTAACACCTTCTATATCCTGTATCCAGACGAGGAGACATCCAAATGGCTCCTGTCTGCTAGAATCCTTTTGTTTAATCAGGAGAATGCAAATGTATCTCCTCTCACCTGTATGTCTCCGGGTCCCTACATGACTGACATGTTAATGATGGTTCTTTTGATGTTCGGGACGTAGCACCGTTTAAATGTGCTCTCTTTGCTGAGAATAAACAGAGATCTTCAGACATCATGCCTGCGTGTGTGTGTGTGTGTGTGTGTTTGTCTCTCCCGGTCGATCGGGCCCGGACCGGTAAGTGTATCAAGGTGCAGCGGACACAACAAGCTAAAACTCTTCTTCTCTTAGCTTAAAACTTAGCTCGGACACACACTTCATCTTCATTTTAAAAACCTAACAATTTGGGGGCTCAGTCCGGTCTTCCCTCTCAGAGGAAAAAGTAAGTGTTTATTTTGCTCTTTTTGATTTTTTTCTCGGTCAGGGGAGAATTTGTTCTCGTGAGATTTGGTTAAAATAAAGTTTAATTCACGTTATGTTTTCTAAATAAGTTTTGTTCACCATAATTAATTTTACTCGTCTTGTCTAAAAGGTTTTGTTATTTGGAGCAAGTTTTATATGGCTTTCATCACGGTGTTTTAAATTAAGAAAGCTTCGTTGTAGTGTCAGTTCCGCCGTGTTTTAGAGAACCGTTGTTTAATTTTTAACCAAATTTGTTCCTCGTTTCGAGTCGCGCTTTAAACAACTCGTTAATTAATTTAGTAAAAACAATTAAAATGGATATGGTATTTGCAAATGTTTATGACAAGCAGGCAAAATACTCTGTTATTTATAACAGTTCAGTACTTAGTGAAATAGAAACAAATGTTGCTAAATTACTATGTCATCAACCCACGTCCACGATTGCTATGGGTTACTAGACGCGGGCGCTGACCTGCTGTCTGCGTGCTTTAACTGTAGGCAATGTAACATGGTCAGAAGGCCGAAATGGGCAAATATACATTCAGATGTTCAGTTGTTTTTCATATTGTTTTTTTATTACAATATTGATGATAACTGTTGGCTTGCTTGTAGTTAGCTTTGGTATCATTACATGTTGATTGTTTTTCCATCGGGCACTGAATGCAACATTTGGCTCTTGTAGTATTATGTAATTGTAGTTAAGTGTTGTCACTTGTTTGGAATGTTACAAACTGAAATCTGGAGTGCATGATTTTAACAAATATTGAGGAAAGTTTTGGTGTGACGATGAGAGTCCAAGCAGAGAACAGTAACAGGAATTATCTGTGCCAGAAAGGTATAAGCAAGTATGAAAAGAAAAGTTTATAGAATTGTTGTGAAACCAGCGGTCTTGTATGGTTTGTAGACATCGCTGCTGATGAAAAGAAAGGAAACAGGGCTGTAGGGGCGGAGCAAAAGATGGTGCAATTTGCTTTGATGGTGACAAGAATAGACAGGATTTGGCATGTGTATATTGGAGGAACAGTGCAAGTAGGGCAGTTTGGAAACAAAGTTAGAGAGGCCAGATTAAGATGCTGTGGACATGTGCGTAGAAGGGATAATGACTTTATACAGAAGTGACTGTTAGAGATGGAGTACAGGCAGAAAGAAGATTTTGAACAGTTTTGTGTACATTTCAACAGTTTTTAAACAAGTTCTCCATCTAAATCGGGCACCACTAGACACAAGGTCTAGTCACATGACGTTTTAATTTGGTTTTATGTTCAATAGATTCTGATCCTAAAAAAAAAAATAATAATAATAATAATAAAAAAATAAAACATGAAAATTAATAATACATTAATAATAATAATGATAATGATAATAATAATAAATTAATAATAATAATAATAGATAACTGTTTTTGTTCACCTGCTATACCTGAAATTTAAGAAGTTGCGTTTATTAGTTTGCGTTCCCTTCATAGGAAAGTCAAATTAATTTAAATTCCCTTCGGTAATTTAAGGGGGCATATGTGGCGAATGTATTCATACCGTTCAAAGCTATTTGTAATTTTTGGAAGAATTTCTGTAATTTAGTGAGGCATTTGTGATGTGCATTAGTGTATAAGCTGGCCCTGGCGTAGCGGCGCGTGGGTAACAAATAAAATTAATTAATTGGTTAAAATATCCATATTCCTTAGAGTGCGGACTTTGGAACAGGGAGCGGCATGCGGTTGCAGTTATACACTTACGATGTGCATAATTTAGCTTTTTTTTGGGTATTGCTCTCCTTGTCGTAGTTACGTGCGAGATCGGCCAGGCGCAACCGAGGCTCGTTTCACTGAGCGGGTGTTCTCAGGAACAAGGCAGAATGGTTAGGGACTGCCGAATGCCTCGTTAAATCACGGTAGTTGCATTCTAAATTGCAATATTAGTTTTGGATAAATATGTAAATCCCCACCTTGGTTAGAGGACATGGACTTAGTGTAAGGCTAAAATCCATTTCCTGAGCATTTCTCAGGAACAAGGTACAGTGTGTAAGTTACAGTATTTTAGAATTTTAATAAATATATATTCTGGAATAAGTCAATAAAACGAGCTTAAAGTGTCCGTAATTAAACTGATCATCTTGAGGTGTCCGCCTAACTTTGATACACTACAATTTACCAACAATCAAAGCATGCTTATGAAATTATTACATGTGTGCACACAATGTAACAACTGCAGTAACAAAAATAAGTAAGTAAATAGATTAATTCTTGATTGAGAAATAACCAACTATTGGCACAAGTTGGATCCCAAATTATGCAGCGTTGAGCTCCGCTGCTCCAAATTCAGCACAAGCCTTGGCTTGGGAGCTCGTGACCGAGCGATGTGCACTCCTGACACAGACAAAGAACTGACTGACTGACTTCAACTAATATTCAAACTAACACACCTAACATGACAAACATTAGTACAGATTGTATGTGAAAAAGATTAATGTCTTCCATGTTGTATATGACTGTACTCTTGTTTACCCATAACTATATTGCTTTTACAGAAAAACAGCAGCAGCAAGATTTAATCATAATTTCCTCAACAGAACAAAAGTACACTGGAAGGAATCAGGCCGCATAACAAATCGTGACAATGTGTGATGCCATTAAACAACCTTCTCTTTTATTTTAGATACAGAAATTCCATTGGATCAGCTGATGGTTGACTTTACTGTGTCCAATGAAATTTATGAATGTTGTTTTATCTAACCAAAGGCTTTCTCATAGCAACATCAGACAAGGAGGAATTCGGGAACAATTCATCAGAGATATCACTAAATCATCCATATGTAACTCTAATCTGAGATTTTACTAATTCATATGCTGATACGTGTCTTCTGTAGTGAAGGCCTAAAGGCACGGGCCCATAATGAAGTGCTAGTAACCTCTCGTATGGGCTCCAACTGACTCTCTACAATACGTAAAGTATCTGGGTCGAAGAAGAGATCAGCTTGGAAGATGACTTGGATGTTTTGGACACTGATTTTCCACACCTTACCTCATACACATACAGTACACACTACTGTAATAGTCTGAAAACACACATGGCAGAATTGTACACACATTATGGACTGTATGAAGTTATGATTGGCACCTTGACATGTTATATCTGATGTATGAAGTTATGATTGGCACCTTCACATGTTATATCTGATGTACAGGTAGATTAGTCAGACTTGAAGTCTTTTACTCTCTCCTAGTCAATTGTGGAGAGAGATGTTTGGCTTCATGGTCTGGGGAACTGGTTTTGAATGGAGTCTATTGATAAAAGACCAGAAGGGCTGGAGATGGCCTGCTGAATCCTTAAACGGAGGTTTGAAGTTCAGGGCTCTGTCTCTAGAGGTAAATATTACACTTACAGAGAGGAAGTTCATTATCAGTTCCTGTAGCTTAATAGAACCACAGGCGTCATGAAGACACCACAAAAGGGGGCATATCTTCTCATTCTTTACACAGGCACAGGGTTTTGATTAGTGAAATTTTTTTTAATTTGATTTTGTAAATCTCTTCTATGCCATAAACTGTTGTAAATTCTGTTAGAATTTAAGGGGGCACTGTAAGGTTTTATAAAGTAGTAAGACAATGTAATCTAATGAGAAGATTCCTGTGCTCTGAGAACAGACCCCTCACTGTGTTTCCTCATGTCTTCTGTGGTAACACCTTCTATATCCTGTATCCAGACGAGGAGACATCCAAATGGCTCCTGCCTGCTAGAATCCTTTTGTTTAATCAGGAGAATGCAAATGTATCTCCTCTCACCTGTATGTCTCCGGGTCCCTACATGACTGACATGTTAATGATGGTTCTTTTGATGTTCGGGACGTAGCACCGTTTAAATGTGCTCTCTTTGCTGAGAATAAACAGAGATCTTCAGACATCATGCCTGCGTGTGTGTGTGTGTGTGTGTGTTTGTCTCTCCCGGTCGATCGGGCCCGGACCGGTAAGTGTATCAAGGTGCAGCGGACACAACAAGCTAAAACTCTTCTTCTCTTAGCTTAAAACTTAGCTCGGACACACACTTCATCTTCATTTTAAAAACCTAACACAGTGAGAAGTAGGACTGTTCCCAGGAAAGTGTGTGACGTCACTGTTTACAACAAAGTAGGCTGCACATTATGCTGGGTTTTGTAGTTTTTTTTTTTTTTTTGTAGTTTTAAATGGTGGAAAAGCAAAATGGTGGAAATAGCACCAATTTATGTGAAAGCTTTATGTAGACAAAATGTATAGAAACATGACTTGGCTGCATTATTTTATCCTATATTATATTAGAGCTGTCAAAATGGTGAATGAGACACCGCAGTTTTTTTTTATTGACACCGCGCTGCATGGTGGGGAAATATATGAATCTGCACATAATCTAAAATAGTGCTGAACCATCAAGTTTTGAATTAATGTGGTCATTTAAAAAAAACATGAAATTAAGGCCATTTTCACATGCACAATGCGACAAGAACTCAAAATTGGACTGACCAGCTTTGTAGTGATAAGAAAACCTGTTAATGGTTTGGCTAGTAAAAAATTTATTGTTAGTCGTTCCGCTGCTTCCATCAAGGAGTTACCACAGCAGACCATCCTATTTGCATACAACTTGGCACAGGTTTTTAACCCAATGCCCTTCCTGATTCAAACCTCCCGTTTTATCTGGGCTTGGTACTGGCACTGCATCCAGTGGCTGGTGTTAGGGCATTGGTTAGGAATTAAACCTGGGCCTTTCACACCGCAGGCAAGAAGCCAACCCCTAAGCCACAATTGCCCAATCAATCAATTAATCAATCAATAAAAAACTTACTTTGGAGAAATAGAAAAAGGTTTAGTAGTATATAGGGACATATGTCCAGTGAAACTGGTCTGTCAAGCTAAGAAAAAAAATGCATGAAATAATGTACCCGCCCACGGTACAATCATTGGTTCTAGATTTGTTTTAGGTATACAAGTCTAGGTTCAGCAATGTTAGGTAAGAAAAATTGCAAAAAAAATGAAGGAATCTGACTACCTGAAACTACTAAGAGATTAGGTTAGCCATTAATGCATTATTATTTCCTCCCTGACATGAGAATATCCCATGTCCCAAAGTGTGAAAGTGTGGTTCTGGGAGCCTGGGAAATCATTTTCACACATAGATCACTCACCCTTTTGGACGATGTTGCCAAATAATATCTATATATATATGCAACTTTGTCATCTTTTTGTTGGACCAGGGAACCCTATATTTGGTGTTCAGTCTTTAGGGAGAGTACAAATAATATAAATGAGATTGTAATATACTTCTGTTTACTTACATATATATATATATATATATATATATATATATATATATATATATATATATATATATATATATATATAATGTCTGTTTATTACTGTATCCAGTGTAGGGAACAGGGCTCCCAAAGAAAGCAATCAATTGATCATATTCCAGAGCCCCTCTCCCAGCCTGCATTTTGCCATCGCCATAATCTTACTGTATCTGATCTGCGAACATAAAGTAGCGTCTGTAAAATGGAGTTGCAGAAAACTTTACAAGGCATGGGACAGGAGCTTTGCTTGGATGCCAAAGTAAATCCAAAAACAAGGGTGTAAATTGGTGATCCGGTAAACAAAGCGGTCAGTTTTACAGCTTCACACCGAGTTGGGGGGGGGAAACCACCAAGTTACACTTTAACACTCTCATTGACCTTCAAAGTACATCCCTTTCAATGAGCAAAGAGGCGTACGACATGAACACTACTTTAAACTATCTTAAAAGTATTACAAATGGGACGGACTGACTTTGAAGTGTCAAAACCAGCAAGCAGAAGGCAGAATTGTCCACAACCACTACTACAAACTACTTCAACAACCTCTTCCAAGCAGCTCGGGCTTCCTCCCTTGGGGGCGCTACTCCAAAGTCCTGCAACGAAGACACCCTCATAAGAAGTTACAGAGCGCCGCCATAGGTAACCAGGCAACCAACACCTCATCGAAGGGCTTTCCAGAAAGACAGTATCTCAACAACCGTGCACCAACCAATCAGCAACGCCATGATTCCCTTCGCTGGAGATGAACCACTGGATGAGAACGTAACGCAAGTAAATAAACGAAGCTTCATACCTTGCTGAAAAGTGGTGCTCAATTTATAACTAAACCGTAAGATTAAACCCAAGACTCTGCTCTTGTGACTTTTGTTGATCAAAGAAATAGTACTAGAATAACTTCATTACCTTTCACCTTCCAAACTGTTTGTGTGTATGTTTGTGTAGTAGTGTAGTTTTATGTATCGTAGATTAGTCAAATAAATTCTTTAAATAAATAAATTGTCAAATAAACTGTTGTCTTGATTATGTATTTTAAAGTTTAAAAACAATTGCCTAGATCTTAAGTTATCTTGATCAGAATTGCTAAATACTAGATTTTCTGTTATCATCGGTGGCCATGTGATAAGCAGAATTGGTGAGAATATACTAAATTTTGCTAAACGCTAAACGGGCAGTTGATAAAGTGTACATTATAAATTAAAATTCAGTTAATCAAATTAACCTGAATCGTTAAGGATTCAACACACCTCTGACCCAGAGCTAAAACACTACATATTAATGGTGAATAATGCAAAAGTCAGTCCATGTCATTATTATGTAAACCCTACACCACAATTAAAATATGCTGGCTTTTAAGCTCACATTTTTTAAATATATACTGCAAATTGTTGTAAATTGCTCATCGTTAACTCTCTAATTCCTGACACGATCAAAAGCCATGTCACATGTAGTTTGATATAGTTTCTGGCATACATAAAGAGGTATTTTGATTCCAACTAGTTGTCCCTATGGGCCAGGACTGTATGTAGCACTTAATTATTATAAGAAAAATTGAAGTAAAACCCTTTTTGAAAACTGATAACTCATTTATTTAGTACACAGCTTTGAATACAGACAGATTACTATACTTTTTGTTTCATTTTTCCTAACACCAACATGAAGAACATACAATGTATGGAAATAAATATTGAGATACTTTTTTTGTTATTTAACACACCCCCTAAAAAAATAAATAAATAAATAAATAAAATAAAATAAAAATAATAAAAATAAAAAGAAATAATAAATAAAGTGATTAAAAAAAGTTACACACACTAAGATATTATCCAATCAGCTTTAGCTCACAACACTCAATGTGGTGGCTATTTCATATGTTAAAATAATTCCTTATGTTCCCAGAAACACCATACCATAGTCCACAATTGTCTGTCCTCAATCAGGGAAGAAAAACTCTATTGATCTGATTCCAAGTTGACTTGATTTTATTGCCACATAACACTATCTCTAGAGGCTTAGACATTGGGCATTATGCATGATGGGTGCACCACTTCATGTGCTTCCCTTCTCACCTTGACATGCCCATTTCTGGATAAGGCTCAATGACCTATTATTCATTGCTCCAAAGTCCAAATCTTTATGATCCCTAGCAAATTTGAGGTTTTTTTTTTTTTTTTTTGAGTAGTCTCACTAATAAGTTATTTTATTACAACCACACAGCTGTTTAGTTGAAATCCTGTTACGTCTCATCACATTGTATGTATGGATATGCTTTTACTTTTACTATTTAACATAGCTATGGCTTTTCCTGTTATTTTTATTTACCATGGAACTGTTAAACTTTTGTTTAAGTGATTTCTATTCATAATTTATGAGCACATTTCTTCCACAAAGGTTGACAGTTCAGAACTATCCTGCCAGGTTTTGATAATTTGTTAAATCTTCTTCCCAGATTTGCAGCCCAAATAATTTGACTCTTGTTTTGTTTTTTGCCCAGGCACCTGTCTGTTTAAAGCAGGTAACAATGTTATTGTCACAAAAGCTCTCAATGCAAAATTCTCATTTAAATTAATGGTAATTGTGCATTTTCTTTTGAATAGTGTTCCTTGTAAATGCTGCTTAAAAATTCCTTTTGTCTAAAAATGATTTTCAACAGGAACAATTACACTATAGACGAGGGAAGACATCACAGGCATGAATTTCTATTAACACCAGAACATACTATTAATATTCGCAATGCTTATAGGGTACATTTTAAATAAGTTACATATAGGACCATTTACCACAAAAAGGAGTTTTGTGGTCTTATTTTGTTCCTTGGCATGTTTTTTTTTTTTTAAATGGAAACGGAATGTGTATGATATGAGCACAATATCAAATAATCACAAATAGAATTCATAAACACACAACATTAAGGATATAAACAATCACTGTTATGCAGTCTTTACTGAACTTTGGAAATAACTAGAAATGTAATGTTCCTCTCTGCATAGGCTCACTTGAAGTATAGCCTGAATTCCTCTATGATCACAAAACCTCATCATGGATTGATCTGGTAGAAGGTTGCAGTGTGCTAATTAACTTTATTTGCTGAAATGAGTTTATTACAAGAAAAACAACATAAATATGTTTGAAAATTACACTTTGTGATTGATGTAATGGGGTCTTTTTTCTTTAGATGCACCTCCATATTTTCTTTGCTTGCTTCTTAGATTCTCCGTCTGAGAAAAAGAAGACACGTAAAGAAAATAGTTAAGTCAGGAACAAAAATGTTTGGCGATTAGATTTTACTCATCCCTATTAACTGTATAACATATATGCATATACAAAACGGAGATTAGGCAAACACTATGAATTAATGGCAATTAAAACATATACTGTACCTGTACATCTTATGCTTAAATGATTTACCTTAAAAAATATTCTACTTTAATGTTCTACAATTTTATTAACTTCAACTTCTTATATGTTTTTTTTAACAAGGAACAGTTTTTATTGACTGCCATTTTATAATATTCTTTGTAAGTATTTTTAAATTATAAGTTATATTACATTTGTATAGAAAATACCTGTGTCCATAAACAAAGAAGCTGTTCAATCTTCTACTTTCATGATTTCTCTGCATAGATTTTATGATTTCATACGATTAAGGAAGACCTGTCTCAAAAAGCTAGTTTAATACAGACTTTCTGACAATACAAGAGCATAATAACCATTAGAAAGGACTATTTTCTGAAGAAAATTAGTGGTGCTTGCTGTGGCAAAACATTAGAGTCAGGCTAACAACATGCTAATTACGCTAGCATCATGCTAGCAACATGCTTATATAGTTAGCATAATGTTAGCAGCATGCTAATCATGTTAGCAACATGTTATTCAGGTTAGCATTGTGCTAGCAACATACTAATCATGACAGCATGCTAATAAAATTTGCTAGGGGTGTGGTTTATTAGCATCATGATAAATGCAAAAGACTGATTGGTTGCCTGAGTTAAATGAGTGTCTCCATCAATGGGATTCACAGTTCGATTCAGTTTTACAGTTCCTATGGAAGTTACCATTATATGTCCATGGGGCAAATTTCGGCACCTCTTGTGCCCCAAGGAGAAAAACCTATACCCTCTTGCGGGGTATGCTATAAATCCGTCAAGGTTGGTCTTAAGGTTAGGTCAATGGGAAAAGTCATGTCAAGCACCCCATTTCTGAATGAGCCACACAATTTGACACTTCATTTATGGATCTATGACAAACAGTATGGGAGTATTTATGCAGTAAAGTCCCCATTATATGTCAATAGGGCAAATTTGGGCACCTCTTGCGACCCAGCTCTTCGCTTTGCAAGCACCACTAATAAGCCTGTGAGATAATAATAGTGATATTACCACATAATCATAGTGGACATGTGTCATGGGTTGATCTGCATTAACTCATAAGACAAGCTACAAGTGATTGTGTCATGAATATTCCCTAGAGGGCAGCCTCATTTAGTTGTTGAGTCTTCCCAGCCAATAGATTTACCAAAAAGTTTAAAAGCTTCATTTAAGGGCTCATTGAATAAATTCGATCCTAATAAAATTTAATTTAATTTGAATTCTACATGGTGGTGTAGTGGTGTCGCCTTGCACCTCCAGGGCCTGGGTTCGATTCCCAGCCAGGCTTGATTCCTGTCTCTGTGTGCATGGAGTTTGCATGTTCTCCTCCGTGCTTGGGGGGTTTCCTCCCACATTTCAAAGATATGTAGGTAAGGTTAATTGACGTTTCCAAATTGGCCGAATTGTTGTGTGAATGTGTGTATGTGTGTGTGCCCTGCGATGGATTGGCACCCTCTACAGGGGTACCCTGCCGTGTGCCCTAAGCCTCCTGGGATAGGCTCCAGGTCCCCGCATCCCTAAATACAGAATAAAGCGGTATAGAAGATGAGTGAGTGAATTCTCCATTTGTACTTAATTTTAGTACTGTGATTATAAATTCGTTTAACTACAATGTTTCACTTGATTTTATCCTCTACTACATGCAGCTCTAAAGGAGTGCGGCTCATTAATCCTTGAGAGAATGAACTAAGGCCTGAGGTGTCAGTCTATAGTTATATAGCACCACTCAGCGGTGCTATATAACGCAAACGCACAAACTCAAATGCCGCCACCATGCACTGCAGCAGTGAAAGCAACATTCCGATTGAGTACCTACTGTATAGTGTATATAATATAAATCTATTCAAAAGGAGGATTGAGCTGTTAACATGAGCTTTCTGTCCGAAAGGAGCATGACACTGCTCATGAGCATGAACACGAGTATGAACTGGTGCAGCATGGAGAGAACCTGTTGCCACCATGAAACCGTGTAGTTTGCAATATTGCAAGTTTTGCAATGTCTTTTCCACCATACTGGGACTAGCACACCTAGTAAAACATAACATTAAAATGATGCCAGGCAGGATTGTGCACCAGCACCCATAGAGAGTCCTGGAAGCATTCTGCCATGCCATCGAGGCTGAAGTAGACAAAATCTTACAAGATGGCATTAACGGCAAGACAACCAGCCCCTAGTCCAGTCCCATTCGTAGTGGTGCCCAAACCTGACAGCCACTAAAGCATTTGAATGACTTTGTAATAACGGCTAAATCAGATTTTGGAGTTCCATGTGTATCCACTGCCCCGCATGACAACTTCATCGAGTGACTGGAAAAAGCTTGTTTAATCTCCACTCTGGACAAAACATGGGCAATGCTAAGTACCCTGGTACTGCTTTCACAGAATTTAGGAGGGTAAGTTTGATTTTCTGGAGTATTCAGGTGTGTGTTAGCCCAATACCAGGGTGGAAAGACATAAGCAATGGTCTTGCAATGCTTAAAGAAAAAAAAAAAAAGATACATCTTAGCCTCTACCAGCCTCACTGAGCATACAAATTTTTAACCCTCTGAGGTCCGCGCACGCATATATGCATTTTAAGGCGTCTTCCCCTGATGACGCCAATAAGAACTTAAATTACACTTTCAGTTTTAATCGTACAGACAAGATCTTTATATTAATAAAATCTGTAAAGTGTCTACTTTTTTTATGCAGCGATTTTAAAAATAAAAATTTGAGCATTAATAAAATAAAGAAAACAAACAGGGTGCGCTGTCTGTCGCTTTGGTCTGCGTTAATTGCAGGAAGAAACACGTCATTAAAATGAACTGAAACTCAGCAAATACTCCAGAGAGAGACACAAAATACATATCTATAGAAAGCTTGAATTGACTACTTTTACATTTACTAATTCAATTCGGAAACAAATAATCTGTTTTTATGTAATGCGTATGAAAGTAAGGAGTGGTACAGATTCTCCTGTATCGGCTCATTACAGCTAATGTGATCCCGCCTCCCCGTGCGCGCGCACTGTTCATATGGAAATGACTCTTTCATTAACAGCAGGAGGTGGGATCACATCAGCTGTAATGAAACAAAAAAAGCATAAAAACAGATTATTTGTTTCCGAGTTAAATGCCCAGTCCCTGGAGCTTGATGATCAGCCTTGTGAGTATTTCGCAGATTAATCAGTATTAATCAGAGCTAAAATTAAGCTAAATTAATCACAGCATTTTTACATACAGTGGTTACTCAAGCGAAATCTCTATGACGCACACTCTGTCGCGGCCAAATGGCACAAGCCAAAATAAATCAGTCACAATTTAAAGAAATTTTGTGAAATGACCGCCAGGTGGCGCAAAGGGACATTTTGCAAAACGACTGCAATTAATTTTGTTTAGAGAGACTCTCTGTTTTTATCTGTCTATTGTTATTATTAAAGAAAACAGCACAAACAACAGCTCGAGGGCTTGTAAAAACATTTTTATTTTTAACGGTAAAAATGTCAATTTTGGAGTCAGTGGTCCAAGCACAACGTAATAATCTTTGTATAAAAAAATGACTCGTGGCATGAATCATGAGGCGCTTCAGTTATGGTTATAGTATAGTATGTCGCGGCTGGAATTTTGTTGTACTAAATAATCATATAATGCTGAACCCAAACAGCAAAAGAACATGATAACAATAATCTAAGAAATATTAATCATCTTGATTTTGGCTGTTTATGTCCAGCATTTAATAATTATTTAATTATTACTATTTAAAGCTGCTCACATTGCTCGGACTTTCACTAAAAAAAAAGGGTTGTTTAATCAGCAAGTATATGTCGCCTCTCTTTATGAGAGATGAATATTCTGCCTGAAACAAAGCTGCTCGTGTTGGCTTATATCGGGAGCATTTTGATCAAAATTCGCTGTGCGAAACGAACACTGATGTGAGCCACCTTATCTCAGTCATAATATACAAATATGTTTTTGCTGTATAGTAGACCGCGCGCACAACCTCTTGCAGGCGAGCCTCTAAATATGCCGTTTTAACGGTGGTGGGAATAAGAAACACCGCACCGGCAGAACTAGACTAATGATTATGAATGCGTCGGGGAAAACAGCAAGGAAACTGGCCAAACAAGCACTAACAACAGCTCAAGGGCTTGTAAAAAAAATATTAATAAGACTAGCTAATTAAGTTCACTAGCTAACGATTTTATTTGTACAAAGAATGAACTGTTATATAGCTTCTGTTTGTATCGGTTTATTGTTATTATTTAAAAAAATACATTTAAAGACATCTAAATTTAAATATAAAAAAAAAACCTTGGAAAATAGACCCACAGAATAGAATATTAAAATAACTTAAATATACACTTTTATCTTTGGTATAATATGGTTATAGTATAGTATATCGCGGCTGGAATTTTGTTGTACTAAATAATATTTATGCAGTATAATCAGGGCCTCTTATTTTTATTTACTTTAGGTTGTTGTTCTTGCAGTGTTACTGTGTGTGCTTTGCAATGTCAGACACATTTAAATGCAAATAATACACCCTCCCCAGGTGTGAATCAGCTGTTCTCACCTTTACACTCGGAGAAACTAAAATGCACCCCTCCCCACTGTGCATGGTTTCAGCAAACTGGGGAAAGATCTTGGATCTTGTCTCAGGCCTCTTCTTAAATATGTGTAAATTTAAAATCCTTTGGATTCTACATTCTAAAATTGACACTGTTACCGTTTTTAATCACTGTAATGAGATTTTTCTTATCATAACATGCATGCTATTTATCAATCTACACTGTTTTTAATTACCCTACAATGTTTTAATTTTAGATTTTATTTGAAAATAAATAAATAAAGCAAATCAAATTATTCCATTTGTATTTTCCATTTGTCTCTTTCATTCCAGTGATTAAAAAACTGTAAAAATGTCAATTTTGGGATCCACAGACGCTTAGTGGTCCGAGTGGTCCCACAACATAATAATCTTTGTATGATAAAATGACTTGTGGCATAATTCTACACGAAGGGCTTCAGTTTCAAATAATCATCCAATAACATGTTAATAATAATTAAAAGTAAAATATTGTTCTTTTTGCTGTTTATGTCCACCATTTAATAGTTATTTTAATTATCAATAATTAAAGCTGCTCACATCCCGCGCGCTTTTACCTTAAAAAAATTGCTGTGTTTAAACAGCAAGTATCTGTCACCTCTCTTCATGATAAAGGAATATTCTGACTAAAACAAAGCTGCTCGTGTCAGCTCATATCGGGAGCATTTTGATCAAAGGGGAGATTAGAAGGGCAAAAGTAAAAGTGTGTACAAACAACATACAGTAGCACAATGCATGTGTGTGAATGTCTGAAATCTGGTTGTGAATAAATCTTTTAGTAAATGTAAAATGTTCACGTGAACCTGCGGCGCACCCGTGCGCTCTTTCACTTTGCCAAGTTTTGATCTAAAGTCAGATGAATGCGCGCGCCAATATGAGAGATGTATAAGAGATTTATCTTTCCCCAAAATATAACAAACACACATTTATACGTGTTAAATAAGTGCTGTCTTTGCGGCGCTGTGCGAACCGCACGCCGATGTGAGGTGCCTCAGTCATAATATACAAATATGTTTTTGCTGTGTAGTGGACCGCGCGCACACAACCTCTCGCGGCGAGCCTTACTCTGAATACACCGTTTTAACAGGGGTGGGGATAGGAAACACAGCACTGGCAAAAGTAGACTAATAATTCTAAATGCGTCTGGGAAAACAGCAAGGAAACCGACTGGCCATTTTATTCATTAATTGACAAGTTGATGTCTTTTTTCGTTTCGGCTTTGAGTGGATGCGCCGTAGTAATCCACGTTTTATACGAATTACATAAGCTGATTTTTTCTCAATAAGTTTATATAAAAGCAAACATTTTGCTTTCTGTAAGTATATATTTTTCACGTCTGTGAGGCGAGTATACATTGAGTTTCGGTTTATTTTCTGACACGCTCAAGTTTACCGAAACCGATACAGAATAGCGCTGTCTCCCTGTTTGCTTTCATTATTTTACATCATAACGTTTTCTCGTCATTGTGTGTGCGCTTAAATAAAGGTAAAGTCTTATAAAGGCTATGTAGCTTATATAGCTTTATTATATAGGTTTTGCCCATTAATCTGACAACACCTGTGACTCACCCACTTTTTCTGATACACACAGTTTTCTGGCTATGCAAGTGTTACACATGATAAAATATAAAGGCTCACTGCGTTAACATTTACTTTGCTTAAATTTGATGGAACTAAGAAACTCCTATATTTAAGTTCTAAATTTGTATTGTATTTTAGTACTGTGATGATAAATTCGTTTAATGTTTAACTTGTGTAAGGTTTTATAATATAGTAAGACAATGTAATCTAATAAGAAGATTTCTGGGCTCTGAGAACAGACCCCTCACTGTGCTTCCTCATGCCTTCTGTGGTAACACCTTCTATATCCTGTATCCAGACAAGGATACATCCAAATGGCTTCTGTCTGCTAGAATCCTTTTGTTTTCCAAGATGGCGCCGGTGAGTTCGGCTGCCGTGACGACTGCTCCGACCACCTTTTCTTTGTTTTTGTTTTTTAAGTTAGTTTTCAGCGCTTTTAAATCGGCAAAATTACCACCATGGAGTACATTAGTTATGATAGAGACACTTGTTTCTATTGGTGTACAATGTACTCACAATTCGAAGTTACCGGATACAAGCTGGCCGAGAGAAATCCTGAGGGACAACAATGGACGCGATGCGAAGCGGCGGCCTCGAGGGAAACGAGCCGGCGTCAGAAACAGGCTGAGAGCACTGGAGAACAAGCTCGATGACCTCAGGGCCAGGATAAAGTTCCAGAGAGAAATTCGGGACTGCAATCTCCTCTGCTTCACCGAGACATGGCTGAACCCAGCGGTGCCGGACCACGCCATCCAGCCGGCCGAGTTCTTCTCGGTTCACCGCATGGACAGCACACGGGACTCGGGGAAGTCAAGGGGGGGCGGCGTGTGTTTAATGGTAAACAGCAGCTGGTGCAACAGCGCGAACGTTGTTCCTCTCACACGCTCCTGCACACCAAATCTGGAACTACTGACCATCACGTGTCGTCCTTTTTATCTCCCTCGGGAGTTTACACCGGTTATAATTAGTGCCGTTAATATTCCACCACAAGCGGACATGGACACTGCCTTATGCGAGCTGCATGAGGCACTCGCACAACAACAATCACAACACAGGGACGCTGCGCTTATTGTGGCGGGAGACTTTAACAGTGCCAACCTCAAACGCGCAGCGCCAAACTTTTATCAGCACATCACCTGCCCCACCAGGGGTGAAAGGACACTGGACCATTGCTACACTACGGTCAAGGACAGCTACAAGGCACAATCTCGCCCTCCGTTTGGCAAATCTGACCACGCTACCATCTTCCTCATGCCAAAATACAAACTGAGGCTGAAACAGGAAGTTCCGGTTCAGAGGGAGGTCGCGCGCAGGACGGACCAATCGGTGACCGCGTTACAGGACGCACTCGATGACGCAGACTGGGACATGTTTCGAAACAGCTCAGATGATGACGTCAGCGTGTTTACGGAAGCGGTTGTGGGATTCATTGGGAAACTAGCGGATGATACCGTGGAGAAAAAGACTATTAGAACGTTTCCCAACCAGAAGCCATGGGTGGATAAAACCATCCACGACGCTCTGAGATCTCTCACCGCTGCCTACAACATGGGACTTGCGTCGGGGGACATGGAACCGTACAAGGCTGCGTCATTCAACGTCCGGAAGGCGGTGAAAGAGGCAAAGCAGCGCTACGGGAGAAAACTAGAGTCACAACTCCAACAGAGTGACTCTAGGAGCCTGTGGCAGGGACTAAGGACAATTAAGGATTATAAAACACCAACATCCGGTATGACGAACGTGGACGCGACTCTGGCAGATGAGCTGAACACTTTCTATGCTCGCTTCAAGGCTGCAGCTAAAGACGCTAGCGATGCTAATGCTACCGGCGCTAACGGCTGCAGACAGGAAGACACTACCAGCACCGGAAACGCGTTCATCATCACCGAGCATGACGTGAAGAGAGCCTTCAAGAGAGTGAACACCAGGAAAGCAGCAGGACCAGACGGCATCTCAGGCCGTATTTTCCGAGCCTGCGCAGACCAGCTAGCACCTGTGTTCACGGAGATATTCAACTCTTTATCTCAGTCGGTGATCCCCACATGCTTTAAAGAGTCCATCATTGTTCCTGTCCCGAAAAAACCACATCCTGCTTCTCTTAATGACTATCGCCCTGTAGCCCTCACCTTAGTAGTGATGAAGTGCTTCGAACGCCTGGTCAGAGACTTCATCATTTTTTCACTACCCGACACACTGGACCCACTACAGTTCGCTTACCGTCCAAATTGTTCCACAGACGATGCCATCTCTCATCTACTCCACACATCACTTACTCACCTGGACACTAGAAGGGGGAATTATGTTAAAATGCTCTTCATCGACTACAGCTCTGCATTCAATACCATAATTCCCTCCACACTCACCACCAAGCTGGAGCACCTGGGACACAGCTCATGTATGTGTCAGTGGATCTCCAACTTCCTAACTGGCAGACCACAGGCAGTAAGGATGGGCGGACATGTCTCAGCCTCCATTACTCTCAGCACTGGAGCCCCCCAGGGATGTGTTCTGAGCCCCTTGCTGTACTTTCTGAATACATATGACTGTGTGGCCACTACCAGCTTCACCACCATCATTAAGTTTGCTGATGACACCGTCTTGGTGGGCCTGATCTCTGATAACAACGAGATGGCCTACCTGAAGGAGATTAGGAATCTGGAGAACTGGTGCCAGAGGAACAACCTCCTCCTAAATGTCAGTAAGACAAAGGAGCTGATAGTGGACTTCAGCACTAAGCAGGAGAGAAACTACCAGACCCCCGTCATCAACAAGAGCCCAGTGGAGAGAGTGGACAGCTTCAAATACCTCGGTGTTCACATCACGCAGGACCTGTCATGGTCCTGTCACATCAACACCATGGTGAAAAAGGCCCGACAGCGTCTCTACCACCTCAGAAGCTTGAGAGACTTCCGACTGCCCTCCAAGGTGCTCAGAAACTTCTACTTCTGCACCATAGAGAGCATCCTGACGAGAAACATCTCAACCTGGTTCGGGAACAGCACCATGCAGGACAGACGAGCTCTACAGAGGGTGGTGCGATCAGCTGAGCGCATCATCCGCACCGAGCTCCCTGACCTGCACTCAATCTACAGCAGGCGGTGCTGGACCAAGGCCAGGAAGATTGTGAAGGACCTCAGCCATCCCAACAATGGACTGTTCTCTCTGTTCAGGTCAGGAAAGCGATTCCGCTCCCTGAAGGCCAACACAGAGAGACTGAGGAGGAGCTTCTTCCCACAGGCGATACGGTATCACACCACCACACAGTACTGACCCACACATATGGTTTTTACACACACTGGACATTCTGGACATTTGTTACACTAGTGGCCACTGCATAACTACACCTGGTGGTCATCATATCACTCTGTCACAAGTCACTTTAAATAAATCACTTTTTAAGCATATTTTGCACCGCACTAGACACTTTAAATATGTGGATTGCACAAACAGTGGACATTACCATTCTTTTATTACTATTTAGTCTAACACCATTCTACACAAAAATTACATTAATATATACCTACCCGTTCAGCTGCTCTTATTGTTTTATATTTCTTTATACATTCTTCAAATATTTTCTATATTGTGTATTTTTGTCGTACAGGTAATTATTTTTTTTACTTTAGTTTTTATATTTTATTTTATTCTTTCCTAGTTTTATTTACCCTATATTTTAATTTTCATATTTATTTCCTATTACTATTCATAGTCTTTTATTTTAGGTCACGAGCAGTTGCCTAAGCATTTCACTGCATATCGTACTGTGTATGACTGTGTATGTGACAAATAAAATTTGAATTTAAATTTGAATAATCAGGAGAATGCAAATGCATCTCCTCTTACCTGTCTGTCTCCGGGTCCCTCTATGACTGACATGTTAATGACTGGTTCTTTTGATGTTCGGGACGTAGCACCGTTTAAATGTGCTCTCTTTGCTGAGAATAAACAGAGATCTTCAGAAATCATGCCTGCGTGTGTGTGTTTGTCTCTCCCGGTCGATCGGGCCCAGACCGATAAGTGTATCAAGGTGCGGCGGACACAACAAGCTAAAACTCTATTGAAAATGTAGTTTGTTAAAATGTTTTTATTATTTATTAAAAACATTATGATTATCATAACAGCCTACTGCCTTTAATTCTTATAATAACGCAAAAACACATCGACATCTGCTGGCGCAGTAGCACATCCTGACAATGTTAGAATTTTTATGGTAATTTATTTTCGTTTATTTCAGTTAATAAATCTACTACAAATTTAAAGAACACAAAATATAAGATGACAAACATATATGCGTAGCTTTTCTAATTACATATGATAAAATCTAAAGGCTCACTGTGTTAACGTTTACTCAAATTCGATCCTAATGAGATTTAATTCAATTTAAATTCTACATTCGTACTGTAATTTTAATACTGTAATTATGAATATGTTTAACAACAATGTTTCACTTGATATTATCCGCTACTATGTGCAGCTCTAACAGAGCGTGGCTTATTAATCCTGCAGAGAATGAACTGGTGCCCGAGGTATCAGTCTATATAGTGCCACTCAGCGGTAGAAGCCAACAAACACACAAACCCAAATGCTGCCACCATGAGGCGTGGCGGTAAAACCAGAATAATACATAACATCTGTATGTATTTTTGTTGTCCAGATGGGAGAGGGGCTAAATGAAGTGTGGCAGAAATGGCATCATCTGTTGACCTGTTCAGTCAGTGGGCAGATTGGTCCTGAATTGATAGTAGCTCCATTTGAGTTGACTCAAGACTATTTAATTCAATTTTATTTGCATAGCGCTTTTAACAATTGTTATTGTCACAGAGCAGCTTTACACAATTAAAAGTTTAATCAAAAGACTAGTTTCTCAAAGTACTTTACTATAATGGTGGTTAGTGCAACTGGACAGAAGTTGTTCAAGCATGATGCAGTACAAAGGCACATGCATGATTGTAGATGTCTTCAGGTATTTGGTAATTCAATTTCAACTAAATTTTATTTGTATAGCGCTTTTAACGATTTACATCATCACAAAGCAGCTTTACACAATCAAAATAATTAAGTTTGTATGAAATGTGAATGTGTATGAATCAAAATTATATGATTGCAAGCAGCTTGCGCCAGCAACAGGTAAAAGATGTGCAGGAATGAACAGGCTACCACAAAGTAAGCTATCAATCTCCGGAATGCCTAAAAGCCACCACCTAGCCTGAGTGTCTCCATCTTAACTACCTTATCTAATTCATGACACAAAGCAGGAAGAAGTTTAACCTAATCATGGAAAGGAAGTCCGCTGTGCCTGAAGCCAGCATTAAATGGCCAGTGTTAATTACAGTGTAAATTAGCAAGCCAATAAACAAAGTAGAGACAGTTTTATAGCTTCACTCCAAGTTGGGGGAACTACCAACTCACACCAGTAACCCCCTTTTTAACCTTGAGAGCACATGCCTTTTCCGGGGGAACAAGGAGACTATACTTGCTCAGATCATTGGCTCAGTAGAAAAAACTTATATGTACTGCTTGTAGTGAAAAAACTTGCTCGTTTAACAAATTAATATTTGTTAAAAATATTTGCTCATCTTGCTAAGTTCTGATCCAAGTTCTATTTATATACAACTTCATTCCATACAAAAAGTCCATAATTTTATATTTTTTACATTGTATAGCTAGGTTTTTCTTATTCTTCTTATATTTTTCATATATTGTTTATTTTGTATTGAACAAATATCTTTATCTTTCTTAGCTAAATTTACTTCTGTTTTCTTTTTCCTATTTACTTCCTGATAATAGTCTTTTATTTTAAAGTCATGGGCGGTCGTCTAAGCATTTCACTGCATATTGTACTGTGTATGACTGTTTATTTGACAAATAAAATTTAAAATTGAATTTAATTTAGTGTTTCTTTAGGGATTTTTAACGATGTCTTGAAAAATATTTCAATAACTAGTTAATTAATTAAAGTTTAAATAGCATAAACATCATGAGTTGTGTATAGAGTGATTTAAAAAAATATATATTAATCGGTTTGTAATTTTTTATCACATCTATTTATGACCAGTATTATAGTGCCATTATACTGATTTCCAGCATACAAAACACAACATATGCTCGTATATGCTGGTCAAGCTGGTCGCCAGCTGTGACCAGTATACCAGCACCAGCTTTATGGTGCTATAATGCTGGTCACTTTACTGATGCTGATCCCCAGCATACCAGCACCAAAACATGCTGGTATCATTGCGGGTCAAGCTCGTGACCAGCTATGCTGGTCTATGTTGTTTTTTCCACCAGCACTAGCATAAGCAAGGTGACCACCATACCAACACCAGCATCACAGCATTATGATGCTGGTCATCAGGATACCAGCACCAAAACACAACATATGCAGCGCATGCATCCCAAAATACCAACATTTGATGGTAGGCTGTTCACCCCATCAAATGTTGGTATGATACAGAATACATGCAAATATTACAATGTATATTGTAAATATTTGCTTTAGGTATGCCAGTAACAAGACAAAATTCAGGTTTTACAAGATGGTCATCCAATAACTCTGGAAAATACAGAATAGAATCAGTATAAAATCAGCTTTATTGACCAACACAAACAGTATTAACAATGTGTAATATGTAACGATATAAACAATATGCACATTTGTAACAGTATGATAATTTACCAATAAACAGCAAACAAGTTTTGATGAAAAAAAAATTATAACAAAAACATAACATGAGACCAACCTCGCAGGGATACGTTCACACAGTTACTTTCACACCACAGTAGTGTAAATGAGTGAGCTTGGACCTTACTCATTATTTAGGGGTCTGTCGGTTTATGAGCCCTAAAGTAGTTCTGACATGTCCTGACATTTGTGTATTTTTCTTACTTATAAACATATAAATGTAACCTTACTTATAAACACATAAATGTCACCTCTTTCACCTAGTAAAAAGTCATACATCTTTGTGCCTCTCTCGAAAAGCAGTTCTTGTTTAACTCAAGACACAAGTGAACATCGCATACCTGGCAATTCCATGATGTTTTTTGCTGCTTACCATAAACTGTTCCCTTTCAAAGGCTACACTTGATGCTGCGTGAAAACGATATGGGAAACATCTTGTCATGTTGCCGGTTGTAATGCATGTGTGTATCAAACACGCCAAATTTTTGGCTTATATAACCTCGGTCGGGTGACGTCATCTGATAAGACGCACCTGCAGGTTATAAATAGGAGTGAACCAGAAACATTCTTTAGATTCTTATCTTCACCTAGTTGTGTGCGTGTGTCTGTATAACCAGCAAAATAAGTGTTTAACTCACTGATAATGGCAGAGTTTTAAACGAGACGTCCCTCCGTGTGTATAATCCATAGCGGAGGGCAATCTCTACACTTTACTGCTTCGATTAAGTGCTACGTGCGCGCCTTGCATTCCTTGAGAAGCTTTGAACCGCCACGCATTACTGGGGCTTAAACAGGCAGAGCTGTGAGAGACGGATTTAAAAACTCCTTTCTTTTGCGTTCTTATCGGATCGGGAAATACCTCTGTCTGCTCTTAAGCGCGCCCTGGCGCTTCTTGTGAATGGGAAAGGATAAACATCCTCTCTTGCTTCCGCTGAGATGGTAATAGCCTCTAAACACTTAAAAAATAAATAAATAAATAAACACCATAGAGACGGCAGGTTCTGTCGGGTGGTCGGGGGGGTGGAGCCTCAACGACGCTCTTACCCCTTTTCTTAGCTATCTCCATATGAGTTAACCCTTTCATGGAGTAAGCTGTTTTCATCCTGTGTTTTCCTGCCATCAACTTATTTATTTATTTAAATATAGTTGAGGTGGAAGCGCGGGGTTATATGATGACACCCAGATAAAAGAGATGCTTCCAGGCTATCTCTCTCCTGGCACATCATCCTTCCTGAAAAGCTTTTACTTCCTTTCAAGCTGTGTGGACTTTTTATCTTCCCTGGAGGGAAAAGCTTTTTAGGCAGCAGGTCAGGTTGGTGCTCCATTGCACACAATGGCGGTTTTGCACGCTTACCAGGCTGACCTGCTGAGAGACTTCAGTACTGGCGTATTGGAATTACGCCTGGCCACAGACTTGTGCTATCGGCCGTTTTATGGCTGCAATGGTTTCCGCAGAGAGGCACTTGTGGTTGAATCTAAGGGGCATCAACAGGAAGGATCGTGCATTTCTCCTTGAAGCCCCCATTTGCCTTCCGGCCTACTTGGCGATGTCATTAACTCGGTCGCCACTAGGTTCATGAGGCGAAGTTATATAACAAGCTTTCAGGAAATTCCTTCCCTGCCGTGCTCAAGAGTCGGGACTGCCGGCCACCCAGTCTCAACCGGGTCTGACTCTTGCAAGGCGTGAAACACACAAGGAAAGTGGTTTTGAGCTGGGTGGCCCACTAATGGGGAGAGGCATGCAGAATTCCTTTCAAAGAATAAAGTATTCTCCCTGGCACCCCCAGGAGATCGGTGTTCTAGTTCCGCCACCACTGGTGCTTCGGGCAACAATAAAATCCAATAAAAATGTTAGTTCTTCGGTTTTTCCTGCCATGTTTCAGAATGCCGAACATCTAACACAACCCCCCTGTTTAACCAAATGGCCCGAGACTTTGCCCCTTTCTGAGAAACTGGCAGCGTGGAAGCTACTGCCAAGTATATCTCCTTGGGTACTAACACTGTAGAGAGAAACTACAGGATTCAGTTCTCACATCACCCTCCGCGTTTCAATGGCATGGTCTCCACTTCCATGAAACCGGAAAGTGCGCATCTGCTGATAGAAGTTGCTGGGAAATGGGGCCATGTAACATGTTCCCCTAACAGACACAGAGTCAGGCTACTACAGTCGGTATTTCTTGGTTCCCAAGAGGAACAAGGGGGCTGCGTCCAATTTTTATATTTTGCGGGCTTTACTGCTATCTAAAAATAAATCAATAGAAATATTGCCACAACACAGGAGGTTCGTGAAGGTTCGCTTTCGGGGGCTTAGCTTACCAGTATTGGGTCCTTCCATTTGGTCTAGCTCTGTCACCCGCACATACACAAAATACATGGATGTAGTTCTGGCTCTTATGACTCCAGAGCATCCGTATTTGAACATGACTGGCTGGCCCAGTCTCAGTAGCTAGCGCTTCGACATCAGCATGTCGTCCTAGCTCATCTTCTTTTTTTAGGATTGAGATCCAACGCAATGAAAGCGCGCTCTTTCCTGTTCAGAGGACAACATATTTGGGCGTCACATGGGATCCGAGCGTACGCGGGCATAGCTGTCTCCTGCTCGTGTCGAATCCATTCTCAACACCCTCAAGGAAATCAGGCTAGACCAGAAAGTGACCATCACTTTTAGAGGTCTTAGCTCTCATGGCAGCTGTATCCATGGTGACACCTTTGGGCCTTCTGTACATGAGATCATTTCAGTTGTGGCCAATCCCCAATAAGGGCTACGCGCCAGGTGCTTCGTACTCTTCCTATGTGGTTCAGACCCCGGTTTCTGACTCTGGGTTCCACTCTAAGTTCGGGTCCAAGAGTCAGCTACCCAGACATAGTTCTGAGACCTTTTTGGCCTTGTGCGCACATGCTACACAACCTTGGAGTCCAGACACTTGCAGTGCGGCAGCGTTGGCACTCTCGTTCCCATAGCGTTTTCACGCAGCATCGAGTGTAGCCATCGAAAGGGAACGTCTCGGGTTACTTTGCTGTAACCCTGTTCCCTGAAAAGGTGGGAACGAGATGCTGCGTCCGAATGCCGCACTACCTAAGTGACCGGACGTCCGTTCAGACAAATCAATCTAAGGAATGTTTCCGGTTCACTCCTATTTATAACCTGCCGGTGTGTCTTATCAGATGACGTCACCCGATCGAGGTTATATAAGCCAAAAAGTTGGCGTGTTTGATACACACATGCTTCACAACCGGCAGGATTCAGTTCTCACATCACCCTCCGCGTTTCAATGGCATGGTCTCCACTTCCATGAAACCGGAAAGTGCGCATCATGACAAGATGTTTCCCAGAGCAATGGAACACTAACCCTGTAACAAGCAGTAGTAACATTTCTGGCATCTGAGGTCAGTCCATGTGCTGGTTGTGCGCAGTCACAGGTGAAGCCTTATCGTGTGGCCAACTGATTAAAAAAATACAAGAGATCCATTCCAAATCCAGACCTCTGTCGTGGTCCAGGTTACCATGCAGGCAGGAATTGCAGAGTCTGTGTTTTCCATGACATAGTGATGGTTCGTCTATATCTTGCCTGCTTGTTTGCATTTGGTCTCTATAAAACAGGTGACTGATCGTTTTCACGGTCACAACTGTTTATAAAACAGGAAAAAGAAACATAAGCATGATAGCAATAAAATAATGTATATTATCATCAATAATTATTGACTATGTATAAAGAAAACACAAGCTTTTGTAATGTTAAACAATTTATACTTTTTGCATTACGATTTACATTTACACGTTAATATCAAAAACATTTGTAAGCTACATAGCTAAAGTGCTAAAGTGTTTGTGGTAAATAACATTATAGATAGCAGTCTCATAAGCTAACCAAAAACTGAAGCAAATATCTTAACACAAACATTTACACCACAGCTCATTCTGTCAACCATCTGTAATCTACATACTATAAGGCATTAGCTTAGTCACCGTGAGTTAACCTGCTTATCTTAAGCTACATAAGGCAGTATGCTTGCATAATTTAGCAGTGTTATCTACATGCAAACCAAACCACATAAGTGACATTAAATGACAATCTTTCACATAAACTGGCAAAAGCTTGTAAGAAAATGAGGAAAAATAAAAATAATATTAGTTTTATTATATTAGAATAAGGATTATATGAGATTTAATAACTTACCCATGGTTACAGTTTGCTGGATTCTCCTCCTTCGTTCTCTGGTGGAGTCTTAGTGTTGTTCTGAGGTAAATCTAAACTCCTCCCACTGTCCAGAACATTCTGTAGAGCTTTAAAAAACCATTACAGCGCGTGACATCTTCCACACGCGCAGGAAACGTATTGCATCTACTGTGTGTGAGTGTGTGTGTGTGTGTTTGTGTGTGTGTGTTTGGGGGCATGCCCTTGATTGTTTTCCTATGGAAATTGTGTGGGCGTGTCCTGTCTCAGGTTATTGTCAGTCAATGAAGTGTGGCATCTCTCCTAAGATTTATATGGATTACATAAACTGAGAATATTTATATTTAATTAAGCTTGCTTCATTTAAAAGTAGACACTTTAAGCTTTCTATAAATATATATGTATAGATATATAGATCTATGGATATGTGTGTGTGTGCAGTATTCACTGAGTTCTCATTTTAGTGACTCATTTCAAAAAGATTTTCGGGAGACTGGGGCGGCGGAAATACATTTATAGATAAATAGATATATGGATATGCGTGTGTGCAGTATTTACTGAGTTTCAGGTTATCTTAGTGATGTGTTAAAAAAAGATTTTCGGCAGACTGAGGCGGCAGAAACCAGACAACCCAGCAGATATTTAATAAATGTAAAATAATGTATTTACACATTTTTGGTAAATGGATTATTTTTGTCTTTTTTTATTTAAATGCATTTTAAGATAACACTGCACGGTTCATATATTTACATCACACACTATTTTTAGTACTAGCTATTAAAATACAAGATAATGAGCTAAAATGGTAACCAATTTTATAAATCATGCTGCTCTATGCTGGATTTTTCAGCAGGCATGCTGGTCTTCCATCAGTTATACTGGTTGATCAGCTTAACCAGCACCAGACCAGCTTTAACCAGCAAGACCAATGCTGGTGGTAAGGTATCATCAGCATAGATATGCTGGTATTCCATCAGTTATGCTGGTTCACCAGCTAAACCAGCATCAGACCAGCACTAACCAGCATAGACTAGCATATAAATCATGCTGGTCTATGCTGGATTTTTCAGCAGGGATATGAAATATATAATAAAAAGTGTAGAAACAAATGAAAAGGAGAGAGAGAAACAAACAACAGTGTAAAAGTATACAGGTCTACTCACAGAACAACGTCTACATGGTCCAGGGCCCACTGGTCTTTCCCTGTACCACCATGACGTGGCTGCCACCATTTCAATTGCACCCCTTTCACACGGGCCTCACTATAAGAAAAAAAATCTAATTATTTATATAGAAAACTATTTATATTCTTATGAATTTTTTTCATTACTTACAGGGGAATGCTGTAGGAGACTCTCTGTGCTTTGATAAAGTCTTTAGTCTGGTGTTGGGCAATGACATGCCATCTGACTCCATTGTTAACACTGTATTGGAGCAGCACACCACGGTCAGCAGTGTCAATTTGGTTTAAAGCTGAGTTGCAACTGTTTGTCTGTGACATGCTTCCAATCTGCAGCACAAAAATGATCTTGCTGCAAGTCAGAGGCAGGGAGAGATAGAGAGAAGTTTAAAAATTGTTAGCTTTATTTTACCAATTACTCCGCTCTTGACATAATTTCACTGGCCAGATCTAAAGTGAAAACACACTGTTAGCAAACTCCAAAGTACCTTTAAATTGTTTAATATTTATAAATGCAGGAATGGATCTTTATCTTAAAGTGGATTAAGTAAATAGTACTCTAGCCTTTAACTATATGATGTGCTGTACCTGGCCTTGGAAAGGTCTAGAGGTTTGGAGATAGCCTGTCTTATTCTGCAGCCATTAAAATACAGTGAGTCTCCATAGGCATGTGGAGAAAGCTGGCCACAGCCACTGCTAATTCGTCCACCCTGAATGATACTCCACCTGTCTTCAGACACAGACCCAGACTCAAAGTTGTCCTTGATAGAGTTGGGAAGATCACTGCTCCACAGGGAGCAATCATCACCTGAGGGAGAGACCAAAAAATGAAGCGATATATCCAAGGCACTTAATATAACTTAATATGTACTGTAAACAAAGTGGCAAATTATTTGTGCTAACCATAGTGCCCTTCATCACAAAGGCAGACTGCCCCGGTGGTGCAGTACCCATGTCCACTGCAAACACCTGGACATGCTTCACCAATGTAGACATTATCGATTCCCCAGCTATGTCGGACACCAGCATATGCTTTTTGAATCCAACGGAACTGTGTTGCACTGCATAGCAGAAGAAGCATGTTTATGTTACATTTAATTATGGTAATTATCATGGTCTTCTGTTAACCCTGTTCTTCTGTTAAATCCTGGATCATCAAAGTAATTTTTTTTTGTTTAAACCTGTCACAGTGGGTAATGTGACATGTAGATTTCGGATGAGAAGACAGAAAATCACAAAAAAATTCAAAAGGTTTGCTGATCAAATTAAAAATAAAATTCATCATGAACACCTTTAAATATATTTGTACTTAATTGATATTTTATTATAAATTATTTGTTATATTAATGTAAACATTTTTCTAAACTTTAGTTTAGGGCCCATATTAAGCATTCGCTGGTTAGTAAGTAAGTCAGCAAATAAAAGATAAATTAATAAATAGCTTTAAATAATACTTTAGCGTAGGAAAAGTACCCTAACATGAGTTAATATATATATATATATATATATATATATATATATATATATACCCACACACACTGAACAAAAATATAAACGCAACACTTTTGTTTTTGCTCCCATTTTTTATGAGATGAACTCAAAGATCTAAAATATTTTCTACATACACAAAATAACCATATCTTTCAAATATTGTTCACAAATCTGTCAAAATCTGTGATAGTGAGCACTTCTCCTTTGTCGAGATAATCCATCCCACCTCACAGGTGTGCCATATCAAGATGCTGATTAGACAGCATGATTATTGCACAGGTGTGCCTTATACTGGCCACCTGTAAAAGGCCACTTTAAAAGATTCAGTTGAATCACACAGCACAATGCCACAGATGTCGCAAGTTTTGAGGGAGCGTGCAATTGGCATGCTGACAGCAGGAATGTCCACCAGAGCTGTTGCTTGTGAATTGAGTGTTTATTTCTCTACCATAAGCCGTCTCCAAAGGTGTTTCAGAGGATTTGGCAGTACATCCAACCAGCCTCACAACCGCAAATGATGTGTAGCCACACCAGGCTAGGTCCTCCACATGTTCACCTCCATGATCGTCTGAGACCAGCCACTCGGACAGCTGCTGAAACAATCGGAGTGCATAACTAAAGGATTTCTGCACAAACTGTCAGAAACAGTCTCAGGGAAGCTTATCTGCATGCTCGTCGTCCTTATTGGGGTCTCAACTTGACCCCAGTTCTTCATTGTAACGGATTTTGACAGATTTGTGAACAATATTTGAGAGATATGGTTATTTTATTTAAGTAGAAAATGTTTCAGATCTTTGAGTTCCTCTCATTAAAAATGGGAGCAAAAACAAAAGTGTTGCGTTTATATTTTTGTTCAGTATATATATATATATATATATATATATATATATATATATATATATATATGTGTGTGTGTGTGTGTGACATTTCCTCTAGCTTTTCCAGCATGTGCTGTTACACAGTCCCAATCAGGACGTTTTCAAGATGTTGTTGATCTCTCTGATTCTCACATGAGTGTGGAACCTAAACTGGTAGAATGCAAGTTATTTGTTGAGAATTAAATGTTTTCCGAGCATGACTCCCAGCTTCCACCTGAACTTTATTCCATAGTGGGTAGGGAACATTTGGCTGCTGCCTAGAAGTTGGATCCTATGCTTGTGAACTGCATTAGCGCTGCAGTTGACAGTTGTGATCTTTTGTTGACAAGGGTAGGATATTTTTGGGACAATTGTATTCTGACAGTATATCAGATTGTTTTGTCTTCCAATTATCGTTCCCATGTTTTGAAATTGGCTCACGAAAATGTTCTTGCAGGACACCTTGGTGTCACCAAAACATTTCAGCGGTTAGTTAAACATTTCTACTGGGAGTTAAATCTGCTGTGTCTAGTTTCTGCCGGTCATGTGACATCTGCCAGCGTGCGGGAAAACCAAATCAAACCATTCCTAAAGCTCCTCTTCAGCCGATTCCTGTCATTGGAGAGCCTTTTCAGAAGTTGGTGATTGATTGTGTAGGGGCCTCTTCCAAAGACGAAAAATAGGCACCAATATATTTTGACAATAATGTGTACTGCTACCCGTTACCCTGAAGCTATACCGTTGCGTACGTTGAGAGCACAAGTAGTGCTGAAAATTTTGCACCACATTTGGTTTGCCCAGAGTTATTTAAACTGACCAGGGGTCAAACTTCACTTTGAAGGTGTTTGGACAAATGTTAAAGGAGTTGGGAATAATACATCACATGTCTACTGCATACCATCCTGAGTCACAGGGATCAGTGGAACGCTTTCATCAAACCCTAAAATCTTTGCTCCGCACCTTATGTATTGTGACTGGAAAAGACTGGGTAGATGGCTTGCCATTGCTCACGTTTGCTGTAAGAAAGTCTGTTCAGGAGTCACTAGGATTTAGTCCTGCTGAGCTCGTATTTGCTCACACTGTTCGGGGACCCTTGAAGTTGTTAAAAGAGCAGTTAATAGGTAAGGATAGTGCACCTATTCCTGTTCTAGACTATGTCAGTTCTTTCCGAGTTTGTCTGCACAAAGTCTGCGAACTGGCAAGAACTCATCTTGCTGTAACACAGTCAAAGATGAGGGCTCACTTTGATAAAAGTACAGTACAGCACAGTTTTTACCCGGGTGAGTCTGTTCTTGTGTTACTTCCCATTCCTGACTCAGTACTGCAGGCTAAATTTTCTGGGCCTTGTGTCATTGAACAGAAGCTTGGTGAGACAGATTATGTTGTGGGTACCCCTGATTACAGACGCAAGAATAGGGTATGTCATGTTAAAATGTTAAAACCCTATGTTGCACGTGAGGTAACCAAACCTACTCTTCTCTCTGCACCACAATGTAACCCTTGTGTTCCAGTGGTTTCTGACCGTGTTCTTAGTGATGGGGATTTGATGCTGTCCGAACACCAGACTCCTGGTGTGCGTCTAAACAATTCTGCCATGTTGGGTAATATAGATTCACATTTATCCTACTTGCCTAAGAATCAGCGTGAAGATAGTGAAGTTGTTACAAAAATTTCTCGCATTGTTCTCTGATGTTCCAGAAAGAACAACAATGTTGTCTCATGATATTGATGTAGGAAACTCTGTTTCTATCAAACATCATCCGTACAGGGTAAACCCTGCAAAACGAGAAATCTTGAAGACTGAGGTAGACTACCTCCTTCAAAATGGGTTGGCTGTGCCCAGCCAAAGTCTTTGGAGTTCTCCATGCCTGCTGGTCCCAAAAGCTGATTCTACCTTTCGTTTCTGTACTGATTATCGAAAGGTAAACCACGTCACAAAACCTGATTCCTTTCCCTTACCTCGAATGAAAGATTGTGTGGATAGGGTTGGTGCTTCAAAGTTTGTCACAAAGTTAGATCTATTAAAGGGCTATTGGCAGGTCCCTTTAACTGCACGTGCATGTGAAATCTCTGCATTTGTCACCCCTGACAACTTCCTCCGGTACAATTGTATGGCTTTTGGGATCCGAAAAGCCCTAGCGACATTTCAAAGGCTCATGCAGAAGGTTATGTCAGGGTTGTGTGACTGTGAAGCGTACCTGGATGACATTGTGGTCTATTCAGATAATTGGGAAGACCACATCCATAGCTTAGAGAGTGTATTTAGCAGGTTGAATGAGGCTAAGTTAACTCTTAATTTTGCAAAATGTAAGTTTGCTAAAGCTGTAGTAACTTACCTTGGGAAAAAGTGGGTCAAGGTTGTGTAAGGCCCGTGACAGCTAAAGTATCTGCCATTGTCGAATTTCCTACTCCCGTTACCAAGCGTCAATTGCGCCATTTTTTGGAAATGGCGGGGTACTACCATGGGTTTTGTAAAAATTTTGCAACAGAGGTGTCACCATTTACTGACCTGCTTAGTTCTGTGAAGAAATTAGTTTGCAGTTCTCAGTGTGAAAATGCTTTTCGTGCTGTAAAAGACCTTCTCTGCAATGCTCCAGTTCTCTCTGCCCCTAATTATTCTATTCCATTTAAGTTGCAAGTGGATGCAAGTGCTGTAGAAGCAGGTGCGGTCCTACTGCAAGACGACAGCATTGGAGTTGAACATCCTGTCTGTTATTTCTCTAAGAAGTTCTCTAAGTGTCAATGCAACTACAGTACCATCGAGAAGGAGGCTCTCGCCCTGGTGATGGCAATCAAACATTTTAAAGTTTACGTGGGTGGTAGCAGCTGTTTGCCTCTGGTTGTCTATACTGACCACAACCCTTTGGTTTTTCTCTCCCATATGCGCAACCTCAATCAGCGTTCGATGCGCTGGTCACTCTGTCTGCAAAAATATAACTTAAAAATTCAACACAAGAAAGGCTAAAAAAACATGGTGGCGGATGCACTGTCTAGGGCCTGTGATGGTGATGGCGAATGAGATGTTACTGTATATTCCTGTATACATAAAAATGGCATGATATTTACAATCCGTGGGTTGTAAATTTGGTGATTGGGGTGTTGCGTCCCAGGACATAATTATTTTTATTTCTTTTGGTGTTATATTTGTGAATTATTTGATAGTGTTTTGGTGTTGTGTTTCTCTCTCTCTCTCTTTTTCTTTTCTCTACTCAGTGCTAAGCACTTAATGAAGGTCAGCTGATCCCAATTGCAACCAAGTACTGGCCTGCGCTGATTGGCTGTTGGAGGGAGAGCTTGTGGATAAAGCTGGAAACTCTGTGTGAAGACACCCCCTCTTTTTGTTTTTCCCTCCTGTTCCAGACGTTAGGTTGTGTGCTAGCCATTGTTTGTGTCTTTTTTGGTAGTGTGCAACATGGACAAATGTTGTTGTTTTACTTTCATTAGGTAAATTCTCAACCTGAGAAGTGAGCTTCATAATTGTAATTTTGGGAGCAGTAGGAAGGTGGATGCCTTTTTTTATGTCCATGTTTTCTCCTGTTTTCAGTTAGAAAGGGAGTAAGGTAAGACTTTTGTTGTTTATTTTGAATTTTGTTTTGTAAGCTTAGAAAGTGCTACTCCTATAGGTTAGACCTTTTATGTTTGTTGTTTTGGCCTGGTCCCCTCCTGAAGCTTTGTTTGCTCCTGTCTTTATACCCCTTTTTCTTAAATTTGTCCTAATAAATCCCCTCTTTTGAGTGTTGCCAAAAATCTGTGTGTGTTTTTTTTTTTTGTTGCAAAGGCTGGAACAGGAGAGAAGAGCTTTTGCTTGTCGGTGTTTTGGCTGGCATTTGTAAATTTCCTTGTTACAACTTCCCTAACCCTAGACTGGGGACGCATGTAACAATAAATATATACTTACTTTACACTGATCAACAGTCGGCTCCCCGCTGTAACCAGCAGATCAAAGGAGCAGTTATCGGCTATGACACATAGCCTTCGAAGTTTGGAGGCAAGGGTTGTTTGGTTGAAAGCATGTTTAAAGAAGAAGATAACGTCACAAACACACACAAACTCTCCATGCATACACACCTACAGTATGAGACGCGCGCACAGACACACAAACTCTCCGTGCACATACACCGTGCAGGTAACAACTAAACAACAGGTATACACCTGGCCATAAATAAACATTTATATTTAGGCCTAAAAAAGAGGCCTTAAAATTAATCTAAAATTAATTCATCGACGTGTATAAACCCGCAGCTTGCACTTTCACTTAACAAAAGGCAGCGTTTTGATCATAAGGATCATAAATACAGACGACTTATCAATACAAATGCAGACATATAGGCTGCTCACTAGATAAACGCTGGCTTTTCCAACACACCAGCGCACTCCGATGTGAGCATATTTGTTTAAGGCATACTAAGAGAATATATATAGAGAGAAATAACAGAGAAAGCATAATACAACTGTCTATACAGTTAATAAAAAGAAAAGTATCAAATTCAACTATTAAGTCTGATTTAATTGCTAGCAATAATATATATATATATATATTTTTTTTTATCTATTTAAGGCAGAGAATTCCTAAAAACATTATTAGACACAAAGCAAAAATATACTTAGCAAAAAAAGAAACGTGCCTTTTTCAGGACTGTGTATTTCAACAATAATGTTGTAAAAATCCAAATAACTTTACAGATCTTCATTGTAAAGGGTTTAAACAATGTTTTCCATGCATGTTCAATTAACCATAATCAATTAATTAACATGCACCTGTGGAATGGTCGTTAAGACCTTAACAGCTTACAGAAAGTAGGCATTTAAGGTCACAGTTCTAAAAAACGCAGGACACTAAAGAGACTTGTCTACCGACTTTCAAAAACACCCAAAGAAAAATGCCCAGGGTCCCTGCTCATTTGCGTCAACGTGCATTAGGCATGCTGCAGGGAGGCATGAGGACTGCTGATGTGGCTAGGGCAATAAATTGCCATGTCCGCACTGAGACGCCTAAGACAGCGCTACAGGGGACAGGAGGGACAACTGATCATCCTCGCAGTGGAAGACCACGTGTAACAACACCTGCACAGGATCGGTACATCCGAATATCACACCTGCGTGACAGGTACAGGATGGCCACAACAACGGCCCGAGTCACACCAGGAACACACAATCCCTCCATCAGTGCTCAGACTGTCCGCAATAGGCAGCCCATGAGGAGGAGATGCACTGCAGTACTTCAAGCAGCTGGTGGCCACACCAGATACTGACTGGTACTTTTGATTTTGAGCCTCCCTTCATTCAGGGACACATTGTGAAACATTTTAGTTAATGTTTTATGGTGTTGACTCTTTTAGTGTTCATACAAATATTTACAAATTAAGTTTAGTGAAAGTAAAAACAGTTGAAAGTCAGAGGACGTTTCTTTTTTTGCTGAGTATATATGGTATGGTAGTATATACAATTAAAAAGCTATTTACACATAAGTGCTCAAATGTAAAGCAAACGCAATTATTAATTTATTGTGTATATTTAACTTCATTCACCGTTTAAGTTATATGAAAAATAATGTGACTACCAGTCCACTGTCCAGTCCATTATTTTCTGTTCAAATTTAATGATGCCTGTGTGTGCAAAAATACAAAGTAAAATAAAGAATACAAAAGTGTATAATCTTTAATAAAATTAGCCTAATACAATATTGTTTCCAATGCTGAGGAAAACATGATTTTGTTTTAGTCTATTCACTGAATACAACGCTACAGCGCGCTCCGAGGTGAACACTAACAAAACCACAGTTACTGTAATCCCTCTTCACGCCTTTTATTCATGATAGGTGTGAAGTTATCAAACCTGTTTCGCTGATAGGGAAATTTGCAGAATTGAGGGGCTTAAAACTAATAAAAAAGGACCGAGCAGATGTACATGAAAAGTGAGAAGAGGGATTACAGTAACTGAGTGTACTGTCGCATTGTATATACTGTATAACATGCATTTTTTAGCCTTTTGATAAAAACACTGCCTTTTGTAAAGTGAAAGTACTTTACAAAAGAATAACAGCTTTATTTAAGTCATTAATTCACAATCACATCACATTCTAGCTATTATTTTGAGCCGTGGTTAAATAATGGATGAAATAATTATTCAATGCTGGACACAAACAGCAAAAAACATTATGATTATTATTATAAAAGGCCAGAAGCACTTTGTGTCCATAAAATAATATTTACTTAATATGATAATTATATATATATATATATATATATATATATATATATATATATATTTATATATACACACACTCAACAAAAATATAAAGGCAACACCTTTGTTTCTGCTTCGATTTTTCATGAGATGGACTTAAAGATCTAAAATTCATTCCAGATACACAATATTACCATTTCTCTCAAACATTGTTCACAAATCAGTCTAAATGTGTGATAGTGAGCAGTTCTGCTTTGCTGAGATAATCCATCCCACCTCACAGGTGTGCCACATCAAGATGCTGATCTGATATCATGAGTAGTGCACAGGTGTACCTTATACTGCCCAGAATAAAAGGCCACCCTGGAATGTGCAGTTTTTTGTCTGAGTCTGGGGACTCAGAACCGGTCAGTATCTGGTGTGACCACCATTTGCCTCATGCAATGCAACACATCTTCTTCGCATAGAGTTTATCAGATTGTCAATTGTGGCCTGTAGAATGTTGGTCCACTCCTCTTCAATGGCTGTGCGAATTTGTTGTTGGATATTAGTGGGAACTGGTACACACTGTCGTATACACCGGTCAAGCACATCCCAAACATGCTCAACAGGTGACATGTCCGGTGAGTATGCTGGCCATGCAAGAACTGGGACATTTTCAGCTTCCAAAAACTGTGTACAGATCCTTGCAACATGGGGCTGTGTATTATCTTGCTGAAAAATGAGGTAATGTTCATGGATGTATGGCACAACAATGGGCCTCAGGATCTCATAACGGTATCTCTGTGCATTCAAAATGCCATCAATAAAATGTACCTGTGTCCTTCGTCCATAACAGATGCCTGCCCATACCATAACCCCACCACCACCATGGGCCACTCGATCCACAACATTGACATCAGCAAAGTGCTCACCCACACGACGCCACACACACTGTCTGCCATCTGCCCTAAACAATATAAACCAAGATTCATCCGTGAAGAGAACACCTCTCCAACGTGCCAGATGCCATCGAATGTGAGCATTTGCCCACTCAAGTCTGTTACGGTGACTTGAGTGGAGTCAGGTCAAGACCCCGATGAGGACGACGAGCATGCAGTTGAGCTTCCCTGAGACGGTTTCTGACAGTTTGTGCAGAAATTGTTTGGTTATGCAAACCGATTGTTTCAGCAGCTGTCTGAGTGGCTGGTCTCAGACGATCTTGGAGGTGAACCTGCTGGATGTGGAGGTCCTGGGCTGGTGTGGTTACACGTGGTCTGTGGTTGTGAGGCCGGTTGGATGTACTGCCATATTCTCTGAAATGCCTTTGGAGACGGCTTATGGTGGAGAAATGAACATTCAATTCACAAGCAACAGATCTGGTTGACATTCCTGCTGTCAGCATGCCAATTGCACGCTCCCTCAATACTTGTGGCATCTGTGGCATTTTGCTGTGAGACAAAACTGCACATTCCAGGGTGGCCTTTTATTGTGGGCAGTATAAGGTACACCTGTGCACTACTCATGATGTCAGATTAGCATCTTGATGTGGCACACCTGTGAGGTGGGATGGATTATCTCAGCAAAGCAGAAGTGCTCACTATCCCACATTTAGACTGATTTGTGGACAATGTTTGAGAGAAATGGTAATATTGTGTATCTGGAATGAATTTTAGATCTTTAAGTCCATCTCATGAAAAATCAGAGCAGAAACAAAGGTATATGATATAGGTTTTTAATATATGTGACGTATATAAAGTTGGCCGTTTTCCTATATTATATGTACATATGTGCGTGCATATATGTGTGCATATATGTACCTATATAGACATATATGTGACATATATAAAATTGGCCGTTTTCCTATATTATATGTACATATATGCACATATATGTGTGCATATATGCGTGCATATATGTACCTATATAGACATATATGTGATTTATAAAATTGGACGTTTTCCTATATTATATGTACATAAATGCGTACATATATGTACCTATATAGGTACATGTATTCACGTATATATGTACGCATATATGTATGCATTACTAAAATCTAGGTAAACATATAGGTGCATATATGCACACATATAAACATGCATACATGCACCCATATTTTTACCTAGATATTAGTAAAATTATTAAAATCCATAGTTGCTAGACAACATAAAAGCCCAAAATGTAGAATTTTTTATTTATTTTTATTTTTTTAAGAACAATCAAATAGTAAAAGAACAAAAATATAGTACCAGAACAAAAATAAGACAAAAAAACTCAACAGGAAGAAAAAAAATATATATATATTGAGGACCTTCTCAGCTTCGTTAGATTGGAATTGATAGATGTGCCTTTCTGCCCTCGGGTGGCTGCCGGCCACTTCTTCAATGTAGCATCTAGAGAAGACAAAAATAATAAGACAGTATAATAATAATAAATGATTATTTATTAAAATTTCAGACGACAACAATTAGTGCCACAAGGTTATTTGCTACACTATATGTTCTACAAAATAGAGGACTACACACCTTATAGCGCAATACCCCAGAAATGTGGCTTTAAAGGAAAGGTAGGATTAAAAAGTGAGCAAGCAATCAATTAGTATATACAGTGGTGTAAAAAACTATTTGCCCCCTTCCTGATTTCTTATTCTTTTGTATGTTTGTCACACTTAAATGTTTCTGCTCATCAAAAACCGTTAACTATTAGTCAAAGATAACATAATTGAACACAAAATGCAGTTTTTAAATGAAGGTTTACGTTATTAAACTGTGTGAAAAAAGTGATTGCCCCCTTGTTAAAAAATAACTTAACTGTTGTTTATCACACCTGAGTTCAATTTCTGTAGTCACCCCCAGGCGTGATTACTGCCACACCTGTTTCAATCAAGAAATCACTTAAATAGGAGCTACCTGACACAGAGAAGTAGATCAAAAGCACCTCAAAAGCTAGACATCATGCCAAGTTTCAAAGAAATTCAGGAACAAATGAAAACAAAAGTAATTGAGATCTATCAGTCTGGTAAAGGTTATAAAGCCATTTCTAAAGCTTTGGGACTACAGCGAACCACAGTTAGAGCCATTATCCACAAATGGCAAAAACATGGAACAGTGGTGAACCTTCCCAGGAGTGGCCGGCCGACCAAAATTACCCCAAGAGCACAGAGACAACTCATTCGAGAGGCCACAAAGGACCCCAGGACAACATCTAAAGAACGGCAGGCCTCACTTGCCTCAATTAAGGTCAGTGTTCACGACTCCACCATAAGAAAGAGACTGGGCAAAAATGGCCTGCATGGCAGATTTCCAAGGCGCAAACCACTTTTAAGCAAAAAGAACATTAAGGCTCGTCTCAATTTTGCTAAAAAACTTCTCAATGATTGCCAAGACTTTTGGGAAAATACCTTGTGGACCGACGAGACAAAAGTTGAACTTTTTAGAAGGTGCGTGTCCCGTTACATCTGGCGTAAAAGTAACACAGCATTTCAGAAAAAGAACATCATACCAACAGTAAAATATGGTGGTGGTAGTGTGATGGTCTGGGGTTGTTTTGCTGCTTCAGGACCTGGAAGGCTTGCTGTGATAGATGGCACCATGAATTCTACTGTCTACCAAAAAATCCTGAAGGAGAATGTCCGGCCATCTGTTCGCCAACTCAGGCTGAAGCGATCTTGGGTGCTGCAGCAGGACAATGACCCAAAACACACCAGCAAATCCACCTCTGAATGGCTGAAGAAAAACAAAATGAAGACTTTGGAGTGGCCTAGTCAAAGTCCTGACTTGAATCCTATTGAAATGTTGTGGCATGACCTTAAAAAGGCGGTTCATGCAAGAAAACCCTCAAATAAAGCTGAATTATAACAATTCTGCAAAGATGAGTGGGCCAAAATTCCTCCAGAGCGCTGTAAAAGACTCTTGATTGCAGTTATTGCTGCTAAGGGTGGCCCAACCAGTTATTAGGTTCAGGGGGCAATTACTTTTTTACACAGGGCCATGTAGGTTTGGATTTTTTTTTCCCTAAATGATAAAAACAATTATTTAAAAACTGCATTTTGTGTTTACTTGTGTTATCTTTGACTAATAGTTAAATGTGTTTGATGATCAGAAACATTTTGTGTGACAAACATGCAAAAGAATAAGAAATCAGGAAGGGGGAAAATAGTTTTTCACACCACTGTAGGTCCCAAGCAGATACAGTAACAATAATGGGTGCCCTACCTTATGCAGTCTCTAATGCCTAATAAACGCGACCAGCTGCTTCCCATCCCCTCTGGTTGGCTTTCCACCTTAAAGTAATATTTCAAAATTATTATTAAGGGGGGGGGGAAATGAAGGTGGAGAAAGCAAGAGTTTTTTTATATCACATCATGTTTTCTTGAGGTTCAAAAAAATACAAAAATGCCAAGTAAAAAAGTGATGGCCTGCACACAAACATAATTTATTTCACAAAACATGACTGACTTGTTTCTTTTTTTTTTCAAGGACAGAAGAGATTAGGAACATGTTTTGTACCATTCAGGTTGCAGCAAAGTCTTAAAGTCGAAGGTGCCAGCAGCAGATTCCACATCATGGCAGTAGCAGAGGTGGCAAGGCGGGCTGCTTCCCACAACACATCACAATATTAATTTATTGGCAACTTTTAAAAACCTTTTCATGTTTCATACTGATTCTTGCTTAGCTTCCCAATAGTTACTAGGATTTTTTGTAAAAATGTAGATTAATGATAAAGATATAAAACAGTGTTATAAGCTAACCAAAACGGAGCCAAATACATATTAGAAACCATAATCTAAAGCTATCCAAAACAAGGTGAAATACATAAGAACATTTATAAATATCTGTAAACTCCATAAGGCATTAGCTTAGCCACCGGGAAATATCATGTTTGTGCTACATACAGTAAGGCAGCATGTTAGCATGATTTACCTAAACCATGTAAATGGCATTGAAAGCCAATGTGTCACACAAGCTGACAAGAGCTAGCTAAAGTGAGGAAAATATTTACTAATATTAGTTTAATATTATCAGAATAAGAGTTATAGACATAATAACTTACCCAGTGTGTCCTCCGTTGGATCTATCCTCTCTTCAAAATGCTCCCGTTCGTCGTCAGAGCCACACAGTCTTCTTCTGAGGTAAATGTAAACTCCTCCCACTTTCCAGAACATTCTGAAGAGTTTCCTTGGATGTGTAGTAGCGCGTGTCATCTTCCAAACGTGCAGAAAACTGAATCTGTGTGTAAACTCAAGCCTGTCTTTGTGTGTGTGTTTTTCATGCCGGTGTCCGAAGCGTGGCCTAGTATGTAAATTAGCCGGACCAATTTCACGTGTTCGCACATAAGTTTTTTACTTTTGTTTTTTAGTTAGTTCTTAGTTATTGCCTTGATAATAGAAAATATGAGCGCATCATGTATGACCTCAAACATGATATGCACCTCAATTTTGCCTATATGCAGCATATATATTATCATATATATGCATACTGCATATAGGCGATGATATATGCGCATATATTCTCATATAGGTGAGGATATATGCGCATATATACCACATATAGGTTTCATATATGCGCATATACAGATGTGGCCATTAAGACTGCCCGTGTTTTCCCGCAGGATGCCTCAATTTAGCACGCGGCGCGCCGCGACTTGCCGTAAGCAACATTCGGGAATTTAAATAAATGTGTTGTGCTTCACTGATCCACCAGATGGCGCATGAAAGGACTTTATTTAAACGCCGGACCAAGTACTGTACAATGAAGAATTGTGTATAATTACTTAGTCTAAAACAATATTGTTCCCAATGCTGAAGCAAACATGAATTTTATTTTGCTTTACAACAGATCTTTCATGATAAATGTGTGTATATGTGCTTCATATTATTTTCATAATGATGAAATGAGATGCCCAAATTCGTGCTTTTAAATTCTTAATAAGTTTCTTATATATTTTTTGTAATGTTTTAACAGGGACAAAACAGTGAAAGCCATGGCAATGTCTCGGTTTACATGGTGTTGAAATTAATTTAATTTCCTGATAGTAGACTATCTGATAGTCTTAACTATGCGAATGTCCTGATTCGTGAATATGCCAACATATCTTATTTAAAACGTAAAAAATGTGTCGACATCATCAGAAGACATGAATGAACTATATATATTATATTATTAAGTAAATATTATTTTATGACCACAAACTTCTTCTAACTTTTATAATAATCATCATATTTGCTGTTTGTGTCCAGCATTTAATAATTATTTCATACATTATTTAACCACGGCTGGAAAAAATAGCTGGAATGTGATGTGATTCTGGAAATAATAGCTGGAATGTGATGTGATTGTGAATTCATGACTAAAATAAAGCAGTTTGTCTTTTGTAAAGTACTTTCACTTTACAAAAGGCAGCGTTTTTATCAAAAGGTTGATAAACGTGTGTTTTACAGTATATACACCGCGACAGCGCGCGCAGTTACTCACTTCTCACCTTTCATGTAGGTCTGCTCGGACCAATTCGTTTTAAACCCCTCAAAAATGCGTGTGTATACAGCCCAAAACCTCCATCAGTTATTAACGATAGCGTCTATTTATAAAAAATGCCCCAGTGATTTCGGAGCTTCAGGAAATCTCCCGGCGCTCTGCGCATAACACCGGGCCAACTCATGTCGGAAAGAATTTATAAATGGTTTCTAAACGTGGGCTATTGGTTTTTTTTTACTTATAGTATTTGTTAATTTAATTTAAATGAGGTTTGGGCTCAGGCCGATTCGGCATTGTGATTCTCCTCTTTAATTTACTCTATAGTTTTAATCAGCGCTCAGCCGCATGCATGAAGTTTTCCAGAGCGCACCGGCAGAAGTAGACTAATGATTATGAACGCGTCGGGAAAACAGCAAGCAGACTGACTCTGACCATTTAAAAAACGTTTGCGTTCATTTTCTGACGCGCTCAAGTTCACCAAAAACAATACAGAACAGCGCAGCTTATTTGCTTTCAAACATTTATAAAATCACGTTTTTTCCGTTATTGTAAGTGCGCTTAAATAAAAGTTGAGTCTTATAAAGGCATGTAGTCTTATATAGTTTTATTATATAGTTTTTGCACATTAATCAGAGTCCTCATCTGTTACATTTTTGAGGACAATTGTCTTTTTTCAGCCTGTCACGGCGTGCGCCCAAATCAATATCGCTCCTCGCTCACTAGTTAGGTGGCCTCTCCTTCAGATATGCGAAGAAGCGGGGCTGCGGAATTACGCACGAATAGTGAAGAAGAGCTCTCCTTGCTAATGATCCCGGGTTCATCCGCGCTATAAAATACTCGGGGTTTGTTGGTTTACAGTGGATTTTACTACACGGTGTGAGTGAGACGCGCGCACACAACGCGGAAGTGTGGCATGCAAGCGGGGCAAATGGAACGCGCCCCAGGGACTTCAAAGAAGAGCCAGCGCGAGCAGATGGAGGCAGGAGCTGCTGTGCGCGGATGGCCGTCGTACTCGTATTTTATAGCGCAGGGTGCAAACCCTGGATCATTGGCATGGATGAGCTATGTCCAGCTCTGTACCAGCATGTCATGTAGGCATTATAAGACTAAAAAGTGGCAGCTGGCACGCCTAAAAATAGACGCAGGTTAATTTTTTTATAATTTGTTTTAAAACCCCCAATTCTGTGAATTCCCCCAGCAGCGAAACCGGTTTGATGACTTCACAACTGTTGTAAAGGTGAGATGGAGGATTACAGTAACTGTGTGGGTGCGCTTCACCTCGGAGCGCGCTGTCGCGTTGTATTCAATGAATAGACTAAAACAAAATCATGTTTGCTTCAGCATTGAAAACAATATTGTATTAGATTAACTTTATTAAAGATTATACACTTTTGTATTCTTTGTCCACACACGTGGGCAATTTTTAGATATTGATCCTTTCTCGATGCAGCGAATTTTCTGAGCAAATTAATAATAATTTCCATGAATGAAAAGCAGGAAGAAGAAAAGGTTACGCGAAAATAAGAAAAAGCTTTAGAGGTAAATGCTGTGAAATGCTTCAAATGAACAGATTCTGCCTATAACAGGTCAGGGACGGTGAGGCTGGATCCAGCAGCGCACCACATCCCACATCATAATACATGCTGATGATGACCAACACGTCTCCCCTGATCTACCAGAGCCAAGTAAAAAGAATGGCAATCAAACAGAATAAAATTAGTAGCAGCATTAACTTGTGCTAGTTATTATGATGGTGGTCAATATTAATTGAAATAATGTTTCTCAGCATTATTTTGTGTTAATATAGACTACCATAATAATTAAAATAAGTAACAAGTTTACTAGCGTGAGCTACTGCTGCTACTGATTTTATTTCAGCTTACCTGTTCAGTTTTATTGCCATTCCTTTTAAAATATTGTCTTTATAGATTTATATGTGGTTTGTCTTGATGTTCTTTTTTTTTCGTTTCTTTGACCCAATATATGTTCAGTGATACTTTAAATAACATGTTTAAATAGCATTGATTTCTGTATTGTGTTATATTTTTATACTAGTAACTGGTGTTAAAAATGTATCTCTACATTAATGAGCCAATGTATTATGGTGTGGGCTGCTGTGGGCCAGGAAGTCCAGGGCCACTTTTTGGTCCCAGTCCGCCCCTGTAATAACAAATGGAGAAAGCGCAGTCGAAGCCCGGGGATTCTGTGTTCCGCGGGGGCCAGTCGTGAATAGCTGACACTCAGTGACAGCCAATGAAATTGAAGCATTTTTGCCGCTTTCCACGTGGTGTGGCGTTGCTTAAATAACATCCGCATAATATCCGTATATCCTATAAAATTGTCCAGACCCTGGTTTGAATCCCGCTCTGGGTGAAAATGTAATAAATGTGAATCCTTTGTTTTACACTTTTTGCTTATGATAATCATTAAATTATAGCAACTGTGAGGTGAGTGCTAATGTGTTTCATAGCTTAAGCAAAAAAAATTCTCAATTGCAAACATGCATTTAGTACTGAAGCATAAGTTGATAATGTAATGCCTATACCTATGGCATTTTAGCGAATAGCACCAGCATATTGAGCACTGGCTGGGAGTCGAACCCAGGTCTCCCGCATGGCGGGCGAATCACCTACCTTGAAGTCTTGAAGTCTTTTTAGTCCTTTTGCACACGCGCGGGTGCTTAACAATAATAAGAATAATAAATTCGGAGAACTACTACTACTAATAATAATAATTCTGAATGAAAATGATGAATAAATACATAACAGTTTGAGCTTGACACGTTTATGAGCTCTGTCGCTTGCTGTCAATGGGCGCCTAAGAGACAACATTTTTCGGCTTCAGTAGACAAACAATACTTTAGACTGAAACACGACTGCCCCCTACAGGTATTGAAGGGCATTTTCACAGCTTGCCGCGCGCAACCGCGGCAAGTCGTGGGATCCCTTTTCCGAAAACGTGCGTTTTTAAAGGCCAGATCTGTAGGTGAGGATATATGTGCATATATACTGCATATAGGTTTCATATATGCGCATATATCCTCATATAGGTTCTTTCCATGTGGGATATATATATAGTTCATTCACGTTTTCTCATGATGTCGACACATTTTTACATTTTAAATGAGACATGTTGGCATATTCACGAATCAGGACATTCGCATAGTTAGTACTATCAGATAGCCTAATATCAGGAAATTGAATTAATTTCAAGACCATTTAAACTGAGGCATTGCCATGTCTCTCAATGTTTTGTCTGTGTTAAGACATTAAAAAAATTATATAAGAAACTTTTAAAGCACGATTTTGGGCATCTCAGTTCATTATTATGAAAATAATATGAAGCACATATACACACATTCATCATGAAAGATTTGTTGTAAAACAAAATAAAATTAATGTTTGCTTCACTATTGGAAAAAATATTGTTTTAGGCTAACTAATTATACACAATTCTTCGTTGTACTTGGTCTGGCTTTTAGATAAAGTACTTCCATGCACCATCTGACGGATATTCAGTGAAGCACAACACATTTATTTAAATTACCGAATGTTGCTTGTGTAGCGGGTTCCGCACTACTTTGTATCATCAAACGTTTAGACACTAAGCGAAGGTTTTTGCATTATGGACCATATCAGAAGACCACATTCGCTCATGAGCCAGTGTTGCAACGAGACAAGCGAAATAATTACCAACACCAAGTTGTAGTTAGAAAAAATAAAAGGGATTTCTTATTTGCATTCGACAATATTTACACAAACAAATGAAAGTTACAACATAAATAATTCACAAAATACTATTTTTTTTGTTTTGATTTGAGAATTGATGAAATAAATTGATCTCTAATTTAATTGACTTTAAAATGTTTTTCTTTAGGAAATGTGTATGGTTTTCTTTATATATATATATATATATATATATATATATGTGTGTGTGTGTGTGTGTGTGTGTGTGCGCTCAACCTTTTAATTTACCTCGTTTGCTTTAACTGTAAATACCTGTGTATACTCTGTGTAAAGAAATATACTTAAATCGATCCCTTAAAACAAAAATACTTCATAAAATAAAACAATTAAATACAAATAAAGAAACAAAAAAACTATACACTATCAAAACCCTTTAGTTAAATGTCCATGAGATGAATGAAGAGGTGTATGGAATGCAATTATTTAAAGACAAAACAAATCCTGTCTTCTGCAACAATGTCCACAGAAAACATACAAAATGGTCCTACCACTCTGATGATTAACAACAATTTTCCCAGTTCCGAAATGGTCTGGCTCGCCAGTTCCTGCCAACGTTGTGCTCTTTGCAGATGGCAGAAATGACACGTTTTATAAAATCCAGGATCTCTTGTCCAACTCCCAAGAACTCAGGCAAAAGACTCAAAGTGTTATTTAAAACCATAAACTTAACAATCTATTATTTTACTATTTAATTATCTCCCAAGACACCTGTCAGAAGTTTTTTGTCCTTTTTTTTTTTTTGAAAACAACTAATATTTGCACTACTAACAAATAGGACGTGTTTCATCAACATTGTAGTGAATCACATGAAAGCTACTGATTGTTCTCAAGATACAATTCCTGCAAAGCTAATAAAAGAGACTTTTAGTGCAGTGGGGTATTATCTACTTGTTTACATGAACAGTTGTTTCTCATCTCAAACATTATATTGGGGTCCGTGGGACAGGACTTGATTGGTTCCACAATACCTATATAATAGGAGTTTCTCTGTGATGGTTGGTATTTCTTCCTTACTTTGTTATTTTTATTGTATATGCTCCCTTTGGGATTAATTATTAGTAGACAATGTTTTCTTTCTTTTTATGCTGATTTGCAAATATATTTCCCTTAAACATTCAATGACAAACATGCTTAATGAAAAATATTAATTGTTTGAGTGACATTAAACAGTTGTTGTCACAAAATGCTCCGGTTTTAAATAATTACAAAATGGAGTATCTTAAACACACACACACACACACACACACACACACACACACACACACACACAATCACTCAGATAAACTCAACCACCTCAAAACATTGCGAAAACATTGAGAACTAATAATCACACGCATGAAAAGACACTAATTTACAAACATGTAAAAATTGTACGTACCAACCTGTATTTGCTCTTTTGCACAAAATGGATTACTTGTTATTTGCAAAAAATATATTTTCGATCTTCGCTGCTACTTACAAGAAATGTTTACCATTTCTCCTCCCACTACCTCAACTCATTATCTCATCACCACAGAGTATTGAAATGTGTCATGTTGTTGCACTTGTTTGCACATTTGATGCAATATGTTGTTCATACTGAACTGCTTTTCAAAAGGTTTTATCATTGGCTTTAGGATATGTTACCCCTGAATTAATTGAATGCATATTACTCTGAAAAAGATAAATATTAAAATATTTCATACCCAGAGGTGACATGGTCAGGTAGTTGCAAGGTAAATCTGGTCCATACTAAGCTGTTAACTGGGCTGTAGATGCTGGACTCATGGAACTGGAAAGGGGAACATCCCACATTATTCACTGAAGAGGGAAGGCACGCAGAGTGTACCAAGTGCCAAAGGTCTGACCTGTAGAGAACAGATATAACCAAACTGCTATAAAACAGAAAGATTGTCACAAATGTAAGAGCTATATGTTTAACCATGTGACCACAATGAACTTTATTGTGTTAAAACAAAATGTTGTATGAGAGGATCTTGAATTTTAATAATTTTTAAAGTATTTTTCATTAGCAAACGTTTTTTTGGATGGTTCAGAGAAGTTGCTCTTGGAAGATTTTTCTGTACCATTCTTTATTTATGACTGTGATTTTAGGTAAAAAAAAAAAAGTGAGCCTCTTCCTTGGCTGAGAAGCATCACCACACATGAATGGGTTCATGACACAGAAATGAGGGTAGTGCTCTCATTTTCTTCTTTAGACAAAGCTTATTTCCATATGCCATAAACAATCAGAAAGAGGGTTTATTAAAGAAAATTATTTCTACCACAGTCCTCAGCAGACCAATCCCTGTACCTTTTGCAGAATATCAGTCTGTCCCTAATGTTTTTCCTTGAGAGAAGTAGTTTCTTTGCTGCTCTTTTAGAAATGTATGAAGTCTTTTATTTTTTGGATTTTCTTTTTAACAAAAGCCCTATTTTTTGAGATCATAAAATTGTGACCTCAAATTCAGAAATGTAAGAAAGCCCTCTTAATCTCCTTCTTTGATTGTCCAGTTTTCAATTCATGCTTTCTTTTCTGTTACTCCCTTTTACTTACCTGCCATCTTTTCTGTATTGTAGAAGCACTGGGTAATGGTCTTCACAGCTTTCTTCTTCACAACCTACCACAATCTGTAACAAGCAATGTATTTAACATTTAACACTAAATTTGACACTTAACACTAAATGTTAGTTACAACTTCATGGGTGCAAGGTTACTTCAAGGTTTTCAAAAGGTGTAACATTTCTTTTTGCACATTTTAATCCATGCTGAATGATTAGTGTGAATGCTGTAAATACAGTATTGTATAATAATATCTAATGAAAAATATTTTTTATAAATATGCTGTATTTGCAGCAGGTAGTCAAGGGGTATGCATATTACCGCCGTGCATACTGCTGCCAGCCAAAATAAATCAGTCGCATTTTGTGTCATTCATGAAATGACTGCCAAGTGGCGCAAAGCGACATCTTCATTCAATGCAGTTTTCAAATATAAATGGAGCTTAAGTAAAAAAATTCGGTAATAATAATAATAATAATTATTATTATTATTACTGGTTATAGAAACAAATGAAAACAACAGTTAAACACTTGATCATATGTATCTGTGCCAGTTTGTGATTATGTGACCCATAATCATTTTTTTCTCAGTATAAAATTTTTTGGGGGTTTTAAGAACTCCAAAAGAGCAAAGACAAACTTAGAAGGAGTGGAAGGTAAGAAACCTCAGTGGAGAATACTGACTATGACATGGTGCTAATTGCTCTGTGTGTGTGTGTGTGTTTTTGGCGGGGGGAGGGGTATTTCAGACTTACTTGTCTGTGAGCAAATGTTTGTGTTAAACCAACGGAGAAATGCAGGAGTGCGCACACACACACCTCTCACCCACAAACGCTTTAACTGTTGTCTTGTAATTCGTTGATTAAACCTATGAACACAGCTGTTCAGCATCAGTCCTAAACATAAGCGCAGGGTCTGTTTTTGTCCTTAATTAAAAGACACCAATATGTTAATAATTTACACAATGATAACATGTTGTTTATGTTTAATGTTTATTTTGCGGGAAAAGGTAATAAGCAATATTTAAAATAAAACAAACCAGGAAGTAAGTGTTTTATACATTAAAGTGTTGTGTATAACCAAGTGCCCCAACAGACATAGCAACAGTGTGGAGAGTGTGCGTGCTGTGGGGGATTGGAAGGTGAATGAAGATAATCATTTATAAAACAAAAGACGTTCAGAGGTGTGTTATGCCCTAAAACGCCCCCCCCGGGGAATGCCACCATTACACAATCGCTATCTTCAAAGAAATGCCGCCGCCCCATTTCATTCAAACGCATTAGCGAGTGTTTTTCTTTCCCTACGCTCGGTTTTGTGGACACAGTTGCGTTCAGTAACACGATGGAACCAATTATCTAAACAGCAGCAACAACAACCATTATGATCACACTTTGTTGAATTTATATTGCTTAAATATTTCGCAGCTCTGTCCTCTTTGCATTGATACGTGTTTATTCATTTCCTTTTCGCATCGCACATATAATGCACTCTAAAATCGACACTATCAAACTTGGAAATGATATATCCAATCAAACATCACGTTATTAATAGTAACGAATTTGTCGCTACTCTTCTCTTATGCAGCACGGCTAAAAAGATAATAAAAATTACACCAAAGTGCTGCAGGTTTGGTGTCTGTGAGCTTTTCCGGATCAGAGTTACACGGGGGGCATTTTGTGGCTTCTCCAGTTACACTCTACTTAGATATTGAGAGGAGGAGTTCATTTCTGTTCTCTTCATCCTAGCTTAATTTCATCTCATGAAATAATAGTAAGTTTTGGAGTTTTGGTCTGAGTTCATCTCCCCAGCCAGTGTTGTGTATGGACAGGGTAGCATCATGGCAGGATTGGTGTAATTTTTATTATATTTTTAGCTGTGCTGCATAAGAGAAGAGTAGTGACAAATTCATTACTAGACATGGTCTATTTTGTCCGCAAGTGAAATACATCAATACGTTAATAATTTACACCACGATAACATTACTGCAGAAGGATCTAGAGACGTGACTTTGAGACGTTCACAGTATATTCAAAGCGTAGACAGTGTTTATTTTTCAGAACATTACAAAACAGCCATGTCCAATAAAACAGTGCATCTTTAATAAGCCACATTGGTTTCGAGTCAGTAGTAAAAAATTTTTATTTTTTATTTTTTTTAAATGTTCAAATTAACGTTTCAGAGTAGCCTATATAATTTGTCTTGTCATCTGTTTACAGCGTTGGTTGACTTTGTGATTGAGACCCATGGGTTACATTGAAATAATAAAATTATTTCACGCTCTCTCTCACACACACAAACACGTACACACAAACAAATAACACGAAATCGCATAAAACCAAATGAAACTATGGCAAAAATATATAAGCAGTAAAAATTACAGTAGTATCCTGTAGGTGAATCCTGTCCTGATAACCGGCGCTGACCCTCTGGTTTAGTTCTGTTAGTAGAGTGTTCAGGCGTGAATGTTTATGGGGATTTAATCTGTCTCTGCTGCCGCATCTATTTACCGTAGTGATAAGTGATTAATGTCCCATCAGATCTTTGATAGGGGAACATTATGCTGGTTAAATGACTAAAGACATACTGATCTGTATGGACAGATATTTGTTCCAGATATTATGAGTTATTAATCGATTTGTTATGCCAATTTTTGACTATCAGCGAAAAAATCAAAAATATAACGAAAACAAACTTAAGCAGAAGTTACATTTTAAGCTTTACTTTTCAGCAAAATATTATCTACCAGTTTATTAAACGGAAATACAGTAGGTGGACAACCAGAATGCCCATTACCGTCGCACTCACCGCCGCGGAAAAGCGGCGACGGCCAAAATAAACCAATCGCATTTCAAAATAATTAGTGAAATGACCACCAGGTGGCGCAAAATGACATTTTCTATCATCTCGGTTTTTAAATATATTTAGAGCTTAAGTCATAATAGAGTCATAACAATATGTTGTATCGAAGAAATACTACAATGCTGATAATTTCCACATCCAAGTACTGTGTCCAACAAACATGAAAAACTATAAATATAAAAAAATATGAGTAAGAAAACATTAGTTTTATTTTGTTTTGACAGACTCTGTTTATATCTGTTTAGTGTTATTTTTAAAGAAAACAGCACAAACAGCACCAGGCCTGTAAAAAAAAATTTATTTCAACAATAATTACAGTTGTTAGTTGTAAGTTTTAAATATAGAAATAACTAAAAACAAATAGAGAAAACTTCCAGAATAGATAATAAAAAAAATAAATCAATAAAAAAGAACCAACTATGTAAAAATTGAGAACCGATAAATTAAAATAAAACAGAGCAAAAACTATATTTAATAATACAGTATAAGCGTCTGTGAGCAACAGTGACCCTCGGTGAGCGTAGAAATTCGTTTATTCGGTCCTTGACACGCTTGCTGTCACTGCTAGACAGGAAGGGAAACTTCTCGGCCACTGTCACCAATAAAAAATTTCTTAAGTTCACTGGCAGTCCATGTTTGCCTCTTGAACCATCCCAGTTCGTTGTGGATGCCCATTCTGCATAGACAGCCTGCGGTACCACAGTGCGGAACAGCAAGCAACCAAGCCAATCTGGCCGCCCTTGACTCTGAGTCATCAGCGACTCAAGAAGCTCCGTAGTGGGAGGAGTAAACTTAAGTTCAGGATGGCAGTTTGTAATTGATGCTGTAGCTGCAGACACCATTTCCCTGCTCTCTGCATCCCCACGAGCAGTACACCTGGTCGGCGTAACAAAGTCTGGGGTTGTGGTGTGCACACAGTTTAACCGTGTATTAAGAGCCTCTGTGAGTTCGCTACAATAGCAAGTTCTTTGTGGGTGGCTTTCAGATCTGCGTGTGCCTCTTTGCTGACTTGCAACTCACTCCGAAGGGTATCCATCTCTGCCTTGCAGACACACAGCTGCTGTTTCAGCGCCTCAATTTCTGTGCCACGCTTTTCCAGCTCAGGCGTCACGTCCACCGCAGTCTGTCTTTGCTTAACCACACGGCTATACAGGGCCTATATTAGGATAAAGTATACAGTATGTGTTAATTCAAATCTGCATGTGGTTAAGTACAGCGTGTGGGCAACTTCTTTTTTTACATCGAGAAAATAATGTCTTGGTCTTAATAGTAATTTCCAAACTTGACAACAGTATTTTTCTCAGTTTTACATTTGCGATTATATACTTATATAATTATATAACTTAAAGTAAGTTACCGCTTTTTTCTGCACCAAGCACTTCTTTTTGGCAGCAGTAGGAGCTTTTGCTTTCCTCTCTGTTAACGGCTGAGGGCGGGGGGCTCTGTTTTCCAAAGATTCCTGTCAACATAGTGCAATGATTACAACATCGTTGGTAAAACTATAAAGAACGATAGAATATTGTTTAATCGATAAGCAACAAAGTTTTTAGTTTTGTTACCTTCTTTGCGCTCCTCAGCCTGCTGTAAAATGATGAAGTGTTCATTTTAATCTGGCGTAGCAGTCACCTTGCAAATGAAGTTCGTCCTAGATGAAGTTACTGTAGATGGCACATGCCATTTATATAACAAGGCGGTGGATGGTGGGTGGAATTGCAATGTGTAAAACATAAGCGCAAAAAGCCCGAAAACTTATACAAATATGTATGCAGTATAATCGGGGCCTCTAAAGTCATTATTCACTTGCAATTCGTCTGCCACTGAACCAAAATATATTGTCTTACATTTGTTTTTTCAGAGATTTATTTGTGCAAAACAATATTTATGTAATATAATCAAAGGCTCTTAATTCGTTATTTGTTTGCAATATAAACCATAATACATCCTAAGATTTGAGAGATTTGTTGTAAAAAAAATAAAAAATAAAATTTCAGATATTTGTTTGTGCAAAATAATATTTATGTAATATAATCATAGGCTCTTGATTCGTGTGCGAGCGTGCAGCAGCTTGGTGCGGTTGTTCTCGGAACTTTCGTGTGTTTTTACTTTTTATTATACTTTCCTTCCATCAAGCAATTTCCCTCTGGGATTAAAAAAGTTATTTGAATCTTGAATCTATAAACCAAAATACATCTTACGATTTTTGAGAGGTTTAATTGCTAAATATTACTTACCAAGGTTTTAAAGTGTCCCAATAATACTTTATAAGTATTTATTTATACAATGTCGAACTGTACCTGTTTTACATGGAAAGTTACAGGTCTGTCACTAAACGATTTACCCTGGCAAAAAGCCAGATACTGTAAGAACGGTTATTTAAAAAGCATAACTGGGCTATTACCTGATCGTCAATCATAATCTTGCTTGTTATTGAAGTAATAACAATAGTGTTTTTTTTTTATTGAATAGAAATATAATTGCGCAACTGTTAAGCATTAGCCCATACTTGAGAATCTATTCGTTTTAATTCCCAATACATTCTACCGGGGTAAAATCACCCTAATATTAACAGCCATCCTTCAAGAGATTGCATATACAATGGGTTGTCTTAAGAAATTTTTTAAATGCACAATGGTTTATCATATAAACTACAGTGTCTAAAAATAATAAATGCACAGCATATTTAACTCAAACAAATAAAAGATGACCGAAATTAGAGAGTAAAATCTGTGGAAGTAACAGTCTGTATAATGAGTTTTTGCTCTCCACCACAAAGAAGCTGAAATGAACAGTGGATCCTGTATTCTTTATTTGTTATTTTATTATTGATACACTTGTGTATTTTATCCTTTTTTTTGGATTCACTGTTATTTCTTATTCAAGTTCAAATGCTTGCGCCGGTGCGTTGACATCGCAATCATTTAAGTACAAAAATAATACATTGTAAAACACTATTCATTTTGACTGACAGACTTACAGTACACGCTAAATTAGAGACGCTAAAGGTGAGTGGGTCCAATATCTCTGGTCTTAAAAAGTGGATGGGTCCTGTCCCACCCACATGCATTCATTTAAATGCTGCGTGGTCCCTTTTTAAATGCTAGCCTATAACCTTTTTTGCGCTCGAGCTTTCTGCCACTCTATCGACCATGACGAAGATTTCCTCTGAGATGAACATCAAGATCAGGTCTCTGTGGACAGCAGGACACCATTTCTCTGATATCAGGAAATTTTTGATACAGTCAGGTGTTCATGTCTCCATTGAAAGTGTCTCCAACTACATTGAAAGTGACCAGGTAGGTAATGTTAGTATATGTTTCGTACAACAATTAAAATTTTACATTAATCTGAACTTGAATAAAATGCAAGTTTTATTTGTATAGTGCTGTACTCCAGTGCATTGAAGAAATTCTGGACGAGGATGATGAACGGTCTGCTAAACAGATTCAAAACGAGCTTCAGATCTGATTGCAATTGAAATTATCAATTCGCAAATGACCCAAAGCATAGAGACAGTGTATTGCTGAGTCGGGGATAAACTGGGTGAAAACACCTGCCGAGTATGTTTTTTCCTTGTGGTCTATTATTTTAAATTAACTTACTTTATGAAATGTTCACAAGACAAGTTCCTCTAACTTGTTCCTTACATGCAGGTCTCCTGATCTCAACCCGATAGAGATGGTGTGGCACGCGCTAAAGGAGTTTGTCAGACGTGAGGCTAAGCCATGGAACAAAGATGAGCTTCTTCAGGCCATTGTGACTTACTGGAGTGACCGCTTGACCGAAATTGCGTGCAATAAATATATTGATCATTTACAGAAGGTTTTGCCGGAGGTGGTACAGCGCAACGGGGGTGCTACTGGGATGTAAAATGTAATTTGGTAAAATTTCATTATTTATTAAATAAAAACTATGATGCTCATAACAGCCTACTGCATTCCATTCTTATAATAACGAATAACGCGTACAAAAGCTTTTCTAATTACACGTGATAAAATCTGATAAAGGCTTACTGTGATAAAGTCTATTTAAGAAGTAGCTTAAATTAATAATATTTAATTTAAAATATAAATTTGTACTGTAATGTTACTACTGTGATTATGAATTCGTTTAATTACAATGTTTCACTTGATTTTATCTTTAGATCAAAACTCGGCAAAGTGAAAGAGCGCACGTGCGCGCCGCAGGTTTACGCGAACATTTTACATTCACTAAAAGGTTTATTCACAATCACATTTCAGCCATTCACAGAAAAATCCACGACTTTTCATGAGAATTTAAGACCTCTTGACACCTCTCTCTCGCACACACACAGCAGATCAAATCGTCATTAGCACGTCCCTCCCCCAACCAGCGCAGCATTTACTTACATCTAAACTGAGTCGTTTACATAAATCACTGATCAATAGCTCATGATACATACATTTAAACAATTTATTTATACAGATGTACCTGTATTACGTGGAAAGTTATAGGCTTGTAACTGAATGATTTACTCCGATAAAGAGCCATATAAGAACTGTGGCAGTGGGCACACCTAAACATAAATGCAGGATTATTTTTTATAGTCTAAATAAAAATGCTTTTGACAATGTGGGCTACTGTTATCTACCTTAACCTTAAATTAGGTTTGGGCTTGTTGCGTTGAGCATCGTGATCCCGCATAAAGTTTTCCAGAGCGCACCGGCAGAAGTAGAGTAATGATTATGGATGCTTCGGGAAAAACAGCAATGAAACTGAATTTGACCATTTTAATAATTAATTGATAAATTAGTGATTTCTTTGGTTTCGGCTGTGCTGATGGTGATCATGTCATCTCGTCGTCTCCGCACCAGTGATTCGTACGAATTCATACGAATTACATAATCTAATAATTTGTTTTCCATTAGTTAATATAAAAGCAGATATTTCGCTTTCTATAAGTATATATTTTCACGTCTGTGAGGCGAGTATACACGGAGTTTCGGCTCATTTTCTCACGTGCTCAATTTCAGCGAAAACAATACAGAACAGTGCACCCTGTTTACTTTCTTTTTTTAACAAAATCATAAAGTTTTTTTCGTCATTGTGAGCGCACCTGAATAAAGGTAGAGTCTTATAAAGGATATGTAGCTTATATAGTTTTACTATACATTTACATTAATCTGAAAGTGTTTAAATTTTATGGTCGTTTAGTTTTATTTATTTCATTAATAAATCTACTACAAATTTAAAGAACACAAAATAAAAGATGACGCTAGACCCTACACGTGTAGCTTTTCTAATTACACATAAAATCTAAAGGCTCAGTGTGTTAATGTTTAAGTTGCTTAAATTCGATCCTATAAATATTTTAATTTATTTTAATTATAACTTTTTACTGTAATGTTACTACTGTGCTTATGAATTCGTTTAATTACAATGTTTCACTTGATTTTATCTGCAATTATGTGTGGCTCTAGACGAGATGCGGCTCATTAATCCTGGAGAGAATGACGAAGGCCTGAGGCGTCAGTCTGTAGTTATATAGCGCCACTTAGCGGTAAAAGCCAGCAAACGCACGAACCCAAATGCAGTTGCCGTGCATGGCGACGGTAAAAGTCACAGACTGCCTAGCCACCTACTGTAGATAAAATACACCGTAATGTAAAATACTGTACATAGCCCTCATTTGTATTCCGTACCTACAACGACTGGTATAGATAAATTACAGATGTTACCGTGTCTAAGTATTATTAAGGATGTTGTGAAAAATAGTGCAATAAGTAGTTTTATTAATTAATTAATTAATTTAATCATTCATTAAAAATAAGCATCATGGGTTGTGTATTGAGTGATTTAAATCTGTTTTATTAATCATTTTTGATCCCTCTTTTTTACCACATCATCTATTTATGAAACTATGTTGACGTAAGTTATGTTATATATTAAATATAGTAACCGGCTGCTTGGACACTGCAGTTAACTGAAGCAGTCAATGCTCTATCTGGCGGAATTATACAGCATTGCAACCATCTTTTTAGAAAGCGCATGGGGGCGTTTATGGGGCGGGGCATCGTTAACTACGTCATCGCGGGGGATCACATTCCGTGCACGGATCGATCATGGTCCTGTCACGGTCCTGTCATGGACCCATCATGCTCCAAGCAGCTGTTTGACGTGGCTCCCACTGTAAACTAAAATGCACCCCTCCCCACTTTAATACCCTCTTGGATCTAAGGCCTTTTTGAAGACCTGCAATGCTTCAAGCCTCTTCTTAAATTTGTGTAAATTTTAAATCCAGATCCTAAAATTTACACTTACCATTTTTAATCCCTGGAATGGTAGAAATAGAGATTTTCCTTATCATAACATGCATTGTGATTTGAATCCACAGAAGCTCAGTGGACCATGCACAACACCACAAACAGCAAAAGGGCATAATTATTATATATTTTTGCTGGTTATGTCCAGCATTGAATAACTATTTGACTACAAATGGTCGGAATGGCTAAAATACTGCTCACGTTGCATGCGCTTTCACCTTTAAAAAAACCAAGTGTTTATTCACAATTCTATATTTGTGCTCTGTTGTTTTTTTATGTACTGAATTTGCATTTTGTCTGCTTTGCAAAAGTCACCCCTCTTTATGATCTGTGTATATTATAACTAAAACAAAGCTGTTCATATCGCTAATATCGGCAACATTTTGATTAAAGTGGATATGAAAAGTGCAAAGTGAAAGTGTGTACCAAAAACAGCTGTTTTATTTTACTCAAAATATGCTGATTACAAACAACAACAAAGCACAATTCATGTCTGTGAATGGCTAAAATGTGGTTGTGAATAAGCCTTTAAGTGAATGTATGCAGGAACCCATGGTGCGCGTGTGGGCTCTTTCACTTCGCGAAGTTTTGATCAAAAGGCAGATGAATTTTTTTGTCTGTAGTGACAAAAGTAATCATGTCGTCTCGTCATCTTCGTAGCAGTGGATGCGCCAATAATTCACGTTTCATACGAATTACATAATCTGAAATTTCTTTTTAATTAGTTAATGTAAAAGCAGACATTTTGCTTTCTGTAAGTATATATTTTTCACATCTGTGAGGCAAGTATACACAGTTAATTTTTTTGACACGCTCAAGTTTACAGAAACCAATAAAGAGCGCACTCTGCTTTCATTATTTTACAAAATCATAACATTTTGTCATCATTATGAGTGCACTTAAACAAAAGTAGAATCTTAAAATGGCTATGTAGCTTATATAGTTTTAGTAAATTAATCTGACAACACACCCACTTTTTCAGATCCACAACGAGTTTTTCAAGCGTTACAAATGATAAAATATAAAGGCTTACTGTGTTAACATTTACTTTGATGCAAATAAGAAATGCCTATACAGTGGAACCTCGGATTACGAGCATAATTTGTTCCGGAAGTGGGCTCGTATTCCAAAACACTCGTAAACCAAATTAAATTTTCCCAAAAGGAATAATGGAAACCTAATTTTTTGGGCTGTAGAACGAATAATTTAATACATAAAAATAAGACAAAATATTAAGTAAAAATCAAAAAAATTAATCTGCACGTTACCTTTCAAAAACGTAAAAAGTAAATCCTGGCAGATAAATGTTTCCCCTTTTTGCACGCAGGCGCTGTGTATGTGTGTGTGTGTGAGAGAGAGACTAGAGTAAGTGGAGACTCTTGCTGTCAGCCCCTTCTTTCTCCCCCTCCTTATCTTACACATTAAAACTCTCCTCTCATTTAAACACACACACACATTAACGGAAAGACTGTTCTCTTCTAAATTAAAGCTTCTCTGCTTTTTTTTTTATGTTGCTCGCGACAGCATAACAGCCTGTTAGTATATGCTCGTGTAATAATAAGATGGACAAACTGGTCGATGCCTGTTCTTTTATTTTCTGCATTGTCAGGTTATAGTACAAACTTTCGGGTGAATCCTGCATTTAAACCAAGCCAAAAAAAAAAAAAAAAAGAACAAAACTCAAGCTCTATATCCTAGCTTACATCTCGCATTCGCGTTCACACACACACACTGTACTGCATTACCCACAATGCATCTCCCGCACTGGACTACACCTCCGTAAATAGCCGTCATAAATCAACGTTCTCTCCCGCTACATGTTTTATCTAAAAATTAGCAATACTATCGCTAATGACACTCGTGTGAGCGCAAACTAACAGAATTACAGCTGTATAGTAAAACAAACAAACAAATAAACCAGCACCTTATCTCTATAAAGATTTGCGATTTTTTTCGGAAAGCAGAGTGTGTGTCTGTGAATTTTGGTTTCACACACACACAGCCGGCACAGTGTCAAATTACGCTCATGGGCGCGCGTGCACACAGTGATAAGGAAGAAAATAGATTTTTAACCTCTGTATTGAGAATTTCTTTTGCTTTACTTGCGCGCACACAAGTGTTATAAGAAACAGTACACACGCTATACACACGTGCTTCCCAACACAAAGTAAAATATGTTTTACACACACACGGCATCACAGTGTTATAGGAAACAGGAGAGACGAGAAAAGAGAGAGACGAGAAAAGAGAGACGGGAGACGAAAAAAGAGACGCGAAGCACAGGCAGAAGGACAAAACACGGGAAAGAACACAACTACTACGCGTAGAGCTGAGACAGGAGAGACGAGAAGAGGAGAGACGAGAAGAGAGAGACAAGACTTGAGACGAGAAGAGACGGAAGAGACGACAAGAGAGAGAGACAGGAGAGACGAGAAGAGAATAGAGACGACAAGAGAGACGAGAAGAGAATAGAGACGAGAATAGAGAGAGACAGGAGAGACGAGAAGAGAATAGAGAGAGACAGGAGAGACGAGAAGAGAATAGAGACGAGAAGAGAATAGAGACGAGAAGAGAATAGAGACGAGACGAGAATAGAGACGAGAAGAGAGAGAGACAAGACAGACAAGACTTGAGACTAGAAGAGACGGGAGAAATGACAACAGAGACAAGACAGACAAGAAGAGAGAGACGGGAGACAGCAGAGACGGGAGACAGCAGAGACGAGAAGAGACGAGACGAAGAGAGGGACGGGACTAGGGCTAAAGACATGGCATTTAGCTAAACATGGTTAAGCAGAACTTAACCATGGCAGTTAGCTACACATTCAACTAGCTAAGCATGTCTTTATCCCCAACATGCACTAAGCTACACTTACCTGACAGCTCAACACACACTAGAGAATTGGGGCACAGAAACAAAGAGACACGGGATACCCAGTGGCTAGGCTAGAGGACACTGAAAGGCTAAGCTTACTGGGACACTAGGGAGGCAGGAAACACAGAATAGCTAGAGGCACAAAGGGGATATGGCTAGAAGCATGCTAGTTAGCTCAACCTAGATTTTAGCTACACACACTTCTAGCCAAACACACACCAAGCTACTTACCTGGCTCTAGCTAAACACACCAAAAACAGGAGGACAAAACCACAATACTCACATACACAGATGACACGACTGAATCAGCTCCACACACACAGACAGACAGAACATATACAGAAAACAATGCCAAATTTATCAAAACTTAAATCAAAATATAAACTAAACAAAGAACAAAACAAAATGCACACAAATGACAGTGGTTGAAACCAATAATGCTCGACCCAGTTTCCCAGACTAAACAGCTATTTATAGTTAGATTAATGGCTACCCCGGCTCAGGTGTGAACTCGCATTACCTGACCGAGGTGCCTTCTGGGAAACTGAGTCAGCCAACAAAAACTACAACTAAAAAACAGCGACCTCTAGTGGTGGTTCCTTACATTAATCAACACCAGCTGAGAATAAAATTAATATATTGTGTTCTATTTGAGTGCAATTCTGACCGAATGAGGAAGCAATAATACCTATATGTACATGTGAGACCAACATTCTCTCAGTACTCTGTATAGATACATAACAATGTACAGTACATCAGCATTCCTGTATTTTGGCCTTTTGTCTGATCTAGCCATTCTCTCCTTTTCAAAGTGCTTCATCTTGATGCACATTTTGTCCTCAATTAATGTATTTTTATTTATGAGTCAGGGTTCTACCTGCAGAATATCAGCCAGCAGCAAGAAGCACCAATGGCAACAGTGTCTTTGGGGGAGTCAGGGTGCCTTGGCAGTGAGACAGAAATGTCACAATGTGTGCTGCTGTGGTCAGTGTGGGGTCATACAACAACATGCAAAACTTTGTCTCAATAATATTCTTAGTGAAATTAACATTCTTCGACAAATTTAAAAATATCCTCACCCTCCCACAGGAAAAGGAACCAGAGCAGAGCTATTTATCATGGAACGATCCCACACCACGGTCATCCTGGGCCTACCTTGGTTGACCTGCTATAACTCACAGATCGACTGGGCCAGGAAAACAATCTTTGCCTAGGGCCTATCATGTTCACGACCTGCTTAAGAGTTGCCGTCACACCACGCCTCAACCCAGTCACAACAGACAAACCACCAGATCTTATTCCCACAGAATATCATGACCTTAATTCTGTGTTCAGGAAGTCCTGCGTCTATTTCTATCTCCCCAACCAAAAAAGATAGTTCCGATTGTCCCAGAATTGATTACAGGGGCTTGAACGAGATCATAGTAAAGAATCGACACCCTACCTCTTACGTTCTGCTAATAGCTACCGCATTTAAACTCATCCAAGGAATGAAGCTGTTCCGTTTGGTCTTACTAATGCGACTACAGTCTTCTAGGCCTTTATTCACGATGTACCCTTGATCTTTTCTCAAAACCTAAAGGAGCATCAAGACCATATTCTGCAGGTGCTGCAGAGGCTCCCAGATAATAATTTATTTCTTAACGCAGAGCAGTACGAGTTCCATAATACATCTACCACATTCCTTAGAATCGTCATTGGGCCTTTAGGCATTGAGTTGGAGCCCACCAAGCTCCAAGATGTTGTGAACTAGTTCATGCAAACTCATGGCAGGCACTCCAGAAGGTTCTGAGGTTCACCTAATTTTATTGTCATTTTATCTGTGTCTAGAGCTCCATCTCTAACAGCCCTCACCTCTCACAAGACTTGCTTCTGCTAAAACCTTTAATCCAAGAGAGCCTTTTCCAAAGCAGCAGTTTAAGAAGTGGTTCACGTCTGCCCCTATCCTTACCATCCTGGACCCATCATGTCAGTTCATCATGGAGGTTGATGCCTCGAGCACAGGAGTAGGGGGCCTCCTCTCTCAAAAGTCCATGCAGGACAACTAGCAGCATCCCTGCTCCTATATCTCCCATCACTTATCTCCCACTGAAATGTACTATGGCATCGGCGATCATGAGCTCCTCGCCATCAAGCTTCTGTCTGTGACACTATTCTTCCTCCCCCTGCTTGCTTACTGCAGCTGAGCTCGACATTGTGACTAAAGTCAAGCAAGCTCTGTCTCATTAGCGCAGGCCAAGTAACACTCTTCCCAATCACCTAAGTCCAGCAACATTTTTGGCATTCCATGCTAAGGGAGGATGTCTCCAGCTTCGTGGCAGCATGTGACATGCGAGGTGCAAACATGTCAACACTGCCCCAGCAGGCCTCCTCAGACCTCTACCTATCTCTTACCACTCATGGTCCAGCATCGCTCTGGACTTCATCACAAGAAATGCCTACCTCTGACGGCCACACCTGCATCATGACTGTGGATCAGTTCTCCAAAGCTGCTCTTTTCATCTCCCCGGCAAAACTCCCATCCACCAAGGAAACCGCAAATATTATGAATCTCCATGTCCAATGGCCAGACAGAGAGAAGAACCAATCCCTCGAGGTTGCCCTGTGATAAAAGGCCTTCCAGGACATCACCTGGAAGGATCTACTGGCATCACATGGATCTACTGGTCTGTCTACCTTCCAGTCTCCCTTTCAGTGCTATCTAGGGTATCAACCACCCTTGTTTCATTCCCAGGGGGAGGAGATGAATGTTCCATCTGCCCAAGCTTTTATCCGCTGATGTAGAAAGACCTGGTTACAAGCCAGAAAAAAAATGCAACTAATTATCAGCAGAAGCTGAAAGAGGCAAGCTGACCATAAGCTCAGAGACATTCCCCTAAAGACCATCCCTGCAAACTCTCTCCCTGTTACATTGGGCCTCATGCCCTTTACTGTGTTTTCCACATACTCTGCATAAGTTATGCGTATAGACATGCTCACCTCAAGGAAAAAAATGCTATACAGGTAGCCACCAACTTACAGTGAGAGCCACGTCAAACAGCCGCCTGGAGCATGACAGGTCCATGACAGGACCATGCACGATCCGTGCACGGTATGTGATTCCCCGCAATGACGCAGTTAACGATGCCCCGCCCCATTAACGCCCCCATGCGCTTTCTAAAAAGATTAGAAAACTCTATAAAGGTTGAAATGCTGTAAAATCCCGCCAGATGGAGCATTGACTGCTTTAGTTAACTGCAGTGTCCAAGCAGCCGTATACTATATTCAATATATAACATAACTTACGTCAACATAGTTTCAAAAATAGGTGATGTGGTAAAAAAGAGGGGTAAAAAATTATTTATAAAACAGATTGAAATCACTTAATACACAACCCATGATGCTTATGCTATTTTTAATTAATTAATTAATAAAACTACTTATTTCAATATTTTTTACGACATCCTTAACAATCCTTAAAGACATGGTAACATCTATAATTTATCTATACCAGTCGTTGTATTTTATTTGTTTCCATTTAATACACTAGTAGATAATATTTTGCTGCAAAGTAAATCTTAAAATGTATATGAAAATGTTTTTGTTATATTTTTGATGTTTTTGCTGATGTTTTTTTCGCTGATAGTCAAAAAGTAGCATAACAAATCAATTAATGGCGCATAATATCTGAAACAAATATCTGTCTATACGAATGAGTATTTCTTTGGTCATTTAACCATACATAACGTTCCCCTATCAAAGATCTGATGGGACATTAATTACTTATCACAACTGTAAATAGATGTGGCAGCAGAAACAGATTGAATCTCCATAAACATTCCCATATGAAAACAATACTGACAGAACTCAACAGTTCCAGTGGGTTGTCATCTGTTATCAGGACAGGGATCACATACAGGATACTACTGTATTTTTCACTGCTTATATATTGTTGCCATAGTTTCATTTGGTTTTACACGATTTCATGTGTTGTGTGTGTGTGTGTGTGTGTGTGTGTGTGTGTGTGTGAGAGTGAAAGAGAGAGAGAGAGAGAGAGAGAGAGAGAGAGAGAGAGAGAGAGAGAGAAAGCAAGCGTGTGCGCTAGAGAGGGCTTATATTGTAATTTATCCAAGGTTACTAAAGCCTGGCTTACTACTAGTAATAAAAACTTTTTTAATGTAACCCATGGGTCTCAATCACAAAATTAGCCAATGCTGTAAACAGATGACACATCAAATTATATACTCTGAAACGTGTATTTGAACATTTAAAAATATATACAAGAAACATTAATATAAAAAGAATCAACTATTATTGTTAAAGTCAGCCCGTGGCTGTTTAGGATCAAGTTTACGGGGCTTCTCAGTCTTTCGGTAATTTCACTTCTGACTTAAAACCAATATGGCTTATTAAAGATGCACTGTTTTATTGGACATGGCTGTTTTGTAATGTTCAGCAGAATAAACAACATCTATGGTTCGAATATACTGTGAACGTCTCAAAGACATGTAATAGAGAGAAGTCTCCTTAGATTCTTCTGCACTAATGGTATTGTGGTGTAAATTATTAACGTATTGATGTATTTCACTTGAAGACAAAATAGACCATGTGTCTGTTTAATAACTTCTTTTAAACAGCTGTGTTCATAGGTTTAATCAGGGTTTATTTACAAGCCATACGTTTATTACAAGACAACGTTGAAGCACTAACGGCTAAAGTGCCACCGGTGTGTGTGTGTGTGCTCCTGCATTCCTCAGGTTTGTCTGAGCCGGCTTCATTGTCGTCCTTGACATGATTTTCCCAACTTGCCGTTTATAAAAACAGACAGACTGAATTTAAGAATGCAGCCCTAGGAACACACACACACACACACACACACATGTACTGAAGAGCAAAGCGGAGATGCACATTTACTCCTCTGACCGTCTTTTATCTTGTAAATGAGTATCCTCATTTACCTTACAATCACCCTCAGCACACACACTTTGTACACTGTTGCTATGTTTGTTAGGGCACTTGGTTATACACAGCACATTAATGTATGAATTACTTACTTCCTGGTTTGTTTTATTTTAAATATTGTGTATTACCTTATTCAGCAAAATATATGTAATATATTGTGTAAATTAATAACGTATTGATGTCTTTTAATTAAAGACAAAAACAGACCCTGCACTTGTGTTTAGGACTAATGCTGAACAGCTGTGTTCATAGGTTTAATCAACGATTTACAAGATGACAGTTAAAGCATTTGTGGATAAGAGGTGTGTCTGTGTGCGCTCCTGCATTTGTGTAGACAGGTCTAAAGAACCCCTCGGGGATTCTTTACACACAAACACACACACAGAGCAATTTGCACCATGTCATAGTCAGGTTTCTCACTTTCAGATGGAGTTCTTAAAACCCAAACATTTATGTATAGTGAGAAAAATGATTATGGGTCACATAATCACAAACTAGCACAGATACATATGATCAAGTGTTTAACTGCTGTTTTCATTTGTTTCTATGGCAATAATAATTATTATTAAAATTATTACTGATGACAGTGGTTACTCAATCGGAATGTAGGTTCTACCGTCGCAGCGCTCGGTGGTACCGTTTGGCTTTGTGCGTTTGCTGGCTTTTACCGCTGAGTGGCGCTATATAACTACAGACTGATGCCTCATGCCTTAGTTCATTCTCTGCTGGATTAATGAGACACGGAGTTTTAGAACTGCACGTAGTAGCGGATAAAATCAAGTAAAACATTGTAGTTAAACAAATTTATAATAACAGAACTAAAATTACAGTACAAATGTAGAATTCAAATTAAATTAAATCTTATTAGGATCAAATTTAAACAAAATAAATGTTAATACAGTGAGCCTTTGGATTTTATCACGTGTAATTAGAAAAGACGCGTGTAGGGTTTTGTGTCGTCTTATATCTTGTGTTCTTTAAATTTGTAGTAGATTTATTAACTGAAATAAATGACCATAAAATTATAACATTGTCAGGACGTTCTACTGCGTCAGCTGATGTTGGTCATTCAGCCCCGCTTGTGTTTGTGCGTTATTATAAGAATGAAATGCAGTAGGCTGTTATGATCTGTAACGGATTCGACCCATGTTGCACGGGCGGCACCATAAAGCACGGACACGAGGCGAGGTCTTACGGGAAAAGGGTAATTTATTTAGGTAAAATAAGGAAAGAAAGGGGTAAAGGTTGTGCATGTGCAGTTCCGGGGGCTGTGCCACACTGGCATGCGGGCACACAGCTGATGATAAGTGTTGGTGCGCGGAGTGGCAGAACTAAGCACGCGGAGGCAGCGCTTCTCCCGCTGTCGATGGCCAGCGCGAGTCCTCGCTGACGTAAAAACTTAACTCAAACGTCCTCGCAGCCTTTTCCGCTTCGGCAGCGAGGCTGCGAGGGCGGGCACGGTGCGGGAGTGAAGATGCCGCGGGAGCTCGCGCAGCTCTTTCTCGCGCTGTCCTCAGCGCGGAGATCAAAGGGCAGAATTCTAGTGTCCTTGTTTAAAGTCCCTGGGGCGCGTCACATCGCCCCACTGACATGCTTCTTTTATATTCTCCATCACATCACGTACTTCCCAGACCTCGGACAAAACTCCGCACCTTGCTTTTATAATGCGGAGCAAGCCCGAGATCATATTAACGTTAATTATCGCCAGCCGGCACGAATAGGTGGCTCCGTCCCTTTGCTGCCTATTCAGGGAGCCTACGGAGTAAGCGAGTAGCGTTAGCAGATTTGGGCGCACGCCTATCACAGACACCAGCCGTGGCAGATCATCATAATTGTCTTTAACTTGTATTTCATAAGGTTTTCCGAGCGGTGGTACAGCGCAACGGGGGTCATTATTTACTATTAAACATTAAACGAATTTACAAAACTTTATGCGTGCGATTAAGTGCTGATTCTACGTAGGAAAGTAAAGAAGAGGATCCTGATGCTCAACATTCCGGAGACCAAACCCCATTTAAATTAAATTAACAAATATTGCAAGTAAATAAAAATAGCCCACGTTTAAAAAAGCATTTTTATTGCATCTATTTTAGGTGTTCCAGCTGCCACTGTTCTAGAATTCAAATTAAATCAAATCTTATTAGGATCAAATTTTAGCACAATAAATGTTAACACAGTGAGCCTTTAGATTTTATCACTTGTAAATAGAAAAGAAGCGTGTAGGGTTTTGTGTCATCTTATTTTTTGTGTTCTTTAAATTTATAGTAGATTTATTAACTGAAATAAATGACCATAAAATTAAAATAGTGTTAGGACGTTTACTGCGTCAGCAGATGTCGGTCTTTCAGCCCCGTCTGTGTTTTTGCGTTATTATAAGGATGAAATGCAGTAGACTGTTATGATCTGTAACGGGTTCGATCCATGTTACCCAAACGACTCAGTTCAGAAGTAAGTAAATGGACAGAAAGTAAATGGCTGTGCTGGGGGAGGGAGGTGCTAATGATTTGGTCGGCTCTGTGTGTGTGTGTGTGTGTGTGTGTGAGAGAGAGAGAGAGGGGGGGGGGGTGTCGCGGTGGTTGATTATTCAGTGAAACAAAGGCTCAGCTGAAAAATGTTAGGCACATCAGTCACTTAACCCCCAATAAAAGGTATTTAGTTGTAATATAACAGATGCGCACTAAATACCAAACCTAAACCAGGCACAAGGATTAATAAAACAAGATAGCCCCCATACCCGTTTTTTTAAAATAAAAATACCAAAGAAGATTATTGTGTATAGACTGATTAAAAACAATGCAATTTACGCTATTATAAGGAAAATCTCAAGTTCTTCCATTCCAAGGATTAAAAAGGCAACAATGTTAACTTTAGAATCTAGAATCCAGAAGATTAAAATTACACAAATTTAAATCACTGAAAGTCAGCCTCAGATTCAAGAGGTTTTTAAAATGGGGAGAAGTTCATTTCAGTTTCTCTGAATGTATAGGTGAGAACAGTCGATTCACACCTGGGGAGGGTGGATAATTTGTATTTGAATGTTGTCTGGCATTGTAAAGCACTATAGTGACACTAAAAGAACAACCCAGGATTAATATGAATTAATATACTGCATAATTATTATTTAGCACAAAAAAATTCCTCACGCTCGGGAAAACTACGCGTGCGGTTGAGCACCGATTAGACTTTAGGAAATTAAAGCGGAGGGTTTTTATTTAAACTATAAAAAAAATAACCTGCGTCTATTTTTAGGCGTGCCAGCTGCCACTTTTTAGTTAGAAGTTTTCAATACAAATTTTATAATGCCCACATGACATGACGGAATAAAGGCACGGCTTATTATGATCCCGGGCTTGCACCCCGCGCTATAAAATACTTGGAGTTTGTTGGGTTACAGTGGATTTTACTACGCGGTGTAAGTGCAATGGCCATTCGTCCGCTCGCGCTGACTCTGCTCTCCGCGGATGGCCGGACCGGCCCCTCCCACCTCTCGCTCCTTTGAAGTCCCCGGGGCGCGTTCCATTTGCCCCACTTGCATGCCGCACTTCCGCGTTGTTGCACGCGTGTTGCATACACAGAGCGTAGTAAAATCCACTTTAACCCAACAAACCCCGAGTATTTTATAGCGCGGCGTGCAAGCCCGGGACCATTAGCAACGATAGCTCACCAGTCATGTGTAATTCTGCGGTCCTGCTGTCTGAAGGGAAGGACGCCTAACTAGTAAGCAAGGAGCGATATTGATTTGGGCGCACACCGTGACAGGCTGAAAAAATTGTTGTCAGATTAATGTGCAAAAACTATATAATAAAACTATATAAGACTACATGGCCTTTATAAGACTCAACTTTTATTTAAGCGCACTTACAATAACGAAAAAACTTAATGATTTTGTAAATGTTTGAAAGCAAATAAGGTGCGCTGTTCTGTATTGTTTTTGGTGAACTTAAGCGCGTCAGAAAATAAACGCAAACGTTTTTTTAAATGGTCAGAGTCAGTCTGCTTGCTGTTTTCCCGACGCATCCATAATCAAACTTCATGGAAAACTTCATGAGTGCTGATTTAGACTATGGAGTAAATTAAAGAGGAGAATCACGATGCCGAATCGAAGTCCTGAGCCCAAACCTCATTTAAATTAAATTAAATTAACAAATATTATAAGTAAAAAAAACAATAGCGCACATTTAGAAACCGTTTATAAATTCTTTCCGACATGAGTTGGCCCGGTGTTATGCGCAGAGCGCCGGGAGATTTCCTGAAGTTTCGAAATCGCGGGGCATTTTTTCTAAATAGATGCTATCTTTAATAACTGATGGAGGTTTTGAGCTGTATACACATGCATTCCTGCCTAAACAACTCTTAAAACTACACCTGTGACACAACAACAGTAATATTTCAAACATTCTGCAGGCTGATATTTGGAGAAACGAAAGAATAATGAATAAACCAGTTGTTGGGTCAAAATAACCCAACCAGGTGTTCATTTGTAAACTACATCCCATATGAGCCAACATGAGCAACCCAACAATGTGTTTAAAGTACCTAAAATAATCCAGAACTTAAATAACAATAAACCGATACAGAGATACGCTGTATACAGTGGGAGCCACATCAAACAGCCGCTTGGAGCATGATAGGTCCATGACAGGACCGTGACAGGACCATGATCGATCCGTGCACGGAATGTGATCCCCCGCGATGGCATAGTTAACGATGCCCTGCCCCATAAACGCCCCCATGCGCTTTCTAAAAAGATGGTTGCAATGCTGTATAATTCCGCCAGATGGAGCATTGACTGCTTCTGCAGGGTCCAAGCAGCCGGTTACTATATTTAATATATATAACATAACTTACATCAAAATAGTTTCATCAATAGATGATGTGGTAAAAAAGAGGGATAAAAACGATTCATAAAACAGATTTAAATCACTCAATACACAATCCATGATGCTTATGCTATTTTTAATTAATGATTAAATTAATTAATTAATAAAACTACTTATTGCAATATTTTTCACGACATCCTAAATAATCCTTAAAGACACGGTAACATCTGTAATTTATCTATACCAGTCGTTGTAGGTATGGAATACAAATGCGGGCTACGTACAGTATTTTACATTACGGTGTATTTTATCTATTTCCGTTTAATACACTGGTAGATAATATTTTGCTGCAAAGTAAAGCTTAAAATTTAACTCTTGCTTGAGTTTGTTTTCGTTATATTTTTTATGTTTTCGCTGATGTTTTTTTTCGCTGATAGTCAAAAATTAGCATAACAAATCGATTAATAACGCATAATATCTGGAACAAATATCTGTCCATACGGATCAGTATGGCTTAGTCATTTAACCAGTATAACGTCCCCCATCAAAGATCTGATGGGACATTAATCACTAATCACTACAGTGAATAGATGCGGCAGCAGAGACAGATTAAATCCCCATAAACATTCACACCTGAACACAATACTAACAGAACTAAACAGTTCCCTTTCAAAGGCTACACTCGATGCTGCGTGAAAACGCTATGGGAACATCTTGTCATGTTGCCGGTTGTGAAGCATGTGTGTACCAAACACGCCAAATTTTTGGCTTTTATAACCTCGGTCAGGTGACGTCATCTGATAGGACGCACCTGCAGGTTATAAATAGGAGTGAACCGGAAACATTCCTCAGATTCTTGTCTTCACCTTGTCTAGTTGTGAGCGTGTTGTGTCTAACCGGCGGAGGGCGATCTCTACACTTTACTGCTTCGATTAAGTGCTACGCGCGCGCCTCGCATTCCTTGAGAATCTTCGAGCCGCCGCGCATTCCTGGGGCTTAAACTCGTGCATCCGACAGAGCAGTGAGAGACGGATTTAAAACTCCTTTCTTTCGCGTTCTCATCGGATCGGGAAATCCCTCTGTCCGCTCGCAAGCGCGCGCCGCGCTTCTTGTGAATGGGCAAGGATAAACATCCTCTCTTGCTTCCGCGGAGATGGTAATAGGCTCTAAGCACTTAAAAATAATAAAAATAAAAACATAGACGGCAGGTTCTGTCGGGTGGCCGGGGGCGGAGCCTCAACGACGCTCTCTCCCCTTAGCAATCTCCATATGAGTTAACCCTTTCATGGAGTAAGCTGTATTCATCCCGTGTTTTCCTGCCATCAACTTATTTATTTATTTAAATATAATTGAGGTAGAAACGCGGAGTTATATGATGACACCCAGATAGAAGAGACGCTTTCAGGCTATCTCTCTTCTGGGACATCATCTTTCCTGAAAAGCTATTATTTCCTTTCAAGCTGTGTAGACTTTTTATCTTCCCTGGAGGGAAAAGCTTTTCAGGCAGCAGGTCAGGTTGGCGCATTGCACACCATGGCGGTTTTGCACGCCTACCAGGCTGACCTGCTGAGAGACTTGAGTACTGGCGGGGCTCTGCAAGGTAAGGCGTATTGGATTTACGCCGGGCCACAGACTTGTCTCTTCGTGCAACAAAGCAGACGGCTCGTGCTATCGGCCGTTTTATGGCTGCTATGGTCTCCGCGGAGAGGCACTTGTGGTTGAATCTCAGGGGCATTAAGGAGTAGGATCGTGTATTCCTCCTCGATGCCCCATCTCGCCTCCCGGCCTACTTGGCGATGTCGTTAACTCGGTCGCCACTAGGTTCATGAGGCGAAGTTATATAACAAGCCTTCGGGAAATTCCTTCCCCGCCTTGCTCAAGAGTCGGGACTGTCGGCCACCCAGTCTCGACCGGGTCTGACTGTTGCGAGGCATGAAATACACAAGGAGAGTGTTTTTGAGCTGGGCACCCCCTCGCAAGATTGAGGTGCGTCACGCAATCCGCCTCAAAAGAGGTCAGACTATATTGTCTTCACAAAGAAGCCCTGAGGTTCATGTGCCCAGGACTGTGGGGGGTGGCCCCCCAATGGGGAGAGGCACGCAGAATCCTTTTAAAGAATGAAGTGTTCTCCCTGGCACCCCCAGGAGGTTGGTGTTCTTGCTCCGCCACCACTGGTGTTTCGGGCAACTCCAGTCTCCAATAAAATGTTAGTTCTTCGGGTTTTTCCTGCCGTGTTTCAGGATGCCGAACATCTAACATCCCCCCCGTTTAACCAAGCCGCTGAGCTTTGCCCCTTTCTGAGAAACTGGCAGCGTGGAAGCTACTGCCAAGTATATCTCCTTGGGCACTAAGCACTGTACAGAGAAACTACAGGATTCAGTTCTCACATCACCCTCCGCGTTTCAATGGCGTGGTTCCACTTCCATGAAACCGGAAAGTGCAATAGGAACGGGGGGCTGCGTCCAATTTTTTAGATTTTGCGGGCTTTACCGCTATCTAAAAATAAATCAATGGAAATATTGCCACAACACAGGAGGTTCCTGAGGTTCGCTTTCGGGGGCGAAGCTTACCAGTATCGGGTCCTTCCATTTGGTCTAGCTTTTTCACCCGCACATACACAAAATACATGGATGTAGTTCTGGCTCTTACGACTCCAGAGCATCCGTATTGAATTACATGACTGGCTGGCCCAGTCTCAGTAGCTAGCGCTTCGACATCAGCATGTCGTTCTAGCTAATCTTTGTTTCCTAGGATTGAGATCCAATGCCATGAAAGAATGCTCTTTCCTGTTTAGAGGACAACATTTTTGGGTGTCACATGGAATTTGAGCGTAAGCGGGCACAGCTGTCTCCCGCTCGTGTCGAATCCATTCTCAACACCGTCAAGGAAATCAAGCTAGACCAGAAAGTGACCATCACTTTCAGAGATCTTAGCTCTCATGGCAGCTGTATCCACGGTGACACCTTTGGACCTTCTGCACATGAGAGCATTTCAGTTGTGGCTAAGAACCAGGGGATTTTACTCTAGGGCCAATCCCCAATAAGGGCTACGCGCCAGGTGCTTCGTACCCTTCCTATGTGGTTCAGACCCCGGTTTCTGACTCTGGGTCCCACTCTAAGTTCGTCTTGTCGTCGCAGATGCTAACGACAGACGCTTCCCTCATGGGCTGGGGTGCGGTCTTAAATGACCGTCCAGCCCAAGGGAGCTGGAGAGGCCATCTTTTTGCGCGGCACATCAATTGCCTCAAAATCATGGCTCTATTTCAGGCCCTAAAGCACTTCCTCCAGCAGTTGAGACTACCATGTCTTAGTGCGGGTGGACAACACTATGGCAGTCTCGTATATTAATCGCCAGGGCGGACTGTGCTCGCGCCGCTAAATAGCTAGCGCACCAGATTCCTGTCCCTCAGGGCGATTTACATTCTTGAAAAATTTCATGTAGCGTAGGTGGACCTCTTTGCCTCGCAAGATCAGCAAATGTCCCCTTTACTACTCCCCCTCAAATAGAATGTATTTGAAAAGTTGGTGCATGACGAAGCAGGTAGACCCAGTCCACTGCCGAATTGTTTCAGTGCTGGAGTTTCTGCAGAAAAAATTTGTCCTCTGGCTTGTGCCCCTTGTTGAACCACTAGAGTCAGCGCCTCAGGTTTCTGACACTTAAGATGGTTTTTCTAAATGGTGTTACCTCTCTAAGAGGATAGGACAGCTATTGCCCTCTCCTATGAGGCGCGTGGGCTCACTTCGCCTCTAGGAATCAGGGCTCATTCAACCAGGGGAATCGCCTCATCAATTGCATTAGCAAGATGTATTCCCTTGCAGCAAGTATGTGACACGGAGGGTTGGTCCTCTCCACACACATTTGCCAACATGCATCCTATTGTTTTGAAGCCTTCTGTCCTCCGCCTTTACAGCTTCGAAGCAGGAGAGACATCACTTACTGTGTCCAGTACGTGCTCTTCAGATTTACATCCACCGCATTATCTAGTGGCGTAAGTCAGAGCAGCTTTTACATGTTTTGAAGCTGCAAGCTGCGTGAGAGATGCTATTGCCCTCTCCTATGAGGCGCGTGGGTTCACTTCGCCTCTAGGAATCAGGGTTCATTCAACCAGGGGAATCGCCTCATCAATTGCACTAGCAAGAGGTATTCCTTTGCAGCAAGTCTGTGATGCGGAGGGTTGGTCCTCTCCGCACACATTTGCCAATATGCATCCTATTGTTTTGAAGCCTTCTGTCCTCCGCCTTTACAGCTTCGGAGCAGGAGAGACTTCACTTACTGTGTCCAGTACGTGCTCTTCAGATTTACGTCCACCGCATTAGCCAGTGGCGTAGGTCAGAGCAGCTTTTACATGTTTTGAAGCCGCAAGCGGCGTGAGAGATGCTATTGCCCTCTTCTATGAGGCGCGTGGGCTCACTTCGCCTCTAGGAATCAGGGTTCATTTAACCAGGGGAATCGCCTCATCAATTGCACTAGCAAGAGGTATTCCTTTGCAGCAAGTCTGTGACGCGGAGGGTTGGTCCTCTCCGCACACATTTTCCAATATGCATCCTATTGTTTATGAAGCCTTCTGTCCTCCGCCTTTACAGCTTCGGAGCAGGAAAGACTTCACCTACTTTGTCCAGTACGTGCTCTTCAGATTTACGTCCACCGCATCAGCTAGTGGCGTAAGTCAAAGCAGCTTTTACATGGTCTGGGGCCGCAACAGGGGTGGCCCCCACTACACTGGGCTATTGCTCTCTCCTATGAGGCGCGTGGGCTCACTTCGCCTCTAGGAATCAGGGCTCATTCAACCAGGGGGATCGCCCCATCTATTGCACTAGCAAGAGGTATTCTCCTGCAGCAAGTGTGTGACACGGAGGGTTGTCCTCTCCGCACACATTTATTACATTTATAGTTTGGATGTTCATGCTACTCCGGGCCCACGGGTCCTTGAGTCAGCTACCCAGACATAGTTCTGAGACCTTCTCGGCCTTGTGCGCACACGCTACACAACCTTGGAGTCCAGACACTTGCAGTGCGGCGGCGTTGGCACTCTCGTTCCCATAGCGTTTTCACGCAGCATCGAGTGTAGCCTTTGAAAGGGAACGTCTCGGGTTACTTTGCTGTAACCCTGTTCCCTGAAAAGGCGGGAACGAGATGCTGCGTCCCAATGCCGCACTGCCTATGTGACCGGACGTCCGTTTAGACAAATCAATCTGAGGAATGTTTCCGGTTCACTCCTATTTATAACCTGCAGGTGCGTCCTATCAGATGACGTCACCTGACCGAGGTTATAAAAGCCAAAAATTTGGCGTGTTTGGTACACACATGCTTCACAACCGGCAACATGACAAGATGTTCCCATAGCGTTTTCACGCAGCATCTCGTTCCCGCCTTTTCAGGGAACAGGGTTACAGCAAAGTAACCCGAGACGTTCCAGAGGGTCAGCGCCTGTTATCAGGACAGGAATCACCTACAGGGTACTACTGGATTTTTACTGCTTATATATTTTGCCATAGTTTCATTTGGTTTTACGCGATTTCATGTTTTATTTGTTTGTGTGGATACGTGTGTGTGTGTGTGTGTGTGTGTGTGTGTGTGTGTGTGTGTGAGAGAGAGCGCGTGCGCGAAAGAGGGCTTATATTGTGATTTATCCAAGGTTACTAAAGACTGGCTTACTACTACTAATAAAAATATTTTAATGTAACCCATGTGTCTCAATCACAAAATCAGCCAACGCTGTAAACAGATGACAAGACAGATTATATAGGCTACTCTGAAACGTTCATTTGAACATTAAATATATATATATATAAACAAATTACGGGGCTTCTCAGTCTTTCGTTAATTTTACTACTGACTCGAAACCAATGTGGCTTATTAAAGATGCACTGTTTTATTGGACATGGCTGTTTTGTAATGTTCTGCAAAATAAACACTGTCTACGGTCCGAATATACTGTGAACGTCTCAAAGTCACGTCTCTTCAGTTCCTTCTGCAGTAATGTTATCGTGGTGTAAATTATTAACGTATCGATGTATTTCACTTGCAGACAAAATAGTCTAGTAATGAAAGTAATGAATTTGTCACTACCTGTACTCTTCTCTTACGCAGCACGGCTAAAAAGATAATAAAAATGACACCAATCCTGCCATGATGCTACCCTGCCCATACACAACACTGGCTGGGAAGATGAATCCAGACTTTACAGAACTTACTATTATTTCATGAGATGAAATTAAGCTAGGATGAAGAGAACAGAAGTGAACTCCCCTCCGTGCAGTATGTAAGTAGAGTGTAACTGGGGCACCCACAAAATGCCCCCCGTGTAACTCTGATTAGGAAAAGCTCACAGACACCAAACCTGCAGCACTTTGGTGTAATTTTTATTATCTTTTTAGCCGTGCTTCATAAGAGAAGAGTTGTGACAAATTCGTTACTTTTAATAACTTGATGTTTGATTGAATATTATATAATTTCCGAGTTTGATAGTGCCGATTTTAGAGTGCATTACGTGCGATGCGAAAAGGAAGTAAATAAACACGTAGCAATTCAAAGAGGACAGAGCTGCGAAATATTTAAGCAATATAAATTCAACAGTGTGATCATAATGGTTGTTGTTGCTGCTGTTTAGGTAATTAGTTCCACCGTGTTACTGAACGCAACTGTGTTCACAAAACCGAGCGCAGGGAAAGAAAAAACACTCACTATAGCATTTAAATGAAAAGCGGCGGCGGCTTTTCTTTGAAGATAGCGATTGCGTAATGGGGGCAATCCGTGGCGGTGGGGGTGGGGGGGAGGGGGGGATGTTCGTTTTAGGACATAACACACCTCTGAACATCTTTTGTCTTGTAAATGATTATTAGATTAGATTAGATTCAACTTTATTGTCATTGCACATAGTTACAAGGCAACGAAATGCAGTTAGCATCTAACCAGAAATATCAAGTTCAAGTTCAAGTTTGTTTACACAAATCAGAAATATAAGTTAGCAGTGGGGTATAAACATATACAGGTATACAGATCTATATATACTATACATAAATAATAAAAATAAAGGCTATGTATGAATTCGCTTTACAGAAGAATATACAGGATGTATATATTTAAATGAATATACAGTGTAAAGTGAGCGGAGATGGATGAATTAATTGACTGAATAAGTGTAGATATACAGATATGTCTAAATATAAGTATATGGGATAAAGATATACAGAAACTATATATGGTTGAATTTACAGGAAGTGCAATAGTATGAAAATATATACGAATAAATATGGATAACTTAACAGCTGGGAGGGAATGCAGAGAGAGTATATCTATACACACATATATATACATATATCAATATACATATATTAGTGTACTGTCTATGTGCAGATTATACAAGTGAATGTACAGGGAATATTTACAGAAATATTATACAGGGATGTTGGGTTATCAGTGATGATGCCGTGCATGTAAAAGGGTTAGGTGGATGGTGAAGTGTTCAATAAGGTAATCACTGTGGGGTAAAAACTGTTTCCCATCCTGCTGCTCTAGGCTTTTAGGCATCTGAACCTTTTTCCAGAGGGAAGGAGAGAAAACAGTTTATGTGCAGGGTGAGGGGTGTCTTTCACAATGCTACGGGCCCTACGCAGACACCTTTTCTTGTACACCTCCTCAATGCCATGAAGAGGAGTACCAATGATGCGCTAGGCGGTTTTCACCACCCTTTGGATGGATTTACGGTCCGAAACAGAGCAGTTACCGTATCGGACTGTAATGCAGCTGGTTAGGATGCTCTCTACTGCACAACGATAGAAATTGTTTATTATGTCCTTAGAAAGGTGATTCTTCCTCAGTAGTCTCAGGAAGAAGAGACGCTGGGAAGCTTTCTTGAGAAGACTGGAGGTATTAGTGAACCAGGTTAAGTCCTCAGAAATGTGTATCCCCAGGAACTTGAAGGTAGTAACACGTTCGACCATTGTCCCATTGATGTAGACAGGGGTGTGTGTATTACCTCTTCTCCTTCTGAAGTCCACAATGAGCTCCTTGGTCTTACTGGTGTTCAGGAGCAGGTGATTTTCAGAACACCACTCGGGCCAAGTGCATTACCTCTGCCCTGTAGTTGGTCTCATCGTTGTCATTGATGAGGCCAATCACTGTTGTGTCATCAGCAAACTTAATTATGGTATTGGAACCATACATAGGACTGCAGTCATGCGTGTACAGTGAAAACAGGAAGGGGCTCAGTACACAGCCTTGTGGAACGCCGGTGTTTAAAATGATGGTTGAGGAGAGAATGTTATTGGATTTAACATTCTGTGGTCTGTTGGTCAGAAAGTCTAGTATCCAGCTGCATAGAGAGGTGTTGATTCCGAGATCAGCGAGCTTCGTAATCAGCCTGGAGGGGATGACTGTAGTGAACGCAGAGCTGAAATCCACAAAAAGCATTCTTGTGTAAGTGTTCTTATTATCCAGGTGAGAAAATACCGTGTGTAGTGTTAGGGAGACAGCATCTTCAATGCTCCTATTTTCACGGTAGGCGAACTGATGAGGGTCTAGTGTGGGTGGAAGGGTTTTCTTGAGGTGAGCTAGGACTAATCGCTCGAAGCACTTCATGAGTATGGGTGTGAGTGCAATTGGTCTGTAATCATTAAGGCACATGGGTTTGGAGTGTTTAGGCACAGGTACAATAGAGGTGGATTTAAGGCAAGTCGGCACTGTTGCTTGGGATAAGGACAGATTAAAGATGTCCGTCATGACCTCAGACAGCTGTTCAGCACAGGTTCTGAGCACACGTCCAGGTATTCCATCAGGGCCAGCAGCTTTACGTTTATTTATCCTGCTGAAGGCAGCAAAGACTTCTGCGGTGGAAAGTGAGAGAGGCTGAAAGTTCACAGGTGGTATCGACGTAGTGATTGTTTCTGGGTGACTACGATCAAAACGAGCATAGAAATTATTAAGTTCGTTGAGGAAGGAGACTTCAGTGGATATGAGTGCAGAGTGGGTGGGTTTGTAGTCACTGATGGACTGTATGCCCTGCCACATACGCCGAGGATCATAGTTTTTGAAATGATCTTCGATCCTCAACTTGTAGCTCCACTTGGCCTTATCAATACCCCTTTTTAGGTCAGCTCTAGATGCACTATAGGCTTGCGCATCTCCTGATCTAAAGGCAGCATTCCGGGCCTTGAGCAGGAGCCGAACTTCCCTGTTCATCCATGGCTTCTGATTGGGGTATGTTGTAATCTGCTTCACAGTTGTTACACTGTCAATGGTGGCTTTGATGTGGTCCAAAACAGAAGAAGTGTACAGATTAATGTCCGTGTGAGAGTCAGAAGTAGCTTGAAAGGCAAACCTACTCCAGTCAGTGTGGTGGAATCGGTCCTGAAGTATAGTGTCAGTCTCTCCAGTCCACACTCTGATGGGTGTAACTGAGGGCTTCACACGTTTGATGAGCGAAGTGTATTTGGGGAGCAAGAACAATGAAAGGTGATCAGACTGTCTCAGGTGGGGGAGGGTTAAAGCTTTGTATGCCTCAGTTATGTTTGTATAGACATGATCCAGAGTTTTGCTTCCTCTAGTATGACAGTCTACATTTTGAAAAAATTGGGGGAGTACTGTTCTCAAGTTAGAGTGATTAAAATCCCCTGCAACAATGAAAGCAGCCTCAGGATAAGCAGTCTGTTGTTTGCTAATAGCTTCATGCAGTTCTTTCATAGCAGTCTTAGCATTAGCATCCGGTGGTATGTATGCAGCAGTTATAACTGTAGTTGTAAACTCCCTCGGTAGATAGAAGGGTCTGCATTTAATCATTAAAAATTCCACATCAGCAGAACAGTGACTTCCAATGACCGTGCAGTTAGTACACCAGGCTTTGTTTACATAAATACATAAACCTCCACCTTTGGTCTTCCCGGAGCCCTCAGTTGTCCTGTCCGCTCGTAGGATGAAGCGTCCAGTTAGTTCGGTTGCGCTGTCGGAAATGTCGCTGCTTAGCCATGTTTCCATAAATATTAGAATGTTGCAGTCCGATAATTTTTTGCTGTTGGCAATACGGAGTCGCAGTTTGTCCATCTTATTTACCAGAGACCTCACATTAGCAAGGAAAATGCTGGGTAAGGAAAGCCGGTGTGGTGTTAGCCTTAGCTTAGCACGGAGCCCTCCGCGCTTCCCCCGCCTTTGTTTACGGTCTCTTCGCCGCCTGCGAGCACTTCCGCCTGGCCGGGGATAGCCCGTAACCTCCGATGGCTTGTAGATCTCAAGAGGAATGAGACGAAAGTCTACTATGCCACTGTTTATTTCTTGTAAGTTGATGTCTAAAAGTTCCTGTCTACTATATGAGGTTAGACAGAAAGCGTCTTGCGTAAATAAACTGAATATGATTAAGTAAATAACTACTAAACTGCAGTTTCTGGAGAGACGCCGAGCCTCGCGTTGCGCACGCGCCGCCATCTTGGTCACTAATCTTCGTTCACCTTCCAATCCCCCACAGCGCACACACTGTTGCTATGTCTGTTGGGGCACTTGGTTATACACAGCACCTTAATGTATGAAACACTTACTTCCTGGTTTGTTTTATTTTAAATATTGCTTATTACCTTTTCCCGCAAAATAAACATTATACATAAACATGTTATCATTGTGTAAATTATTAACATATTGGTGTCTTTTAATTAAGGACAAAAACATACCCTGCGCTTGTGTTTAGGACTGATGCTGAACAGCTGTGTTCATAGGTTTAATCAACGATTTACAAGACAACAGTTAAAGCGTTTGTGGATGAGAGGTGTGTGTGTGTGTGTGTGTGCGCGCGCGCTCCTGCATTTCTCCATTGGTTTAACACAAACATTGCGCAGACAAGTAAGCCTGAAGTACCCCTCCCCCCGCCAAAACCACACACACAGAGCAATTAGCACCATGTCTTTGTCAGTATTCTCCACTGGGGTTTCTTACCTTCCACTCCTTCTAAGTTTGTCTTTGCTCTTTTGATAGAGTTCTTAAAACCCCCCAAAAAATTATACTGAGAAAAAAATGATTATGGGTCACATAATCACAAACCAGCACAGATACATATGATCAAGTGTTTAACTGTTGTTTTCATTTGTTTCTATAACGAGTAATAATAATAATAATAATAATTATTATTAGCCCAACTCTTTGACTACGTCAGGTCTCATTTTTTGCACATTAAAGTTGTTGGTTTAAGTAAATGTATTTTTAAATGCACAAACAATCCCCCAACAATTAAAACACGCACACATGACTTTAAAAATAAAATTTATTCTTCCGAAACTAGTCAAAGGTAAAACAATAATTTGTATAAAACAGGTGAAAACATGTTTAATTTTTGCTTAAAGGTCATTAAAATACCCGGATCTTTTATATTAAAATATCATTTTTTCAAAATATTAAAGATGGAACAGTTTAAACTTTGTTTCCCCCCCTAAAGTATCAGACGTTTTGCAATTCTATGTTCAGAATATAGAGTAGACCTGACCAAACATCATTCTAAAGCTGTTGCACTGTGACGTCATCCCTCCTACAGCTCCCTCAACAGCTTGTTCAGGCTCCTCCAGTAGCTCCAAAAGGCCAACCGTCATCCGTCTGACCCCCCAATCCTCCACAGCGGAGCTCTGATTAAAGGTCCTACACATCATATTTTTCATTAAATGTTAATATGATCTTTAGGGTCCTAATGAAAAGTTTGTATTATACGTTAATTAAAAATTCAAAATAATTGTGTAAAAAAAACACAAATTTTACCTGGTAAAAACTAGCTCTGTTCTCAGCAACCTGTTTCAGTACATGCTAATTTAAATGCTCATGACCTCTGCTGAGCCCGTCCCCGCCAGTTCTGTGGGGCGTGTCTTCACAACACACGTGGGGTATAGCCACGGAAGTGTAGTCCAGTGCGGGCAATGCTTTGGACTGCATTACCCACAAAGCATTGCCCACAACGCAGGATTATAGAGCCCGAGCCTGTTTTCAGTTTGATTTAAGTACGAAACCTACACGGAAGGTTGTAATATCCCCTGACAATGCAAAAATTAAAAGAATGGACATGCATCGACTCGATTTGTCTCTTATCACTGCATGGGCATGAATTAACAAGCTGTTGCGCTGCCGCGAGCAACAACAACAAAAACCGGAGAAGCTTACCGAGAGAGATACGGACGCGATGTGTTTACTGATGTGTTTACATGACTTTTTTTAATCTTCGACAGACATCGTTATAAACCATCTAACGTAACAAAGGTAAGCATAATATAGTTTTCCGACTACGTACACAGTTTGCAACTAGACAATCACCTTAATCCATTGTTTATTATAAACGGGCGATTAGGGATTATATAGAGACGGATGTACATAGAGAAGAAGCCATAACCATGTTCTATGAGAGTATAAGTTAACTTACACTCCGCATTCATCGTGATAATTAGAAAAGGCGATCTGCAAAGACTCATAGTAAAATAAATCACACTCACCGAGCCTGGTGAAGATGAAGCAGGAACACGAAGTGTTAGTACAGATCCATTTTTTAGGAGCAGCTTCCTAGTAAAACCTGCTTTATATTGACCCGCGTTTATAAAGCAGTCTGGTGAAAAATGATTAGCGCAAATATGAACACATTTAGGTAGATCGGCGGGGACGTTAGCTTCAAAAACTAAATTCAGCCACTGCGTCCTCAGTGGCTCAGATACCTAACCCTAGGTAGGTACCCTAGGTAGGTACCCTAGGTCACTAACCCTAGGTAGTGAATGACAACTGCTGTGTTCGCTATTACACCCAACAAATGTACACAACACTTGCTTAGGCGCCATTTTGCTCCAGCGGCGAAAAACAATGGCCGACAGCTTCTTCTCACTCGGGGCAGGTCTTTGCTAAAACACCAGTGTCAATCAACTTGTGTAGGAACGACCTCTTGTGGTGTGGCGTCATACGGCAAGGCATTTGAGATTGGCCTGATTTCAGAAGGGGCGTGTTATTGTAATAAATGAAAAGAAAACCACTGGGCGGCTTTTTATCATCGTAGAGTGGTTGTGTATGCATTTACCTAACACACAGTTCAGTCCAAACAGCTTAAAAAAGTGCATGTAGGCCTGTATGACCCCTTTAAAGACAACAGGAGAATTTAGTGAAGACAAAGATAAGTAAACTTTACAGAATATCTGGTTGTAATAAATATAAAAGATATTAGTAAACCTACACCACAAGGTGTGTAAAATACTGTTTTGGGGAATTCTGGGATGTAAATAAACTGGGATAACTTTAACCTTTGAACTTTGTTAGTGTTAACCCCGGTCTGTCTGTATTATCGTCTGCATTAAATTAAAATGCGCTTTTCATACAAATAAGTTAAGCGATATAACACTCGTATATATTAGTTCATCTCTGAAGCCAAACTATAACTTCCCGAGTACTGAAGCCCCCCTCACCTCCCCACACACACACCTCCCCCCACACCCCCCCCCCCCACACACACACACACACACACCTCCCCACACACACACACACCTCCTCCCACTCCGTGACATTGTGAGTTTGTGACACTGACAGTAAGCTGTAATGTTAACTCCAGACTTGGTAAACAGATCATTAAGTTATCAAAAGTCACATCTGACCGCTGCTAGTGCTGCCAGTGATTTTCAAAACGGCTGGTAAAAAACTAAACTGGGAAATAAATTGTAAACTAATCCCAAACAAATTTTATAAATTAAAACACCACTTACCGCGAATAGTCCATTAAGCCGCCATCTTTATCTCTAGTGCAGTTTGGCAGCGTCAGTTCGGTGGGGGTGGGTTGTTAAAATCACATGATTGCAACTCAGCGCAGCTAAATTGCTGGCTTGTGTTAACGTGTCCTTGAGAACGAAGTGCCATCTAGTGGTGGAACCAGGACAATGCATAAATAGGGCTTAAATGGGCGTGTTTACTGTGAAATCTTGACACGCCTTTCTCGAAGAAAAAGGAGGGGGGATTACGGCGTGCATGGGGCAGCCGTACGCCATTCGTAAGCAATTCACACGGCCGCGGCTATTTGGCGTGGCTCCATCTGTAACAGTCACTATTGTATTTACTGCAACGAGCGAAAATGTCACTTTGCGCCACCTGGCGGCCATTTTACGAATGACTTTAAAATGCAACTGATTTATTTTGGCCGCTGACGTTTTTACACGGCGGTGAGCGCGACGGTAATAACCATTCCAATTGATCAACTACTGTAGCTAACTCTTTGCCTCTGAAGTAGTTGGTTCAAGTAAATGTTTTTTTTTAAATACCCAAACAATCCACCAACAATTAAAACATGCACACGACTTTAAAAATAACATGTATTCTTCCAAAACTAGTCACAGGTGAATACATGTTGCATTTAACACTAGAAGCGCCGCGCCAGTGTGACCTACTAATAACGCGGTTCAGCGGTCATTTGACCGCCTATTGTTTTGAATGGGAAGCTGCTGCTGACACACAATGATCGCTAGATGGTGCTTTTACCCAAAGCAAATAGTTTAGCTCCAAGATCAACTTGCACTTGGACAATGCGCCATTCATTCCCGCGTTGATAATCAGCGGTATCTTTTTTTTCATATTTATCTTAGAAAACCTACTACAGAGTCTCTAAGGGGACAAAGGAAAAGTAAAAAAAAACAAGTCATGTTTTGCATTATAACCCAAAGTTTTTGGCATGACTTTTTTCTGCCGTTTTTTCTCCTCCTTTGTCCATCTAGGGGCTTCGTACTATAACAAAAAGGAAAGCTCTACTTAATTTTATATCGTATGGAGAAAATTTATTAGTTTGTTCATTCTATTTGAAGCTTCTGAACGTCTCGGAGCAGCGATTTAGTTCTGAACTCGCTTCCGAGAAATTATCGCTAAAACAATATAAAATTTGTATAAATTACATCTACTACAGCAGATAATAAACTATGCTATGTCATAACCGAAGCAAACACCACGATTGTGTGCCTCGTTTCGTTCAGTGTTGCTAGGCAACGAACCACGCGCCTAATCGGCGGGAAAGCGGTGCACTTTGCCGCGGTGTATTATAAACCTGCGAATTGTTGCACTGCTTATGTTCATGTAATAAAAGCGAGGGAAATGTGGAAGTGATGTGTGGCCACTAAATGAGAACTAAACCAAAGATTTCGGTAACTACACTGAGTGTAACATCTGCATAGTGACACTAAACAGCTGAACAACTTCACTTTCCCGTTTATCTCTGAGAAAAAAAAAAGCTGTATTTTGTTTGTTCATATTTAGAATGTTTATAAAAGACACGTAGTGGGCGCGCGCGCGCACACACACACACACACACCCCTCCCCTGAGCCCTCGGTCAACATCTAATGACCGTCGATATGCAAATGAATCAAGACGTAGCCTAACGTGGTGTCGGGTCGGATTTCAGCGGTCACAGAGTGGAAAGACTTTGAAGCAGTTGCAGCGTTTTTTCAGTTACAACAAGCACAGCGATGAGTCCACGTTGTTTCACTGTTTATGACACTAAACAGCTAAACAACTTAACTTTTCCGTTTTCCTCTGAGAAAAAAAGCTATATTTTGTTTGTTTATATTCAGAGTAACACCTAGTTTTAATGATTTGGCAGAAACTAATTATCACTACATAAGTACCCCAACACCATTGATCATGAGTTTCATCTGAAAATGCAAATGTTTTTTCTATTGCCTACTGACATGTTAATAAATGCCTTTTTTGATGTTCAGGACACAGTACCTAACCAAGAGCTCTCATTGCTTAGAATTAACATAGCTCTAGTGTGTAGTGTGTGTGTGTCTCCTGATTCGGTGACTAGTAAGTGTATCAGGGTGCAGCGAACACAACAAGCAACTCTTCTTCTTTTAATTCAGCTTAAAACTTATTTCAGGCACTCTCCTTCTGTTCTGACTTGGTGTGGTGTACACTTGAGAAGTGGGACGAAAATCATACATGATTCCAAACATTTTTTACAAATAAATAACTTTAAAGTGAGGTCACTGTTTTTCATTTTGTAGTTTTTTGTTGGTTGACTCAGTTTCCCAGCAGGCACCTCGGTCAGGTGATGCGAGTGCACACCTGAACCGAGGTAGCCATCAATCCATCTCTATAAATAGCTGTTTAGACTGGGAAACTGGGTCGAGCATTTTTGGTATCACCACTGTCACTTGTGTGGGCATTTTGTTTTAGTTTGTTTTTGTTCTTTGTTTAGTTTATTTTGGTTGTGTTGACTTGGGCTCTGTTATTGGCAATGTTTCTGTCTATGTTCTGTGAGTCTGTGTTAGTGGAGCTGATTCAGTCCTGTCCTCCTGTGTTCTTGTGTGTTTAGCTAGAGTCAGGTAAGTAGTTAGGTGTGTGTTTGGCTAGGAGCGTGTTTAGCTAAAATCTGTGTTGAGTTACAGTAACTAGCATGCTTCTAGCCATAGCCCCTCTGTGTCTCTAGCTGTCCTGTGTTTCTTACCTCCCTAGTTGCCCAGTGCGCCTAGCCTTTGATGTGTCCTCAGCCTAGCCTTTGATGTGTCCTCAGCCTAGCCTTTGATGTGTCCTCAGCCTAGCCTTTGATGTGTCCTCAGCCTAGCCTTTGATGTGTCCTCAGCCTAGCCTAGTCTTTGAAGGTCCCATAGCCTAGTCTTTGAAGGTCCCCTAGCCTAGCCACTGGTTATCTCTTGTCTGTGTTTCTGTGCCCCCATTCCCTAGTGTGTGTTAAGCTATTAGGTAAGTGTAGCTTAGTGCATGTTGGGGCTAAAGACATGCTTAGCTAGGTGTATGTGTAACTAACTGCCATGGTTAAGCTTAACCATGTTTAGCTAAAAGTCATGCCTAGCTGATTGCCATGTCTTTAGCCCTCGTCCCGTCTCTCTCTTGGTCTCTCGTCTCTAGTCTCTACGTGTCTCCCTCTAGTCTCTACGTGTCTCTCTTCCCTCTAGTGTCTCTCTTCTCTCTAGTGTCTCCCCTCTCTCTAGTGTCCAGTCTCAGCTCCATGCATAGTCTGTGTGTCCTGTTATGTGTTTGTCCTCCTCCTGCCTGTGTCTCGCCACAGGGCGTGTCATGTGTCTCCCTCTGCCTGTGTCTCGCCATAGGGCGTGTCATGTGTCTCCCTCTGCCTGTGTCTCGCCACAGGGCGTGTCATGTGTCTCCCTCTGCCTGTGTCTCGCCACAGGGCGTGTCATGTGTCTCCCTCTGCCTGTGTCTCGCCACAGGGCGTGTCATGTGTCTCCCTCTGCCTGTGTCTCGCCACAGGGCGTGTCATGTGTCTCCCTCTGCCTGTGTCTCGCCACAGGGCGTGTTCTGTGTCTCCCTCTGCCTGTGTCTCGCCACAGGGCGTGTTCTGTGTCTCCCTCTGCCTGTGTCTCGCCACAGGGCGTGTTCTGTGTCTCCCTCTGCCTGTGTCTCGCCACAGGGCGTGTTCTGTGTCTCCCTCTGCCTGTGTCTCGCCACAGGGCGTGTTCTGTGTCTCCCTCTGCCTGTGTCTCGCCACAGGGCGTGTTCTGTGTCTCCCTCTGCCTGTGTCTCGCCACAGGGCGTGTTCTGTGTCTCCCTCTGCCTGTGTCTCGCCACAGGGCGTGTTCTGTGTCCCCTCTGCCTGTGTCTCGCCACAGGATGTGTGTTTGTCCTCCAGTCTCTGTCTTGCCAGAGAGCCCCTGTTAGCACAGAGTTAAGTATTGTTTGTTTGTTTCTTTGTTTGTGTCTTTATTTATACTTAGTGTTTAACCATCATTAAAAGACTCTTTTTAATTACACAAACCCTCTGCCTCTATGCCTGCTCCTTCCGCCCACGGCGTTCAACACCTGCCACAACACCCTGTTCGTGAAACCCCCTTTGGTCTGAGTGCAATCAGTTGCCCATAGACATTGCCTGATGAGTGCTAATGACTAAATAGAGTGCACCTGTGTGTAATCTAATGTCAGTACAAATACAGCTGCTCTGTAAAGACTTCAGTGGTTGTCTAAGAGAATATTGGGAGCAACAACACCATAAAGTCCAAATAACACACCAGGCAGGTCAGGGATAAAGTTATTGATAAAATTAAAGCAGGCTTAGGCTACAAAAAGATTTCCAAAGCCTTGAACATCCCACGGAGCACTGTTCAAGCGATCATTCAGAAACGGAAGGAGTATGGCACAAGTGTAAACCTACCAAGACAAGGCTATCCACCTAAACTCACAAGCCGAACAAGGAGAGCGCTGATCAGAAATGCAGCCAAGAGGCACATGGTGACTCGGGACGAGCTGCAGAGATCTACAGCTCAGGTGGGGGAATCTGTCCATAGGACAACTATTAGTCATGCACTGCACAAAGTTGGCCTTTATGGAAGAGTGGCAAGAAGAAAACCATAAGAAGTCCCGTTTGCAGTGTGCCACAAGCCATGTGGGGGACACAGCAAACATGTGGAAGAAGGTGCTCTGGTCAGAAGAGTCCAAAATGGAACTTTTTGGCCAAAATGCAAAATGCTATGTGTGGCGGGGGAAAAAAATGCACATCACATTTGAACACACCATCCCTACTGTCAAATATGGTGGTGGCAGCATCATGCTTTGGGGGTGCTTCTCTTCAGCAGGGACAGGGAAGCTGCTCAGAGTTAATGGGAAGATGAATGGAGCCAAATACAGAGCAATCTTGGAAGAAAACCTCTTGGAGTCTGCAAAAGACTTGAGACTGGGGCGGAGGTTCACCTTTCAGCAGGACAACGACCCTAAACATAAAGCCAGGGCAACAATGGAATGGTTTAAAACAAAACGTATCCAAGTGTAAGAATGGCCCAGTCAAAGTCCAGACCTAAATCCAATTGAGAATCTGTGGCAAGATCTGAAAACTGCTGTTCACAAACGCTGTCCATCTAATCTGACTGAGCTGGAGCTGTTTTGCAAAGAAGAATGGACAAGGATTTCAGTCTCTAGATGTGCAAAGCTGGTAGAGACATACCTTAACACTAGAACTACCAGGTTTTTCTGACCCCTCCAGCCCTACCAGAGGTAGGCCAAATGGCCCCTTGGTTTTAAACTAACAACTTAATCACACAAAATTGACTCCCATTCATTTGTAAATGAGTGGCCGATTGGAATGTGTCACTCCCCTTCCCCCCACAAATGGAAGGGCAGAGTAAGAAAAGCTTTGAAGGATGCTGGGAAACCATATTTAAATCGAAGAGGAGAACAAAAACCAGGGAAAAATCCACCTAAAGATATGAGTGGAAGAAGCGTATGTGTGATGTGATCTCTCTCTCTCTGAACACGCTGAGGAGCACTAAACGCCGCAAAAACAGTTAACCTATCAAAATAAACCACATACCATATACAATAATTTAAATGTACGTAATTAAGGTCAAAGACATATGTAAATATCAGGATTACATCATGATTCTTTCTCATTGATTTTTACTATTTTGCAAGTTGTCTGAGACGTACACACAAACATATTTTTTTTATAAAAAGAAAGCCTTTCAGGTAACAAAGTATAAAATAAAGCAAAGAGCAGAATGAGCAAAGATAAAAATCTGTGTCAATTTATCTTTTTTATTCGAATAGATACACATTACAAATAAACATAATATGAATAAAAAACAAAGTTTTTATTTTTCAGGAAAATTAGGTGTATTCAGCAGTATTGAATTAACAAACATGAAAGGTGAAACACTATATGCTTACACACTTCATCCATCATTTCATTCTATTTTATCTTAAATATGTGTGAAGAATAGAGTGAACTTTATAGTTACTTACACTATGTGTATCTGTTATGAATAAAACACATGAGCAAATTAGATTTGAATGGGTTGTTATTGTTGCTTCCATAGACATCTTTGTGTATTTTACAAGCTCAACATGTGTTGTTTTACCAGTACATATGTGTGTTTAAATGTCTGAAACCTAAAATATGCCTTATGTGGTTAACCCTATGGGGCCCGAGGTGATTTTGGGGCCCTTGAGATGTTTGGACATGTAATGTGTCACTCTCCTTCCCCCCAAGAAGTGTACTCTAAAGTACCTCACACATGGCTGTGGTTTGGATGACTGTGGGTAGGGCTGTTTACTGATGACAAGCTAAACTTGGGAATAAAAGGGATAGTTTACTACATGCATTCACAATCTTCAAGAACTTATCGGTACGAACAAGCTGCAAAGATGCCAAGACATTACACTGCTGCTGAGGCTTTGGCTCTGCTGTAAAAAAAAGGGGGGCCCATTGTAATGTGTCACTCCCCTTCCCCCCAAGAAGTGTACTCTAAAGTACCTCACACATGGCTGTGGTTTGCATGACTGTGGGCAGGGCTGTTTACTGATGACAAGCTAAACTTGGGAATAAAAGGGATAGTTTACTACATGCATTCACAATCTTCAAGAACTTATCGGTACGAACAAGCTGCAAAGATGCCAAGACATTACACTGCTGCTGAGGCTTTGGCTCTGCTGCAAAACAATGGGTGGCCCATTGTAATGTGTCACTCCCCTTCCCCCCAAGAAATGTACTCTAAAGTACCTCACATATGGCTGTGGTTTGGATGACTGTGGGCAGGGCTGTTTACTGATGACAAGCTAAACTTGGGAATAAAAGGGATAGTTTACTACATGCATTTACAATCTTCAAGAACTTAATGGTACGAACAAGCTGCAAAGATGCCAAGACATTACACTGCTGCTGAGGCTTTGGCTCTGCTGCAAAACATGGACTCTTGTGACTCGGACGGTGGGGAAGTATCCATTCACTTGCAAGAGAGTTTGGACTCTGACATGTCTTTAGGTGATGAGATGTGTTCCAGGGTTAGAAAGTAGAACTCCTCTTAAGAAGAAAATTCGGCTGGAGACACAGACCACACAGAAGAATTCCAGCTATGAGACGGCAAAAGATGGCACAGTGTGGGTTGAGGAAGAAGTAGGGAGGTCGCTCCCTAACGGCCAACTAGAAACATATACATGTGATGGAGAGCCAACAGGAGAAGTCAGAAGAACCATCGAAAATCGCTTGCAGAGCTTCTTGTTTTTGGTGAGTTGGGACATCCTTCACACTATAAGAAAATGTACAGTTGAGTATGGCCGCAGGATGGAAGCAGATTGGGACATGTCTGTCTATGAACTGATGGCGTTCATCTCCATCCTTCTCTGGAGGGGGGTGATCTGAATTCCGTCGCTGGCTGATGCATGGTTGGCAACATTGGGAATCTTGCACGTCAAGAGCACGATGGCCCGAAACCGCTTCCAGGACATCATGAGACACCTACGCTTCGATGACAAGGACACACGCACTCAAAGGGTAGCAACGGACAAGTTCGCAGCAATCTTAAACGTTTGGCAGATGTTTGTTGCTAACTACATCAAGTCTTACAACCCGGGCCAGCACATCACTGTCGACGAGCAACTTTTTCCAACCAAGTCTCGCTGTCCTTTCCAGCAGTACATTGCCACAAAACCTGACAAGTTTGGAATCAAGTTTTGGGTTGCATGTGACTTGAAGTCAAAATACATGTGCAAAATACATCCCTTATCTTGGCAAGGACCTCAGTCGTCCCTCTGAGGAGAGACGGCCAGTCGCTGTGTTTTACAACTTGATTGACATGGCAGCAATGAATGCTCATGTGCTGTTTCAGGCATGCACTGGAGTGAAGGAGAGAAGGGTGGATTTCCTGGCGCAGCTTGCAACTGAGCTTGCTAAGCAGTTTATGCAAGCAAGGATGGTGGACAAGGAGCAGCTGCTTTGGCAACAACCTGCCACACCACACCCAGGGAAAAGGGCCAAGTGTCAGGTGACCTTCCAGTGCAAGAAAAATAATGCAAGCTTACGCTGTGTAGCCTGCTACAAGTACACATGTGGAAAATGCAAAAAGGAAACTGAGTGGCAGTGCCAGATATGTGCCAACAGATCACACCAATGAACTGCTAAAATACTGGTCACTCACACACACACACACACACACACACACACACACACATACACAAACACCAGATGTTGCACACTTATGTAAATATATATTTTTCTATTAGTGGTAGTAGTTTTTATGCTGGGAGAAGGCTACGTGGAGATAAATGAGTGGAATTTACATACCATTTGTCTTCAGTATGCCTCTTCTATGCTTTTCTTTTTATTCTATTTTATTGTGTTTTCTTATTGTGTCAATTTGTTGGGCAGTCGTGCAATACATTTCACTTCATGCCGTACCGTGTATGTATGTGAATGTGACAAATAGAATTTGAATTTATGTTGTATGTTTTTTGTTTAGGAAAATTAAACGCTTTGAACTTTGGAATCTTTGAATAAATTTTTTCTACACCAATTGTACCCATGGTATGGCCCCTTACAAATTGCTCCTAGATGACTGTGATCCCTGATTGTAAAGACAATAGCACCTTGTACGTTGCTCTGTAAGTAATTGCCACATTTAAGGAACAAAGGCAACTGTTTACACGTGATTAAGGATATTAGGTAAAAACAACCGGGCCAAATGGCCCCTCTTTGGTAGAGCTAGGGGAATAGGGCCAAATGGCCCCTCCCTGGTAGTTCTAGTGTTAAAAGACTGGCAGCTGTAATTGCAGCAAAAGGTGGTTCTACAAAGTATTGGCTCAGGGGGCTGAATAATTAGGCACACCCCACTTTTGAGTTATTTATTTGTAAAAAATGTTTGGAATCATGTATGATTTTCGTTCCACTTTTCACGTGTACACCACTTTGTATTGGTCTTTCACGTGGAATTTCAATAAAATTAATTCATGTTTGTGGCTGTAATGTGACAAAATGTGGAAAAGTTCAAGGGGGACGAATACTTTTGCAAGCCACTGTATATGTTCATAGTAACGAGACACTTCTTTGCCTGGCCTTAAAAAAGCTATAATTTAATATTATACATTAAATTAAGAAAATTATCGAACAGACATACTACATTTATTAAACAAACAAGTAATATGTCTTATGTCATTAAGTTTTTTTTTATTAGCAAAACAAAAAAGTGTTGAATGATGAAAGTCAGGCAGAAATTGCTTTTTTAAACAACCGCCAATGTCAAGCCAGATAACGTGAAGCTTGTCGCATATGGAGGAGAGGGGATTTAGACTGCATGCTCAACCAAGTTAACTTGTTATTTTAGTGACCAATCTTACTCTTTGCTGTTCCAAGTAGTGCAGAAAAAGAGGTGGTCGACTTGAACATCTTGTAGACTGGGAGGGGTACGGCCCTGAGGAGAGGATTTGGGTCCCTAAGGCAGACATCCTCGACTCAAATCTCCTCAGGGAATTCCATTAACAACACCCACAAATGCCTGCTCCCAGGGGTAGAGGTCGTCCACCCCAGAGACATTTTTTGCGGCCCTCAGGAGTGGTCCGTAGAGGGGGGAGGTTCTGTCACGGGCACGCCAGGCTCCGCCACAAATCAACACTCCCAATCTCCTGAATACTGATCACACACACCTGCACCTCATCACCTACACACATATATACACGTCACTTCCCTTCACTTATTGTCTGAACTCCAATACGGATGAGGACTCCATGCTGCCTATGCATCAAGCTAAAAAGCTCAACTCTGTGCTACTTTGTCCCCGTGCTACTTTGTCCCCGTGCTACTTCGTCTCCGTGTCTCTTCGTCTCTGTGTTTCCTCGTCTCCGTGTTCCTCCAATATCCTCATCCTTTCTACCCCACCAACCTCTTTTGATCCTCTGTCCGTTCTGCTATTTATCATTATTAATAAAAGTGCCCGTTCGGGTTTTTCCCCTTTATTCTGTTTGTTGTGTCGGTCCTTTCCATAACAGGCAAGAACTTCAAGACTACAACATATTAAATTCTCGTGCCTGTAGAGTGTATTATACTGATGTGGTAACAGTGTAAAGACACCCTCTGATTTTAAATTTTAGCCGAAAATTTAGAGCAGTTTTAGAATGGCCGTCTATGGAGAAAAGAGAGGAAGGTGGCTGCGCTCCGATGGCATTTGTGAAAAAACTGTAAATCTGATCTCAATCAGGAAGACACGCAATGAAAGAAGAAAATGATAGCAACGTTGTGATGTATAAATTATTTATGTAGAGCGAAAGCTGTAGGCAGCAAAGAAGGAGAAATACCTTTTTTATAATTATTCTTCACATTGTGTTTGTATGGGAGTTGACAGTGGCATAAAAATTTCATGAAAAATCTAATTTTTCATAACACTTAAACTGCTCCTGTGAAATAACCGTAAAAGATAACAAGACATGGATTTAATCAGTAAAAGTCCAAAGTATTGTGCCCCATGTAAAGTATAAAAAATGTTTCTATAAAAAACTATTGGTGAGTGGTAGACCTTTAAAATCGCCTGGGTTGGCACCTTTTTTATCCAAACAGTCCAACTTTTTAGGCTAAAGAATAATAAATGGATTTCTGGGGAAGAAGAGTAATAAGTGCACCTGGGCACACTTAACTAAAGAGCAAAAATTTTGCTTCAGGACGAGTTAGACAGGTCCAGAGGGCAGTAGAGGTCTGGATCACTGGCAGTTCAGGAGCGACATGTGTAGCTCGACAGAGAAATAGGTAGAGGAAAAAGGAGCAAGGGAGAAAGGAGAAAGCAAAAGAGATGGAAAGATGGCAGTTATGTATGGTTGAAGTCGAACAATGTATAAGGTGAATGTATATTTAGTGCAGAGTGCAAGCAGGGACTCCGGCAAGACTAACTATGACAGCATAACTAAAAAGGGAGAGCCAGAAGGAAACACAGACATGACGGCTTCCTGAGTCTGCTCTTTTAAGAGTTTTTAATGACATTTTTTTAGCAACCGACTCCGGAGATTCTGTACTACTTGTGCTTCTAGATTTAACAGCAGCTTTTGACACCATAGATCATGAGATTCTTTTATCCAGGTTGGAATAGTGGGTGGGCATTACAGGCTCAGCCTTGCAGTGGTTTAGGTCCTACCTCTCTGATAGAACCTTTTGTGTTAATATAGATGGTTTCACTTCCAACTCTGCTGCCCTTCCTTGGGGGGTACCACAGGGCTCCATTCTTGGTCCACTTTTATTTTCCCTGTATTTGCTCCCACTCGGAGCTATTTTCCGGAAATATAACATCTCCTTTCATTTTTATGCAGATGACTGTCAAGTTTACCTCCCATTAAAGCACAATGGTGCATGTTCAAGCTTCTTCTGAGATTTTCCCATCTGAGAAAGCCTTGATTACAAATTTGGGTATTAAAATGGATCCTATTCTAAAAATGGTTAGTCAAGTAAATGCTGTGGTAAAATCCTGTTTTTTCCATTTGAGGCGAGTAGCAAAGATTAAGCCTATATTGTCAAGGCGGGACTTGGAATCGGTTGTTCATGCTTTTATAGCCTCTCGTCTTGACTATTGCAATGCTTTGTTCTTTGGAATCAGCCACACCACTATGGCTCGCTTACAGTTGGTACAAAATGCCACAGCTCGTTTTTTAACTGGTATAGGCAGACAAGAGCATATTACCCCAATCTTGGCTTCCCTTCACTGGCTTCTAGTGCATTTTCAGATCCGTTTTAAAATTCTTTTATTTGTATTTAAGTGTTTAAATGGTCTTGCTCCAGCCTATCTGGTGGAATTGTTGCACCCATATGTTCAATCTCGCTCTCTTAGGTCTACTGACAAGCTGCTACTTCAAATTCCAAAAACCCGTTGCAAACTTTGAGGTGATCGTGACTTTTCAGTAGCTGCTCCTCAATTATGGAATGAGTTACCCCTACTCATTTGACAAGCTCCATCAGTGGCTGTTTTTAAATCACAGTTAAAAAATCATTTTTACTCTCTGGTCTTCACCCCAGTGTGAAGCATTTTGAGATTTTTTGTGTTTTATCTCTTATGATTATTATTATTTTTATTATGATTATTATAAGTAGTAGTAGATTATTCGCTATGTTCTTAGTTGTTTCTTTTTCTTGTTACGATTATTTTAATTTTTTATTTTAATTTTTTATTTATTAAATTTAAAGTTTTATAATAAAACACCCTGCTGTTTATGGCCTGATTGTTGACTTTTGTACAGCACTTTGGTCAGCTTTGTTGCTGTTTTAAAGTGCTTTAGAAATAAAGTGGTATGGTATGGTATGATAAAGCAACCAATCACCTCACCGTCAACACACCGTGATCAATGAGAGTGGGTAAGACAGCATCTAAAACAATGTTTAATGGTACCAATCAAATCAGACTTCATAATTACTTTGAGTGTAATTCACAAATTTATTGAATATATTATGTTTACATGTGTATACAGTATGTGTTTGTGCGTGCGTCTCATACAGTGGGAGCCACGTCAAACAGCCGCTTGGAGCATGACAGGTCCATGACAGGACCGTGACAGGACCATAATCGATCCGTGCACGGAATGTGATCCCCCATGCGCTTTCTAAAAAGATGGTTGCAATGCTGTATAATTCCGCCAAATGGAGCATTGACTGCTTCAGTTAACTGCAGTTTCCAAGCAGCCGTTTACTATATTTAATATATAACATAACTTACGTCAACATAGTTTCATAAATAGATGATGTGGTAAAAAAGACATTACAATTAATAAAACAGATTTAAATCACTCAATACACAACCCATGATGCTTATGCTATTTTTAATTAATTAATTAATAAAACTACTTGCAATATTTTTCACGACATCCTTAATTATACTTAAAGACACGGTAACATCTGTAATTTATCTATACCAGTCGTTGTAGTTACGGAATACAAGTGCGGGCTACAGTATGTACAGTATTTTAAATTACGGTGTATTTGAATCCCTACCAAACAATCCATCAAATTTGGTCTCGATGTTAAGTCTTTTTAGGACTTTTTGGGCGGGATCAATTAACCGCCCATCCTTTATAAAAGTCATAGCACCCCATTCCCGAATAAGCCACACCATTTGACACCTCATTCATGGGTCTAGGACGAAAGGTGCGGGACCAGTTACACGCCAAACTTTCATAGGGTAGAAGCAAAAGAAAAATAAGCCTGGGAGATAACAATAGTAGTGCTTTGCTTCGCAAGCACCACTAATTCGCTTCGCAAGCACCACCAGAGGTACATTTCCTGAAGAAAATGTGAATGGAAGAGGCTGATGTCATAGCTGATGTTGGTCTCAATGGTAATGTTAACAAATTATTAAACCATTATAGGCAAACTTTTCCCAAGAAATTCTCCCATTATATTTACATTTTTCTATCAAAATATGTTATGTCATAAACCTCGTCATTTGACTCCCTACGTCATTTGTACCAAATGATTTTTTTTTTCCATTATAATTACTTTTTCTTGCTGATTCCTTTTCATTATCTTTACACCTAATTGGTTTAGTTTATAAAAAAGCAGTGCTTTTTTTTCTATACATTCCTGATTTTTCCTGGTCTATTCTAAGGTTCATAAGAGACAGACCATGCGTAAGCATTTTTTTACACTGACATTTCAGTTTCTTGTCTTTGTTCTACTTTGTTGTATTTTATTTCAATCTTATAGCTAATTGTACTCCCTCTGGACAGCTTGGATAGCATGGACAGTACAGATTTTAACCCTATTGAACCTGCCATTGACCGGGTTTCTGTGGGCCCCATCCAGGCTGAGTGTTAGCCGTCTGTTTCATCAATGCAATTTCTACAGGAGAGAGGGCATACGTATTTCAGGAAGGATGACTCCAATCCTGGTCCTTCCAAGAGTCTTCGTCTGGACGTAAACAGCCCTTCTCCTCATGCCTTTAGAGTCTGGCACTATAGCTCCTTCTGCACTTAGGCCTGTTTGTCATGTAAGTGTTGCCATTCAGACCAAAATTAACGTGTCTGTTAGTACACAAACTAACAAGAGTGCAACTGTTGGTATGCAAACAGATTAGTATTATCATATTGTTACATTGCTGCATACGCAAATATATTTTGCTAAAATATGCTTACAGGCCCTAAATATTGTTGCAATTTTAGGTGTACCACACATCCTGTGTGCTTTTTGAGCATGGCAAGTCCTCCAAAAAACTCTTTGAGTTTTTGAGATATTGAGAAAAAAAAAAAAAATCACACTATAATGTTACTCTTGAAGTTATTAGCCAATTGCCCATGACATGGGTAGGAAAAACTGTTTAGCCCAATGAGAACTAGAAATGTACCGAATTTGTATACGTGCAAAATGTGTAGCAAAATATAATATTTAGAAAAGGAGAAATTTTATGTTTAACTTGCAAAAAGCCCCAAATGCTGGATAAAAAGCATAACACTATGATGTCACTTAATTTGACGTCACTGAATGTGATGACACTTAATATACAGTAGTTGATCAATTGGAATGGTTATTACCGTCGCGCTCACCGCCGCGTAAAAACGTCAGCGGCCAAAATAAATCAGTTGCATTTCAAAGTCATTCGTAAAATGGCCGCCAGGTGGCGCAAAGTGACATTTTCGCTCGTTGCCGTAAATACAACAGTGACCGTTATACAGTGTATCTCTGTATCGGTTTATTGTTATTTAAGTTCTTGATTATTTCAGGTACTTTAAACACATTGTTGGGTTGCTCATGTTGGCTCTTATGAGATGTAGTTTACAAGTGAACACCTGGTTGGGTTATTTTGACCCAACAACTGGTTTATTCATTATTCTTTCCTTTCTCCAAATATCAGCCTGAAGAATGTTTGAAATATTACTGTTTATTGTGTTACAGGTGTAGTTTTAAGAGTTGTATAGGCAGGAACGCGTGTGTATACAGCTCAAAACCTCCATCAGTTATTAAAGATAGCGGCTATTTAGAAAACATGCCCAGTGATTTTGGAGCTTCAGGAAATCTCCCGGCGCTCTGCGCATAACACCGGGCCAACTCATGTCGAAAAGAATTTATAAACGGTTTCTAAACGTGGGCTATTGTTTTTTTTACTTATAATATTTGTTGATTTAATTTAAATGAGGTTTGGGCTCAGGACTTCGACTCGGCATCGTGATTCTCCTCTTTAATTTACTCCATAGTTTTAATCAGCGCTCAGCCGCATGCATGAAGTTTTTAAGAGCGCACCGGCAGAAGTAGACTAATGATTATGAACGCGCCGGGAAAACAGCAAGCAGACTGACTCTGACCATTTAAAAAAACGTTTGCGTTCATTTTCTGACGCGCTCAAGTTCACCAAAAACAATACAGAACAGCGCAGCTTACAACACTAACAAAATCACAACACTTACAAAATCACAACGTTTTCGTTATTGTGAGTGCACTTAAATAAAAGTTGAGTCTTATAAAGGCCATGTAGTCTTATATAGTTTTATTATATAGTTTTTGCACATTAATCTGACACAGTTTTTTCAGCCTGTCACGGCGTGCGCCCAAATCAATATCGCTCCTCGCTCACTAGTTAGGCGGCCTTCCCTTCAGACATGCGAAGCAGCGGGACCGCAGAATTACACATGACTGGTGAGCTATCGTTGCTATCGTTGCCCGGGCTTGCACCCCGCGCTTTAAAATACTCGGGGTTTGTTGGGTTAAAGTGGATTTTACTACGCGCTGTGTATGCAGCGCGCGTGCAACAACGCGGAAGTGCGGCATGCAAGCAGGGCAAATGGAACGCGCCCCACGGACTTCAAAGGAGCGAGAGGAGGGAGGGGGGGGCGGTCTGGCCATCTGCGGAGAGCAGAGTCAGCGCGAGCAGACGGATGGCCATTACACTCACACCGCGTAGTAAAATCCACTGTAACCCAACAAACCCCAATCATCACCAGCCGTGCCTTATTCCGTCATGTCATGTGGGCATTATAAGCTTGAAAACTTCTAACTAAAAAGTGGCAGCTGGCACGCCTAAAAATAGACGCAGGTTATTTTTTTAATAGTCTAAATAAAAACCCTCCGATTTAATTTCCTATAGTCTAACCAGCGCTCAACCGCACGCATAGTTTTCCCGAGCGCGAGGAATTTTTTTGTGCTAAATAATGTTTATGCAGTATAAGAATTCCTATTAATCCTGGGTTGTTCTTTTAGTGTCACTATAGTGCTTTACAATGCCAGACAACATTCAAATACAAATTATTCACCCTCCCTAGGTGTAAATCGGCTGTTCTCACCTATACATTCAGAGGAACTGAAATGCACTTCTCCCCACTTTAAAAACCTCTTGAATCTGAGGCTCTTCTGGAGACTTTCAGTGATTTCAATTTGTGTAATTTTAATCTCCTGGATTCTAGATTCTAAAGTTGACATTGTTACCTTTTTTAATCATTGGAATGGAAGAACTTGTTATTTTCCTTATGATAGCATAAATTGCATTGTTTTTAATCAGTCTATACACAATAATATTCTTTGGTATTATTTTTTTTTTTAAACGGGTATGGGGGCTATCTTGGTTCAATAATCTCCGTGCCTGGTTTAGGTTTAGTATTCAGTGCGCATCTGTTATACTACAACTATCATAACACTCAAATACCTTTTATTGGGGGTTAAGTGACTGATGTGCCTAACATTTTTCAGCTGAGCCTTTGTTTCACTGAAAACGACCGCAACACCCTCTCTCTCTCACACACACACACACACAGAGCCGACCAAATCATTAGCACGTCCCTCCCCCAAACAGCACAGACATTTACTTACACCTGAACTGAGTTGTTTGAGTAACATGGGTCGAACCCGTTACAAATCATAACAGTCTACAGCATTTTATTCTTATAATAACGCAAAAACACAAGCGGGGCTGAAAGACCGACATCTGCTGACGCAGGAGAACGTCCTAACACTGTTTTAATTTTATGGTCATTTATTTCAGTTAATAAATCTACTATAAATTTAAAGAACACAAGAAATAAGATGACACAAATCCATACACGCTTTTTTTCTAATTACAAGTGATAAAATCAAAAGGCTCACTGTGTTAACATTTATTGTGCTTAAATTTGATCCTATGAAGATTTGATTTAATTTGAATTCTAGAACAGTGGCAGCTGGAACACCTAAAACAGATGCAGGATTATTGTTTTATAATCTAAATAAAAATGCTTTTTTAAACGTGGGCTATTGTTATTTACATGCAATATTTGTTAATTTAATTTAAATGGGGTTTGGTCTCCGGAATGTTGAGCATCAGGATCTTCTTCTTTACTTTCCTACGTAGAATCAGCGCTTATTTGCACGCATTAAGTTTTGTAAATTCGTTTAATGTTTAATAGTAAATAATGACCCCCGTTGCGCTGTACCACCGCTCGGAAAACCTTATGAAATACAAGTTTAGGACAATTATGATGATCTGCCACGGCGTGCGCGTGTGATGGGTGTACGCCCAAATCTACTTTAACTACTCCCTCACTCCGTAGGCTCCCTGAATAGGCGGCAAAGGGGACGGAGCCGCCTATTTGTGCCGGCTGGCGATAATTAACGTTAATATGATCTCGGGCTTGCTCCGCATTATAAAAGCAAGGCGCGGAGGTTTGTCTGAGGTCTGGGAAGTACGTGATGTAATGGAGAATATAAAAAAAGCATGTCAGTGGGGAGATGTGACGCGCCCGAGGGACTTTAAACAAGGACACTAGAATTCCGCCCTTTGATCTCCGCGCTGAGGACAGCGCGAGAAAGAGCTGCGCGAGCTCCCGCGGCATCTTCACTCCCGCACCGTGCCCGCCCTCGCAGCCCCGCTGCCGAAGAGGAAAAGTGTGGTTAGGTTCTTGCGTCAGCACATGCACAACCTTTATCCCATTCTTTCCTTTCTCCCTCCTTCAACACTTTCCTTCCCCATTTTGCCTAAATAAATTACCCTTTTCCCGTAAGACCTCGCCTCGTGTCCGTGCTTTATGGTGCAGCCCGTGCAACATGGGTCAAACCCGTTTACAGATCATAACAGTCTACTGCATTTCATTCTTATCATAACGCACAAACACAAGCGGGGCTGAATGACCGACATCAGCTGACGCAGTAGAACGTCCTGACAATGTTATAATTTTTATGGTCATTTATTTTAGTTAATAAATCTACTATAAATTGAAAGAACACAAGATATAAGATGACACAAAACCCTACACGCGTCTTTTCTAATTACACGTGATAAAATTTAAAGGCTCACTGTGTATATTTATTTTGTTTAAATTTGATCCTAATAAGATTTCATTTCATTTAAATTCTACATTTGTATCGTCATTTTAGTTCTGTGATTATAAATTTGTTTAACTACAATGTTTTACTTGATTTTATCCGCTACTACGTGCAGTTCTAAAACTCTGTGTCTCATTAATCCAGCAGAGAATGAACTAAGGCATGAGGCGTCAGCCTGTAGTTATATAGCGCCACTCAACGGTAAAAGCCAGCAAACGCACAAAGCCAAACGGTACCGCCGAGCGCGGCGACGGTAGGACCTACATTCCGATTGATTAACCACTGTAATGCCAGACAGTTATTAATTTTTCAGCATAAGTTTAAGGCATCGTTACAGCTGACACATTTGTGGTATAAAACATATCTCTGTCATGCACACTCGGAACGCGACCGGCACTAGGACCCGGAAGTTAAGCGGTCGCGAACCAGGAAGTATAAAAGAGGTAAACAAACCATAGCACCTCGCTCAGTCATTGAGTCGCCGATGCCACGTCGGAATTCTCCAACAAACTGTGAGTACTCACCTTCTTGGTTCAATTTCCTGATCGAGTGTGTATTTATAGGACGCGGGTTAGATTGTGTCTTTCCCTTACTCCCCATTCGTGAGAGTCCTTAGACTAAATAGCGTTTGCCTACTCATGTTCTTCCGCTTTTGGGTTTACAATTCACGCAACAAAGGGCTAACCGCTAAAGCTACGTCTTCTGGTCATTCCAGGTTAGTTCTTGACAGAATGACTGAGCCCGCCGTGATGAACCCAGCGGATTACGCGCACCTCTGCGATGTGGTAGATCAGCACGCCAAGCTCATCAACACGCTAACCGGGGAGATCGCTAATCTGCGCCGGAACCTCCAAGACGTCGCGGCCTTGCGCCGCGAGGTCGTGGAGCTCCGGCAGGAGAACGCGGATCTCCGGGCGGCTGTGGATGGCGCCGCACCAACCCCTTCCTTCTGATGTATTTCTGGCACTTCCGAATAAGTGGGATGGCACAGACGGGAAATGTAATGTGTTTTTAACAGCGCTTGATCTGGTGTTTGAGTTCAATGCCACCAGGTACTCCACCGATCGGCTACGCATCGCGCTTCTGGTCTCGTTGCTATCCGGGCAGGCAGCTGAGTGGGCCACGGCAGTTCTCCGGTCAAATACAGACACCGCGCACTCATATAATGAGTTCACCCGCCAACTCAGACTCACTTTCGAACACCCAGCGGGCGAGGTGGAGACCGACACCAAACTCTACCATCTGCGGCAGTGAGGATCGTCCGTGAGCCGGTACGGAGCTGAATTCTGGACCCTCGCTGTGCAGAACGACTGGGGAGATGCCACGCTCCGGACATCCTTCTACGAATTCCACATCCTGTGTGCTTTTTGAGCATGGCAAGTCCTCCAAAAAACTCTTTGAGTTTTTGAGATATTGAGAGAAAAAAAATAAAAATCACACTATAATGTTACTCTTGAAGTTATTAGCCAATTGCCCATGACATGGGTAGGAAAAACTGTTTAGCCCAATGAGAACTAGAAATATCCCGAATTTGACATGTATACGTGCAAAATGTGCAGCAAAATATAATATTTAGAAAAGGAGAAATTTTATGTTTAACTTGCAAAAAGCCCCAAATGCTGGATAAAAAGCATAACACTATGATGTCACTCAATGTGACGTCACTGAATGTGATGACACTTAATATAATGCCAGACAGTTATTAATTTTTCAGCATAAGTTTAAGGCATCGTTACAGCTGACACATTTGTGGTATAAAACATATCTCTGTCATGCACACTCGGAACGCGACCGGCACTAGGACCCGGAAGTTAAGCAGTCGCGAACCAGGAAGTATAAAAGAGGTAAACAAACCATAGCACCTTGCTCAGGTTAGTTCTTGACAATCTCTAAAATTTTCATTAGTTTTTAAGCATGTTAAAACTACAAAAAAGCCCAAAATGGTGGGAAAAAATCTTTAGGAAAAGAATAGGGCCCTTCACACACTATGATGACATAGGGCTGATGTCAGGGCTCTTCACACACTATGAAGACATAGTGCTTGGACCCTAATAATCCCCAAAAGATTAAAACATCATAGACATGTTGTTATTGTGCTGATGGCATAGTGCTTGGGCCCCAAAAATCCTTAGAAAAAGAAGCGGGCCCTTGCACATTATGACATATGGACTACGAGACATCAACATTATCATAGTGTGGCAATTATGTCATCACTATGATATCATAGTGCTGATGTCATAGCTTGGGCCCTAATTATGAATGCTGACCTTGAATTGCAAGATGTATCCTGGCTGGACAATGAGCTCTCTAGTAGCCAACATGTTGTAGGTTTCATCTTGATTTTTGTTTGGCCAGTAGAGGTGGAAAGAAGGATTGCCACAAAAACCAGATGTTTGAACACCATTTGGATAGAAACTCCAGCTTTCTTCATGAAATATACCATCTGAGGGTTTGAAGAGAGAGAGAGAGTAGGGGGGGAGAGAGAGAAAGAGAGATTATTTAATACAACATTATGGTCTGGAATTTGTGGCAGCCTGTAATACTGGTGTCAGAAATAAGTCTAGTAATAAACCCCCTGCTGGCTTTCAGAGACCAATTCCAGCTCCTTGTTGGCCTTGGTCACACATTGCTTGTGATTTAAAACCAAACCATAATTTCCAGGACCCTTCTTTAAACTAAACATAGTTCTTCATAATGTCCTGTATGTTTAGGTTAACTGTTCTGCTGCATGATCAAAATAGCTTGAACCACATCTTGATACCACAGTCTGATTTGAAATCATTGCATAGCTAATGGAGTATGACTGTCTTATATCTTCTGCAATGGTGCAGGACCTGTGGCATGGAACTGTATAAAACAACCTCATCTTTGCAGCATATTTACCTCACCTTAGAGTTCCAAGCCAAGATTTAAGCCTCCTACACAGGTGTTTCTGATTTAGCTAATAACTGTATTTCAACATATATTTAAAACAGTTAATCATTAGCATGTGCTTGGTATAATTGGTTAATTATATACCTAAACTACAAAATTCCTGACTTTGGCAAGTATGCAATTGTAAGAATTGATGTTGGTTTAAAGCCAAAGGGTAGTCACAGCAAAAATGTATTTAATTTAGATTGTTTTTTTTAAAGCAACCTTACGTTGCAGCATTTCTTCACATCTAACTAAAACATATAATATAAACTATATTAAAAATGTAAACATACTTAAATACATTTGTGTATACACTTCAACATGAAAAATATATGCCTCTCTCTTGTAACATGATGCCATCAATGATTGTGTGACTACTGACATTAGAGAAAACATAACACTAGCATTGCTGGCATAATAAAGTTTTAAAAACACACATGACAATTGTTTAATTGTGTATACATTTTTAGGCCTCTCTGTATATATAGGTTAAAAGGTTGGACACAAGTTTGAATATATTTCTCTATATTTCAAAACAATACTGGAGATTTCCAAGCTGAAAATATATGAAATAACTTATATAGATTATTCATTCTTAAGAACTGGGACAAAACAAGTCCAGCACATTACATTGTGTTTTCTGGTAAAATTCTTCTTTTCTTGTTCTTCTGAATGTTGTATTTGCCTAATACTAAGATCCACTACAGTAAGATGATTTTTTTTTTTTCAAATTAGATGGTGTTTCCTTTTAAAGGCTACACTCAATGCTGCGTAAAAATGCTATGGGAACATCTTTTTGTGTTGCCGGTTGTAAAGCATGTGTGTATCAAACACGCCAAATTTTGTCCTATATAACCTCGGTCAGGTGACGTCATCTGATAAAGTGCGTCTGCAGGTTATAAATAGAAGTAAACCGGTAACATTTTTCATATCTTCTTGTCTTCAGGACTACATTGTGTTTGCGTGTGTGTGCAAGCAGGTTTGAAAGTTACCAATACGGCAAAGTTTGTTGTGTGATCGCGGCACATTCCTGGGGTTAAACAGTACAGATCTGACAGACGTGCACGAGACCGAATTCCCCCTTTCTCGGCGCTTCTTGTGAATGGGCAGGAGAAACATACTCTCTCGCATCCGCAAATAGGGAGTTACTGCAGGTAAGTAATGCATGCGTTCGAGCATTGCATATCTTCTGGCTGCTGTAGCGGGATTTCCGCAAGCGCTCAAAATTAAATGACAAGTTTCTGTTGGGTAGTTAGGGGGCGGGGCCTCAGCAACGCTCTCTCTCTGTCTCCCTTTTTTTGCCAACCTTCATGACGACATAAGGATCGTGCGTTTCTCCTTGATGCCCCTATCTCGCCTTCCGTCCTGTTTGGCGACGCTGTTAACTCCGTTGCCACTAGGTTTCGGGAGGCGAAATAATATGAAACAAGCCTTTAGGAAATTCCTTCCCCACCGTGCTTAAGACTCGAGACTGTTGGCCACCCAGTCCTGACCAGGTCTGACTCTCGTGAGGAGTGAAGCACAGAGATTGAGTATTATGAGCTGGGCACCCCCTCGTAAGACTAGGGTGCGGCGCGCCGCGCTTCGCAATCCACCTCAAAGAAGTCGAACCTGCGTACTATCTTCTTTACCAAGAAGAAGTCCTGAGGCTCATTCACCCAGGACCGTCATCCAACGAAATGTTAGTTCTTCGGTCAATTCCTGCCATGTTTCAGGATGCCGAACATCTAACACCCCCTATCTAACCGAGCTGCCAAAACTTGTGCCCCTTTCAGAGAAACTGGCAGCGTGGAAGCTTCTGCCAGGTATATCTCTTTGGGTACTAAGCAATGTAGAGAGAGTTTACAGGATTCACTTCGCACAACACCCTCCGCGTTTCAACGGCGTGGTCTCCTTTTCCGTGAAACCGGAAAGGGCGCACCGACTGACTCTAGAATTACAGACGTTGCTGGGGAAAGGGGGCCATAGAACATGTTCCTCTACCAGACAGAGAGTCAGGCTACTACAGTTGGTATTTCTTGGTTCCCAAGAGAAAGAAGGGTTGCATCCAATTTTAGATCTTCGCGGGCTGAACCGCTATCTGATAGCGTTATTGTTTCTCAAATCCAACCAAAGGATTGGTTTGTGACAATCGATCTGAGCGACGCATATTTTCATATAGAAATATTGCCACAACACAGGAAGTTCCTGAGGTTCGCTTTTGGGGGCGAAGCTTACCAGTATCGGGTCCTATGTGGCCTAGCTCTGCCACCCGCACATATACAAAATGCATGGATGCAGTCCTGGCTCCTTTATGACTTTAGGGCATCCGCATTTTGAATTACATAGACGACTAGCTGATTCTGGCCCAGTCTCAGAAGCTAGCGCTACGACATCGGCATGTCATCCTAGCTCATCTTGATTCTTTAGGATTGAGACTCAATGCCACAAAAAACATTCTCTTTCCTACTCAGAACACAACATATTTGGGTGCCATGTGGGACTCGATCGCAATGCGGGCACAGCTGTCTCCTGTGCGTGTTGAATCCATTTTCAACACTCTGGACACTCTGAGTCCACGATGATACCTTTGGACCTTCTGCACATGAGATGATTTCAGTTGTGGCTAAAAGGCAGGGGATTTTACTCAAGGGCCAATACCCGGAGGCAAAGGGTTATGCGCCAGGGGCTTCGTACCCTTTCTATGTGGTTCAGACCCTGGTTTCTGACTTTGGGTCCCTCTCTAGGTGCATTTTGTCATCGCAAGATGCTAACAACAGATGCTTCCCTCACGGGCTGGGGTGCTGTCTTAGATGGCCTGGAGAGACCATCTTCTCACGTGGCACATCAATTGCCTCAAAATTATGTCTCTATTTCTGGCCCTGAAACACATCCTCCAGCAGTTGAGAGGCTACCATGTCCTACTGTAGGTGGACAACACTATAGTAGTCTCGTACATAATCGCCAGGGTGGACTGTGCTCGCGCCGCTTTGATAAGCTAGTGGACCAGGTTTTGCTTGGGGTACAGGATGAGTTCCTGTCCCTCAGGGTGAGTTATATTCCAGCTAAAAGCCATGGGATTTTACTCAGGGGGCCAATCACCGGAGACAAATAAGGGTTACGCAGCAGGGGCTTCGTACCCTTTCTATGTGGTTCAGACCCCGGTTTCTGACTTTGGGTCCTACTCATTTGCATTTTGTCACGCTTCCCTCATGGGCTGGGGTTCAATCTTAGATGGCCATCTTCTTATGTGGCACATCAATTGTATCGAAATGATGGCCTTTTACAGCTCTGGAGCAGGAAAGGTTTCACTTACAGTGTCCAGTACACGCTCTTTAGATTTACATCCACCGCACTAGCCAGTGGCATAAGCCAGAGCAGCCTTTTTTATGCCAAACGCTGTCACATCGAGAGAGGGATGCTATTGCCCTAGCCTACGAGGCGCGTGGACACACTTCGCCTTTAGGAATCAGGGCTCATTTGACCAGGGGGATTGCCTCATCTACAGTATTTTGCTGGCAAGAGGTGTCCCCTTGCAGCAAGTGTGTGATGCGGCAGGTTGGTCCTCTCCGCACACATTTGTCAGATTCTATAGTTTGGATGTTCATGCTACTCCGGGCTAACAGGTCCTTGAGTCAGCCTCTTAGAGCTAGGTCTAAGACCTCCTTGGCTATTGTGCGCACATGCAACACAACCTTAGGGGTCAAGACACGCATTGCTATTTTCGTTCCCATAGCGTTTTCACACAGCATCGAGTGTAGCTTTTGAAAGGGAATGTCTCGGGTTACTTTGCTGTAGCCCTGAAAAAGTGGGAACAAGTTGCTGCGCTCCAATGCCGCACTGCTTGCATGACTGGATGTCCTTTCAGACAAAATTGATCTGAGGAATGTTTCCAGTTCACTCCTATTTATAACCTGTAGGTGCACTTCATCAGATGACGTCACCTGACCGAGGTTATATAAGCCAAAATTTGGCTTGTTTGATACACACATGCTTCACAACCAGCAGCACAAAAAGATGTTCCCATAGCTTTTTTACGCAGCATCTTGTTCCCACTTTTTCAGGAAACAGGGTTATAGCAAAGTAACCGGACATTTTTACACAAAATTACATAGAATTAATAGAATTGTACAAACCTTTAAACATAAGAAAACATTACTATGCTTATTTTATATACTATGATTTAGTATTCAAAATGCGTAATACCTTCATCAAAGGTGTCCAGGAGAGTGCTGGGGTTAATTTCAGAGCCTCCAACCAGAATGTTATCAAGGGCCCATTGAGCACGGTCAGGATTTGAGGTTACCAAACCTGAAGAAACCTTAAGTGGTTGCCACCAGCGTAGGCGTGTAGCATTGGTCAGAGCTCCCTCAGGCAAAAGAATGTAATCTCTTCTTACTGACAAATACTTCAAATAATCCATTTCATGAAGAATTGTCCATGATATACCTTTGTGGATGAACGCGTATGGTTGTGTGTATGAAGTAGAAAAGAGAGAGAGAGTTTGTGTATTTAAGAGATAGAGAGAGAGGAGGAGGTCAGGAAGAGTGACAAAGCCAAAGAGAATTCATTATTTGCCATTATGAAAAAAAAAGAAGAAAAATGCCTTCAACAAACCTCCATCAGAGGAATAATCCAGTAATACACTTTCTTTTCGACAGGATGAATAATGGCATATGGTTATATTGTCTTCACTTCCAATTCTTGTCCAGTATTCTACAAACCTAAATTATAAGACAGCATAAAAGAGTGGTTAAAGTACCATTTCTTTACCATTATAATCTGATATTACGTTTTGTAATTGCACTTAAAATTCAAATGAAGATGCTCTACAAGTTACTATATAAAATTTAATAATTTAATAATTATACAATGACTTTAGTACTGACTTGGCTCCACGTAAATCAAGGTCGACAGTGACAGCCTGCCTAGTATTAGCCCCATTAAAATACAGGGCCTTTCCCTCAACCAGCGCTCTACAGTCTGTGCATGGATGTCCTCCCTCCAAAATTTGCCACTGTGAACCCTGGGAATCCTCCCATTCAAAACGCTCCTTTAGTGTTTTCTACCAAAAAGCAAACAGACAAACAAGCAAACAAAGAAAATGTAAATGTAAAATACCTTAATGTTTATGTTTAATGTGTTTGCTTGTATATAGTACCTGCTATACAGTAAACAGACATTACCTTGAAAACCGAGGTAGCATAGCAGTTCTGTCCAGAAAATCCTGCATCACAGAGGCAGCGCTGTTCTAGACAGTCACCATGACCGTTGCAATGGTTCTCACATGCAGGTCCAATGTAAATATAACCTAATGCCCATTGTGTGTCCGAGTGTTGTTGATAAAACCGGAAACGAACAGCTCTGTGGTGTATTATATTGCATAGTCACACATTTATTTGCAAACACTTTCTGAAAACATTTGAAAAGTGTAAGAGTTATGTAGGGTCCCTTTAGTCAAACTAATTTCAACAGCTCAAGGTGAAAGGTCATGTTAAAGGTAATGTGAATCTTTATATTAAGATTGCTCTATTTTAATTTTGACAGCTAAAGCTTAAAGGTGAGAAATGGGTAATTAAGTTGCGTCTTTCTTGTGAAAGTAAATGTCTACACGTTTAATTTATAAAGAATGTTGGTGTCTCTTTTCTATGAAAGTAATTGTTTAGTGAAGTTTACATCATTAAGAATGTTGGTATATTTGCCCTGCAAGAGTCCACAAACCATCAAAACTAATGTTAACACCTTAAGTTAACATATAAAAGAATCATAAAGATTAGTTGTCTCTTTAATGTTTTTGCATTTGTTTAGGTCATTAAGAAAATTGTTGTCTCCTTTCCCGTACGAGTCTACAAACCATCAACTAATATTAATACCTTAAGTCAACACATGAAAGGATCATAAAGAGTAGCTGTCTTTTAAATGTTTTCAAATTTGTTTAAATCATTACGAATATTGTTGTCTCCTTCCCTGTATGAGTCTACAAACCATCACACTCATTTTGATGGCTTCAGGTCAAAGGTGACATTTGTTTAGGTCATTAAGAAAAACTGTGTCTCCTTTCCCATGAAAGTAAATGTTTTTTACTTCTTTCCCCTGAGAATATACAAAACATCTAACTAATTTTGACAGTTTGATAGATGTGGCAAATGATTTCGCCCAAGGATGTTGTCACCATTGAAATTAGAGGTGATATGCTCAATTTATTGTCACACATTCAATTAGTCAAAGGGTCCATCAATTTGCAGCCTTTTCTGAGCATGCTTAAAATGTCATTCAAAGTAAGCATGAAATTTTTACGGACAATACATTTGAATTAGTAATTCAAATTGTTTAGCCACCTCGCGATGGTACAGTTAGAAAAAAATTGGTTCAATCTTTAGTTCAGAAGTTGTACAGAAAAAAATTAGGCATTATACATTTTTTAGACAACATGTGCTTTGCTTTATGTGCAACTTTTGAATCCTGTGGAAAAAGCTGTTTTCAAATAGAAAAGATTGCTAAGCAAATACAACAAGATGTAGGGTTAACTGAAGACCACACCAATCACAGTTGCTGATGTATTAAAATTTGAGACACATTTGAATTTTAAAATTGTAATTGTTAACTGTTCTATAAACAAGGCTGGATACTCTTTCTTTTAAACCAGCAAAATGCTGCATGAAAATATACTGTACTTGTTTTTGCTTGCTATTACAGGGTTAAAAGCATCACAGAGCTTTTGAGTTCTAGATACAGTACGCCTGTCACTCAGGGTTTGAAGACTCATGGAAACGTTGATGCGAATTTAACTGTAACATTTGTCATATTCAGATCGTTACAAACCTGCTCAAAATGTAATTAAATGTCCAGATTGCTTAAGGTTATGTAGTTCAGAATTTTGTTTTGCTTTGATGTGCATAAAGCAAAGCTTCAGTCCAGCGATGCGTTTCTACTGCAGTAACTGCAAAAGTGTGATACAACAGAACGCTTTTAACAGTAAAAAAAAAAAAAAAACCTGTGTGAGAGGACGTGTAAACTCGAAAACTTGATAGAGATACTGAGCATAGCTGTTTTATACAACCGGTAAGAATTCCCGAATAGCAATTACATATTTTATGATTTTAAAACTAGGCAGGAATAGAAACTCAAAAAGCTAATTATTTATGCTATATTGATTTTTACGGAGAGGAGCGATTGTTGGAAGGAGACGGGTGTGCTGCTGAGTATTTTAAGACATTCTGGGCTAACAAATACAAAGGCTACAGATGTGGCCATTAATACTGCGCGTGTTTTCCCGCGAGATGCTGCGACTTCCTATAAGCAACATTCGGTAATTTAAATAAATGTGTTGTGCTTCACTGAATATACGCCAGATGGCGTATAATTACTTAGCCTAAAACAATATTGTTTCCAGTGCTGAAGCAAACATGAATTTTATTTTGTTTTACAACAGATCTTTCATGATGAATGTGTGTATATGAGCTTCATATTATTTTCATAATGATGAAATGAGATGCCCAAATTCGTGCTTTAAAATTCCTAATAAGTTTCTTATATAGTTTTTGTAATGTCTTAACAGGGACAAAACAGTGAAAGACATGGCAATGTCTAGGTTTAAAAGATCTTGAAATGAATTTAATTTCCTGATAGTGTTACCTATGCGAATGTCCTGATTCGTGAATATGCCAACATGTCTTATTTAAAATATATGTATTCATAAGTTCTTCAGGCTTTTTATAATAATCATCATATTTGCTGTTTGTGTCCAGCATTGAATAATTATTTCATCTATTATTTAACCACGGCTGGAAATAATAGATGGAATGTGATGTGATTGTGCATTTATGACTGAAATAAAGCTGTTCGTCTTTTGTAAAGTACTTTCACTTTACAAAAGGCAGCGTTTTTTGATTAAAGGGTTAATATACGCGTGTTGTACAGAATAAACAACGCGACAGCGCGCTTAGTTTCTCACTTCTCACCTTTCTTGTGGGGCTGCTCAGACTTATTAACTCATTTTAAACCCCTCAAAAATGCATGTGTATACAGCTTAAAACCTCCATCAGTTATTAAAGATAGCATCTATTTAGAAAAAAATGCCCCAGTGATTTCGGAGCTTCAGGAAATCTCCCGGCGCTCTGCGTGTAACACCGGGCCAACTCATGTCGGAAAGAATTTATATACTGTTTCTAAACGTGGGCTATTGTTTTTTTACTTATAATATTTGTTAATTTAATTTAATTTAAATGAGGTTTGGGCTCAGGACTTCGATTCAGCATCGTGATTCTCCTCTTTAATTAGACTACTCCATAGTTTTAATCAGCGCTCAGCCGCATGCATAAAGTTTTTCAGAGCACACCGGCAGAAGTAGACTAATAATTATGAACGCGTCAGGAAAACAGCAAGCAGACTGACTCTGACCATTTTAAAAAACGTTTGCATTTATTTTCTGACGCGCTCAAGTTCACCAAAAACTTTTGGTGCCTAACACTGGAGACTCCTTCCATAAATGTTAAGTGCTCATGCTTGTTGGAGCACAAATCATGTTTATTTTTAAACATTTACAAAATCACAACGTTTTTCCGTTATTGTGAGTGTGCTTAAATAAAAGTTGAGTCTTATAAAGACATGTAGTCTTATATAGTTTTATTATATAGTTTTTGCACATTAAGCTAAGTCCTCATCTGTCCTCATCGGACAATAGTTTTTTAAGTCTGTCACGGCGTGCGCCCAAATCAATATCGCTCCTCGCTCACTAGTTAGGCGGCCTTCCCTTCAAATATGCGAAGAAGCGGGGCTGCGGAATTAGGCACGGATGGTGAGCTCTCCTTGCTTATGATCCCGAGCTTGCAATCTGCGCTATAAAATACTCGGGGTTTGTTGTTTTACAGTGGATTTTACTACACGGTGTGAGCCAGACGTGCGCACAACAATGCGGAAGTGTGGCATGCAAGCGGGGCAAATAAAACGCGCCCCCCCAGGGACTTCAAAGAAGAGCCAGCGCAAGCGGACAGAGGCAGGAGCTTCTGTCTGCGGATGGCCGTCGTACTCGTATTTTATAGCGCAGGGTGCAAGCCCGGGATCATTGGCAAGGATAGCTCACCAGCATGTCATGTGGGCATTATAAGATTTGTATTGAAAACTTCTAACTAAAAAGTGGCAGCTGGCACGTCTAAAAATAGACGCAGGTAAAAAAATTTATAATCTAAATTAAAATCCTCCTCTTTAGTGCCTCCTATTCCTATTAATCCTATTGTTCTTTTAGTGCTACTGTGTGAGCTTTACAATGCCAAACCACATTCAAATGCAAATTATTCACTCTCCCCAAGTGTGAATCAGCTGTTCTCACCTATACATTCAAAGGAACTGTAATGCACCTCTCTAAAAACCTCTTGAATCTGAGGCTCTTCTGAAGACTTTCAGGCCTCTTTTTAAATTTGTGTAAATTTAATCTTCTGGATTTTAGATTCTAAAGTTGACATTGTTACCGTTTTTATTTTTATTTTTTTGTTTACCGTCATTAAATTGCATTGTTTTTAAAATTGTTTTTTTTGTCTTACAATGCATCAAGATGATACCCCCGAAATGCAAAATGTTCATGATAACTCACAAAAAAAGGCCAATTTGTCTTTTCCTCATAAAGTGTTTAGGTGAAATTCCACCTATACAAGTGTGACAAATATGCAAAGAAAAACTTTAGGGAAGGGGCAAATACCTTTTCATGGCACTTCACATGTAGTCAGATTGTTTCACTGAGATGAAACTGTGCCAGGTGCAGTTATAGCACTTTCAAAATCACACTAACTTTACACTGATATGAATAACTTTTAAATGATGAATGCTTTTTAGCACCCTTGTGACTCAATAATAGACAATGCACAGAATATTTTCTAACAGCCTGTAAATGATATATTTTAGCAGTATTGTCTTGCATCTTTTGAAAAAAAAAAATCACAATACTGCGAAAATGTCTCATTTAACTGTCAAACTGTTTATAAGCCTCCTGGGTCTCCGTGAGACTGGTGCTACTATACACTAAAAATATTGTCTTTATACATAGTTTTATATGTTGTTTGTCTTATTGTTCTTTCCTTTTTTCTTTGTTTCACAAATATACAACCGCATGCGCGGTAACAAACACGCGCTCGTTGTCGGCGGCGCACTTGCGCATCTATATGCGTAGAAAAGAGATGCAATATTATGGTTTCCGTCATTTTTTTAATATACATTTATTTGCGTACTGACTGGGCTGGCCCACTTTGGCCAGCGGCCCACCGGGAAAAACTACCGGTGCTCCAGATGGCCAGTCCGCCACTGCTCCTCTTTACTTTTCTACTGTACGTAGAATCAGCGCTTAACCACGCATAAAGTTTTGTAAATTCGTTTAATGTTTAACTTGTATTTCATAAGGTTTTGCCAGCAGTGGTACAGCGCAACAGGGGTCATTATTTACTATTAAAAAAATGATGATGATCTGTCGCGGCGTGCGCCTGTGATGGGCGTGCGCCCAAATCTACTATCGCTACTCGCTCACTCCATAGGCTCCCTGAATAGGCATTCACAACAAATCTCCCTATTTGTTCCGGCTGGCGATAATTAACGTTAATATGATCTCGGGCTTGCTCCACATTATAAAAGCAAGGCGCAGAGTTTAGTCCGAGGCCCGGGAAGTACGTGATGTGGTGGAAAATAGGCAGTGGCGGTTCTACACTGAATTGCTCCCCAGGCGAGACTACCCCCACATCCACCCCCCTCCCCCGTCAGCGCCTCTCTTTCGAGAAAGAGCTGTGCAATGTGTATAAATCAATGTGTGTATGTATAATATGAAATTCTTTTTTTATATAGGTATATATTAACTTATGCTAGGGTACTTTTACTATGCTAAATTTATGAATTACACTCAAAGTATCAAATCCAACTATAATTAAATCCAAGTCTGATTTAATTGTTACCATTAAACATTTTATATTTACTTATGTTTATTTTTCTATTAATGTTTATGTTTTGCTGGCGAAATACATTTTAGGCAGAGACGTCTGCTCGGTCTTGTTAATTTGTTTTAAAACCCCCAATTCTGTGAATTCCCCCAGCAGCGAAACCGGTTTGATGACTTCACACCTGTCGTGAATGAAAGGTAAGATGGGGAATTACAGTAACTGTGTGGATGCGCTTCACCTCGGAGCGCACTGTCACATTGTATTCAATGAATAGACTAAAACAAAATCATGCATTGCTTTAGCATTGAAAACAATATTGTATTAGGCTAACTTCATTAAAGATTATACACTTTTGTATTCTTTGTCCACACACGTGGGCATCTTAAAATTTTTAGATATTGATCCTTTCTCGATGCAGCAAATTTTCTGAGCAAATTAATAATAATTTCCATGAATAAAAGGAGGAAGAAGAAAAGGTTACGCAAAAATAAGAAAACGCTTTAGAGGTAAATGCTGTGAAATGCTTCAAATTAACAGATTCTGCCTATAACAGGTCAGGGACAGTAAGGCTGGATCCAGCAGTGCACCACATCCCACATCATAATACACTGGCTCATTAAAGTGGAGATACATTTTTAAAACTACTTACTAGTATAAAAATATAACACAATACAAAAACATAAAACAAAGTTTCACCGAACATATATTGGGTCATATTTGTAAAACAAAGGAAAGAATAATAAGACAAACAACATATAAAACTACAATATTTTCAGTGTCCAGTAGCACCAGTCTCACAGAGACCAAGGAGGCTTATAAACAGTTTGACAGCAAAATTAGACATTTTCGCAGTATTGTGATTTTTTTATTTATTTATGTATTTCAAAAGATGCAAGACAATACTGCCAAAATGTATCATTTACATGCTGTTAAAAAAATATTCTTTGCATTGTCTCTTATTGAGTCACAAGGGTGGTAAAAAGCATTAATCATTCAAAGTTATTCATATCAGTGTAGTTAGTATGATTTTGAAACTCCATCTGGCACAGTTTAATCCCAGTGGAATAATCTGACTACATGTGCAGTGCCATAAAAAAAGAATTTGCCCCTTTCTGATTTTTTTTCTTTGCATATTTGTCACCCTTGTATGGGTGGAATATTCACCTAAACACTTTATAAAAAAAGGACAGATTGGCCTTATTTTGTGAGTTATCATGAACATTTTGCATTTCGGGAATATCATCTTGATGCACTGTAAAACATACCACTCATCAGTGATGATGAACCAGTGCCTGCTGATGATGACCAACACATCTCCCCTGATCTACTGTACCAGGGCCAAGTAAAAAGAATGGCAGTCAAACTGAATAAAATTAGTAGCAGCATTAACTCATGCTAGTAATTATTATGGTAGTCAATATTAATCCAAAATAATGTTTCTCAGCATTATTTCGTATTAATATTGACTACCATAATAATTAAAATAAGTAACTAGTTTACTAGCGTAAGCTACTGCTGCTACTAATTTTATTTCAGCGTACCTGTTCAGTTTTATTGCCATTTCTTTTAAAATATTGTCTTTATAGATGTATATGTTGTTTGTCTTGATGTTCTTTTCTTCGTTTCTTTGTTTTACTAATATGACCCAATATATGTTCAGTAATACTTCAAATAATATGTTTAAATAGCATTCATTTCTGTATTGTGTTATATTTTTATACTAGTAACTGGTGTTAAAAATGTATCTCTACATTAATGAGCCAATGTATTGTCTCATTAATGTCATAATGTTGCTTGCTGTCAATGGGCGCCTAAGAGACACAACACATTTTTGGCTTCAGTAGACACACAATACTTCAGCCTGAAACATGACTGCCCCCTACAGGTAATGAAGGGCATTTTCACAACTTGCCGCAGGATCCCTTTTCTCAAAACGTAAGTTTTTAAAGGCCAGATCTGTATACCTTTATTGCATATTATGCTTGAGGGTTTGATTAATACCTTTTGTTAAATTATTAAGTGAAAGAAGAAATAACGCCACCGTAAAGCCATGCGGTTTTCAGAAAAAAAGAAAGATTTTTCCACATTCCTGAAACACCTTAGAACACCAAAACTACGTAGGTCCTTATCCTGAGCCTAAGTTTTACGGTGTGAATAGTAGGGCTGCACAATTAATCCAAACAAAAAATCATGAACTCAATTCATACATACATGTAATTTCATTTCTGAATGACGGCAATTCACTTGCGTACATTTCCCTGCATTCAGATCACGCTGAATGTTCACATATTTACTTTACAACAATCCCAGTTTGCTATATCAGTTAAGGTCACTGGTTGCACACATAACACTAATAAATTACTAATTAGGCCAGAGATTAGAAGATCCCTCATTTACGGCATTCCGCTGTCCTTCACATGACGTGTAACAAGGAGGTGAAGCTTAACATGCTAACCAGTAATCAGGAGTTGGGGTAGAATTTTTTGTTTGTTTAAACACTCACTTACTCCATGACTTCATCTTAAACTGTATTTTGCTTGCTGAATTCCAGTCAATAATAAACTTTTTTTTGTTTGTTTGTTTTAAACATTCTGATGACCTGACTCCTTTTAATACTTTATGTGTCTGCTGAATGTGTATAGGTGGGTCAAATATGTATGCGGGTTGACTTGCAGTGAGATGAGGCATTAGGCACCGTATTTATTCAACAAACCACCTAACACTGTTACATTTACCTTGTGCTGATAAATCATCATCATCATCATAATAATAATAATAATATAAACGTCTCGGGTTACTTTGCTGTAACCCTGTTTCCTGAAAAAGCAGGAACGAGATGCTGCGCGAAAGCACTTTGGGAAATGTTTCGTCGTGACAGGTTGTGAAGCACAGGTTTTGAAGCACATGTGTGCCAAACACGCCAAAATTTTTGCCATATATAACCTCGGTCAGGTGATGTCACTCGATTAGGTGCACCTAGAGGTTATAAATAGGCATGAACCGCAAAACATCCTCAGGTCAATTTTGTCTAAGAGATGTCCAGTCACGCATGCAATGCGGAATTGGAGCGCAGCATCTCGTTCCCGCTTTTTCAGGGAACAGGGTTACAGCAAAATAACTCGAGACGTTCCCTTTCAAAAGCTACACTCGATGCTGTGCGAAAGCGTTATGGGAATGAGAATACCCACTCGGCCACACTAGAAGTGTCTGGACCCCCAGGGTTGTGTAGTGTGTCCCCATAAGGAGTCTTAGGTATAATTCTGGGATGCTGACTCGAGGACACGCGAGCCAGGCATCCAACTATAAAGCCTGACAGATGTCTTGCGAAAAAGGCAGCCTGCCGCATGACATACTTGGACACCCCTCTTGCCAGAGCAATTGATGAGGCAAGCTTCCTCGTCCAATGGGCCCTAAACACTAGAGGCGAAGTGTGCCACACGCCTAGACTCCTCCAGTGGCGGCTGCCCTTTGGCCGCGGCCCATGACATATGAAACCTGCTCTGATTTACGCCACTGGCTAGTGTGGTGGTGTGCTGTAAAAAGCATGAACTGGACACAGTGAATGAAGTCTTACTGCTCTGGAGCTGTAACGGCGGAGGACAGAGGCTTCAAGAACAACTGCGGAAGGTAGTTGGGCGAGGATGCAGAATAGCTCTAGCTAGCTAATTGGCACCATTAAAATGCTTATGAGGTCTGCGAATAAGCCAGCAACTAAGGGGTGCTTTTCACAAACACCATCAGTCAGGACATAGGCCGAAATAGCGGCTGCATACGTTTCGAGTGTACTCGGGCACAAGCCGTAGGTTAGTTTTCCCTGCAGAAACTTTCAGCACTGAAACAGTTGGCAGTGGACTGGGTCTACATGTTTTATGTCCTGGAATGTAAATGACCCTGAGGGACAGAATTGTCCTGTCCTTAAAGCAGAACCTAGTGCGCTAGTTTCCCTAATGGCGCAAATCTAGTCTGACTACCGTGATGTTGTCCATTCGCAACTTGCAACGACAGCACGGACCTAGAGTGGGACCCAGAGTCAAGGACAAGGGTCTAAACCATATAGAGAGGGTACAAAGCTCTCGGCGCGTAACTCTTATTGCCTCTGGGGATTGGCCCTTGAATGAAATCCCCCGGCACTTAGCCACCACTGAAGTGGTGAAAGTTACTTCCTGGCTTAGCTTGAACTCCTTTAGAGTGTTTAAAATGGATTCGATATGTGCTGGGGACAGCTCTCCCCGCATTGCGGTCGGATCCCACAGGACACTTGTGTGTCATACTTTGTGTAGGAAAAAGAACGCTTTCTGTGGCATTGAGACTCCATCCTTAAGAAAACGAGGTGAGCTAGGATGACATGTCGATGCCAAGGTGCTAGCTCCATAGAGAGGGTACGAAGCTCGCAGCGCGTAACCCTTGTTGCCTGTCAGCTGCTGGAGGGAGTATTTCAGGGCCAGAAATAGAGTCATCGTTTCAAGGAAATTGATGTGCCACGCGAAAAGATAACCTCTCCAGATACCTTGGGCTAGATGGCCATCTAAGGCCGTACCCCAGCCTGTGAGGGAAAACGTCTGTCGTTAGCAATCTGCGACGACAACACAGACCTAGAATGGGACCCAGAGTCAAAGACTGGGGTCTGAACCACATAGAAAGGGTACAAAGCTCTCGGCGTGTAACCCTTACTGCCTCTGAGGATTGGCCCTTGGATAAAATCCCCCGGCACTTAGCCACCACTAAAACCACTCTAGGAGCGGTGAAGTTGCCTCCTGGTCTAGCTTGGACTCCTTTGGGGTGCTATAATGGATCCGGCGCGGGCAGGAGACAGCTGTGCCCGCATTGCGGTCACATTCCGCATGGCGCTCAACGTCATACCTCGTGTAGGAAGGAGGACGCTTTCTGTGGTGTTAAGACTCCACCCTAAGAAAATGAGGTGAGCTAGGACGACGTGTTGAGGTGCTCACTGTGCTTTGAAGGAAGTGAAAAACCCACGCCATTGAAAACGAATAATTGAATTCTGATGGTGATGGTGGTGGCTGTTAGGTGTTCGGTGTCCTGAAACACAACAGGAGGGAACAAAGCACCTAACACCTTGTCGGAAACCGCACCTGTCGCCTGACCTTGAGCATTTGGGGGATTTATTTTATTCATTTATTTTTACGGCGAATCGAGGTGTATGCATTAGACCGCATGTTACCACCTCTAACAACAACTAACACACTGGCTCATCACTAGAGGAGTGCTCTGAAGTGATAGTTACCATCTCCACGGAAGCAATAGAGAAAGTTCTTCCCCCCTTCACAAAAAGCGCCGAAGCGTGCTTGAGATGTGAAAGGTAAAAGGCTCATGATCCGGCGAGAGAGCAAGAGAAAAGAAAAATCGCCACATATGCACGCGAAAAATGCGTTGCGGCTTGCGATTTTTAAAAAATGGCGAATCCGAGCACGAGGGACTTTAATTGGGAGAAATTGCAATACTTACCTGCTCCGTCAAGCCCGAGATAGAGTGGTCTTTCCCCAAACACTGAAAACAGAAAGCAAGGAGATCACCCTCAGCGAGATATTCTTCTACACGGAAGGACGGCCTCGTGTCTAACTCTGCCATCTTTCTGATGAGTAATAAGACACTTCCTATTTTCGTTTTCTTGTAAAAAAGAGCTTGCACTCACGCACACTTACAAAGCGGATTCTAAAGACGAAAAGATCTGAGGATGTTTCATGCCTATTTATAACCTCCAGGTGCACCTAATCGAGTGACATCACCTGACCGAGGTTATATATGCCAAAAATTTTGCCATAGAGCTTTCACACACGCCGGGCGGGTTTTTCGCTGCGCGCCGAGCGGGTTATGATTGGTTGAAATAGCGAGGTCACATCTGATTGGTTAAAGAGCACGACTGACGCGGACTGACTACTGTGGGAAAAGAAAAGGATCTTGCATATATATATATAAAAATAATCGCTATCAAATATTATATTAGAAGATAAATTCATAGGTTTATTATCAAATATTATATTATTATTATAATAAACCCTAGGCACGAGACATTCGTCAAGACCATTAATACAAATTCTTGTATAATGTTAATTTTGTGACACATTTATTTTTCAGGGGTTTGTCATGAATATGCAAATTAATAATTATATATAATGAAATAAATATTTTTATAATGATAAATTATATAAACGAAACTAGTTTTATTATAACAAACTATATAAAAGTATACATGTATTTAAAAAAAAAATTATTTTTTTTCTATTTTTTTCATATTGTGGCGTGGGTGGGGTTTGACAGACGACCATCATGCTTTGCGGGAGGGGTTATGATGTGTTCACCGTGTTGGGGAAAGGTGTTTGGGGTAGTGGCTTCGGCCAGGTTGTGTGTGTGTGGATATAGATGTCTGTTTAGTGACTGTGGAATGTGATATTGCTCAATAAAGTACTCCCAGCCATTTGCATTGGGCAGCCAGGAAGCTCACTTGTCTCTCCAAGTTCTGCTTAGCGGTAAAAACGCTACATTTGGTGTCAGAAGTGGGATGGAGAGTAACGGCTTAGAGCGCACCTCAGAACAAGCTACAGCTCCGTGCGCCGTCAGCCGGCGAGGCGACCTGCAGCTGCACCTGCCGTCCTACAACGGCGCTGTCGAGCCCCACGCATTCACCGCCCAGGTGGAGCTAGCCGCTGACTTCGCGGGCTGGTCCCCGGCGGAAACAGCCGTCCGGGTGGCCCTCTCGCTGGAGGGCGAAGCTCTCCGGGCGTTGGAAGACCTCCGGCCGGATGAGCGGAAAGACTGGGCGAAGTTGCGGGAGTCGCTACACTTCCGGTTCGGCGCGAATGACCGTAACGAGGCCGCGTGCGAGGAGCTGGCAACCCGCGTGCGGAGCGCCTCCGAGCCACTTCGCGAGCACATCCGGTTGGCGGCACCGGCTTCCCTGTTCGAGGCGCTGCGCGAAGCCGAGCGCGCAGAGCCCATCATGGCAGACCACCACGGCGAAAGAGCCGAGCGTTTTCCCGTGGCTCGGGGCCGCTCGGTAGGTGAACCTAGCCGGGGACAGGGCTACCCGTCGCGGCTAGGCCTCGACTCAGCCTCCGAGATTCCGCGACCACGCCGAGGCCAGGGACTGACGGATTACCGCTGCGACGCTATCAGGCCTGAGGACAACGTACTCCAGCAGCCGTTAAAACTAGCCGAGGAGAAGCCGCCTCCTACAGCCGTCTTTGCTTCCCCAACGGCCGGGTTCAACTTCCGGTCAGGACGCGTAGGAAATCGCGCGGGTGTCTACGTGAACTGTGGCCTGGACAACGTTTCGCTACGGGCGCTCGTGGACACTGGCTCTACGGTTTCGCTGCTGCGCTGGGGAGTATTAGATCAAGGCGAGCGCGGTTGTATGCTGCCGGACCCGGCTTTGAGCATTCGCACCGTATCGGGAAGTTATTTGAAGATACGGGCCTGTCGCACGGTGCTAATACAAGTAGGTGCAATCATTCTTTCCCATCCGTTCTTTGTGGCAGACATCGAGGATGATTGTATCTTGGGTTTAGACATTTTGGAAAGGTGGGGTGCGGTACTGAATCTCGTGGACGGAACTCTGCGCGGTAACTTCGGGTTAGCCAGGTTGCTAGTGCCCAAAGCGCAGCCGGACGGGTTAGAAGCACGCACCAGGGGGGCGGAACTTCCGGGGGACGCGCCATGTAAACATCCGGTAGCCGACCGAGCTAGGATAATGGCCGAGCTAATGCAGCGTAGCAGTGTAGGGCTTAGCCAGTCACAGGCCGACACCGTGAAGTCCCTTTTGCACGAGTTCGCCGATATTTTCGCGGTAGATGAGCGCGAGTGCACACATACCAATCTGGTGCAGCACACGATTGATACGGGTAACGCAGCGCCTGTTCGGCTACATCCGAGACGCCTCCCATTAGCTAAACGAGCTATCGCCGAGCAGAAGCTGCGCGAGATGGCCGACTCGGGCGTCATAGAGCCAGCGTCCGGACCGTGGTCTTCACCCGTTGTGCTCGTGCGTAAAAAGGACGAATCGTGGCGGTTTTGTGTGGACTACCGGCGGTTAAACGAGGTAACGCGTAAAGATTCTTATCCGTTACCGCGGATAGATGACGCGCTGGAGCACGTTGCGGGCTCGGCGTGGTTTAGCTCGTTGGATTTGCGTAGCGGGTATTGGCAAGTAGAGCTCGCCCCGGAAGCACGACCAAAAACCGCGTTCTCGATCGGCCAAGGGCTATGGCAATTTCGGCGCATGCCGTTCGGCCTCTGTAACGCGCCAGCGACGTTCGAACGGTTGATGGAGAAAGTGTTGACGGATATTCCTCGCAACCGTTGCGTCGTTTACCTGGACGATTTATTGGTGCACGGCAAGGAGTTTGAGGTCGCGCTAGCTAACTTGCGTGAAGTATGTTGACAGCAGTGCAGGAGTCCTCACAGTTGACGCCAGCTGCGTTAATGTTCGGTCGCGAGTTGCGCACGCCCGTGGACCTTGTGTTCGGGTCCCCCCCACAAGTGGATTTACCCACGAAGCCGGGGCTGGATTATTTTTTTGTACTGAAAGACAAACTGTTCCGTGTCCACGAGTTGGCACGTAGACACTTGGCGGACGCCGGTGTTAAACAGCGCCGCGTGTATGACACTCACAGCCAGGGGCGAGACTTTGCTGCTGGGGAACAGGTGTGGGTGTATTCCCCTGGAAGGAAAAGGGGGCTTTCGCCTAAGCTCATGTCTCACTGGGTGGGCCCCTGCACGGTCATTGCCCAGCTCTCCGATGTAGTTTACCGGGTGCGGTTGACGGGGCGGTCGCGAGTGGTCGTGCTCCACCGAGACCGTCTCGCCCCCTATCGGCCCAACGCCAGTGAAACATTGAACTCTGTGGAGGCCGGTCCGCCTCGGGAGGGGGGCTGCACCCCTCCTTCCCCCGCGGAAGGACTCCGGCGTTCACAACGCCAGCGCCGGCCACCGTCACGCCTCCAGGACTGAGTTCGCCATGGTGACCGGGGACGGTCACAGCGCGGGTGGGGGCAGTGTGGCGTGGGTGGGGTTTGACAGACGACCATCATGCTTTGCGGGAGGGGTTATGATGTGTTCACCGTGTTGGGGAAAGGTGTTTGGGGTAGTGGCTTCGGCCAGGTTGTGTGTGTGTGGATATAGATGTCTGTTTAGTGACTGTGGAATGTGATATTGCTCAATAAAGTACTCCCAGCCATTTGCATTGGGCAGCCAGGAAGCTCACTTGTCTCTCCAAGTTCTGCTTAGCGGTAAAAACGCTACAATATACAACATATTTATTTTCATATTGCTTATTTTATTTTATTGTCTCATGTAATTTGTAAACCATTAACCTATACATTTATGTTCTAATATAATATTAAATAGCAATTATGTAGGGGGTGCAATTCATGGCAGGGGGGCATTTCAGCGCATAACACGTGTTATGCGCTGAACATGAGCTGCTCTTTTTCCATTTCGTCAACCAATCGGAGGGCTTGTGATCAGTGTTTCTACTGTCGATGCATATCGCCTTTTAAACCAACGCATGAACGCGCAATAATCATAGACAACTCAATCCAGCTATACTAATCATCAACAACAGGTGAGCTCGAAGAACCAACTTAGCCAGATCGTAATTAGCACGATGATCTCATCTTAGATGTGTCAATTCATCTCGGATGTGTCAAGCGACGTACGAAGAACGGACCACTGTACCACTTAAGACAAAATGGTACTGGGCTTTAAAAACAAACAAACAAAAAAAAAAAACTAAGAAAAATCATAAAACTTTTTGCAGATAAAAGAGCATCAGTTAAAACAAAAAGGAAAGCTACAGTGGTTAATTAATCGGAATGTAGGTCCTACCGTCGCCGCGCTCGGCGGTACCGTTTGGCTTTGTGCGTTTGCTGGCTTTTACCGTTGAGTGGCGCTATATAACTACAGGCTGATGCCTTATGCCTTAGTTCATTCTCTGCTGGATTAATGAGACACAGAGTTTTAGAACTGCACGTAGTAGCGGATAAAATCAAGTAAAACATTGTAGTTAAACAAATTTATAATCACAGAACTAAAATTACAGTACAAATGTAGAATTTAAATTAAATTAAATCTTATTAGGATCAAATTTAAACAAAATAAATGTTAACACAGTGAGCCTTTAAATTTTATCACGTGTAATTAGAAAAGACGCGTGTAGGGTTTTGTGTCGTCTTATATCTTGTGTTCTTTAAATTTATAGTAGATTTATTAACTAAAATAAATGACCATAAAAATTATAACATTGTCAGGACGTTCTACTGCGTCAGCTGATGTTGGTCATTCAGCCCCGCTTGTGTGTTATTATAAGAATGAAATGCAGTAGACTGTTATGATCTGTAAACGGGTTCGACCCATGTTGCACGGGCGGCACCATAAAGCACGGACACGAGGCGAGGTCTTACGGGAAAAGGGTAATTTATTTAGGTAAAATAGGGGAGGAAAGTGTTGAAGGAGGGAGAATGGAAAGAATGGGATAAAGGTTGTGCATGTGCATTTCCGGGGGCTGTGCCACACTGGCATGCGGGCACACAGCTGATGCTAAGTGTTGGTGCGAGTGGCAGAACTAAGCAAGCGGAGGCAGCGCTCCTGCACGCTCCCTCGTGACGGCGCTTCTCCCGCTGACGATGGCCGGCGCGAGTTCTCACTGATGCAAAAACCTAACCACACTTTTCCTCTTCGGCAGCGGGGCTGCGAGGGCGGGCACGGTGCGGGAGTGTAGATGCCGCGGGAGCTCGCGCAGCTCTTTCTCGCGCTGTCCTCAGCGCGGAGATTAAAGGGCGGAATTCTAGTGTCCTTGTTTAAAGTCCCTGGGGCGCGTCACATCTCCCCACTGACATGCTTTTTTTATAATCTCCATTACATCACGTACTTCCCAGACCTCAGACAAACCTCTGCGCCTTGCTTTTATAATGCGGAGCAAGCCCGAGATCATATTAACGTTAATTATCGCCAGCCGGCAAAAATAGGCGGCCCCGTCCCTTTGCCGCCTATTCAGGGAGCCTACGGAGTGAGGGAGTAGTTATAGTAGATTTGGCCGCACACCCATCACACGCGCACGCCGTAGCAGATCATAATAATTGCCCTAAACTTGTATTTCATAAGGTTTTCCGAGCGGTGGTACAGCGCAACGGGGGTCATTATTTACTATTAAACATTAAACGAATTTACAAAACTTAATGCGTGCGATTAAGCGCTGATTCTACGTAGGAAAGTAAAGAAGAGGATCCTGATGCTCAACATTCCGGAGACCAAACCCCATTTAAATTAAATTAACAAATAGTGCATGTAAATAACAATAGCCCACGTTTAAAAAAGCATTTTTATTTAGATTATAAAAAAATAATCCTGCATCTGTTTTAGGTGTTCCAGCTGCCACTGTTCTAAAATTCAAATTAAATCAAATCTTATTAGGATCAAATTTAAGCACAATAAATGTTAACACAGTGAGCCTTTAGATTTTATCACTTGTAATTAGAAAAAAAGCGTGTATGAATTTGTGTCATCTTATTTCTTGTGTTCTTTAAATTTATAGTAGATTTATTAACTGAAATAAATTACCATAAAATTAAAACAGTGTTAGGACGTTCTACTGCTTCAGCAGATGTCGGTCTTTCAGCCCCGCTTGTGTTTTTGCGTTATTATAAGAATGAAATGCAGTAGACTGTTATAATTTGTAACGGGTTCGACCCATGTTACTCAAACAACTCAGTTCAGATGTAAGTAAATGGATAGAAAGTAAATGTCTGTGCTGTTTGAGGGAGGGACGTGCTAATGATTTGGTCGGCTCTGTGTGTGTGTGTGTGTGTGTGTGTGTGTGTGTGTGTGTGTGTGTGTGTGAGAGAGAGAGAGAGAGGGGTGTCGCGGTCGTTTTCAGTGAAACAAAGGTTCAGCTGAAAAATGTTAGGCACATCAGTCACTTAACCCCCAATAAAAGGTATTTGAGTGTTATGATAGTTGTAATATAACAGATGCGCACTGAATAATAAACCTAAACCAGGCACGGAGATTAATGAACCACGATAGCCCCCATACCCGTTTAAAAAAAAAATACCAAAGAATATTATTGTGTATAGAAAAACAATGCAATTTATGCTATCATAAGGAAAATAACAAGTTCTTCCATTCCAATGATTAAAAAAGGTAACAATGTCAACTTTAGAATCTAGAATCCAGGAGATTAAAATTACACAAATTGAAATCACTGAAAGTCTCCAGAAGAGCCTCAGATTCAAGAGGTTTTTAAAGTGGGGAGAAGTGCATTTCAGTTCCTCTGAATGTATAGGTGAGAACAGCCGATTTACACCTGGGGAGGGTGAATAATTTGTATTCGAATGTTGTCTGGCATTGTAAAGCACTATAGTGACACTAAAAGAACAACCCAGGATTAATAGGAATTCTTATACTGCATAAACATTATTTAGCACAAAAAAATTCCTCGCGCTCGGGAAAACTATGCGTGCGGTTGAGCGCTTTTCAGACTATAGGAAATTAAATCGGAGGGTTTTTATTTAGACTATTAAAAAAATAACCTGCGTCTATTTTTAGGCGTGCCAGCTGCCACTTTTTAGTTAGAAGTTTTCAATACAAAGCTTATAATGCCCACATGACATGACGGAATAAGGCACGGCTGGTGATGATTGGGGTTTGTTGGGTTACAGTAGATTTTACTACGCGGTGTGAGTGCAATGGCCATCCGTCTGCTCGCGCTGACTCTGCTCTCCGCGGATGGGCGTACCGCCCCCCTCCCACCTCTCGCTCCTTTGAAGTCCCTGGGGCGCGTTCCATTTGCCCTGCTTGCATGCCGCACTTCCGCGTTGTTGCACGCGCGCTGCATACACAGCTCCAATCCACTGTAGCCCAACAAACCCCGAGTATTTCATAGCGCGGGGTGCAAGCCCGGGCAACGATAGCAACGATAGCTCACCAGTCATGTGTAAGTCTGCGGTCCCGCTGCTTCGCATGTCTGAAGGGGAGGCCGCCTAACTAGTGAGCAAGGAGCGATATTGATTTGGGCGCACGCCGTGACAGGCTGAAAAAACTGTGTCAGATTAATGTGCAAAAACTATATAATAAAACTATACAAGACTACATGCCTTTATAAGACTCAACTTTTATTTAAGCGCACTCACAATAACGAAAAAACGTTGTGATTTTGTAAGTGTTGTGATTTTGTAAGTGTTGTAAGCTGCGCTGCTCTGTATTGTTTTTGGTGAACTTGAGCGTGTCAGAAAATGAACGCAAACGTTTTTTTAAATGGTCAGAGTCAGTCTGCTTGCTGTTTTCCCGACGCGTTCATAATCATTAGTCTACTTCTGCCGGTGCGCTCTGGAAAACTTCATGCATGCGGCTGAGCGCTGATTAAAACTATGGAGTGAATTAAAGAGGAGAATCACGATCAGTCGAAGTCCTGAGCCCAAACCTCATTTAAATTAAATTAACAAATATTATAAGTAAAAAAACAATAGCCCATGTTTAGAAACCGTTTATAAATTCTTTCCGACATGAGTTGGCCCGGTGTTATGCGCAGAGCGCCGGGAGATTTCCTGAAGCTCAGAAATCACTGGGCATGTTTTCTAAATAGCCGCTATCTTTAATAACTGATGGAGGTTTTGAGCTGTATACACACGCATTCCTGCCTAAACAGCTCTTAAAACTACACCTGTAACACAATAAACAGTAATATTTCAAACATTCTGCAGGCGGATATTTGGAGAAAGGAAAGAATAATGAATAAACCAGTTGTTGGGTCAAAATAACCCAACCAGGTGTTCATTTGTAAACTACATCTCATATGAGCCAACATGAGCAACCCAACAATGTGTTTAAAGTACCTGAAATAATCCAGAACTTAAATAACAATAAACCGATACAGAGATACGCTGTATAACGGTCACTGTTGTATTTACGGCAACGAGCGAAAATGTCACTTTGCGCCACCTGGCGGCCATTTTACGAATGACTTTGAAATGCAACTGATTTATTTTGGCCGCTGACGTTTTTACGCGGCGGTGAGCGTGACGGTAATAACCATTCCAATTGATCAACTACTGTATTAACAAGTCCGGAGGATTTTTTCTGCCTCTGCTTAGTCTAGCTGTTCCCTTTATAAGCAGTTTAGATATGACATGAGATAAAATTCAGTTTTTAAACATCAGCTCGTGTAAGGGTTAACCCCGAAAGGGCGCCAAACGCCCACTGATTATGTTTGTTTTGTAGTTTAGTTTGAGTTGGACTTTATGTCCCAGATTGCACCTTGGTCAGGTAAGGGGAGCACTCACCTGAACTAGGAAGAGTAATTAAGTTAATTATTATAAATAGCCTGACTGAAGTTCAGCTCATCCATTGAGTTTTTTCATCTTTTATGCCCATAGCAGGCAATGATGAGATGGTGCATTGTCATGCATAAAGATGATTTTGCTATGGAAGGCATGGCTCTTCTTTTTGTACCATGGAAAAAAGTCAAAAACTCTTTATACTTTGCAGAGGTTATTTTCACACCTTCAGGGACACTAAAGGGGCCTACCAGCTTTCTCCCTATGATCCCGGCCCAAAACATGACTCCGCCACCAAATTGTTGACGTTGCAGCCTTGTTGTACATGGCCATCCACCAACCATCCACTACTCCATCCATCTGGACCATCCAGGGTTGCACGACACTCATCAGTAAACAAAACTAGTCTTCGTGAGCATTGGTTAAGCGTGGCCGAATAGTGGATTTATGCACAACTGCAAGCCCCAAATCAGCCACAAATATCTGTCATGAAATATCTAATGGTTTCATACCTTATCCAAGGAATTGCACTAGTTGACGCTTTTCGGCAACAGAGAGATCCTTTTTCTTTCTCATATTGGTTAAAACCTGTGGCTTGCATAACAATGTGGAACAACCTTTTCCAATGTGGAACAGTACTTTTCCTTTAATTGGGCTTATCTGGCAAACTAATTATCGCAGGTGTCTGAGATTCATTTCAATGAATATATTATACACACTCACTCACACACACACACAGAGCAGGCTGACAGAGAGAGAGAAAATTGATCTTTAACCTCTTTAATGAGACTTGTTTATTTGTATTTGTAAGGGATCCATCACTGGAGGCGAGTTAGAATCCATGAGCAGGGTTTTATTGAATAAGTCACAGGGCAAACAATACAACCAAAAGACAAAGTCAATGTCCCGGCAAAGTCAGAAACCAAACAGGCCGGCAGTAGCAAACAATCCAAATCAGTAATCCAAAAGCGTGGTAAAGAAACTTAGCAATGAGGTCATACACAGGAGACAAACAAACTAAGGAACATGTAAGGCTTGGTACACAAATGAACTGAAAATACTTCGCACTGAAGGTTACTGGAAGCAAGCTTAAGTATCCTGCTCACACAGGAAGTAAACTTATGACCTAGGAAGTGACTTGTACTCTGGCGAGGGCTCCCTCTGGTGGAGGGATGGCTGATTCCAGGACTAAGAGGTTACAGTACTATAATAAACACATGCGTGTGAGAGGACGACACACATATATAAACAAAAAGTATAGGAAGCTTTATGCGCACACATGTGGTCACAGTGCTATAGTAAACAGTACACACGTGTGCGTTGGATTTTATTAAGAGTCTCACTGCCCCTTAAAAAGTATTCCCTCAAACATAGACCATCAGGGTGGAGAGAGTTATTACACACTATAACTAAATAAAACATACTATTTTTAAGAGGACCTACTGTAACAGAGATGTTTGATGTAAAATATTTGTTATAAAAAGATCTAAAGCTTCTTTAGCCATTACCTTCCTACCTACTCATCTTCTTTACCTCCTATAAACCTTTATACCGTCTTTAAATCTTTCCCTTCTAAATATTCACTCTGGGTAGATTTTTAAATTACTCGCAAAGATTATGACTAATGTATTTTATCATTAATTTTTATAAAATATTAAAAATAAACTATTTTTAAATTGTTTTAATTATATATTCCACTGCATGTTCATACACGGAATGGATAGGTTTTTTATTTACTTACTTAAGGTTACATACCCAAAATATAATTAAACAAAAACACACACTTAAACATGTAGTTAGGACAAATATAAAGAGTAAACACATTGTATTTAAGCAACTGAACATTTTTTATTTACTCTAGGGTAATTTTTTATAACTAAAGACGCAACATAATTCTCAATTTTGTTAAAATATTTGCTAAACCTAGACATAATATGATTAAATAAATATCCTTTAGTTCTGTGACATAGAAAAAAAACAGTGTTGTCCGCAGCATACTGAAGTAAAGTTTTGAACTTGTACAGGATTATACAGTGAAACCTTGGATTGCAAGCATAATTCGTATCTGAAGCATGCTTGTATATCAAAACACTCATATATCAAAGCGAATATTTATATAAATATAATTAATACAAAACATAAAGAAAAAAATAAAATAAATTAACCTGCACTTTACCTTCCTTAAGAATCATGGCTGTAGTGATTGAGATCAGAGAGGAAGAGGAGGGGATGGGCTGCTGCGTAGGACACACACACCCCAGTGCGAGCACACACACACACACACACACACACACAGCCCTGCGCGAGCATAAACTAAAACAAAATAAAATATGCTTTACATGCACACACACGATTACAGTGTTACAGTAAACAGTACACACATGCAAGGATGCTGATCATGCAAGTGACGTACGCACTGAGGCCGAGCATGGGACACGATTACCCATAATTTTGCTGCGTGATAAAGAAAAAACATTGGCTCAGTTTGATCACGTGACTCTCGCTATCATAACAAGAAGCGCATGCGTGCCACATGATAACCCATGATATCTGCTACTCGTACATTAAGACCTGCTTGTTTAACAAGTGAAAATGTATTAAGATTTAATGTGATAAGATTTTTGCTCATCTTGCAGAATGCTTGCAAACCGGGTTACTCGCAGTCCAAGGTTCCACTGTATTTTATAATGCAACAGTTGTTTTGCAGAAAATCTTTTATCGAGAAAGGAAAGAGCTTATAGTCCGGCAGGTTTCCATATGAGTCAAAAAACTTTGCAGATGACTCATCATTAAGGAAAAGCTAACCAGAGTTCAGCCTGCATGTCCCTTCGGATGTGTATTTCCTTTATACATAGCTGGAAACTCACTCAGCGTATTCATAGGTAGATCATCACAGGCCAACACTCCATATATTTGAAATATTTTATCTCATAACGTCCATTAAATTAAATGGTGTAAATTCCTTTACTGGTAATCAATCAGCATGTTTCTTTGGTTATATTCAAAATGCTGTCAAAACTGGCGTAAAACGATCAGATTTACCGTTCTCGGAAGAGCTTGTCGAGTTCCAAATGCATATTCCCAGACTTTATCTATGAGAAATGTTATCCACAATCATCATGCGGATTCAGGTTGAATGCAAATAATGTATATATGTTCAGGTTTTTCGTCCTTTTGATTGCTAAGACATGATCCTGTAGTTGTTTTCCTGATGCAAAAATTAAAGAGTGAAATTCACAGACCACATTACCCGTCTGGAAGACTGGTTGAAATGGTTTTGCAGGGTATTGTGTTCCATTTACACAAAGCGCCACAAATTCTGTGTCAAAATGTTTTAAATGAAAATGATTTTTCTTATATGCTCTGCTGAGCATATCATTGTCAAGATAGTTTTAGGTAATGGTCCTAGGAAAAGTTTATCGTTGTGAACAAATGCAGCGCCCTGCCACTAAACTGATTGTCTTCCTACAAACTTTCTCGGAAGGACGGCTGGCTCGATATGAGTCTATACTGCTAGATTGAGAAATCAGTCGGTCTCCGAGCATGACATCCACTTGTGAAAAAAGCGATGCTATAGGATAGTTAACAACCGCCACCCTTACATCATTAGTTATGCTGGAGCCGACAGGATCAAATATTTTACAGGACCAATGTAAAAAGGTATTTTTAATGACCAAATAAAATTCTGATGTTCCTGCTATGTAGAATTCTTAAGGTGTGTTGTCTAAGAGAACAGAAAGCGGAGGAATTTCAACATATATGTAAGTTTCAATACTCGTTTGAGTATGAGGTGGTGTGAAAATTTCCAATTCTGACATTGTACACTCTGGGGACAGACTGTGTAAGAAAGCCATAAGGTTAAAGCTGCTTCCTTTTGTGAGAGATTCAACAAGGCCTGCTACCTCTCTGCTTCTTTTCACACTGGTCTCAATTTTAGTTACCTTGCGCCTTTTATTTGAAATCATGTAAAGTTGACCCACAGGTCTTTTAGATTGTTTATGCAAAATCAATGCAAGACCAATCCATCTTGATTCTGAGATTGCATCTTGGTCATGACATTGCTCACTACATAATAAACAAAACCATTGGCAGCTAACTTTAAATGAGGTTTGGCAACAGCAAATCCTGTTTTGATGACTGAAACCACCATTATAAAAAAAACATTGAACAGATCTCCTAGACCCGACCCAGACCTGTTGGGGGCGCCATGAAAGACAGGTAGTCCATTTTCAGCTTGGTGAACGTAGTAAACAACATAGGCCTATGTAAGTTTTCCGTCCACTTCTCAGCCGCGCCTCGGCGCTTCTTATGAATGGACAGGAGACCTACTCTCACTTCTGCGGGTAGGGAGGAGTTACTGCAGGTAACTAATGCATGCGATTGAGCGATTGCATATAGTCTGGCCGTAGAAGCGGGATTTCCCTAAGCAGTTTAAAAAAATAATAATAATTTAGACGACTAAATTATTATTTAGGTTTCTGTCGGGTGGCCGGGGAGGAGCTTCAGTGACTCTCTCTCTCTATTCCTTTTTTTTGATGACCTTTATGACAAGTTAACTCTTTCATGGAATAAAATTAAGTCCGTCGCCACTAGGTTTAGGAAGGCCAAAAAAGTCTTCAGGAAATTCCTTCCCCGCCATGCTTAGAAGTCGGGACTGTCGGCCACCCAGTCTCTACCGGGTCTGACTCTCGCGAGGTGTGAAGCAAAAAGAAAATTTTATGAGCCGAGCACCTCCTCGTAAGACTGGGGAGTGGCTTCGCAATTTTGAGCCGGATTGCGCTTCGCAATCCGGCTCAAAGAAGTCGGTTCTGCTAACTGTCTTCTTCACAAAGGTCCTGAGGTTCATTTGCCCAGGACCATGATCAATCGGGTGATCAATCAAACATCCTGGCAATTGTTTTTCAGATCTTGATCAATAATTCTGTCCAACAGCTCCCGTCATATCACGAATGATAGCTAAACTGGTGGTGGATAGACACCTATCATGTTTATCATTATCATTGGATGGCAGATAGGTGAGATTTCTTTTTTTCTAGGCTTTCACCAATCCTTTCACCTTCTTCAAATTCTGAACAGCTCATACAGATGTCGCCATTAAGACTGCGCGTGTTTTCCCTTGAGAAGCGTGCGGCGTGCTGCGACTTAACGGAGGCAACATTCGGGAATTAAAAAAAAATATTTTGTGCTTCACTGAACATCCGCCAGATGGCGCATGGAAGGACTTTATCTAGAAGCCGGACCAAGTACAACAATTGTGTATAAAGTTAACCTAAACCAAAATATTTCCAATGCTGAAGCAAACATGAATTTTATTTTGTTTTACAACAGATATTTCATAATGAACGTGTGTATATGTGCTTCATGTTATTTTCATAATGATGAAATAAAATGCCCAAATTCGTGCTTTAAAAGTTTCTTATATAGTTTTTGTAATGTCTTAACAGGGACAAAATAATGAAAGACATGGCAATGCCACGGTTTAAATGGTATTGCAATTAATTTAATTTCCTGATAGTACGCTATCTGATAGTGTTAACTATGTCCTGATTCGTGAATATGCCAACATCTCATTTATAGCATTTATAGCTTAGTAGCTTCCTGTTTTTGTATCATTGCCGCGAAAGTTTTGCGTTTGTATTAGCGTTTAAATTACATATCTTTTTCATTTATACAATAATAATATTAATAGCAACTAGTTTTTACATCTCATACTATTTGGCTTCGCCTTTTTCTGCGCTTTTTGGAGAATGCGTGAGTTTCTTCTTTTAAGAACAACAAACGGAATTCAGCTCCAAACAACTAAAACTCCGACTCAGGTACGTTATCATGTCTAATATTCAGCTTGTTCAGTGTGTAGAGTGCAGGATGTTTAGACATTCTTCCTCCGTCGTTAGTGGTAATTTTACTTGTGATAGGTGTGTGTTAGTGAGCACTCTGACGGAGAAGATGTCAGCGTTAGAGGAGCGCATCCAGACTTTAGAGAAGGTTAGAGAGTGTGAGAGCAGCGTTATTCCCGTAGCGGACAGTCTGGGTGCCACAGACGGAGATAACCAGCCCCCGACTCCGGCATTAGAGCCCTCACAGCGAGGCGAGTGGGTGACGGCCCGGCGGCATACTCGTTCAGCCAAAGCGAACGCTAAGGCTAGCCCACCGGAGCACACCTCTTCTGCGCTTCACATGTCCAACAGGTTTGCTCTCCTCAGTGATGCACCCACTGAGAAACCTGAAAGAGCTCTGGTTATAGGAGACTCTATACTGAGACATGTGAAATTAGCCAGGCCTTTAGGGGCGCCAGCGGCAGTGGTTAGGTGTATCCCGGGAGCCAGAGCACCGGACATAGCAGGTAATCTTAGGGCTCCAGGACAGCATAGGTTCTAGAAGAGGCCTAGTTAATCGGTGACAATCCAGAGCCCAGGTCAGGGAGCAGACAGACAGGCTAAACCAACCGTCTGCTAGCTGCATAGTCGTCACTCAGGGTTCATCATATTGAGACTGTGTTTGTTCCCCGAGCTAAAAACAAATTTAGAAAGACTCAGAAAGTCTGTTTTAGTAATTTAATTAACATAAAGACCACAAACTTGGATCACACTGAATGCGCAGCCGGCACCTCTGATCTGAAGCTAGGACTGTTAAATATTAGATCTCTCGCATCTAAAGCAGTTATGGTTAATGAAATTATCACGGATCAGGAGTTTGATATACTCTGTTTAACAGAAACCTGGATTAAACAGGATGAGTATGTAGCTCTAAATGAAGCTAGTCCTCCTGGATACAGCTACATACACCAGCCTCGGTTAACTGGTAGAGGAGGAGGCGTCGCAGTTATTCACAATGATAATTTGACTATTATACAAAAACACGGACACAAATTTAATTCATTTGAAATTCTTTATAGTAACATAAGTGTATTTAACTATATTAAGTCAGCTCAGTCGATCCCGCTAATTGTCATTTACAGACCTCCAGGGCCGTACTCGCAATTTCTTAGTGAATTTGCAGATTTCCTCTCAAACCTAGTCGTTTCTGTAGACAAAATGTTAATTGCTGGAGATTTTAATATTCATTTTGAAAACCCAGAAGACCCTCTGAGAACTGCATTTATGTCTATACTGGACTCGGTAGGAGTAAATCAGTGTGTAGTAGGACCCACTCATAAAGCAGGTCACACTTTAGATTTAATAATATTATTTGGATTAAGTATAAAAAATTTATTCACAATACCACTATCTGAAGTTATCTCAGATCACTATCTTGTCTCAATTCAAGTGTGTCACAATAATAATGTACACACAGCGCCGCGCTACCGTATAAAACGTACATTCACATCAACTACCAAACAGAGTTTTATCAGTAATCTCCCAGAGTTCCCAACTACGATTAGATCACCGTCTGACCCCACAGAACTCGATCAGGCGACTGAATATTGAAACCTGGACATCCAGCGGTTCAGCGACCATAACCTGCTGTAAGTTATGTCACCACGTCTCATTGGGATGGGACCAGAGCATACTACTCCATCGGACATCGCCTTCGATACATTAAGCATTGAGTATCATACTCATAATTTGTATTGTGACATCATTTCATGAGTTGTTCTGTGACATCATCCAACAGTTATGAAGTTTCATGTCTATCACGCACGTTAGTTGTTAGTTGTTGTTAAGACACGGAAGGATACAGAAAGGTGTGGAGCACACAAGCTTTTGACCGTGAGACAGTAAGCTAAAAGGAATACAGTAAAATAAGTTGTTGTAACTGTAATCTATCGAAGCTACAGAACACAGCAAGCGACTTAGTTACTTAACTACAAGCGACTTAGTTACTTAATGTAACTACAGTGGATTTATGCAAGAAACTAGGGATGCACCGAAATTTCGGCCGCCGAAAATTTTCGACCAAAATAGCATTATCGGTTTCGGCCGAAACGTAAGAAAGCGCCGAAAATAGAAGCCGAAATTGTCGCCACGTCTCTCCCATCCTCCCGTCTCGTTCGCGCTGTCATTACGCATCAAACACGGAGTATGTCGGCGGTTTGGAAGCACTTGAAAGCAAGTTTTGTTATTGTTAAACAGCCTTATTACTGTTATTTATTATCAATAAAAGTTTGATTGCTTAATTAATTTGTAGTTTTTTTAATACAAACAAAAAGAAAATATTTTAAACATGTTTTTTAATGAAGCCATTTTCGGTTTCGGTATCGGTTTTCGGCCAAGTGCATCCAAAAATTTCGGTTTCGTTTTCGGCCCAGAATTTTCATTTCGGTGCATCCCTACAAGAAACTGTAACAACCGTTGTTTTTGATGTTGAAAATAAACAAGAGACAAAGAAATCAACGAAACGTCTGATGTCGTCAGTGACACTGTGTAAGTTAAGACACGCGTCTGAACTTGTGAATAACATGCACCTACAGTGTATTTAACTATATTAAGTCAGCTTAGTCGATTCCGCTAATTGTCATTTACAGACCTCCAGGGCCGTACTCTGAATTTCTTAGTGAATTTGCAGATTTCCTCTCAAACCTAGTCATTTCTGTAGACAAAGTGTTAATTGCTGGAGATTTTAATATTCATTTTGAAAACCCAGAAGACCCTCTGAGAACAGCATTTATGTCTATACTGGACTCGGTAGGAGTAAATCAGTGTGTAGTAGGACCCACTCATAAAGCTGGTCACACTTTAGATTTAATAATATTATTCGGATTAAGTATAAGAAATTTATTCACAATTCCACTATCTGAAGTTATCTCAGATCACTATCTTGTCTCAATTCAAGTGTGTCACAGTAATAATGTACGCACAGCGCCGCGCTACCGTATGAAATGTGCATTCACATCAACTACCAAACAGTTTTATCAGTAATCTCCCAGAGTTCCCAACTACTTTTGTAATAATAAAATTGTAAATATTAGGCATAAAATTGAGGTTTTGAAACCGAACAATCTAGCCATGTCAGATCAGAACCTAGAATACTTTACTCCCCTTGAAGAGAATGAACTAATTTCACTCATCTCTTCTGCAAATTCATCAACCTGTATATTAGATCTTGTACCGACACATTTGCTTAAACAGATAGTACCAGCAATAACAGAACCCCTGTTGAGAATAATTAATTCTTCACTCAGCATTGGTTATGTTCCAAAATCTTTTAAATTAGCAGTTATCAAACCAATAATTAAGAAACCTGACCTCGACCCCTGTCAGCTGTCCAGTTACAGGCCAATATCAAACCTCCCCTTTATCTCTAAGATTCGGGAAAAGATAGTAGCGGAGCAGCTATCCTCATATCTACATAGAAATGGCATACATGAACTGTATCAGTCAGAATTTAGGCCTCATCACAGTACAGAGACAGCACTCGTTAAAGTAGTAAATGACCTCCTATTGGCCTCTGATCAAGGTTGTGTAACTATGCTTGTATTACTTGACCTCAGTGCAGCTTTTGACACCATTGATCACGCAATTCTTCTTCACAGATTAGATATGTAGTAGGAATTAAGGGTAGAGCCCTCTCCTGGCTCAGATCCTATCTGACCCATCGTTATCAGTATGTAGACTTAAATGGTGTTTATTCTGCATGTTCTCTAGTGGAGTTTGGCATTCCGCAGGGTTCAGTTTTAGGTCCACTGCTTTTTTCCCTTTACATGCTTACTCTGGGCAACATAATCCGTAAGCATGGTATTAGTTTTCATTGTTATGCTGACGATACACAGTTATATGTCTCAGCAAAACCTGATGAGAAAAAACAGCTTACTAAAATTGAGCAATGTGTGCAGGACATAAGAAATTGGATGCTAATTAACTTCCTTCTGCTAAATCCGGATAAGACAGAAGTTCTAGTCATAGGACCACATACAGCTAGGAGTAAAATTTTAGATCACACCGTAACTTTAGATGGCCTTTCTGTTCCATCAAATGCAACAGTGAAAGACCTTGGTGTGATTATTGATTCCAGCCTTTTATTAGCTCATGTAGAGAATATTACCAGGATAGCATTCTTTCACCTCAGAAATATTGCCAGGATAAGAAATTAATTTTTTTGTCGCTAAACAATGCAGAAAAACTAGTTCATGCTTTTATTACCTCTAGGTTGGACTATTGTAATGCCTTACTGTGTGGTTGTTCAGCTAGATGCATAAATAAGCTTCAGCTAGTCCAGAATGCAGCAGCGAGAGTCCTCACTAGAACCAGAAGATATGAGCACATCACCCCTATCTTATCTTCACTGCATTGGCTCCCTGTGAAATTTCGCATTGATTTTAAAATACTACTCTTGACATATAAAGCATTAAATGGTCTCACGCTGCAGTACCTGAGCGAACTGCTAGTGCCTTACGATCCGCCACGCCTACTTCGATCAAAGGATGCAGGCTGCTTGTCAGTACCGCGTATTATGAAAAATACAGCTGGGGGCAGAGCTTTTTCTTACAAAGCCCCAAAATTATGGAATAGTCTTCCAAATAGTATTTGGGACTCAGACACAGTCTCAGTGTTTAAGTACAGGCTAAAAACCTATTTATTTAGCCAAGCATTTTTATAAATAGATTTGCCATAGGTAAAGGAGCAGATCTGGGGATCTTATGGACGTAGAGTATTATGGTGAACTGGTATGTTTGGATGCGGTCTTCCTCACTCTCATTAATCACTCAGGTTTGCTGACGGTGAGGTGATTGTTTGCTTTACATGTCAGGAAGCCCTCATGTTTGTGTTTCCTTCTGGCTCTCCCTTTTAGTTATGCTGTCATAGTTAGTCCTGCCGGAGTCTCTGCTTGCACTCTACAGTCAATATATATTCACATTATACATTGTGTGACTGTGACCATACCTAACTGCCATCTCTCCTCTTCTTCTCTCCCCCCCCTCTTTCTCTTTCCTCTTTCCTCCTGTCTCCCCCTTTCACTCTTTCTCTCTCTCTGTCGAGCTACACATGTCGTTCCTGAGCTGCCAGTGATCCAGACTCCCTCTGCCCTCCGGACCTGTCTGACCCATCCTGGTGCCCCGCTTCTGGCTGAAGATCTCGTCACATGGATGCCCCGTGTGTCTCTCTGGTATGCGTCTGGTGTCTGGGGATGATTCTCTCTACCTAGAAAATGGTTCTGGCCTTGACTGGTGTTGGCAACTGTTTCTCCGGGGACTTGACAGTTCGATAGTTCAGGACTGGAACTTTTTACAAATCTACCTGGGTCTTCAATAACTACCTGGATTCCATATTAACATCAATTAACATCAGCTAGTATAGCTGAACTGCCTCCCACCCTACACACTGTATAAATGCAGATAATTTACTGCTTTCTGTTTCACCCAAATGAGGATGGGTTCCCTGTTGAGTCTGGTTCCTCTCAAGGTTTCTTCCTATTACCATCTCCGGGAGTTTTTCCTTGCCACTGTCGCCCTCGGCTTGCTCACCAGGGACAAACTGACCATTTTGATTCATACAAATTCACATTTCATGCAAACTTAAATAATTCTTTTGACTGTGTAAAGCTGCTTTGCGGCACTGCTTTTTTCCTTTTACATGCTTACTCTGGGCAACATAATCCGTAAGCATGGTATTAGTTTTCATTGTTATGCTGACGATACACAGTTATATGTCTCAGCAAAACCTGATGAGAAAAAACAGCTTACTAAAATTGAGCAATGTGTGCAGGACATAAGAATTTGGATGCTAATTAACTTCCTTCTTGTGATGTATGAGAGTTGTATTATTATTCCTTACCTGAAGGTGGTGCTCTCCTTATTAAGATATGCTGGTATACCTGGTAAGAGGGGTATAGAATAAGAGAGTAAAAAGTGAGCAGTTGTTTGCAACCTGGTCTCCGTGTGTCTTTGTATTAAAAGTTATCCACCAAACATCACATGGTGTCAGAAGAAAACTATGGATCAGTTAAAACCTCCTAACAGTTTGGATTTTGAAGGGAATTTAGCGGAAAACCGGCGAACGTGGATTCAAAAGTTTGATCTGTATCTAATTGCAACTGGCATTGCAGAAAAGAGTGACAAGGTAAAATGCGTGACATTTCTTCACGTGGCGGGAGATGAGGCCATAAAGGTATTTAATACCATGGACTTTGATGATGATGTGGATAATTTTGAAGTGCTCAAAGAGAAGTTTAGAGAATACTGTGAGCCTAGAAAGAATATTACGTATCTGAGACATATGTTTTTCACGAGAGCACAGGGACCGAACGAAACCATCGATGCATACGTGACTGACTTAAAAAATAAGGCAAAAGATTGTGAGTTTCGAAGATTAAATGATGACTTGATTAAAGATCGCATTGTCTGTGGTGTTAAAAATGATACTGTGAGAGCTAGACTTCTCAGAGAAACAGATCTGAACCTAGCAAAGGCTGTGGATATTTGTTGTGCAAACGAAATAACACAAAGCCACTTGAAAGTGCTGCATGAAGAAGCAGAAGTTGCAGTGAACAAAATCACGAAGACAAAGTCGGCCAGACAAGTGAATATCAAGCACACAAGGAAAGAGAAAGAGTGCACAAGATGTGGGTATGTACATGAGCCAAGGAAGTGTCCGGCATATGGGAAAATTTGTAATGAGTGCTCGAGGAAGAATCATTTTAGCCGCATGTGCAAAACTCCACAGAAAAAGGACAAACAAACAAGATTTGAGAAAAAAGTACATGAGATAGAACAACAAGATGCTGAATTATTTATTGGTACCATTAAAATTGAACAAAGTGAGGGAAAAGCTAGCAAATGGCTTCCACAAATGTATACAGTCTGTACAATGGAAAGTGAAACCAAGAAATGGACACAAGAATTCAGCATAAACAATAGTCTACTTACTTTTAAGCTAGATACAGGAGCAGAGTGCAACTCTTTCTTAAAGATTTTGAGAAAACTTCTAACAAGACAACAACTTTAAAGAAGTCAAATTGCACTTTAGTTACATATTCTGGCCACACGATGGAGACAAAGGGTAAAGTATGGCTTAACTGTGGATACAAAGACACTGAGTTTGATCTGGAATTTCAAATTGTAGAAGAAGATTTACCAGCAATTCTGGGAAGAGAAGCATGCTCAAAACTTGGATTGATTAAAAGAGTGTACGAAGTAGAAAACAAAAATGAAACTGACATTCTGAGTAAATATCAAGACGTGTTTACTGGTTTAGGATGTGTACCAGGACTGCATCACATACAGCTAAACCCAGATGTTGCTCCAGTCATTCATGCACCACGAAAAGTACCCATAGCTCTCAAAGAGAAAGTCAAACTGGAACTGAAACGAATGGAAGATCTTGGAGTTATTGTGAAGCAAACTGAGCCTACTGATTGGGTCAATAGTATGGTTACAGTATTAAAGCCAGAGAAACTCAGGATCTGCATCGATCCACAAGATCTTAACAAAGCCATCAAGAGAGAACATTATCCGTTGCGTACAATTGAAGAAATTGTAGCGGAGATGCCAAATGCTAAAATATTCTCAGTACTTGATGCCAATCATGGATTTTGGCAAGTACAGTTGGATGATGTGAGCTCTAAACTATGTACATTCAACACTCCTTTTGGAAGATACCGGTTTTTGAGACTTCCATTTGGCATGGTGTCAGCTCCAGAAGTATTTCAAAAGTGCATTGCACAAAGACTGGAAGGCTTAGAGGGAGTCGTGAACATAGTGGATGATATTCTGGTGTGGGGTGAAGACATGGAACAACATGACAAGAGACTAAGAAAGCTGTTAGACAGAATCAGAGACCTTAATCTAAAATTGAACAAAACCAAGTGCAGGATCAGGATGACTGAAGTTAGCTATGTAGGACACATTCTAACGGCAGAAGGATTAAAGCCAGACAACGGAAAAGTCAGAGCAATACAGAACATGCCAGAGCCACAGGACAAAGCTGCACAGATGAGGTTCTTAGGACTGCTTCAATATCTGTCCAAGTTCATTCCAAACATGTCAGACATAAGTGCGCCATTGAGGAAACTGCTGGAAGGAGATGTAGCATGGCATTGGGGGTCAGAACAACAGAAGAGCTTTGAAAGATTGAAGTCACTTGTGAGTAACACTCCAGTGTTAAAGTATTTTGATATCAACAAAGAGGTAATGCTGTCAGTGGACGCAAGCGCTGAAGGTCTTGGAGCAGTGTTACTGCAAGAAGGACATCCGGTAGCATTCGGCTCAAGGTCTCTTACTGAGTGTCAGAAAAGATACGCCCAAATAGAAAAAGAACTCTTAGCAATTGTCTATGGCTGCGAGAAATTCCATCAGTATGTCTATGGAAAAACAGTACAAGTGGAGACGGATTATAAGCCCTTGGAGACCATTTTCAAAAAAATCTCTCCAAAAAGCTCCTCCGAGACTGCAAAGAATGCTGATGAGATTACAGCTGTATGATATACGGGTCAGTTACAAGCCTGGAAAGGACTTGTCGAGCGTACTTAAAAGAACAAGTGGAACCACTACTGGAAGATGAGTTACAAGTTCATACACTGTCAGTGTGTTTGCCAATCTCCAAGGAAAAGAAGGAAACATTCAGAACAGCAACAATGCAAGATGTAGAGCTGCAACAAGTCGTGAATGTAGTTCAGTCAGGGTGGCCTGATGACATAAGAAAAGTTCCAGCAGACATAAGAAAGTACTGGACTTACAGGGAGGAACTTACCTGTTCTGATGGATTACTCTTCAAGAATTGGAGAATCGTAGTTCCACAAAGCTTGAGAGCAGACATGCTTCAAAGAATTCATGAGTCACATCTTGGTATTGTCAAATGCAAAGAGAGGGCAAGAGATGTGATGTTTTGGCCCGGCATGGCAAAGCAAATTGAGGATGTCGTGTTGAAGTGTGCTATCTGTAATACTTTCAGATGGAGTAACACCAAAGAGCCACTTATTCGTCATGACATTCCAGACAGAGCATGGGCGAAAGTCGGTGTTGACTTGTTCCACTTCAACCAAGAGGAATACTCGATGTGTGTGGATTACTTTTCAAAGTTTCCGGAGATTGCTAAACTCACACAAACGACGAGCAAACATGTGGTGAGAGCTCTTAAGTCGATCTTTGCGAGACATGGAATCCCGGAGGAAGTGGTGTCGGATAATGGTCCACAATTTTCAAGTGCCGAATTCAGAGCATTTACAGAAAGCTGGGAGTTTGGACATACCACGTCTAGTCCTGGATTTCCTTAGGCAAATGGACAAAGTGAAAGGGCAATCCAGACAGTTAAGAACCTGTTAAAGAAAGCACAAGAGAGCCAAGGAGATCCTTATATTGCATTATTGGAGTACAGAAATGCTCCTATGGATGGTGTGAAACTGTCTCCTGCACAGATGCTTATGGGTCGAAGATTCAAAACAAAATTGCCTACATCAACAAAGCTGTTGAGACCACAACTGTACAGAAATGTACATAAAGACATTAAAGGCAGACAGCTTAAACAGAAAAGTTACTTTGACTGTGGGGCAAAACAGTTACCACCTCTTGCAACTGGAGAAAACATGAGGGTGAAAGTCAAGAACAACTGGCAACCAGCAATTGTGTTAAGGTCGCATGAAACACCGAGATCGTTTGTGATTCAAAGGCCTGACGGAAACTTCTGCAGAAGAAATCGGAGAGACTTGCTGAAAACCAGAGAAGTGACATTTTCGAAACCAAGCTCTATCGAGTTGGATGAGTGTTCTTCAGACAACAGCGAGTTTGCAGAGAGTAATACTTCGGGGCAATCACCTGCACTGTCACCAGTGAAAAGACCTGTGACACCTGTTAAGGACATGGAAGATCAGGAAAAAGGTCAAGTTGGGGAAGACTGATTAAACCACCAAAGCTCTATTCTCCATAAAGACATTAAAGAAAAAAAAAAAGGTTGTGTTTATAGTTTATAGGTACTATGTTTATAGTTAATAGGTTGTGACATCAAGAGTAAGTTAAGTTATAGTGTGTAATTGAGAAAATAATTATAATAGTAAATGTGTAGTTGTTATTTTGTAAAGGAATTTATTTCTTAAGAGGGGAGATGTAATGTATGAGAGTTGTATTATTATTCCTTACCTGAAGGTGGTGCTCTCCTTGTTAAGATATGCTGGTATACCCAGTAAGAGGGGTATAGAATAAGAGAGTAAAAAGTGAGCAGTTGTCTGCAACCTGGTCTCCGTGTGTCTTTCTATTAAAAGTTATCCACCAAACATCACACTTCTGCTAAATCCGGATAAGACAGAAGTTCTAGTCATAGGACCGCATACAGCTAGGAGTAAAATTTTAGATCACACCGTAACTTTAGATGGCCTTTCTGTTCCATCAAATGCAACAGTGAAAGACCTTGGTGTGATTATTGATTCCAGCCTTTCATTAGCTCATGTAGAGAATATTACCAGGATAGCATTCTTTCACCTCAGAAATATTGCCAGGATAAGAAATAAATTTTTTTGTCGCTAAACAATGCAGAAAAACTAGTTCATGCTTTTATTACCTCTAGGTTGGACTATTGTAATGCCTTACTGTCTGGTTGTTCAGCTAGATGCATAAATAAGCTTCAGCTAGTCCAGAATGCAGCAGCGAGAGTCCTCACTAGAACCAAAAGATATGAGCACATCACCCCTATCTTATCTTCACTGCATTGGCTAAACTTAAATAATTCTTTTGACTGTGTAAAGCTGCTTTGCGGCAATGAAAATTGCTAAAAGCGCTATACAAATAAAATTTAATTGAATTGAATTTAAAACATAAAAATGTGTCGACATCCTCAGAAGACATGAATGAACTATATATATATATATATATATATATAAGGTGTCCTGAAAAGTTGAAAGGTGTCAAGGCTAAAAACAAAGCGCGCTGGAGAAGACAGGAAAATCCCAATTCTCTGTCTGTCTAAGACAACGGCGAGAAAGTGAGCTGCATCAGAAGCCTGGAGAAGTGGAATGCACTTTGTCAGGCCTCTACCTTCAGACCTGTCCAAATTGGGTGTCTCACTTGAAGACTAAGCTCCTGCTGGTATATCTCTTTAGGTCACTGAGGCACGAAAACCCCCTGACCACAATAAGGTGGCAATCCCTCAGGGGGGAAACTGAAAAATAAAATTAAATAAATAAAACAAAATAAAATAAAATATCCTTAATCCAGATTTTATCAATTAACGACATACCATTTATCTTAGCTGGATTGTTTAATTCTCAAAAACGTTTACCCTAAAGATAGACTTAACACACTTTCCTTTTCAGGAAAGAGTGCAGAGATCCAGGCACTCAAATGGTAACAAGCAGGATGCTACGGCTAAGGCATCCTTCGCCAGTGAACATCCCTGTAAGCGCAGGAGGGATCGCACCCCCGATAACTCCATGTCCTCACGCTCTGATATCTTACAAGCTAAACAGGCGAGAACCATAATATATCAGGAACCTGAAAATGATACTGAGTTACAGATTTTAGCTGCTTTACGTGACTTAGCCACTCAATTTAAAACACATACAGCTACCGGGAGCGCACAACCAACCACAGCCTCCTTAGGTGATGAGCAATCACACCAGGGGACAGATGATTCGGTAGATGTTATTTTGCTGCATGCAAATGACTCACTTTATGGAAGTGAGGGTAACGCTAAAGAGCACAATGAGGATGAATCCAGGTCTGGTGCTTCTAAAGAAGAAAGATCACACTCTGACATCCTTTCTCACGTTTTGAGTGCTGCAAAAATATTGGGTCTTGATACTAAAGAAGACGTTAGTGTCTCAACCCCACAGCAAGGTGTCTGGGCAAGTATTTCCTGTGCTCAACTCCCTGTGTCTATCCCTATGGCTAAGGATTATTCTCAAATGTTGAGAAAAACATGGAATAATCCAAAAGCAGCACCCCAGTTTAATGCAGGATGCAGGCGACTGGCCAAAATAAATTATGCTCCTAAGAGTGGCATGGGTAACATGCCTCAAGTAGAAAGAGAAAGTGCAGCATTAACCTCTTTACATCCTGATCGGGTCACAGATAACCCTAGGTGTCCTGATAACGAAGGTCAGAAGACAGATTGACTAATGTGCCAGGCATACAATGCAGCGACCAGGGCAGCCCGATCGGGAAATGCCCTGGTAATAGTCTTGGCAGCCCTGAGAAAAGTGATCAGCTCAGAAGATTGCGATGTTGTGAATCTGGTCAATGCAGCTCTTATCACACATTTACAACTTACCAGGGATATTGGTGCATCCATGTCTTCAGCGGTCATGGCCCGAAGGCAGATTTGGTTGGCTCAGACATCCCTGTCTAAGACCATAAAAAAAGAATTGACCAATATGCCGGTGGTTCCTGGTAGAGTTTTTCACACTGACTCTCAGTCCGTGTTGAACACCGCCAACCTGGCAAGGTGCAGGAGGGAATCTGTCCAGCAAACATTTGGTCATATGGCATCCACTAGACTTGACCATAGAGGTGCTCAGCTCTTTTGTCCCCCACACTCGCACCATTTGGATCACTGGGGGCATAAAAGGAGACAAACTAAGGGTTACCAGCCCCATGAAAAGAGCACCAGACCATACTACCATACTCCCCAGTTTGATCAGCCTCCAGCACGTGGAGGATTCCCAAGGAGGCACAACCCCAGAGGATCCAAACCCCAGGGAGGTCCTGCATAATGGTCTCGGGGCCGCCGGAGCATGCTCCCAGCTTTGCCTGGACAGCTGGGAAAAGTGCACATCAGATTCCTGGGTCCTAGGTATTGTCAAGAACGGATACAGGATACAATTCCGGCAGGGGCCTCCTATTTTTTTAGGCGAATGGTTCACTTCCATAGACCTAAAGGACGCGTACTTTCATGTACCCATCTGTCCAAATCATCACCCATCCCTTCGCTTTGCCTTTCAGGATCGGGTTTACCACTTCAAGGTCCTTCTATTTGGCCTCTCGTTATCTCCAAGAGCCTTCACCAGGGTGGTTTCAGCAGCCCTTCATCCCCTCCAGTGTGCAGGAATAAAAATCCTAGCATACCTGGACGACTGATTAATCTGCGCACCTACCCGCAGTCAGGTTATCAGAGACACTGGAACAGTAATCCAACATGTCCAGTCTCTTGGATTCAAAATAAATAGGGACAAAACCAATCTAAGTCCTCGGCAATGGACACTGTTTGTAGGGATTTCCCCAGACTATTACCTAATGATGGTCTTGGTATCCCCTCAGAGAGTGAGAAAATTATCCAGTCTGGCCCAGTCATTTCACCTGAACAAAAAAGTGAAACTAATTCAGTTCCAGCAGCTGCTGGGTATGATTGCAGCAGCAGCAACTGTGGTTCCCCTCGGCCTTCTTAGAGCCTGCCCACTACAATGGTGGGTGAAGAGTTTTAATCTGCATCCCAAATTGAACATAGATTTGAGAATAAGAATTACACAGAGGTTTATCCAGATGCTACGCCCTTGGTGGAGCAAGAGGCTACTATCACATGGGACACCCTAAGGGAACATCCCAGCGAGATGATCTGTGATAACAACAGACACCTCCCTGACAGGATAGGGAGCAGTCTGGGAAGGCAGATCTGTCAGGGGCACCTGGGACCCTCCCTGGACCTCAGAACACATCAATGTACTGGAGTTAAGAGCGGTTCACCTCTCTCTGAATGCCTTTTTCCCGTTATTACAAAACAAACATGTTTTGATAAGGACGGACAACATGTCCACGGTGTATCACATCAATTACCAGGGGGGAACCAGATCAGCACGATGCCTCTGGGTGACAAGAAAACTACTTTTCTGGGCGTCCCAAAACTTTCTATCTCTCAAAGTTGCGTTTATACCAGGAGTGGTGAACAAAGCGGCAGACCTGCTGTCTCGAACCGGACCACTCCCAGGAGAGTGGCGTCTCCATCTCGAAACAGTGAGACTTGTATGGAAACACTTTGAGATGGCAAAGATCAATCTGTTTGCAACAGCAGAGACAACTCTAAGCAGCCTAGGAGATCCCCTGGGGATAGATGCACTATCTCAAGAATGGCCGGAAGAGTTGTTGTATGCTTATCCCCCTACATTTACATTTAGACATTTAGACATTTGGCAGATCTCATTATACATTATCTCATTATACATCTGAGCAGTTGAGGGTTAAGGGCCTTGCTCAAGGGCCCAACAGTGGCAACTTGGTGGTTGTGGGGTTTGAACCTGGAATCTTCCGAACCGTAGTCCAATGCCTTAACCACTGAGCTACCCCTGCCCCCTCTACCTCTGATTCCCCTGCTGCTAAGGAGAATAGCAATAGGTCATCACAAAATCTTGCTGGTGGCCCCAAGATGGCCAAAGAAACTCTGGTTCCCAGCACTTCTACGCTTGGTTTAAGGTCACCCTTGGCAGCTACCGAAAAGAGCCGATCTTCTGTCTCAAGCAGCAGGACAAATTTGGCACCCAAAGCCGGAAATTCTACATTTGTGGGTGTGGTCTCTACTTAGCCCCTCTCTAACCTCTGATGAGGCTGTAAGGAGAACAATAAATAGATCTAAGGCACCCTCTACTTGGAGTAACTATTCAAGCAAATGGTGAATATTCTCCACATGGTGCCGAGATCAGCAGCTAGATGCTACCAATTGTGACACTAGCTTTGTTCTCCCGTTCCTCCAGACGTTGTTGGATTCTGGGAAATCGGTTAACACCATAAAAGTATATATCTCAGCCATCTCACATTTTCATGCATCTGGGCTGGGTGCAAGTGTTGGTAAACACCCCTTACTGTCTCAGTTCCTTAAGGGCACACGCCGCTTATGCCCAGGGAAGATGATGAGGTCACCCGCTTGGGACCTTACTACTGTCATCATTTGAACCTTTGGACAGGCCAGCTTGAAGTTCCTGACATGGAAAACAGTCTTTCTCCTGGCAATATGTTCAGCCAAGAGGTCAGTGAATTGCATGCTTTGTCGGTCAGCGAGGACTGTCTGAGATGGAAGGCGGAAAACGCGGGAGTTTTTCTCTGGCCAAATCTGGCATTTCTACTCAATGAGCTGGGCGGCGGCGGAGCTGAAGCGACGTCCGCTTAGCTGGGCGGCGGAGCTGAAGTGACATCCGCGAAGCCTGGAGGTTGAGGAAGGACAATGTTCTCTCAGTCGCTCCACGACTCGCCATCTTTGCTTTCGAGCAGAGACGGAGGGAATGTGTCGTCCTTACCGTTCAGCAGTGGTGGAGGTGGAGAAGACGCATCCTCGTCGCCGTACAGCAGCGGCGCGTAGTCCTCCATGTCAGGCAGAGGCGGCGGAGGTGGAGGAAACGCATCCTTGTCGCTGTGCAGCAGCGGCGCGTAGTCCTCAACGAGGAAGAGAAGCGGAGGTGGAGGAAACGCGTCCTTGTTGCCGTGCAGCAGCGACGCGTAGTCCTCCGTGTTGACCACAGGCGGAGGCGGGTGAGGGAGCGCGTCGTCCAGATCAGAGAGAGGGAAAATATCCGGGACTACAGCGTGGCTCTCCCGAACCTGGACGAGCAGCTTTTAAAGCTGCACCACCTGCTCCTGCAGGTCAGAAATGCGCTTCTTGTTTTGCTGCGCCAAAAACGTGTAGACGTCCCCGGTTTGTCCCTCGCCACCGTCATGCCAGACCTCCTCAGCCCGTGCCTCTTGGTCGGTGGTTGGGACCTTGTATCTCCCCGCTGCCTCACCTTTAAATGGCGTCCGCCGAATGGCCAGCCTGCAGCCTGCCGCGCCTCTATCTCTCTCTGCTCCTCGCTGTCTTCCAGCCAGTCCGCCGGTTTGGCGAGCCTGCAGCCTTCCCAGCTCTGCCACAGCTCTCTCTCTCCTTCCCCCTTGCTGCCGTCCAGCCATTCCACCAGCTCGGGCGAGATGGTAATAGTTCCCCCCCAAAAAACATCTGGGGGAGAGACCTCCGCTATGCCACTTTTATGGTCTAGCTTTCTGTCATGGTTTTTCAATCGGCGTGTGGCATAACTGCAGAGGTGAGCTGGCAGTTCAAAAGAGGCTTTTATTAAGCTGAACACGAAACACAAAAGTAGAGCTTTTCCTGAGGAGCACGTTCGACATTTTAATGTAAATACTAAACAAAACCACACCGACATAAACCATAATATATAAACAAAAGCTAGACGCCTGACTGAAGTTCAGTCAGGCTATTTATAATCATTAACGTAATTACTTTTCCTCGGTTCAGGTGTGTGCTCCCCTCACCTGACCGAGGTGCAGTCTGGGACACGAAGTCCAACTCAAACAAAACTACAAACATGAATCAACACAATGTCTTTGGGTGCTTTGGCACCCTCTAGGGGTTAACGCTTACAGTATTTTAACAATAATGTTGTAAAAATCCAAATAACTTTACAGATCTTTATTGTAAAGGGATTAAACAATGTTTTCCATGCATGTTCAACTAACCATAATCAATTAATTAACATGCACCTGTGGAATGGTCGTTTACACCTTAACAGCTTACAGAAGGTAGGCATTTAAGGTCACAGTTCTAAAAACGCAGGATACTAAAGAGACTTGTCTACCGACTGTGAAAAACACCCAAAGAAAGATGCCCAGGGTTCCTGCTCATCTGCGTGAATATGCATTAGGCATGCTGCAGGGAGGCATGAGGACTGCTGATGTGGCTAGGGCAATAAATTGCCATGTCGGCACTGTGAGACGCCTAAGACAGCGCTACAGGGAGACAGGAAGGACAGCTGATCATCCTTGCAGTGGAAGACCACGTGTAACAACACCTGCACAGGATCGGTACATCCGAATATCACACCTGCGTGACAGGTACAGGATGGCCACAACAACTGCCCGAGTCACACCAGGAACACACAATCTCTCTATCAGTGCTCAGACTGTCCGCGATAGGCAGTCGATGAGGAGGAGATGCACAGCAGTACTTCAAGCAGCTGGGGGCCACACCAGATACTGACTGGTACTTTTGATTTTGAGCCTCCCTTCATTCAGGGACACATTGTGAAACTTTTTTAGTTTATGTCTTATGGTGTTGACTGTTTTAGTGTTCATATAAATTTTTACACATTAAGTTTACTGAAAGTAAAAACAGTTGAAAGTCAGAGGACGTTTCTTTTTTTGCTGCCTATATGTGTGTGTGTGTATATATATAAATATATATTGTGTAATATTTAGGCCAGAGGACAATGCTGAGTAAGAAATTGTTTCATGATTTATTAACACATAGGGATTTGCTATACTTATTCTTAAAATTTTTATTCTTATTCCCCTACATTCATTAATCCATTGTTGTAGTTTATCCTGACACTAATTAAAATTGTGCTATGCTTTTAAAGAAAGTTTAGAATTTTTCTATTGTGTGTTAATGTTAATGTGTTAATGCGGAGAGGGATTAGAAGGTAGGGGGGTTCTAAACAACAGTATACACAATTAACTACTCTCAATGACCCTATTAAGAGTATAAAACCATTAAACCTTAAACCATCAAAATTCGTTTTATTTTTTATTTTTATATTCTGATGGGAAAGAAGTAAAAAACATTCACTTTCATGGGACAGGAGACAATTATGACCTTTGATATGACCTTTGACATTTAGCTGTCAAAATTAGTTTGACACAAGGAACCCTACATAACGCTCTCTAGTGTATGGAATTAAGGCTGAGCATCTGGAAGAAAGTTGTGTTATTTTTAATTAGGTTAAAAAAAAAGATTTTTACAATTCTGTGAAAACAATGAATTTATGAACATGCTTACTTGTCTACGAGACTGTCAGGCAGGGGATAAACAGCTCTCTTCCAGCCTTTTGCAGGAAAGAAGGCAGAGGGCTGGGAAACTTGTGCCCCACATAAAGGGTTACCTGGAAGGCACTGTGGTACCAGATACTTCCAGGAGACACCATAGTCCACTGAATATTGAACATGAACATGCCGTTCAGCATTTCTCCTCGGCACATTGCAACCAACTGCAATCTGCAAATAAACACAAATACAGTATATTGTATTATACAGTTGAAAAAATATATGCTGACCACTAAACATCCAGAAAACGGACTGTGGGTTATCATCAGCAATTTATAGCCAAGTGGTCTGTTGTTAGGTCCTAAGCTTGGATTAAGATTTTTTTTTTTTTTGTTGTTGTTGTTCTTTTGTGTTTTGCTGAGTTTATCTGCATGCTCTCCATTTTGTCTGTGTGCATAAAGCTTTTACTCAACTACTGCTGATTTCACTATTTTGCTTTTCCACTATTTAAAACTACAAAAAAACTGTAAAAATGACAATAACCCACTATAATGTGCAGCCTACTTTACTGCTCTCAGTGAAAAGTGACATCACATGCTTTCCTACTCCTTGCTGGGAAAAACAGTAGGAACTTTATAAATAACTCTTTTGTCCTTCACTGAGGCAGGATGATTTTTAGTCCGAAATTAACTTTGAGCACAATTCCTACAAGTGATTCTGAGACGCTTGGTGAATATGGGCCCAGAGTTTGGGCTAAACCTGGAATCAATTAGTACAGGACCCAGGTGAGGTCTGCCTTATATGACAAGGATCGCAGGCAAAAGTGGACTAGGGTATTCATTGATAGCAGACCCATCCAGAGCCCCTAGGTTTAGCAAAGAGGTTTTGCTTTTAACAAGCATTGGAGACGATAGTGACTTGTCTGGCAATAAAGATAAGAACAAGGTTGGAGTTTTTACTGATGTTCTTTAAGGGGGATCAGGGTCCGATTTACCTGCATAGGCTCTAGGTATGAGCTGGGGGTTAGCACGAATACTGGGTGTGGGCTAGGAGATCTGGGTCTAGAGAAGAAGGCTCCCTGTTAAATCCATGAGGCCGCTGAGATCACTGGGGAGTTCCTGGGTAATCAGTTGGTCATTGACATCATCAGGGAGACCATGGGGAAGGCATCATAAATTGCTTGGGCATACCAATTTGTGGGATGCTGCCTGAATGTGAAACTCAATAGCATAATCATATGCAGAAGAAGTCTTGGCTAAGCTCCAGGAATCATCTGGCTGCATTTCTGCCAGAGTGGGAGCAGCATGAGTCACTAGTGTTCCAAATAGGATTCCCCCATTTAGCCCCACCCAGCCATTGAGGAGTGTGATTACATATATGCCAGGAAGATGGGAAGGGAAGATGCTTAAAGAATTGACCAGCAGAGTCAATTGTGACAGAAAGGAGCATCTCGGGTTACTTTGCTGTAACCCTGTTCCCTGAAAAAGTGGGAATGAGGTGCTGCATGAAAACACTATGGAAACTCTTTGTTCTACCAGTTGTGAAGCATGTGTGTATCAAACATGCCAAATTTTGGCGTATTTAACCTTGGTCAGGTGATGTCATCTGATGAGGTGTACCAGCAGGTTATAAATAGGAGTGAACCGGAAACATCCTCAGGTCAATTTTTGTCTGAAAGGATGTCCAGTCATGCCAGCAATGCGGCATTGAAGCGCAGCATCTTGTTCCCGCTTTTTCAGGGAACAGGGTTACAACAAAGTAACCCGAGACATTCCCTTTCAAAAGCTACACTCGATGCTGCGTAAAAAAAAAAATGCTATGGTAACAAAAATACCAAAGTGTCTGGACCCCCAAGGTTGTGTTGCTTGTGCGCACAATAGCCAAGGAGGTCCAAGACATAACTTTGGGATGCTGACTTGAGGACCCGTGAGCCCGGAGTAGCATAGACATCCAAACTATAAAATCTAACAAATTTGTGCGAAGAGGACTAGAGGATGTGTGCCACATCACACACTTGCTGCAAGGGGAACACCCCTTGCCAGCGCAATTGATGAGGCAATCCTCCTAGTCGAATGAGCCCCGATTCCTAGAGGCGAAGTGTGACCGTGCGCCTCGTTGGCTAGGGCAATGACATCTTTGGTGCCCCGCTTCTGGTTGGAGATCTCGTCACATGGATGCCCCGTGTGTCTCTTTGGGATGCGTCTGGTGATGATTCTCTCTACCTAGAAGATGGTTCTGGCCTCAACTGTTGTTGGCTACTGTTTCTCTGGGGACTTGACAGTTCGATAGTTCAGGACTGGAACTTCCTACAAGTCTACCTGGGTCTTCAATAACTACCTGGACTCCATATTAACATCAATTAACATCAGCTATTGTAGCTGAACAGCCTGCCATCTAACAGACTGTATAAATGCAGATCATTTACTGCTTTCTGTTTCACCCAAATGAGGATGGGTTCCTTGTTGAGTCTGGTTCCTCTCAAGGTTTCTTCCTATTACCATCTCAGGGAGTTTTTTCTCTTGTCACTGTCGCCCTCGGCTTGCTCACCAGGGACAAACTGACCATAATTTTTTTGATTGTGTAAAGCTGCTTTGCGGCAATGACAATTGCTAAAAGCGCTATACAAATTAAATTGAATTGAATAAACCCCATTAGGCAGAACATGACAAGCTGAAATAGCAGCTACGGACGTTCTGAGAGAACTAGGGCATAAGCACAAGGACAACTTTCCTTGCACAGAGAAAAAAATCTGTGGCTCGGCGTAGCTCTGCAAATGCCGCGCCATTGATAGACCTGCCAGTGCTCAATTCTCTCAGCAGATCAGCCTGGTATGCCTGTAAATCAGCCATGGTGTGCTGGGCAGCACCAGCCTGACCCGCTGCCTGTAAAAGCTTTTCCAACCAACAAATTTGTTAGTCTACATGGCTTGGTGGGAAGTATGGGCTTTTTCAAGGAAAGAGCCCCAGGAAAGAGATAGCCTGCAAGCATCTCTTTGATCTGGGCCATCATCATAAAAAATCGCGCTTTCGCATCGACATTCGATGTCAATAGCACAAAAACATGGGTTGAATAGGGCTTATTTCATAAATGAGTTAACTCGTCATGGGGGTCACCAAAGAAAAGGAGGGACCAACGTTGAGGCCCCTCCCCTGGCCACCCAACAAAAACCGGTCATCTAACTTTGAGCGCTTGGGGGATTATTATTATTTTTTTGCTCCTGCGGCCAGTCGAGGTGTAATCGTTCGACCGCACGTTTTTTTACTACTTCCAGTAACTCCTCAAATGCTCGGTCATCATTAGAGGAGCGCTCTTAGGTGGCTATCTCCATTTCCGCGGAAGCAAAAGATGAACTTCTTTCATTCACAAGAACCATTGGAGCACACTTAAATAGTGGACGCTAAAACTTCCTGATCCGGCTAGGGCGTGAGAGAAAGGGGGAATTCCGTCTCATGGGCGTCTGCCAGATCGGCACATGAACCCCAGGAATGTACCGCTAAGCACTCAAAACAGAAAGTGTGGTGATTGCCTTTCGAAAGAAATCTGTCACCCGGGGGCAAGCATTTCCTATCCAACTCTTCTATCGAATATTAAGTTATCCAACACTTTCTTTCTTTTGTTTGTATATTCGCTTGCACACACACACACACACACGCAAACACAATGTGGTACTTGAAGACTAAGGCTATGTTTACTCTGCAGGTCTCGATGCCCAATTCTAATTTGTTGCCCATATCAGATTTTTTTGACCATCGGTTTACACGTTCTTTCAACTATGACTCATATCCGATACACGTGTTTACACTTCCCATGCCACCTGAAACATTGCGCATACTTAAAGAGAGGTTCTTGGACTACACACTAGCCAAGATAGATGAAGGTGAAGTATGCTTAACGCTCTGCGATATATGCAAAGTTCGCAAAACGTCACCATGGGTTTAAAACGGAGGAGGAGAAAAAAACAGCATAATTGCAGCCTGCGCATAGGCTTCATTCACCAAATACTAATTTCTTAATTTTATTTAGCCCTAAAAAGCCAAAAAAAGGCCCTGGGGGGGGTTAGGTGCTTTTACTTTTTTATGTCACCTGCGATGTTATAATTCCACACGCGCTTCCACCGGAGAATAACATTACGTCATTAAACCGCGAAAAAGTCGCAGTTTTAATAAAGTACAGAACGCAATGACTCAGGAAATCCGATCTGTCTGTTTACACGACAATCACATTAGCACATATCTGATTTATATCTGATTTATTTCCTCATATGAAGAAGGCCTGAAACCGATCTTAAAATATCGGAATGCATGCGTTTTTTTCCTGTTTACACGGACATAGAACATCCGATATGTGTCACATTGAAGCAAAAAAATCTGAATTTGGTCACATTTACCTGACAGTGTAAACGTAGCCAAAAAGAACTGAGGATGTTTCCAGTTGACTTCTATTCATAACCTGTAGGTGCACCTCATCAGATGACGTCACCTGACTGAGGTTATATAAGCCAAAATTTGTCGTGTTTGATACACACATGCTTCACAACCGGTAGAACAAAGAGATGTTCTCATAGTGTTTTTACGCAGCATCGAGTGAAGCTTTTGAAAGAGAACAACAAGTTCTGGGTTCAGGAGCCAGGAGTAATGACGTATGGGTTAAACTGGGTCAGGGGTGGGATTAGCTAGTGGTTGCTGTAGTTCTGAGGAGATAGGAAAATGTGTCTAGATAACCTGCTAGATACTTCAGCTGTGCTCTATTTTGAAGTGTACTTCACAGGGTGCTCCCTACACCCTGCTCAGTTCGCAGGGATTGTCGGTGACTGCTTCACTATTCGGAACCAGCACAAACGTCACTTCCTTCGTGTGTTACAAATAAATCAAGTCCGCTCCTGGAACTAGAATTACTTTTAAAACCATCTGGAGCCTAAGGCCGTTTCTAAAGACCTCCAGTGCTTCAGGCCTCTTCTTAAATTTGTGCAAATTTGCATTTTGTTGTTTTTTAATTACTATATTCACAATAACTTAATTTGTTATTTTTTATAGAATATTTATATTTTAAATTTCATAAAAATAAACCATTACCAGTGCCGGTCCATTATTTTGATAAAATATTACATTTTATAAATCTACAAAAAAATCAAAATAAAATGATTTCATTTGTAAAATAGTATAATAAATCATTGATTATGTATAGAGTGTTTAAAAATAATACAACGTATGTTATGATCGGGAAATTCTTTGTCTCTTCCATTCCAGGGACTAAAATATGGTAACAATGTCAAATTTAGAACCTGTAGAAGAAGGTCAGTGGTCCACGCACATCCTTGGTTAAAACACATCTTGGTTAATTAATCCAGTCGTCTGGTTTAGGAATTTACACACACAGTTCAGTAAACCGCGTGCATGAGTATCTCAAAACAACTAAATTATAACACTTAGAAAATGTTAGAACTTATTTTTGGGTAAAGTGACTGATGTGCCAACCTTTTTTTAGTAGAGCCTCTGTTTCACTGAATAATCCAAAACCTTTTATGAATATTTAAGACCTATTGACACACTTAATTAACAAAGAGTGGCAACTCCTGGAGTGGTGTGCTGAAGACCAAATGTCATCAGCACACCATTCCACTCAAACAGCTCAGCATGTGGCATTTTACTTTCAATTCAATTCAATATAATAGAATTTTTACCAATGGTCAAAAAAAAAGCAGCTTAACAAAAATGAAATGAAAATTTAAAAAGAAAATCTATAGAAGTGTGTATGTGTGAAAAAAATGTGTCTAGATAATGATGAGATTGTCCCTGATTGCTTATCAGGGACAATCTCATCACACAGCCAAGGGTGATGGCAACAGTAGCAAGGAAAAAATCACTGAGATGGCAATAGGAAGAAACTTTGAGAGGAACCAGACTCAACAGGGAAACCATCATCATTTGGGTGATAACTGATAGAAATTATATAACATTATGTGTGTTATGCAGCTGAAAGTTCAATATAACAGAAGTTATTTAAATTTACATGATGTCCAATTCAGCAAAGGCGTGAGTCAGCAGGTGCAAAGGGCAGATGGGATCTGGATTACTAGGAGCAAAGAAGCAGCATGTGTAGCTCCAAACCATCACAAAGCAAAATCCAGCTGGTGCTGGTCTTTCTCTGGGTACCTCACGATCCTTGCAGGGTTGGCTCCATATGCCTCAGGATGGGTAGAAAAATAAAGAACAGGTGGAAAGAACTAGCGTAGTTGCCATTCAGAATAGATGTACTGGAGTAGATATACTGGAGTATGAAGTTATAGGATGAATTACGAGTATGCCAGATTAAAGAGATGAGTCTTCTTTTAAACTGGGAAACTGTGTCTGAGCCCCAAACATTGTCTGGAAGTCTATTTCAAAGCTTTGGAGCTAAATATGAAAATGCCCTACCTCCTTTTGTAGATTCTGAATGTCAACATACCAAGCACCAAGATGGCGCCATTGTGTATGGTCTGCCATCCTACCCTGTTTTGTTATTTATTAATTGCTGTGTTTATTTGAATTGTCTCTTATAATGTGTCATCTCTGCTGATAAACAATCACCTGACACTGTTAAAGATATGGGCTAGTATGAACAACTTGCATGACAGTGGACGTTCAAAGACACCACCACCTTTTCTAGCGTCTGTACCTGCCCATCTATGGCGTCCTGTTTACCCATTGCGTCGCAACAAGAGGCGCAAGAGACGCGGAAAGAGAGAAGATATTCTCATTAAACTGAAAGCCTACCTGGCCTCCTGTGTGGATAATCTGGGCTTTGCTTCAAATGGAATATCTACTGAATGTGGAAATTTTTACCTCCTTTGCTCTCAGGAGTACAGCTATCGGTGGCTCAAAACGGCTATTCCAGAAGCCATGTGTTCGCCTCCGTGTCGCCAGCCAGTGATGATCCAGGCACGGGGCTGTGTACAGGGAAATCTCCGCCAGCTCAGTCGAGCCCCAAAGCAGAGCCATAAGGCTGCCTTGTTAAACACTCGATCACTCACAAATAAGACTTTCATTTCATTTACGCAACTTGTATTTTATTTTGCTTGGCTAAAACAAGGTGATAACAGCACCTTCTCCGAGCTCTGCCCTCCCGGCTATTCCGAGTGTCACATTGCGGTGGAGGACAAAACAAAAATTCAGCTGCCGTTTACTTCCATGTAAAAGCTACAATAGCTTTGAGATAGAACTGGTTGATTCAGTTTGCATGTCCTGTACTGTGTGCTATTGTTTATTATCCACCTAAATACAATTAGGACTTTATCACGGTTTTTCAGAGTTACTTTCTAAATTAGTGCCAAAATATGACTCTCTGGGGTCCGAGGTAATTTTGGGGCCCTTGAGATGTTTGGACATGCTCTGATATTTGTGCTTTTTTCAGCTACTTATAATATATTATTGAACAACCTGTATTTTTCTTGTAATTAGCACAAACTGTTCTACAATAATACGTGATAAAATTAATGTATGTGTTTGCATTTTTTGGGAAAAAAATATTATGCGTGGTTAGTAAGTTTTGTGAAAATAAAAGTAGCTGAAATAAGGCCATTAACACTAGAAGCGCCGCGCCAGTGTCACCTACTAATAACGCGGTTCAGCGGTCATTTGACCGCCTGTTGTTTTGAATGGGAAGCTGTTGCTGACACACAATGATCGCTAGATGGCGCTTTTACCCAAAGCAAATAGTTTAGCTCCAAGATCAACTTGCACTTGGACAATGCGCCATTCATTCCCGCGTTGATAATCAGCGGTATCTTTTTTACATATTCAACTGAGAAAACCTACTACAGAGTCTCTAAGGGGATAAAGGAAAAGGGAAAAAACGGCAGAAAAAAAACAAGTCATGTTTTGCATTATAGCCCAAAGTTTTTGGCATGACTTTTTTTTCCCTCCTTTGTCCATCTAGGGGCTTCGTACTATAACAAAAAGGAAAGCTCTACTTAATTTTATATCGTATGGAGAAAATTTATTAGTTTGTTCATTCTATTCGAAGCTTCTGAACGTCTCGGATGGAGCAGGAGCAGCGATTTAGTTCTGAAATCGCTTCCGTGAAATTATCGCTAAAACAATATTAAATTTGTATAAATCAGATCTACCACAGCAGATTATAAACTATGCTATGTCATAACCGAAGCAAACACCACGATTATGCCTCGTTTTGTTCAGTGTTGCTAGGCAACGGACCACGCGCCTAATCGGCGGGAACGTGATTCACTTGGCCGCGGTGTATTATAAACCTGCGGAATGTTTCACTGCTTATGCTCATGTAATAAAAGCGAGGAAAATGTGGAAGCGAGGGAAATGTGACACTAAACAGCTGAACAACTTCACTTTTCCGTTTACCTCTAAGAAAAAAAACTGTATTTTGTTTGTTTATATTTAGAATGTTTAGAAAGTAAACGAAGTAGGCGCGCACGCGCACACACACACACACACACACCCCTTCCCTGAGCCCTCGGTCAACATCTAATGACTGTCGATATGCAAATGAGTCAAGACATAGCCTAACGTGGTGTGGTGTCGGATTTCAGCGGTCACGGAGTAGAAAGACTTTGAAGCAGTTGCAGCGTTTTTTTCAGTTACAACAAGCACAGCGACGAGTCCACGTTGTTTCACTGTTTATGACATAGTGACACTAAACAGCTAAACAACTTCACTTTTCCGTTTACCTCTGAGAAAAAAAAGATGTATTTTGTTTGTTTATATTCAGAGTAACACCTTCCAACCACCTCTCATAGTCTATTGTTAGTTTTAATGATTTGGCAGAAACTAATTATCACTACACAAGTACCCCAACACCATTGATCATGAGTTTCAGCTGAAACTAATTCTATACATGCAACAGAAAATGTAGATGCAGATTCCAAATGTATAAAGGTGCACTCTCTCTCTCTCTCTCTCTCTCTATATATATATATATATATATATAGTCTGTCACGGAGTGAAAAGACTTTGAAGCAGTTTATATGTTAATCTAAGCTTGAACTTATCAACATTGTTTCGTTCAGATTCCGTTTCTTAATCTTTCCTTTTTTTTTATATATATATATATATATATATATATATATATATATATATATATATATATATATATAATTTTTTTTGTTCAAATAAAATCGCTATTACTTGACCCTGAAGTTTAGTTTAGCACACAAAAAACTTAAAAGTCCTTTCTGGTAAATCAACTCCATATGTAGTTTATTTACAGCAATTCATTAAAAATGAATATATATTATACAGTACATGGTAAACACGAGAAAGATTACAAAATAAAAAAAAAAAACAGTGTCTTCTTTATAAACAGCTTATGTGCGTCAAGATGCTGAAATCCCTTGCATGTTGCCCCTCAATTTTGTGCTTCCATTTCAAGTGGAGAGATATTTGACCGACAGCCTAGAACAAAAGAACTGTAGGTGTGATCACAACCCCCTCCGAACGACCGTGCCATCAATCACTGACCACCTCAGAAGTTCCCTCCAATGTATGCTGATGTTTTGCAAGTATTTTTGCAAAACTATGGCAGTCTCTTGAGAGGTGGTAGAGGTGGTTGGAATGTGTTATTCATTTATTTATTCTATACAAGGGCACTAACTACACAGACCAAACTGATACCTTATTGTATTTTTATACTCATCGCTGTGCTTGTTGTAACTGAAATGTATAGAATTAGTTTCAGCTGAAACTCATGATCAGTGGTGTTGGGGTACTTGTGTAGTGATAATTAGTTTCTGCCAAATCATTAAAACTAACAATAGACTATGAGAGGTGGTTGGAAGGTGTTACTCTGAATATAAACAAACAAAATACAGCTTTTTTTCTCAGAGGTAAACGGAAAAGTGAAGTTGTTCAGCTGTTTAGTGTCACTATGTCATAACCAGTGAAACAACGTGGACTCATCGCTGTGCTTGTTGTAACTGAAAAAACGCTGCAACTGCTTCAAAGTCTTTCCTCTCCGTGACCGCTGAAATCCGACACGACACCACGTTAGGCTACGTCTTGACTCATTTGCATACCGACGGTGATTGGATGTTTACCGAGGGCTCAGGGGAGGGGTGTGTGTGTGTGTGCGCGCGTGCCTACTTCGTGTACTTTTATAAACATTCTAAATATAAACAAACAAAATACAGCTTTTTTTTTCTCAGAGTTAAACGGAAAAGTGAAGTTGTTCAGCTGTTTAGTGTCACTATGCAGATGTTACACTCAGTGTAGTTACCGAAATCTTTGATTTAGTTCTCATTCAGTGGCTACACATCACTTCCACATTTCCCTCGCTTTTATTACATGAACATGAGCAGTGAAACATTCCGCAGGTTTATAATACACCGCGGCAAAGTGAACCACGTTTCCGCCGATGAGGCGCGTGGTCCGTTGCCTAGCAACATTGAACAAAACGAGGCATAATCGTGGTCTTTGCTTCGGTTATGACATAGCATAGTTTATTATCTGCTGTGGTAGATCTGATTTATACAAATTTAATAATGAGGCTTTATATCCTCAGGAGGGGTTATTACATGTAATATGTAAAACAATATTGTTTTAGAGATAATTTCACAGAAGCTTCTAACAGAATGAACAGACTAATGAATTTTCTCAAAACGTTATAAAAATTAAGTAAAGCAAAATCCCCTAAATGTCCATATAAAATATCGCTGATTATCAACCCCAGAATGAATGGCGAATTGTCGATATTTCACGGAAGTATATATATATATATATATATATATATATATATATATTAAACTGCATATATGGAATATGACACCTGAGATAGTTACATATACACACTGAGTGACGCATAGATAGTATGCGCAATTCCTTGCGCCATCTGCTGAGCGAAATGAGAATCGCAGGTTGGAAAAGACAGGAAACGTCATGCCGCCGCGCAGCTGTCAGCGATTTCACGTAAATAAGAGCAAAATAGCTTTATACTGGCTTTTACTGGTGCGATTTAAAAAATGTAAGCATACAGGGTGATTAAGCTCACAGAACTAGGAAAAGTCATGAAAGGAGGGTCCTGGAAATTGATCGAGTGTGAAGTATTATTTTTTTTTTACCCCCTTGCGGTCAAATGACCGCTGCTCGGCGCTTCTAGTGTTAAACTCATACAGAACATTCGTTTACAAGACTTTTAAAAACTGGGCTGGTGGACTAGTGTTTTTGATTCAAAATGATGTGAAAATGATCTTGTTTACTTGCTCACAGAAAACAATATAGTGATTAACATTTTTAAGTCACTTTTTGAGTGTAAAGGGTCGATGCGAGAAGGCATATATATCATTACCAATGCAGTGATTCACACCTGAGAAGACGAAGGCCTGCATAGTGAGCTGCATAATGAGCCATTAGACAGGTATGTGACTGAGAGGAGAGTGACAAGAAAGAATCTGAGGACAAAATAAGTTTATATATTTTCAGTGTTTAGGTTATTTGAGAATGTATTTGACACACACAAAAACTTGAGATTCACTAGTGAGTTCAGTTAAACAGTTTATTAGGCCTAAACAATTAAAGTTGACTTTTTAGCAGCATTACTGCCTTTTTGTAAGTCGCTCTGGATAAGAGCGTCTGCCAAATGCCTGAATGTAAATGTAAATTACTGCAGTCACTATAACAGAAAATTTAGCTGTTATCACAAATTACACATAAATTACATGTTAAAATATAAAAGTGTAAGAACAGTGCAAAAAAACACTGATGATGCCAATAAGAACTTAAATTTGTCATGCACACTCGGAACGCGACCAGCACTAGGACCCGGAAGTTAAGCAGTCGCAAACCAGGAAGTATAAAAGGATATCTTGTTCAGTCATTTGGCCCATGCTTCGTCGGAATCGTTCATCGAATCGTGAGTACTCACTTTATTGGTTTTCCTTTCTGATTGAGTGTGCATTTATAGGACGCGGGTTAGATTGTGTCTTTCCCTTGCTCCCCATTCGTGAGAGTCCTTAGATTAAATAGCGTGATTATCCTGCCTACTCGTGTTCTTCCGCGTTTGGGTTTACCAAGTCTTCTGGTCACCTTAGGTTGGTTCTTGACAGAATGACTGAGCTATCCGCGGTGAACCCAGCGGATCATGCGCACCTCTGCGACGTGGTAGATCAGCACGCCGAGCTGACCACTTAGCTAACTGGGGAGATCGCTAATCTGCGCCTGGGCCTCCAAGACGTCACGGCCTCGCGCTGCGAGGTCGTGGAGCTCCGGCAAGAGAATGCGGATCTCCGGGCGGCTGTGGATCTCGCAGCGGCCGCTGCGCCGCACCATACCCACCCACCCTCCTTCCGATGTATTTCTGGCACTTCCGGATAAATGGGATGGCACGGACGGGAAGTGCAGTGTGTTTTTAACAGCGATTGATCTGGTGTTTGAGTTTAATTCCACCAGGTACTCCACCAATCGGCTACGCATCACGCTTCTGGTTTCGTTGCTATCCGGGCAGGCAGCTGAGTGGGCCACGGCAGTTCTATGAGCAGATACAGATACCGCCCACTCGTACAACGAGTTCACATGCAATTAGGACGCGCCTTCCTGACCATGGCGGACCGCAAACGGCGGTATCGAGGGGGCTTGTGTGCCTACTGTGGGTCGGCGGCACATCACCGGGCGATCTGCCGAACGCACAGCCCCGGTGAGTGCGAGGAGAGACTCACCGGGCCCCCTCCACCTCTCCACCACGACCAATGCCACCATCTCACGTTTCACGGTTCAGGTAAACCTCCAAATCGGCCACAAACGGGTTCGGCCATAATTGACTCCGGTGCCGCTGGTAACTTCATTGTCTCTACCTATGCCAAAGAATTCGGGGTGAAGATTGAGGCGTTATCCCAGCCAGTAAAGATCACTTCGGTCGACGGTCGGCCCCTATCATCCAGCCCTATCACCCATCAGACCCAACCGATCACGCTCGCCATAGACCAGCACCAGGAACAAATCCAACTCCACCTCACATCCATCGCATCACCGCCCATCATCCTCGGCTATCCCTGGCTGTTGCAGCATGACCCGCTCAGCTGGGGCTGAGGCTGGGGCGTGTTCCACGGAGTCCGAGGCCCCGGATGTCGACATCAACGCCATCCCTCCCACCTATCGAGACCTGGCTGGAGCCTTTTGTAAGAGAAAAGCCACCCATCTGCCACCCCATCGCCCTTATGACCTGGCGATAGAGCTTCAGCCGGGTTCCGTCCCTATCCGCAGCCATCTCTACTCGCTGTCGGCCACTGAGACACAGGCTATGAAGGAGTATGTCGCCAGCGCCCTTCGCAATGGAACTATCTGGCCTTCTTCGTCGCTGGCAGCCGCGGGGTTCTTCTTTGTGAAGAAGGGGGGGGGGCTTCGCCCATGCATTGACTATCGGGGGCTAAATAAGATCACCATTAAAAACTGTCACCCATTGCCGCTTACCAACTCAGCCCTGGACGCACTCTCTGGGGCCACCGTGTTCACGAAGTTGGACCTCCGGAGCGCCTACAACTTGGTGCGCATCAGAGAGGGCGATAAGTGGAAGACATCCTTCATCACTCCAACCAGACATTATGAGAGCCTCGTCATCCCATTTGGACTCTGTAACGCACCCTCGGCCTTTCAACAATTCATCAATGACGTCCTGAGAGACATGCTAGGCCGATGGGTGTTCGTCTACTTAGATTTACATTACATTTACATTTAGGCATTTGGCAGACGCTCTTATCCAGAGCGACTTACAAAAAGTGCTTTAATGTTTACATCATTGGATACATACTTACACTGGGTTAACTAGGTTAATAACTAAGTGCCATTAGTCCAACACAACTGGGAAGAGAGTTTTTTTTTCATCTAGAGGAAGTTCATTCCACCACCTAGGTGCTAGAACAGAAATGAGCCTGGATGAATGCCGCCCTCGATCCCTGAGAGATGGTGGGATGAGGCGAGCAGTGCTGGAGGATCGGAGGGATTGTGGTGCAGTGCGTGGTGTAATTAGTGCAGAGAGGTAAGTGGGTGCTGGGCCATTTTTAGCTTTGTAGGCCAGCATCAGTGTTTTAAATTTGATGCGGGCAGCTACAGAGAGCCAGTGCAGGGAGCGGAGGAGTGGGGTGGTGTGGGAGAACTTGGGAAGGTTAAAAACGAGACGTGCTGCTGCATTCTGGATCAGTTGCAGAGGACGAATCATAGACAGAGGCAGGCCTGCCAGGAGTGAGTTGCAGTAGTCCAGTCTTGAAATAACAAGGGACTGAACAAGCACCTGAGTAGCCTGTGAAGGAAGAAATGGGTGAATTTTTCTGATATTGTAAAGAAGAAATCGACAAGAGCGAGTAAGGTTAGCGATGTGTGGGGGAAAATGACAAATGATTGTCCACAGTTACCCCAAGATTGCGGGCGGTGGCTGAAGGAGTGATTTGGTTGTTGTCCAGGGATATCACAAGGTCTTGACCTGGGGATGAGTCACAAGGGATAAACAACAGTTTGGTTTTAGATGACATTCTCATATACTCTCACACCACTGAAGAACACATCCAGCACGTCCGGGCTGTTCTCAAGAGATTGCTCGCTCACCAACTGTACTGCAAGTTGGAAAAAAGTGCTGAGCACTCTACCACGTTCCTGGGTTTTGTTTTCTCGCCCCTAGGGTATGGCCATGGACCCGCAGAAACTCGAAGCTGTTCGTCATTGGCCCCTACCCAAGACTCTCAACCATTCGTTGTGGAGGTGGACGCGTCAGATGTGGGCGCCTGCGCTGTTCTCTCCCAGTGAGGTCCAGACCAGAAGCTACACACTTGTGGCTTCTTCTCCAAGAAATTTAATCCCACTCAGCAGCGATACGGGGTAGGGGACCGCGAGCTGTTGGGCATAAAATGGGCCTTGGAGAAATGGCGTCACTGGCTCCAGGGCGCTAGTGAGCTGTTCATTGTCTGGACGGATCGCCAGAATCTTATCACCATCAGAAATCTCAAACAACTCAATCCATGGCTGGCACGGTGGGCATTATTTTTTGAACAGTTCGACTTCCATCTGTCATACCGCCCGAGGTCCAAAATTACCAAGGCCGACGCCCTTTCCCGACAACAGGAAGAAGACGCCCCCCGGGCGGACCCTGTGCCTGTCATACCCACTTCACGTGTAATTGCACCTCTCCAATGGGACTTAGAAACGAGGGTATGCCAGGCTCAGGCTGCGGAGACCGAACCGGCAGGTGCGCCGCCTAGACGACTCCCCAATACGTGCCCCAAACCTTAAGATCAGAGGTCCTACAATGGGGGCACTCCTCGCCCGTCGCTGAACACCCCGGGAACCGAAGTACCTGGTCATTCGTGAAACGGGCGTTCTGGTGGCCTTCCATGAAAAAGGACATCGAGGAGTTCGTTCAGGCGTGCCCGGTGTGCGGCAGGGCCAAGGACCCAATCCGACCCACTCCGGAGAGCTGCAACCACTTCCCATTCCTCGACGGCCCTGGACGCACATCACCCTGGACTTCATCACGGGCCTGCCGGTTTCCGAAGGGAAAAACACCATCCTCACGATAGTTGACCGGTTCTCCAAAGCAGTACACCTGGTGGCCCTCTCCGGACTCCCATCAGCCAAGGACCCCGCCGAGCTGATACTGGAACTGGAGTGCGCCTGCATGGGTTCCCCAAAGACATCGTCTTGGACAGAGGGCCCCAGTTTACCGCCCGGTTCTGGAAGGCCTTCTGCCTTCTAAGTAGTCTATCATCTGGTTACCATCCCCAGACGGTCAGACGGAACGGACCAACCAACAGCTGGAGCGCTACCTGAGGTGTTTTGTGTCTGATCGCCAGCGCTCCTGGGCCCGCTACCTCACATGGGCAGAGCTATCCCACAATCTCCACGTCTCTTCTGCCACGAACCTAAGCCCATTTGAGGTATGCTATGGTTTCCAACCTCAGATGTTCGACCATCACGTACCATCGGCCCAACAGTTGGTCGGCGGATATGGAACCAAGCCAACATCGCCATCCAACACCAACTACATCGCCCAGCATCACTGCCGACACCCTCCGGGACGGTTGTACAAAGTAGGTGACAAGGTATGGCTTTCCACAAAGAACCTCCATCTGCACACAGAATCACGAAAGTTATCACCCATATTCATCACTCTAAGAATTAACCCTGTCACCTACCAGCTCCAGCTGCCTGCGGCGCTCCGGATCCACCCAGTATTCCACATTTCTCAACTTAAACCCTTCATTACTTCACCTATCAGTTTTGATCGTACAGACAAGATCTATATATTAATCGAATCTGTAAAGTGTCTATTTTTATTTGTATGTTAAAAATAAAACTTTGTGCATTAATAACATAAAAAAAAAAAACGGGTGCGCTGTCTGTTGCTTTGGTCTGCGTGAACTGCAGGGAGAAACGCGTCACTAAAATGAACTGAAACTCAGCAAATACAGAGACACAAAATACATATCTATAGAAAGCTTGAATTGTCTACTTTAACATTTACCAATTCAACTCAAAAACAAATAATCTGTTTTTATGCTGTTTTTTTCTTATTACAGCTAATGTGATCCCGCCTCTCTGTGTGCACGCTGTTCATGAAAGGTTCATTTCCATATAAACAGCGCGCACACAGGGAGGCGGGATCACATTAGCTGTGACAGGAGAATCTGTACCACTCCTTACTTTCATATGGATTACATAAAAACAGATTATTTGTTTTTGAGTTTAATTTATTCCTTTTATCTAAGGTCTTACAAAAAGTTGTCTCCAACTGATGCAGTCTTTTCTAGAAAAAAAAATCATGTTTGAGAAAAATTCCAATCCGGCATTAGAACTTGCCATAGCACTGAATCCACTCTCCTAAAGGCACAGAATGATATCCTCCTATCCCTTGATTCCAAAAAAAACCCGTGCTGCTCGTGATGTTGGACCTTACTGCAGCTTTTGATACTGTTGACCACTTGATTCTCCTGACACGTCTGGCACAAGAACTTGGCCTTTAAGGTGCTCAGGTGCTTCAAGGTGCTCAGCCCTAGCAGCTTTTAGAGCCTGTCTATAGCTGCACATACTATCTTTATATGCAATTCAAAAAACTTCTAATTTAGTTTTTCTACACTTTTGCTTGTAGTTTTGGGTCGCTTTCTTTAGGGCGTGAGTATGACTATTGTACCATGGTGCAAGTGTTTTATCTCTGACTTTTTTTTTTTTTATCTGATGGCCCCATGATGGCAGCAACAGTGTCTAATGTACTGGTAAAAATACATAAATCAATGATCAGTATCTCATGATTCATACAGTTGAACAATTTATTTATACAGATGTACCTGTTTTACATGTTAATTTACAGGCTTGTCACTGAACGATTTACCCTGACAAAGAGACATATAAAAACAGTGGCAGCTGGCACACCTAAAAATAGATGCAAAATTATCTTCATAGTCTAAATAAAAAAGTAAATTTTTTTAAACCCGTGCTATTGTTGTTTATTTACATTATTTATTAAATCAATTTAAATGAGGTTTGAGCTCCGGGATTTTGAAGATAATAAGAAATTCCTACATTCAATTTAAAGTCTAAATTTATACTGTACTTTTTGTAGCCAGCAAATGCGTCACCTGGCTTGGGTCCTATTCGACTAATCATTATTAGTTTGTAGATTTACATGGTGACTATTTTACATGTACTAAAGTGGTGCTGGATCAAGGCCAGGAAGATCGTAAAGGACCTCAGCCCCCCCAATAATGTTTTTTCTTTAGCGGTCAGGAAAGCAATTTTGCTGCTTCAAGGCCAACACAGAGAGACTGAGAAGTTAAGAAGCTATGTCTATTTGTATTTTATTTCTATTCTATTCCATAATAAATTTTTTGTTAATAATCTTGCTTTTAACGTCACGGGCAGTCGTATAAGCATTTCACTGCATATTGTACTGTGCTTTGTATGTAACAAATATAATTTAAATCTGGATTTGGAAATTTGGAATGTGTAAAGAATATTACACACTGGATGCAAATAACTTCCTTTTGCTTAATACTGATAAGACTGTAGTACAGACCTGGCCATTAAGAACACACGTTTTGAGAAAAGGGATCCCGCAAAAATATATGCTACTCGCTAAATACAACGCGACAGTGCGCAGAATTCCCGGGCTTTGACTGCGATTCCTCCAATTATTAGTACTGTAGTAGTACACTAAAAATGCTGAGTTTCTGTAAACACATCGTTGGGTTGTTTATGCTGGGTCAAAAATCTGTGTTATTTCTAGTACTTTAATCACAGTGTTGGGCTTTTGTTACGAATACTAAAAGTGCTGCATGATTAAACTTAATGCAAAAAACGGAAAAAGAAACTTCTCCGTTTTCTCCCTTTTGTTCCGGTGTTTAGGCAGTAAACCCATGGGTGAACACGATGATTTAAGAATTTAATTAAACACGAATATAAGTGGCATTTTAATTTAAATCCAACATTTTAATGGTTAAGTGTTTGTTACAGACATTTACACTATTTTTGGGGAAGAGTTTGGCTTGGACAGGCTACCTACCTTGATCAGCAGTCGGCACCCTGCTGTAACCAGCAGATCAACGGAGCAGTTATCGGCTATGACACGTAGCCTTCTGAGTTTGGAGGCCAGTGATGGTTGGTTGATTAAAAGCATATTTGAAGAAGAAGATAACATCACACACACACACACACACACACACACACACACTCTCTGGGCATACACACCTACAGTACAGTATGAAACGCACACATACACACAAACTCTCTGTGGGCACACACACAAACTCTCCGTGCTCACACACACAAATCTCAGTGCAGATACACTGAAAGGTGAGAAGAGATTCCGCAGAATCTTTTGACACAATGCTTACTCTGACGAACTATATTCGTAAAGGATATAAAGAATAAGAATCATATTTAATAAGATAATTAATTAAATAATTAAATTATATCAAATAAGAACTTTATCTAAAAGCCATACCGAGCCACTGGGGGCGTTCACCATGGACCTAAAATGTCTCGCGCGCCGGGGCTACCCGGAATTCGAGCACGATAAGCAGAAAGAGCTAGCTCGTTGTGCGTTCCTTTGGGGACTCCGGCCGCCACGGCTTCGCGAGCACATCCTGTTAGCAGCACCCTGCGCGAGGCTGGGCGCACTGAGCCCGCTGAGCCCATCATGGCAGAAGACCACTCGGGGGTAGGTGAACCTAGCCAGGGACAGGGCTACCTGTCGCAGATAGGCCTCGAACCAGCCTCCAAGATTTCGCGACGACGCAGAGGCCAGGGACCGCCGGACTACCACTGCAACGTTCTCAGGCCTGAGGACAGCGTACCCCAGCAGCCGTTAAACTAGCTCCGGGGGGCGCCGAGGGAAAGCCGCCTCCCACAGCCATCTTTGGTTCCCCAACTGCCGGATTTAACTTTCGGTCAGGACGTGCAGGAAATCGCGCGGGGGTCTACGTGAACTGTGGCCGCTATGGGCGCTTGTAGACACCAGCTCTACAGTTTAGCTGCTGCGCTGGGGATTAGTGGAACAAGGCGAGCGCGGTTGTATGCTGCCGGACCCAGCCTTGAAAATTCGCACAGTGTCGGGGAGCTATTTGGAGATACAGGCCTGTCGCACAGTGCGAAGTCTCTCCTGCTCCGAAGCTGTAAAGGCAGAGGACAGAAGGCTTCAAAACAAAAGGATGCATATTAGCAAATGTGTGCAGGGAGGACCAATTCTCCGTGTCACACACTTGCTGCAAGGGAATACCTCTTGCTAGTGCAATAGATGAGGCGATTCCCCTGGTTGAATGAGCCCTAAATCCTAGAGGCAAAGTGAGCCCACACGCCTCATAGGAGAGAGCAATAGAATCTCTCACGCAGCTTGCGGCCCCAAAACATGTAAAAGCTGCTCTGATTTATGCCACTGGCTGATGCGGTGGACGTAAGTCTGAAGAGCACTTACTGGACACAGTGAGTGAAGTCTCTCCTGCTCCAAAGCTGTAAAGGCGGAGGACAGAAGGCGTCAAAAACAATAGGGTGCATGTAGGGAATGGAACTTTCGGAAGATAGTTAATGAGGATGCAAAATGGCCCTGACTAGCCCAGGGGCAAAGTCTAGGCAGGATAGGGAGACAGATCTCTGATCCTCTTAGAGAGGTAACAGCTATTTAGAAAAAACATCTTAAGGGTCAGAAACCTGAGGCGCTGACTCTAGTGGTTCAACAAGGGGGCACAAGCCCGAGGACAAATTTTCCTGCCAAAACTCCAGCACTGAAACAATTCGGCAGTGGACTGGGTCTACCTGCTTGTCATGCACCAACTTTTAAATACATTCCATTTGAGGACATAAGCTCTTCTAGGGGAGGCAGCCCTAGCACTTAGAATGGTCTTAATTACGCTGGCTGGAAGACCAGCTTGACTTAGTTGGTCCAGTTTAGGGACCGCCAAGGCGTCCAGACACTGGAAGAGTCAGAGAGTAGTGAAGGGGACATTTGCTGATCTTGCGAGGCAAAGAGGTCCACCTCTGCTACATGGAATTTTCCCAGAATGTAAATTGCCCTGAGGAACAGGAACCTGGTGCGCTAGCTATTTAGCGGCGCAAGCACAGTCCACCCTGGCGATTAATATATGAGACTGCCAAAGTGTTGTCCACCCGCACTAGGACATGGTAGTCTTAACTGCTGGAGGAAGTGCTTTAGGGCCAGAAATAGAGCCATCATTTTGAGGCAATTAATGTGCCGCGCAAGAAGATGGCCCCTTCAGCTCCCTTGGGCTGAATGGTCATCTAAGACCGCACCCCAGCCCATAAGGGAAGCGTCTGTCGTTAAGACGAACTTAGAGTGGGACCCAGAGTCAGAATCCGGGGTCTGAACCACTTAGGTAGGGTACGAAGCACCTGGCACGTAGCCCTTATTGGAAATGGGCCCTAGAGTGAAATCCCCTGGTTCTTAGCCACAACTGAAATGCTCTCAGGTGCAGAAGGCCCAAAGGTGTCACCGTGGATACAGCTGCCATGGGAGCTAAGATCTCTAAAAGTAATGGTCACTTGTCTAGCTTGATTTCCTTGAGGGTGTTGAGAATGGATTCGACACGAGAGGGAGACAGCTGTGCCCGCTTACACTCGAATCCCATGTGACACCCAAATATGTTGCGATGCTTTTATGGCGTTGGATCTCAATCCTAAGAAACAAAGATTAGCTAGGACGACATGCTGATGTCGAAGCGCTAGCTACTGAGACTGGGCCAGCCAGTCATGTAATTCAAATACGGATGCTCTGGAGTCGTAAGAGCCAGAACTACATCCATGTATTTTGTGTATGTGCGGGTGAGAGAGCTAGACCAAATGCAAGGACCCGATACTGGTAAGCTTCGCCCCGAAAGCGAACCTCAGGAACCTCCTGTGTTGTGGCCATTTTTCTATTGATTTATTTTTAGATAGCTGTAAAGCCAGCAAAATCTAAAAACTGGACACAGCCCCCCGTTCCTCTTGGGAACCAAGAAATACAAAATCTAGTAGCCTGATTTTGGTAGGGGAACATGTTACATGGCCCCATTTCCTAGCAACTTCTGTCAGCAGATGCGCACTTTCTGTTTTCATGGAAGTGTAGACCACGCCATTGAAACGCGGAGGGTGATGTGAGAACTTAATCCTGTAGTTTCTCTCTACAGTGCTTAGTACCCAAGGAGATATACTTGGCAGTAGCTTCCACACTGCCAGTTTCTAAGAAAGGGGCAAAGTCTCGGCGGCTTGGTTAAACGGGGGGGATGTTAGATGTTCGGCATCCTGAAACATGGCAGGAAAAAAACGAAGAACTAACATTTTATTCAAGACTGGTGTTGCCCGAAACACCAGTGGTGGCGGAGCAAGAACACCGATCTCCTGGGGGTGCCAGGGAGAACACTTCATTCTTTGAAAGGAATTCTGCATGCCTCTCCCCATTAGAGGGCCACCCCCCAGGGTCCTAGGCACATGAACCTCAGGGCTTCTTTGTGAAGAAGACAATATGCCAGTCTGACCTTTTTTGAGGCAGATTGTGTGACGCACCCCAATCTTACGAGGGGGTGCCCAGCTCAAAAACACTCTCCTCGTGTGTTTCACGCTTTGCAACAGTCAGACCCGGTCGAGACTGGGTGGCCAACAGTCCCGACTCTTGAGCAGGGCGGAGAAGAAATTTACAGACGGCTTGTTATATAACTTTGCCTCATGAACCTAGTGGCAACCGAGTTAATGACATCGCCAAGTAGGCCGGGAGGTGAGATGGGGGCATCAAGGAAGAATGCACGATCCTTCTCCTTGATGCCCCTGAGATTTAACCACAAGTGCCTCTCCGCGGAAACCCTCGCAGGCATAAAATGGCCGATTGCACGAGCCGTCTGCTTTGTTGCATGAAGAGACAAGTCTGTGGCCCGGCGTAATTCCAATATGCCCTACCTTGAAGAGCCCCGCCAGTACTCAACTCTCTCAGCAGGTCAGCCTGGTAGGCGTGCAAAACCGCCATGGTGTGCAATGGAGCACCAACCTGACCTGCTGCCTAAAAAGCTTTTTCCTCCAGGGAAGATAAAAAGTCTACACAGCTTGAAAGGAAGTAATAGCTTTTTTTAATTATTATTATTATTATATCATTATTATTATTTTTTAACTGCTTAGAGGCTATTACCATCTCCGAAGCAAGAGAGGATGTTTATCCTTGCCTATTTACAAGAAGTGCCAGGGCGCGCTTGAGAGCGGACAGAGGAATTTCCCGATCCGATGAGAAGGCGAAAGAAAGGAGTTTTTATATCCGTCTCTCACAGCTCTGCCGGATGCACAAGTTTAAGCTCCAGGAATGCGCGGCGGCTCGAAGCTTCTCAAGGAATGCAAGGGGCGTGCGTAGCACTTAATCAAAACAAATCAAAGTGTAGAGATCGCCCTCCGATATGGATTATACACACGGAGGGACATCTCGTTTAAAACTCTGCCATTATTATGAGTTAAACACTTATTTTGCTGGTTAGACACAGACACGCACACAACTAGGTGAAGACAAAAATCTGAGAAATGTTTCCGGGTTACTCCTATTTATAACCTGCAGGTGCGTCTTATCAGATGACGTCACCCGACCGAGGTTATAAAAGGCAAAAATTTGGCGTGTTTGATACACACATGCTTCACAATCGGCAACATGACAAGATGTTTCCCATAGCGTTTTCACGCAGCATCGAGTGTAGCCTTTGAAAGGGAACAGGATCAGATAGCCTACCATCAGGAAATTAAATTAATTTTAATACTATTTAAACTGAAGCATTGCCATGTCTTTCATTGTTTTGTACCTGTAAAGACATTACCTAAAACTATATAAGAAACTTTTAAAGCAGGAATTTGGAAATCTTATTTCATCATTATGAAAATAATAAGAAGCACATATACACACGTTCATTATGAATGATCTGATTATGATTATGAATTATGATTATGAATTTTTTCTTGTTGTTAAACAAAATAAAATTCATGTTTGCTTCAGCATTGAACACAATATTGTTTTAGGCTAACTAATTATACTCAATTCATCGCTGTACGTGGTCCGGATTTTAGATAAAGTACTTCCAAGGGCCATCTGGCGGATATTCATTGAAGCACAACACATTTATTTAAATTCCCGAATGTTGCTTGCGGCAAGTCGCGGCATGCCGCACGCTAAATTGCGGCATCTCGCAGGAAAACATGCGCATTCTTGTACTTGTACTAGGACCACATGTAAAATGCATGCTGATTATACAGTAACTCTGAATACCCTTTCTGTTTTATTATGTGCAACGGTAAAGGACTTTGGTGTGATTATAGATTCCAGTCCTAAACATATATAGATATGAATAGATAATATTCCTAGGATAGGATTCTTTCATCTTAGAAATATTGCCACATTGCACATTGTCTCCCCCCCCCCACTGATTGATAACTTTTTGTTTGTTGAAAGAAGAATGACTGGTTGTTTTAAGAAAGGAAAGGTGTACATGAAATAAAATGAAAGGTGTACAGGACAGTGGTGAGACCAGCGGTGCTCTACGGCTTAGAGACAGTGGCGCTGAAGAGAAGACAGGAGGCAGAGTTGGAGGTAGCAGAGCTGAAGATGTTGAGGTTCTCCTTGGGATTGACAAGGATGGATAGGATCAAGAATGAGTTTATCATAGGGACAACCCACGTTAGATGTTTTGGAGATAAAGTCAGAGAGGCCAGATTGAGGTGGTTTGGACATGTTCAGAGGAGAGATTGTGAATATATCGGTAGAAAGATGCTGAGGTTGGAACTGCCAGGCAGGAGGTCTAGAGGAAGACCAAAGAGGAGATTTATGGATGCAGTGAGAGAGGACATGAAGTTAGTTGGTGTGAGAGAAGAGGATGCAGAGGATAGGGTTAGATGGAGGCAAATGATTCGCTGTGGCGACCCCTGAAAGGGAACAGCCAAAAGACAAAGAAAAAGAAGAAGAGTGACTGGTTGTTTTACTCCTCAGGAACCCCTCATGTTTGTGTTTTCTTCTGGCTCTCCCTTTTAGTTGTCATAGTCAGTCCTGCTGGAGTCCCTGCTTCCACTCTGCACTAAATATACATTCACCTTATACATAACGTGACTGTCACCTTACCTAACTGTTTTCTCTTTTTCTCTCTCTGTCAAGCTACACATAGTGCTCCCGATCTGGAAATGATCCAGACCCCTTCTGTCCTACTGAACTGTCTAACTGACCCTTGTCACATGGATCTTCAATGTGGTCTGCTGGAGAAGCATGTAAGATAGTTCCACTTGACCATGAAGATTGTCTTCGACTCAGCTGATGATAACAGTTCTCTGATGACTTGTGACTACAGTCACTCAATAGCGACTGCATAACTGAGCCTCCAATATTTAAAGTCGACTCTGTATTAACTTAAACAGGTTTTCTGTTATAATAAATTTTTGTCCCCTAACACAATATGATTGCAAAATCACCCAAATAAGGATGGGTTCCCCATGGAATAGTTCCTCTCAAGTTCAGCAAGGAGTATTGCTGTCCTATCGCCATTTCAGGGTGTTTTTTCTTGTCTCCATCATTTCCAGCTTGATAATCAAGAACAATTTAATAATTATGATTCATACACATTTTCTCATATATTTTTAGTTGCTTTAAAATAAATGAAACTGAAATAGTCAGTATATAGCTATTATAGCTTTATACATCGATTTTATTTAAAATAATGATAAATGAATAAGCCTTTCTGAGATAATTATGGTTGATTTTTTCTTCAATAAATGGTAGGATAAAATGTCTGATTTTTTGTAGGGTTTTGTGGTGACATGAAGGGAAACCTGCATGCAAGAGTCTGTTTCTTTTTCTTTTTTTGTATTCTGCCACTTTATGTATGACCCACATGGCTGATGGAAACATTAATTATGAACAAATATTATTAATATCTGTTATCACAATGTTATTAATAATAACCAATAAACTAACATCTTTTAATTAGATTTAAACTCACAAAATTCCCCTTTAGCAGGTACTATTCTCTGCACTATTACAGTCAGAGTAGAGGAAGAAGCATTTAAAGTGTTACACTGGAGAATTGAAGAAAACAGCAAAAATGAACAAAAGCAAATGACTTTGAAATGTTTCTTTTTTGATACATGAGTATGTTAATTCATGCAGCAAATACATGGTTAGTGCTCCTCAATCATGACTTTCTGCATCAATGCAGCATAGTACAGAGGTTATCAAGACCAAGACCAAGTTTGATTTGATAGCAGCCTTTAACTCATCTGTATTTTTGGGTTGGTGTTTCTAATCTCCATATACAAGGCAATATGCTTCTGATGTTGTCTTTGGTTCATGAGTGGCTTGATACTAGGAAAGCAACAATTTTAGGGCATTCTTTAAAGGCTTTGTGTGGTTGCTTTTGATGCATTCTTTTTAGGCTTACTCCCTGTTTTCTGAGCCAGTTCTCAAAGTTAATTTAGGAATTAAAATAGTTTTAGCTCAGAGTAGGACATAAAAGTTGTTATTAAAGCTTCCTACTCTTGCTTTCAGCAAGGTATTGCTGTTCCTAGGTCACTGTTTGCAAAGGTTTATGCACTCAGAGAAAACAGCATGCTGTGACTGCATGATGTTATCTTAATCAGACTGCCCCAATTACAACTGTTTTATTCCCCTTTAAACGAGCTCCTAAAGACTGTCATAATTTCATAAATTATCTCAAAGAAGCTTTACACAATCAAAAGAAAATTATAGAAATTTGTATGAAATGTAAATGTGTATGAATCAAAATGATTAGATAGTCCCTGATGGACAAGCCAAGGGTAAAGGTGGCAAGAAAATACTGGCTAAGATTAAATGAAACGCAGACTGGAGAGATGAGACCATTTTGTGTGCAAAGAAGGTGGTAAAATGTCAATAAATAATTACAGGAAAATTCTGCCCTATTCTTACCTCTAAAGATAAAAGTAAGTGGGTGGCAACTTTAAAAAAAAAAAAAAATCAATACCACCTGGCAGTTTGCTGTATGTACTCCCCAAAAGTGGGAAAAGTTGGGGGGGTACACAACCAGGTACATAAGCCTTCTCATCTGTACTTGTGACAATTTTTTTTTATGTGTGTGCCATGGATGATGCTTACATCATCATGTTAGGGGAGTTACATGTCAGGGAGTTTCTTCTTGCCACTGTCGTCCTCGGCTTGCTCATAAGGGACTATTTGAACATTTTGATTCATTTACATTCCATACAAACAAAATAATTATTTTGATTGTGTTAACCTGCTCTGCGACAATGACGATTGTTAAAAGCGCTATACAAATAGAATGTAATTAAATTGAGACACTTGAAAAAAGACCTTAATGCTGTCTGCTCCAGAGCTGCCATATCTTGGCTAACCCTTACAAATTTAAATTTAAATTTTATTTGTCACTTACACAGTCATACACAGTATGATATGCAGTGAAATGCTTATACGACTGCCAGTTACCTTAAAAAAAGTAAAAACTTATGTAAAAAATAAATATGGATAAAGAGAGATACTAAAGAAAATAAATTTAACTAGTAAAATAAACTGTAAAAATAAGGGCATAGTAAAAAATATTACAAAGTATAGAAATATAGAAGAAAAAAGGAGGTGTAATATATAAAACTTTAAAGTGGCTATTGGTTGTGCAAATATGCATAAAAAGTGACTTATTAAAGTGTCTTGTGCAATAATCCAGAATGGAGATTTAAATATGTAGTGCAGTTGTGTATGAATGTGTCCATAGTGGCCATAAATGCCCAGTCAGTGTTGGATGTAAAAAGATGATGTTAGTGCTGTATTGTGTTGTGGTTGAGAGACCTTAACGCCTGCGAGAAGATGCTCCTCCTTAGTCTCTCTGTGTTGGCCTTTAGGGAGTGGAATCGCTTCCCAGCCTGCAACAGAGGGAACAGTCCATTGTTGGGATGGCTGAGGTCCTTCACCATCTTCCTGGCCTTGGTCCAGCACCGCTTGCTGTAGATCGAGTGCAGGTCAGGGAGCTCGGTGCGGATGATTCGTTCAGCTGAACGCACCACCCTCTTTAGAGCTCGTCTGTCCTGCGTGGTGCTGTTTCCAAACCAGGCCGTGATGTTTCCAGTCAGAATGCTCTCTATGGTGCAGGAGAAGAAGTTCCTGAGCAACTTGGAGGGCAGTCTAAAGTCTCTCAAGCGTCTAAGGTGGTAGAGACGCTGACGGGCCTTTTTTCACCACGGTGTTGATGTGACAGGACCATGACAGGTCCTGCGTGATGTGAACACCGAGGTATCGGAAGCTGTCCACTCTCTTCACTGGCCTCTCATTAATGATGGGGGTCTGGTAGTTCCTCTGATGCTTTGTACTAAAGTCCACTGTCAGCTCCTTTGTCTTGCTGACATTCAGGAGGAGATTGTTCCTCTGGCACCAGTTCTCCAGATTTCGAATCTCCTCTAGGTAGGCCGACTAATCATTGCAAACTTGATGGCGGTGAAGTTGGTAGTGGCCACGCAGTCGTGGGTGTACAAAGAGTACAGTAGGGGGCTCAGAGCACAACCCTGGGGGGCTCCAGTGCTGAGAGAGAGGAAGGCTGAGGCATGTCCGCCCATCCTTACTGCCTGCGGTCTGCCAGTCAGAAAATTGGAGATCCACTGACACATTGATGAGCTGAGTCCCAGGTGCTCCAGCTTGGTGGTGAGTGTGGAGGGAATTATAGTATTAAATGCAGAGCTGTATTCGATGAAGAGCATTTTCACATAATTCCCCCTCCGAGTGTCCAGGTGAGTTAGAGATGTATGAAGGAGATGAGAGATAGCGTCATCCGTAGAGCGGTTTGGCGAACTGTAGTGGGTCCAGTGTGTCTGGAAGTGATGAATTGTCTCTGACCAGGCGTTCAAAGCACTTTATCACTACCGAGGTGAGGGCGATAATCGTTGAGGGAAGCACGATGAGGTTTCTTCGGAACGGGAACAATGATGGACCCTTTAATGAATGTGGGGATCACTGACTAAAATAAAGAGAGGTTGAATATCGCTGTATACACAGGTGCTAGCTGGTCTGCGCAGGCTCTGAGGATACGACCTGAGATGCCGTCTGGTCCTGCTGCTTTCCTGGTGTTCACTCTCTTGAAGGCTCTTCTCACGTCATGCTCGGTGATGATGAACGCACTTCCGGTGCTGGCAGTGTCCTCCTGTCTGCAGCCGTTAGCGCCGCTAGCACTAGCATTGCTAGCGTCTTTAGCTACAGCCTCAAAGCGAGTGTAGAAAGTGTTCAGCTCGTCTGCTAGAGTCACGTCCGTGTTCGTCATACCGGTTGTTGGTGCTTTATAATCCGTAATTGTCCTTAGTCCCTGCCACAAGCTCCTAGAGTCACTCTGTTGGAGCTGTGACTCTCGTTTCCTCCCATGGCACTGCTTCGCCTCTTTCACCGCCTTCCAGACGTTGTATGACGCAGCCTTGTACGGTTCCATGTCCCCCAACGCAAGTCCCGTGTTGTAGGCAGCGGTGTGAGATCTCAAAGCCTCGCAGATGGTTTTATCCACCCACGGCTTCTGGTTGGGAAACATTCTGATAGTCTTTTTCTCCACGGTATCATCCGCTAGTTTCCTGATGAATCCCACAACCGCTTTCATAAACACGCTGACATCATCGGAGCTGTTTCTGAACATGGTCTCAGTCTGCGTCACCAAGTGCGTCCTGTAACGCAGCCACAGATTGGTCCATCCAGCGCGCGATCTCACTCTGAACTGGAACTTTCTGTTTCAGCCTTTGTTTGTATTTTGGCATGAGGAAGATGGCGACATGGTCGGATTTATCAAACGGTGGATGAGATTGTGCCTTGTAGCCATCCTTGACTGTAGTGTAGCAGTGGTCCAGTGTCCTTTCGCCCTTGGTGGGGCAGGAGATGTGCTGATAAAAGTTCGGCGCTGTGCGTTTGAGGTTGGCACGTCCCGGTGTTGTGTTTGTTGCAGTGTCCATGTCCGCTTGAGGCGGGATATAAACGGCGCTGACTATGACTGATGTAAACTCCCGAGGTAGATAAAAAGGACGACACATGATGGACAGTAGTTTCAGGTTTGGTGTGCAGGAGCATGTAATATAAACAACGCTAGCGCTGTTGCACCAGCTGCTGTTCACCATTTAACACACACCGCCTCCCCTTGACTTCCGCGAGTCCCGTGTCCTGTCCATGCGGTGAACCGAGAAGAACTCAGCCAGCTGGATGACGTGGTCCGGCAATGCTGGGTTTAGCCATGTCTCAGTGAAGCAGAGGAGATTGCAGTCCCGAATGTCTCTCTGGAACTTTATCCTGGCCCTGAGGTCATCTTGCTTGTTCTCCAGTGACTGGACGTTGGTGAGCAGGATGCTAGGCAGAGGTATGCGGTGTGCAAGAGCTCTTAGCCTGTTCCTGACGCCGGCTCGTTTTCCTCAGGGCCGCCGCTTCGCGTCGCATCCTTTGTTCTTCCTTTAGGATCTCACTCGGCCAGCTCGGATTCGGAGTTAAAAACGTCGAATTGTGAGTACATTGTATACCAATAGAAACAAAAGTGTCTCTATCATACCTAATGTACTCAATGGTGGTGATTTGGCCGATTTTAAAATGCTGAAAACTAATTTAAAAAAAACAAAAACAAAGAAAAGGTGGTCGGAGAAGTCGTCACGACAGCCGACCTCACCGGCGCCATCTTAGATCTCCTGTGCTCTGACCCCTGTCCCCAAGCTGGGATACACAAAGAATAGTTTTTTTGATAGTTTAAGACTTAATGGTGGCACACTGGTGAATGCTGTATGCTGGTACCTCCAGGATTAAGGTTTTATGTCCCGCCTCCGGTTTATGTCTATTGAGTTTGCATGTTCTCCCCATGCTTGGTGAGTTTTCTCCAGGTACTTTGCCTTCCTCTCACAGTCCAAAGACATGCAGATTAGGCAAGCAGGTCTATCTCTAGCTCAAGGTTAGCAGCAAGCATACCTAAATAATGCTGAATTTAAAAGTATTTTAGCAGCACTAGTGTCCTCTTCTGCATTTCATCAAAAAAGTCCTTGCAGGCACCCTCATAATCTTGTTAACTGGCTCTCATTCTGTTGAATGCATCCCTATTTACTTGCATTTATGGTAAGTGGATCCTAATCCTTATTGTTTGGTTCTGTAATTAGTCACTATTAGCAGAGAGCATATTCAAACAAATCTCAATAAAAAAATATTTCAGTAGCACTGCAATTCTGTCAAATTGAGCACTATTTAACAAAAGAAGTACCAATGTTTAATGAAATAAGGGAAATCTGCTTTATGCACCAGGAGGCATGATTCTTCCGCTTCAGTTTTAAAAGTTATCAAATGAATAAACTTGTTTCTGTTTCTGATTCCAAACATTTAAAAACATCAGGCATCTAAACAATGTGCCTCTGCTAGACACCTACATTTGGACTATTATGTTTAAACTTTAATGTGTTTTAGATAAAATCTGGACGAAATAAAGCTAAAAAAAATAGCTGCTGTGATAAAAAAAAAAAAAAAAAAACAAGCCACAGAATCTGAAGTGGAAATGTCTAAAATATCTGGCTTTAAAAGGCAAGATATAGATATGGGGGGAGTAGCAAAAGAATTACTTAAAAATCAATTATGCTTGTATAGATGCCATTTAATATTGTTTTCATGTTCTGTTTCTATTTATAATGTTCTTTTAGTTTAAAAATGTTATTTTTATAATAGTCATAATTTCTTATTTTAATAATTTATTTTAGATTTAATCATGTATAAATATGTATAAATATAAATCATGTATAATGCATTGAACACATGACTTTTTGCTTATTTTTCGGTTTTATTGCCAGGCTTATTGTCATATACAGTAGAGCCTTGGATTGTGAGTAACTTTTTGTGAGCATTTTGCAAGACAAGCAAAATTGTTAAATAAATTTTAACTTGATAAACAAGCAAAGGCATTGTGGGTAATTGTCTCCCATGCTCAGGTCCAGGGCATGGGCACCCCTTGTAAAGTGAAAATTTGTGCACACATGTACATGTGTGTGTGTCTGTGCGAATATTTATTATAAATTATCAGGGTTTCCATTATTTCTTATAGGGAAATTTGCTTTGATATATAAGTGCTTTGATATACTGTACAAGCACCATTCCGTAATGAATTATGCTCGCAACTTAGAGTTTAACTGTGCTAAAATAAAAACTTACACAATTTTTATGTAACTTTTTTTACTATTTGTTTTAAAACATTTTCCTACACTAAAATAAAATAATTTTCTGCTTGACAAGAAAATTATCAACTAAAACAAAATAATACTAATAATAGTTGCTATTTAAATAAAAAAAAACATAAAATCATTTGTTATTATTCTGTATAATTACATTCAAGATGGCCACTGTTCTGCCAATTTCTGTTTGCTTGACAACCGCATAACATGCCCAAAAAGTTTGTGTAGCTACAGTGGTTACTCAAGCGGAATGTCTATGACTGCCGTGCACTCTGTTGCGGCCAAACGGCAACAGGCAAAATAAATCAGTCACAATTCAAAGTAATTTGTGAAATGACCCCCATGTGGCGCATAGGGACATTTTTGCAAAACGGCTGCAATTAATTTTGTTTAGAAAGACTCTCTCTTTTTATCTGTCTATTGTTATTATTTAAGAAAACAGCAAAAGAACATGATAATTTTTAATAATTATGAATTATAAAACACCGCACCGGCAGAACTTGAAAACAGCAAGGAAACTGACTGGCCATTTTAATAATTCATTAATAGGTTGATGTCTTTTTGTTTCGGCTGTGAGTGGATACACTGTAGTAATCCACGTTTTATACAAATTACATAAGCTGATTTTTTTTCCATCAGTTCATATAAAACCAGACATTTTGCTTTCTGTAAGTATATATTTTTCACGTCTGTGAGGCGTGTATACACAGTTTCGATTCATTTTCTGCGCTTAAGTTCACAGAAACCGATACAGAATAGCGCTGTATCCCTGTTTGCTTTCATTATTTTACAACATCATAATGTTTTGTCATCATTGTGCGTGGACTTAAATAAAAGTAAAGTCTTATAAAGGCTATGTAGCTTTTTGCCCATTAATCTGACAACACCTGTGACTCACCCACTTTTTCTGATACACACAGCCAAAGTTTTCTGGCTACGCGAGTGTTTCCTTTCAAAAGCTACACTCAATGCTGCGTGAAAATGCTATGGGAACATCTTTTCGTGTTGCCAGTTGTGAAGCATGCGTGTATCAAACACGCTTAATTTTGGCTTATATAACCTCGGTCAGGTGATGTTGTCTGATGAGACGCACCTGCAGGTTATAAATAGGAGTAAACCAGAACATTACATTCTTCAGATCTTTTGTCTTTATGACCGCATTGTGAGCGTGTGTCACAAACAGAGCAAAAAAAAGTGTTACTCACCGATATAATGGCGGAGTTTAAAACTAGAAGTGTCCCTCCGTGTAAGAATCTTCTTGCGGAGGGCGATCTCCACACTTTTTGCTTTGAGTGTTTGGGTAAAAGTCACACTCTCCAAGGGCTTGGGGGAGGCTGTGAACACTGTGATCTTCTTCCCATGAAGGTGCTTCGCGCGCGCCTCGCGTTCTTTAGAGAGCCACGAGCCGCGCTGCATTCCTGGGGATCACAAGCTGATCTGGCCGAGGTGCAAGAGAGTCACCCCTCCTTTCTCTCGCCCTCTCTTCCGATCGCGAAGTCTCTCCTTCCACTTCACGAGCGCACTACCGGCACTACAGTGTGTAGAAGAGGCTTGCTCTCTTGCTTCTGTGAAAATGGAAGTAGCTACCTCAGAACGCTCCTCTAAGAAAGATAGAGAGTATGAGGAGCTGCTTGAAGTCATAACGCGTGCAGTTGAGCGGCTGCACATTGATTGGCCACAGGAGCAAGCCTTTCCCAAACGCTCAAAATTAGATGTCAGATTTTTGTCGAGTGGCCAGGAGATGGAGCCACAACGTCGCTCTTTCCCCTTTTTTGATGAACTCTATAACGAATTAACTTGTTTATGGAGCAAGCCTTATTCATCCCATATTTTTATACCATCAACTTTGTTTTATGCGAATATCATTGATGCAAAAGCACGTGGTTACATGGTGATTCAAATAGAAGAGACGCTTGCGGGCTATCTCTCTCCTGGGACATCATCCTCATTAAAGAAGCCAACACTTCCCTCCAAGCCGTGTAGAATTTCTTTACCCTGGTAGAGAAGGCATTTTAAGCAGCAGGTCAAGCCGACGCTTCTTTGCACACCATGGCGGTCTTGCAGGTGTATCAGGCCGACCTGCTAAAGAATTTGAGCACAAGCAGCACTGTAAATGAGTTAGCCTTCACAGAATTACGCCAGACGACTGACTTGTCCCTTCGTGCAACTAAACAGACGGCCCGTGCTATCGGCTGTTTTATGGCCTTCCTGGTGTCCGCAGAAAGGCACCTATGGTTAAATTTGACAGGCATCAAGGATTAGGATCGAAAAAATTTCTTCTTGATGCCCCCGTCTCACCTTCCGGCCTGTTCGGCAAAGTCGCCACCAGGTTTCGGGAAGCTAGGCTTTATAAACAGGCTTTTGGGAAATTTTTCCCACGCCGTGCTTCTTTTCAAAGAAGTCGTCCTGAAACTTATGCGCCCAGGACCGTGGGGGTGGACCCCCCGTTCCTTTCACATAGGAAGACGCCCTCCCTGGCACCCCCAGGGGGTCGGTGATCAGTTTCCGCCGCCTTTGGTGTTTCGGACAACACCGGCCTTCAACAGTACGTTAGTCCTTCGTGTAAGGGCAATATTTCATTCTTGTGATTTGTTGTTGTGTTTATTTTATTTCAGTCTATTAGTTAAGCATTAAGTATCATACTCATAATTTGTATTATGACATCATTTCATGAGTTGTTCTGTGACATCATCTCACAGTTATGGAGCTGCTTGTCTATCACGCACGTTAGTTGTTAGTTGTTGTTGAGACACGGAAGGATACAGAAAGGTGTGGAGCACACAAGCTTTTGACCGTGAGAGAGTAAGCTAAAAGGAATACAGTAAAATGAGTTGTTGTAACTGAAATCTATCGAATCTACAGAACACAGCAAGCGACTTGTCGTGACTACAGTGGATTTATGCAAGAAACTGTAACAACCGTTGTACTTTGATGTTGAAAATAAACAAGAGGCAAAGAAATCAACGAAACGTCTGGAGTCGTCAGTGACGCTGTGTTACAAAAGACACGCGTCAGAACTTGTGAATAACATGCACGTACACTTCGGTCTTATCCTGCTGTAATCCAGGATGCCGAACCACTAACACCCCCCGTGTAGCCGAATTGCAAAAACTTGTGCCCCTTTCGGAGAAGCTGGCAGCGTGGAAGCTACTGCCAACCATATCTCCCTGGGTGTTAAAAACTGTAGAAAAGGGCTACAAGATTCAGTTTGCACATCGCTCACCGCGTTTCAATGGCATGATTACCACCTCAGTGATACCGGAAAGGAATCTGTTGACTCTGGAAAAAGCAACCATAGAACAGGTTCTCCTTCCAGACATAGAGTCAGGCTACTAGAGTCGTTATTTCCTGATTCCCAAGAAAGACGGGGGGCTGCGTCCAATCCCAGATCTTCGCGGATTGAACCGCTATCTCAAAAAATACGGATTCAAGATGTTGACTGTCAAAAGCATTGTTTTACAAATTTAACCAAGGGATTGGTTTGTGACAATAGATCTGAAATATGCATATTTTCACATAAAATTTTTGCCACAACACAGGGAGTTCCTGAGGTTTGCTTTCGGGGGAAAAGCTTACCAATATCGGGTCCTTCCATTTGGTCTAGCTCAATCACCCTGCACATACACAAAGTGCATGGATGCAGTCCTGGCTCCCTTGCGACTCAAGGGCATCCGTATTTAAAATTACATAGACGACTGGCTCATTCTGGTCCAGTCTCAGGAGCTAGCACTTCGACATCGGGATGTTGTCCTAGCTCATCTTCATTTATTAGGATTTAGACTTTTTAGCTCAAAGAACAACATACTTGGGTGTTATTTGGAATTCTATCGTTATGCGGGCACAGATGTCTCCTGCTCGTATCTAATCCATTTTCAACGCCCTCAAGGAAATCAGGCTAGACCGGAGAGTGACTGTACATCACTTTCAAAAATGTTTAGGCCTCATGGCAGCTGCATCCACAGTGATACCTTTGGGCCTTCTGCACATGAGAGCTTTTCAGTTGTGGCTAAGAGCCAGGGGACTTCATCCAAGGGCCAATCCCTGAAAGAAAATAAGGGTTACACGCAGAGGACTTCGTGCCCTTTCTACATAGTTCAGACCCCGGTTCCTGACTTTTGGTTCCACTCTAGGCCCGTCTTGTCGTCGCAAGATGCTAACGACAGACGCTTCCCTCACCGGCTGGGGTGCGGTTTTGGATGGCCGTCCAGCCCAAGGGAGCTGGAAAGGCCATCTTCTTGCATGGCACATCAATTGCCTCGAAATGATGGCTCTATTTTTGGCCCTACAGCATTTTCTCCAGCAGTTGAGAGGCTACCATGTTCTAGTGTGGGTGGACAACACATCAGTAGTCTCCTACATAAATCGCCAGGGTGGACTGCGCTCGCGCCGCTTGAACAAGCTAGTGCACCAGGTTCTGCTTTGGGCACAGGACAAGTTCCTGTTCCTCAGGGCGATTAAACATTTTAGGGCACATGAATGTGGGAGCAGACTTATTGTCCAGACAAGCTGTGACACACAGGGAATGGAAGCTCCATCTTGAAGTAGTCAGTCAGATTTGGTCAAGCTGGTCTTTCAGCCAGCGTTATTAACACTATTTTAAATGCTAGGGCTCCCTCCACTAGGAAAGCCTACTCCCTCAAATGAAATGTATTTGGAAGTTGGTGCATGACGAAGCAGACGCTCTTATCCAGAGTGACTTACATTTTTATCTCATTACACATCTGAGCAGTTAAGGGTTAAGGGCCTTGCTCGAGGGCCCAACAGTGGCAACTTGGTGATTGTGGGGTTTGAACCTGGGATCTTCCGAACCTTAATCCAATGCCTTAACCACTGAGCTACCCACTGGACTTGTAGTGCAGCGGCGTTGGAATTCTCATTCCCATAGCGTTTTCACGCAGCATCGAGTGTAGCCTTTAAAATGGAACATCTCGGGTTACTTTGCTGTAACCCTGTTCCCTGAAAAGGCGGGAACGAAATGCGCTCCAATGCCGCACTGCCCACGTGACCGGATGTTCCTTCAGACAAAATCAATCTGAGGAATGTTTCCGGTTTACTCCTATTTATAACCTGCAGGTGCGTCTCATCAGACGACGTCACCTGACCAAGGTTATATAAGCCAAAATTTGGCGCGTTTGATACACACATGCTTCACAACCGGCAACACGAAAAGATGTTCCCATAGCGTTTTCACACAGCATCTTGTTCCCGCCTTTTCAGGGAACAGGGTTACAGCAAAGTAACCCGAGACGTTACACATGATAGAATATAAAGGCTTATCGTGTTAACATTTACTTTGCTTAAATTCCATGGAACTAAGAAACACCTATATTTAATTTAAGTTATAAATTTGTACTGAGTAAATTTGTACTAATTTTAGTACTGTGATGATAAATTTGTTTAATGTTTCACTTGTATTTTATAAGGTTTTTGCCAGCAGTGATACAGCGCAACGGGGGTGCTGGGATGTGAAAATGTAATTTGTTAAAATGTTTTTATAATTTATTAAAGAACATTATGATGATCATAACAGCCTACTGCATTCAAATTCTTATACTAATGCAAAAACACGTCTTGACAATGTTAGAATTTTTATGGTAATTTATTTTCGTTTATTTAAGTTAATAAATCTACTACAAATTAAAAGAACACAAAATATAAGATGACAAAAAACATACATGTGTAGCTTTTCTAATTACAAATGATAAAATCTAAAAGCTCACGTTTAATTTGTTTCAATTCGATCCTAAAAAAGATTTAATTTAATTTAAATTCTACATTTGTACTGTAATTTTAATACTGTGATTATGAATTCGTTTAACTACAATGTTTCACTTGATTTTACCCGCTACTATGTGCAGCTCTAACAGAGCACGGCTCATTAATCCTTCAGAAAATTAACTGATGCCCAAGGTGTCAGTCTCTACAGACGTGGCCATTAAGACTGCACGTTTTCCCGCGAGATGCCGCAATTTAGCGCGCGGCGTGCCGCAACTTGCCGTAAGCAACATTCGGGAATTTAAATAAATGTGTTGTGCTTCACTGAATATCCGCCAGATGGCGCATGGAAGGACTTTATCTAAAAGCCGGACCAAGTACTGTACAACGAAGAACTGTGTATAATTACTTAGGCTAAAACAATATTGTTTCCAGTGCTGAAGCAAACATGCGTGTATATGTGCTTCATATTATTTTCATAATGATAAAATGAGATGCCCAAATTCGTGCTTTAAAATTCCTAATAAGTTTCTTATATAAATTTTGTAATGTCTTAACAGGGACAAAACAGTGAAAGACATCGCAATGTCTCGGTTTAAATGGTGTTAAAATTAATTTAATTTCCTGTTAGTAGGCAATCTGATAGTGTTAACAATGCGAATGTCCTGATTCGTGAATAATTCAAATTCAAATTCAAATTTTATTTGTCACATACACAGTCATACACAGTACGAAATGTAGTGAAATGCTTACACGACCGCCAGTGACCTTAAAAAGAGAATTAAAACTTATAAGTAATAAATATCAATAGAAGAAATATGATAAAAAATTAAATAAAAATTTAACTAGAAAAAATAGAACCTGAAAATAGAAATATATTGTATACATAGAACTATAATTTTGTGCAAGTATGCATAGAAAAAGTGACTTTGTGCAATGGTTATTAAAGTGACTTTGTGTAATGGTCCAGAATGTAAACCTGAACATGTAGTGTAGATGTGATGTGCGTGGAGTTGTCCATATTGTCCATTGATGTATAAAGATTGATTGATTGATTTTGAGAATTGTGATAATATTGTGTTAGTTTTGCCTAGTGGTGTGGTTGAGAGACCTTATCGCCTGCGGGAAGAAGCTCCTCCTCAGTCTCTCTGTGTTGGCCCTCAGGGAGCGGAATCGCTTCCCAGACCGCAACAGAGTAAACAGTCCATTGTTGGGATGGCTGAGGTCCTTCACGACCTTCCTGGCCTTGGTCCAGCACCGCTTGGTGTAGATTGAGTGCAGGTCAGGGAGCTCGATGCGGATGATGCGCTCAGCTGATCGCACCACCCTCTGTAGAGCTCGTCTGTCCTGCATGGTGCTGTTCCCGAACCAGGTCGTGATGTTTCCCGTCAGGATGCTCTCTATGGTGCAGGAGTAGAAATTCCTGAGCACCTTGGAGGGCAGTCTAAAGTCTCTCAAGCGTCTGAGGTGGTACAGACGCTGCCGGGCCTTTTTTACCACGGTGTTGATGTGACAGGACCATGTCTGGTCCTGCGTGATGTGAACACCGAGGTATCTGAAGCTGTCCACTCTCTCCACTGGGCTCCTGTTGATGATGGGGGTCTGGTAGTTCCTCTCCTGCTTTGTACTGAAGTCCACTATCAGCTCCTTTGTCTTGCTGACATTCAGGAGGAGATTGTTTCTCTGGCACCAGTTCTCCAGATTTCCAAAATCCTCGAGGTAGGCTGTCTCATCGTTGTTGGTGATCAGGCCCACCTCGACAGTGTCGTCAGCAAACTTGATGACGGTGGTGGAGTTGGTAGTGGCCACGCAGTCAGAGGTGTACAGAGAGTACAGCAGGAGGCTCAGAACACAACCCTGGGGGGCTCCAGTACTGAGAGTGATGGAGGCTGAGACATGGCCGCCCATCCTTACTGCCTGTGGTCTGCCAGTCAGAAAATTGGAGATCCACTGACACATGGATGAGCTGAGTCCCAGGTGCTCCAACTTGGTGGTGAGTGTGGAGGGAATTATGGTATTAAATGCAGAGCTGTAGTCGATGAAGAGCATTTTCACATAATTCCCCCTCCGAGTGTCCAGGTAAGTGAGAGATGTGTGGAGGAGATGTGAGATTGCATCGTCCGTGGAACGGTTTGGACGGTATGCAAACTGTAGTGGGTCCAGTGTGTCTGGTAGTGAAGAAATGATAAAGTCTCTGACCAGGCGTTCAAAGCACTTCATCACTACTGAAGTGAGGGCTACAGGGCGATAATCATTGAGGGAAGCAGGATGAGGTTTCTTTGGGACTGGAACAATAATGGACTCTTTGAAGCATGTGGGGATCACCGACTGAGATAAAGAGATGTTGAATATCTCTGTGAACACAGGTGCTAGCTGGTCTGCGCAGGCTCTGAGAATGCGGCCTGAGATGCCATCTGGTCCTGCTGCTTTCCTGGTGTTCACTCTCTTGAAGGCTCTCGTCACGTCGTGCTCGGTGATGATGAACGCGCTTTCGGTGCTGGCAGTGACTTCCTGTCTGCAGCCATTAGCGCCGCTAGCATTAGCGCCGCTAGCATTAGCATCGCTAGCGTCTTTAGCTGCAACCTCGAAGCGAGCATAGAAAGTGTTCAGCTCATCTGCCAGAGTCACATCTGCGTTTATCATACCGGATGTTGGTGCTTTATAATCCGTTATTGTCCTTACTCCCTGCCACAGGCTCCTAGAGTCTCTCTGTTGGAGTTGTGACTCTAGTTTCCTCCCGTAGCGCTGCTTCGCCTCTTTCACCGCCTTCCGGACGCTGTATGACGCAGCCTTGTATGGTTCCATGTCCCCCGACGCGAGTCCCGTGTTGTAGGCAGCGGTGCTAGATTTCAGAGCGTCGCGGATGGTTTTATCCACCCACGGCTTCTGGTTGGGAAATGTTTTTAATAGTCTTTTTCTCCACGGTATCATCCGCTAGTTTCCCGATGAATCCCACAACCGCTTCCGTAAACACGCTGACATCACCATCGGAGCTGTTTCTGAACATGTCCCAGTCTGCGTCATCGAGTGCGTCCTGTAACGCGGCCACCGATTGGTCCGTCCAGCGCGCGACCTCCCTCTGAACCGGAACTTCCTGTTTCAGCCTTTGTTTGTATTTTGGCATGAGGAAGATGGCGGCGTGGTCGGATTTACCAAACGGAGGGCGAGATTGTGCCTTGTAACCGTCCTTGACTGTGGTGTAGCAATGATCCAGTGTCCTTTCGTCCCTGGTGGGGCAGGTGATGTGCTGATAAAAGTTTGGCGCTGCACGTTTGAGGTTGGCACTGTTAAAGTCCCCCGCCACAATAAGCGCAGCGTCCCGGTGTTGTGTTTGTTGCTGTGTGAGTGCCTCATGCAGCTCGCATGAGGCAGTGTCCGTGTCCGCTTATGGTGGAATATAAACGGCGAAGTGCCAACATATCTTATTTAAAACGTAAAAATGTGTCGACATCATCAGAAGACATGAATGAACAAAATATATATTTTTTTATAAGTTCTTCTGGCTTTTTATAATCATCATCTTATTTGCTGTTTGTGTCCAGCATTGAATAATTATCTTATCTATTATTTAACCACGGCTGGAAATAATAGCTGGAATGTGATGGGATTGTGAATTTATGACTGAAATAAAGCTGTTCGTCTTTTGTAAAGTACGTTTACTTTACAAAAGGCAGCGTTTTTTTTCAAAAGGTTGATAAACGTGTGTTGTATAGTATATACAACGCGACAGCGCCCAGTTACTTACTTCTCACCTTTTATGTAGGTCTGCTCTGACTTATTAATTCGTTTTAAACCCCTCAAAAATGCAGGTGTATACAGCTTAAAACCTCCATTAATTATTAAAAATAGCATCTATTTAGAAAAAAAATGCCCCAGTGATTTCGGAGCTTCAGGAAATCTCCTGGCGCTCTGCGCATAACACCGGGCCAACTCATGTCGGAAAGAATTTATAAACTGTTTCTAAACGTGGGCTATTGTTTTTTTACTTATAATATTTTTTAATTTAATTTAAATGAGGTTCGGGCTCAGGACTTAGATTCGGCATTGTGATTCTCCTCTTTAATTTACTCCATAGTTTTAATCAGCGCTCAGCCGCATGCATAAAGTTTTTCAGAGTGCACCGGCAGAAGTTTAATAATCATTATGAACGCATCGGGAAAACAGCAAGCAGACTAACTCTGACCATTTAAAAAAACGTTTGCATTCATTTTCTGACGCACTTAAGTTCACCAAAAACAATACAGAACAGCGCACCTTATTTGCTTTCAAACATTTACAAAATCGCAACGTTTTTTTGTTACTGTGAGTGCGCTTGAATGAAAGTTGAGTCTTATAAAGGCATGTAGTCTTATAAAGTTTTATTATATAGTTTTTGCACATTAATCTGAGTCCTCATCTGTTACATTTTTGAGGACAATAGTTTTTTAAGCCTGTCACAGCGTGCGCCCAAATCAATATCGCTCCTCGCTCACTAGTTAGGCGGCCTCCCCTTCAGATATGCGAAGAAGCGGGGCTGCGGAATTAGGCACGGATGGTGAGCTCTCCTTGCTAATGATCCCGGGCTTGCAATCCGCGCTATAAAATACTCTGGGTTTGTTGGTTTACAGTGGATTTTACTATGCGGTGTGAGTGAGGCGCGCGCACAACAACGCGGAAGTGTGGCATGCAAGCGGGGCAAATGGAACGCGCCCCAGGGACTTCAAACAAGAGCCAGTGCAAGCGGACGGAGGCAGGAGCTGCTGTCCGCGGATGGCTGTCGTACTTGTATTTTATAGCGCGGGGTGCAAGCCCGGGATCATTGGCAAGGATAGTTTACCAGCATGTCATGTGGGCATTATAAGATTTGTATTGAAAACTTCTAATTAAAAAGTGGCCGGTGGCATGCCTAAAAATAGACGCAGGTAAATTTTTTTTATAGTCTAAATTAAAATCCTCCTCTTCAGTGCCTCCTATTCCTATTAATCCTATTGTTCTTTTAGTGTCACTGTGTGAGCTTAACAATGCCAGACAACATTCAAATGCAAATTATTCACTCTCCCCAAGTGTGAATCAGCAGTTCTCACCTATACAGTGGTTAATCAATCGGAATGTAGGTCCTACCGTCGCCGCGCTCGGCGGTACCGTTTGGCTTTGTGCTGGCTTTTACCGTTGAGTGGCGCTATATAACTACAGGCTGACGCCTCATGCCTTAGTTCATTTTCTGCTGGATTAATGAGACACAGAGTTTTAGAACTGCACGTAGTAGCGGATAAAATCAAGTAAAACATTGTAGTTAAACAAATTTATAATCACAGAACTAAAATGACGATACAAATGTAAATTTAAATTAAATTAAATCTTATTAGGATCAAATTTAAACAAAATAAATGTTAACACAGTGAGCCTTTAAATTTTATCACGTGTAATTAGAAAAGACGCGTGTAGGGTTTTGTGTCGTCTTATATCTTGTGTTCTTTAAATTTATAGTAGATTTATTAACTGAAATAAATGACCATAAAATTATAACATTGTCAGGACGTTCTACTGCGTCAGCTGATGTTGGTCATTCAGCCCCGCTTGTGTTTGTGCGTTATTATAAGAATGAAATGCAGTAGACTGTTATGATCTGTAACGGGTTCGACCCATGTTGCACGGGCGGCACCATAAAGCACGGACACGAGGCGAGGTCTTACGGGAAAAGGGTAATTTATTTAGGCAAAATGGGGAAGGAAAGTGTTGAAGGAGGGAGAATGAAAAAAATGGGATAAAGGTTGTGCATGTGCAGTTCCGGGGGCTGTGCCACACTGGCATGCGGGCACACAGCTGATGCTAAGTGTTGGTGCGCGGAGTGGCAGAACTGAGCACGCGGAGGCAGCGCTCCTGCACGCTCCCTCGTGACGGCGCTTCTCCCACTGTCGATGGCCGGCGCGAGTTCTCGCTGACGCAAAAACCTAACCACACTTTTCCTCTTCGGCAGCGGGGCTGCGAGGGCGGGCACGGTGCGGGAGTGAAGATGCCGCGGGAGCTCGCGCAGCTCTTTCTCGCGCTGTCCTCAGCGCGGAGATCAAAGGGCGGAATTCTAGTGTCCTTGTTTAAAGCGCCTGGGCCGCGTCACATCTCCCCACTGACATGCTTTTTTTATATTCTCCATCACATCACGTACTTCCCAGACCTCAGACAAACCTCCGCGCCTTGCTTTTATAATGCGGAGCAAGCCCGAGATCATATTAACGTTAATTATCGCCAGCCGGCACAAATAGGCGGCCCCGTCCCCTTTGCTGCCTATTCAGGGAGCCTACGGAGTGAGGGAGTAGTTATAGTAGATTTGGGCGTACACCCATCACACGCGCACGCCGTGGCAGATCATCATAATTTTCCTAAACTTATATTTCATAAGGTTTTCAGAGCGGTCGTACAGCGCAACGGGGGTCATTATTTACTATTAAACATTAAACGAATTTACAAAACTTAATGCGTGCAAATAAGCGCTGATTCTACGTAGGAAAGTAAAGAAGAGGATCCTGATGCTCAACATTCCGGAGACCAAACCCCATTTAAATTAAATTAACAAATATTGCAAGTAAATAACAATAGCCCACGTTTAAAAAAGCATTTTTATTTAGATTATAAAAAATAATCCTGCATCTGTTTTAGGTGTTCCAGCTGCCACTGTTCTAAAATTCAAATTAAATCAAATCTTATTAGGATCAAATTTAAGCACAATAAATGTTAACACAGTGAGCCTTTAGATTTTATCACTTGTAATTAGAAAAAAAAGCGTGTATGGATTTGTGTCATTTTATTTCTTGTGTTTTTTAAATTTATAGTAGATTTATTAACTGAAATAAATGACCATAAAATTAAAACAGTGTTAGGACGTTCTACTGCGTCAGCAGATGTCGGTCTTTCAGCCCGGCTTGTGTTTTTGCGTTATTATAAGAATGAAATGCAGTAGACTGTTATGATTTGTGATTTCGACCCATGTTACTCAAACAACGCAGTTCAGGTGTAAGTAAATGGACAGAAAGTAAATGTCTGTGCTGTTTGGGGGAGGGACGTGCTAATGATTTGGTCGGCTCTGTGTGTGTGTGTGTGTGTGTGTGTGAGAGAGAGAGGGGTGTCGCGGTCGTTTTCAGTGAAACAAAGGCTCAGCTGAAAAATGTTAGGCACATCAGTCACTTAACCCCCAATAAAAGGTATTTGAGTATTATGATAGTTGTAATATAACAGATGCGCACTGAATACTAAACCCAAACCAGGCACGGAGATTATTGAACCAAGATAGCCCCCATACCCGTTTAAAAAATAAATAAAAAATACCAAAAAATATTATTGTGTATAGACTGATTAAAAACAATGCAATTTATGCTATCATAAGGAAAATAACAAGTTCTTCCATTCCAATGATTAAAAAAGGTAACAATGTCAACTTTAGAATCTAGAATCCAGGAGATTAAAATTACACAAATTGAAATCACTGAAAGTCTCCAGAAGAGCCTCAGATTCAAGAGGTTTTTAAAGTGGGGAGAAGTGCATTTCAGTTCCTCTGAATGTATAGGTGAGAACAGCCGATTCACACCTGGGGAGGGTGAATAATTTGTATTTGAATGTTGTCTGGCATTGTAAAGCACTATAGTGACACTAAAAGAACAACCCAGGATTAATAGGAATTCTTATACTGCATAAACATTATTTAGCACAAAAAAAATTCCTCGCGCTCGGGAAAACTATGCGTGCGGTTGAGCGCTTTTTAGACTATAGGAAATTAAATCGGAGGGTTTTTATTTAGACTATTAAAAAAATAACCTGCGTCTATTTTTAGGCGTGCCAGCTGCCACTTTTTAGTTAGAAGTTTTCAATACAAAGCTTATAATGCCCACATGACATGACGGAATAAGGCACGGCTGGTGATGATTGGGGTTTGTTGGGTTACAGTGGATTTTACTACGCGGTGTGAGTGCAATGGCCATCCGTCTGCTCGCGCTGACTCTGCTCTCCGCGGATGGCCGTACCGCCCCCCTCCCACCTCTCGCTCCTTTGAAGTCCATGGGGCGCGTTCCATTTGCCTTGCTTGCATGCCGCACTTCCGCGTTGTTGCACGCGCGCTGCATACACAGCGCGTAGTAAAATCCACTGTAGCCCAACAAACCCCGAGTATTTTATAGCGCGGGGTGCAAGCCCGGGCAACGATAGCAACGATAGCTCACCAGTCATGTGTAATTCTGCGGTCCCGCTGCTTCGCATGTCTGAAGGGGAGGCCGCCTAACTAGTGAGCGAGGAGCGATATTGATTTGGGCGCACGCCGTGACAGGCTGAAAAAACTGTGTCAGATTAATGTGCAAAAACTATATAATAAAACTATATAAGACTACATGGCGTTATAAGACTCAACTTTTATTTAAGCGCACTCACAATAACGAAAAAACGTTGTGATTTTGTAAGTGTTGTAAGCTGCGCTGTTCTGTATTGTTTTTGGTGAACTTGAGCGCGTCAGAAAATGAACGCAAACGTTTTTTTTAAATGGTCAGAGTCAGTCTGCTTGCTGTTTTCCCGACGCGTTTATAATCATTAGTCTACTTGCATGCGGCTGAGCGCTGATTAAAACTATGGAGTAAATTAAAGAGGAGAATCACGAGTCCTGAGCCCAAACCTCATTTAAATTAAATTAACAAATATTATAAGTAAAAAAACAATAGCCCACGTTTAGAAACCGTTTATAAATTCTTTCCGACATGAGTTGGCCCGGTGTTATGCGCAGAGCGCCGGGAGATTTCCTGAAGCTCAGAAATCACTGGGCATGTTTTCTAAATAGCCGCTATCTTTAATAACTGATGAGGGTTTTGAGCTGTATACACACGCATTCCTGCCTAAACAACTCTTAAAACTACACCTGTAACACAATAAACAGTAATATTTCAAACATTCTGCAGGCTGATATTTGGAGAAAGGAAAGAATAATGAATAAACCAGTTGTTGGGTCAAAATAACCCAACCAGGTGTTCATTTGTAAACTACATCTCATATGAGCCAACATGAGCAACCCAACAATGTGTTTAAAGTACCTGAAATAATCCAGAACTTAAATAACAATAAACCGATACAGAGATACGCTGTATAACGGTCACTGTTGTATTTACGGCAACGAGTGAAAATGTCACTTTGCGCCACCTGGCGGCCATTTTACGAATGACTTTGAAATGCAACTGATTTATTTTGGCCGCTGACGTTTTTACGCGGCGGTGAGCGCGACGGTAATAACCATTCCAATTGATCAACTACTGTACATTTAGAGGAACTGTAATGCACCTCTCTAAAAACCTCTTAAATCTGAGGCTCTTCTGAAGACTTTCAGGCCTCTTTTTAAATTTGTGTAAATTTAATTTTCTGGATTCTAGATTCTGAAGTTGACATTGTTACCGTTTTTATTATCATTTTTTTTACTGTTATTAAATTGCATTGTTTTTACAATTGTTTTTGTCTTGAAATGCATCAAGATGATACCCCCAAAATGCAAAATGTTTATGATAACTCACAAAAAAAGCCAATTTGTCTTTTCCTCATAAAGTGTTTAGGTGAAATTCCACCTATACAAGTGTGACAAATATGCAAAGAAAAAAATTAGGAATGAGCAAATACTTTTTCATGGCACTTCACATTTTGTGTGTAGCGCGTTTATTCATAAGTGTATGGATATCGTCGCAACTGGTGTCCGTACATACAAAAGCCAGACACTTTTCAACCTAAATAACCCAGTTAACCCTTATATTATGTTAAGGGTCAATTTGACCCATTTCAGTTTTTATGTTGACCAAAGTACTGTTTATCCTTCTTTTATCTTCATGAAATTTTGTGACTTTTCCTCATCTGAGGTCATAAAATGGTGTGTAAAATATGGACACGCTGATGTGTCCTGGAATGTCTGTGCAGAGTTTGTATACAAAGATGATGTTGTGGGTCATTTTGACCCGGACACTTTGATGTGGGTAAAAACCTGATCAGATCCAAAATAAACATGTCTCTCTCATGTACTTTGTTTTGAATAGCCTCTAAATAAACATTCAGACCCACAGACCCAGGTGTGTGTATGGGACAAGCTTTCTTCCCTTTGTCCTTGTCACTGTTCTCATGTCATCTCTTTGAGAAGCACACCAAAATGAGCTCCAGAAAGTTTACAGCTAAAGAGGTTTTATCAGAGATTTTTAACTGGGATAGTGATGAAGAAGAACAGATTTCAGAGACAGAGGATTGTTCAGAGCCCGAGGACAATGTTATTGATGATCCTGACTGTCAATTTTCCTACGATGAGGAGGATTCAGAGGAGGAGTCTGCTGCCGTCTCTACATCAGATGAAAAACAAGGACTGCAGCAATCATCATCCACATAGGGCACATGGACATCTAAAGATGATATTATGAAATGGTCAACATCACCACACCTAAGCCGCGGCAGACTGTCATCTTCCAATGTCATCAAAATGACTCCTGGTCCTACAAGATTTGCCATCACATGAGCTGATGATATTCAATTCACGTTTCAGCTCTTCATATCCCCACCAATAGAGAGGGTTATATTTGTCATGAGTAACTTGGAGGGGAAAATATGGGCAGCTTGTGATGCAAAATCTAGCTATGCATGGAATATGCAAGTATACACTGGAATGCTACCTGAAGGAGCATCTGAGAAGAGGGATCCGTGTGGTGCTGGAGATTAGTGAAGGAATGCAAGGTCACAACATTACTTGTGACAACTTCTTTACATCCTACCACCAGTGCAAGACAGCCCGTTGGCCCTTGGTTATTTTCTACAACATTGTAGACGTGTCTGCTTACAATGCCTATGTCCTGTGTACTGAAATCCATCATCACTGGAATGCTGGCAAATTCTACCGACGTCGGCTTTTGCTAGAAAAACTGGCCAAAAGACTTGTCACTTCCAAGATCTAAAGGCGAGCCAGCCCAGCTCGATCACCAGCAGCTGCAGCTGTAACAGAAAAAGTCAAGTTCGTGCCATCCATACAATCTGCAATGGATCCAGTGGATACAGGTGTATAAAAACAGAAGAGATGCAAGGTCTGTCCCTCCGGAAAGGACAGTAAAACAAGCACATCTTGTGTGAAATGCAAGAATTACATCTGCAGAAAGCACACATTTACATTATGTCCATCATGTGGACAACATTGAAAAATGTTGAACCCTGAAAATCTAAAACTAAATAAAATAGTTGTTACAAAAATTATTCTCGAATTTCAGATTGTTTTGTATTTCAGTTTTTAAAATGTTTATCCGAAAGCAAATAAAGTTGCTGTTGTTTAAACCCAGTTTTTTGACAGTTATGAGTGGATTTACACAGTGCGGGTCAAAATGACCCGTAACATAACCAACGTAAATTTTTTTCAACATAATATGAGGGTTAATGATATCCACGATGAGCTGCGGGAAAAGCTACGCGACCTCGGCTTGCTGCGTGAACCAGGCTCGAAGCCTCGGCGTTGCCTGATGCAGGAGGCCGGAGGAAGGGTCATCGGAAGCGGTGCGCGAGGAAGCGGAAGCGCGGCAAGCGGGCGGGAGTCTGTGCTAGGCTAAAAACAAACCCTAGCCGGCCGGCTCTCCCATCCATCATCTTATCCAACGTCTGCTCTCTGGACAATAAACTGGACTACATCCGACTCCAGCAGGCTACACAGCGTGAGGTTAGAGACTGCTGTGTCTTTGTTTTCATGGAGACATGGCTCAGCGACAGAGTACCGGACGCCGCTATTCAGCTAGACGGGCTAGCCTTGTTTCGCGCCGACAGAAATGCAGCTCTGTGCGGTAAGACTCGTGGTGGCGGCTTGTGTGTTTACATCAACACGAAATGGTGCAAGAACTCTGTGCTAGTTTCTAGTTATTGCTCATTGCTAGTGGAGTTTGTGATTGTTAGATGCAGACCTTTTTATTTACCGCGGGAATTCACCACTAATTTCATTATCGGAGTGTACATTCCACCTAGCGCTAATGCTAAGGAAGCACTATGGGAACTGTATACAAAGATCAGTGAACTGCAAAATACACACCTGGATGGACTGTTTATTGTTGCTGGAGATTTCAACCATGCAAATCTCAAGTCAGTGCTTCCTAGATTCCATCAGTATGTGGACTTTGCAACGAGAGGGAAAAACACGCTGGATTTTGTTTACACAAACATCCCCGGCGCATATCGGGCAGAGCCCCGCCCCCACCTCGGCTACCCAGACCACATCTCTGTTATGCTAATTCCAGCATACAGACCACTCGTCAGGCGCTCAAAACCGGTTCTGCAGCAGGTGAGAACCTGGCCAGCAGGAGCCATCTCTGCTCTTCAGGATTGTTTCGAGTGCACTGCCTGGAACATGTTTAGGGAGGCTGCAACTTACGGCGACTTCACTGACTTGGAGGAGTACACGTCATCAGTGACCAGCTACATCAACAAGTGCACCGATGACGTCACTGTCTCCAAGAACATCATCTCACGACCCAACCAGAAACCGTGGATTACTGCGGAAGTGCGTGCACTTCTGAGGACCAGAGACTCTGCCTTCAAAGCGGGAGACAAGGTGGCCCTCAGAACAGAGGGGGCCAAACTTTCTCGGGCCATCAGAGAGGCAAAGCGCGCACACGCCCAGAAAATCCACAATCACTTCAGAGACAACGGCGACACACGGCGCATGTGGCAGGGCTTACAAGCCATCACAAACTACAGGACGACATCACCTGCCTGTGACAGTGACGGCTCCCTCTCAGATGCGCTGAACAACTTTTATGCTCGGTTTGACAGGCAGAACGACGTGGCGGCGAGGAAGACCACCCCTCCTCCGACTGACCAGGTGCTGTGTCTCACTACAGCTGAGGTGAGGAAAACTCTACTCAGAGTCAACCCACGTAAAGCTGCTGGACCAGACAACATCCCAGGCAGAGTGCTCAGAGAATGTGCTGAACAGCTGGCAGATGTTCTCACCGACATCTTTAACATCTCTCTGAGCAGCGCCGTCGTTCCCACGTGCTTCAAGGCCACCACCATCGTCCCCGTGCCCAAGAAGTCTACTGTGTCCTGTCTCAATGACTACCGTCCCGTGGCACTCACACCCACCATCATGAAGTGCTTCGAGCGGCTCGTCATGAGACACATAAAGACCCTGCTGCCCTCCTCACTGGACCCACTGCAATTTGCGTACCGTCCTAACCGCTCAACGAACGACGCCATCTCCACTACACTCCATCTTGCCCTCACACACCTTGACAAGAAGGACACATATGTTCGAATGCTGTACATAGATTTCAGCTCAGCACTCAGCATTCAACACTATCATCCCCCAACAACTGATTGGGAACCTCTGCAACTGGATCCTGGACTTTCTGACCAGTAGGCCTCAGTCAGTACGGATCGGGAACTGCACCTCCAGCACCACCACACTGAGCACTGGGGCCCCACAAGGCTGTGTGCTCAGTCCCCTGCTGTTCACACTGCTGACTCACGACTGTGTAGCAACACACAGTTCGAACCACATCATTAAGTTCGCTGATGACACAACCGTGGTGGGTCTCATTAGCAAGAACAATGAGTCAGCGTACAGAGAGGAAGTGCAGAGGCTAACGGAGTGGTGTAAAGACAACAACCTGTCTCTAAATGTTGACAAGACAAAGGAGATGGTTGTTGACTTTAGGAGGACACGAGGCGACCATTCTCCGCTGAGCATCAACGGCTCCTCTGTGGGAATCCACCTAGAGAAGGACCTCAGCTGGTCCCTCAACACCAGCTCCCTACACAAGAAAGCCCAACAGCGTCTCTTCTTTCTGAGAAGACTGAGGAAGGCCCATCTTCCACCACCGATCCTGACCACCTTCTATAGAGGAACTATCGAGAGCATCCTGAGCGGCTGCATCACTGTCTGGTTTGGGAATTGTGCCATATCGGGCCGCAAAACCCTACAGCGGATAGTGAGGACAGCGGAGAAGATCATCGGGGTCTCTCTCCCCTCTATTGAAGACATCTACACCACACGCTGCATCCGCAAAGCCACCAGCATTGTGGCTGATCGGACACACCCCTCTCACACACACTTCACACTCCTGCCATTTCGAAAAAGGTACCGAAGCATTCGGGCACACACATCCAGACTGTGCAACAGCTTTTTTCCACAAGCCATCCGTCTCCTCAACAAAAAGGGACTAGACTGATAAACACAAACACAAACACAAACATTATCACACAGCTTAACTCAACTACCTCAAAATATTGAGACTGGACTGACTAATCAACACACAAAGTCAACACAAAGTGCAGACACACTGACCTACACCACCAAATTATCGTACATACCAACCTGTAAATGCTTCACTGTTTTTAACAATCTTTTGCACAATGATCATTACTGGACTACATTTTGCACTAATTCCTCAATTCTTGCTGCTGTTTTAAGGAATGTTTATGTTTACCCACTACCTCAACACCATATTTTATGTTCTGTTATGTCGTGGTTGCGCACTGTCACTTTGTTGTTGCTCTTGTTTGCACATTTGCACATGCACTTTATGTTGTCTATAAAAATGTTACTTAGCTAGTTAGTTTTTGTTAATTTATGTTGTAATTTATGTTAGGTCTCTCTGTCCTGTCTCTGCTAGCCAGCTAACTATGCCTCTTGGTTAGCTAGTTTAGTGTCTATGGTAATTTATGTTGTAAATTTATGTTGCATGTAGCACCTTGGTCCTGGAGGAACGTTGTTTCGTTTCACTGTGTACTAACTGTATATGGTTGTAATGACAATAAAGCCTACTTGAACTTGAACATGTAGTCAGATTGTTCCACTGAGATAATACTGTGCCAGGTGGAGTTATAGCACTTTCAAAATCACACTAACTTTACACTGATATGAATAACTTTGAATGATGAATGCTTTTTAGCACCCTTGTGACTCAATAATAGACAATGCACAGAATATTTTCTAACAGCCTGTAAATGATATATTTTAGCAGTATTGTCTTGCATCTTTATAAATAAATAAAAAAAATCACAATCACCGTCATTTTTTTAAATATACATATATTTGCGAACTGACTGGGCTGGCCCACATTGGCCAGCGGCCCACCGGGAAAACTCCTGGTGCTCTAGATGGCCAGTCTGCCACTGCTCCTCTTTACTTTCCTACTGTACATAAAATCAGCGCTTAACCACGCATAAAATTTTTGTAAATTCGTTTAATGTTTAACTTATATTTCATAAGGTTTTGCCAGCAGTGGTACAGCACAACCAGGGTCATTATTCACTATTAAAGAAACTTATGATGATCTGTCACGGCGTGCGCCTGTGATGGGTGTGTGCCCAAATCTTCTATCACTACTCGCTCACTCTGTAGGCTCCCTGCATAGGCAGCAAAGAGACGGAGCCGCCTATTTGTTCCGGCTGGCGATAATTACCGTTAATATGATCTCGGGCTTGCTCCACATTATAAAAGCAAGACGTGGAGTTTAGTCCGAGGTCCAGGAAGTACGTAATGTGATGGAAAATAGGCAGTGGTGGTTCTACACTGAATTGTTTCCCGGGCGAGACTCCAGACCCCCGTTTGCGCCTCTCTTTCGAGAAAGATCTGCACAATGTGTATAAATCAATGTGTGTGTGTATAATATGGAATTTTATTTCATATAGGGATATATTAACTTATGCTAGGGTACTTTTACTATGCTAAATTTATGAATTACACTCAAAGTATCAAATCCAACTATGAAGATTCTGCGAATTCCCCCAGCAGCGAAACTGGTTTGATGACTTCACACCTGTCGTAAATGAAAGGTAAGATGGGGGATTACAGTAACTGTGGGTGCGCCTCACCTCGGAGTGCGCTGTCGCGTTGTATTTAATGAATAGACTAAAACAAAATCATGTTTACTTCAGCATTGGAACCATATACATATTGTATTAGGCTAATTTCATCAAAGATTATACACTTTTGTATTCTTTGTCCACACACATGGGCATCTTAAAATTTTTAGATATTGATCCTTTCTCGATGCAGCAAATTTTCTGAGCAAATTAATAATAATTTTCATGAATGAAAGAAGGAAGAAGAAAAGGTTACACGAAAATAAGAAAACGCTTTAGAGGTAAATGCTGTAAAATGCTTCAAATGAACAGATTCTGCCTATAACAGGTCAGGGACAGTAAGGCTGGATCCAGCAGCGCACCACATCCCACATCATAATACACTGGCTCATTAAAGTGGAGATAAATTTTTAAAACTACTTACTAGTATGAAAAATATAACACAATACACAAACATAAAACAAAATTTCACCGAACATATATTGGGTCATATTTGTAAAACAAAGGAAAGAATAATAAGACAAACAACATATAAAACTACAATATTTTCAGTGTCCAGTAGCACCAGTCTCACAGAGACCCAGGCTTATAAACAGTTTGACAGCAAAATTAGACATTTTCGCAGTATTGTGATTTTTTATTTATTTATGTATTTCAAAAGATGCAAGACAATACTGCCAAAATGTATCATTTACATGCTGTTAGAAAATATTCTTTGCATTGTCTCTTATTGAGTCACAAGGGTGGTAAAAAGCTATTTATATCATTCAAAGTTATTCATATCAGTGTAGTTAGTATGATTTTGAAAGTGCTATAACTTCACCTGCCACAGTTTAGTCCCAGTGGAACAATCTGACTACATGTGCAGTGCCATAAAAAAAAAAGTATTTGCCCCTTCCTGATTTTTTTTTTTTTTTTTTTTTTTTGCATATTTGTCACCCTTGTATGGGTGAAATTTCACCTAAACATTATATGAGGAAAAGACCGATTGGCCTTTTTTGTGAGTTATCATGAACATTTTACATTTCGGGGGTATCATCTTGATGCATTGTAAGACATACCACTCATCAGTGTAAGATGCAAGTGTAGCAGGTCAGTGATGATGAACCAGTGCCTGCTGAGGATGACCAACACGTCTCCCCTGATCTACCAGAGCCAAGTAAAAAGAATGGCAATCAAACTGAATAAAATTAGTAGCAGCATTAACTCGTGCTAGTAATTATTATAGTAGTCAATATTAATTCAAAATAATGTTTCTCAGCATTATTTCGTATTAATATTGACTACCATAATAATTAAAATAAGAAAACGCAGTCAAAGAAGTACCATCATTGAGGGAGAGAAGAAAATGAAGAACAAATACATATCAGTTTGAGCTTGACACTTTTATGAGCTCTGTTGCTTGCTGTCAATGGGTGCCTAAGAGACACAACACATTTTCGACAATACTTCAGCCTGAAACACGACTGCTCCCTACAGGTAATAAAGGGCATTTTCACACCTTGCTGCGCGCAGTCCCGCTTGCCACGCGGGATCCCTTTTCTCAAAACATGCGTTTTTAAAGGCCAGATCTGTAGTTATATAGCGTCACTCAGCGGTAGAAGCCAAGTATTGCAAAGGACCTATACTTTCATCTTATTAGGGGAAGAAGTGTATTTTCAATTTAGCAGTAAAACCGGTACAAGCAAATGCAAAGTCATTACAGGTTACAGCATATGTGAAGTAGAAATACAGTGAAATCTTGGATAGTGATTAACCCGGTTAACGAGTGTTCTGCAAGATGAGCAGAAATTTTTAATAAAATCTAACAATGGTGCCATCCTAACAAACTTATCTGGTTCGCAATCTTACTAAGGACGTCTGTAAAACTAAGAAACTCCACAAGGCCAGATCCTTTGAATTAGAACCCGAAACCGAGGGTGTAAATCGGGGATCTGAGGGGGTGGGGGGTGTTGTTGGGGGGGGGGGGGCATGGTTGGAGAACCTATCACACCTGGACACTCTCTTGACCTCCGGAAGACATGCCTTTCCATGAACAAAGGCATACAGCATGGACACTATTTTAAACATCTTTTAAGTGTGCCAGTAGGGCAAAACGTATTCACATATATTTAATGAAACATTAGCCTCATCTCCTCATGAAAAAAAAATCTGGTTAAACTTTCATTACATTTTAATCTGATAATGGATGGTGTGTCATTGGATGGTGTGGCATTACAACGCCTGCTATGACAAACAGAAAAAAAATTATTCTTTTCAAGAAAAGTATGGTACCAGGTTTTTAACACATGGCACTCGTATATATAAGCATATGTAAAACCAGCTAGACCTTTAACCGATCTGTTGGATCAGTTCAGCATTTCATTCCTGACAAAATGATTATGGCACAAAGTGCACTGATAATTCACGGATCAACTTTTGTTTCTTTCATTATTACTAATCACTCCTCACGGTCACCTCAGCTCTAGTGTTAGAGAACTTTTTAAAAAACATAAAAAGCACTGTCCTACCTAAAAATGTGGATGAAACAGATTTAGATGAACACTGAAAAATAAACACCTTTTGCGTCAAAACAAAAGAGGCAGAGGCGGGCTTTTTCGCCACGCGCAGATCCGGCCAATCACAGCTCCCAAAGGGAAAACCATTTCGTTTCGTTTAGTCGTTCGACAAACTCGGCGCTCATTCCGTACCAGACGAGACATCGCTGTTCACGCCTTGCGTGCGTGTAACGTCGGACAAGCTCACGCCGAATTTGCTTTTCTTCAAATCCTTCCCAACGATTCAGAGCTCTCACCCTCTGGTACAAATCACCCCGGACAAGCTCCGCTTGTTCTTCTTCTTTTTAAGTAACAAGTTCTATAGGCCGTTCAAATTGATGCACGTTTTTACCACACTGAATAAACGTTTTCATGTTCTCCCATTGGTAATAAATTCATCTCCCCGTCTTAATAGTTAAGCACAAACATCTTGAAATGAGTTCAACACACTAAGCATATTTTTACTAAATAAAACAAAACACACCGAACAAATTCTTACAAAAAGTAAATAAAAAAAACATATATGATATCTTAAATAGTTAAATAAATGAATGAAGTGAAGGAAATAAATGAATGAAAATGAATTAAACGACATCTAGGAATGTGTAGGGGAAACACCCCCAGACCTCCCTACACATTCCTAAGGGTCATAAAATTTTTTTTTTTTAAAAACCAAAGGGGCAATAAAACTGTCAAGTTTCGTTTTGACGAAAGGTTGTTAGGATATATTTTTGTTTTTACGTTCTAAAAGTGTCTGGCGGTGGTAAATGTGAACACCGGTGTCGTCGATGTATATATACTTTGTAAAATAAATGTGCTACAACACAAAGTAAACAAAGAAGCTGCATTTTGGGTCCGGAGCAGTCGCTGCGTGCTACTGCCGTGCCACCATCTTGGATCATTCCTCAGAAGAATACAAGTATGCTGTAGTTGGATGAGATCCTCACTTAAAAGTAAATTAAATACTATCTTGCAGGTTGCCAGTTTACCCTGGTTACGGAGCATGTGCCTCTGCAATAGATGGTGTGGGCTAAGGTTACCAACACAGTTATACCCAGATGGTTTCTTTAATTACATGGCCTATTCTTTCTGGTCAAGCACCAAGCAGAGGCACAGTCTGGCAGTGCAGATGATTTCTCAAGGAAACATGCCCTGTGAGATGCCTTGGCAGTTAACTCAGTGTATAAATAAAAACTAAGCATACAGCAATAGAATATTATGACTGCTTTGTATTATGCATACCTACATTTTTTTAATTTGCACCAGAAGAAATGTGTGACACATTTTCTACCTGCGATTACATTCATGGAAAAAAAATAAATAACTTGCAGAATCCATCTGTACCTAAGTTGTGGATTTTGGTCGGATTGCCATATTAAAGTACATATAATATATTCAAGTTATAATATAATATTATAATATAGCATTTTTATTATACATTAAAGCTGAAAAAAAGGCATACACTGACCTTAAACTGCATGACCCAGCCTTTGTCTGGGATGATGTCATGTGTAACAGCATACACTTCTTGGCCATCCATTTTTCCACATACCATTACCTCATCTGGGAAGAGGCAGAAACTTCGTACACAACAGTCTTCTGAGAAGAGCCAGTGGTCGCTTACTGTGAAAGCAGTAGTCATTGAAACTGCATTAAAAAAAAAAAAAACAGTATAAACAGATTTTAAATAAATATTACATCTTTTATGCTTTTGGATAATTTGTGAGCATTACTTATTAATTCCACATCCAAAATATTGGTCCTGTTTATATGTATAGGAATATTTTACAAAAATATCATTGTAACACATCTGTCTAAAAACAAACATGTTTTGAAAGGAACAAATACCTTTATTTACACAAAAAAAGTAAAAAAAAAAAAAAAAACCCTGTGAACACAAGTTAGCTGTCTAGGTTTTGATATTATGTCAATACTTTAATTTTAACTTTTCTGTACAATTTTAAAAACATATGTAATGTGCAGAATCTGAGGTTGCATGAAGGGATGTAAAACTCATGGTAATTTATATATACACTACATAAGGTATAAAGTATTTAAACTACACTTAAGACAGTTTTGAGAAAAAAAAAACTTAAAATGGATTTATTTTTTACAAAAGCAGAGGTCATTTGGAAAAAGCAGAGGTCATGGAAGACATGCCATTTGAATTATTTATTCAGTTATGTAAAATAATATTATTTGGATGATGGCCATCCTCTTTTCAATCCTTTACCTGAAATTGCAACTGCAATGTTGTGATAGACCCACCACTTCAAACAAAACTATCATAAGCAAACAAATTATATTGTTACACCCAATGCTTCTTTATAACTAGATTGTCTATTCTGTTCTAAAACTGTCCGACTCCCGTCGCTCACTCTGTTTTTCACAGTAAGATAATATTTTTTTACTGCCTTCCCATGATTTTTACATATATTTTTGTTCATGAATGATTATATTTGCCCAATGCTACTGCCTACAAATTTTATTAGATAGATAGATAGATAGATTACTGATAAAAGAAAATTTCAAGCATCCAGTTTCAAGGATAATAAAAACAGTAGGAATGGCCCATCTTTAAACAAAATGATAATTTAAAAATAATTATAATTGATGAATATTCAGTGGATAGACTAGTGCAAATTGAAATGTGCAACTGAAATATACTGTAGAAACTAAAAGTGACATCAGTGCAAATTGTGAGTGGTACATAACTGAGGTAACGAAATTAAATGCAGTACTACAGATTAGAGTAGATACAGATGACTGAGTTCAGTGAGTCTGTTGTAAAAAGATAAAGTACATGTATAACTGAGAATGAGTGGTAGCAAAGGAGCCATCATGACTAATAACTCCAATCACATCCCCTGGCACCAGAAAAAGATGTTTAAAGCAAGCAGTCACAAGAGATGATGTGATTAGTTGTTCATGTGCTCTCATGTGCAGATAGACAGGGAAGTGGGGGGAGTCTAGCACATAATTAAAAATCTCTGTGTGTATTTATTTATTCATTTATTTATTATTTTGTGGTGGACTGTCACCACTGGCTTTAGCTGGTAAAGACACCACCATATACAATCCACATAAACGCTAAGTAAACAAGGACTTTTTAACAGTGAACCAAAATAACTGTATAATCAAACTACGGGAGAACCGAACTACAACAGGCAAACACTATTTCTTGGAGTATATGCTGTTCAGCCTTAACACTTTGACCACCCACCTAACATGAAAAAGGTTCCCCACGTTTTGCCACCAAAATGATGATGCACTGTGTCTTCTGACACTGTTCTATTAGGACCAGCCTTAAGCTTTTCAACAATTTGAGCTAGAATAGTTTTTTTATTGAATGAGCCAGCCTTCACCTTCTGCATAAATCAATGAGCCTTGGCCACACATCACCCTGTTGCTTGTTCACTGTCTGCATAATAATCATCTAATGTGTATGTTCCATTTGAGCTGCCAGAACCTCCGACCTATCAAGGCATGGACTCCATAAGACCTCCGCAAGTCCACTGCAATTAGGGAATACCATTGGCATAAAGTGTGCATTTGGTCTAAAATAATGTTTAGGAAGTCGTTACATGTCAAAGTAACATGAATGGCAAGACCAAAGATTTCCCAAGAGAACATTGCCCAGAACATCATATAGCCATATAACATATATAACAACATAACCTCTGCCCCAAGTAATTACACACAGCCAGCTCTTTACAGGATAAATGGACAATTTTTAAGAACAAAAGCATTTTTTATTGTATTTGTACAATTGTATTGTTTTATTGTATTAAATTGTAAAACAGCCCATCTCTGAATGTTAATAGAACAAGGAAGATGGTTGTTGACTTCAGGAGGACACATAGAGACCGCTCTTTTCTGAACATCAAAGGCGCTTCTGTGGATATTGTCAAGGATACCAAACTCGATACTTACCAAACTATCGAGAACATCCTGAGCAGCTGCATTACTGTATTTTGGCTATCTTGGACTGCAAGACACTGCAGCAAATAGTGAGGAGAGCCAAGAAAATCTCCCTCTATCATGGACATCTACTGTACACCACACGCTGCATATGCAAAGCTACAGTGGGAGCCACGTCAAACAGCCGCCTGAAGCATGACAGGTCCATGACAGGACCATGACAGAATGTGATCCCCTGCGATGACGCAGTTAATGATGCCCCGCCCCCTAAATGCCCCATGCGCATTCTAAAAAGATGGTTGCAATGCTGTATAATCCCGCTAGATGGAGCATTGACTGCTTCAGTTAACTGCAGTGACCAAGCAGCCATATACTATGTTTAAAATATAACAGAACTTATGTCAACATAGTTTCATACATAGATGATGTGGTAAAAAAAAAAAAAAAAGATTAATAAACAGAGGATGCTTATCCTATTTTTAATTGATTAATTAATTAATTAAACTACTTATTGCAATATTTTTCACGACATCCTTAGCAATCCTTAAAGACACAGTAACAGCTGTAATTTATCAATACCAGTTATTGTAGGTACAGAATACAAATGTGGGCTGCATTTAAAAATTTTAAATACAGTATTTTACATTACTGTGCATATTATCTATTTCTGTTTAATACACTGGTAGATAATATTTTGCTGCAAAGTAAAGCTTAAAATGTAACTTCTGCTTGAGTTTGTTTTCATTATATATTTTTTATGTTTTAGCTGATGTTTTTTTTTCCGCTGATAGTCAAAAATTGGCATAACAAATCAATTAATAGCCATAATATCTTGAACGAATATCTGTCCATATGGATCAATATTTTTTAGACATTTAACCAGCATAACGCTCACCCATCAAAGATCTGATGGGCCATTAATCATTTATCACAACTGTGAAAGATGCGGCAGCATAGACAGATTAAATTTCCATAAACATTTACACTTGGAAACAATACTAAAATAACTTAACAGTTCCAGAGGGTTAACATCTGTTATCGCAGGAGAGGAATCACCTATTGTACTGTACTACTGTATTTTTCACTGCTTATATATTTTTGCTATAGTTTCATTTAGTTTTACGCAAATGTGTGTGTTATTTGTGTGTGCGTGTACTGTATGTGTGTGTGCAAGAGAGAGTGAGAGAGATAGCGTGTGCATGAGAGAGGGGTTATATTGTAATTTGTCCAAGGTTACTAAAGCCTGGCTTACTACTAATAAACAATATTTTAATGTAATCCATGGGTCTCAATCACAAAATCTGCCAACGTTGTAAACAGATGACACAACAAATAATATGCTCTGAAACGTTCATTTAAACATTTAATTATAAATATATACAAAAACCTAAATATATAAACAATCAACTATTATTCTTAAAGGCAGCCCGTGGCTGTTTAGGGTCAAGTTTACGGGGGTTCTCAGTCTTGCATTAATTTTACTTCTGACTCGAAACCAATATGGCTTATTAAAGATGCACTGTTTTATTGGACATGGCTGTTTTGTAATTTTCAGCAAAATAAACACTGTCCCATTAGATACTTCTGTACTAATGTTATCGCGGTGTAAATTATTAACATATTGATTTATTTCACTTGCGGACAAAATAGACCATGTGTATGTTTGGTATTTGTTTTGAACGGCTGTGTTCATAGGTTTAATAAGCTATTTACAAAAAAACGTTGAAGCACTAACGGCTAAAGTGCCACTGGTGTGTGCTACACATTTGCGCGCCGGCAGGATGTTAGAACCATCTTACAGTCAGTAGTGGGGGGAGTCAGTACATTCTCACATTTCACTCCTCCTAAGTTTGTCTTTTAATGAAGTTCTAAGAAAACTAAGAAAAAAATAATTTGGGTCACTTAAGCACAAAATAGCACAGACACAAATTATCAAGTGTTTAATTGTTGTCGTTTTCTCAAACAGGATTTTCCCAACTTGCCGTTTATAAAGATTTAGACAAACTGAATTCAAGAATGCACCCCTATGAACCTAAAACACAAACACACGCACACTGAAGAGCAAAGCGGAAATGTGCATTCACTCCCCTGACCATGTTTTGTCTTGTAAATTAAATATCCTTATTAACCTTCCAATCCCCCCCAGCGCACACACTCTGTACACTGTTGCTATGTTTGTTAGGGCACTTGGTTATACACAGCACTTTAATGTATGAAACACTTACTTTCTGATTTGTTTTATTTTAAATGTTACTTATTACCTTATTCCGCAAAATAAACAATGTTATAATTGTGTAAATTATTAATGTATTGATGACTTTTAGTTAAGGACAAAAACAGACCCTGCGCTTGTGTTTAGGACTGCTGAACTGCTGTGTTGATAGGTTTAATCAACGATTTACAAGACAACAGTTAAAGCATTTGTGGATGGAGAGGTGGGTGTGTGTGTGTGTGTATGTGTGTGTGCGTGCGTGCGCGCTCCTGCATTTCTCCGTTGGCTTTAACACAAACACATTTGCACACAGACAGGTATAAAGAACCCCTCCCCCGTCAAAAAAAAAAAAAAAACACACACATGCACAGAGCAATTAGCACCATGTCATAGTCAGTATTCTCTATTGAGGTTTCTCACCTTCCACTCCTTCAAAATTTGTTTTTGCTCTTTTGATGGAGTTCTTAAACCCCAAAAATGTATTTATACTGAGAAAAAATAATAATGGGTCACATAATCACAAACACAAACTAGCACAGATGCATATGATAAAGTGTTTAACTGTTGTTTTTACTTGTTTCTATGACCAGTAATATAATTAATAATATATTTTTTTATTATTAGTCCAACTCTTTAACTATTTAAAACAAAGTCGTCTAACGTTTTTTGCCCAATAAAGTAGTTGGTTCAAGTAAATGTTTTTTTAAATACACAAACAATCCCCCAACAATTAAAACACGCACACATGACTTTAAAAATAAAATGTATTCTTCCAAAACGAGTCAAATGTAAAACAGTAATTCGTATAAAACAGGTAAAAACATGTTGTATTTTGCTTAAAGGTCAGTAAAATACCCGGATAACACTAGCTACTTATCAGTCTCTATTTGGTTCTTTTATATTAAAATATCCATTTTAAAAACTATAAAATGAGTCTTTGTTTCCCCCAAAGTATCAGACGTTTTGCAATTCTATGTTCAGAATATAGACCTGACCAAACATCATTTTAAATCTGTTGCACTGTGACGTTATTCCTATTACAGCTCCCTCAACAGCTTGTTCAGGCTCCTCCAGTATCTCCATAGACCAGTTGTCACCCGTCTGACCCAATCCTCCACAGCGGAGCTCTGCTTAAAGAGAACAGGAGAATTTAGTGAAGACAAAGCTAAATAACTTTACAGAATATCTAGTTGTAATAAAAATAAAAGATATTAGTAAACCTACACCACAGAGTGTGTTAAATACTGTTTTGTGGAATTTTGGATTGTAAATAAACTGTGCTAATGATTGAACTTTTTTAGCGTTAACCACGGTCTGTCTGTATTATCGTCTGCATTAAATTAACCGAGAATTTATTTAATGTGCTTTTCATACAAACAAGTTAAGCGATATAACACTCGTATATAAGCATTATTTCATCTCTAAAGCCAAACTATAACTTACTTAGTACTGAAGCCCCCCACACCTCCCCTTCCCACACACACACACACACCTCCCCCCATTCCTTAACTGATAAACACATCAGTGTTTTTATCCAGCTCGTTCACTAAGTGCTTACACCACCGTGCAAAGTCACGACCAAGTGGGTAAAATATAAAACCTGGTTATGACCTTTTAGCTCGCTAGCTCCTGTACATCTATCCTCAGCATGTGTCCTCAATGAACTGCATCACATTATATTACCAGAAATAACCTGCAGATTAACTCTTAACCAAAGAATAAATAAATGCTGAATTTATGCAGACAACACACGGTCAGATTCTGAAGGCATTTTCAGAGAGCACAAACACTCTTCATCGGGTACTGAAACTTTTGTAATAGAGACAATAATAGTAATGTTTTTGGAATCTTTTGAGGAAAAAAGGAGTGAGATTGTGAGTTTATGACACTGACAGTAAACTGTAATGTTAACTCCAGACTTGGTAAACAGACTACTAACTTATCTAAATAATCTGTAAAATACCCCAAAACAAATTTTATGAAATAAAACACCACTTACCGAGAATAGTCCATTAAGCTGCCATCTTTATCTCTGTAGTGCAGTTTGATAGCGTCAGTTCGGCAGGGATGGGTTGTTAAAATCACATGATTGCAACTCTTTATTTTCTGTTAATTTGTGTTGTAAATGTATGTTGCATGTAGCACCTTGGTCCTGGAAAAACAATGTTTCGTTTTACTGTGTACTAACTGTATATGGTTGAAGTGACAATAAAGCCAACTTGAACTTGGTGCTCCCCCATTAATCACGGCTCTACAGCAAATCAGGGCCATCTGTGAGCTCAAGAAGCAACTAGCGCTGTCCTCCGAGTGTGTTATGTGCCTCCAATGGTTCGAAAAGATGCGGTTGGCTGGTGTCACGTGGTTTGGAGGAAACATGTGGGAGTCTCCAATCCTCCTGACTGAGTGGTAGTAGTAGCCTTAATGTGGGAGCCCTCTAGTGATGGGGAGGAATTAAATATGACTAAATTAAGGCGAAAAAAAAGTTTTGCTTTAATTAATTCTTTCTCCAGTTTTGCTTTCTTTTTGAAATCGTTTTGAACATATTAACAGTCCTATATAGCTCTGTAATAGGGCCTTAAACAGTTGTAATTGGAGCAATCTGATTAGGATAACTCCATGCTTAAATTTTGTATTTGTGCTTAAAGCTTTTACACAACTGGCACTGATTTTACTATTTCACTGTTCGACTGTTTAAAACTACAAAAACCTATAAAAAGTACAACACCCACTATAATGTGCAGCCTACTTTGTGGCTCTCAGTGTCACACTATTTCCTTGACACAGTACTTCCCCTTGCTGAAAGTAAGACTAGGAAGCTTCGCAACCAACTTTAATGAACTACTAGCTAAGGATATTTAATTTCAGTCCTACTGTAAATTTGATTTGAGCTCGATTCTTAGTGTAAGTGAGTGGTAAATAGAAGGTCTATTCCTGTATTTTCCCTTAAGTGGCCACAAAACAGTGCTGTGTGTGTTATGTGTAAGAGAAATGCATAAGCATTCTTGTTTTTAGACATTTTGTGTAATATGCAGTGAGCAAGAGATGCTGCACGCTCTCTGTAAAATCTTGTCATATTTGAGACCATCCAGCAGTAAATATGATATTTCTTGTTAATATTCTTGTTAAATGTCATGTCTGTATGTATTTTTTAAGTGTTATTTCCAAGGGTTGTCATATTTGTAAAGTTATATTGTGTGCAATGATGTCCGATAGTAAGACAACACGTGTGGTGTAGGCCTGTTTAGATGTAAATCTAGAAAGTGGAATACACTTAAATTTGCAAATGTTTCATGTGTTTTCATGTGCCTTACATGTTATGTGGTTGTTTACACAATGTACTTCTTGAATGCTTGAGATTTTAGACTTTGTAAGGTAAACGTGAGCTGCAAAGTAGGAGTTCATGGTTATGTGGATTTTTGCCGTCCATGCGCTGATGTTTAAGAGTGTTTTTTTTTTTTGTTTTGTTTCTTTGCATACTGACTGTGAACAACCTGTTTAGTTGTTATAATTTTCATTATTTTTCTTTTCTTTTTTTACTGAAAGTTTATTTTAGGTGAACATTCTCAAAACTACCCGTTTTTGTTATGGATATATATATATATTTTTTTTTTTGTGTGTGTGTAATGTTCTATTTATTTTAGGGCAAATGTGATATACCTATTTTTGTACAATAGTCCCCATCTATCTGTTGTAGCAAGGGGGACATTAATTATGGCAACATATGGTAGACGCACATGTGGTGTAATAGTGAAATCCCCGCAGAAGATGGAAGACACTGTTGCAGGTAAGATGTATAATGATTCTCTCTGTCCGTCGTGTAAGCTGTTAAGTTTAAAGTCGTATTTTGTCTTAGACTGCATAGAAACTATATGCCAAGCTGCTTGTGACAGATATTTAGCTTCTTAAGCATGTTGTCTGGCTTGCTACAGGACACTGGGATGTGAGCATGTTGCCGTGTATGTGTGTTGTAGGAATGAACAGGCCACCCTAAAGTAAGCGATGAATCCGTCAAATTCCAGAACCCCTCTCCCGGCCGAATGGTGCATCCTGATAACCTAATCTCATCTGTGACACGTAAATATTAAATTCAAATATTTAATAAAAATACTAACAAAAATTAGTGTATAGAGTGATTAAAAACAATGCAATTTTTAACAAACTACCTACTGTTACTAGAACAAAAACTTGTACCATTATCAGAAAAATGGTAAGGACGTGCACACCCCAAACCCATCCAATGACGTGCTTATATCCAGGGGATATAAACACTAAACGAACACAAGACAAAACACAAGAAAAGAAAACCCCTCCTGCATAACCACAGCAGCAGGAGGGATATCGTAAATACACAGCCTAATATGGGTAATATAAATGCCTCGGGGTCTTTACACCAAAAAAAAACATTTAAACCCATGTACTCATATGCGCTTCAGATGAACATATCCCCACTCGGGTTTGCAAAGTATTTTAGCTGTGTTATGGCTGCTATTACCTAGCGCAACCTCCCTTCTTTTATACAATTAATGGGAAAGGTTGCCGGGAGCCCAGAACTAGGCAACCACCTGTTACACCTCCTCCCCTTGAAAGAAGGCGTGACTTCGACATGAAATGGCTTTAAATTAACTACATGAACCGTGAATGGAAGTTATAGTACTTCCCCTGGCACTCTCTGGCATGGGTTACGTTGCTCCGGATGACCTGAAACAGTGCTTCTGTGGCACAGGCAGAATGATCAGGTGAGATGTTTCGATGCAGCATTCTCTCTAGTGGTCCCTTCAGCTTGCATTCCAGTGCTATCTCTGCTAGGGTGTAACTAGTGCTTTCCTGTCAGGCTGTATTAATAGCAAACCGGAACTCAGGAAGCCATTGGTCCCACTGCTTGTGATTTTCTTTGACGAACGCTGCGATCATGAACTTTCCCACACGGAAAAAACCTATATAAAACATATATGTTTTAATATAGGTTTGATATAGGTTTTTAATATATGTGACATATATAAAATTGGCCGTTTTCCTATATTATATGTACATATATGTACATATATGCGTGCGTGCATATATGCGTGCATATATGTACCTATAGACATATATGTGACATATATAAAATTGGCCGTTTTCCTATATTATATGTACATATATGCGTGCATATATGCGTGCATATATGTACCTATAGACATATATGTGACATATATAAAATTGGCCGTTTTCCTATATTATATGTGCATATATGTGTACATATATACGTGCATATATGTACCTATGTGCATATATGCACCTATATTTTTACCTAGATATTAGTAAAATTATTAAAATCCATAGCTGTTAGACAACATAAATAAAAGCCCAAAATGTAGAAATTTAATTATTTTTATTTTTTTAAGAACAATCAAATAGTAAAAGAACAAAAATATGACAAAAAAACTCAACAGGAAGAAAACATATATATATTTTGAGGACCTTCTCAGCTTCGTGAGCTTTGAATTGATAGATGTGCCTGTCTGCCCTCGGGTGGCTGCCGGCCACTTCTTCAATGTAGCATCTAGAAAAGACAAAAATAATAAGACAGTATAATAATAATAAATGATTATTTATTAAAACGTTTATAAACATCTGTAAACTCCATAAGGCATTAGCTTAGCCACCGGGAAATATCATGTTTGTGCTACATGCAGAAAGGCAGCATGATAGCATGATTTACCTAAACTATGTAAATGGCATTGAAAGCCAATGTGTCACACAAGCTGACAAGAGCTAGCTGAAGTGAGGAAAATATTTACTAATATTAGTTTAATATTATCAGAATAAGAGTTATATAAGACTTAATAACTTACCCAGTGTGTCCTCCTGGATTCTCTCTTCAAAATGCTCCCCGTTCGTCGTCAGGGCCACACAGTCTTCTTCTGAGGTAAATGTAAACTCCTCCCACTTTCCAGAACATTCTGAAGAGTTTCCTTGTCCGGGGGCGTGGCCTAGTATGTAAATTAGCCGGACTGATTTCCGTGTGATTGGCGTGTGGGTGTGTCCTGCCTCGGGTCATTAGCAGATAATGTGACAGAAATTCTAAAATGTGTTTTTTATTTAGTTAGTTCTTAGTTATTGCCTTGATAATAGAAAATATGAGCGCATCATGTATGACAGTTGCCAAAGTGAGATATGAGCTAAAATGACCAGATCCTGCCATGAGCTATATAGGAGACATATCTTGTATGTACATATAGGGCTTATATGTGGATATAAAGAAGCAATACAGGAGACCTATATGGCCTGTATATGCACATATATGCACCTCAATTTTGTCTATATGCAGCATATATATTATCATATATATGCATATATACTGCATATAGGCTTCATGTATGCGCATATATCCCCATATAGGTGAGGATAAATGCGCATATATACTGCATATAGGTGAAGATATATGCGCATATATCCCCATATAGGTGAGGATAAATGCGCATATATACTGCATATAGGTGAAGATATATGCGCATATATCCTCATATAGGTCAGGATATATGTGCATATATACTGCATATAGGTGAAGATATATGCGCATATATCCTCATATAGGTGAGGATATATGTGCATATATACTGCATATAGGTGAAGATATATGCGCATATATCCTCATATAGGTCAGGATATATGTGCATATATACTGCATATAGGTGAAGATATATGCGCATATATCCTCATATAGGTCAGGATATATGTGCATATATACTGCATATAGGTGAAGATATATGCGCATATATCCTCATATAGGTCAGGATATATGTGCATATATACTGCATATAGGTGAAGATATATGCGCATATATCCTCATATAGGTCAGGATATATGTGCATATATACTGCATATAGGTGAAGATATATGTGCATATATCCTCATATAGGTGAGGATATATGTGCATATATACTGCATATAGGTTTCATATATGCGCATATATCCTCATATAGGTTCTTTCCATGTGGGTTAATGTTCGATTAATTCGTTCAGTGATGTTGGTTTGGGGATGGTAGGCTGTAGTGAGCTTTTGGGTCACGCCCCAGTGCTGGAAGATGGTGTTAAGTAGCTGGGTGAATTGCGGACCTCAGTCAGATACCAGGTAAGCTGGTGTTCCCCACCATGTGAAAATCTCCCTAGTTAAGATGTTGGCTAGGTTGTGAGCCTTGGCTGTTTTTAAAGAAAACCTCACGACCCATTTGCTGCAGTAATCAACGACCACCAGCAGATGTTTGTTGCGCTGGGATGAACAGGGAAAAGGAGATCTACCCCCAAAATAAAAACAGGTTCTACCACAGGTGTGCTTTGCAGTAAACCTGCTAGCTTATAATACGAGGTTTGTATTTCTGACAAGTGACAGTTTTTGCAATATTCTCAGACATCTTGGCATATCTCTGGCCAGTAGATGACCTCCAGAAGCCTCCTCAAGGTCTTCATCCACCTCAGCTGACCACTGAGAGGGTTGTTGTAGGCGTACTGCAGATTTTAAGGTTGCTGAGACGTTGGGATGACCAGCTGGAAGAGACTACACCCAGCCTGTTTGGGGATCTGGCGATAGAGAAACTGGTTTACTATGCAATTATGTATTTTCTTAATGTCAGGATCTAACCTTGCTTTTCTCCACAGTGCACATAGCGCCTCATCTGCCTTTTGGGCCTTCTCTAGCTCTCCCCAGTCACATGGCAGACCCCACTGTAGATCATTTCCTCAGTGTACCGCCAGATGGGCATTTGTGGTCTCCCTCCCAGCGCAATGACGGGGAATCAGGAACGGTGTTGCACTGAAGTCTGGGGCTGTATGGGATGCATTTCCACCTGCCAATATTCACTATGCAGGTCTATTGAGCTAAACATAGTAGCCCCGATGAGCGCCTCCAAGATCTCGTGGACCTGGGGCATAGGGAAGCCATCAAGTGGTGTTTTGCTGTTAAGCCCCCTGAAGTCCACACAGAAATGGGTCCCGCCATCCTTTTTCCCTACCAGCAAGGAGACAGGAGAAGACCATGGCGAGGTAAATGGTCTAATGATCCCCGCTGAGTAGAGGTGCAGACTGGAAAATATTCCCCTTCTATACCTGGGATGGTATAGGAGCGCTGGCTAAAATTAATCTGTACACCAGCCTCCGTTAGAAAATCTAGCCCTAGCACACAGGGAAATGTAAGATTACAATCTCTCATGATAAAAAGACAAACTTTAGACTCCACTCCTTGCAAGTAGCATTGGGCATGTAGTTCACCTATTGCAGCCTGTACTAAGCCATTGGCCAATGAGAAAGACTGCCCTCTTGTTGACTGCCATTTTTCGGTCAGTCTCTTTATCCTCTTCCACAGGGCTTCGGTTACGAGGGAGAAGGTACTGCCTGCCTTTTGCACTTCTTCATCTGTTTTGGTGTTGGAACGGGGTTCTGCCTTTGCCTAAATACTTCAGCTGCATTAAAATCCCTCTCCATCAGTGTTTCAATATTCACCAGTGGTGGTTATTGTGCTCCACAGCAGGCTGGCAATACGGGAATTACAGTTCCTCAGTGTTGCTTGCACTATCTGCCTCTCCGTCATCCCTGGTTTCGACCTTAGGCACAACATCGTGCTGAAAGGCGAAGTTCCTTATGCTTTCGTCAGGACACTGGAGCCGCTCTCTCAGACACTTCTCAGCCTCGACATCATGGTCTCCGATAAGAAATGCCTTTAGCAGAGCAGATTTAAATGACACCCAGCTCCTGACACTGTTTTTCTTGCTGTCCACCAGTCTTTTGCAGTGTGTGAGAGTACAGAGAGGAATGTGGCCAGTATCTCACCATCAGAGAGTGGATGTGAGGGTAAGTATTCCTCACACCTTTCTACAAAACTAATTGGATCTTTTACATATCAGTTTTACATTAACATATCAGTGTTGCGATTGCATTCCAGCTCACCCACCTGATCGGACACGGTAAACACGGCGGTAATAGGCATTCTGGTTGACTACCTACTGTATGTGTACATAAGTGCGTGTGTGAGTGTTCAAGTAGCGTAGTTCATGTATCGTAGAGTAGATCAATAAATTCTTGTTACTTTATAAAGAACTGTTGTCTTGGTTGTGTATTTTAATGTCTATCAACATTTGCCCAGACCTTACGTTACCTTGCTCCTACAGTAGGTACCCAATTGGAATGGTTATTACTGTCGCGCTCACTGCCGTGTAAAAACAACAGTGTCCAAAATAAATAAGTTGCATTTCAAAGTAATTCGTAAAATGGTCGCCTGATGGCGCAAAGTGACATTTTCACTCATCACAGTTTTAAAATACAATTTAGTCATAAAAATGTTGTATCTAAAAAATACAATAGTGACGGTAATTTTCACATGAGTACTTTACACAACAAATATGAAAAATCTAAACCAGAGCTTTTAATATGTACTGTACATTGGTTAAATGTTGTTTAGATCAATTTCACTAGCTGACAATTTTATTTGTACAAAGTATAAACTGTTATATAGCGTATCTGTTTATTTTAGCTACCTTATACGCATTGTTTGGTTGCTCATGTTGGGTGATATGAGATGTAGTGGGTCATTTACAAAGAAACACCTGATTGAGTTATTTTGACCCAACAACGGGTTTATTAAAAATTTTTTCTTTTCTCCAAATGGCAGCCTGCAAAATGTTCGAAATAATTGTTATTGTGTCACACGTGTAGTTTTAAGAGTTGTTTAGGCAAGGATGCGTGTGTGTATACAGCTCAAAACCTCCATAAATTTTTAAAAATAGCAATTTCGGAGCTTTAGGAAATCTTCCTCTCATAACACTGGGCCAACTCATGTTAAAAAAGAATTTATAAAAGTTTTTTTTTTTTATGTGGGATATTGTTTTTTTTTACTTATAATATTTTTTAATTTAATTTATATGAGGTTTGGGCTCAGGACTTCGATTCGGCATTGTAATCCCCCTCTTTAATTCCCTACCTAGTTTCAACAGTGCTTAACCGCACGCATAAAGTTTTCCAGAGCGCACCGGCAGAAGTAGACTAATGATTATGAATGCGTCGTAAAAAACAGCAAGCAGACTGACTTTGACCATTTCAATTCATTGATAAATTAGTGAATTTTTGGTTTCGGCTTAGGTGATGATGGTAATCATGTCATCTCGTCGTCTCCGCAGCAGTGGATGCGCCAAAAATCCACTTTTCATACAATTTACATTGTCTACATTTTTTCCATTAGCAGACATTTCACTTTCTATAAGTATATATTTTTTTCACATCTGTGAGGCGATTATACACAGAGTTTCGGTTCATTTTCTGACGCGCTCAAGTTCACCAAAAACAATACAGAAAAGTGCACCCTGTTTGTTTTTAAACATTTACAAAATCATAAAGTTTTTTTTTTTGTTATTGTGAGTGTGCTTAAATAAAAGTTGAGTCTTAAAGGCTATGTAGTCTTATATAGTTTTATTATATAGTTTTTGCACATTAATCTGAGTCCTCATCTATATCGCCCAAATCAATATCGCTCCTCGCTCACTAGTTAGGCATCCTTCCCTTCAGATATGCGAAGGACTCAAAGAAGTGAGAGCTGGGAGGGTCCGGTCCGGTCATCCGCGGAGAGCAGAGTCAGCGCAAGCGGACGAAGGCAGGAGCTGCTGTCCTTGCGGGCCCATGCTGCCACTCTGTCCGCTGCTCACCACTTACCAGCCTGTGCCCGCATGCCAGCGATGCACTGCCAACTAAACCTGCACGTGCACATTCCTTCCTTTCCATCCTCACTCCTTTAACCCTTTTCTTCCCATTTTTTCCCATAAGACCTCGCCTCAAGTGTATGCGAGCCCGTGCACTTAGGGTCAAACCCGTTACAAGGTCCAAATGTAGTCAACAATATAAAAAAAAACGCTTTATTGTTCTTGTTTTAATGTTATTTTGAAGTAAATCAAATAGTACTTCTAACTAAAAAGTGGCAGCTGGCACGCCTAAAAATAGATGCAGGTTAATTTTTTTATAGTCTTAATACAAATTCTTCTCTTTAATTTCCTATGTAGTCTAATCAGTGCTCAACTGCACGTAAAAAGTTTTTCAGAGCGTGGAGGAATTTTGTAGTACAAAATAATATTAATGCAGTATTTGAAATTGAGAATTTGTGAATTCAACAGAAATTAAGATTTTTCTTATGATAGCATAAATTGCATTAATTTTAATCACTCTATACACAATAATATATTTTTTTTTTTTTTTTTTTTTTTTATTAAAACGGGTATGGGGCTATCTTGGTTTATTAATCCTCATGCCTGGATTAGGTTTAGTATTCAGTTCAAACCATTTGTATATCTGTTATTTGACTGATTTGGCTAACTTTTTCCAGCAGAGCCCCTGATTTACTGAATAAATCTTTTCATGAGTATGCAAGACCTCTTGACACCCCTCACACACACACACACACACACACACAGCAGACCAAATCGTCATTAGCACATCCCTCCCCCAAACAGCACAACAATGAGCATTTACTTACATCTGAGTCGTTAACATAAGTCACTGATCAATAGCTCATCATATCAATTTATTTATTACATGGAAATCTACAGGTTTGTTTTTGAATGATTTACCCTCACACAGCTATAACAACGTTTGTTGATTTAATTTAAATAGGGTTTGGGCTCTGGGTTGTTGAGCATCATGATCCTTCTCCTTACTTTCCTATGTAGTCCAATCAGCGCTTAAACGCACGCACAGACTTGTAAAATCGTTAAATGTTTAACTTGTATTTCATAAGGTTTTGCCAGCAGTGGTAAAGCGCAACGGTGGTCATTATTTACTATTAAAGAAAATTCTAATAATCTGTCACGGCGTGCACCTGTGATGGGCGTGCGTCCAACTCTACTATAGCTAGTCGCTCACTTTATAAGCTCCCTGAATAGGCGGCAAAAGGACGGCTTATTTGTGCCAGCTGGCGTTAATTAACGTTAATATGATCTCTGGCTTGCTCTGTCTTATAAAAGTAAGGCGCAGAGTTTAGTCCGAGGTCCGGGAAGTACATGATGTGGTGGAGAATAGGAGAGTGGCATGTGAGTGGGGCGATGTGACACCCCCCAGGGACACGTACACTGAAATTCCGCCCTTTGATCCGTTTGCCTTAAGTTTTTGCATTTGTGCAGCGAGGACTTCCACCGGCCATTGACAGCGGGAGAAGCGCCGTCACAAGGGAACATGCTGCAGTGCTGCTTTTTCATGCTCCGTTCTGCCACTCTGCCCACCGCCACTTATCGTCAGCTGTGTGCCCGCATGCCAGCATGGCACTGCCCACGGACCTGCACATGCACAACCTTTTTCCCTTTCCCTTTCTTTCCATTCTACCTTCTTCAATCCTTTCCTTTCCCATTTTACTCAAATAAATTACCCTTTTCCCCATAAGACCTTGCCTCGTGTACGTGCTTTATGGTGCCGCCCATGCAACATGGGTCGAACACGTTACAGCCTACTGCATTTCATTCTTATAATCAGTGGTGTCAAAAATATTCACATCCATTACTTGGGTAGAAGTATAGATACTAGGGTTTTAAAATACTTCTTTAAAAGTTAAAGTATTAACTCAAGCTTTTTACTCAAGTAAATGTGTAAAAGTATTGGTTTCAAAACTACTTAAGGTATAAAAGTAAAATGGGGGGGGAAGCATGTTTTTTTGTTGTATTTTTTAACGGCGATAGTGATTTGGGATACTGTATATGGCAATTGAAAAAGAATGCATTTTAGTACATTGCAAATACATTAAAAAAACATAAATGTGTACTACTAAGCATTAACATGTTTTATGGAGAAGAAGATACGATAACTAGTTGCCTATAAGTATTTTATTCGTGTAAAAAGTCTAACTTTAGAGGCATGTCATTGATAACCTTTATTGGAATGTAAATGTACATCCAAGCTTAGCTGGCTTAGCTATCATTACTGTTACCTAAATCTTAAGTCTCTATCACGGACATCTTCGTCTACCTATCACAACCTTATCAACCGAAAATGCTATTTTATTCAAACGTCCTTGCTGGAGTGTGTGACATGACGTCATGTGCAGGTGCGATGGACCGCGTACCAACCAATAGGGTATCGAAATGGTATGTTTATACTTGCCGCGATTTATTAGTTTTTTTTTTTAATGACAAGCTGAAATAAAATAGGAGTAACGAGGCTATTTTAAAATTGTAAAGAGTAGAAAGTACAGATAATTGTGTGAAAATGTAAGGAGTAGAAGTAAAAAGTCGGCTGAAAAATAATTACACCAGTAAAGAATAGATACGCAAAATTTCTACTTAAGTAAGGTAACAAAGTATTTGTATTACGTTACTTGACACCCCTGCTTATAATAACGCAAAAACACAAGTGCGGCTGAATGACAGACATCTGCTGATGCAGTAGAACGTCCTGCCAATGTTTTCATTTTATGGTCATTTATTTCAGTTAATAAATCTACTACAAATTTAAAGAACATGATATAAGATGACACAAAACCCTACAGGCCTAGCTTTTCTAATTACACGTAATAAAATCTAAAGGCTCACTGTGTTAACATTTATTTCGCTTATATTTGATCCTAATAAGATTTAATTTAATTTGAATTCTACATTCGTACTGTAATTTTAGTACTGTGATTATGAATTCATTTAACTACAATGTTTCACTTGCTTTTATACGCCAATACGTGCAGCTCTAAAGGAGCTGCAGCTCATTGATCCTGCAGAGAATGAACTAAGGCATGAGGCATCAGTCTGTAGTTATATAGCACCACTTAGCGGTAAAAGCCAGCAAATGCACAAACCCAAATGCTGCCACGGAGCAACGCAACGGTAAAACCAACATCCCGATTAGGTAACCACTGTAAATATCACCAGATTTGGTATTATCATAGTTGGCCATGGGACAAACCAAATTGGTAAAATACAATAAATCGTGCTACAGTGGACATCCGTCCACCGTATAGCATGATTTATTGTATCTTACCAATTAAGAAGAAGAAGTGTATGCTATAAATTGTAAATCAGTTAATCAAATCAACCAATTATATATTTAATTTATTAATCGTTAAAGATTTAATTCATCTCTGACAAAGGGCGCAAACTCTACAGTGTACTGATAGTGTCCCTTGCTGCTTTTTCTTAGGTATATTTCAGCATTTCCTTAATTATTTTTATTGTTAACATGCATTTGGTATATTAAGAATTTGTTTGAGTGACAAACACTTTTTTTTTATTGGAGTATACTTTATTTTTGAGTAAGATATTTTGTATTTTTGTTGATCAGAGTTTGGTTCTGTTAAAATTTAATAATTCCAGTATTTTGTTTGGTGTTAATTGTATTAATTATTTTGCATAATAATAGTTCTGCAACGCACCTTATTTAGATAACATCTTGCTAACAAACATTTGAAGAGCACCTTGGGTTGGCAGATACTGGCTTGAAAGTGAAGCTAGAAAAATGTTTCCTTCAAGACTCGTTTCTTGCGTTTCTTAGGCCATCAGGTGTCAGTGCAGGGGATTTCTCCTGACCCAGATAAGGTTGCCGCAGTTTAAAGACTCCAGAAACAGTCCATGTACCATGTTATAGGAACATTTTTTGTGATGCTGGTTGTGAAGCATGTGTTTATCAAACATGCCAAATTTTGTCTTATATAACCTCCGTCAGGTAACGTCATCTGATGAGATGCGCCTAGATGTTATAAATAGGAGTAAACCGGAAACATTCCTCAGATCGATTTTGTCAGAAGGGACGTCCGGTCACGCAAGGTGCGGCATTGGAGCGCAGCATCTCGTTCCCGCCTTTTCAGGGAACAGGGTTACAGTGAAGTAACCCGAGGCGTTCCCTTTCAAAGGCGGGAACAAGATGCTGTGTGAAAATGCTATGGGAACAAGAATACCAACCCCGTCGCACTGCAAGGTTGTGTAGCGTGTGCGCACAAAGGCCGAATGGGTCTATAAACTATCTCTGGGAGGCTGACTCGAGGACCCATAAGCCTGAAGTAGCATGAACACCAAATCTAACAAATGTGTGCGGAGAGGACCAACCTGCCGCGTCACACACTTGTTGCAGGGGAATACCTCTTGCCAGAGCAATAGATGAGGCGATCCCCCTGGTTGAATGAGCCTTAATTCCTAGAGACGAAGTAAGCCGCCTCATATGAGAGGGCAATAGCATTTCTCACCCAGTGTGACAGGGTCTGTGTAGTGGCGGCCGCCCCTGGTTGTGGCCCCCATAGCATATAAAGAGCTGCTCTGACTTACGCTACTGGCTGGTGCAGTGGACGTAAATCTGAAGAGCATGTACTGGACACAGTGAGTGAAGTCTCTTCTGCTCCGGAGTTATAAAAGGCAGAGGACAGAAGGCTTCAAGAAGAACAGGGTGCATGGTTGAAAATGGAACTTTCAAAAGATAGTTCTGGTGAGGATGTAAAATGGCCCTGACTAGCCCAGAGGCAAAGTCCAGGCAGGATGGGGAGTCTGACAAGGCGTGCAAATCTCCAATCCTCCTCAGAGAGGTAATGGCCATCAGAAAAACCATCTTAAGAGTCAGAAACCTGACAGGCGCTGACTCTAGTGGTTGGAAAGGGGTGTCAGTTAGACCTTCGAGCACGATAGATAAATCCCATGAAGGGACAGTGGGTGGCATCAACCGTTTAGCTCCATGAATGAAACGGGCAACTAAAGGGTGCTTTCCCACAGTAACCCCATCAATCAGAACGTGGCAGGGTGGGATAGCGGCTACGTACGTTCTGAGAGTACTAGGTCACAAGCCTGAGGACAACTTTTCCTGCAGAAACTCCAGAACTAAAACAATTCGGCAGTGGACTGGGTCTACCTGCTTCGTCATGCACCAACTTTTAAATACATTCCATTTAAAGGCATAAGCTCTCCTAGTGGATGGAGCCCTAGCATTTAGAATAGTATCAATTACACTGGCTGAAAAACCAGCTTGATTTAGTTGGTCCCATTCAGGGGCCAGACATAAAGGTTTCGAGGCTCAGGCCGGGGGTGAAATATCGTCCCCTGAGCCTGAGAGAAGATCCCTCCTTACTGGAATCACCCACGGTGAGCCGTCAAGGAGAGATATTAGGTCCAAAAACCACAATCTGGTTGGCCAACAGGGCGCTATCAATAAGAGGCACAAACACTGTTGACGGACCCTCCCGGGAGCAGAGCTATCGGAGGAAATGCATAAAGGCGTAATTTGGGCCATGGCGTCCAGATCCAGGGGAGCTTGACGAGTCAGAGAGTAGTAGAGGGGACATTGTGCTGTCTCTTGGGAGGCAAAAAGGTCCACATAGAAAGGTACACCTCTGCTGTAAAGAATCTTACCCAGATTTGGCTGACTACGTTGGGGTGGAGTTTCCATTCCCCATGTGTCACAGCTTGTCTGGACAGTAAATCTGCTTCCACATTCATGTGCTCCGGAATGTAAATCGCCCTGAGGGACAGGAACTTGTCCTGTGCCCAGAGCAACACCTGATGTGTTAGCTCGTTCAAGCGGTGCAAGTGCAGTCCGCCCTGGCGATTTATGTAGGAGACTACCGATGTGTTGTCCACCCGCACTAGAACATTGTAGCCTCTCAGCTGCTGGAGGAAGTGCTGTAGGGCCAAAAATAGAGCCATCATTTTGAGGCAATTGTCCCCTGGGCTGGACAGCCATCTAAGACCGCACCCCAGCCGGTAAGGAAAGCATCTGTCGTTAGCATCTTGCTATGACCAGACGGACCTAGAGTGGGACCCAAAGTCAGGAACCGGGGTCTGAACCACATAGAAAGGGTATGAAGTCTTTTGCGCGTAACCCTTATTTGCCTTTGGGGATTTGCCCTTGCATTTAATCCCCTGGCTCTTAGCAACAACTGAAAAGCTCTCATGTGCAGAAGGCCCAAAGGTATCACTGTGGATGCAGCTGCCAAGGACTAAACACTTTTGAAAGTGATGTACAGTCACTCCTTCAGGGCGTTGAGAATTGATTCCATACGAGCGGGAGACAGCTGTGCCCGCATAATGATCGAGTCCCATGTGACACCCAAGTATGTTGTCCTCTGAGCCGGAAAGAGAATGCTTTTCGTAGAGTTAAGTCTGAAACCTAATGAATGGAGATGAGCTAGGACATCATCCCGATGTCTAAGCGCTAGCTCCTGAGACTGGGCCAGGATCAGCCAGTCATCTATGTGATTTAAATGCCCTGGTTAGCTTTGTCCCCGAAAGTGAACATCAGGAACCTTGTGTTGTGGCAAAATTTCTATATGAAAATATGTGTCCTTCAGATCTATTGTCACAAACCAATCCCTTGGTTGGATTTGTGAGACGATGATTTTGACAGTCAACATTTTGAATAGCCTGACCCTATGTCTGGAAGGGAAACCTGTTTTATGGCCCCTTTCTCCAGCAACGCCTGCAGTTCGAGAGTCAGCAAATGTGCCCTTTTGTGAGGTGGTGACCACGGCATTGACCTCTTCGAAAAGAAGACAGTGCGGCGATTTGACCTCTTTAAGGTGGCTTGTAAGGGGTGGTGAGCCGTACCCCAGTCTTTACAAGGGGGTTGCTGGCTGCTGAGGCTTTCCTTCTGCACCTCCCGTCTGGTGAGAATCAGATCTGATCGAGAATGGGTGGCCGACAGTCTCGACTCTTGAGCACCATAAGGGAGAAATTTCCCAAAAGCCTGTTCGTATAGCCTAGCTTCCTGAAACCTGGTGGCGACGAAATTAACAGTATCGCCGAACAGGCCAGAAGGTGAGACAGGGACATCGAGGAATGTTCGATCCTTATTCTTGATACCTGCCAAATTACCCCTCCGGTGCCTCTCTGCGGACAGCAGGGAAGCCATAGAATGGATGATAGCATGGGCTGTCTGCTTGGTCGCGCGAATGGACAAGTCAGTAGCTTGGCGTAATTCTGTAAATGCTATCTTATTAATGGTGCCGCTCGTGCTCAAATCCTTTAGCAGATCAGCCTGGTACACCTGCAAGACTGCTATGGTGTGCAAAGAAGCCGCGGCCTGACCTGCTGCTTGGAAAGCCTTTCCTACTAGGGTAGAAGTAGTTCTACATGGCTTGGAGGGAAGTGTTTTCAGTGAGGATGATGTCCCAGGAGAAAGATAACCCGCAAGCGTCTCTTCTATCTGGGGCATCACCATATAACCTCGTGCTTTTGACTCCAAGATGGCGCCGAGTATGGCTGCCTCGTCGCGAGCTCCCTCAAGCAATAGTGGTTTTTGGTATTTAATTCTATTTTTATTTTATTACTAGTAACACGTTATGTCAAACATTACTGGATATAAGATCAGGACTTTCTTACCATTTTCCGGAGTTCAAGTTTTGGAACACAGATCCTCCATTCACAAATCCCCCATTCATCTCATCCGAGACGCCTTTGTCCTGGATCCCTGGAACCTGCAAACGCCGGCGTAGAGGTAGAAGATCCGGCGTTTTGATTCGACTGAGACGGCGCAGTAACAGACCACCGCTCCCCAGCTTATTACTAGCAAACGTACAGTCTCTGGAGAACAAGCTTTGTGAACTTCGGGCACGAATCTCCTTCCAGCGGGAGACGCGGGACTGCTGCGTGATCTGCCTTACAGAAACCTGGTTGTCGGACAAGATACCGGACTCCGCAATTCAGCTACCAGGATTCTCTGTGCATCGCGCAGACAGGTCGCGGGAGCTAACTGGGAAAAGCAAAGGCTGCGGCGTGTGCTTCATGATCAACAACTCCTGGTGTGATTATGCAAACGTGCACCCGATAAAGTCCTTTTGCTCACTGGACCTGGAGTTTCTGATGCTTATGTGCCGTCCATTCTGGCTACCGAGGGAATTTTCAGCAGTCATTATTACGGCTGTTTATATTCCCCCACAAGCCGACACTGACCGAACACACGGGGAACTGTATCGATCAGCAGTCAGGAAACCGCACACCCAGAGGCAGTGTTTATTACAACTGGAGACTTTAACAGAGCCAACTTAAGGAAAGTTTTACCAAAACTCCATCAACACATTCATCAACACACGAGGAGAGCGGCTGCTCGACCACTGTTACACTTCCTTCCGGAATGCGTACAAAGCCCTCACCCTTTCGGCCAATCAGATCATCGGTCCATTCTGCTTCTGCCTGCCTATAGGCAGAAGCTGAAACAGGAAGCTCCAACCCTAAGGGCGGTGCACTGTTGGTCGGACCAATCAGATTCCATGTTACTGGACTATTTCGATGTTTTACGAAAATGTTTCGAATGGCTGCAGACAGCATTGATGAATACGCAGACTCAGTCTGTGGATTTATCAGGAAATGTGTGGATGATGTTGTACCATCCAAAACAGTAAAAATTTACCCAAACCAGAAACCATGGATAAACAGTGATGTTCGCATGGCACTGGCAGCACGGAACTCTGCCTTTGCCTCTGCTAACACATTGGAATATAAATACGCCACCTATCAACTTCGGAAGACTATTAAGTCTGCAAAACGTGAGTACAGGGACAAAGTGGAACAACAATTTGATGATCCTAGAAGAATGTGGCAGGGACTGAATACAATTATGGACTTCAGAGAGAAAACCAGCACACTGCAGACCACGGCCTCTCTGTGTGAGGATCTAAACGTATTTTACGATAGATTCGACACAGGAAACAACACGAGACTGCACAGCGAACGCATCATGGATGACGTCAGTGCGCACACGGTGTCTGAAGAGGATGTAAGGAAGTGCTTCAGACAGGTGAACGCATACTTAGGTCCTTCTACCGCTGTGCCATCGAGAGCATCCTCACTGGATCCATCACGACCTGGTACGGCAACAGCACCGCCTACAACCGCAAAGCTCTGCAGAGAGTGGTGCGGTGTTCCGAAAGGATAATTGGAGGTGAGCTTCCCTCCCTCCAGGACATCTACAGGAAGCGGTGCCTGAGGAAAGCGAGGAGGATCATCAAAGACTCCAGTCACCCCAGTAACCACCTATTTAAACTGCTCCCGTCAGGCAGGAGGTATGGAAGCATCCGGTCCCGAACCAGCAGGCTGAGGGACAGCTTCTATCATCAGGCCATCAGACTACTGAACACTGACCAATAGGTCTCCACTGACACTACACTGTCACTTTCACACTGTCACTTTATAGTCACTAAGCCACTTTATGCACTCCATACTGCACATAATTGCCTTTTTGCACAACATTCATTGCGGACATTCCTTATACATTATACACAAGTAGACACACTCCCACAATCGTGTGTGTATGTGCATATACATGTATGCATATGTGTGTATGTGCATATGTATGTGTATATATATATATATATATATATATATATATATATATATATATATATATACATACAACACACTTCAACACACTCACGATATATATATATAGACGTGTATATGTGTGTATATTCTGTATGTGTATATGTGTATACTTACTCACTTTTTTTTTATTATAATTTTTTCAATAACACTTAATAGCACAATATTTTACTACTGTATTATCCATATGTATTATATGTATTATATTTATTCTTATAATTGTACACCACTATTGCTTGTGTAGCTTGCACATAAGAATTTCACTCACGTGTACGGTACCAGTGTACCAGTAACATGATGTGACAATAAAAGCGACTTGACTTGACTTGACTTGCTTTTGCATCAACGCATAAAACAAAGTCAATGGTACAAAAATACGGGATGAATTAGCCTTGCTCCAAGAACGAGTTAATTCGTTGTGGAGGTCGTCAAAAAGGGGAGAGAGCGGCATCGTGGCTCCATCTCCTGACCACCCGACAGAAATCTGTCATCTAATTTTGACCGTTTGGGGAAGGCTTGCTCCTGTGGCCGAACAATGTGCAGCCGCTCGACTGTATGCGTTATAACTTTAAGCAGCTCTTTATACTCTCTATCTTCCTTAAAGAAGCGTTCTGAGGTAGCTACTTCCATTTCCACAGAAGCAAGAGAGCGAGTCTCTTCAACACACTCACGAAAAGCACCGGAGTGTGCTTGTGAAGTGGAAGGAGAGACTTTCCAATTGGAAGAGAGGGCGAGAGAAAGGAGGGGAGACTCCGTCTCGCGCGCCTCGGCCAGATCGGCTTGTGACCCCCAGGAGTGCAGCGCGGCTCGTGGTTCTCTAAAGAACGCAAGGCGCGTGCGAAGCACTTTCATGGGAAGAAGATCACAATGTTTACAGTCTCCTCGAAGCCTTTGGAGAGCATGACTTTCACCCAAACATTTAAAGCAAAAAGTGTAAAGATCGCTCTCCAAAAGGAAACTTTTGCACGGGGGGAAACGTCTCAATTTAAACTCCATTATATCGGCGAGTTAAACCATTTTTTTAATTTTTTTTACTTTGCTTTTGATTTGTTTGTAACACACGCGCAAAATGCAGTCTGAAGACAAAATATCTGAGAAATGTTTCCGGTTTACTCCTATTTACAACCTGCAGGTGCATCTCATCAGATCACGTCACCTGACCGAGGTTATATATGCCAAAATTTGGTGTGTTTGATACACACATGCTTCACAACCCGCAAAACGAAAAGATGTTCCAATAGCGTTTTTCGCGCAGCATCAAGTGTAGCCTTTGAAAGGAAACAAATGGAGCTTTCAGAAAAAGCTATTCTGTTCTAGAAGTGTTTAAAAAGTTCTGGGATGAAGAGACCAGTGCACTCTGAAAAGATATCTCCGTCCAAACCAGTAAAGTGTCATTTGAAGCACTAAAGCTTTAAAAAAGAACATAATGGGCTGCTGTGTGAGTGGTAGATTGTCGTTCTGGTGAGAACTGCTGGCAAATGTTGTTACCTGGGTGTCTAAAGGAGTAAATGCTGTACAGTGTGCATGATGATATGGAGCACCAGGGTGCTGAGAAGAGTGTGGGTTTTTTAAAGCAGAGATGTTTCTGGCGTGGCATTCATGAGGATGTGGAGGAATGGGTGAGAAAGTGTCTGGGTGCGTCCTCACAAAGATGCCTCAGCCCAGAATCCAGGCCCCAAAGAGAGCATTTTTGTTCTCAAGGCACTTAAAAGTAATCGAAGGGGACTTTACATTATTAGAACCTGCTACTAATGGGCATAAAAATGTTCTGGTTGTTTCTGATGTTTTTACAAAGTTTAATTGACACATCCTTCAAAAGACCAAAAGGAATCATGAAGCCTAGAGCCCTATTGTCTATTGGGTAGTTGATATAATTGGCACGACTTACGCTGTGGAACCCCTAGAAAGTGGGCCGTCAAAAAAAGGTTCACCGATCAGAGTTACACCCAGGTGCCATGCCCACTTCTAGGCTTAGCGGCATAAACAAATTTCAGCCAGATACCCAGCCTATCATCACAGATGGGACTAAGATTTCTGAGCCATATGCAGTAGTAGTAGAGGAGGTGGTGCAACCAACTGTGAGTGGAGCCACTCCAATGGCTCCAATTAATGTGACCTGGTACCCGGTGCAGTGGATATTGGTAGAGGCACTGCAGGATCTGATAGTGGGGGCCTTAATTCTGATGCTGCAGTTGAGTGTTTTCAGTCTCAAGTTTTGTGAAATGTATCCTATGGTTCAAAGAGAAGGACCAATTCTAACTGTGCGCAAGAGCAAGCAAACAGCTGCGTGTGTTCACATGAATTCCTTCCATGCACCCAGGTCTGCTTGTTGGCACTGATATGGTGCCTCAAGTGTTAACCAGAATTGGCACTGCATTGTTTGAGAAAGCACTGCATGAGTACTGAGTTTGTAACTGAGTGACTTATTGCAGGAAAGGGTCTAACCAAGTGGTAAACAGAAGTTTATTTCTCTCTTTCCAAATTTCCTTATCCACTGTTAATTATTGTTTAAGATTTAGAAAGTAAAAACAGTAAATTCCTGTATTTTCCCTAAAGTGGCCACAAGATGGTGCTGTGCATTATGTGTAGGATTCTTGTTTTTAGACATTTTGTGTGACGCGCAGTAAGCAAGAGGAGCTGCATGCTCTCTGTACAATCATGTTTAATCAACATAATTGATACCATCCAGCGGTAAACATATTTCCCGTTAATATTCTTGTTAAATGTCATGTCTGGATATATGTTTTAGTGTTTTTTTCAAGAGTTGTCATATTTGTAATGTTATATTTTGTGCAACCGATAGTATGACCTTACATGTGGCCTGTTCAGATGTGAATCTAAAAAGTGGAATTTCCAAATTTGCAAATGTCTTATGTTTTTCATGTGCATTACCCGTTATGTGGTTGTTAACACAGTGTACTGCTTGAATGGTTAAGATTTCAGCCCTTGTAAGGACTTCATGAACTTTTTTAATAATAAAATTGTAAATATTAGGCATAAAATTGAGGCTTCGAAACCGAACAATGTACTTGATGCAGATTGCCTTGATGCAGACTTGATGCGAACAATGCACTTGACTAGATGTTAATCTAGCCATGTCAGATCAGAACCTAGAATACTTTACTCCCCTTGAAGAGAATGAACTAATTTCACTCATCTCTTCTGCAAATTCATCAACCTGTATATTAGATCCTGTACCGACACATTTTCTTAAACAGATAGTACCAGCAATAACAGAACCCCTGTTGAGAATAATTAATTCTTCACTCAGCATTGGTTATGTTCCAAAATCTTTTAAATTAGCAGTTATCAAACCAATAATTAAGAAACCTGTCCTCGACCCCTGTCAGCTGTCCAATTACAGGCCAATATCAAACCTCCCCTTTATCTCTAAGATTCTGGAAAAGATAGTAGCGGAGCAGCTTTGCTCATATCTACAATAATGGCATACATAAACTGTATCAGTCAGAATTTAGGCCTCATCACAGCACAGAGGCAGCACTCGTTAAAGTAGTAAATGACCTCCTATTGGCCTCTGATCAAGGTTGTGTAACTATGCTTGTATTACTCGACCTCAGTGCAGCTTTTGACACCACTGATCACGCTATTCTTCTTTACAGATTAGAAAATGTAGTAGGAATTAAGGGTACAGCCCTTATCAGTATGTAGACTTAAATGGTGATTATTCTGCATGTTTTCTAGTGGAGTTTGGCGTTCCGCAGGGTTCAGTTTTAGGTCCACTGCTTTTTTACCTTTACATGCTTCCTCTGGGCAACATAATCCGTAAGCATGGTATTAGTTTTCATTGTTATGCTGACGACACACAGTTATATGTCTCAGCAAAACCTAATGAGAAAAAACAGCTTACTAAAATTGAGCAATGTGTGCAGGACATAAGAAATTAGATGCTAATTAACTTCCTTCTGCTTAATCCGGATAAGACAGAAGTTCTAGACATAGGAGTAAAAAATTTAGCTAGGAGTAAAATTTTTGATCACACCGTAACTTTAGATGGCCTTTTTGTTCCATCAAGTGCAACAGTAAAAGACCTTGGTGTGATTATAGATTCCAGCCTTTCATTTGAAGCTCATGTAGATAATATTACGAGGATAGCATTATTTCACCTCAAAAATATTGCTAAGATAAGAAATATATTGTCGCTAAACGATGCAGGAAACTAGTTCATGCTTTTATCACCTCTAGGTTGGACTATTGTAATGCCTTACTGTCTGGTTGTTCAGCTAGGTGCATAAATAAGCTTCAGCTAGTCCAAAATGCAGCAGCGGAGTCCTCACCAGAACCACATCACCCCTATCTTATCTTCACTGCATTGGCTCCCTGTGAAATTTTGCATTGATTTTAAAATACTACTCTTGACATATAAAGTATTAAATGTTCTTGCGCCGCAGTACCTGAGCGAACTGCTAGTGTCTTACGAACCGCCACGCCTACTTTGATCAAAGGATGCAGGCTGCTTGTAAGTACCGCGTATTATGACAAATACAGCTGGGGGCAGAGCTTTTTCTTACAAAGCCCCAAAATTATGGAATAGTCTTCCAAATAGTGTTCGGGACTCAAACACAATCTCAGTGTTTAAGTCCAGGCTAAAAACCTATTTATTTAGCCAGGCATTTTTATAAATAGATTTGCCTTAGGTAAAGGAGCAAATCTGACTCATGAATGTAGAGTATTATGGTGAACTGGTATATTTAGATGCTGTCTTCCTCACTCTCATTGATCACTCAGGTTTGCTGACGGTGGGGTGATTGTTTGCTTTACATCTCAGGAAGCCCTCATGTTTGTGTTTTTCTATGGCTCTCCCTTTTAGTTATGCTGTCATAGTCCTGCCGGAGTCTCTGCTTGCACTCTACAGTTAATATACATTCACATTATACATTGTGTGACTGTGACCATACCTAACTGCCATCTCTCCTCTTTTTTTCTTTCTCCCCCTCATTCTCTTTCCTCTCTCCCCGTCTCCCCCTTTTTACTCTTTCTCTCTCTCTGTCGAGCTACACATGTAGTTCCTGAGCTGCCAGTAATCCAGACTCCCTCTGCCCTCCGGACCTGTCTGACCCATGCTGGTGCCCCGTTTTTGGTTGAAGATCTCTGGTTCTGGCCTTGACTGGTGTTGGCAACTGTTTCTCTGGGGACTTGACAGTTCGATAGTTCAGGACTGGAACTTCCTACAAGTCTACCTGGGTCTTCAATAACTACCTGGACTCCATATTAACATCAATTAACATCAGCTATTATAGCTGAACTGCCTGCCACCTAACACACTGTATAAATGCAGATCATTTACTGCTTTCTGTTTCACCCAAATGAGGATGGGTTTCCTGTTGAGTCTGGTTCCTCTCAATGTTTCTTCCTTTACCATCTCAGGGAGTTTTTCCTTGCCACTGTCGCCCTCGGCTTGCTCACCATGGACAAACTGACCATTTTGATTCATACAAATTTAAATTTCATTCAAACTTAAATAATTATTTTGATTGTGTAAAGCTGGTTGCGGCAATGACAATTGCTAAAAGCGCTATACAAATAAAATTTAATAGAATTGAATTGTAAGGTAAATGTAAAGTAGGAGTACATGGTTGTGTAAGTGTCATTTCGTAATTTTTTTGACGTAGACATTCACCTGAACCGAGAAAGATAATTAAGTTAATTATAAATAGCCTGACTAAGCATCAGTCTAGGCGTCTAGCTTTTGTTGTTCTTATTATTATGGTCTATGTCGGTGTGATTTTGTTAAGCTGTACATTTAAAGCTTCAAAACGTGCTCGCTAGGAAGAGCTTTACTTTTGTTTGTGCTTGTGTTAAGCTCAATTAAAACCTTTTTTAAACCGCCAGCTCGCCTCCGCAGTTATGCCAAAACACACGCCGATTGAGGAACCGTGACAGAAAGCTAGACCGTCAAAGTGGCATAGCAGAGGTCTCTCCCCTAGATGTTTTTTTGGGGGGAGCTATTACCATCTCACCCAAGCTGGCGGAATGGCTGGACAGCAGCGAGGGGGAATGAGAGAGAGAGCTGTGGCAGAGCTGGGAGGGCTGCAGGCTCGCCGAACCGGCGGACTTGCTGGAAGAAAGCGAGAAGCAGAGAGAGTTAAAGGCGTGGCAGAGCTGGGAAGGCTGCAGGCTCCCCATTCGGCGAACGCGGTTTAAAGGTGAGGCAGCGGGGAGATACAAGGTCCCAAGCACCGACGAAGAGGCACAGGCCGAGGAGGTCTGGCATGACGGTGGTGAGGGACAAACGGGAGACGTCTACACGTTTTTGGCGCAGCAAAATGAGGAGCGCATTTGTGACCTGCGGGAGCAGGTGGTGCAGCTCCAAAAGCTGCTCGTTCAGGTTTGGGAGAGCCACGCTGTAGTCCCAGATGTTCTCCCTCTCTCTGATCTGGACGGCACGCTCCCTCTCCCGCCGCCTGTGGTCGACGTGGAGGACTACAGTACGCGCCGCTCCTGCACGGCGACGAGGACGCGTTTCCAGAGGATGTGGAGGACTTTGCGCCGCCACTAGACAGTGAGAGTTTATTAGTTGTATTGTGTAATTTGTATTGTGACATCACTTCATGGGTTGTTCTGTGACATCATCCCACAGTTATGTAGCTGCATGTTTATTATGCACGTTAGTTGTTCAGTTGTTGTTAAGACACGGAAGGATACAGAAAGGTGTGGAGAATACAAGCTTTTGACCATGATACTGTGAGCTAAAGGATACAGTAAGATAAGTTGTTGTAACTGTAATCTATCGAAGCTACAGAACACAGGAAATGACTTGTTGTGACTACAGTGGATTTATGCAAGAAACTGTAACAACCGTTGTACTTTGATGTTGAAAATAAAACAAGAGACAAAGAAATCAACGAATGTCTGGGTTCGTGAGTGACACTGTGTAACAAGAAAGACACGCGTCAGAACTTGTGGATAACATGCACGTACATGATACTTACACTGATTTGAATTTTAGCATACCTGTAAATGCATGAATTACTTGCTGAAAGTAATTATAAGTGTCTGGTGCCTGGGCATCAAGGCCAAATAATTTTACTTTGTTCTTATCTGTCCATAGAACATTGTCCCAGAATTTGGCCTTGTGGTTTTTCACATGCTGTTTTGCAAACCTCAGTAGTGCTTTTATGTTCTTTCTAGACAATAGAGATTTCTCCTGCCAACACTTCCAAGAAAACTGTGCTTGTTCAGCCTTCTTCTAAGTCTTTAATCTTTAATCTGCTTAGTGATGCCTGCAGGGTCCGAGATGTACTGTAGCGCTTGGGGTTTATTTTGGATTTCTCTGAGCATTGCACAGTCTGACTTTGGTTTTGAATTTGCTGGTACATCCACTCATGGGAAGATTGGCAGCTTGTTTTATATGCTTTACAGTTGTGAACAATCTTTCTCACTGTGTGCACTAACTTGTACATAGGACTATAGGTCTGATTTAAGGCGTAGAAGAAAGCTTGCTAAATTAATATAAAATAACACCTAATCCCATATTTACCAAGTGTCTCAGAATCAGTCCTAGAAATTGAGGTCAAAGAAATTTTAGAACTAAAATATTCCTTTCAGTGTAGAACATAAAAGTTGTTTATTTAGCTTACTTTCAGCAAGTAATTGGACTGTTCCTACTGTAGGACAGCGTGTGATGTCACTTTACAACATTGAGCATTGCAAAGTAGGCTACACATTATAGTGGGTGTTGTAGTTCTGACAGATTTTTGTAGTTTTAAATAGTAAAAAAAAAGTGAAATAGTAAAATCAGGAACAGTTGTATGGAGGCTTTATGCACACAGACAAAGCCTACAAATGCATGACTCGGCTGCATGATTCTAATCAGACTGCTCTAATTACTATTGTTTAAGCCTCTGTAATAGAGCTGTGTAGGACTGTCATAATCTAGTCAAAATAACTGAAAAGAAGGCCAAATCAGGGAGATTAGACAGTTTAGCTTGTAGAGGAGGTAAAAAGTAAATTGAGGAAAAATTTTGTCCCACTGGCAATTTGTAAAAACCATAAATGCCATTTGCCTGTACCCGTTTGCTGCACATACCACAGAGAAATGTGAAAAATTTTAATATAGGTGATAAAGTGCTGCTTGTATCAGAGAATCTAAAAGAAAACAGTTGTATACACTCAATTTAATATTAATATATAAAATGTAAATATAAATATCTATATGTAATATATTTTAGAATAATAATAATAATAATAATAATACATTAAGATGTGGAGAAATGTATGAATCTGTGCATTATCTGTTGTGCTGAAAAAGCTAAGTTTGATTTATTATTTTAAACAGTATTTGACAAACCCAAATCATTAAAAACTGTAAAGTAGCAGTCACCTGTGGAGACAGCATATAAAACCATTTGCACAATTGATAACACTGATTATTAATTATATACGAGTAATCTGGTGACAGGATCATGGGCCCCCAAGGCAAATCTATGCCTGTTAAGACTATCTGTCTTGTCTGACCCCACAGCCATACAAGTATCGATAATTCCAAAGAGATGGCTAAAGATGTTGGTCTTGTTTCATCAACTTCTACCATTTTACTGGTAAAAATTGACTTTTACCAGTCAATTTAAATGTTTACAGTTTAAATGTTATCAACCTATAACTTATCTATCTATCTATCATTTAGAAGGATACAGCATATCCTTCTAAAAAATGTAAATTTGATAATTATTATGCAAAAATCTACTTACTCTGGATTTATCAATGATAAGGTGGACATATGTTAAGATTTGCTAGTACATTCTATGTTTGCAGTTAATTAAAAAAATTATGGAACTTGATCAGCATGCATTTCTAAGGTTCTGACAGCCTAAGATTTACTCAATAAAATAAATATGAAATTAATTAATCATTTTCTGGTAATTATAAATTTTTAAAGAAACTTAATAGAAACGTTTATCCCTTAACTTGATTATCATTATAATTTTGATGGTTACTATATGACATTACAGGTGGAAATTACTATTTATCTTGGTTTCATCTTTAGATCACATACTGTCATGTGTAAAATGTAATGCCCCCCTTTTTTCCCCTTGTTTTTACTTGGGGGAGGGACGGGGGGTAAAAAACTTATCTGCTTGTGATGGGTTTTAGCATTAGACAAAAACCAATCGCACAACAAATAAGTAGTTTTTCCATGCCACTAATTTATTTAACAACAATTGGGTTAAAGTCTGAACTTTGACTAAGATGACACATGAAAACACAAAACACCCTGTTCAGTGCTGTTATGGGCATCCCTAATAAACAGAGAGCCAATCAGAATTGTTTTGTTTGTAGCAGCAGTGAGCTTCCTAGTACATTCAGGCATCTCTGTTCATTAAAGTAATGTGCTGTCACACGCCAGCCAGATCAACCCAGCACCTCCAGACTCTAAACTCCACTCCAGGTTTTTCCCCTCTCAATGTCACCTGCCACTCAAGCACACCTGAAACCTATTATGCAATCATCTCTAGGCTTTTTAAGCACGCTGAGAGAACCATTCAGTGCCGCAGTATCTTACTCGTGTGCCCCACGTCTATCTTGTAAAGCAGTTTTCAGTGTTATCTAGCCTGTTATCGACCCTGCCTGTTTTTCGGACTTCTCTCTCGTCTACGCCCCTCCTGGTACTTCTGCTGTTATCGGACTGATTAATGTGTATGACCTCGCATGTTCCCGGGATTTCGGATTTGCACTCACGTTTTGGATTTGTTCGCCCTCGCTGCTGGATTTTCGGATATCGACCTCTGCCTGGACAAGGACGACTCTTCCAGCCGCCACTTCATCTTGCTCGCCTTGCTCGCGAGCACTTCCGCATTCGAGCATTCCCGTATTCGCGGAGAAAAAACACTCGCGGCGCGCGCCGATCTTCACTTTCGCCGAAGAAGACAAGCCACTGCACTCCATTCACCAACGTATACGTGCTAAGCGGACTGACAGCAAAAGAAAAGATCGCTTGCAAGAGCCCGAGAGGATTCCCCGCGTTCGACTTCCGGGATTGTGGAGATCCCCTCGCGTCATTACCCCGCCTCCTCTCACGTCACTAAAGGCTTCCCCAGTCACCAAGCACACACAGCCACTGCTCCTCTCCCCTGCTCCTGCTGTGCCTGCTACCCAAGCCTCAGTTTATAAAATAAAGGTTAAAAACATTATTTCCCATCATTTAATCACTGTGTGTCTGCTATTGGGTTCATTTCCGTCCAGCCACCTCTGTCCGCCCCTGACATGTGCAAGTAACTGTGTCTTGTAGAAAGCCCAGTAAGCAATGTTACTAGTTTACTGTACGTTTGTACCATTGTACAAATATCTTCATAAACAAAGCTGATGTCAAATCAAGGAGACTAGCCACAGACATTGACATCATTGGCACACAAGGTGATGTTACAAGTCAAAATCTCTGTTTCCCCTGTCCACACAACACCACTGAAAACAGAGTTTTGTAAAATCTTTTTCAAAGCTCCATTTTCAATGACCAAAATTGTGTTTGCATATGGAAGAAGGGCCAAAACTGAAAAAAAAAAAAAAAAAAACTGTTTTTAACAGATTATGTGTGGACATACGTGTGGACAGGGGCTTAGACAAAAGAGGTTTCTTCTGGCAGCCCTTCCAAGTAAGCTCTACTTTTTCAGTGTTCTAATTGTGCTGCCATGGCTTTTAACATTGAACATTGTCAGTGAGGCTATAGAGGGCCTGAGCTGTAGCTCTTGGTTTTGTTTTGTTTTTTGCATTTCTCTGAGCATTGTAAAGTCTGATCTTGGGGTAAATGTGCTGGGATGTCTGCTTCTGAGATGATTGACAACTGTCTTGAATGCTTTTCACTTATGAATAATCTTTCTCACTGTAAAATGTTGAACTGGCACGGTGTTAACACAAACCAAAAACTAGACCAGCAAACTACCAAAACTTAATTAAGGGCCAATTATTAGCAACACCTGGCTGCAATTTGCCAACTTAAATTGTATGGAAGCAATAAGAGAGTACTTAATATTGCCAGGATATTGTCATGATTGTTAAATAAATAACATTGAAAAATCAGATGATTTTTATTATATTTCAAAACAAAAAGGGGGCACTAACTTTTACACAGGACTATAAATCAAATATTTTTAAGGTTCTATAGACTTTATATTTACTGAATATTCAAATGCATTGGTGAATACAGCATTAATGCAACATTTAATCAGAGTGAAAGACATTTTTCACTACAAATGTGCATGTCATACCTCTTCCATTGCTGTTTTTTTCATCTTGGCTTACTGTCCCCATGTGGCCAGACAGAGTTCCATCAGCTGGATATCTCTCGTGACTGGGTAGTGCAGCTCTACCAAATGTGGCTGAGATTTGAGTATGTGTATCTGAGCCAGAAATTAGCACATTGTCAAGTGCCCAGTCTGCACGTTCTCTTCCATTCTGTTGTGGCTGCCACCAGCGAAGCTGCACTCCCACTGCCTGGGCAATAGGGGGCAACAGCACATTCACAAACCTGTGGAAGGTAATATTAATATTAATATCACAAAGTTTAGGTTGCAAAATTTTTTTTAAAAAAATTACTAAAGCAAAAACTGAAAATTGTTAACAATCAAGAAAGTATTAGCCATCTAAAAACAAATTAAAATAAACGATTTGCGGCTAAGAATATTCAGTAAATCAAGCATTAGTATTTCCATTGTGTCAGCATTATGCTGATAATTTAAATATTTTAGACATTTATTTGGAGAGTCATACCCTGGCTTGCTGTATTGGTCATAGTTTATTTCAGTCAGCAAATTCCAGCTGATGCCTCCATTCAAGCTGAACTCCAGTAAGACACCCTGGTTTTGGTTGGGTGGGTGAGCTATGCAGCCATACATGAAATAAAACTGCACAAATTCAGCGTTGGTCAAGTTCAAAGATACTGTTACGAGCTGACGACTGCAGAGCTGTCAGAATGCACAAATAAATAAATAAATAAATATACATTTTCATGATAACAGTATAATTTAATCGATCATAATTTTAAAATGGTTTTCTAATTAATATTTCATATATAAAAATGTGTATAATCTTACCCCACTAAAATGCAGTGATGAACCTGATGCTACAGTCCCACACACTGTACTCAGTTTTCCACCAGTTAGTAGATGCCAGTGATTGACAGATGGTGCATGATTAAAGCTGTCCTTTACCTTGGACAAGAGAGTAACTAGGGCTTTATTACAGTATCTACCTCCCCATTCTGGGTCACACCTAAGTGACAGAAAGAGAAACATAATAATATAACATTTTATAAACAAAATGCAATGTGTAGCCTAAACAACATTCCTCCGCGCTCTGGAAAACGTTTTGGTGCGGTTGAGCGAACAATGTAATTGATGCAGATGTTAATCTAGCCATGTCAGATCAGAACCTAGAATACTTTACTCCCCTTGAAGAGAATGAACTAATTTCACTCATCTCTTCTTCAAATTCATCAACCTGAATATTAGATCCTGTACCGACACATTTTCTTAAACAGATAGTACCAGCAATAACAGAACCCCTGTTGAGAATAATTAATTCTTCACTCAGCATTGGTTATGTTCCAAAATCTTTTAAATTAGCAGTTATCAAACCAATAATTAAGAAACCTGACCTCGACCCCTGTCAGCTGTCCAGTTACAGGCCAATATCAAACCTCCCCTTTATCTCTAAGATTCTGGAAAAGATAGTAGCGGAGCAGCTATGCTCATATATACATAGAAATGGCATACATGAACTGTATCAGTCAGGATTTAGGCCTCATCACAGTACAGAGACAGCACTTGTTAAAGTAGTAAATGACATTCTATTGGCCTCTGATCAGGGTTGTGTAACTATGCTTGTATTACTTGACCTCAGTGCAGCTTTTGACACCGTTGATCACGCTATTCTTCTTCACAGATTAGAAAATGTAGTAGGAATTAAGGGTACAGCCCTCTCCTGGCTCAGATCCTATCTGACCCATCGTTATCAGTATGTAGACTTAAATGGTGTTTATTCTGCATGTTCTCTAGTGGAGTTTGGCGTTCCGCAGGGTTCAGTTTTAGGTCCACTGCTTTTTTCCCTTTACATGCTTCCTCTGGGCAACATAATCCATAAGCATGGTATTAGTTTTCATTGTTATGCTGACGATACACAGTTATATGTCTCAATCAAAACCTGATGAGAAAAAACAGTTTACTAAAATTGAGCAATGTTTGCAGGAAATAAGAAATTGGATGCTAATTAACTTCCTTCTGCTAAATCCGGATAAGACAGAAGTTCTAGTTATAGGACCGCATACAGCTAGGAGTAAAATTTTAGATCACACCGTAACTTTAGATGGCCTTTCTGTTCCATCAAATGCAACAGTGAAAGACCTTGGTGTGATTATTGATTCCAGCCTTTCATTTGAAGCACATGTAGATAATATTACCAGGATAGCATTCTTTCACCTCAGAGATATTGCCAGGATAAGAAATTTATTGTCGCTAAACGACGCAGAAAAACTAGTTCATGCTTTTATCACCTCTAGGTTGGACTATTGTAATGTCTTACTGTCTGGTTGTTCAGCTAGATGCATAAATAAGCTTCAGCTAGTCCAGAATGCAGCAGCGAGAGTCCTCACTAAAACCAGAAGATATGAGCACATCACCCCTATCTTATCTTCACTCCATTGGCTCCCTGTGAAATTTCGCATTGATTTTAAAATACTACTCTTGACATATAAAGCATTAAATGGTCTCGCGCCGCAGTACCTGAGCGAACTGCCAGTGTCTTACGATCCGCCACGTCTACTTCGATCAAAGGATGCAGGCTGCTTGTCAGTACCGCGTATTATGAAAAATACAGCTGGGGGCAGAGCTTTTTCTTACAAAGCCCCAAAATTATGGAATAGTCTTCCAAATAGTGTTCGGGACTCAGACACAGTCTTAGTGTTTAAGTCCAAAACCTATTTATTTAGCCAAGCATTTTTATAAATAGATTTGCCATAGGTAAAGGAGCAGATCTGGGGGACTCATGGACGTAGAGTATTATGGTGAACTGGTATGTTTGGATGCTGTCTTCCTCACTCTCATTGATCACTCAGGTTTGCTGACGGTGAGGTGATTGTTTGCTTTACATGTCAGGAAGCCCTCATGTTTGTGTTTCCTTCTGGCTCTCCCTTTTAGTTATGCTGTCATAGTTAGTCCTGCCGGAGTCTCTGCTTGCACTCTACAGTCAATATATATTCACATTATACATTGTGTGACTGTGACCATACCTAACTGCCATCTCTCCTCTTCTTCTCTCCCCCCCCCTCTTTCTCCTTCCTCTCTCCTCCTGTCTCCCCCTTTCACTCTTTCTCTCTCTCTCTGTCGAGCTACACATGTCGTTCCTGAGCTGCCAGTGATCCAGACTCCCTCTGCCCTCCGGACCTGTCTGACCCATCCTGGTGCCCCGCTTCTGGCTGAAGATCTTGTCACATGGATGCCCTGTGTGTCTCTCTGGGATGCGTCTGGTGTCTGGGAATGATTCTCCCTACCTAGAAAATGGTTCTGGCCTTGACTGGTGTTGGCAACTGTTTCTCTGGGGACTTGACAGTTCGGTAGTTCAGGACTGGAACTTCCTACAAGTCTACCTGGGTCTTCAATAACTACCTGGACTCCATATTAACATCAATTAACATCAGCTATTATAGCTGAACTGCCTCCCACCCTACACACTTTATAAATGCAGATCATTTACTGCTTTATGTTTCACCCAAATGAGGATGGGTTCCCTGTTGAGTCTGGTTCCTCTCAAGGTTTCTTCCTATTACCATCTCAGGGAGTTTTTCCTTGCCACTGTCGCCCTCGGCTTGCTCACCAGGGACAAACTGACCATTTTGATTCATACAAATTCACATTTCATACAAACTTAAATAATTCTTTTGACTGTGTAAAGCTGCTTTGCGGCAATGAAAATTGCTAAAAGCGCTATACAAATAAAATTGAATTGAATTGAATTGACCCATCCTGGTGCCCTGGTTCTGGTTGGAGATCTTGTCGCATGGATGCCCTGTGTGTCTCTTTGGGATGCGTCTCGTGTCTGGGGATGGTTCTTGCTACCTAGAAGACGGTTCTGAGCCCGACTGTTGTTGGCAGCTGTTTCTCTGAAGACTTGACAGTTCGATAGTTCAAACAAGTCTACCTGAGTTTTCAATAACCAACTGGACTCCATATTATCATCAATTAACATCAACTGTTATGCTGAACTGCCTGCCAACTAACACACAGTATGAATGCAGATCAATTCCTGCTCTCTGTTTCACCCAGATGAGGATGGGTTCCCTGTTGAGTCTGGTTCCTCTCAAGGTTTCTTCCTACTACCATCTCAGGGAGTTTTTCCTTGCCACTGTCGCCCTCGGCTTGCTTATCAAGGACTATCTAACCATTTTGATTCATACACATTCAAATTCCATACAAACCTAAATAATTCTTTTGATTGTGTAAAGCTGCTTTGAGACAATGGCAATTGTAAAAAGTGCTATACAAATAAAATTGAATTTAATTAAATTGAATTGAATTTCATCCAGGTATTTTACTGACTTTTAAGCTAAATACAACATATTCACCTGTTTTATTCAAATTACTGTTTAACATTAACTAGTTGTGGAAAAATATTTCTTTAAGTCATGTTTGTGTTTTAGTTGTTGGGGAATTGTTTAGGGTATTAAAAAAACGAAAGAACATTTACTTGAACCAACTACTTCTTCGGGGTAAAATGGGTTTGTTTGGTTTAAATAGTCAATGAGTTGGGCTAATAATGATTATTATTAACATTATAAAAAAAAAAGGTTTCCATTTCTTACTATCATTCTTAGTACGATATAAATTTCGGTGATTAAAATTGTGTGTGTGTGTGTGTGTGTGTGGGTGTGTGTGTGTGTTTAACCTTGACAACCTACGTGAAGAATACCTCATTTACAAGACAAAAGACACTCAGAAGTGTTCATGTGCATCTCTGCTTTGCTGTATGGTGTGATTGTGTGTGTTTGTGCATTAGGTTTCCAGGATACATTCTTGAATTCAATCTGTCTGAATGTGTATAAACACCAAGTAGGGAAAATCAGGTTTGAGAAATCAAACGACACATTCTGTATCTAAAAAGCTAGGAAATTCTCTGGTCTAAACATGTTTGACCTTGGAAGCTTGAATCAAGGAGCATTTTATTCTCATTTCTTTAATTTGATTTTAATTCTGCAAAGTTGTTTTGTAATAACCATTGTAAAAAGCGCTATATAAATAACACTAAATTAAATGTTACAGTTAATTGCCACCAAACTGGGTTCTGAACAAGAAGCATTCCATAAGCAGGGATATCACCAATAAACTTGATGGATGCACACCCATGTCCAAATAATATCACTAAGTAAAAGAGCAAGACAAACTATTTTATGATACCTAGTCTATGTCTGCAGCTATATACTGCTTTAAAAGTGATACAGAATTCTTTAGTGCATGTTCCTTTAAAAATTTACCCACACTTCTTTGTAAATATTTATCATGTTTTACCATAAAAAATGTGAAATGTTTTAGGGAAAGTGCATTGATTTACCACTCTGATGTTTTGCTTTTATTAGGAAAGTGGTGATTTATTATTAAACAAATCTGGAAAACTGTAACAGATTCTCGTTTAACCAAGAATGCAGCAGGCTCTTGCTCTTTTCTTCCATGTGCACTTGTGAGAGAGAAAGATCTCCCTACAGCACCTACAGCATTGTAACCAGCTTAGTAGAACAGTGCAAGAGGGCGTTTATAAGACAGGGATTTGTTCACTGTGTCAAGAGAGGGGATCAGGGTCCATGTATGGAAAGGACACTGATCCGCTACAGAGCAGGCAGCTGTTTGAAAAGGCTTCTACTGTATATTCTATCCAGTTTTAGGACCAGCACTAAAGGAGTCTCAATGACTGGAAAACAATCATGGGCCTTCTGCAGGAAAAGGCGAGAAGCCTACCAATGAGCCATTTGAATTTGAACTGTGAAAAATTCAAATTACTTACACACAGGAATTCTGCTTGCAATGACCATGACCAGAGCACATTTCAGGACAGCCATCACCAATGTACAGGTTGTCCAAAGCCCATGTTTGCTGCTTGTCAAATGGAGCCTGCTGAAGCCATCGAAATCGTGTGGCTGGAGATCTACAAAACGCAAGCAGAGGTACTTTAAAGTCATAAAAAATACAAAGTTTGGGTAAAGTGTAGTGCAATATAACTTTACCTGGCATAGCCTGGGATGGGTAACGTAACTCTGCCCCATTTGTTGTATGTGTCTGACACTAAAGTCTTTTGAAGTATGAAGGGGGAACAGTCTGTACTTAGAGGTAAACAGTTTTTTAAGAGAGGTTCCCAAGTAAGTCCAAGGTCAAGAGAGTAATCCAATTCCACTGCTGTGCATACACAAGCATGAGTGCATTTTAATAAAATAATTGCTTAACATGATATGAATAGGATTTAAATTCTGACTCTCTGGCTTACAGTAGCAGGAGGAGGTGACAGAGCACGAAGCAGAGAAGTCAAACTGAATCACAGCATCCTGGCCTACGCTGATATCAGTGGTGACAGCATAACGAATGTTAGACTTTTCAATGAAAGCAAAAGCATTGCCATCAGAACCACAAACAGGCATTCGTGTGGCACCAGGATGAAGAAGCCACAAACGTTCATCTGTGGTCGAGAAGTTATCCTCCAGAGGGCCCCAGCCACTTGCACTTCCCCCAACTACCACCTTAACACACCAACACAATAACAAATGTAGAATTATATTAGAAACTATATCAGAAAGGCGGGACATTTTGTTGTATAACTAAAAGACTTATATAATGTACTTAAAATACATGTAGACAAGTGCTTTGTATTTGATTTAAATAAATTTACCTTATCAATGACCCAGGGACTGTGGAAATGTCCATTTTCAGATGGCTGCCACCAACGAAGGCGAGTTTTAATAGTGCGGGCTTGTAATGGGATCTCTAGGGCAACAATCTCAGGCTGATTACTGCTATTAGTGTAAAAAAATTTCTGTAGCAGTTTCCAGGATAATCCTCCATTCATTGAGAACTGGAGGAGCACAGGCTGGGAATGTGGGTCGGGGGAAGCTTTCCCACAACCCAAACGCAAAAAGAACTGTATGAACCTGTAAAGAAAATTAGGTGAAATAGTTTAAGAACCTTCTCTGACTAATTAAACTGACAATGAAAGCTATCTATTTAAAATTGAAAGATAATAAATATTTGTTAATTTTTTCCTTCATTTAATATAATTCACATATTCACAAACAGCGATTCTTGCGTGTAAAATGTGCACAAAAGGGAGCTATTCATAGTCAAAAACAAAAATGTGTTTCACTTAAATGAAAAATTATACAGAGCAACATATTGCAAAAAGTTATTTCTGCTCCTTACTTTTCCATTTTAGTGCTGTTTCTGAGAACTTCTTTACCGTCACAATACCTCTTCATGAAAACATTGAACGGCAATTATTATGATTATTATTAGTAGTAGTAGTAAAAGTAGTATTTACAACAATCTGTAAGCTTCATTTATTCGGTGTTTTGACAGTTTTTTTCTGCTTAAGTTCTAAATTGTATTTTTCTATTTGTACTTTGACATAAACAGTAAAGTGTAATCAATTAAATAAATTTTTAATTCTAGTAGTAAATACATGTCTTCGCATTAGTTACCTGGCATTAGACAGATTCATGTCTCTGGTTTCCAACATGCGTAATCCATTCTCATTAAAAAACATGTGGTTTCCACTGGCCATGATTCCACATTTCCTAGAGGGCTTTCCACCACTCAGCACTTTGAAATTCTCAGCTTCTGAGGCATCATCTTTGACAGTAAAGAGAAAATCATCATATTCCTTATTATTGTCCACTGTAATACTATTCTAAAGTTTTAATTAGAGAAATTCTATTCAAACAGTCAAACATTTAAGCACGAAGTACTATAATCTACCTACAGTAAGAATTTTAATGGTTAATGGTAATGTGATGTTTAACAGTTTATCAGCATTCCATACAACCACACTAGGACTAAGAGTGTCTTACTGTTTCTAAGTTACACTGGTGCAATGTACAACATTTGTTCAAACATGTGCCATCTCTTATACCTTCAAAGTCTTCTTTCAGGAAGTCTGAGTTTGACACATCTGGAATAGAGCAGTCCAAGCCAGAGTAACCATGGTCACACTTACAGTAAGTGCCCCTCATACATGTGCCATGGCCACTGCACATATCTTGACACTGAGGACCGATGTAAACATTGTCCAGGGCCCAAGTTGGAGGTGTCATGCCAATTGAATAAAAACCCTGGTACCAACGAAACCGCACAGATCTGCAAGATAGTAAGGGGTACACTGCTTGACCTTGTAGTAGCTTACAAGCAGGAAACTCTCCCCTTGCTCTGTTTAACTCACCCACATAGATGCAGTTTTCCAAAGTGAATCACCTCCCTCCTCCAACCCCGATGAGTGCCAGGGTAGTAGATGCTTGCTGGGTGAAGTTCAAGTGAGCAAAGAGAATTGGGTATTGGACCACCTGTGCACAAGGGAACTAAAAGATGCCATGTGGCCCCAAAGTCACGGGAGAACTCCAAACGCACAGAATTTAATGAAGAACTTACTGCGGAACAGGCCACGTTTATCTGTTGATCATAATTTGACCATTCATAAGGTATAACAAATACATTATCATGTATTTTACATTATTATGTATTATACATTAATACTAATTAACATATTATACATAATAAGAATTGAAAAAGAACTTATTTGAAAAATGGTTTAAGTTTGTAAAACTTAACCTGTAAATTATACCTCAAACTGGATAATTGTGTTCTCGTTGACAATAATATTTCTAGTGGTGATGGAATGTTCTCCTAGTTCACTGGACATAAATACTAAGGCTGAGTCGTCTTCTCTGCACAAAGAATGAAAAGTTAATTTAATACTAGAAACAGTATTATACCAAAATTGCAAAAACTTGGAATACTCACAGTCTTGCTTTCTGGTAAAGACAGTAACGGCCAATGTTGCCACCTGGGTAAAATAGCCAGTTTGACTCCTGAGGCCTACTCTCAAAATTATCGAATAGAATCGGAAAGTTGTTTAAAGAGTGGTCATCAATGATGAGATCATCAATAACCCACACTTCCTCCTTTTTGCCTGTAAAACAATTATAAAAGTAATTTTTTAGTAAAACTTGTGTTGTTAATTAAATAAGTGTAACAAAATCAATATGCAAATTAGAATAATCCACACAGCATTTGATTTCTAAGCCTAAACAGATTGACTCATATTGGCATTTTTTCAAGATAAACTTAAATTTGAACACAAAAATGCATCATATATTCTCTAATTTTCTAAAAAACACTCGTTTAAAGAGTACTTCAGAAATTAATACTTTGTAAGGTATGAAGACAGGAACAGCACTGATCCTCTTCCTGTAAAGTTTTTTTTAAAAGAACCTGCAAGGTGATCTTGAGTCAAACATTCCAAAATAATTTTTAACTCTATACATGCTTCTTGGGTGGGGATCGATTCTGAATTATATGTAGAGTCTTAGCCAAGTGGCCATGAGCACAGGTACATTTATATATTACCACATTTTCCTGATACATTTTTTCCTCGAATACAGGTAGTTGTTTACAATTATTTTTCTTTAAAAAAAAATTATAATTCATTGTTAATTTTTTTTGTTATAAATTAAATTCAAATAGACATGAGATTCATGCACTGAGTATAGCAAGCTGTCGTGTTTGCCTTATGTTGTTTATGTCTGGTTTCAGTTAATACAGCCATTTTCTGACCTCTACTACTAACAATTGACAATAGACAGACAAACATGCAGCACACCATTTCCAGGATTTTTAGTTATTTGCATATTTGTCATAAATAATTATTCAGATCATCAAACACATTTGAATATTACACAAACTCAAGTAAACACAAAAAGCAGTTTTTCAATCATATCATTTATTTAAGGGAAAAATTCTGTCCAAACCTGCCTGGCTCTATGTGAAAAAGTAATAATTGTCACATGACTGTGCTGAACGTGAAGAATCCAAGTGCAGATGATGACAGAGACGGGGCTGTTGGGCGAGAGTAGTAAGAAAGGAAGCAAAGATCCTAACCAGGAAATCAGTTAGCGAGGTGACGGAGACAAATAGTAAAAAAAAAAAACAAGAGCCATAGTCAAAAAAGGGAAGCATAATTTCGGTAACTGGGAAATTAAAGAGAGGTGTGACAAATCCAAACCAAAAAGCGAGGTGACAAATCACATTCATAAAGCCAAGGAGAGAAAACAAAAACAAAGCAAACTTGGCAACAAGAAAATCATAAAACAAAAACTAGAGAGAATTGGGCAAGATGGCACACAATAATTGTGTGAAACTGAAGCGCATGCTCAAATGCCAAAGTAATCAGCATAAGATGTGAGATGGGTGGGCAGATGGGGTGGAACCGGGAGTGTGGGAAAAACACACGACAGGTTAGGAAGACATGAACAGGTGGGAAAAAATTGACAGCATGGGAAAAGAATGACAGACAGGTCATGGAGCAATCAAAAAATAGTGAATGGGCATGAGACGAAATGACGTAGCCGCATAGTCAACACGAGCAAGAGCTTCACAGAGCAGGGGTTGAGAATCTTGGTGATTGTGAATGGACCAATTCAATGGGGAGAGAGTTTGCAGGATGTGGTTTTTGGGGCAATATCTTTTCTGGCAAACCTGACTCACACCCCACCCTCTATTTCAGAGCCTGAAAATGCTTCAGATCTGCTTGCTTCTTGTAGGCATGGCTGACTTTTGGCAGCAGCTTCTTGCTTTTAGCCAGGTCTTCCTACAATATTGGATGAAGGATTAAGCACACAGGGCATTGACCTCCTCTTCCTGGTGTAGTGTCTGCTTAAGATCACAGATGATCATTTGGACTTTATGTCTTAAAGAGACCCTTTTAGCCTTTGACATTTGCATATAAATTACAGACCTGGACCCACAGTCTATATTTATTTGGATTTTTTATTGCCAGTGGTTTCCCCCCACTATCACAAGGATGCTAAACAGATTGGTTCTCCAGTCTCTACATCAAACTTCAAACACATTTCAAAGAGAGGCAGGAGATCTCCATGCCAGCTACCAATGGGCTAACCAGACCAGGGGTCTGGCTCCACACTTGCATTAAACATCACGCACACACAAAATGACATTTTTTTCTATTTTATGCTATAATTATGCAATTATAAAGAAATGTTTATATGCACACATTGTGTGTATGTTCCCTTACCTAAGTATACTAGTTACAACTTTTATTTGCCTTTGTTAGATTCTAATTGCTATATTCGAGTTTATTTCTGTTTTCTTATCTCCTAAAGGTTCCTTTTTTGGTATAAAAATTATCTGGTCTTTATTACTCAAACAATAATGTACAGTGCACAGCATAAATGAGTACACCTCCTTCAAAAAGTAGGAATTTAATCAGTAGCTCAATGAACAAAAGAACAATTTCCAAAATTTTCACCAGGCTGAGTTTTATTGAACACTTGTTTAACTTCATAACATGAAATTAAGGATAATAATAAAACTTAGATCACAAAATCTTTAATTTTATTCAAATTGGTTAAAGCAAAAATAAATACAGCCCAAAACAAAAATTACTACATCTAAAATTTTGTATGACCACTATGATTTTTAAGGACAGCATCAAGTCTTCTAGACATGGAATGAACAAGTTGGCGACATATTGCAAAACCTATCTTTTCCCATTCTTCAAGAATAACCTATTTTAGAGTCTGGATGCTGGATGGAGAGTGATGCTCATCTTGTCACTTCAGAATTCCCCACAGGTGTTTGATTAGGTTTAGATCAAGAGAGATACTTGGCCATTCAATCACCTTCACCCTGTTCTTCTTCAGAAATGCAACAGTAGCTTGAGATGTGTGTTTTGGATCATTGTCGTGTTAGAAAAGTGCACGACAACCAAGTGCACGGAGTGATGGCAGCATCTTCTCCTTCAATATAGGGCAGTACATTGTTAAGTTCATGATACCATTAATGAAATGCAGCTCCCCAACACCAGCAGCACTCATGCAGCCCCACATAGGGAGACTGCCACCACCATGTTTCACTGTAGGCACCATGCATTTTTCTTTGAAATCCTCACCTTTACGACACCATACAGTTTTGAAACCATTAGTTCCAAAAACAGTGTCTCATTTGTCTTTGACAAATCTTTGTCTTATTACTCCAGAGTATAGAGTCCCAGTAATCTTAATTTTTTTTTAGCATGGGCCCTAGCAAATTTTAAGTGTATTTTTTTGTGCATGGGCTTTAGAAGAGGCTTCCTTCATGGGGCTCTACTGAATTAGGTTTGAGCCCCCCCTTTTAAGGTGAACTGTGATTCTTTGATGATTCTCATTAGGCTGTAGGCTGTTAACTTGATGTAAAATACTGCCATTCTTTTGCTCTTCTCTCTCTTTACCTTACTTTCCTTTATCCTGTATGTATGTGTTTGCTTAATTTTGTTGTTAGCTATAGCATCCAACAAGCAACCAGGGGGGCGAAAGGATAGTGTCACTGGTGATAGAGTCGTGGGTGGGTTTGAACTGTCTGGAGAGAGCATCTGGCTTTAAATTCTTTAATCCCGAATGATAGGAGAGGGTGAAGTTTAGCAGGAGTTGGGTGGGAGTTCAGCCTGTTGTCACTCCTTAGGTATTTAAGGTTTTTGTAGCCTAAGAATGTCTGCACGCCTCCAGGGCCAGCTTGATGGCTAGGAGCTCTTGATCGCCGATACTATAGTTCATTTCATCAGGGGTTAAGCAGTGAAAAAAGGGCAGGGGTGCAACTTGATATGCACAGACCTCTGGGAATAAACACCTACTACCCCCATGCTGGAGGATCGACCTCCACAATGAACTGATGTGAAGGGTCCAGGCTGGTGCAGTTTCCATAATTACAGTAGAACCTCGGATTGCGAGTAACATGGTTTGCGAAAGTTCCATAAGACAAGCCAGTACATGTTCAGGCCCATCTGAAGTTTGCTAAAGAGCATTTAGATAAACCAGAAGAGAACAGGGAGAATGTCAGATAAGAAAGAATGGTGAGTTGCACCCAAAGAACACCATACCTACTGTAAAGCATAGGGGTGAAAACATCATGTTTTGGGCCTGTTTTTCTGCAAAGGAATCAGGATGACTGATCCATGTAAAGGAAAGAATGAATAGGGCCATGTAGTGTGGAATTTTGTGTAAAAACCTGAAAGATGAAACATGGCTGGGTCTTTCAGCATGACAGTGATCCAAAACAAACGCCCGGACAACGAACGAGTGGCTTCGTAAGAAGCATTTCATGGTGCTGGAGTGGCCAAGCCAGTCTCTAGATCTCAACCCCATAGAAAATCTTTGGAGGGAGTTAAAAGTCTGTGTTGCCCACCGACAGCCTCAAGATATTACTGCTCCAGAGGTGATCTGGCTGGTGGGATGGGCCAAAATACCAGCAACAGTGTGTGAAAACCTTGCGTAGACTTATAAAAAACATTTGACCTCTGTCATTGCCAACAAATGGTATATAGGATGAAATTTTGTTAATGACTAAATACTTATTTTCCATTGTAATTTGCAAATAAATTCTCTACAATGTGATTTTCCTGGATTTTTTTTCTTTTCCTTCAGGATATGGGCCTATTTGAGATCGATAACCAACTTTTAGTATTAAGTTAGCCACCAACTGTGCAAGTTCTCCCACTTAAAAAAATGAGAAAGGCCTGTAATTTTTATCATAGGTATACCTCAACTATAAGAGACAAAACAAGAAAAAAAATCCAGAATATCACATTTTAGGATTTTTAATGAATTGATTGGTAAATTCCTACAAGCAAGATTTATGACTCTCACAGACCTAAAACTTCTTTTTTAAGATGCTCCTCTGTCCTCCATTCGTTACCTGTATTAATGGCATCTGTTAACTGGTATAATAAATATTCGTGCACGCATGTACTGTTTACTATATAACTGTGACAACGTGTGTGCGTGTAAAACATATTTTATGTTGTGTTTGTATGTATGTATGTACAGCGCGAAAGTAGTTTATTATAACGCAAAAGCAAGCCTCATTAAAGAGGTCAAAAGATCCCTTCACACACACACACACACACACACACCCCTCCTCCTCTATGGCGTTATATTCCTGCCACAATTCTGAGCGCGTGGCTTGACATTTTGAGAGCAGACAAAGCACTCTATGCGAGTGCAATGTCTCCACTGCGCGCTCAACAGCTCGATACTGCGTGTACAGTTCCTCCCCTGCTCGCTCAACATGTTCTCCGCGCACGCGCGACTTCTCGATTCTGTGCGCGCTCGACTCTGCCTGTATGCTCGCTCAACTTTGTCCAGTATTACAAAACTGCCACAAAACCAGCCAATCACAGACATCCACACACTACTCCTACTACTCCTACATACTCCTCTTGCCTTTACACAGACACACACACATACACACATACTCCACTATACACAGAAACACTGCTCTGTCGTGATTCTTTTCAAAGGTGCAGTGCAGGTTAATTTGTTTTATTTTTACATTTCCAGCAGTGATTTCATTACGCAAGTGTCATTAGAGAGATTTCTGTTTATTTATAACAGTGTTTGTTAGTGTGTGTGTGTGTGTGTGTGTGTGGAGGAGGAAGGGTTATTGTGTAAGACAAAAAGGGGGAGAGATGAGGAGGTCATTCTTCTCTTATTTTAGCTTTACGCGCGCACACACACACACACAAAACGCCTGCGTGCACAAACGGAAACACTTCTCTGTCTGGATTTATTAATTTATAATTTTTTTATTTTTAAAGGTAAAGTGCAGGTTAATTTGTTTTATTTTTACTTTATATTGTGTATTCATTATTTTTATGTAATTATTTACATTTGGTTCACCAAGGACAACAAACCTTCCAGGGTTGTACAGTTCTTATAGGGTAAGCTGGAAACTGTAAAAAATGTATTTTACATAAAATTTACCCACATACAGACCGTTACTCATTGTTTGACTCCCACCAGCCACTGCAACACAATGTACCACTTTTCTGTGTCAAGAGGAAAAAAAAGATATCTATGGTATGGTGAAAATCCCTTTTCTTAACAGACATAGAGGCCTCTGGCACAATCTGTCTCCACCACTGACACCACTGACAACTGCTTTTAAGAGATTGTAAGACTGTTAAATCTTAAATGACTTTTCTACTCTCACCTCCTCTGTTGTCCACTATGCATATGCCAGGTGCGAAATCATATGGACCTATTTGAGACCGATAACCAACTTTTAACAGACGGAAGATTGGACTTAAATGAAAAGTGGAATGTTTCAAACTAACAAAAAGTAGTGCCGTTACCAATATTTAAATTCCAAAGGTTTACTTCCATGAGAGACAAAATCACATTGTAGGATTTTTAAAGAATTTATTTGCAAATTAGTATTTTATTAGAAAATAAGTATTTAGTCAATAAAAAAATTTCATCCTATATATACGCTTTGTTAGCAATGACAGGCCAAATGTTTCCTTTCAAAGGCTACACTTGATGCTGCGTGAAAATGCTATGGGAAACATCTTGTCATGTTGCTGGTTGTGAAGCATGTGCGTATCAAACACGCCAAATTTTTGTCTTTTATAACATCGGTGGGTGACGTCATCTGATAAGACGCACCTGCAGGTTATAAATAGGAGTGAACCGGAAACATTCCTCAGATTCTTGTCTTCACCTAGTTGTGAGCGTGTCTGTGTCTAACCAGCAAAATAAGTGTTTAACTTACCGATAATGGCAGAGTTTTAAACAAGATGTCCCTCTGTGTGTATAATCCATATCGAAGGGCGATCTCTACACTTTACTGCTTCGATTAAGTGCTACGCCCACACCGCGCATTCCTTGAGAAGCTTCGAGCCGCCGTGCATGTCTGGGGCTTAAACCCGTGTATCCAGCTGAGCTGTGAGAGACGGATTTAAAAATCCTTTCTTTCGCGTTCTCATCGGATCGGGAAATTCCTCTGTCCGCTCTCAAGCGTGCCCTGGCGCTTCTTGTGAATGGGCAAGAATAAACATCCTCTCTTGCTTCCGCGGAGTTGGTAATAGCCTCTAAGCACTTAAAAAATAAATAAATTAAAAAATAAATAAATAACAACATAGACAGCAGGTTCTCAATGACGCTCTCTACATTTTTCTTAGTAATCTCCATATGAGTTAACCCTTTCATGGAGTAAGCTGTATTCATCCCGTGTTTCCTGCCATAAACTTATTTATTTATTTATTTAAATATAGTTGAGGTGAAAGCGCAGGGTTATAGGATAACACCCAGATAAAAGAGACACTTCCAGGCTATCTCTCTCCTGGGACATCATCCTTCCTGAAAAGCTATTACTTCCTTCCAAGCTGTGTAGACTTTTTATCTTCCTTGGAGGGAAAAAGCTTTTTAGGCAGCAGGTCAGGGTGGTGCTCCATTGCACACCATGGCGGTTTTGCATGCCTACCAGACTGACATGCTGAGAGACTTGACTACTGGCGGGGCTCTTCAAGGTAGGGCGTATTGAAATTACGCCGGGCCACAGACTTGTCTCTTCGTTTAACAAAGCAGACGGCGCGTGCTATCGGACGTTTTATGGCTGCGATGGTTTTCACGGAGAGGCACTTGTGGTTGAATCTCAGGGGCATCAAGGAGAAGGATCGTGTATTCCTCCTTGATTCCCCATCTCACCTCCCGGCCTACTTGGCGATGTCGTTAACTCGGTCGCCACTAGGTTCATGAGGCGAAGTTATATAACAAGCCTTCGGGAAATTCCTTCCCCGCCGTGCTCAAGAGTCAGGACTGTCAGCCACCCAGTCTCTACTGGGTCTGACTGTTGCGAGGCATGAAACACAGAAGGAGAGTCAAAAGAGGTCAGACTGGCATATTGTCTTCTTCACAAAAAAGCCCTGGGGTTTATGTGCCCAGGACCATGGGGGGTGGCCCCCCAATGGGGAGAGGCACGCAGAATTCCCTTCAAAGAATAAAGTGTTCTCCCTGGCAGCCTCAGGAGATTGGTGTTCTTGCCTCGCCACCACTGGTGTTTCGGGCAACACCAGTCTCCAATAAAATGTTAGTTCTTAATTTTTTTCCTGCCATGTTTCAGGATGCCGAACATCTAACATCCCCCCCATTTAACCAAGCCGCAAAGACTTTGCCCCTTACTGAGAAACTGGCAGCGTGGAAGCTACTGCCAATTATATCTCTTTGGGTACTAAGCACTGTAGAGAGACACTACAGGATTCAGTTCTCACATCACTCTCCGCGTTTCAATGGCGTGGTCTCCACTTCCATGAAACCGGAAAGTGCGCATCTGCTGACAGAAGTTGCTGGGAAATGTGGCCATGTAACATGTTCCCCTACCAGACAGAGAGTCAGGCTACTACATTCGGTATTTCTTGGTTTCCAAGAGGAATGGGGGGCTGCGTCCAATTTTTTAGATTTTGCGGGCTTTACCGCTATCTAAAAAGAAATCAGTAGAAATATTGCCACAACACAGGAGGTTCCTGAGGTTCGCTTTCGGGGGCGAAGCTTACCAGTATCGGGTCCTTCCATTTGGTCTAGCACTTTCACCCGAACATACACAAAAAACATGGATGTAGTTCTGGCTCTTACGACTTCAGAGCATCCGTATTTGAATTACATGACTGGCTGGCCCAGTCTCAGTAGCTAGCGCTTCGACATCAGCATGTTGTCCTAGCTAGTCTTTGTTTCTTAGGATTGAGATCCAACGCAATGAAAGCATGCTCTTTCCTGTTTAGAGGACAACATATTTGGGTGTCACATGGAATTTGAGTGTAAGCGGGCACAGCTGTCTCCCGCTCATCTCGAATCCATTCTTAACACCCTCAAGGAAATCAAGCTAGACCAGAAAGTGACCATTACTTTCAGAGATCTTAGCTCTCATGGCAGCTGTTTTCACTGTGACACCTTTGGGCCTTCTGCACATAAGAGCATTTCAGTTGTGGCTAAGAACCAGGGGATTTCACTCTAGGGCCAATCCCCAATAAGGGCTGCACGCCAGGTGCTTCGTACCCTTCCTATGTGGTACGAAGACGCTTCCCAAGGGAGCTGGAGAGGCCATCTTCTTGCGCAGCACATCAATTGCCTCAAAATGATGGCTCTATATCTGGCCCCAAAGACCTTCCTCCAGCAGTTGAGACTACCATGTCCTAGTGCGGGTGGACAACACTATGGCAGTCTCATATATTAATCGCCAGGGCGGACTCTGCTCGCGCCGCTAAATAGCTAGCGCACCAGGTTCCTGTCCTTCAGGGCGATTTACATTCTGGGTAAAATTTCATGTGGCGGAGGTGGACCTTTTTGCCTCGCAAGATCAGCAAATGTCCCCTTTACTACTCTCTGACTTCCAGCCCCTGCGTCTTGAGGCCTTGGCAGTCCCTGAACAGGACCAACTAAATCAAACTGTCTTCCAGCCAGCGTAATTAAGACTATTCTAAGTGCTAGGGCTGCCTCCCCTAGAAGAGCTTATGCCCTCAAATGGAATGTATTTGAAAATTGGTGTATGACGAAGCAGATAGACCCAGTCCACTGCCAAATTGTTTTAGTGCTGGAGTTTCTGCAAGAAAGCCCGGGGGAAAATTTGTCCCTGGGCTTGTGCCCCCTGTTGAACCACTAGAGTCAGCGCCTCAGGTTTCTGACCCTCAAGATGGTTTTTCTAAATGGTGTTATCTCTCTAAGAGGATCGGAGATCTGTCAGTCTCCCCATTCTGCCTAGACTTTGCCACTGGGCTAGAGTCAGGGCCATTTTGCATCCTCACTAACCTATTGCACCCTATTGTTTTTGAAGCCTTCTGTTCTCCGACTTTACAGCTTCAGAGTAGGAGAGACTTCACTCACTGTGTCCAGTATGTGCTCTTCAGATTTACGTCCACCGCCAGTTAGCATTAGCCAGTGGCATAAGTCAGAGTAGCTTTTATATGTTTTGAAGTCGCAAGCTGCGTGAGAGATGCTATTGCCCTCTCCTATGAGGCGCGTGGGCTCACTTCGCCTCTAGGAATCAGGGCAAATTCAACCAGGGGGATCGCCTCATCTATTGCACTAGTAAAAGGTATTCCCCTGCAGCAAGTGTGTGGCGCGGAGGGTTGTCCTCTCTGCACACATTATAGTCTGGATGTTCATGCTACTCCGGGCTCACGGGTCCTCGAGTCATCTACCCAGACATAGTTCTGAGACCTTCTCGGCCTTGTGCGCACACGCTACACAACCTTGGAGTCCAAACACTTGCAGTGCGGCAGCATTGGCACTCTCGTTCCCATAGCATTTTCACGCAGCATTGAGTGTAGCCTTTGAAAGGGAACGTCCCGGGTTACTTTGCTGCAACCCTGTTTCCTGAAAAGGCGGGAACGAGATGCTGCGTCCCAATGCCGCACTGCCTACGTGACCGGATGTCCGTTCAGACAAATCAATCTGAGGAATGTTTCCGGTTCACCCCTATTTATAACCTGCAGGTGCGTCTAATCAGATGACGTTACCTGACCGAGGTTATAAAAGCCAAAAATTTGGCGGGTTTGATACACACTTGCTTCACAACCGGCAACATGACAAGATGTTTCCCATAGCGTTTTCACACAGCATCTCGTTCCCGCCTTTTCAGGGGCCAGGGTTACAGCAAAGTAACCCGAGACGTTTTCTATAAGTCTTCTCAAGGTTTTCACACACTGTTGCTGGTATTTTGACCCATTCCACCAGTCAGATCACCTCTAAAGAAGTGATGTTTTGGGGCTGTCGGTGGGCAACACAGACTTTCAACTCCCTCCAAAGATTTTCTATGGGGTTGAGATCTGGAGACTGGCTTGGCCACTCCAGCACCATGAAATGCTTCTTACAAAGCCACTCGTTCGTTGTCCGGGCGTTTGTTTGGAATAATTGTCATGCTGAAAGACCCAGCCATGTTTCATCTTTATTGACCTTGCTGATCAAAGGAGGTTTTTACACAAAATTCCACGATACATGGCCCTATCCATTTTTTCTTTTACAGGGATTAGTCATCATGATTCCTTTGCAGAAAAACAGGCCCAAAACATGATGTTTTCACCCCTATGCGTTACAGTAGGTATGGTATTCTTTGGGTGCAACTCAGCATTCTTTCTTATATGACATTCTCCCAGTTCTCTTCTGGAACATCCAAATGCTCTTTAGCAAACTTCAGATGGGCCTGAACATGTACTGGCTTAACCAGGGGGATACATCTGGCACTGCAGAATTTGAGTCCCTGGCGGCACAGTGTGCTGTGATTTTTGCTCACAGTTCTTGTGATCATTTTGACCCCACGGGGTGAGATCTTGTGTGAAGACCCAGATCGAGGGAGATTATCAGTGGTCTTGTAAGTCTCCCATTTTCTAATAATTGCTCCCACAGTTGATTTCTTCAAACCAAGCTGCTTACCTATGGCAGACTCAGTCTTCCAGGCCTAGTGCAGATCTACAATTTAATTTCCGATGTCCTTTGACAGCTTTTTGGTCTTGGTCATAGTGGAGTTTGGAGTATGACTGTTTTGAGGTTGTGGACAGATAAGTTCAAACAGATGCCATTAATACAGGTAACGAATGGAGGACAGAGGAGCCTCTTAAAAAAAAAGTTTAAGGTCTGTGAGAGTCGTAAATCTTGCTTGTATGAATTTACCAATTAATTCATTAAAAATCCTACAATGTGATATTCTGTTTTTTTTTTCTTGTTTTGTCTCTCATAGTTGAGGTATACCTATGATATAAATTACAGGCCTTTCTCATCTTTTTAAGTGGGAGAACTTGCACAGTTGGTGGCTGACTTAATACTTTTTTGCCCCACTGTATCTGCATCATCATACTAAACACTAGTAACTAAAAAATAGAGGTGAGAATAATAAGATTATAAAACATGCTTCTTCTTTTTTGGCATAACCATAACAGAAAAAAAGCCATGACATTTCACAATATTAGAAAAAATTAAACAACCTGCATACGGTATGACAAATTTGACATTTATTATTTATTTGTTTATTTATTTATTTTATCTATTTTACTTTAATTTAAAGTGATTTTCAGCTAATTTCACAGATTAGTTTCTGGCCATTTGTGAAAAGTGTTTTGCTTTTGGCATTGTGGTGGTGGTGCGTGATCTATCGGCATTCTCTGAAGAAAGTAAGGGTTGGGTAAAAAGAAATGTATATTGTCAATATTAATATGTTAACGCATGCAATTAATCTGGGGATTTTAATGAATTGCTATTTTTTCAATGCAAATTAATGAAATTACTCAGTTTGATTCCAATAATTGCTGAGTGGTTACCCAGCTGTGTTTAATAATGGTAAATTATAATCAGATTATACAATGACCATTATCATCAGGTGTGCTAAACTGCAAGTTTCATTATAAAAAAAGTTTCTATAAAACAAAGTTTTGTGAAATATTTTTACAAGAATACATTAGACATTTAATCCCGCTGTCTGTGGGTTGCCAGTCAAACACAAATAAACAAAAAAGCATATTTACAATGAACAAGAGAATAAACTTGTTAAAAAATGCATATTCTTACTGTACATTCCTTATTCCCTTCACAAAATTCGATTGACCACCCCACCCCCCGCCGCCACAACGATTAACATTTTTAAAATCAGCTAAATAACTTAATTTGTTTTTAAAATATTACTTGTTTATATAATACAAACATAGCTTTAAAGTTGTCATGATTCACGCCCTGTCTGCCGTCTTTTCACCACACTGTCACTTTTCCTCACATGCTTATGTTTTTCCTAGCCCGTCATGCGCATTTTTCCGGCCCCCCGTTTCCTGCTTCTTACGTCTTTTCACCGGTTTCTCATTTCCCCGTGATTAATCCAACATTTAAGCACATGCTGTGCGTGACTCTGATAATCTCAATAATCTGTTGGATTATTGTGTGTTTTCGTGCCTTGATTTTCTCGCGTTTATTTTCTCTTCGGATTTCACGTTGCCAAGCTCGTTTTGTTTCTCGTTTTTGCTTTCGGTTTCTCGTTTTTGGATTTGTTTGCCTCGCTCTTTGATCTCCCGGTTTTGACCTCGCGCTTCCCCTTTTGGTTTTCGGCTTCTTGTCTACACTTTTGGATTAAACGCCGCGCTCTTTGATCCTTTTGACTACGCCTCCAGCCCCTTGTTTTTGCCCTGACGCTTCGCCCCCTGACTTTTGGTTTTGACTCTGCTTCCGCCTCTCGACCACGCCCCCTCTGTCTGCCATCACCTTCCTGCGTTCGGATCCATCACTTTCCACTCCATCTTGTAACAAAAGTAAAAGGACTTTTTTTTTCACCGCTAGGAAGGAATTTGGATAGACGAGTGAGCTTCTTTGCTGCCCAATGCAAATGGCTGGGAGTACTTGATTAAGTATGCAGTCGTACAAAACCATGAACAGCAAAACCACATCCAATTTAGCCTTAGCACAAACACCTTTCCCCAACAGGGTGAACACACAGCAACCCCTCCTGCAAGGCATGATGGTCGCCAGTCGAGACCCCGCCTACACCACACTGCCCCCACCAGAGCTGTGACTGTCAGAACTCAGTCTCGGAGGCACGGTGGTCGGCAGTCCTTTTGCGGGGGAGGGAGGGGCGCAACTATCTCTCTGAGGCGGACCGGCCTCCACAGCATTCAATGTTTTGCTGGCGTGGGGCTGATAGGGAGCAAGACGGCCCCGCCAACGGCACCCGGTAGACAACATCAGAGAGCTGTGCAATTACCGTACAGGGGCCCACCCAGTGAGACATAAGCTTAGACGAGAGCCCCCTTTTCCTTCAGCAAAACAGCAAAAGCCTCCAGCCATTTGGTGAAATAATCCACGGCCACCAGCACATACCGGTTCCTGCGATCGGAAATGGGAAACGGCCCGAGAATGTCCACGCCCATACGCTCCATAGGTGGCCCCACCCAAAAGTCCTGCAGGGGTGCTCGCGAGCACTGAGTAGGGCCCTTCTCTGCCATGCAGAAGTCGCATCTGACAAAGAGTTCGCTATCGGTATGACAGCCCGGCTAGTAGAAGCCAGCGTGCAAACGCTGCAGAGTTTTAGTTACTCCGAAGTGTCCCAAACCTGCATGCTAATGGACCATCCCCAGCACACATGCCCGCAAAGTCCGCGGTACCAGCAGCTGAAAAGATTTGCCTGCCCGCACGGCCGTTCCTAGTGGCGGTAGAGTAAACCTTCCCACAACGCCAGGCGGTAACTGCGAGTGGAGAGTTTTTACCTCTAGCCCCAGATGAGCGACCGCAGTATAATCCGGTCTCAGGCCCGCTCTAACCCAACCTAGTACCTGCTGCAGAGCCAGATCGTTCTCCTGCTCGGCAATTAGCTGATTACGGTCCAGCTGTGGCACAGCCGAAACGTCTACAGGCGATGGTCAAGACGACACAGTCACTCGGCTGCACGCCGGTTTGGGCGGCTGATTACCGACGGGGAGTCCGGAGGAGTTGAGGGTTTCGGAGAGTGTTCGACGTCGCAACCACCCACGCGCACTTCAACCCGCTCGCAGTACCGGCAACGCGATTTGCTGCACGGCCAGCGGGACAAAGCATCGGCGTTAGCATGCAGTTTCCCCGCTCGGTGCTGAACGGTGAAATTGTAGTCCTGGAACCGCTCGAGCCAGCGCACTAACTGCCCTCGGGCTCTTTAAAACTAAGCAGCCAACCCAACGAAGCGTGATTGGTCCGCAGCAAGAACGGTTGCCCGTACCTACCAAGCGGGGCCCGAGCCACGGGAGATCGCTCGGCTCTTTCGCCGTGTTGTTTTGCCATTATGGGCTCAGCGCGCTCAGCCTCGCGTGGCCCCTTCTTAGGTCCATGGCGAACGCTCCCAGTGGCTCAGAGGCGCACTGCTTGCGAATCGCCAGCTCCTTTCATGCTGCCTCCTTACGATCACCTGCGCGAAACCGGAAGTGGAGCGACTCCCGCAGCTTTGCCCAGTCCTTCCGCTCATCGGCCTGGAGATCTTACAGTGCACTGAGCGCATCACCCTCCAGCGAGAGTGCCACCCGGACGGCTGTTTCCGCCAAGAACCAGCACGCAAAGTCGGCGGCTAGCTCTACCTGGGCAAGAAACGCATGGGGTTCGAAGGCGCAGTTGTAGGAAGGCAGGCGCAGCTGCAGCTCGCTTCACCGGCTGATGGCGCACGGGGCTGAAGCTTGCACCGGCGCTTGTGCAGCGTCACTGTAGGGCTCCGCCCCGAGGTTCAGTGCTGGGATCCTCATCTGCTCTGCTACTCGGTGGCCTACTTGGACCTTCTGTAGATCCTCTATAGTGCGCTCTAACTCAGCTCCTCCATCCCACTTTAGACACCAATGTAGCGTTCTTTATGCCACAGTACAGATCTGGCCATTAAAAACGCACGTTTTGGGCTGTGCGCGGCAAGCTGTGAAACTGCCCTTCATTACCTGTAGGGGGCAGTCGTGTTTCAGTCTAAATTATTGTGTGTCTACTAAAGCCGAAAAATGTTATGTCTCTTAGGCGCCCATTAACAGCAAGCGACAGAGCTCATAAACGTGTCAAGCTCAAACTGATATGTATTTATTCTTCATTTTCATTTAGAATTATTATTATTAGTAGTAGTATTTCTCCGAATTTATTATTATTATTATTACTGTAACGCACCCGCACGTGTGTGCAAAAGGACTACAAAGATGTATAATGTTAGCCTATAACAGTATTGTTTTATTGTTTTTATGCACTTTAAACATAGATGAGCACTGGTGGCTCAGTGGTTGGTGATTCGCCTGCCATGCGGAATGGCCCAGGTTTGCTTCCCAGCCAGTGCTCAAAATGCCGGTGTTGTGCGCTAAAATGCCACGATATAGCCATTAAATTATCAAGGTATGCTTCAGTACTAAATGCATGTTTGCAATTGAGAATTTTTTTTCTTAAGCTATGAAACACATTAGCACTCACCTTACAGTTGCTATAATATAGTGATTATCATAAGCAAAAAGTGTAAAGCAAACGATTCACATTTATTACATTTTCACCCAGAGCGGGATTCAAACCAGAGTCTGGACGATTTTATACTATTATTTAAGCAACGCCACACCACGTGGAAAGCGGCAAAAATGCTTCAATTTCATTGGCTGTCACTGAGTTTCAGCTATTTACGACTGGCCCCCCGGGGAACGCAGAATCCCCGGGCTTTGACTGTGCTTTCTCCTTTCGTTATTACCAGGGGCGGACTGGGACCAAAAAGTGGCCCTGGACTTCCTTGCAAACAGCAGCCCACACCATAATACATTGGCTCATTAATGTGGAGATACATTTTTAACACCAGTTACTAGTATAAAAATATAACACAATACAGAAATCAATGCTATTTAAACATATTATTTAAAGTATCAATGAATATATAGTGGGTCATATTAGTAAAACAAAGAAACGAGGAAAAGAACATCAAGACAAACAACATATAAATCTATAAAGACAATATTTTAAAAGGAATGGCAATAAAACTGAACAGGTAAGCTAGAAATAAAATCAGTAGCTGCATTAGCTCATGCTATTAAACTAGTTACTTATTTTAATTATTATGGTAGTCAATATTAATATGAAATAATGCTGAGAAACATTATTTTGAATTAATATTGACTACCGTAATAATTACTAGCACGAGTTAATGCTGCTACTAATTTTATTCAGTTTGATTGCCATTCTTTTTACTTGGCTCTGGGAGACGTGTTGGTCATCATCAGCAGGCACTGGTTCATCATCACTGACCTGCTACACTTGCATCTAACACTGATAAGTGGTATGTCTTACAATGCATCAACATTACCCCCGAAATGCAAAATGTTTATGATAACTCACTAAAAAGGCCAATCGGTCTTTTCCTCATAAAATGTTTAGGTGAAATTCCACCCATACAAGGGTGACAAATTTGCAAAGAAAAATTAAATCAGGAAGGGGCAAATACTTTTTTTTTTATGGCACTGCACATGTAGTCAGATTGTTCCACTGGGATTAAACTGTGCCAGGTGGAGTTAAAGCACTTTCAAAATCATACTTACTACACTGATATGAATAACTTTGAATGATATGAATAGCTTTTTACCACCCTTGTGACTCAATAAGAGACAATGCAAAGAATATTTTTTAACAGCATGTAAATGATACATTTTGGCAGTATTGTCTTGCATCTTTTGAAATACATAAATAAATAAAACAAATTACAATACTGACAAAATGTCTAATTTTGCTGTCAAAATGTTTTTAAGCCTCCTGGGTCTCTGTGAGACTGGTGCTACTGGACAAAATATTGTAGTTTTTATATGTTGTTTGACTTATTATTCTATCATTTGTTTTACAATATGACCCAATATATGTTCAGTGAAACTTTGTTTTACGTTTTTGTATTGTGTTATGTTTTTATAGTGTCAAGAACTAACCTGAGATGACCAGAAGACGTAGCTTTAGCGGTTAGCCCTGTGTAGCGTGACTGGTAAACCCAAACGCGGAGTGACACGAATAGGCAGGATAATCACGCAGTTAGTCTAAGGACTCTCACGATTGGGGAGCAAGGGAAAGACACAATCTAACCCGCGTCCTATAAATACACACTCAGCAAGAAAGCGAAACCAAAAAGGTGAGTACTCACAGTTAGATGACCGCAAACGAGGCAACATCGGGCAACTCAATGACTGAGCGTTGTACTGAGGTTTGTTTACTCCTTTTATACTTCCTGGTTTGCGACCGCCTTACTTCCGGGTCCTAGTGCCGGTCGCGGCTTGAGTGTGCATGACAGTACCCCCCTGTCCAGGACTGGCTCCTGACGGTCCCGGGGTGGAGGATACCCGACGACGGTAGTCTCGAATGAGTTCGGGGTCGAGGATGAACCGGGCCGGAATCCACGATCGTTCCTCGGGGCCGTAGCCTTCCCAATCGACCAGGTACTGGGTGCCTCTGCCCCGAGGGCGTGAATCGAGGATCCGACGCACGGTGTAGGCGGGACCACCGTCAATGATGCGGGGAGGAGGAGCAGGGGGGGTGGGTGGAATCATTGGAGAGGTGATGAAGGGTTTGAGTTGAGATGTGTGGAAAACCGGGTGGATCCGGAGCGCCGCAGGCAGCTGGAGCCGGTAGGTGACAGGGTTTATCCTTAGGGTGATGCGGTATGGTCCTATGAAGCGAGGTGAGAGTTTCCTGGATTCGGTATGAAGGTGGAGGTTCTTTGTGGATAGCCATACCTTGTCACCTACTCTGTACAAACGTCCCGGAGGGTGTCGACGGCGGTGTTGAGTGGTATACTGTTGATTGGCCCTCTGGATAGCGAGATTGGCTTGGTTCCAGAGCCGTCGACACCTACGGACCAACTGTTGGGCCGATGGTACGTCGACCTCCGGTTCTTGATGGGCAAACATCGGAGGTTGGAAACCATAGCATACCTCAAATGGGCTTAGATTGGTGGCTGAGGAGACGTGTAGGTTGTGGGAAAGTTCTGCCCATGTGAGGTAGCGGGCCCAGGAGCGCTGGCGGTCGGCCACAAAACATCTTAGGTAGCGCTCCAGTTGTTGGTTGGTCCGTTCCGTCTGACCATTAGTCTGAGGATGGTATCCGGATGACAGACTACTGGTGGAATTGATCAGACGGCAGAAGGCCTTCCAGAACCGGGCGGTGAACTGGGGCCCCCTGTCCGAGACGATGTCTTTGGGGAACCCATGCAGGCGGACTACGTGTTCCAGTATTAGCTCAGCGGTGGTTTTGGCTGATGGGAGTCCGGTGAGGGCCACCAGGTGCACAGCCTTGGAGAACCGGTCAACAATGGTGAGGATGGTGTTCTTCCCTTCGGAAACCGGCAGGCCCGTGATGAAGTCCAAGGCGATGTGCGTCCAGGGCCGCCGAGGAACAGGAAGTGGTTGAAGCTCTCCCGGGGGTGGCTGATTGGTGTCCTTGGCCCTGGCGCACACCGGGCACGCCTGGACGAACTCGATGATGTCCCTTCTCATGGACGGCCACCAGAACGCCCGTTGGATGAATGAGAGGGTCCTTCTCGTCGCTTGGTGTCCGGCGATCGCGGAGGAGTGGCCCCATTGGAGGACGTCTGATCTCATGTTCTGGGGTACGTAGAGTCGTCCAGGCGGCACGCCTGCCGGCCCGGCCTCTGCGGCCTGTGCCTGGCGGACCCTTGTCTCCAAATTCCACTGAAGAGGTGCGATGATCCGGGAAGCGGGGATGACAGGCACGGGATCCGCCCGGGGAAGGTCTTCGTCATGTTGTCTCGAAAGTGCGTCGGCCTTGGTGTTTTTGGACCCCGGGCGGTACGATAGGTGGAAATCGTACTGTTCGAAAAATAGAGCCCACCGTGCCTGTCGTGGATTCAGTTGTCTTAAGTTCCTGATGGTGATGAGGTTCTGATGGTCGGTCCAGACGATGAACGGCTCACTGGCGCCCTGGAGCCAGTGACGCCATTCCTCCAAGGCCCACTTTATGCCCAGCAGTTCGCGGTCCCCTACCCCGTATCGCTGCTGAGTGGGGTTGAATTTTTTGGAGAAGAAACCACACGGGTGCAGTTTCTGGTCTGGACCTCGTTGAGAGAGAACGGCGCCGGCGCCCACATCCGACGCGTCCACCTCCACAACGAAAGGTTGGTTGGCGTCTGGGTGGAGAAGGATGGGAGCGGTGGTGAAACGATGACATAGATCTTGGAAGGCGGAGATGGCAGCAGGTGTAAGGCGAAACGGGTGAAGCGAGGGCCTGGTCAAAGCAGTTAATGGTGCTGCAACTGTACTGTAGCCCCGGATGAAGCGACGATAGAAGTTCGCAAACCCCAGAAAACGTTGAAGCTGTTTGAGGGTCCTGGGTAGGGGCCAGTGACGCACAGCTTCGAGCTTCTGAGGATCCATGGCCACACCCTGGGGCGAGATGACAAAACCCAGGAACGTGGTGGAGTGCTCGTGGAAAGCACATTTTTCCAGCTTGCAGTACAGTTGGTGAGCGAGCAATCTCTTAAGAACCGCCCGAACATGTTGGATGTGCTCCTGGAGGTTATGGGAATAAATGAGAATATCGTCCAGGTAGACGAACACCCATCGGCCCAGCATGTCTCTGAGGACGTCATTAATAAATTGTTGGAAGGCCGAGGGTGCGTTGCAGAGTCCAAAGGGTATGACCAGGCTCTCGTAGTGTCCAGTGGGTGTGATGAACGCCGTCTTCCACTCATCGCCCTCTCTGATACGCACCAAGTTGTAGGCGCTCCGGAGGTCCAACTTCGTGAAAATGGTGGCACCAGAGAGGGCGTCCAGGGCAGAGTTGGTGAGTGGTAGCGGATGTCGGTTCTTTATTGTGATCTTGTTTAGCCCCCGATAGTCGACACATGGGCGAAGTTCGCCCCCTTTCTTCTTCACGAAGAAAAACCCCGTGGCGGCTGGTGAGGAGGAGGGTCGGATGGTACCGTGGCGCAGGGCGTTGGCGACGTACTCCTCCATAGCCTGTGTCTCGGTGGTCGATAGAGAGTAGAGATGGCCGCGGGGGGGGGCGGAGCCTGGCTGAAGTTCAATCGCCAGGTCGTATGGGCGATGAGGTGGTAGGTGAGTGGCTCTTTTTTTGCAGAATACTTCAGCCAGGTCTCGATACTCAGGTGGAATGGCGTCGGTGTCGACGTCGGGGACCTCGGACTCCTTGGAACACGTCCCAGCCGGTGCCCGGAGGCAGAGCTCGGTGCAGGTCGGCCCCCACTGAAGGATCCGGTTCTGTGCCCATGAGGGTCGTGCTGCAGTAACCAGGGATAACCGAGGATGACCGGAGGTGATGAGATAGGTGTGAGGAAAAACTGTAGCTGTTCGTGATGCTGATCGATGATGAAAGAGAGAAGTTGGGTCTGGTGAGTGATGGGACTAGATGACAAGGGCCGACCGTCGACTGAGGTGATGTGAAGCGGCTGGGATAACGCCTCGATCTTTACCCCCAATTTTTTTGGCATACGTGGAGTCAATGAAGTTCCCCGCGGCACCGGAATCGATGAACGCGGTACTTCGGACCCGTTTGTGGCCAAATTGGAGGGTTACCTGAACCGTGAGACGCGAAGTGGTGGTGTGGGTGGTGGTGGAGAGGTGGATGGCGCCCGGTGAGTCTCTCCCCTTGTTCACCGGGGCTGCGCGTTTCCCGGGCGTAGCGGACAGATCGCCCGGTGATGGGCCGCTGACCCACAATAGGCGCACAGACCTTCTCGGAACCGGCGTTCTCGTTCTGTCACGGTTAGGGAGGCGCGTCGTAATTGCATGGGTTCCCCAGCTCCGGTGTTAACCACGGCAGGAGGTGGAGATCCGACAGGTTCAGTGATGGCGGGAGTGAAGGTGGTGGATGGTCGAGGTGACGTGTAGGCGTGGATTGGAGCAGGCGGCAGGGTCCTCGGGGCTGGCTTCGGACGAGAGAGGAGGCGCTGGTCGATGCGGAGGGCGAGTTGGATTAGCCCCTCCAGTGTGGCGGGGAGTTCTCGTCCGGCCAGTTCATCCTTGATGCGTGAAGCCAGTCCCTCGTAGTAGGATGTCCGGAGCGCGGCGTCTCCCCAGGCTGTCTGTACTGCGAGGGTGCGGAATTCGGCAGTATAGCGACTCACGGACAATCCTCCCTGCCGCAGGTGGTAGAGCTTTGTGTCGGTCTCCACCTCGCCCGCAGGATGTTCAAAGGTGAGTCTGAGCTGGCTGGTGAATTCGTTGTAAGAATGAGCGGTATCGGTGTCTGCTCGAAGCACTGCCGTGGCCCACTCAGCTGCCTGCCCGGACAACAACGATACGAGAAGAGCAATGCGAAGCCGATCGGTGGAGTACTTGGTGGCGTTGAACTCAAACACCAGATCTAATGCTGTCAAGAACACATTACATCTTCCGTCCGTGCCGTCCCATTTATCTGGTAGAGCTAGAAAGACATCTGAAGGGGGGGGAGGCGGCGCTGCGGCCGCCGCGGCGGGTGGCCGGCTCGTCGCGTCAGCAACAGCCGCGCGGAGATCCGCGTTCTCCCGCCGGAGCTCCGCCACCTCGCGGCGCAAGGCCGCGACGTCTTGGACGCTCTGACGCAGAGTAGCGAGCTCTCCGGTTAGCTGATTGATGAGCGCGGCATGCTGATCCACCACACCGCAGAGACGCGCATGCTCCGCTGGGTTCACCGCGGTAGGCTCAGTCATTCTGTCAAGAACTAACCTGAGATGACCAGAAGACGTAGCTTTAGCGGTTAGCCCTGTGTAGCGTGACTGGTAAACCCAAACGCGGAGTGACACGAATAGGCAGGATAATCACGCAGTTAGTCTAAGGACTCTCACGATTGGGGAGCAAGGGAAAGACACAATCTAACCCGCGTCCTATAAATACACACTCAGCAAGAAAGCGAAACCAAAAAGGTGAGTACTCACAGTTAGATGACCGCAAACGAGGCAACATCGGGCAACTCAATGACTGAGCGTTGTACTGAGGTTTGTTTACTCCTTTTATACTTCCTGGTTTGCGACCGCCTTACTTCCGGGTCCTAGTGCCGGTCGCGGCTTGAGTGTGCATGACATATAGTAAGTAGTTTTCAAAATTAATCTCCACTTTAATGAGCCAGTGTATTATGATGTGGGATATGGTGGGCTGCTGGATACAGCCTCACTGTCCCTGACCTGTTATAGGCAGAATCTGTTCATTTAAAGCATTTCACTGCATTTACCTCTAAAGCTTTTTCTTATTTTCGCGTAACCTTTTCTTCTTCCTTCTTTTTATTCATGGAAATTATTATTAATTTGCTCAGAAAATTCACTTTTGTGTTTGCTGGAATTACGCTACTGACTTGTTGCACTTCAACTAGTTTAAGTGAATGCTCATTCATATGGATTTTGTCACTGTTGTGAATTAATATATTGGAGGTATTTTTTTTTTACATTAATAAATTAAGATTCAGGAAAACTAAACCTTTTTTTTTGCAATTTACAATGAACTTTACATTTAATTCTTATGTTATATATGAAGGAGGAAAATACACATAAACACTTTTGGTTTATATTAATGACCTCAATATCTATCTATCTCATAAACTCTATCTCTCCTCTCATCAATTAATGTTCTTTATTGTGTGTTTTAATTATTGATTTGTGTATTAAATCCTGAAAACTGACATAAGAATTTATGAACTCTGTTCAAAGATTCCAAACAGTGGACTGTTAGTTATATGCAAAGTTTGATTTGGTCCTATTATGTCCAGTAGGTTGCAGAAATGCACCTAAAAATTCCCTGTCAAACATGATCCTTGTCTGGGAAGGTGAGTAAAAAACTTTCATGAGATCTCGCAATTTTATTTTTTTTCCCTAAACGTATATAGATTGTTTTTTAGGCTTAAATTTTGGTCCAATTTCTTTCCATCCATGTCCCATTAGGCAATTATTTTCCATATTTATTTTGAAAAATGAAAAAAGCTATAAACTATAGGGGAGCGGTGGCTTAGTGATTATTGCTGTCACCTTGCACTTCCAGAGTCTGGGTTCAATTCTCAGACAGATTCGATTGCCGTCTGTGTGTATGAAATTTGCATGTTCTCCTTGCGCTGGGTAAAGTGTTATTGAAGCCCAGGGTGCTCTGATAGCCGCCTTTAGCTCTTTTGTGTTATTGGTTCTGGTGTCTTGCATATTTTACTCCACAATACCCCATAAATTCTCTTTGGAGTTTAGGTCAGGTGGGTTTGCTAGCGAATCAAGCACAGGGATACCATGGTCCTTAAACCAGGTATTAGTACTTTTGGCATTGTGCTGCTTGGCAAGTCCTGCTGGAAAATTAAATTAGCATCTCCACAAAGCTGGTCTGCAGAGGGAAGCATGAGGTGCTTTTAACTGTGCGGGGACTATCTGACCAGTTTAATTCATACACATTCAAATTCCATACAAACTTAAATAATTCTTTTGATTGTGTAAAGCTGCTTTGGGACAATGCCAATTGTTAAAAGTGCTATACAAATAAATTTGAATTTAATTGAATTTAACCATCCATAGGAGATGGCTAAGCTGACCTTGGAACTAATAAAACACAGTGGCCCAGCAACTTGGATTCTTTGCTTCTCCGTTTCCTCCAGACTTTGGGACCTTGATTTCCAAATTAATGTAAAATTTACTTTCATCTGAAAAAAGGACTTAAGGATTGCCCACTAAGCAATAGTCCACTCCTTTTGTCCTTCGTCTAGTTAAGATGCCTCTGACATTGTCTCTGCTTCAAGGGTGGCTTGACACAAGGAATGTGACAGTTGTAGCCCATGTCCTGGATATGTCTGTGTATGCTGGCTCTTGAAGCACTGATTCTAGGTGCTCTTTACTCCTTGTTAAACTTCCCAAATTCTTAAATGAGCTTTGTTTTACAATCTTTTCAGGGTTGCTTTCCATTAATGTGCTTGGATACGGCACATTGTGAACAGCCAGCTTCTTTAACAATGACCTTCTGTGTCTTACTCTCCATGTTCAGGGTAAACCAGACTAAGAGACCATTCGAAGGCTTTGGCAAACTTCGCAGGGTTTTTTGTTTTTTTGTTTAGATGATTAGAGTGTAATACCTTGGGTCTTTAATATTTAATATAAATAACTTTTACACAATATACTAATTCAAATCAAATTAATTTTCTAAGATACTGAATTTTGTGTTTCCAAATTAAAAGAAATAAACACTTAAAATACAGTATATCAGTCTCTTTGTAATTAAGCTATATAATGAGTTTTACTTTTTAATTGAATTACTGAAAAAAATTACCTGTAAAGCTGCTTTTTAACATGTATATTAGTAAAAAAAAAACATTAATTAATTTAATAAATAAATATATACCTTTATTAATTAAATTTAAAACAATTTACCATGACTGATAAAATGTAACTAGTGACAGTAGCCATGGTTTTGTATTGAAGTCATTAGTCAATTTAGCAGAGTACACCAAATCTTGATAAAACTTTAAAACAGTTCCTTAGAAAAAAATATCCATAGCTAAACCTTCTATAAATGACCACCCTTGGACTTGAATTTTGCAAACCAATTATGAGTTAAAACAATTTGAATAAATTATGTTCCACTTCCTTTGAGTAGATGTGACCACATAAACACAATGTTTATATATTTATTCTTACATATTATTATGTTCACATGGAGAGGTGAATGAAAGTACAGTAGTTTTTGCATATAATGCAAATAAAGGGGTGAGTTTTTTTTTGTTTTGTTTTGTTTTTTGGGGGGATTGTGTGTTAAGTAGGCCACCCTGAATAAGGATGTCTGCCAAATGTTGTAAATATCTCTTTCAAAATATTATCAAATCCTTTTTATTGGAATACCCTATGCAACATAAATAAATAGAAATATAATGTAAAAATTTATAACATGTTATAATTTATTCTCACCGCTATTGTAAGGTTGCCACAGTCTGAAGCGTGTAGCATTAGTGAGAGCACTCGCAGGCAGTGGCAAATGCATAAGCAAAGTGTCCGTGGAGGAAGGAAAGTACATCTCATGCAAAAGAAGCCAGATAATCCCCCCATTCACTGAATACTGCAGCAACACGGAGTGTGAACGCTCTGGGATTCCTGAGTGCACACCAACATAATAAACACATTCAAACAAAACACTCACAATAAGTAACCCATATGGCAGCTATTTCTAGGCATTTTAAGGCCATGTTCCTATTTGTTTAAAAGTCTTTTAGCCTAGCCAAACATTTAATCTGGTCAGGTTTATGACACAAAGTTATATAAAGAATGCCATAAAAAAATGTTTTGTTTTGAATAATATTAATATTAAAATATTAACATTAACACATGCAGCCATAAATAAAATGATTACAATAATTTGATTATTGTAAATGATTTCTTACAGCACACCTACTTCACCATTACAGCCAACTAAGGGGCTGTGATCCACAATTTGGGAATAGGATTATCAGAAAATTATTTAGACATTTACCCTTTGTAATAAATTTGAATGAAAACTGGATGTACAGAGTGCGTGTGCAATCCATGTCCTGTGAAACCATCATACGCAGTCCTTCCTGAATACAAAGAAAGATACAAAGAAAATTATATTATTACTTTTTATATTACAATATTACAAATTATAGCTGATCTTTAAATATGTGCGTGTAGTTCGGTCCAAAGAAATATACAGTATCCTAGGGGCTTTGTAAGATTAAATGTTTTGGTTGGTTATAGATCAGCAGAGAACAGAGTACACTTCTTACCCCTTTAAAGATGAGAGCAGTGCCTGATTTTAGAGGCTCTCCACTCAACATGCCCCGTTCTGCTCCATATATCTCAGGCCAAATCTCTGGATCCAGATTCTCATTAAAGTCTTCCTTAAGTAAAAAGGGCAGAGGTACCATGGGTACACAGTGAAGCCCACCAAAATCTCTGTCACATCTGTTGGACATAGAGAAACACACTGAGATATGGCAGCATCCACAACTTTTAACCACCATGTATGCATGTGTATGTTAGAGGTATATAGTTGAAGCCAAATACATGCAGCGTCCATTGTCACACAGGCCATGCCCAGAGCACATCCAGGGGCAGCCAGTTGTGAGTAGCACATTGTCCAGACCCCAGCTATCTTCTCCAGGAGTGAACTGAGGCTGAATCCAACGAAACCTTGTTCTAGGAGTACTAAAAATTTAAAAGAAAATGTAATACAGATTCTGTATAATATTTAATTAGGTATAGAAATGCAGTCTTTAAATAACTTGTTGGATTTTACATTTTCTTTGGTATAAGTCTACAGAACAGCAAAATAAATACACATTTTGGCATGTTAAGAAAGGTGTTTATGGCATACTTGGCAGCACTGGGCAGATAAACAGTGACCCTCCTCCACTGTGAATACTGGGGAGTACTATACATAGAGCTTTGAGTATAGCTGGCACATCCAATAGCAGGTGGTACACACTCAGGTGTAAGAAATGTCCAGTGTTTGCCACAGTCAGTAGAGAACTCCAGGTGGACACCATGGATTCTTTGCACAGCTTTACTGCATCCCATACTTAGATCAAACTGCAGAAATGAGGAAGCTGACACCTCAAAATCCCATGTCTCAGCATAGCGGAGAACCTCTGTTAGAAGGCACACAAAAATTGTTAGCATATCCTGACTTCCTGGCTACTGTTGAAAAATAAACTAGGCTCCCATACTTGTCCAAAAATTTACACTAAACAGGGCCCAATGTGACCAAACACACACATACACACACACACACACACACACACACACACACACACTGTTTATCAAGCTTTACATTCAGGAATATAATATTATTCAAAATGGGACAAACTGACCATTTTGTTTCATACAAATTCACATTTCATACAAACTTAAATAATTCTTTTGATTGTGTAAAGCCGCTTTGCGGCAATGAAAATTGCTAAAAGCGCTATACAAATAGAATAGAATTGAATTGAATTATTATTATTAGTAGTAGTATATACTGTATTTTAAGCAAAAATATTTTGCTATAAACGCTAGCCCAAAATAAATTTCATAAATGGGCTCTATCGGACCAATCATTTCAGGGGGGAAATCTGGCAATAGCACACCCTTAGGCATGGCCCAAAACATTGCTTTTTAACTTGCAATCATGTTCTCTATATGTCTTTATTATTTCAGGAGAATTCCTTCACAGCAATTATGAATTACACCTTTTCAAAAAGCGTTCATACTCATCGTTGATGAGGTAAAGCCTTTTTTAGAAATAAATAAAGGAAGGCCAGAGAGCACTTCTTTGTTGGCCCAACTTCAGCAAAATTTTGGTAACGTTTTGTCAGTGCTCCATTGTTGGCACAACGTCGGGTCAGTAGATAATGGCATGGATGGAAATTGAAAATAAAATGATATTGCTTTAGCCAGTGCAGCAGGCTCTCTTAATGATGCCATTACATCAGAAGCTCATATGAGGGTTAGATACCAATGTAGTACATAAATAACATTGAAAGAACTATACAGACGGGGCTATTAAGAATGTGCGTTTTCCCGCGAGATGCCGCAATTAGGCGCACAGCGTGCCGTAACTTGCCACAAGCAACATTCGGGAATTTAAATATATGTGTTGTGCTTCACTGAATATCCGCCAGATGGCGCATGAAAGGACTTTATCTAAAAGCCAGACCATGTATAATGAAGAATTGTGTGGTTAGTGCTGGTCTCATGCTGGTTTAGCTGGTGAACCAGCATAACTTATGTTTCGTCAGCGTAGATATGCTGGTCTTCCCTTACCACCAGCATTGGCCTTGCTGGTTAGTGCTGGTTTAGCTGTTGAACCATGCCTGTTGAAAAATCCAGCATAGGCCAGCATGATTTATATGCTGGGCCACCAGCAAGTACTTAAAAATTGCTTCTTATTTGAGCTCATTATCTTGTATTTTAATAGCTAGTACTGAAAATAGTGTGTGATGTAAATACATTGACCATGTATTGTTATCTTTAAATGCATTTACATAAAGGCAAAAATAATCCATTTACCAAAACCAGGGAAATACATTATTTTACATTTATTAAATATCTGCTGGGTTGTCTAAAAACACAACACAAACCATTTGCATAAATGCACTGGCAATAAATGCATACTTTTGAAAGGTAATCAATGAAAATTACTTAAAACCGGGAAAAACAGCATAGACCATCATAGCTGGTCACCAGCTTGGCCAGCAATTGTACCTGCATATGTTGTGTTTTGGTGCTGGTATGCTGGTGACCAGCGCATGTTGTGTTTTGGTGCTGGTATGCTGGTGACCAGCGCATGTTGTGTTTTGGTGCTGGTATGCCCTTGTATGTAGATTACCCTGACTGTTTCCCTGTGAATGGCGTGTCCCGTCTCAGGTCATTGTCAGTCAATGAAGTGTTGCAAAAAGACTGGATCTCTTCTTTGATTCATATGGATTACATAAACTGATTTTACCTTCATTTTTAAAGTAGACACTTTAAGTTTTCTATATAGATAGATAGATAGATAGATAGATAGATAGATAGATATGTGTGTGTGTGCAGTATTCACTGAGTTTCAATTCACTTAAGTGACGCGTTTCAAAAAGATTTTTGGGAGACTGAGATTTTCAGACTGAGGCAGAATGCGCACCCTGTTTATTTCCTTTATTTTACAAAAGCACAATGTTTTATTGATATGTGAGTGTACAATAACAAATAAAGATCCTTTAGATAATGTATTACACTTTTGTATGAAAAAAAATGATGGAGCATTTTAAGTTATTTTTACACTTAAAAATGCCAGTGGTCCCACCGCCGGAACAGCTGACCCCATCATGCTGGTACTGGTATGCTGATAACCCTGCTGATGCCGGTGCTGGTGACCAGCAATATAGCGACCATGATGCTGGTGCTGTTATGCCTTACTGATTCTGGTGCCCAGCATACCAGCACTTAAACACAACATATACTGGCATAATTGCTGGTCAAGTTGAACCATGATTATTTTTTTAATGTAAATTCATTTAAAGATAACACTACACTGTCCATGTATTTACATTACACACCATTTTCAGTACTAGCTATTAAAATACAAGATAATGAACTAAAATTGTAACCAATTTTAACTACCAAAACCTTTGGGCCAGCATATAAATTATGCTCGCCTATACTGGATTTTGTAGCAGGCATGCTGGTCTTTCATGAGTTATGCTGGTTCATCAGCCAAGTCAGCACCAGACCAGCATTAACCAGCAAGACCAATGCTGCTGGTAAGGTTTTATCAGCATAGATGTGCTGTTCCTTTATCAGTTATGCTGGTTCACCAGATAAACTAGCATCAGACCAGCACTAACCATTATTAACCAGCATAGCCCAGCATATAAATCATGCTGATCTATGCTGGATTTTTCAGCACGGGTCCATGTGGGTAGTATTTGGTGTCAATTATAAAGGATGTTGTATTACTATGGGCAGGGCCCTGGATTCTTTATAGGAGAGAAGTAACTGCAGTAACCTGCAGTTATCATTATTAATTTGTAACTGGTCTAGGCTCCACAGGTATTCTGTTAACGAGCCCTTGAACTTTCTCTACGGGGTTTCCTTTAACACCCTCCTGTTTGCACTCTATGATGGACAGCTTACTTCACTTGGGGTAGGTTGCCAAATTACCATGCTTTCAAGTGCTGAATGAATTCAAGGCACATACATTTTCTTCCCTTAACCACAAAAAAAAAAAAAAACTAGGAATCTATAATCAACTATGTTTTAAGTTTTTTTTAACTATCTCTAAATATTTTTAAACATTCTAGATGAACTGATTTAATTTATCTTTTTTTCTAAACATTTGTTAATTAATTTTTGAATCAATCAATTAAGTCAATTTTGTTAAAGTCAGTCTTAATAAATGAAATTTAAGACTAGGCTACACTATCATGACATATGAATATTTTTTCCAACATAAATCCACATATGCTAAATTTTAAGTTAATTGTGCTCAGGTAAGAATTCCCTCTCCAGAGATACCCCTCATCATTTTTGTTACAGTTTAGCCCCTAAATCTAATAGTTCTTTTTTTTTTTACTTTGTGTTATGCAATTAAGCTGATGAATTCAAATGAGTAGATCAATAATTTATTAACCTTTAGACATAGCAAACTTCAAGATTTTAAATCCATCTGTCATTTAGCCATAAATAAAAACAGAGAAAACAGAAGTGAATAACAACAAAGTATCACCATTGTTTACCTGACATTGCGTGAATCCACTAAAATATTATTTATGATAATAGAACATATACTTTCAGTAATATTGTTAAAAGCCTTTTGGCAGAATACAAAGTGTTTGTGTTCAACACACAACTTAATTCTTCATTTTTTTTCTATCTTTTAATGATGGTACTTCTTTAACTGAACTTTCTCTATTCAGTATTATTATTATAATTGGTAGTAGTAGTAGTAGTGCTCCAAATTTATTATTGTTAATATTCTTATTATTATTGTAACACACCAAGAACACAAAAAATGTATGATATGCTAGCCTAAAACATTATTGTTTTATGGTGTTTTTGCGCTTTAAATACACACTAAACAATAAACACTGCCTTGTGCAAGGTGAGTTGCGCGTAAAAGTTGATCAAAAGGCTGATAAACGCGTGCGCAGATATGATCAGATTTATCGATAAAACTACAGACATGAAATGAAACAAACACAAAAATATGTGCTACTCGTTGAATACAATGCAACAGTATGAAGAATCCCTGGGCTTTGACTGCGCTTCTCCATTCATTAGTAGTAGTAGTAGTACACTAAAAAATGCTGCGTTTCTATAAACACATCATTGGGTTGTTTATGCTGGGTCAAAATTTCGTGTAACTTCAGGTACTTTAATTACACTGTTACACATCTGTGTAATATAAAAATGATATTGTGAAATAATAAAACATATTTTGAAAAAAAAAGCTTATTATCGTGAAATATATTGCACTCTGCTATATAAATTTACTTATTATGAAATAATATTTCATGGTCATTATTTTTCCCAATAACAGATTATTGCAGAGGCATTTTATTTAATTCATGCTGTTTTTATTTTAAAATCCCGTTTTTTCACGTTGCCTATTTATTTCATGAAACGACTTTTCAGCATAATAAGTCCTTCTGTCAATCAAGAGCGATAGGGCGGAGCCAGCTGTGTGATTGGTTGCTCTTTTATTCAGACGTAAGTAATAGCGCATGAAGTATCGAGTTAGGTCTAATGGTGCAATATGTATTCTATGCAGTAGGTGGCAGTACAGTGTCTACTGGTAAATTATCCCTCTCTATCTGATCTGCTAAAATGAGCAAAACTGGCTGAAGTTCACACACCAGTCCGCCATCTTTTGTGACTTTTGACTTAGCACACAACTTACTAGTATAAAAATATAACGAAATACAGAAATAAATGCTTACAATGCAACAAGTATATTATTTGAAGTATCACTGAAGATACACTACTGTCCAAAAGTTTGGGGTCACTTTCTAACTCTATGATCGTTCCTGATTTTTATTAATTTCTACATTGTAAAGGAATGCTGAAGGCGTCCAAAAAATGCATTAATCTCCTTTGAACAGTTTATGGTGAGATGTGTCTGCTACTTATGCTCTGTAAAGACTTTATAACGCCCCTAATCTGAGGTGCTGTTAATTTGTCATTTTTCAGTCTTATAACTCTAAATGAACTTCTCGTCTGCGGCAGAGGTAGGTTTCGGTCCCACCGTCCTGGGATGGCCTTCATGAGAACCAGTTTCATTATGGTGCTTGACTGATTTTGCAAATGCACTTGACAATACTAATTTTACAAGAACTATTACAGAAAGGCTGACCTCTGTGTCTTAAAATAACAACTAACTGTTGTTTTGGTTGTTGTTACATAATTACCTAATTCCATATGTGTTATTTTATAGTTTGAAAATCCCCAGTATTGTTGTAGAATGTAGAAAATAAATCACTAAACAAAAACAAAGAAATTTGCAAGTGTTCTAAAACTTTTGAACAGTCGTGTATATTGGGTCATATTTGTAAAACAAAGAAAAGAACATTAAGACAAACAACATATAAAACTACAAAGACAATATTTTATTAGGTCAGGGAGGATCATCTTGATGCAGTCAGTGTAAGATACACCCCTCAGTGTATCAGCTATCAAGTTTACAGCACTCAGTTTAAGCTGCAAGTGCAGCAGGTCAGTGATGATGAACCAGTGCCTCCTGATGATGACCAACACCTCTCCCCTTCTCTACCAGAGTAAAAATGATGCCAATTAAACTGAACAGGTAAGCTGGAATAACATCAGTAGCAGCATCAGCTCATGCTAGTAATTATTATTGTAGTCAATATTTTTTCAAAATAATATTTTCTCAGCCTTATTTTGAATTAATATTGTCTACAATATTAATTAAAATTAGTAGGTTTACTAGCTCGAGCTAATGCTGCCTCTGATTTTATTCCAGTTTATGTGTTCAGTTTATTTTCACTTGGCTCAGGTACAGAAGGGGAGAGGTGTTGGTCATCATCATCACTGACCCTGAGGCTGCTGGATCCAGACTTTCTGTCCCTGACCATATGTTAGAGCTGTCAAAGCCTGTGGAACTGTAATTTCCCTTCACACAAAAGACATAATCTGCTAATTTGAAGAATTTTACAGCATCTGCTTTTAAAGCTTTTTCTTCTTGTCACATAAATTTTCTTTTTTTTTTTTCAATTTTCATCCATGGCAATTATCCATTCTTCGCTGTATCGAGAAATGATCCATATCTCTCCCTCTTTAAATTAAAAGTGAATGGGGGTGTGGTTTCAAAACACGTATGGAATAGGATTACAATACATTCACATCCACACAAACTGTGCCAGTTTGGGTCGGATAGCCGGGAAAAAAGAGCTCAGAGCCAACAATAGCGTTCAGCACAAAACCTTTATCAGCCTTTTTCAGCGTCACAAAATTATAATACAAAACATATAGTAAAAGTTAAGAAAAGGGAAAAAACAATAGAGTGTTTCGGGGGAAGCAGCACAGCTGAGCTCCTGCTCTGTTTTCTCCTTCTCACGCGTACACACGCAGCAACTTATAAAGGACAACATACTGTACATACATGATGTGATATACAACATAGTGGTGACCGTTACAAAACACACGCACTTTATCGGCGGCGCCCATACGATCAGCGCACTCATCACTCAACAGGGACTTCCTGTTGCTGACGTAGCTTCCTGTTTTCGTATCGTTGCCGCGAAAGTTTGCGTTTGTGTTAGCGTTTAAATTACATACTTTTTTTCATTTATACAATAATAATATTAATAGCAACTAGTTTTTACATCTCATACTATTTGGCTTCGCCTTTTTCTGCGCTTTTTGGAGAACGCGCGAGTTTCTTTTTCTAAAAACAACAAACAGAATTCAGCTCCAAACAACTACAACTCCGACTCAGGTACGTTATCATGTCTAATATTCAGCTTGTTCAGTGTGTAGAGTGCAGGATGTTTAGACATTCTTCCTCCGTCGTTAGTGGTAATTTTACTTGTGATAGGTGTGTGTTAGTGAGCACTCTGACGGAGAAGATATCAGCGTTAGAGGAGCGCATCCAGACTTTAGAGAGGGTTAGAGAGTGTGAGAGCAGCGTTATTCCTGTAGCGGACAGTCTGGGTGCCACAGGCGGAGATAACCAGCCCCCGACTCCGGCATTAGAGCCCTCACAGCGGGGCGAGTGGGTGACGACTCGGCGGCATACTCGTTCAGCCAAAGCTAACGCTAAGGCTAGCCCACCGGAGCACACCTCTTCTGCGCTTCACGTGTCCAACAGGTTTGCTCTCCTCAGTGATGCACCCACCGAGAAACCTGAAAGAGCTCTGGTTATAGGAGACTCTATAATGAGACACGTGAAATTAGCTAGACCTTTAGGGGCACCAGCGGCAGTGGTTAGGTGTATCCCGGGAGCCAGAGCACCGGACATAGCAGGTAATCTTAGGGCTCTAGGACAGCACAGGTTCTCCAAGATAGTAGTACATGCTGGAGCTAATGATATACGCCTTCGTCAGTCAGAGGTTAGTAAGAATAACTTTATAGAGGTGTTTAAATTAGCGAAGGCGATGTCCGATGGAGTAGTATGCTCTGGTCCCATCCCAATGAGACGTGGTGACATAACTTACAGCAGGTTATGGTCGCTGAACCGCTGGATGTCCAGGTGGTGCTCCGAAAACAACGTGGGCTTCATTGATAATTGGAAGACCTTTGAGGGCAAAGCTGGCCTGTTAGGGCGGGACGGTGTCCATCCCACTCGGGAAGGTGCTGCTCTCATTTCCTGTAGTATAGCTCATAGTCTCAGAAGAGGCCTAGTTAATCGGTGACAATCCAGAGCCCAGGCCAGGGAGCAGACAGACAGGCTAAACCAACCGTCTGCTAGCTGCATAGAGTCGTCACTCAGGGTTCACTCTATTGAGACTGTGTCTGTTCCCCGAGCTAAAATCAAATTTAGAAAGACTCAGAAAGTCTGTTTTAGTAATTTAATTAGCATAAAGACCACAAACTTGGATCACACTGAATACACAGCCGGCACCTCTGATCTGAAGCTAGGACTGTTAAATATTAGATCTCTCGCATCTAAAGCAGTTATAGTTAATGAAATTATCACAGATCAGGAGTTTGATATACTCTGTTTAACAGAAACCTGGATTAAACAGGACGAGTATGTAGCTCTAAATGAAGCTAGTCCTCCTGGATACAGCTACATACACCAGCCTCGGTTAACTGGTAGAGGAGGAGGCGTCGCAGTTATTCACAATGATAATTTGACTATTGTACAAAAACACGGACACAAATTTAATTCATTTGAAATTCTTTATAGTAACATAAGTGTATTTAACTATATTAAGTCAGCTCAGTCGATCCCGCTAATTGTCATTTACAGACCTCCAGGGCCGTACTCGGAATTTCTTAGTGAATTTGCAGATTTCCTCTCAAACCTAGTCGTTTCTGTAGACAAAGTGTTAATTGCTGGAGATTTTAATATTCATTTTGAAAACCCAGAAGACCCTCTGAGAACTGCATTTATGTCTATACTGGACTCGGTAGGAGTAAATCAGTGTGTAGTAGGACCCACTCATAAAGCAGGTCACACTTTGGATTTAATAATGTTATTTGGATTAAGTATAAGAAATTTATTCACAATACCACTATCTGAAGTTATCTCAGATCACTATCTTGTCTCAATTCAAGTGTGTCACAATAATAATGTACACACAGCGCCGCGCTACCGTATGAAACGTACATTCACATCAACTACCAAACAGAGTTTTATCAGTAATCTCCCAGAGTTCCCAACTTCGATTAGATCACCGTCTGACCCCACAGAACTCGATCAGGCGACTGAATATTTAGAGTCGACATTTCGCTATACCCTAGATAATGTAGCTCCAGTCAAAAGAAAAATTATTAGAGATAAAAAACTTGCTCCCTGGTATAACGATCACACGCGCAGTTTAAAACAGACCGCTCGGAAATTAGAACGTAAATGGCGTCAAACTAAATTACTAGTATTTCAAATAGCATGGAAGGAGAGCATCCTGAACTATAGAAAAGCTCTTAGTGTAGCTAGATCAACATATCTCTCCACTCTTATAGAAAATAACAAAAATAATCCTAGATTCTTATTTAATGCTGTAGCCAAATTAACCAGAAATAAGACCACTGCAGAAATCTCCACAACAACATCATGCAATAGTGAGGACTTCATGAACTTTTTTAATAATAAAATTGTAAATATTAGGCATAAAATTGAGGTTTTGAAACCGAACAATGTAATTGATGCAGATGTTAATCTAGCCATGTCAGACCAGAACCTAGAATACTTTACTCCCCTTGAAGAGAATGAACTAATTTCACTCATCTCTTCTTCAAATTCATCAACCTGTATATTAGATCCTGTACCGACACATTTTCTTAAACAGATAGTACCAGCAATAATAGAACCCCTGTTGAGAATAATTAATTCTTCACTCAGCATTGGATATGTTCCAAAATCTTTTAAATTAGCAGTTATCAAACCAATAATTAAGAAACCTGACCTCGACCCCTGTCAGCTGTCCAGTTACAGACCGATATCAAACCTCCCCTTTATCTCTAAGATCCTGGAAAAGATAGTAGCGGAGCAGCTATGCTCATATATACATAGAAATGGCATACATGAACTGTATCAGTCAGGATTTAGGCCTCATCACAGTACAGAGACAGCGCTTGTTAAAGTAGTAAATGACATTCTATTGGCCTCTGATCAGGGTTGTGTAACTATGCTTGTATTACTTGACCTCAGTGCAGCTTTTGACACTGTTGATCACGCTATTCTTCTTCACAGATTAGAAAATGTAGTGGGAATTAAGGGTACAGCCCTCTCCTGGCTCAGATCCTATCTGACCCATCGTTATCAGTATGTAGACTTAAATGGTGATAATTCTGCATGTTCTCTAGTGGAGTTTGGCGTTCCGCAGGGTTCAGTTTTAGGTCCACTGCTTTTTTCCCTTTACATGCTTCCTCTGGGCAACATAATCCGTAAGCATGGTATTAGTTTTCATTGTTATGCTGACGATACACAGTTATATGTCTCAGCAAAACCTGATGAGAAAAAACAGCTTACTAAAATTGAGCAATGTGTGCAGGACATAAGAAATTGGATGCTAATTAACTTCCTTCTGCTAAATCCGGATAAGACGGAAGTTCTAGTCATAGGACCGCATACAGCTAGGAGTAAAATTTTAGATCACACCGTAACTTTAGATGGCCTTTCTGTTCCATCAAATGCAACAGTGAAAGACCTTGGTGTGATTATTGATTCCAGCCTTTCATTTGAAGCACATGTAGATAATATTACCAGGATAGCATTCTTTCACCTCAGAAATATTGCCAGAATAAGAAATTTATTGTCGCTAAACGACGCAGAAAAACTAGTTCATGCTTTTATCACCTCTAGGTTGGACTATTGTAATGCCTTACTGTCTGGTTGTTCAGCTAGATGCATAAATAAGCTTCAGCTTGTCCAGAATGCAGCAGCGAGAGTCCTCACCAGAACCAGAAGATATGAGCACATCACCCCTATCTTATCTTCACTCCATTGGCTCCCTGTGAAATTTCGCATTGATTTTAAAATACTACTCTTGACATATAAAGCATTAAATGGTCTCGCGCCGCAGTACCTGAGCGAACTGCTAGTGTCTTACGATCCGCCACGCCTACTTCGATCAAAGGATGCAGGCTGCTTGTCAGTACTGCTTATTATGAAAAATACAGCTGGGGGCAGAGCTTTTTCTTACAAAGCCCCAAAGTTATGGAATAGTCTTCCAAATAGTGTTCGGGACTCAGACACAGTCTCAGTGTTTAAGTCCAGGCTAAAAACCTATTTATTTAGCCAAGCATTTTTATAAATAGATTTGCCATAGGTAAAGGAGCAGATCTGGGGGACTCATGGGCGTAGAGTATTATGGTGAACTGGTATGTTTGGATGCTGTCTTCCTCACTCTCATTGATCACTCAGGTTTGCTGACGGTGAGGTGATTGTTTGCTTTACATGTCAGGAAGCCCTCATGTTTGTGTTTCCTTCTGGCTCTCCCTTTTAGTTATGCTGTCATAGTTAGTCCTGCCGGAGTCTCTGCTTGCACTCTACAGTTAATATATATTCACATTATACATTGTGTGACTGTGACCATACCTAACTGCCATCTCTCCTCTTCTTCTCTTTCCCCCCCTTTCTTTTTCCTCTCTCCTCCTGTCCCCCTCTTTCACTCTTTCTCTCTCTCTCTGTCGAGCTACACATGTCGTTCCTGAGCTGCCAGTGATCCAGACTCCCTCTGCCCTCCGGACCTGTCTGACCCATCCTGGTGCCCCGCTTCTGGCTGAAGATCTCGTCACATGGATGCCCCGTGTGTCTCTCTGGGATGCGTCTGGTGTCTGGGAATGATTCTCTCTACCTAGAAAATGGTTCTGGCCTTGACTGGTGTTGGCAACTGTTTCTCTGGGAACTTGACAGTTCGATAGTTCATGACTGGAACTTCTTACAAGTCTACCTGGGTCTTCAATAACTAACTGGACTCCATATTAACATCAATTAACATCAGCTATTATAGCTGAACTGCCTCCCACCCTACACACTGTATAAATGCAGATCATTTACTGCTTTCTGTTTCACCCAAATGAGGATGGGTTCCCTGTTGAGTCTGGTTCCTCTCAAGGTTTCTTCCTATTACCATCTCAGGGAGTTTTTCCTTGCCACTGTCGCCCTCGGCTTGCTCACCAGGGACAAACTGTCCATTTGATTCATACAAATTCACATTTCATACAAACTTAAATAATTCTTTTGACTATGTAAAGCTGCTTTGCGGCATTGAAAATTGCTAAAAGCGCTATACAAATAAAATTGAATTGAATTGAATTGAATCTATCTGCTTAAAAACGAGATGCAATATTATAGTTTCTGTCATTTTTAAATTAAATTTACGTACTGACTGGGCCGCCCACATTGACCAGCGGCCCACCGGGAGAACGCCCGGTGGTCTAGACAGCCATTCCGCCACTGCCTAGCACGTTATTGCTAGCTGTAGCAGCGGTCTGCAGAGCAGGTATCCAGGGAAACTAATCGATGTTAAAGGATCAGCCAATAGGCGCGCAGGTACAACCCACTGGCGCTGATTGACAGAACGACTTATTCTGCTGAAAAGTCGCATTAGGAAATAAATAGGCCATCGTGAAAAATGGGATTTTGAAATAAAAACTGACTTTGAAAAAATTACATTTTGAAATAAAAACAGCATGAATTAAATAAAATGCCCCTGCAATAATTTGTTTTTGGGAAAAATAATGACCATGAAATATTATTTCATAATAATAAGTTAATTTATATAGCAGAGTGCAATATGTAAAAAGTAATTCACTGTTTTTGAGTGGCAAGTGTGCTTCAAGAGCGAAGAAAATCACTGGAAGATGATGTGAGATCAAGAAGACCTGCAACAAGCTTAAGGTGGGGCAGGCCAGTACACAAACATCAGGGAAATAGGTGCTCTTTATCTTTCTTAGTAAGAGAAAAGTGAAATAAGTTAAGTGCATTTGTAAGTGTGCCAGGGAAAGGAAGTGCAATGAGGTGGCTTCCTTCTGGGTAGCAATGTCTTCTGGTTAGCAGATCTGAAGGAGGAGGGTTCTCAGAGCAATGAGAGAGCATGAGAGACAAATACATGAGTTAAGCACTTGGGGAAGATGCTCACCAAACTGATACATAGCCAGCCTTTTATAGGCTCACAGCAGGATAGTAGATAATGATCTTTCACCAGGCACAAGAAGTTAGGGCAGCTGCCCCTCTTATGTGTGTGTGTGTGTGTGTGTGTGTGTGTGTGTGTGAGTGTGGTCGAGCTGGCCATGATGCTGAGCAAGTTTTATGGTAAAAGGCACTGGCTGTGTGCCCCACTGTCACAGCACCTCCTCACCTCCCAGTCCAGGATGACAAGAAGAGAGCATGGCATCTTGAGAGGGCATCTACATTACAACAAAAGGTGTGAAGGTTGGTAGCTTTCCTCCTTGCCACCCACTGCCGATGAGTGAATTCTGCTACCAGTGGGACGTGCCGACCAGGTAGTATTTCAGCTTTTTTATGGCTCATTTGATGGACAAAATCTCTCACTCAATGGAAGCATAATTTGTTTACCTGGCATGAGGTTTCTGCTTACTGCTCTGATGTTGATAGACAATCATATATGGTAAGGGTTTTAATGTCATCCCCCGCAATATGAGTGAGTCTCTGTTTGGTGGCAAACACAGACTGAAATTGATCCATCAGCTTGTTCAGCTCCTGATTTTGGGATGGCATGAGGTCTTCTCACTGCTGGAACAGTTCTTGTCAATGTAACAGAAGTTACAGAAGCAAGAGCTGAAATGGCTAAAAACAGATTTATCCACCTTTGGATGACATAGATCAGCGCTTTTTCTTTTACCCATCTGGTGCAGTTGGTAGTTTACCAGTCTCACCTATTTGTTAATGGTGTACAAGCTAGGGATTTACATATGGCACTAGATACAATGAGGAGCACTTGGTCACCCCGGCAGAAATTCACAGGTTGTGATAACCTGTCGAATGCTTAAAGCTGTTTGGGCCAGGATTTTTCAATGTGTTCACACACTATATGGAGTACAGCCAATCATGGCTTGAAAATCTTGGATGTTATTCACAACATTGCAAAACAGGCAAGCTTGTTCCTTCTTGTCCATTTTCTCAACATCCAGATGCTGCTTTGCCTGATTTGACTTTAGCAATGTGAAACATAGGGTGGATGAGTAAGACCTTGGGACATTTCAGATGGATTGCCATCGCGTTAAGGACTTTGGAAAAATGGTCTGAAAAAATGATGGGTAAATTTCTGGGAGGTGACCTTCAAGGGGAGGTTGCGCATGGATAGCCAGACATTTTGTCCTTAACATGTGTGACATACATAGGATTATTAGGAACACCTTTTCAATTTCTTATTAATGCAATTAACTAATCAACAAATCACACGGCAGTTGCTTCAATGCATTTAGGTGTGTGGTCCTGGTTAAGACAATCTCCTGAACTCCAAACTGAATGTCAGAATGGGAAATGTGTGGCATGGTTGTTGGTGCCAGACGGGCTGGTCTGAGTATTTCACAATCTGCTCAGTTACTGGGATTTTTACGCACAACCATTTATAGGGTTTACATAAAATGGTGTGAAAAGGGAAAAGCATCCAGTATGCGGCAGTCCTGTGGGCGAAAATGCCTTGTTGATGCTAGAGGTCAGGGGAGAAAGGGCCGATTGATTCAAGCTGATAGAAGAGCAACTTTGACTGAAATAACCACTCGTTACAACCAAGGTATGCAGCAAAGCATCTGTAAAGCCACAACACGCACAACCTTTAGGCGGATGGGCTACAACAGCAGAAGACCCCACCAGGTACCACTCATCTTCACTTGGAAAAGACAAATAGGAAAAAGAGGCTACAATTTGCATGATCTCACCAGACTTGGACAGTTAAAAGACTGGAAAAATGTTGCCTGGTCTAATGAGTCTTGATTTCTGATGAGACATTCAAATGGTAGAGTTAGAATTTGGCGTAAACAGAATGAGAACATGGATCCATCATGCCTTGTTACCAATGTGCAGGCTGGTGGTGTAATGGTGTGGGGGATGTTTTCTTGGCACACTTTAGGCCCCTTAGTGCCAATGGGGCATCGTTTAAATGTCACGAGCTACCTGAGCATTGTTTCTGACCATGTCCATCTCTTTATGACCACCATGTACCCATTCTCTGATGGCTACTTCCAGCAGGATAATGCACCATGTCACAAAGCTTGAATCATTTTAAATTGGTTTCTTGAACATGACAATGAGTTTACTGTACTTAAATAGCCCCCACAGTCACCAGATCTCAACCCAATAGAACATCTTTGGGATGTGGTGGAACGGGAGCTTGGTGCCCGGGATGTGCATCACACAAATCTCCATCAACTGCAAGATGCTATCCTATTAATATGGGCCAACATTTCTAAAGAGTGCTTACAGCACCTTCTTGAATTAATGCCACGTAGAATTAAGGCAGTTCTGAAGGCGGAAAGGGGTCAAACACCATAATAGTATGGTGTTCCTAATAATCCTTTAGGTGAGTGTAGGACTGCTTGCAACATACAGTAGGGCAAAAGAAACGGAGCCCTCTGGTTCCTATAATGAAAACAGGGAAGGTTGATAACCATCGGCAGCCTGAAAGGGAGAGAGACCACTTTCTGAGATTGGTAGTGAGTTGTGAGCATATTCTACCCAGGTAAGGTTCTGTGTCCAGAACAGCTCAGAGTCAAGTCGAGTAAGATTTTATCATAATAACCATGTCACAGTACACAGTTCAGTACACAGTTCAGTACACAGTAAAACAAAACATCATTCCTCCTGCACCAACGTGCTATATACATACAACATCATTTACCAACATGAATTAACACAATTAAGTACCTAAAAAAGACACCTGATTGGTGACTAGTTGGGACAAAACAAATTAATCCCATAAATTAAGAAAACTATTTAAATACTTTACCAAAGACAGCAAAAAAATAAAGTGCACACGCAAAGATAAAGGGAGTTTTAACTACAAATAACAGGTAATGAATATTGTGCAAATAGCAATTGCAAGCTGTTGTGTGAAATATCTAAATGCTTGTAGAACAGTGTGTTTGTGCATGTGTGTTTGGTAGTCCAGCCCCATAATATTGGGATAACTGAGTTTATATGTGTGTGTGTGTGTGTCAGTCCTGTCACGCTCTCAGCGCTCCACACTCCATGGCAACACCTCTATCATGACCGTAGTCGATCGCTTTTCGAAGTCTGTGCACCTCGTCCCACTCCCTAAGCTGCCCTCCGCCAAGGAGACATTTAGGGAGGGCAGTTAGTCCTCCACGTATTTCGCCTCTATGGTCTGCCAACAGACGTCGTCTCCGATCGGGGCCCTCAGTTCACCTCTCGCTTTTGGGGCGCGTTCTGCAGACTTGTCGGGGCGACTGCCAGTCTATCGTCTGGATTCCATCCTCAGTCCAACGGACAAACCGAGCGGATGAACCAAGCCCTAGAGGTTTCCCTCCGCTGTATGACTACTTGGGACTCGACCACCTGGAGCAGATTCCTCCCTTGGGTTGAGTATGCCCACAACTCTCTGCCCTCCTCGTCGACAGGCTTGTCCCCGTTCCAGTGCTGCTTAGGCTACCAACCTCCACTCTATCCAGCCCAGGAACTAGAGGTGGAGACCCCGTCAGCCCAACACTTCGTCCGCCGCTGAAAGCAAACATGGCTACGCGCTAGACGCACTCTGCTACGAACCCGTTCCTCTTATAAGAAACAGGCGGACCGCCACCGCACCAAGGCTCCCAGATACCGTGTAGGAAACCGGGTCATGCTCGCCACAAAGGACATTCCCTTGAAGACCCTTTCACGCAAGCTCTCCCCCCGTTTCATCGGACCCTTCACCATCACCAGGATAATTAACCCATGTGCAGTTCGACTTCTACTCCCCTCGTCCATGTGACGGATCCACCCCACGTTCCACGTTTCCCAGCTACGACACGTCATCAATTGTCCACTAAGATTTCACGGCTCTGACCCAAGCTCACGCTCTCCCTACTACGACAAACCTCCACGCCTTCGCATTCACTCCGCGCATACGGATTTCACGGCTCCGAGCGTGCGCACCTGCTGACTTAGTCACGCCCCTACAGTGTTCAACCAAAGCTACTCGCGTGCTGCTTCTGCACCTGCTCCTGGATCCATCCATCAAGCCCAATCTCTTTTTATGGAGGAGATAGGCAGCTTGTGGGGAGAAGTCTGGATGTGAGGGCCCGAATGATTTGGTACCTTTTTGGTGAGTGAGTGTGAGAGATGGTGGGTATGGGTGCTGGTGGGTATACGGATGCAGCGTGTGGTGTAGATATCTGTGATGGAGGGAAAACAGACCAGAGGCTGTAGGATCTTATGGTCCTAGATAGCACAATTTTCAAACCAGACAGTAATGCAGCTGCTCAATATGCTTTTTATAGTCCCTTTATAGAGAATGGTTAGGATTGGTGGTGGAAGCTTTGATGGTCCTCAACCTTTTCAGGAAGAAAAGGCGCCGCTGGGCTTTCTTGTTTAAAGAATTGGTGTTAAGGGACCATGAGAGGTTCTCTGCCAGGTGATCCCCAAGAAATTTGGTGCACTTGATTATCTCCACGGAGGAGCCAGTAAATGTTCAGCAAGTGGTCATTCTGTGGTTTCTTGAAGTCCACAACCATCTTTTGTTTTGTCAACATTCAGAGACGGGTTGTTGTCAAGGACAGGTTTTACACCAGAAGGTTAGCCTCTGCACTTCCACTCTGTATGGTGACTGTATGCCGATTGTTCTTACTGATGAGGAGCACAACTATCATGTCATCAGCAAACTTGTCAATGTGTCTGGAGCTGTGTTGCTACACAGTCAGTAGTCAGCAGTGTGAACAACAGGGTCCTGAGCACATTAGGGATATTGTCTGGTCCAGCAACTTTGTGGGTTGACTTTGCAAAGAGTTTTCCTCATGTCAGCCGTGGTGAGACACAGAACCTGGTTTCTAGGGATAAAACCATATTGCTGCTCAGAAATGCTCACCTATGACCTTAATCTAGCTTCCACTACTCTTTCCCACAGCTTCATTGTATGGCTACATTAGCTATATGCCTCTGTAATTGCCACAGCTCTGCACATCTCCCTTGTTCTTAAAAATCGGCACCAATACACTTCCCCCTCCATTCCTCTGGAATCCATTAATTCCCCCTGCCAATATTTAACGTTTTAAATAAGATATGTTGGCATATTCACAAATCTGGGCGTTCGCATAGTTAACACTATCAGATAGCCTACTATCAGGAAATTAAATTATAATTTCAATACCATTTAAACCGAGGCATTGCGATGTCTTTCATTATTTTGTCCCTGTTAGGACATCACAAAAACTATATAAAAAACTTTTAAAGCACGAATTTGGGCATTTCATTTCATCATTATGAAAATAACACGAAGCACATATGAACACGTGCATTATGAAATATCTGTTGTAAAACAAAATAAAATTCATGTTTGCTTCAGCATTCATAAAGTCCTTCCATGCGCCATCTGGCAGATGTTCAGTGAAGCACAGAACATTTATTTTAAATTCCCGAATGTTGCCTTCGGCAAGTCGCGGCACGCCGCACGCTAAATTGCGGCATCTCGTGGGAAAACACGCACAGTCTTAATTGCGACATCTGTAAGAAGAAGTGGGACACTGAGAGGACTGAAGAGAGTAGACAGGAGTACAGGGAGATGCAGCGTAAGGTAGAGGTGGCAAAGGCCAAACAAAGAGCATATGAGGACTTGTATGCTGGGCTGGACAGTAAGGAGGGAGAGGTGGATTTGTACCGGTTGGCAAGGCAGAGAGATAGAGATAGGAAGGATGTTCAGCAGGTTAGAGTGATTAAAGATAGAGATGGAAATGTACTCACAGATGCCAGGAGGGTAATGGAAAGATGGAAGGAGTACTTTCAGGAGTTGATAAATGAGGAAAACAAAAGAGAACAAAGAGTAGGAGATGTGACTGTTGTGGAACAGGAAGTAGCAAATATTAGTAAAAGTGACGTGAGAAGGGCGTTGAAGAGGATGAAGAGTGAAAAGGCTGTTGGTCCTGATGACATACCTGTGGAGGTATGGAAATGCTTAGGAGAGGTGGCAGTAGAGTTTCTAACTAGTTTGTTTAACAAGATCTTGGAGAGTGAGAGGATTCCAGAGGAATGGAGGGGAAGTGTATTGGTGCCGATTTTTAAGAACAAGGGAGATGTGCAGAGCTGTGGCAATTACAGAGGCATATAGCTAATGTAGCCATACAATGAAGCTGTGGGAAAGAGTAGTGGAAGCTAGATTAAGGTCATAGGTGAGCATTTCTGAGCAGCAATATGGTTTTATGCCTAGAAAGAGTACATCAGATGCAGTATTTGTTTTAAGGATGCTGGTGGAGAAGTACAGAGAAGGTAATAAAGAGTTGCATTGTGTCTTTGTAGATTTAGAGAAAGCGTACAACAGGGTGCCAAGAGAGGAGCTGTGGTGTTGTATGAGAAGGTTTGGAGTGGCAGAGAAGTATGTTAGAGTGGTGCAGGACATGTATGAGAGCTGTAAGACCGTGGTGAGATGTGCTGTAGGTGTGACAAAAGAGTTCAAGGTGGAGGTGGGTCTGCATCAAGGATCGGCTCTGAGCCCCTTTTTGTTTGCTGATGAGGTAACACAGGAGTCTTTATGGACTATGATGTTTGCAGATGACATTGTGCTTTGTAGCAAGAGCAGAGAACAGGTGGAGGAAAATTTAGAGAGGTGGAGGTATGCTCTGGAAAGCAGAGGAATGAGGGTTAGCCGCAGCAAGACGGAATACATTTGTGTGAATGAGAGGTACTCAGGAGGGACGGTAAGGCTACAGGGAGCAGAGGTAAAGTCTCCAGAGCAACGGAGAGTGTGAAAGGGAGGTGAAGAGGCGGGTACAGGCAGGTTGGAATGGGTGGAGAAAGGTGTCAGGTGTGATGTGCGATAAAAGAGTATCAGCGAGAATGAAAGGAAAGGTGTACAGAACAGTGGTGAGACCAGCAATGCTCTACGACTTGGAGACAGTGGCACTAAAGAAAAGACAGAAGGCAGAGCTGAATATGTTGAGGTTCTTTTTGGGAGTGACAAGGATGGCTAGGATCGAGAATAGGTTCATCAGAGGGACAACCCATGTTAGATGTATTGGAGATAAAATCAGAGAGGCCAGATTGAGGTGGTTTGGACATGTTCAGAGGAGAGATTATGAATATATCGGTAGAAGGATTTTGAGGTTGGAACTGCCAGGCAGGAGATCTAGAGGAAGACAAAAGAGGAGATTTATGGATGCAGTGAGAGAGGACATGAAGTTAGTTGGTGTAAGAGAAGAGGATGAGGAAAGGGTTAGATGGAGGCAGATGATTCGCTGTGGCGACCCCTGAAAGGAAACAGCCGAAGGACAAAGAAGATTCAGATTTCATAAAATAGTAAAACAGTTACCTACCTAAACCTTTTGTACCATTAAAAAACTTATTTCTATTTATTCTATGTTTTGCTGGCGAAAATACATTTTAGGCAGAGACCATCACCACACACATCTTAAGCAGTTATAATTACTTTTTCACACAGGGCCAGGTAGGTTTGGACTGCTTTTTCCCTTAATAAATGAAATCATCATTTAAAAACTGCATTTTGTATTTACCCAGATAATCTTTGCGTAACTTAAAAATTTAGTTGATTACAATTACTGAAAAAAAAATCAGGAATTGGGTGCAAAAACAAATTCGTTATCAGTTATTGAAGTTGAACATTAAAAGACGTGAACACTTGACCAGAAGCATTTTGCTCCATTATTAATCCACAGTTATACATACAGGTCCTTCTCAAAAAATTAGCATATTGTGATAAAGTTCATTATTTTCTGTAATATACTGATGAACATTATACTTTCATATATTTTAGATTCATTACACACAACTAAAGTAGTTCAAGCCTTTTAATTGTTTTAATATTGATGATTTTGGCATACAGCTCATGAAAACCCAAAATTCCTATCTCAAATAATTATGTTCAGTTATGCACTCAATACTTGGTCGGGAATCCTTTTGCAGAAATAACTGCTTCAATGCGGCGTGGCATGGAGGCAATCAGCCTGTGGCACTGCTGAGGTGTTATGGAGGCCCAGGATGCTTCGATAGCGGCCTTAAGCTCATCCAGAGTGTTGGATCTTGCGTCTCTCAACTTTCTCTTTACAATATCCCACAGATTCTCTATGGGGTTCAGGTCAGGAGAGTTGGCTGGCCAATTGAGCACAGTAATACCATGGTCAGTAAACCATTTACCAGTGGTTTTGGCACTGTGAGCAGGTGCCAGGTCATGCTGAAAAATGAAATCTTCATCTCCATAAAGCTTTTCAGCAGATGGAAGCATGAAGTGCTCCAAAATCTGATAGCTAGCTGCATTGACCCTGCCCTTGATAAAACACAGTGGACCAACACCAGCAGCTGACATGACACCCCAGACCATCACTGACTGTGGGTACTTGACACTGGACTTCAGGCATTTTGGCATTTCCCTCTCTCCAGTCTTCCTCCAGACTCTGGCACCTTGATTTCCGAATGACATGCAAAATTTACTTTCATCCGAAAAAAGTACTTTGGACCACTGAGCAACAGTCCAGTGCTGCTTCTCTGTAGCCCAGGTCAGGCGCTTCTGCCGCTGTTTCTGGTTTAAAAGTGGCTTGACCTGGGGAATGCGGCACCTGTAGCCCATTTCCTGCACACGCCCGTACACGGTGGCTCTAGATTTTTTACTGCAGACTCAGTCCACTGCTTCCACAGGTTCCCCAAGGTCTGGAATCGGTCCCCCAAGGTCTGGAATCGGTTCTTCTCCACAATCTTCCTCAGGGTCCGGTCACCTCTAGGAATAGGAAAAGACTATTCGTTCAGAAATTTCTTTGTGTCTTACCATCTTACTTGAGAGTGTCAATGATGGCCTTCTGGACAGCAGTCAGGTCGGCAGTCTTACCCATGATTGAGGTTTCGAGTAATGAACCAGGCTGGGAGTTTTTAAAAGCCTCAGGATCTTTTGCAGGTGTTTAGAGTTAATTAGTTGATTCAGATGATTAGGTTAATAGCTCGTTTAGAGAACCTTTTCATGATATGCTAATTTTTTGAGAATTTTGGGTTTTTATGAGCTGTATGCCAAAATCATCAATATTATAATAATTAAAAGGCTTGAACTACTTTAGTTGTGTGTAATGAATCTAAAATATATGAAAGTCTAATGTTTATCAGTACATTACAGAAAATAATGAACTTTATCACAATATGCAAATTTTTTGAGAAAGACCTGTATATTATCACCCAATGTTGTATTAGGTCTTTATCAACTTTAACTCTTGTGAAAAGATTTACAGCTCAACTCAAAACTGACTGGTGTTATTTATTTATTGAAAACGAAAGCTCAACTGTTCATATGGAAAACTTAGCTATGTAGTAAAAGTGATGCTTGAACTAGTGCTGCAACCAACAATAATTTTAATAATCAATTAATCTGTCGATTATTTTTTCTTCGAATAATCAATGGATCGGATTTTAACGGAATAACAAGAAAGGCATTCATTTCCAACCTTTAATTTAAAAACAGAGCTAAAATCTTATGAAAGTGCACAAACATGTTGCTCCTTGAGGTGTTATAATAATAATAAAATAAAAATCGACGAACACAAAAACATAAAAATGTATGCTTTACATCTGCCAAATATATACAGTGGAACCATGGATTACAATCATAATTCCTTCTGTAGATGGGCTCGTATTCCAAAATTTTCCCATGAAATAAATTATTAAAACTCAAATCATTCGTTCCACAGCCCCCAAAAAATAAATACATAAAAATATTAAATACAAAATATTAAGTAAAAATAAAACAAATTAACCTGAAGTTTACCTTTAAAAAAAAAGTAAAAATAAATCCCGACAGCTAAGTGTTTCCGTGTGTGCGCGCAGGCGCTGTGTGTGTGTGTGTGTGTGTGTGTGTAAATCTAAAGTAAGCTCCCCTCTTGCCCTTCTTGTCTTACTCAATTACCCTTCCTCTATTATTTTTACACACACGCGCGCACACACAACAGAAACACTGTTCTATCGGAAAAATATACAAAAAAATCTCTCTAATGACATTTGATTAAGAGAGAATAAAACAAATTTACCTGACCTTTACCTTTGAAAAAAAAATTACGACAGAGCAGTGTTCCCTTTCAAAGGCTACACTCGATGCTGGGTGAAAACGCTATGGGAATATCTTTTCATGTTGCCGGTTGTGAAGCATGTGTGTACCAAACACGCCAAATTTGGGCTTATATAACCTCGGTCAGGTAACGTCATCTGATTAGACACACCTGCAGGTTATAAATAGGAGTGAGCCGGCAACATTCCTCAGACCTTTTTTGTGTGTGTGTGTGTGTGTGTGTCAACAAGCATACTAAAAATCTAACAGCAGAATTTAAAGCTTATAAAACTCACCAGACAATAATGGCGGAGTTTAGAGCTAGATGTCCCCCTCCGTGCGACAATTTCCTTTCGGAGGGCGACATGCACACTTTCTGCTTTGAATGTTTGGGTGAGAAGCACGCTCTCGAAGAGCTTAATGGAGAGTGTGAGCACTGTGATCTTCTCCCCATGAAGCTGCTATGCGCGAGCAGCACTACACTGCACTACACTGCACTGCACTGCACTGCACTGCACTCCACTCATGGGGATCACAGGCTGACTTGGCCAAGGCACAAGAGACGGACCCCCTTCTTTCTCTCGCCCTCCCCCCCGATCTGGAAGTCTCTCCTTCCACTTCACGAGCGCACTCTCGTGGGTGCGTTGGAGAGACTTACTCCCCTGGCTCTTTGGAAATGGAAGTAGCTTCCTTATAATGCTCCTCCAAAGATGAGAGAGAATATGAGGAGCTGCTTGAGGTTATAACGCGTGCACTCGAAAGACTGCATATTGATTGGCCGTAGGAGCAAGCTCACCCAAAACACTCGAAATTACACGACAGATTCCGGTCGGGTGGCCAGGAGATGGAGCAAAAACGCTGCTCTCTCCCATTCTTTGATGACCTCCATAACGAAATATATCGTTCTTGGAAGAATCCTTTTTCTTCCCGTATTTTTGTTTTATTTGAAGATCATACCAGGCTGATCTGCTGAAAGATCTGAGCACAAGCAGCACAGTGAATCAAGACGCATTCACTGAATTATGCCGGGCTACTGATTTATCCCTGCGTGTGACTAAACAGACAGCCCGTGCTATCGGCCGTTCTATGGCCTCTTTGATGACTGCTGAAAGACACCTATGGCTAAATCTAACAGGCATCAAGGATAAGGACAGAACTTTCCTCCTTGATGCTCCTGTTTCACCTTCCAGCCTATTCGGCGACGCTGTCAATACCATCGCCACTAGGTTCCGAGAGGCTAGATTGTATAAACAGGTCTTTGGAAAATTTCTCCCACGCCGTGCTCAGGAGTCGAGGCCGTTGGCCACCCAGACTCGACCAGATCTAATTCTCGCCAGGCGAGAGGCGCAGAAGGAGAGCATCAGCAGCACCCCCCGTCGTCCTGATAGCCTACGCACTCAGGACCCGGGGAGCAGCACTCAGCGCTCTTTCCTTTAAGAGCATGCCCCATGGGGTTAGTGTTCAGTTTCCACCGCCTCTGGTGTTTCGGACGACACCGATCTCCAAAGATATGTTAGTGCCTTGGTTTTATCCTGCTACATCCCAGGATGCCGAACCACTAACACCTCAAACCCCCCTCCCCTCCCGTGCAGTCCAAGTACTAAAACTTTTACCCCTTTCGGAGAAGCTGGCAGCGTCCGAGCTACTGCCAGGCTTATCTCCCTGGGTACTAAAGACTGTAGACAAGGGCTACGGGATTCAGTTTGCACATCGACCTCCGCGTTTCAACGGCGTGGTCCACAGTTTCGTGATACCGGAAAGTGCGCATCTGCTGACAGAAGTTGCTGGGGAATAGGGCCATGGAACATGTTTCCCTACCAGACATTAAGTCAGGCTACTACAGTCAGTATTTCTTGGTTTCAAGAGGAACGGGGGGCTGCGTCCAATTTTTAGATTTTGCGGGCTGTCCCGCTATCTAAAATGAATAATACAGCTGCAAAATGTTGACTGTCAAAGTGATTGCTCTTAAATCCTACCAAGCGATTGATTAGTGACAATCGATTAAAGGACGCTTACTTTTATATGGAAATATTGCCACAACACAGGAGGTTCCTGAGGTTTGCGTTTGGGGCAAAGCTTACCAGTATCGGGTCCTTCCATTTGGTCTTCTGTTTCCTCTCAGCCGCACATATACAAAATGCATAGATGTAGTTCTGGCTCTTATGACTCCAGGGCATCCATATTGAATTAAAATTACTGGCTGGCCCAGTCTTAGTAGCTAGCGCTTCGACATCAGCATGTCGTCCTGGCTCACCTTTGTTTCTTGGGATTGAGACCCAATGCCACGAAAAGCGTGCTCTATCCTATTTGAAGGACAACATATTGGGTGCCACATGGGATTCGAGCGTAAGCGGGCACAGCGGTCTCCCACCCGTGTCGAATCCATTCTCAACAACCATAAGTAATTCAAGCTGGACCAGAAAGTGACCATCACTTTCAGAGATCTTAGCTCTTATGGCAGCTGTATTCACTTCGCCTCTAGGAATCAGGGCTCATTTAACCAAGGGGATTGCCTCATCTATTGCACTAGCAAGAGGTATTCCCCTGCAGCAAGTGTGTGATGCAGAGGGTTTTCCTCTCCGCACACATTTGTTAGATTTTATAGTTTGGATGTTTATGCCACTTAGGGCTCACGAGTCCTCGAGTGGGCTTCCCAGACGTAGTTCTGAGACCTCTCGGCCTTGTGTGCACACGCTACACAATTCAGGGGTCCAGACACTTGCAGTGCGGCGACGTTGGTACTCTCGTTCCCATAGCGTTTTTACGCAGCATTGAGTGTAGCCTTTGAAAGGGAACGTCTCGGGTTACTTTGCTGTAACCCTGTTCCCTGAAAAGGCGGGTACGAGATGCTGTGTCCGAATGCCGCACTACTTAAGTGACCGGACGTCCGTTTAGACAAATCAATCTGAGGAATGTTTCCGGGTCTCTCCTATTTATAACCTGCAGGTGCGTCTAATCAGATGACGTCACTTGACCAAGGTTATATAAGCCAAAATTCGGCGTGTTTGGTACACACATGCTTTACAACCGGCAACATGAAAAGATATTCCCATAGCGTTTACACGCAGCATCTCGTTCCCGCCTTTTCAGGGAACAGGGTTACAGCAAAGTAACCCGAGACATTTCTATGTAGAGCAGAGTGTGTGTGTGTGTGTGTGTGTGTGTGTGTGTGTGAGACAGAGAAAGAGAGACAGAGAGAGAAAGAAGGCAAAAGTAGGAGGGTTAGGGTTAGGGTTAGAGACCCAGTGTGTTCACTCTGCTCAGCTAAAGTTTTTTTTATTTTTTTTTATAATGTTTCACGTTGTGCGACACAACAAATCGATTATGAAATTCGTTGCCAATTTTTTTAGTAATAGATTTTTATCTTTTTTTTCCGTTGTCGAAGCCCTAGCTTGAACCATACACTTTATGAACTATTTTCTCATGTACAGTAGGTAGTCAACTAGAATGGCTATTACCGTCATGCTCACCACTGCGGCAAAATGACAGCGGACAAAATAAATCAGTTGCATTTTAAAGTCATTTGGCAAATGATTGCCAGGTGGTGCAAAGGAACATTTTGAAAATTAAATGCAATTTCCAGTCAATTTTTTTTGTTCTGAGTAGAGCTTCATAAAGTCATATGTTTTAAAGAAGAAATGCTACATTGATGCTAATTTCCACATTCGAGTACTTTAATCCAAAAAACATAAAAAATCTAACCCGGAGCTATAGACATTTATGACACAATAATGAGTCAATAATGAAATTTTGTTTGTACAAAGAATTAACTCTTATATACTGTAGCTTATCTATGTATTTTTTTGTTATTATAAAAAAAAACAAAATTTGTCACTTATTTGCATAGAGTACAAAATGGGTTTTCATGTTTATTTTAATATGTTAAATTCATGTATGACTTTTAAACTACAATATAACTTTACAGTAAATACAATACAAGATACACATACAAGAAAATCTATTTTTTTAGCAGAAAAACTGTGAAAATGAATAATAAACAAACCTCACAAACTGTTGTGAACATAGGACTAAGTTAAAGAATGTCTTGGATGTGTGTGCATGGCAAAAATCTAAATTATAATGCTCAAAAAGACATTTTATTTGGGAGTAAAGTGGCTGATATGCCTAACTCATTCAGAAAGCCTCTGTTTCACTAAATAATCCAAAAGTTTCATGAATATGTTAGACCTATTGACTCAAGTGGCTCAGGTGACATCACCTTCTATTTATGCCCCAGCTGTTCATACCTATACATTTACAATCCTTACACATCGGCACGCGCCCCCATGTCGCAAATGGTAGAGTTTATAAGCGTATATATTTGTGCTCTATTGTTTTTTGTGTTTTTTCTTTTTTTTTTTTAGATTGGGTATATTACAATGCTGCTCATTGTCCCCACATTGCAATAATCTAAATTTATACTGTCATTTTAGTAGTTATTATGAATTTGTTTAATTAAAATGTTTCACTCTAATTTATCTGCTACTACTTACAGCTTTTAACCAGCTGTCGCTCATTAAGCCTTGAGAGAATAATACCACATAGTGGTAAAGCGCACACCCCACGGGAGACATAGCGGTAAAACTGTTATTCTGGTTGAGTACCATTTGTAGCTCTAAAAAAAAACAGCGCCATATTGTCATCCCATTGTTCCTCTCATGAGCATTTTGCATGATATACTTAGGTCTTTGCATGATCTTTGCAAAATATATATACCCCTTCTGTGGCTTACAGAACTTTTTATTGGTGCACACAGTTTGCACCTCTTTCTTTTGCCTCCACATTTTCTGGTTGTTGTGGATGCTAGCATTGTCCGTCACCAATACAGCAGATAATGGCATTTGTAAAAGATGTTGGCGCCCTTAAATAAGGGGCTCCACCAAGCTTTTGCCTCCTTTCAGCCTGGATTGATCTCCCCCATACCGCAAAGGCATTATAGGCAGACACATTGATGATTTTGAAAAACACCACCATGGGCCAATGTGCCATTATTCTTTTGAGGAGTATATGGCAGTAACCTAAAAAAGGGCAGAAGTAAGAAGTAAAAAAAAAAACCACTGTTTACAATTTACCACATCTAAAACATATTTACATATTACAAAATGGAAGCACTTGACTCTATATTGTTCACAAACACGACATTTTATAAGACAGTGTGCCTTATTTTTGTATTGCAGATAAAACAATCTGATAATACAATAATATTAAAAATATTGCATACCTTATCAACCTTTGTCCTGATGTGATCCAGGATAGCATTTTTTTTTCTTCCCTTGTACTCATGGTGGCATCCCTGTGCAGCGTTGTAATTAGAAGCACATTCTTATTTTTCTTTTGGGAGCTGGGACACAAGAGTGTATGTATTTTTCTTTTTCAGCTGGGACACTAGAGTGTATGTGTCAATAAGGGCAAATGTAGAGGAAAATCTCTCACTATCCTTGGTTGTCAGTAAAGTAGGAAACTCAGGCCGGTTTTTTTTTTTCATTGTTCCAACCATGGTGAGTTTCTTTTGAAACAGCTCCTGACGCAGACCATAACTGGTGAAAAGATTCATAGGTAATGTTGTGTCCTCGTAGCCCTGCTGTCATTTCTAGGACCACCCCCTTCCCCTGAATATATATCAGCTAGTTTTTCTATGTACACTTGTATATTCCAGGCATATCTTTGCATCATATGCTGTCCATATCTTTATACCATATTTAGGTGGTTTGTTTGTCATGTACTGCTTAATTGGGCACAGTCACCTAAAACCAACAGAACACTTAACGCTAATATCAGGACCTGGTTTTTGAAGAGTGGCGGACAGTCCATCCACTTATGTAACTTGTATGTCTTCTTGCTCTCGGCTAATGTGATAAAATGGTGATTTCACAAAATTGCTGAATAAATTCACTTATATTCAGTTTATTTATATAAAAAATAAAAATAAAATTCCTTAGTTTAAATAGTTTTCTGTCTGCTTTCAACACAGAGAGACTGAGACTGAGGAGGAGCTTCTTCCCGCAGGCGATAAGGTCTCTCAACCACAACCACACCACTAGGCAGAACTAACAATCTTTTCATCTTTTTCATAATTGATCAAATCCATCAATCTTCTTACATCCATGAACACTATGGACAATTACATGCTCACCTTCCTTCATATATACACTACATGTCGTACGCTTACATCCTGGACCATTGCACAAAGACACTTTAATAACTTTGCACACCTACCTTCACAACTACACTACATTTTACAGTTTTACGTTTACATCCTGGACCAGTGCACAAAGACACTTTAATAACCTCTGCACAAAGTCACTTTGTTCTATGCATATTTGCACACACAGCACAGTATATTTCAATTTGTACAGTAGATTTCTATTTTTGCACATCATATTTCTACTTCTATTTTAATTTTTTGAGTTCTATTTTTTTTCCTAGCACATTTCTATTTTTATTTTTAGTTCTATTTTTCCTAGTTTAATTTAATTTTTTATTTAATTTCTATCGTATTTCTTTTATTCATATTTATTTCTTATTTGTAAACTTTAATTCTCTTCTAGGGTCAATGGCAGCCGTAAAATGCATTTCACTACATTTCGTACTGTGTATGTTTGTGTATGTGACAAATAAAAAATTGAATTTGAATTTGAATTTGTGAAATAAGTATAGGTTTTAACCATATTTATTACAACATAAACCTTTAAATTAGATGGTTCTGAACTGTAAAAAAGATGTTCATGAAATGTAAATATTACAATGTTAACCCTGGAATTTGAGGGGTATAAACTGTTTTTTTTTAGCAACATAAATGTTACTTATAAACCGTAAAAAATAAAATTAAATCCGTAAAATATACGGTACAGTGGTTGCAATCCCATAAAACCAATAACGTTGCTACTGTATTTTAAACGGTAAAGTTCTGGCAACCACAGCTGCCGATTTTTTACCGTAAAATTTATGGTTTATTTTTTAGTGTGTCAAACTTCCTTAATTGGTGCCAGCTTGCTGTGTTGAAGTCAAGCTGCACTTGTGTCATTAAAGCAAATTACGCATGACAGTATACTGTATGTCTGCAAAGACATTGTAGTGTAAAAAATTGCCCATGGTCTACAGTGTCTGCATCCCATAAGCTGGATGTAGATCCCTTTTGGGATCTGTAGACATCACAAAAAATCAAGACACCTATATAGGTGTCTAGGTTTTAGATCTACCTTCTTCCCGGTGTCTCCGAAAACTCTTCTCTTGTTCAGGTATGTCATGTTCATGACGATGATTTCAAAGGAGTCTTTGAGGAAAGCTCATAGGACGTAAAAAATAGGACTTGATTTCACCCACTTGGGATAGTGCATATCACTTTGGCCCTGGGGTCATCCTGATAACATTTTTACTTGGAAGCAACCTTTTCTCTCAAAAAAGGTTGGGATGGGATGACATTCAGGAAAAATAGAGTGTGTGTGAAGTGTAGAAATGTGCTTGAACTCTTTATGCACTAATTGTAGTCTTACCCATTAATTTCCAATGACTGGTCATTTTTAACCGGGAACATCATGGGTGTATACAAATTGCATAAAAAACACATTTTTATGAAAATATTTTATGTTTATGTTATGGCTTTTAATGCCATGTGTAAATGAAGTTATGCAACCTAATGACAAACGGATGAAATTTACTGCAAATTGTTACTGTAAATCAGTCAGATTTAACTGGAATACAACAAGAGGGCTAAACTAAAATTAGGTTTTTCATTATCACAGAATTAATTCAAAAACATGGTGGTTGTTTAGCATTCAACACGGATTTCATTCCAAAACATGTTCATGTTTTGCTAAATAACAAACTATGTTTGTGTGGTGTATATATTCAATGTATCTTGAAAAGATCAAGGCAACATTTTATTCTTTAATGGGTTACATAATTTTAAAGTTAATCAATTTTGATGGTCAGTGCTGACTTACTGTCCTCTGAATGAGAGTGGAAGATCAGGGCTTTGTCCAAGGCCAGGCAATCAACTGTAACCTCTCCACCTACTACTCTGAACCAGATGTGTCTTGAGAGTGATGTGCCTTCAAACTTGTCATGAAAGCCAGTTCTGGAGCTATCATTCATACCAATCAAAACATCATCAAGTGCCCACTGGGCTGCGTGTTTTCCTGTAAAAGAAGACAAAAATAAAAATTAAAAAAATACAGATTTTTGTGTACTCCTAACCAGTAACCATGTCTGGAGCTCTCCTTAATTCTAGTGAAGATAGGAATGATTTCCTGTTTTACCAACATGGCAAAATTGGCTTTACAACTACTCCTAAAAGTAGAACCAAAATTGCATTACTCTGAGAATTTTTGGCCACTTAGAAGTAATTTCTTACTCTGAGACATATGGTAAATATAGGCCACTTGCAGATGTGTGCTTTTCTCTTAATTAGCCTATGAGTGTCTTATAAATATTAAATATCCTTCCTGATGGAACTCAATGCAAATATTTTAATTCCACTGTAAATACTGACCTTTATTTTCCTCTGTGTATAATATTAATCACTGCCTCCACTGTTTGTTATAGCAGGTGCACCTTGGTGCAGATTTTGCATGTAATTGATTTCTTTACACAGCTGTCAATGTGCGTTAATACAATGGGATTATGCATATATTATTTTTCTTAACTTGTAGAGAACAAAGTGGACCCTGTTTTGGCAGCTTTTGTAAATGAAATTATATTTTAGCACCCCAGAAAAAAAATATTGTACATAAACAGTAGACGATTTTCTTTTCAAAAAGGTTGTCAAATAAATGTGAAAAATGTAAACATAAATCAGGACAGTGGTGGCTTAATTGGTTAAGGATGTGTGTTAGTGGGTTACTGATCAAAAGGTTAAAGTCACAGCAATGTTAAGTTGCCACTGTTAAATCCTTGAGCAGGGCCCATAATCTTATCTACTCCAGGGTTACTGTATTCTGGCTGACCCTGTGCTCTGACTCCAGTTTGCTAACTGGAATATAATTTAATTGTGCTGTAAGGTACATGTGACAAATTACAATTATTATTATTGTTATTAATATAAAGGCTATTGGCCTGAAAGGAATCAGTTGGAGAATAGTGAAAGCCCTGTGCTGTGTGTTGTAACACATCTGGAGAAAACCCGTGTGCTCTGAATTGCTGGAGCGGTGTGTGGTACAGTAGATAGGAATGCATATTACCACCATGCTTGCCGCTGCGACAAAACAACACCGGGCAAAATACATCAGTCACATTTCAAAGTCATTCTTGAAATGACTGCCAGGTGGCGCAAAGTGACATTTTCATTCACCACAGTATTAAAATATAACATTTACATTTGGGCATTTGGCAGACGCTCTTATCCAGAGCGACTTACATTTTTATCTCATTACACATCTGAGCAGTTGAGGGTTAGGGGCCTTGCTCAAGGGCCCAACAGTGGCAACTTGGTGGTTGTGGGGTTTGAACCTGGGATCTTCCGAACCGTAATCCAATGCCTTAACCACTGAGCTACCCCTGGCCCAAATATAATTACAGATTAAGTCATAAAAAAAGTCATATCTTGTATCGGCGAAAAACTACAGTGATGGTAATTTCCACATCTGAGTACTTTATACAACAAACATGAAAAATTATTAAAGAAAATAGAAGTCTTTAATAACCTCTATCGGTTATGAAGAATATACTTTCTCATCAGAGGAAGAGCAACATTTGGACTCAACGGAGGATGTAATTCCTGACGAGTAAGTATTTTATTCTCACCATCATTGCTCTATATTTCATATGTACATTTGGAAAATACTACATGCCAGCAAGAGTAAAATTGGTTAAAATATGAAATATGTACGCTACTTACAAGCTCACAATAAAATCTGATTACGATCAGTCTAAAGTTTGATTTATATACACGTGTATATACACACGTGTTTTGTATTGTTTAGACCATGTTTCAAATCGCCAAATTGTTCACCAGCTGTTGTTTGCGCATTATTGTATGCTCGTCCATTCTTATCAATTTTTGTTTAGGACTGTGGCTGCATCACCGGCGTCGTGCACAAGAAAGACATGCAAGTGTCGTTCAGTTTCGAGTTCGCTGGAGAACCACGAGTAAATGACCATTCAGTATTTCATAGATGTAAGTTAAATATAACTATATAATATAAATATATATAATATAATATTATAATATTATTGTATTTTTTTTTTCATCATAGTAAACTGTAGTGTATTGTAGAAAAAATTTAGTTCAGTACTGGTAAAGTCATTTGTTCTAAACAGCTGCAGTAATTACTATAAGGTTTTATAAAACATAATCATGAAAGTTTGTGTAAAAAGCATGTCCTTTTTATTTCAGCGCTAAAGAACCTGTGGCAAAGAAAGCCAATGAAAATAAGCAGCCTACTTAGTCATGGATTCTGACATGGCTCTACAGGCTCTGAGATTCCTGTCTGCACAGGAACCTGGACCACAGATATCACCATGTGATGCTCATACTCCCATGAGTCTCTTCAAAATGTTTTTTCCTGAAAGTGCTATGTTGACTCTGTGTCAAAACACCAATGCTCAGGCAGCCAGGGCACGTGCAAAGGGCCATAAATATAAATGGACAGACATCAGCATCAGTGAGCTGTACTGCTACATTGGCCTATTTTTCTACATGGCCATGGTGAAGTTGAGGTGCATTACAGACTACTGGCAGCAGGACAGTCTTTTCTCTGTTTCTTTACCAGCCACAATTATGTCAAGGAACAGATACCGCACCATTTCATGAAATGTGCACATGAAATGTTTATAATATCATACATCATTGTAGTCTTTTTGCACACACGCGCAGGTGCGTTATAATAATAATAAAAAGAAAAATAACACTAATAAATTCGGAGCACTGCTACTAAAAATAATTATAATACTGATTGAAGAAAGCGCAGTCGAAGAAGTATCATCATTGAAGGAGAAAAGAAAATGAGAAATAAATACATATAAGTATTTACAGTTTGAGCTCGACACGTTTATGAGCTCCGTCGCTTGCTGTCAATAGGTGCCTAAGAGAGAGAACACATTTTCGGCTCCAGCAGACACACAATACTTCAGACTAAAACACGACTGCCCCCTACAGGTAATAGTGGCCATTTTCACAGCTTGCCGCGCGCAGCCGCTGCAAGTCGCGGGAGCCCTTTTCTCGAAACGTGCGTTTTTAATGGGACATCTGTGTATATATATATATATATATATATATATAAACTTCCGTGAAATATCGTCAATTTGCCATTCGTTCTGGCGTTAATAATCAGCGATATTTTATAGGGGGATTTAGGGGATTTCGCTTTACTTAATTTTATAACGTTTTGAAAAAAATAGTTTGTTCATTCTGTTTGAAGCTTCCGTGCAATTATCTCTAAACCAATGTAATGACCCCTCCTGAGGATATACAGTGGGAGCCACGTCAAACAGCCGCCTGGAGCATGACAGGTCCATGACAGGTCCATGCTCGATACGTGCACGAAATGTGATCCTCCGCAATGACACAGTTAACGATGCCCCACACCATAAACACTCCCATGTGTTTTCCTAAAAAGATTGTTGCAATGCTGTGTAATTCCACCAGATGGAGCATTGACTGCTTCAGTTAACTACAGTGTCCAAGCAGCCGGTTACTATATTTAATATACTCAGCACAAAAGAAAAAAAAAAACGTCCTCTGAGTTTGAACTGTTTTTACTTTCAGTAAACCTAATGTGTAAATATTTGTATAAACACTAAAAGAGTAAACACCATAAGACATAACCTAAAAATGCTTCACAATGTGTCTCTGAATAAAGGGAGGCTCAGTCAGTATCTGGTGTGGCCACCAGCTGCTTGAAGTAGCACTGCAGTGCACGTACATGTCGAATCCATCCTCAGCGCCCTCAAGGAAATCAGACTAGACCTTAGAAGTGACTATCACTTTCAAAAATGTTTAGGCCTCATGGCAGCTGCATCCACAGTGATACCTTTGGGCCTTCTGCACATGAGAGCTTTTTAGTTGTGGCTAAGAGCCAGGGGATTTCATACAAGGGTTAATCCCCGAAGGCAAATTAGGGTTACGCTCGAAGGACGTCGTACCCTTTCTATGTGGTTCAGACCCTTGGGTCCCACTCTAGGTCCGTCTTGTCCTCGCAAAATGCTAACAACAGACGCTTCCCTTACCGGCTGGGGCGCGGTCTTGGATGGCCATCCAGCTCAAGGGCGCTGGAGAGGTCATCTTCTCGCATGGCACATCAATTGCCTCGAAATGATGGCTCTATTTTTGGCCCTACAGCACTTCCTCCAGCAGCTGAGAGGCTACCATGTTCTAGTGCGGGTGGACAATACATCTGTAGTCTCCTATATAAATGGCCAGGGCGGACTGCACTCGCGCCGCTTTAACAAGCTAGCGCATCAGGTTCTGCTCTGGGCACATGACAAGTTCCTGTCCCTCAGGGCGATTTACATTCCAGGGCACTTACAGGGAGCAGATTTACTGTCCAGACAAGCTGTGACACACGAGGGAATGGAAACTCCACCCCGCCATAGTCATGTAGACATTCTTTACAGCAGAGGTGGACCTCTTTGCCTCCCAAGAGACAGCACAATGTCCTTTCTACTACTCTCTGACTCATCCAGCTCCCCTGGGTCTGGACGCGATGGCCCATACGTGGCCCAATTTACGCCTTTATGCGTTTCCTCCAATATCTCTGCTCCCGGGAGTCCTGGCGAGGGTCCGTCAACACAGTTTGCGTCTCTTACTGATAGCGCCCCGTTGGCTGGCAAGAGTATGGTTCTCAGATCTAATATCTCTCTTCGATGGCTCACCTTGGATGATTCCAGTGAGGAGGGATCTTCTGTCTCAGGCGCAGGGGACAATATTTCATTCCCTACCCGAGCTTTGGAACCTTCACGCTTGGCCCGTGAACAGAAACAACTAAGTCAAGCTGGTCTCCCAGCCAGCGTTCTTGACACTATTCTAGCCGCTAGAGCTCCCTCCACTAGGAAAGCTTATGCCCTCAAATAGAATGTTTTCGAAAGTTGGTGCATGATGAAGCAGGTAGACCCAGTCCACTGCCGAATTGTTTCAGTGCTGAAGTTCCTGCAAGATAAGTTGTCCTCGGGCTTGTGCCCTAGTACCCTTAGGACGTACGTGGCCGCTATCTCAGCCTGCCACGTTCCAATCAAGGGGATTACTGTGGGAAAACACCCTTTAGTTGCCCGTTTTATTCGTAGAGCTAAACGGTTGAGGCCACCCACTAGAGCCACGACCCCTCCATGGGATTTATCTATCGTGCTCGAAGGTCTAATTTACACTCCTTTCGAACCGCTAGAGTCAGCGCCTGACAGGCTTCTGACTCTTAAGATGTTTTTTCTTATGGCCATTACCTCTCTCAAGAGGATTGGGGAACTGCGCGCCTTGTCAGTCTCCCCATCCTGCCTGGACTTTGCCCCTGGGCTAGTCAAGGCCATTCTGCATCCTCTACAGATCTGGCCTTTAAAAACGCACGTTTTCGGAAAAGGGATCCCACGACTTGCCCGCGAGTGCGCGCGGCAAGCTGTGAAAATGCCCTTCAATACCTGTAGGGGGCAGTCGTGTTTCAGTCGTGTTGCAAGGGGTCAGTATTGTGTGTCTACTGAAGCCGAAAAATGTTATGTCTCTTAGGCGCCCATTGACGGCAAGTGACAGAGCTCATAAACGTGTCAAGCTCAAACTGATATGTATTTATTCTTCATTTTCATTCAGAATTATTATTATTAGTAGTAGTAGTTCTCCAAATTTATTATTATTATTATTGTAACGCACCCGCGCGTGTGCAAAAGGACTACAAAGATGTATAACGTTAGCCTATAACAGTACTTATGCGCTTTAAACGCAGATGGGTACTGGTGGCTCAGTGGTAGGTGATTCGCCCGCCATGCGGGAGACCTGGGTTCGATTCCCAGCCAGTGCTTAAAATTCTGCTGCTATACGCTAAAATACCACGATATAGCCATTACATTATCAAGTTATGCTTCAGTACTAAATGCATGTTTACAAGCATGTGAGAATTTTTTTTCTTAAGCTATGAAACACATTAGCACTCACCTCACAGTTGCTGTAAATTAATGATTATCATAAGCAAAAAGTGTAAAACAAAGGATTCACATTTATTACATTTTCACCCAGAGCGGGATTCGAACCAGGGTCTGGACGATTTTATAGGATATACGGATATTATACGGATATTATTTAAGCAACGCCACACCACGTGGAAAGCAGCTAAAATGCTTCAATTTCATTGGCTGTCACTGAGTGTCAGCTATTCACGACTGGCCCTCGCGGAACACAGAATCCCCGGGCTTCAACTGCGCTTTCTCCATTCGTTATTACAGGGGCGGACTGGGACCAAAAAGTGGCCCTGGACTTCCTGGCCCACAGCAGCCCACACCATAATACATTGGCTCATTAATGTAGAGATACATTTTTAACACCAGTTACTAGTATAAAAATATAACACAATACAGAAATCAATGCTATTTAAACATGTTATTTGAAGTATCACTGAACATTTATTGGGTCAAAGAAACGAAAAAAAAGAACATCAAGACGAACAACATATAAATCTATAAAGACAATATTTTAAAAGGAATGGCAATAAAACTGAACAGGTAAGCTGAAATAAAATCAGTAGCAGCAGTAGCTCACGCTAGTAAACTAGTTACTTATTTTAATTATTAGGGTAGTCAATATTAACACGAAATAATGCTGAGAAACATTATTTCAATTAATATTGACCACCATCATAAAAACTAGCACAAGTTAATGCTGCTACTAATTTTATTCTGTTTGATTGCCATTCTTTTTACTTGGCTCTGGTAGATCAGGGGAGACGTGTTGGTCATCATCAGCATGTATTATGATGTGGGATGTGGTGCGCTGCTGGATCCAGCCTCACTGTCCCTGACCTGTTATAGGCAGAATCTGTTCATTTGAAGCATTTCACAGCATTTACCTCTAAAGCTTTTTCTTATTTTCGCGTAACCTTTTCTTCTTCCTGCTTTTCATTCATGGAAATTATTATTAATTTGCTCAGAAAATTTGCTGCATCGAGAAAGGATCAATATCTAAAAATTTAAAGATGCCCACGTGTGTGGATAAAGAATACAAAAGTGTATAATCTTTAATAAAGTTAGCCTAATACAATATTCTTTTCAATGCTGAAGCAAACATGATTTAGTTTTAGTCTATTTATTGAATACAACGCGACAGCGCGCTCCGAGGTGAAGCACACCCACAGTTACTGTAATCCCCCATCTCACCTTTACAACAGGTGTGAAGTCATCAAACCGGTTTTGCTGCTGGGGGAATTCACAGAATTGGGGGTTTTAAAACAAATTAACAAGACCGAGCAGACTTCAGACAGGGGGTTTGGTTGGTTAGAAGTGGCGCTGACGGGGGGCGGGAGGGAGTCTCGCCCGCGGAGCAATTCAGTGTAGAACCGCCTATTTTCCACCACATCACGTACTTCCCTGATCTCCATCTCCGCGCTTTGCTTTTATAATGTGGAGCAAGCCCAAGATCATATTAACGTAGAATTCATCATTCAAAGTTATTCATATCAGTGTGTAGTAAGTATGATTTGAAAAGTGCTATAACTCCACCTGCCACAGTTTCAGCCCAGTGGAACAATCTGACTACATGTGAAGTGCCATGAAAAAAGTATTTGCCCCTTCCTATTTTTTTTCTTTGCATATTTGTCACACTTGTATAGGTGGAATTTTACCTAAACACTTTAGGTGAGAACGTATAGGTTAATATGTATAGGTGAGAACAGCTGATTCACACTTGGGGAGAGTGAATAATTTGCATTTGAATGTTGTCTGGCATTGTAAGCACACGCAGTGACACTAAAAGAACAATAGGATTAATAGGAATAGGAGGCACTAAAGAGGAGGATTTTAATTTAGACTATAACAAAATTAACCTGCGTCTATTTTTAGGCGTGCCAGCTGGCACTTTTTAGTCTTATAATGCCCACATGACATGCTGGTACAGAGCTGGACATAGCTCATCCATGCCAATGATCCCGGGTTTGCACCCTGCGCTATAAAATACGAGTACGACGGCCATCCGCGGACAGCAGGTCCTGCCTCCGTCCGCTCGCGCTTGCTCTTCTTTGAAGTCTCTGAGGCGCGTTCCAATTGCCCCGTTTGCATGCCGCACTTCCGCGTTGTGTGTGCGCGTCTCATTCACACCGCGTAGTAAAATCCACTGTAAACCAACAAACCCCGAGTGGTTTTATAGCGCGGATTGGAAGCCCGTGATCTTTAGCAAGGAGAGCTCTTCTTCACTATTCGTGGCTAATTCTGCAGCCCTGCTTCTTCGCATATCTGAAGGAGAGGCCGCCTAACTAGTGAGCGAGGAGCGATATTGATTTAGGCGCACGCCGTGACAGGCTGAAAAAAAACTATTGTCCTCAAAAATGTAACAGATGAGGACTCTGATTAATGTGCAAAAACTATATAATAAAACTATATAAGACTACATGCCTTTATAAGACTCAACTTTTATTTAAGCGCACTCACAATAACGAAAAAACGTGATTTTATAAATGTTTGAAAGCAAATAAGCTGCGCTGCTCTGTATTGTTTTTGGTGAACTTGACCGCGTCAGAAAATGAACGCAAACGTTTTTATAAATGGTCAGAGTCAGTCTGCTTGCTGTTTTCCCGACGCGTTCATAATCATTAGTCTACTTCTGCTGAATCACGATGCCGAATCGAAGTCCTGAGCCCAAACCTCATTTAAATTAAATTAACAAATACTATAAGTAAAAGAAAAACAATAGCCCACGTTTAGAAACCGTTTATAAATTATTTTCGACATGAGTTGGTCCGGTGTTATGCGCAGAGCGCCGGATGATTTCCTGAAGCTCCGAAATCACTGGGGCATTTTTTCTAAATAGATGCTATTGTTAATAACTGATGGAGGTTTGGGGCTGTATACACAAACATTTTTGATGGGTTTAAAACGAATTAGTCCGAGCAGACCTACATGAAAGGTGAGAAGTGAGTAACTGCGCGCGCTGTCGCGGTGTATATACTGTACAACACACGTTTATCAACCTACATAAAAACGCTGCCTGCACCTGCCGTCCTACAACGGCGCTGTCGAGCCCCACGCATTCACCGCCCAGGTGGAGCTAGCCGCTGACTTCGCGGGCTGGTCCCCGGCGGAAACAGTCGTCCGGGTGGCCCTCTCGCTGGAGGGCGAAGCTCTCCGGGCGTTGGAAGACCTCGGCCGGATGAGCGGAAGGACTGGGCGAAGTTGCAGGAGTCGCTACACTTCCGGTTCGGCGCGAATGACCGTAACGAGGCCGCGTGCGAGGAGCTGGCAACCCGCGTGCGGAGCGCCTCCGAGCCACTAGGGGCGTTCGCCATGGACCTGAGATCTCTCGCACGCCGGGGCTACCCGGAATTCGGGCCCGTCCAGCAGGAAGAGCTAGCCGTCGCGGCTTCGCGAGCACATCCGGTTGGCGGCACCGGCTTCCCTGTTTGAGGCGCTGCGCGAAGCCGAGCGCGCAGAGCCCATCATGGCAGACCACCACGGCGAAAGAGCCGAGCGTTTTCCCGTGGCTCGGGGCCGCTCGGTAGGTGAACCTAGCCTGGGACAGGGCTACCCGTCGCGGCTAGGCCTCGACTCAGCCTCCGAGATTCCGCGACCACGCCGAGGCCAGGGGCTGACGGATTACCGCTGCGATGTTCTCAGGCCTGAGGACAACGTACTCCAGCAGCCGTTAAAACTAGCCGAGGAGAAGCCGCCTCCTACAGCCGTCTTTGCGTCCCCAACGGCCGGGTTCAACTTCCGGTCAGGACGCGTAGGAAATCGCGCGGGTGTCTACGTGAACTGTGGCCTGGACAACGTTTCGCTACGGGCGCTCGTGGACACTGGCTCTACGGTTTCGCTGCTGCGCTGGGGAGTATTAGATCAAGGCGAGCGCGGTTGTATGCTGCCGGACCCGGCTTTGAGCATTCGCACCGTATCGGGAAGTTATTTGAAGATACGGGCCTGTCGCACGGTGCTAATACAAGTAGGTGCAATCATTCTTTCCCATCCGTTCTTTGTGGCAGACATCGAGGATGATTGTATCTTGGGTTTAGACATTTTGGAAAGGTGGGGTGCGGTACTGAATCTCGTGGACGGAACTCTGCGCGGTAACTTCGGGTTAGCCAGGTTGCTAGCGCCCAAAGCGCAGCCGGACGGGTTAGAAGCACGCACCAGGGGGGCGGAACTTCCGGTGGACGCGCCATGTAAACATCCGGTAGCCGACCGAGCTAGGATAATGGCCGAGCTAATGCAGCGTAGAAGTGTAGGGCTTAGCCAGTCACAGGCCGACACCGTGAAGTCCCTTTTGCACGAGTTCGCGGATATTTACGATTGATACGGGTAATGCAGCGCCTGTTCGGCTACATCCGAGACGCCTCCCATTAGCTAAACGAGCTATCGCTGAGCAGAAGCTGCGCGAGATGGCCGACTCGGGCGTCATAGAGCCAGCGTCCGGACCGTGGTCTTCACCCGTTGTGCTCATGCGTAAAAAGGACGAATCGTGGCGGTTTTGTGTGGACTACCGGCGGTTAAACGAGGTAACGCGTAAAGATTCTTATCCGTTACCGCGGATAGATGACGCGCTGGAGCACGTTGCGGGCTCGGCGTGGTTTAGCTCGTTGGATTTGCGTAGCGGGTATTGGCAAGTAGAGCTCGCCCCGGAAGCACGACCAAAAACCGCGTTCTCGATCGGCCAAGGGCTATGGCAATTTCGGCGCATGCCGTTCGGCCTCTGTAACGCGCCAGCGACGTTCGAACGGTTGATGGAGAAAGTGTTGACGGATATTCCTCGCAACCGTTGTGTCGTTTACCTGGACGATTTATTGGTGCACGGCAAGGAGTTTGAGGTCGCGCTAGCTAACTTGCGTGAAGTATTTTCGGCTATCCGGCGGGCGCATTTGCGGCTCAACCCCAAAAAGTGCCAGCTGTTGCGGCGGGAGACGGGTTTTCTAGGACACGTAATTAGTGCTAGAGGTATTGCCACCGATCCAGCAAAAATTGCGGCAGTGCAGAATTGGCCTGAACCGCTAAATGTGTCACAACTGCGCACCTTCCTCGGGTTAGCCTCTTACTATCGCCGGTTTGTGAAGGATGGCGCAATGGTTCGAGCGGTTGCAGGACTACCATTTTACCGTTCAGCACCGAGCGGGAAAACTGCATGCCAACGCCGATGCTTTATCCCGCCGGCCGTGCAGCAAAGAGCGTTGTCGGCACTGCGAGCGGGTGGAGGAGCGCGTGGGTGATCGCGACATCGAACACTCTCTGACCCCCGTGAAGCCGAATGTTCTCCGTGCGCAGTCCTCCGGAACCCCCGTCGGTAATCAGCCGTCCGATCCGGTGTGCAGCCGAGTTATCGTCACGTAAACCATCGCCTGTAGCCGTTTCGCCTGTGCTCCAGATGGACTGTGATCAGCTAACTGCCGAGCAGGAGAAGGATCCGGCGCTGCAGCGGGTGCTGGGGTGGGTTAACGCGGGCCAGAGACCGGATTATGCCGCGGTTGCTCACCTGGGGCCCGAGGAAAAAGCTCTCCACTCGCAGTTCAACCGACTAGTGTTGCGGGGAGGTTTACTCTACCGTCACTGGGAACGGCCGTGCGGGGCTGGCGAATCTTTTCAGCTGCTGGTGCCGCGGAATCTGCGGTCACGAGTGTTGGGAATGGTACACGGGCATGCGGGTGCGGGACACTTCGGAGTCACTAAAACGCTGCGGCGGTTGCGCGCTCGCTTCTACTGGCCGGGCTGCCACACGGATAGTGAACTCTTTGTGCACAGATGCGACATCTGCACGGCAAAGAAGGGACCTACCCAGCGCTCGCGGGCACCCCTGCAAGACTTTCGGGTGGGGGCACCTATGGAGCGTATGGGCGTGGACATTCTTGGGCCGTTTCCTATCTTCGATCGCGGGAACCGGTATGTGCTGGTGGCTATGGATAATTTCACCAAGTGGCCGGAGGCGTTTGCTGTCCCTGACCATAGGGCTTCCACCACGGCTCGAGTGCTGGTGGATGAGGTGTTCTGCCGATTCGGCGCCCCGGAGCAGTTGCACAGCGATCAGGGGCGTAACTTCGAGGTGTTTGCGGCGGTGTGCGAGCGCCTCGGGGTGAAAAAGACCCGCACCACGCCCCTTCATCCGCAGAGTGACGGCCTCGTGGAACGCTTCAATCGCACGCTCACCACCCAACTCGCCGTGCTTACCAGCGACCGTCAAAAGGATTGGGACGAACATTTGCCTCTCGTGCTTTGGGCTTATCGCACAGCAGTGCAGGAGTCCTCACAGCTGACGCCAGCTGCGTTAATGTTCAGTCGCGAGTTGCGCACGCCCGTGGACCTTGTGTTCGGGTCCCCCCCACAAGTGGATTTACCCACGAAGCCGGGGTTGGATTATTTTTTTGTACTGAAAGACAAACTGTTCCGTGTCCACGAGTTGGCACATAGACACTTGGCGGACGCCGGTGTTAAACAGCGCCGCGTGTATGACACTCACAGCCAGGGGCGAGACTTTGCTGCTGGGGAGCAGGTGTGGGTGTATTCCCCTGGAAGGAAAAGGGAGCTCTCGCCTAAGCTCATGTCTCACTGGGTGGGCCCCTGCACGGTCATTGCCCAGCTCTCCGATGTAGTCTACCGGGTGCGGTTGACGGGGCGGTCGCGAGTGGTCGTGCTCCACCGAGACCGTCTCGCTCCCTATCGGCCCAACGCCAGTGAAACATTGAACTCTGTGGAGGCCGGTCCGCCTCGGGAGGGGGGCTGCACCCCTCCTTCCCCCGCGGAAGGACTCCGGCGTTCACAACGCCAGCGCCGGCCACCGTCACGCCTCCAGGACTGAGTTCGCCATGGTGACCGGGGACGGTCACAGCTCGGGTGGGGGCAGTGTGGCGTGGGTGGGGTTTGACAGATGACCATCATGCTTTGCGGGAGGGGTTATGATGTGTTCACCGTGTTGGGGAAAGGTGTTTGGGGTAGTGGCTTCGGCCAGGTTGTGTGTGTGTGTGGGTAGATGTCTGTTTAGTGACGTGTGAAATGTGCTCTAGTTCAGGCTAACGCTGAATTAGATGTAGGCTCCTGAGTGAAGGTGCTGCTCATGCCTTACCTGCTGTGTGCTCAATAAAGTACTCCCAGCCATTGCATTGGGCAGCAAATAAGCTCACTCGTCTCTCTAGCATTCCTTCCGGCGTAAAAACGCTACAATATATATATATATCTGCTAAAACTCATTATTAATGGTGTTAGGGTACTAAATGTAGTGATAATTAGTTTCTGCCAAATCACAAAAACTAGCAATGGACTATGAGAGGTGGTTGGAAGGTGTTATTCATTTATTTATTCTCTACAAAGGCACTAACTACACAGACAAATGTTACCTTGTAACAGTGTTACCCACGTGTGTGTGTGTGTGCGCGTGTGCATGTGCACGCGTGTACTTGTACTTTTATAAAAATTCTAAATATAAACAAACAAAATACAGCTTTCTTTTTAGAGGTTAATGGAAAAGTGAAGTTGTTTAGCTGTTCAGTGTCACTATGCAAAAGTTACACTCAGTGTGGTTACCAAAATCTTTGATTTAGTTCTCATTGAGTGGCCACACATCACTTCCACATTTTCCCCGCTTTACATGATTGTTATTTGAGCATAAACAGTGAAACATTAAGCAGGTTTATAATACACCGCAGCCAAGTAAACCACGTTCCCGCCGATTAGGCGCGTGGTCCGTTTCCTAGCAACACTGAACAAAACGAGGCATGATCGTGGTGTTTGCTTCAGTTATGACATAGCATAGGTTATTATCTGCTGTGGTAGATCTAATTTATTCAAACACAATAATAAAGCTTTACAGATGAAGCCACGCCAAAAAGCCACGACCGTGCGAATAGCGTGCAAATGGCGTACGGCTGCCCTATGGATGGCATAGTCCCTCTCCTTTTCCTTCCAGTCAGGCATGTCTAGATTTCACAGTCCACACGCCCATTCAAGCCCTAATTATTTATTTACCTGGTTCTACCACTAGATGGCGCTTAGTTCTCAAGAACGTCTCGGGTGACTTTGCTGTAACCTTGTTCCCTGAAAAGGCGGGAATGAGATGCTGCGTGAAAATGCTAAGGGAATATCTTTTCATGTTGCCGGTTGTGAAGCATGTGTGTACCAAACACGCCAAATTTTGGCTTATATAACCTCGGTCAGGTGACGTCACCTGATTAGATGCACCTGCAGGTTATAAATAGGAGTGAGCTGGCAACATTCCTCAGATTAATTGTCTGTACGGATGTCCGGTCACGTGGGCAGTGCGGCATTGGGACACAGCATCTCGTTCCCGCCTTTTCAGGGAACAGGGTTACAGCAAAGTAACCCGAGACGTTCCCTTTCAAAGGCTACACTCAATGCTGCATGAAAACGCTATGGGAACGAGAGTACCAACGTCGCCGCACTGCGAGTGTCTGGACCCCGCATTGTGTAGCGTGTGCGCACAAGGCTGAGAGGTCTCAGAACTATGTCTGGGAAGCTGACTCGAGGACTCGTGAGCCCGGAGTGACAGGAACATCCAGACTATAAAATCTAATAAATGTGTGCGGAGAGGACCAGCCCGCCGCGTCACACACTTGTTGCAGGGGAATACCTCTTGCTAGTGCAATAGATGAGGCAATCCCCCTGGTTGAATGAGCCCTGATTCCTTTAACATTAAGCAGGTTTATAATACACCGCAGCCAAGTAAACCACGTTCCCGCCGATTAGGCGCGTGGTCCGTTTCCTAGCAACACTGAACAAAACGAGGCATGATTGTGGTGTTTGCTTCAGTTATGACATAGCATAGGTTCTTATCTGCTGTGGTAGATCTGATTTATTCAAACACATTCAACCAGGGCTCATTCTGGTTGAATGAGCCCTGATTCCTAGAGGCGAAGTGAGCCCACGCGCCTCATAGGAGAGAGCAATAGCATCTCTCACCCAATGTGACATGGTCTGCATAGTGGCGGCCACCCCCCGGTTGTAGCCTCCATAGCATATAAAGAGCTGCTCTGATCTACGCCACTGGCTGGTGCGGTGGACGTAAATCCGAAGAGCACGTACTGGACACTGAATAGGTGTTCGGTGCTTGCTCCGAAGCTGTAAAAGGCGGAGGACAGAAGGCTTCAAGAACAACAGGGTGCATGTTTAAAAATGGAACTTTCGGAAGATACAGATGTGGCTATTAAGACTGCGCGTGTTTTCCCGCGGGATGCCTCAATTTAGCGCGCGGCGCGCTGCGACTTGCCGTAAGAAACATTCGGGAATTTAAATAAATGTGTTGTGCTTCACTGAATATCCGCCAGATGGCGCATGGAAGGACTTTATTTAAACGCCGGACCAAGTACTGTACAACGAAGAATTGTGTATAATTACTTAGTCTAAAACAATATTGTTCCCAATGCTGAAGCAAACATGAATTTTATTTTGCTTTACAACAGATCTTTCATGATAAATGTGTGTATATGTGCTTCATATTTTTTTCATAATGATGAAATGAGATGCCCAAATTCGTGCTTTAAAATTCTTAATAAGTTTCTTATATATTTTTTGTAATGTTTTAACAGGGACAAAACAGTAAAAGACATGGCAATGTCTCGGTTTACATGGTGTTGAAATTAATTTAATTTCCTGATAGTAGGCTATCTGATAGTCTTAACTATGCGAATGTCCCGATTCGTGAATATGCCAACATATCTTATTTAAAACGTAAAAAATGTGTCGACATCATCAGAAGACATGAATGAACTATATATATTATATTATTAAGTAAATATTATTTTATGACCACAAGCTTCTTCTGGCATTTTATAATAATCATCATATTTGCTGTTTGTGTCCAGCATTTAATAATTATTTCATACATTATTTAACCACGGCTGGAAATAATAGCTGGAATGTGATGTGATTGTGAATTCATGACTGAAATAAAGCAGTTTGTCTTTTGTAAAGTACTTTCAATTTACAAAAAGCAGCGTTTTTATAAAGCGTTTTTTAAACGATTTATCAGATTTATCCATAAAACAACAGACATAAAATAAAAATAAAAAAAACATTTACATTTAGGCATTTGGCAGACGCTCTTATCCAGAGCGACTTACAAAAAGTGCTTTAATGTTTACATCATCGGATACATACTTACACTGGGTTAACTAGGTTAATAACTACGTGCCATTAGTCCGACACAACTGGGGAGATTTTTTTTTTTTTTTCGGGGGGGGGTTAGTCCAAGTACTGGAGAAACAGATGCGTCTTGAGTCGTCGTTTAAAGATAGTCAAAGTCTCTGATGTACGGACATCTAGAGGAAGTTCATTTCATCACCTAGGTGCCAGAACAGAAAAGAGCCTGGATGAATGCCGCCCTCGATCCCTGAGAGATGGTGGGATGAGGCGAGCAGTGCTGGAGGATCGGAGGGACCGTGGTGCAGTGCGTTGTGTAATTAGCGCAGAGAGGTAAGTGGGTGCTGGGCCATTTTTAGCTTTGTAGGCAAGCATCAGTGTTTTGAATTTGATGCGGGCAGCTACAGAAAGCCAGTGCAGGGAGCGGAGGAGTGGGGTGGTGTGGGAGAACTTGGGGAGGTTAAAAACGAGACGTGCTGCTGCATTCTGGATCAGTTGCAGAGGACGAATCGTGGACAGAGGCAGGCCTGCCAGGAGTGAGTTGCAGTAGTCTAGTCTTGAAATAACAAGGGACTGAACAAGCACCTGATTAGCCTGTGAATAAAGAAATGGGCGAATTCTTCCGATATTGTAAAGAAGAAATCGACAAGAGCGAGTAAGGTTAGCGATGTGTGGGGAAAATGACAAATGATTGTCCACGGTTACCCCAAGATTGCGGGCGGTGGCTGAAGGAGTGATTTGGTTGTTGTTCAGGGATATCACACGGTCTTGACCTGGAGATGGAATAACCACAAAAATATGTACTATTCTCTGAATACAACGCGACAGCACGCAAAATCCCTGGGCTTTGACTGCACTTCATTCGTTAGTACTGTAGTAGTACACAAAAAAAAATGCTGGTTCCCTTTCAAAGGCTACACTCGATGCTGCGTGAAAACGCTTTGGGAACATCTTGTCATGTTGCCGGTTGTGAAGCATGTGTGTACCAAACACGCCAAATTTTTGGCTTTTATAACCTCGGTCAGGTGACGTCATCTGATAGGACGCACCAGCAGGTTATAAATAGGAGTGAACCGGAAACATTCCTTAGATTCTGGTCTTTACCTAGTTGTGAGCGTGTGTGTCTAACCAGCAAAATAAGTGTTAACTTATTAATAAGTTAACTCACCGATAATGGCAGAGTTTAAACGAGATGTCCCTCCGTGTTTAAAATCCATATCGGAGGGCGATCTCTACACTTTACTGCTTCGATTAAGTGCTACGCGCGCACCTCGCATTCCGAGCCGCCGCGCATTCCTGGGGCTTAAACTCGTGCATCTGGCGGAGCAGGGAGAGACGGATTTAAAACTCCTTTCTTTCGCGTTCTCATCGGATCAGAAAATCCCTCTGTCCGCTCTCAAGCGCACGCTGCGCTTCTTGTGAATGGGCAAGGATAAACATCCTCTCTTGCTTCCGCGGAGATGGTAATAGCCTCTAAGCACTTAAAAATAATAAAAATAAAAACATAGACGGCAGGTTCTGTCGGGTGGCCGGGGGCGGAGCCTCAACAAAGCCCTCTCCCCTTTTCTTAGCAATCTCCATATGAGTTAACCCTTTCATGGAGTAAGCTGTATTCATCCCGTGTTTTCCTGCCATCAACTTATTTATTTATTTAAATATAATTGAGGTAGAAATGCAGAGTTATATGATGACACCCAGATAGAAGAGACGATTCCAGGCTATCTCTCTTCTGGGACATCATCCTTCCTGAAAAGCTATTACTTCCCTTCAAGCTGTGTAGACTTTTAAAGTATTTCAGGCAGCAGGTCAGGTTGGTGCATTGCACACCATGGCGGTTTTGCACGCGTACCAGGCTGACCTGCTGAGAGACTTAAGTACTGGCGGGGCTCTGCAAGGTAAGGCGTATTGGATTTACGCCGGGCCACAGACTTGTCTCTTCGTGCAACAAAGCAGACGGCTTGTGCTATCGGCCGTTTTATGGCTGCTATGGTCTCCGCGGGGAGGCATTTGTGGTTGAATCTCTGGGGCATTAAGGAGAAGGAGAGTTTATTTTTTCTCGATGCCCCATCTCGCCTCCCGGCCTACTTGGCGATGTCGTTAACTCGGTCGCCACTAGGTTCATGAGGCGAAGTTATATAACAAGCCTTCGGGAAATTCCTTCCCTGCCTTGCTCAAGAGTCAAGACTGTCGGCCACCCAGTCTCGACCGGGTCTGACTGTTGCGAGGCATGAAACACACAAGGAGAGTGTTTTTGAGCTGGGCACCCCCTCGCAAGATTGGGGTGCGTCACGCAATCCGCCTCAAAAGAGGTCAGACTGGCATATTGTCTTCACAAAGAAGCCCTGAGGTTCATGTGCCCAGGACCGTGGGGGGTGGCCCCCCAATGGGGAGAGGCACGCAGAATTCCTTTTAAAGAATGAAGTGTTCTCCCTGGCACCCCCAGGAGTTGGTGTTCTTGCTCCGCCACCACTGGTGTTTCGGGTTACTCCAGTCTCCAATAAAATGTTAGTTCTTCGGGTTTTTCCTGCCGTGTTTTAGGATGCTGAACATCTAACATCCCCCCCCCCCCGTTTAACCAAGCCGCTAAGCTTTGCCCCTTTCTGAGAAACTGGCAGCGTGGAAGCTACTACCAAGTATATCTCCTTGGGCACTAAGCACTGTACAGAGAAACTACAGGATTCAGTTCTCACATCACCCTCCGTGTTTCAATGGCGTGGTCTCCACTTCCATGAAACCGGAAAGTGCAAGAGGAACGGGGGGCTGCATCCAATTTTTTAGATTTTGCGGGCTTTACCGCTATCTAAAAATAAATCAATGGAAATACTGCCACAACACAGGAGGTTCCTGAGGTTCGCTTTCGGGGGCGAAGCTTACCAGTATCGGGTCCTTCCATTTGGTCTAGCTTTTTCACCCGCACATACACAAAATACATGGATGTAGTTCTGGCTCTTACGACTCCAGAGCATCCGTATTGAATTACATGACAGTAGCATCTCAGTAGCTAGCGCTTACATGACATCTCAGTAGCTAGCGCTTCGACATCAGCATGTCGTTCTAGCCAATCTTTGTTTCCTAGGATTGAGATCCAATGCCATGAAAGCATGCTCTTTCCTGTTTAGAGGACAACATTTTTGGGTGTCACATGGAATTTGAGCGTAAGCGGGCACAGCTGTCTCCCGCTCGTGTCGAATCCATTCTTAACACCGTCAAGGAAATCAAGCTAGACCAGAAAGTGACCATCACTTTCAGAGATCTTAGCTCTCATGGCAGCTGTATCCACGGTGACACCTTTGGACCTTCTGCACATGAGAGCATTTCAGTTGTGGCTAAGAACCAGGGGATTTTACTCTAGGGCCAATCCCCAATAAGGGCTATGCACCAGGTGCTTCGTACCCTTCCTATGTGGTTCAGACCCCGGTTTCTGACTCTGGGTCCCACTCTAAGTTCGTCTTGTCGTCGCAGATGCTAACGACAGACGCTTCCCTCATGGGCTGGGGTGCGGTCTTAAATGACCATCCAGCCCAAGGGAGCTGAAGAGGCCATCTTTTTGCGCGGCACATCAATTGCCTCAAAATCATGGCTCTATTTCAGGTCCTAAAGCACTTTCTCCAGCAGTTGAGACTACCATGTCCTAGTGCGGGTGGACAACACTATGGCAGTCCCATATATTAATCGCCAGGGCGGACTGTGCTCGCGCCGCTAAATAGCTAGCGCACCAGATTCCTGTGCCTCAGGGCGATTTACATTCTGGGAAAATTTCATGTAGCGTAGGTGGACCTCTTTGCCTCGCAAGATCAGCAAATGTCCCCTTTACTACTCTCTGACTCTAAGTCAAGCTGGTCTTCCAGCCAGCGTAACTAAGACTATTCTAAGTACTAGGACTGCCTCCCCTCAAATAGAATGTATTTGAAAGTTGGTGCATGACGAATCAGGTAGACCCAGTCCACTGCCGAATTGTTTCAGTGCTGGAGTTTCTGCAGAAAAAATTTGTCCTCTGGCTTGTGCCCCTTGTTAAACCACTAGAGTCAGTGCCTCAGGTTTCTGACCCTTAAGAAGGTTTTTCTAAATGGTGTTACCTCTCTAAGAGGATCGGACAGCTATTGCCCTCTCCTATGAGGTGCGTGGGCTTACTTCGCCTCTAGGAATCAGGGCTCATTCAACCAGGGGAATCGCCTCATCAATTGCACTAGCTATGGAACATAGACATGTGGGATCCAAGATGGCGGCGCGGCAGTAGCACGCAGCGGCCGCTCAGGAGCCAAAATGGTGCTACGTTGTTTACGTTTTGTGTGTAGCGCGTTTATTTTTCTATGTGTATGGATATCTTCGCAACTGGTGTCCGTACATACAACAGCCAGACACTTTTCAACCTTAATAACCCGGTTAATGATGAGCTGCGGGAAAAGCTACGCGACCTCGGCTTGCTGCGTGAACCAGGCCTCGAAGCCTCGGCGTTGCCTGATGCCGGAGGCTGGAGGAAGGGTCATCAGAAGCGGTGCGCGAGGAAGCGGAAGCGCGGCAAGCGGGCGGGAGTCTGTGCTAGGCTAAAAACAAACCCTAGCCGGCTGGCTCTCCCGTCCATCATCTTATCTAACGTCTGCTCCCTGGACAATAAACTGGACTACATCCGACTCCAGCAGGCTACACAGCGTGAGGTTAGAGACTGCTGTGTCTTTGTTTTCACGGAGACATGGCTCAGCGACAGAGTACCGGACGCCGCTATTTAGCTAGACGGGCTAGTCTCGTTTCGCGCCGACAGAAATGCAGCTCTGCTGCAGATGATTTAAGACTTGCGGTGGCGACTTGATGTTTACATCAACACGAAATGGTGTAAGAACTCTGTGCTAGTTTCTAGTTATTGCTCATTGCTAGTGGAGTTTGTGATTGTTAGATGCAGACCTTTTTATTTACCACGAGAATTCACCACTGTTTTCATTATCGGAGTGTACATTCCACCTAGCGCTAATGCTAAGGAAGCGCTATGGGAACTGTATACAAAGATCAGTGAACTGCAAAATACACACCCGGATGGACTGTTTATTGTCGCTGGATCTTGTTTACACAAACATCCCTGGCGCATATCAGGCAGAGCCCCGCCCCCACCTCGGCTACTCAGACCACATCTCTGTTATGCTAATTCCAGCATACAGACCACTCATCAGGCGCTCAAAACCGGTTCTGAAGCAGGTGAAAACCTGGCCAGCAGGAGCCATCTCTGCTCTTCAGGACTGTTTCGAGAGCACTGACTGGAACATGTTTAGGGAGGCTGCAACTTACGGCGACTTCACTGACTTGGAGGAGTACACGTCATCAGTGACCAGCTACATCAACAAGTGCACCGATGACGTCACTGTCTCTAAGAGCATCATCTCACGACCCAACCAGAAACCGTGGATTACTGCGGAAGTGCGTGCACTTCTGAGACCAGAGACTCTGCCTTCAAAGCGGGAGACAAGGTGGCCCTCAGAACAGCAAGGGCCAAACTTTCTCGGGCCATCAGAGAGGCAAAGCGCGCACACGCCCAGAGAATCCACAATCACTTCAGGGACAGCGGCAACACACGGCGCATGTGGCAGGGTTTACAAGCCATCACTCACTACAGGACGACATCAACTGCCTGGGACAGTGACGGCTCCCTTCCAGATGCGCTGAATAACTTCTATGCTCGGTTTGACAGGCAGAACGACGTGGCGGCGAAAATAGACCACCCCTTCTCCGAACGACCAGGTGCTGTGTCTCACTACAGCTGAGGTGAGGAAAACTCTACGCAGAGTCAACCCACGTAAAGCTGCTGGACCAGACAACATCCCAGGCAGAGTGGTCAGAGAATGTGCTGAACAGCTGGCAGATGTTCTCACCGACATCTTTAACATCTCTCTGAGCAGCGCCGTCGTTCCCACGTGCTTCAAGGCCACCACCATCGTCCCCGTGCCCAAACAGTCTACTGTGCCCTGTCTCAATGACTACCATCCCGTTGCACTCACACCCACCATCATGAAGTGCTTTGAGCGGCTCGTCATGAGACACATCAAGACCCTGCTGCCCTCCTCACTGGACCCACTGCAGTTTGCGTATCGTCCTAACCGCTCAACGGACGATGCCATCTCCACTACACTACATCTTGCCCTCACACACTTGGACAAGAAGTACACATATGTTCGAATGCTGTACATAGATTTCAGCTCAGCATTCAACACTATCATCCCCCAACAACTGATTGGGAAGCTGAACCTGTTGGGCCTGAACACCTTCCTCTGCAACTGGATTCTGGACTTTCTGACCAGTAGGCCTCAGTCAGTACGGATCAGAAACTGCACCTCCAGCACCACCACACTGAGCACTGGGGCCCCACAAGGCTGCGTGCTCAGTCCCCTGCTGTTCACACTGCTGACTCACGACTGTGTAACAACACACAGTTCGAACCACATCATTAAGTTCGCTGATGACACGACCGTGGTGGGTCTCATTAGCAAGAACGACGAGTCAGCGTACAGAGAGGAAGTGCAGAGGCTAACGGACTGGTGTAAAGACAACAACCTGTCTCTAAATGTTGACAAGACAAAGGAGATGGTTGTTGACTTTAGGAGGACACGAGGCAACCATTCTCCGCTGAGCATCAACGGCTCCTCTGTGGGAATCGTCGAAAACATCAAATTCCTGGGTGTCCATCTAGAGAAGGACCTCAGCTGGTCCCTCAACACCAGCTCCCTACACAAGAAAGCCCAACAGCGTCTCTTCTTTCTGAGAAGACTGAGAAAGGCCCAGCTTCCACCACCAATCCTGACCACCTTCTATAGAGGAACTATCGAAAGCATTCTGAGCGGCTGCATCACTGTCTGGTTTGGGAATTGTGCCATATCGGATCGCAAAACCCTACAGCAGATAGTGAGGACAGCGGAGAAGATCATCGGGGTCTCTCTCCCCTCTATTGAAGACATCTACACCACACGCTGCATCCGCAAAGCCACCAGCATTGTGGCTGATCGGACACACCCCTCTCACACACATTTCACACTCCTGCCATCTGGAAAAAGGTACCGAAGCATTCGGGCACACACATCCAGACTGTGCAACAGCTTTTTTCCACAAGCCATCCGTCTCCTCAACAAAAAGGGACTGGACTGATAAACACACACAGACACACTAACACAAACATTATCACACAGCTTAACTCAACTACCTCAAAATATTGGGACTGGACTGACTAATCAACACAAGTGCAGACACACTGACCTACACCACCAAATTATCGTACACACCAACCTGTAAATGCTTCACTGTTTATCTTTTGCACAATGATCATTACTGGACTAATTTTTGCACTAATTCCTCAATTCTTGCTGCTGTTTTTTAAAGAATGTTTACGTTTACCCACTACCTCAACACCATATATTATGTTCTGTAACTGTTACGTTTACGTTTACCCACTACCTCAACACCATATTTTATGTTCTGTTATGTCGTGGTTGCGCACTGTCACTTTGTTGTTGCTCTTGTTTGCACATTTGCACATGCACTTTATGTTGTCTGTAAAAACAGTTATACTTAGCTAGTTAGTTTTTGTTAATTTATGTTGTAATTTATGTTAGGTCTCTCTGTCCTGTCTCTGCTAGCCAGTTAACTAAGCCTCTTGGTTAGCTAGTTTAGTGTCTCTGTTAATTTATGTTGTAAATTTATGTTGCATGTAGCACCTTGGTCCTGGAGGAACGTTGCTTCGTTTCACTGTGTACTAACTGTATATGGTTGTAATGACAATAAAGCCTACTTGAACTTGAAGAGGTATTCCCTTGCAGCAAGTATGTGACGCGGAGGGTTGGTCTCCGCACACATTTGCCAATATGCATCCTATTGTTTTGAAGCTTTCTGTCCTCCGCCTTTACAGCTTCGGAGCAGGAGAGACTTCACTTACTGGGTCCAGTACGTGCTCTTCAGATTTACGTCCACCGCATTAGCCAGTGGCGTAAGTCAGAGCAGTTTTTACATGTTTTGAAGCCGCAAGCTGCGTGAGAGATGCCATTGCCCTCACCTATGAGGCGCGTGGGTTCACTTCGCCTCTAGGAATCAGGGTTCATTCAACCAGGGGAATCGCCTCATTAATTGCACTAGCAAGAGGTATTCCTTTGCAGCAAGTCTGTGATGCGGAGGGTTGGTCCTCTCTGCACACATTTGCCAATATGCATCCTATTGTTTTGAAGCCTTCTGTCCTCTGCCTTTACAGCTTCGGAGCAGGAGAGACTTCACTTACTGTGTCCAGTACGTGCTCTTCAGATTTACGTCCACCGCATTAGCCAGTGGCGTAAGTCAGAGCAGCTTTTACATGTTTTGAAGCCGCAAGCGGCGTGAGAGATGCTATTGCCCTCTCCTCTGAGGCGCGTGGGCTCACTTCGCCTCTAGGAATCAGGGTTCATTCAACCAGGGGAATCGCCTCATCAATTGCACTAGCAAGAGGTATTCCCTTGCAGCAAGTCTGGGACGTGGAGGGTTGGTCCTCTCCGCACACATTTTCCAATATGCATCCTATTGTTTTGAAGCCTTCTGTCCTCCGCCGTTACAGCTTCGGAGCAGGAAAGACTTCACTTACTTTGTCCAGTACGTGCTCTTCAGATTTACGTCCACCGCATCAGCTAGTGGCGTAAGTCAAAGCAGCTTTTACTGGGGCCGCAACGGGGGGTGGCCCCCACTACACTGGGCTATTGCCCTCTCCTATGAGGCGCGTGGGCTCACTTCGCCTCTAGGAATCAGGGCTCATTCAACCAGGGGGATCGCCTCATCTATTGCACTAGCAAGAGGTATTCCCCTGCAGCAAGTGTGTGACACGGAGGGTTGTCCTCTACGCACACATTTATTACATTTATAATTTGGATGTTCATGCTACTCCGGGCCCACGGGTCCTCGAGTCAGCTACCCAGACATAGTTCTGAGACCTTCTCGGCCTTGTGCGCACACGCTACACAACCTTGGAGTCCAGACACTTGCAGTGCGGCGGCGTTGGCACTCTCGTTCCCATAGCGTTTTCACGCAGCATCGAGTGTAGCCTTTGAAAGGGAACGTCTCGGGTTACTTTGCTATAACCCTGTTCCCTGAAAAGGCGGGAACGAGATGCTGCGTCCCAATGCCGCACTGCCTATGTGACCGGACGTCCGTTCAGACAAATCAATCTGAGGAATGTTTCCGGTTCACTCCTATTTATAACCTGCAGGTGCGTCCTATTAGATGACGTCACCTGACCGAGGTTATAAAAGCCAAAAATTTGGCGTTTGGTGCACACATGCTTCACAACCGGCAACATGACAAGATGTTCCCATAGCGTTTTCACGCAGCATCTCGTTCCTGCCTTTTCAGGGAACAGGGTTACAGCAAAGTAACCCGAGACGGTTTCTGTAAACACATCGTTGGGTTGTTTATGCTGGGTCAAAATTCTGTTATTTCGGGTACTTTAATCACACTGTTGGGTTGCTTTTACTATGAATACTAAAAGTGCTCCATGATTAAACTCAATGAAAAAAACAAAACAAAAAAGAAACTTCTCCATTTTGTCCTTAGACCCTTGTGTTTATGCAGTAAACCCATAGGTGAACACTATGATTTAAGAATTTAATTAAACACGAATATAAGTAACATTTTAATTCAAATCCAACATTTTAATGGTTAGTGACCGGTGCAAGAGCGTCAAGTCGCACGTTCTGCGATATTCCATTGTCCAAGTGTTACTGTGCGTGCTTTGCAATGTCAAACACATTCAAATGCAAATAATACACCCTCCCCAGGTGTGAATAAATTTCTCCACTGTGCATGGTTTTAGCAAAGTAAAGGATCTTGGATCTTGCTTCAGGCCTCTTCTTAAATTTGTGTAAATTTAAAATCTTTTGGATTCTACATTCTAAAATTGACATTGTTACCATTTTTTATCTCTGGTATGCGATTTTTCTTATTATAACATGCATGCTTTAAAATACTCAACAATGTTTTAATTTTAGATTTTATTTAAAAATTAATAAATAAACCAAATTAAATTATTCCATTTGTATTTACCCTTGTAAAATAGCATTAAAAAATGATGGGTTGTGTATCGAGCGATTAAAAACAATACAAGACATGTTACGATAAGGACTATCTCTTCCATTCCAGTGATTAAAAAATGGCTCACCAGCCGTGCCTAATTCCATCATGTCATGTGTCCTCCTCTTTAATTTACTACGTAGTCTAAATCAGCGCTCAGCCTCACGCAAAAAGTTTTCCAGAGCGCACCGGCAGAAGTTGACTAATGATTGTGAATGCGTCGGGAAAAACAGCAGGCAGACTGACTCTGATCATTTAAAAAAAACGTTTGCCATCATTTTCTGACGCGCTTAAGTTCACCAAAAACAATACAGAACAACGCGAGTCCTCATCTGTTACATTTTTGACGACAATGGGTTTTTTAGCCTGTCACGGCGTGCGCCCAAATCAATATCGCTCCTTGCTCACTAGTTAGGCGTGCAAATGTGACGTGCGCGCAACAACGCGGAAGTGCGGCATGCAAGCGGGGCAAATGGAACGCACCCCAGGGACTTCAATAGTAGCGAGAGATGGGAGGGGCCGGTGTGGCCATCCGCGGAGAGCAGAGTCAGCGCGAGTGGACAGAGGCAGGAGCTGCTGGAGCTGCTGTCCTCGCGGGCCCACGTTGCCACTCTGTCCGCTGCCCACCACTCACCAGGCCGTGCCCGCATGCCAACCAAACCTGCACGTCAACATTTCAAACCCGTTACACGGCCCAAATCTAGTCAACAATATATATTAAACATTTTATTCTTGTTTTAAGGTTATTTGGAAGTAAACGAAATAGTAATAGCTAAGATATTAAAATTAATAGTTAAATATAAACAAGGGGAATGTTTGTCATGTGGGCATTATAAGATTTGTATTGAAAACTTCTAACTAAAAAGTGGCAGCTGGCACGCCTAAAAATAGACGCAGGTTAATTTTTTTAATAGTCTAAATAAAAATTATTTTTTAAAATTTTCTACATTATAATTTCCTACATTTCCTACAGTCTAATCAGCGCTCAACCGCACCAAAACGTTTTTCCGAGCGCGGAGGAATGTTGTTGTACTAAATAATATTTATGCAGTAAGGGCCTATTATTCCTATTAATCCTGGGTTGTCGCACCCTCCCCAGGTGTGAATCAGCTGTTCTCACCTATACATTCAGAGAAACTGAAATGGACCTCTCCACACTTTAAAAACATCTTGAATCTAAGGCTCTTCTGGAGACTTTCAGTGATTTAAATTTGTGTAATTTTAATCTTCTGGATTCTAGATTCTAACGTTGACATTGTTACCGTTTTTAATCCATGAAATGGAAGAAATTGAGATTTTCCGTGTGATAGCATAAATTGCATTGTTTTCAATCACTCTATACACAATACAATTCTTTGGTATTTTTATAAAAAAATAAAAACGGGTATGGGGCTATCTTGGTTTATTAATCCTCGTGCCTGGCTTAGGTTTAGTATTCAGTGCGCACTGTTTGTACATCTGTTATTTTAACTATATCATAACACTCAAAAAGACCTTTATTTAGGGTTAAGTGACTGATGTGCCTAACATTTTCCAGCAGATCCTCTGTTTCACTACATAATCCTTGACTTTTTATGAGTATGTAAGACCTCTTGACACCTCTCTGTCTCTCTCTCTCACACACACACACACACACCGCAAACCAAATCGTCATCAGCACGTCCCTCCCCAAAATAGCGCAGCCATTTACTTTCTTTCCATTTACTTACATCCGAACTGAGTCGTTTACATAACTCACTGATCAATAGCCCATCATATCAATTTATTCATACAGATGTACCTGTTTTACATGAAAATTTACAGGTTTGTTACAGAATGATTGACTCTGACAGAGCCACCAAAACAGTGGCAGCTGGAACACCTTAAACACATGCAGGATTATTTTTTTTATAATCTAAATAAAAATGCTTTTCTAAACGTGGGCTATTGTTATTTACTTACAACATTTGTTAATTTAATTTAAATGGGGTTTGGGCTCCGGGATGTTGAGCATCGTGATCCTCAACTTTACTTTCTGTGACGACATGCGCCTGTAATGGGTGTGCGCCCAAATCTACTATCGCTACTCGCTAACTCCGTAGGCTCCCTGAATAGGCGGCAAAGGGACGGAGCCGCCTATTCATGCCGGCTGGCGATAATCAACGTTAATAAGATTGCGGGTTTATAGAGTTACTGCATTATGTTTCAAGACATTCTTAAATGAGATTTTTCTCCTAATTACATGTCCACAAATACTTTGACATACACTTATCAACAGTAACTCTCTGTGTTATCATGAATTGCATTTGTACTATTAAACATTTTATTTCTATATAGGCCTATTCTAGTTTTAAACCCCTAGGGTAAGATATGTTGGCATATTCACGAATCAGGACATTCGCATAGTTAACACTATTAGATTATAAGGTAGCCTAATATCAGGAAATTAAATTAATTTAAGACCTTTTAAACCGAGGCATTGCTGCGTCTTTAATTAATTTTGTCTGTTAAGACATTACAAAAACTATACAAGAGACTTACTATGAATTTCAAAACACGAATGTGGGCATCTCATTTCATTCTTATGAAAATAATATGAAGCACATACATTGTATATGAGACACACACAAACTCTCCGCACCCCCCCCGCCCCCCCACCCCCCCTTAAAATATGAAAATAAAAATAACCTGAAAACTAAAACAAAAAACTAAAGATGTTCTCGGGGCTTACTGTATGCCCTTACCAAGGATTTATAGCAAGAGAGAGTTTGGGCTCTGTGTGCTTTAACCCGAGCACACAGAGCCCTTAACCCCTGCCAATATTTAACGTTTTAAATAAGATATGTTGGCATATTCACGAATCCGGACATTCGCATAGTTAACACTATCAGATAGCCTACTATCAGGAAATTTAATTATAATTTCAATATAATTGAAATAAAGACATCGCATTGCGATGTCTTTATTTTGTCCCTGTTAAGACATCACAACAACTATGTAAAAAACTTTTAAAGCACAAATTTGGGCATCTCGTTTGATCATTATGAAAATAACACGAAGCACATATGAACACGTTCATTATGAAATCGCAAAATTGTGGCATCTCGCGGGAAAACGCGCAGTTTTAATGGCGACATCTGTGTATATATATATATATATATATATAAACTGCATATATGGAATAAAACCTAATATAGTTACATATATGCACTGAATGATGCATAGATAGTTGGTACGATCTCTTGCGCCATCTGCTGAGAGAAATGAGAATCGCAGTTTGGAAAAGGCAGGAAACGGCAACGGCGCAGCTGTCAGCAATTTCACGTAAATAAAAGCAAAATGGCTTTATACTGGCTTTTACTGGTGCGATTTTAAACATGTAAGCATACAGGGTGATTTAGCCTACAGATCTAGAAAAAGTCATGAAAGGAGGGTCCCAGAATTTGATAGAGTGTGAAGTGGAGCGTATTTTTTTTTTATCCTTATTGCGGTCAAATGACCATTGCTCAGCGCTTCTAGTTTTAACGGCCATAAGCCCTTGGAGGTGACCACAGCAGGCCGATCAGAAGCCTCTAAACAAACTTTAAACCAGCCTAAAAGCTACACCTTGTCGGAACAACCTGAGCGACTGGGTGTACTTTCTTTTTAAGCTCGACGTGAACAAGAGAGGTTAAGGTGAAAGATCCCGATGTACTTTTCGTCGTCTGAGAACTTTGTCATCCTCTTTATTCTCATCAGCAAATTACGGTAAGTTTTTTTTTAAGGATTTGGGCTGAACGACTTTTCTTTAACACACACGATGGATAATCCCCCTGCGGAAATGACCTCTAACGAGCCCCAGGTGGTGACGAGGTCCCGACTTAATAATATACAAATAAGACAGTTATTAAATATACCGCAGAGTAAGGTAGCAGATTACGGCTCTTTTTACGGGAACGTGATGGGTAGCATGTATGATATAATCACTAAAGCACTTTTATACGCTTAAGAGGGGGACGTGATACAACTAGAATTAAGAGGCGACTAAGAGGTCTTTCTTTTACACTACAGGTCTCCGAAGGAGCCGATCTTTCAGTTTTTCAGAATTCTAGACCATCTCATTCAGTCTAACATGTCTGTATTTTGTGATAATATCCTTGAGCTTGTTGTTTAGATTGTTAGAAATCAACGAGGTGGTGGTAGGAAGAGGTTGTTAAAAAAACCTGTTAAAAAAAACATTGAACTATGAAATCCCTAAAATGAAGAGATTTCTTTACATAGTCCAGAATAGAATCCAACCAATCAGTTATGCTTTGCCATCAGTCTAGCTCATTTGTTTCATCCTGAAATTACAGATGACGCAGCTGAAACGATCGGTCAGAAGATTCAGATAAAAGCGGGATTGTCTGAGCATACCCCTGTAGCGTTTACAGACATCCATAAATTCGAATGTGTGTTGGATTGTAAAATTGTAATGTTTTACAGGACCGAGGAGAGAAAAACCCTGGCTAATTTCCAAAATACTTCTCCTCGAAAATCCACCATGTGGAGTTTTTTTTTCCTCTTTCAGAACCATTACTACGGTTTTAAAAAATGTCACAGCTTTTCTAGGTGTCTGCACGGTATGCGAATTCTGCTACAAGGGCTACAAAAATGCTTTGTCACATATGTATAAAGGTCATTGTAATGCGTGTTTAAATTCGGGCTGCAGCCAGCACGAGTCGGAATATACAGGGTGGGCCATTTATATGGATACACCTTAATAAAATGGAAATGGTTGGTGATATTAACTTCCTGTTTGTGGCACATTAGTATATGTGAGGGGGAAAACTTTTCAAGATGGGTGGTGACCATAATGTGTGTAAGGGGACATATAATTTTCAGAAGGAAGCCAGGTGTTATTGCAAAAATGATACGAATATGCTCTATGTTTAGAAAAAAGTATATTGGAGAAGCAGGCGTTAAATGGTGTTAAATTAGACACCATTGCTTGGCCTGTATGGCTGTTTTTCGTACTTATTTTTTTAGAAGAACGCACTATCGCTATACCGGCGCCCGGCGATTATAGGAAACAGTGTAAAATATATTTGAACGCTGGTATTTAATGGCTAGAATGGCTCATGTTCAGCGAGAACATCTTTACTCAACACTTGCTGAGTAAAGAAGTGAAAAGCAGTGAAAAGAAGTGAAAAGCAGTTTGGACGGTATTATGTAGATGGCTATGCCATGGTAAACGGGGTGAAAACAGTGTACGAGTTCCAGGGGTCTTTTTATCACAGGTGTACACAATGCTTTTTTTCCTCAAGACGTTAATCCTTTAACGGATAAAATATATGAATGCATGAACGAGGAAAGTAAGGAGAAGCTGCGGCGCTTACAACATATGCACGAGGTGAAAGTCGTAGCTATAACAGAGCATACGTGGGATGGGATGAAACAGAACTATTACGGTTTGCAGAGTTTTCTTAAAATCTATAATCCTCCTCAGCCGCTTTCCCTCCGCGATGCATTGTATAATGATGGACGAGGAGAGTAAACAGCGTTACATAGCCGAGTATAACACTAATCAGGGCATTCTGTTAGACGTCTCCAAAATCGCATTTAACCCTGCTAAAAGACAAGTGTCTGAACAGATTCTGGGATAGGACTCATGAGTGAGCCTATAATCTTTTTTAATTACATGTTTTTAGGCAATTACAATGTTAACTACTTTAGCTTTCTAAACGAAAACGTTGCAATGTTGCAATGGCAGCACAGCGAGTGATGTTTCGTTAGGGGAAGCAATACATGTTTTTACAAGAGGTGCAGCCTTTACAACATGGGAATTATTTAGGTCAGCTAACAAACAAATTGGACAGTGATACGATAAAAGAATTAGTTTCAGCTGGTCCTAAAAGTTACGCCTGTCAGACTAGAGCGTCTAAAGTAGTGCTGCATGTTAAGAGGATCACATTATATCAGCGGTTCACACGGGAGTTTTCTCACGATGATGCAACACACCATTGTTTGTGAGAATGGTCTTCGCTTAAACTCCTCAATTGAAAAAAAGTTTTGCGTTGTTTTTAACAAGAAGCAAGTCCTGGCTGGGGGTGGGAGCTTACCTTTTGGTTACTAAATAAAAAAAAATTATAAAATATTTGTCACACCTCGAGGCTGCGGAGGAAATGCCTTTTGACCCTAGACTAAAATGATAAATTTTGTGTCTGGTTGTGGGACCCAGTGGATTAGGGACAACTTTCTTTGTAAAGAACATGTTGGAAAATAGTAAACATATTATGGATATACAGCCTGATCATATTTTATTGATGTACACCTTTTTAACCACTGTACAGTATAATGCAAAATATTTTAAATAAATGGATACAATTTTTGGAAGGATTGCATAATTTTTGTGATGATTAAACTATTTCTCCTAAGAATAAAAATTATTTGGTTATTTTGGACAATTTCGTTTTGGAAGCCTTTGATCATCCTGAAGTTATAAAATGTTTTTACCCAGTATCGCTTTACAGAAATATGTCTGTTATATTTCTGACTCAGAACATTTTTCACAAATACAAATAGAATATAATACTGCAAATACAGTAGAACCCTGAACTTAAACTGCACTGATTTTGTTTAAAAAAAAAACGTGGCAAGCTGCAAATGTCTATATTAGCAAATATTAGATATTCAGATATTCAGATATTCCAGAGGCAGAGAGGCTTTTGTTTGGAGAGTTATGAAGACACTACAAATAAACCCCATAGCTATTTATTACTAGACTTGACAACCTCCTGTTCAAACCGTTTCAGACTAAGAGCCAGTCTACTACCTACAGAGATGGCTTGTGTATATACTCAAGAAAAAGTAATAATTTAAACAAACAAACAAAAAATGTCTGCACATATGAAAAGAAACATGCCGTTGATCAGATCTGTAGTCTTCATCTCTCTATAAAGCTATATTAAAAATGTGCTCTGCGGACATCATTAGCGCTCTGTGCGAGATTACTTTTAAGTAATAAAAGATATTTCTGTGTCCAGACAGCAGTAGAAGAAGCACATTAGACTGATCGCTGACAAGAAGACGTCTGTATAAAAAAAAAAAGAAAAATTCTTTAAACAGACGGGTTTCTCCTACCTTTACACATCATCTCCGTACAAAGATAACACGTCTTCATACGCCACCCCGCATCCCTTGTGACACAAATAATACAATGTTTACCGCAGACTGCCGACAAGGGGCTCTGCAACTGTCTGTTATGGTAGAAAAATGTTTTTCACCCCTCTCTGATTTTCCAGAAAATCCAGGATTGTTTTTGGATAATACAGAAAGTCAGAGGCATAAACACAGCTGAACGCATCTCTCACTAGATGAAGATTTTGCAGCTGGTGATTATTCATTTGTCATCTGTCAGATAAAATTTAGTAATAGTCGAGTAGGGTGTTTTCTTTTAGAGTTTATTTTGAGAATTGAATTGCAGCAGACATACGCTATCAGCATAGTTGTGTGGGGTAGTGGGGTGCGAAAACGTAACTCCAGCCTTAAAGATCCAGTGGATATAGGAGACACAGCCTCCATGTCTTCAAAGGGGCTAAGATTAAAAACAAATAAAGCATTCCCCCTTGTGGAAATCCTGTCTGTCGATGGCTAGTGGTAGATCTTTCAGATGTCTCCCTGTAGCTGTAAATATGCTGTAAAACTCTCTGACGGCTAACCTATTTTTAAATTGAGGTTGAAATGCTTAGGCGGGTATCTGTCTACAGTCCTGGCTCAATGGCAAAAATTCAACGTCGTTGTGTATGAAGTTAAATGGTGAAAGGTCACATTTTGTGATTTACCATAGCCAACACCACGTATTTAGGCATAGCCCCCAGAAACAGATTCTTGTGATTACATACGCAAGAATTCTCTGGAATAGAGTAAGTTTTCACGTTTATACGTGAAATAGGATCATGACCTAGACACACTGCTGTGGCGACTGAGACCTTTTTAACAAAGAGAGATGCTCCTAGTATTTTTAGATTATAATCACGATTACTCAGATGCATAAGACAAAATTATGATTCGCACGAACCAGGCTAATTCACAAATCGACACCGTTTATTAGGAGCCTTTCATTGAAGAAATGTTCGTGTGAAAAGCGCCTAGCAGATGAATTTCCCTTGATTCTTGACTGAATCGAGCCCTCTGAACCAGGCCTCGATTAGGGCCGTTTACCACCACCACAGAATCCATGGCTCCTGCTGCGTTTTTGTAAAACAAACCGGCACTGAATTGACTTTTTCAGAGTAAGGTCTCTATCATAGCTCTAAAAGGATGTGTGGCGCTGGCTTGACAAATTAATCGCTTGCCCAATGTAACATCTCATTGTAAAAAAAATTGTGTTTAAAGGGTAATTCACTTAACCCACGGGTGCGTCAGGCAAAATATCAGATCCGTCAGAATTAGTATTTTTTCATTTTAAAAATAATGTTTCAGAATGGTCTACATAATGGTGTCTACTACCGTTTATTTTGAACTTGATTGGACCTCTATCGGTTATCTTCGATAGAGAGCTGTGTTATAGGGGTCAAAAATAAATCGAGCTTAGTCATGACGCATTTGACTGATTTCTCGTGTAAAAGAGCCACGTCTGATTTATTTTTTTTTAGTCAACTTTAAAATATGTCACGAGACCTCACCATCGACCTCCTTCCTACAGATCTACTTTCACCAACTGATTATCTCTTTTTAGATGCTCTTCTTTTTTAGACTTCAATACACATTGACCGGCCGGGTTTTTATGGTTCTTTGAGATTCCTAACCTCCCAAGCCGTCGCCTGTTTTCCTGATTGCTCTGTTGATCATGTCCGAAGCGATGCCCTTAGCAGCAGTTGTTAGATAAGGCTTAGCAATGTTGAAACCCTTTTTTACCAAAGGTATTATAAAACAAAACGGTCTCGAAAAAAACAATCCGACTCCTCGTCCATACATAACCGGGGCGCCACTGAAACCCAGTAAACCGCCCACCTGGTTCTTGTAAGTCACAAAAACGCCTCGGGTCCGCTCAGTAAGTCAACAAGGCCATAATGATGTTTTAACTGGTCTAAAATGGAGTGAGAGTTTCGTCTTACCATAGGTAAAGACTACCTGTTTATTCTGATCAGATTTAATCTCCACGTGTATGTTTTCAATATAATTCTTAGCCACTGGTACGTAATGGGGAGTGTGGTATGAGCGAGTGATAACATCTCCATATTTCTCCCTAATTTTAACTGCATGCAGCAGAGGCGCGTATGCATCACCTACAATATGCGGGGTGATAATGTCGATATTTAACAACATTAATTTACAACATATTTTTTGTTAGTTTATGTTGTCAGGTCAATCTGTCTCCTCTAGCCAGCTAACTAGGCCTCTTAGTTAGCTAGTTTTTATTTATTTCTGTTAATTTATGTTGTAAATTTATGTTGCATAAATGGTCCTGGAGAAACCTTGTTTCATTTTACTGTGTACTAACTGTAGTTGAAGTGACAATAAAGCCTACTTGAACTTAAACTAGAAATAAAGCTGATAAAATCCTGCTTTCATGTCGGCGGAGAATGGGCATATTTTTGGTCCGGGGCCTGTCGTAAACCACTTACCAGGCTTTACACTTAACATGAAGCACAAAGGTGCTGTAAAATTCAGTTGATAGCGACCGCTTCCCATCCATTGAATACTCTGTAGGTATCTGTTAAAGCTCAACCCAAAGTCGAATCCTATTTGTCTAAAATCTCCTTTCAGAGTTCTCATGAGGTGATCTTTATCTTCATAAACGCCATATTTTAATTTTACTCTATGTGGGGTAAAGGCGCTTAAATCCATCTTGTTGACACCGTCGCGAACTCTGTGTTCCCAGTTGTCTATCCCAAATTCAGCTCCCTTTCTTGGTAGGTTATGACACGAATGCGATTATGATACATCGGTTAGCGCCACTTCCAACATACCATCTAGAACGATATGCTTGGCCAGGTCTACACAGAAACTTGAGCTTGTATTATTCTTAAACACGTCGTAGCTGGTGTTCGAGGATAAGGTGATGTAGAAAGCCTCTATGATGAAGGGTTCCATTGTGCAAATGTTACCGCATCCTCGAGTTTGATTTTTTTAATACACTGATTAAATCGCTGGCTTTAACATAACTGTTAAATTTCTCAGGCCAGTTTCGCCATTTTACTAAATAACGTTTCGGCTCCCTTATCATACATTCTCCCAGAATTCCTTCTATCTGAAAAACTTTTACAGTCATAATCATTTAAATTATACATGGGAGGGAAACGTGATATGCAGTCGGTTACTGCACATATTTCATCTGTAAAAACGGGAATGTACCGTAGAGGTTTTGAAAAACTGTGTTTTCGCAAAAAAAAAAAAGTGTTTTCGCAAGTAACTTGCATAGGGGTCATTTTTATAATAGAATGGTAGGTATTATAAATTTTGATTAAATCTTGCAACACGTCAATGTATCTAAGTGTTTTTAGGGCTAAAAAAATATAGCACCGCCACATAAGGGGCAATTTTATAAATAGGTGGAAGTTTATTTTTATTTAAAAATAAAGAAGCTGCAGTGCCTTATTAATTGTACCCGAGCTGATTTTATTTGCCCGAGTGTATTTGTGTATATTGTATCCCACTTAAGCTCTCGCAAGAGTCATCAGCCAGGCAGCATGGGAAGATGGGGACGCAAGTGGTCCCTTGACCCAGATATAAAGCTTGCCTGGGAGTAAACTCGGGAAGAGAGTATGGAGATACAGCGCACGGTTTTCATTTTTACTATTGCGGAGCTTACAAAGAGACAAATGGAGACTGATTCTTGCAGGATTTTCCTGCCATCCGGAAAATCACAGACTAGACTACTTCGCCACAGTTCTCTTACTCCGTCATCAGCCTCCCGGGATTATTCCATCATTTCCGGTAAGACTGATTCATCTCTCTCGCATACCCTAACAATAACCTGGACTTTGGACATTCAATACACTCACACCCACACAGCATTCAGTTGTATATATTTTGTAAATATTATTTTCTTTGTTGTTTTTCTTATTTGGTGCACCTTTTTGTTTAGTTTTTGTATAACACACTATCATTTTTTCTAATTAGTCATTGTAGCATCATTCTTGGTTATTGAATTTTAAGTCAATTGAACACAAAGATAAAGATCTCTCTTTTTTGTGGCGTTTCGGTTATTATAAATTTAGCCGAGCGTTACATAGTGGTGCCCCATGTGAGGATCTTTTGTTTGTGTGTCGCGGGTGTTTTGATGCTTATGAGCAAGATAAATGTTGATGCTAATATGATTAATATGACTTATTAATATTCAGGCAGGCTAGAATATGTAAGGGCAACTAAGGATGCTGTAGATTTAGTAGTAGCCTTTAATACCCTATTTAAGTTCATTGAATGTATCTAGTAAACAGACTGACGATGACTGTGTTAATTGTGTGACTGATATGGCTGTGGTGCAACCTTTGCAAAAGGAGGTGAATAGCTGTAAAGTAGATTTATTGGTCCTCTCGGAAAAAGTTGATACATTAGAGCTAGCTTTTAAAGAATCCACAAACAGTACAATAAATAGGAAAATTATTTTTCGGCAGTCAGTGGACGCTAGCTTAGCAGGGTTGGAGAATTACATTCAAGTGGCCCTGGAAAAACTGGAGAGATCAATTAAGGACTATTTTCTGCGGTGAGACGCAATGTGGGAGAAGCAAATTAACAATCTGGGCCTCACTAGCTGTCCTACTCTTTGCCAACCACGGGCCTGCACCCTTATACCATCACACCCAGCATGGAAAAAAACTGCCTAGCAGACAAGAATGACTGGCAGAAGCTGAAGGAGGAGGGAAAGAAAGCCACGGATTTCGACACCCCACCTGGCTGAACTTCCTGACGCACAGCCCCATTTAACAGCCTATCATTTCTACTATGCGCTACCACCAAAGACTGATTCACCAACACTTATCATGTTTCCCACTGGCCTCCCCAGTGACCTGGGGAAGATATTGTGAGGCTAGCAGGATGACAGCCAAATAGCTTAACTGGCTGCGGGCTGTATCCGGGGAAAATGCCAAGCTAAAGGAGCTCCTTTGAACTCCATTAGGGCGCGCTATATAGTAGAGTTCCTGGGAAGCAAAGAGAAAGGCTCCAACTAGTGTTCCCGCAATCCTTAACCCCACAGGTCATGCGCTATTACCATGACTATCCCTCAGGCAAAAACGGGGGGAGGCTGAAAACCTTGTTGTGGCTGCTAGATGACATCCTCCGTGCGCAAGGATGTGTGGCTCTTTATCCAGTCATGTAAAACCTGCCAGATGCCCAACAATAGCAGTATAAGGACCAGTGGATACCAGAGTTTCGCTACACCCGTAGCTCCGCTCATCACAAAACCCCGGGACAACATCATGGCTTAAAGCAGCATCTTTTTCCTGTCACACCCCAAGTAATACAGCGAAGGAAGGGGGGGCGTTTATGGTTAAGACTCACTCTGTGTATGTGATTTACTTCACAATACTCTTTTAATTTAAAGTGTGTGTGAGTTTTATGATCTGTTAGGCTTATTGCTGAAAAGTGTTTTATGACCCAATGGTCTTGTGACTGTGAAGTGCTAAATTAAGGAAGTGTCTGTTTTATGACCCTTTTATGCTTGTCCCTTGTTTAGGAAGTGTGTGTTTACATTTAGGGTGCTTGTTTACATGAGACTTGATGTTGAGGATTAAAAAAAAAGAATATCCTTCATTTCAACAGCTTTTTTTTAAACATCATACAAGAAAAAAAGGAACAATCACTTAATAATATTAACCGCGTTTGGTCACTTTCAAAGCTTGTGTAAGAAATAAATTGCCATTTATATATAAAACATCATGAATTTTCCGCAAATCGTTAACAATATTTACGGAATATTTTTTTTTTTTTATAAAAATAACCATAATATTAACAAACAATGCATAAAGTCAACAATCAATGCATAAAGTCAAAACATCAACAATCTTACCAAAGGTAATGACTCGGGAATTCTTGTTTACGTGTAATATTGCTTGCACAAGCTCTTCCCAGGGTGTAGAGCCAGTTACAGATCTAATAATAATATATCTCTTTAAATCTCTTTACCTCATCAGGTAAACAGTTGAAACAGGATTTAAACTTTAAAGCATGGTCGACTCTGTTTTCGATTACTTTAACCACCAGTCTCTGCATTTCACTGATCACCAGATACTCGTGCGTATATAAGCTCCATTTTCTCAAACAGTTACCCATTTTCTTCTTCATCAGACGTCGTTCCTGTACCAAAAGTTCACAACTTTTTCGAGGCTTATGTTCTTAGGCGCAGACTCGTCCTCTCCGGATAACGCTTTCTGTATTTCTAAAAGTGTCTCTTCGATGTCAGGGGTGGATCTCAACTCGTGTAGAAAGGGCTCTGTCACCCTGCGCAGTTTAGACTTGGTGATGATAGACTTGGTGATGATAGGCTGTTCGCTTCCAAAAAGAGCAGATTTGACGGAATAAACCGATCAGTCCATAGTCTTTTCCACACTTCTTCAAAGTGATCTTGGAAAAATTTGTATGTAATACCCCATAGACACGCATGATGTTTCTAACTAGGATCGTCTGCGCTACAACAAAAATATAAACGCAACACCTTTGTTTCTGCTCGGATTTTTAATGAGATGGACTTAAAGATCTAAAATTTATTTCAGATACACAATGTTACCATTTCTCTCAAACATTGTTCACAAATCAGTCTAAATGTGTAATAGTAAGCACTTCTGCTTTGCTGAGATAATCCATCCCACCTCACAGGTGTGCCACATCAAGATGCTGATCTGACATCATGAGTAGTGCACAGGTGTACCTTATACTGCCCACAATAAAAGGCCACCCTGGAATGTGCAGTTTTTTGCTTTATTGGGGGTCTGGGAACCGGTCAGTATCTGGTGTGACCACCATTTGCCTCATGCAGTGCAACACATCTTCTTTGCATAAAGTTTATCAGATTGTCAATTGTGGCCTGTGGAATCTTGGTCCACTCCTCTTCAATGGCTGTGCGAAGTTGTTGGATATTAGTGGGAACTGGTACACGCTGTCGTATACGCCGGTCAAGCACATCCCAAACATGCTCAACGGGTGACATGTCCGGTGAGTATGCTGGCCATGCAAGAACTGGCCCTTTTTCAGCTTCCAAGAACTGTGTACAGATCCTTGCAACATGGGGCCGTGCATTATCTTGCTGAAACATGAGGTGATGTTCATGAATGTATGGAATGAATTTTAGATCTTTAAGTCCATCTCATGAAAAATTGGAGCAAAAACAAAGGTGTTGCGTTTATATTTTTGTTGAGTGTAAATTCTGATAATAGAAGTTGACAGACGTGTCAATGCTGTAAACTAAAGGGATTTAAACTAACCGCCTGAAGAGGAGGCGGAGTAAGAGGAGAGCGCGTCTCGTCACAAACTGATCCCTCCAATCACGACTCTTGTGGAAAAGTCCTGTGATTCGCTCCCCGTGAACTTCATACATTCTGATCCAGGCGTCCACACTCTGTGTTGAAACGTTCCACAGTCACCGATCTCTCTCGCTCGTTCTCGCTGGTCAAACCCCAGCTCACGTGGTAAAACTATTTACCTGTAGGTGCTGCTTTTATTTTATTCTTAATAGTCTTTTCTTAGATTTGTTTTGCAGCACAGTCTTTGTTGCCGTTGTTGTTTCATCGAGACAAATTTCTCCTTCTTCAATTTCGTCCCAGATATTTAGGTTCTCACTCTGGTAAAAACTGTCAAGCCTCAGTCATCCGATGTGATTGTTGTTGTTTTTTTAACCAACGTGTTAAATGTTTCATTGTTCTCCAGCTGGTAAAAAAACATCTCCCTGTCTAAATATTTAAACACGAATCCCCACTTGCGTCCCAGATCCAGACTCATCTCTTCCCGAAGCAATTTATGCGGTGGTCGCTGAGTTCGAAGCAAATACGCCAGGGGTAGCTCAGTGGATAAGGCATTGGACTACGGTTCGGAAGATCCCAGGTTCAAACCCCACAACCACCAAGTTGCCACTGTTGGGCCCTTGAGCAAGACCCTTAACCCCCAACTGCTCAGATGTATAATGAGATAAAAAAAAAAAGTAAGTCGCTCTGGATAAGAGCATCTGGCAAATGCCTAAATGTAAACGTTTCTTCGGAGCTCTAGTTAAAGACGACTTATACACAGGAGCCAGGGCAGGGTTTAGTTGCTCTGTCTGTTTTTTCTGTGTTTGCTTGCTGAAGTTTGGAACCAGCTGGTTTTCTACTTTTATTAGATTTTAAAAACAGCTATTTTATTTATTACAAATTTAGTTTGCATGCTGTTGCTGGTTGGGTTCCAGTTGGTAGTGTGTTTTTGTGTCATTTGTTTTGTGTTTTTGTTTTGTTTGTGTAAACATTTTGATACGTATGAAAGAACATTGGATTTTTTTGTATAACTGTTATATTTTTACTTTGTCTCAGAATATAGAAATTGCGGGGAGATGGTGAGCCCTTAGTCTTTCTTCACTGCATGTTTGATCACTTAAGTGGTATATTTTAGGCATATTATTGTAGTTTGAATTGTAGATGTATATTTGAGTTGTTTTATTGACCATGAACAGTTCGTGTAGAGTACACTTAGTAGTATGCGACTACAAGTAGAGAGTACCTCAAATGTAATGAAAGTTATTGAGGAACTAATCACTGGTTAAGCCATTTCTTGACCCATTACAATTCACATGTCAGGCTGCACCTCAACCACCATCCACCTGCTACATAACAGATCAGACTCAGTTTACTGATTTTCATGAGGAATATGCCAGATAAAGAAAATGGAGAAACTTAAGCATAAAATCAGCAAATGGGGCGCAATAAGAGGTGGGCAGCAGTATAAATAGATCGTAGCTGAAGATTGAAGTTGGGGGATGAGAGAAGCAGGGTGCGTACAGTGCCCAACAGGCAGGGAGAAAGCAGTTGTGTGAGGAGATCTGGGCTGCAATACGCGTGCCGAATCCAACATGCAGGTTTAGAGCAGCATGCAGAGGGATCGGAGATCAAAAGGCGCTGAGCGTATGCTGTATCCAATTCATAGAGTGAGAATGGATTGAATCGCTGGTGATCAAACTTGGATCAGGAAGCACACTCCTGTAATCCGAGTAGCAATTGTTCTGGAGATTGAAGCAGAGTCGTGGTCAAGAAATGGAAGCTAAGCCGGTATATCCATTGGCGTAGAGAATAATCCAAATCGCAAAAAGCAAAAACATATCCAGAGATATTTGGAACTTGGCATAGATGTACAATAGTTTGAGCACGTAATAATTCGACAAAGGAATGGTTGTTTGTGAGCGAGTTATGTGAAGTAATGAATGAAATATGGAGCAGGTGTGCTTGTGTCGGTATGAGGCAGCAAAACGAAAGCCGTGGAATGGAATGTGGCGATAAGTCTTGTGTAGTCATGACCTGGCTCGAGCCCTGGGCCTAACCTGACATACCGTGACAGTTTTGGAGTACAAATACATAGGAGTCCATGAATTGGTCAGTTTATTGTGTATAGATTACATTATTATTATTATTTTTTATTATTTATAATTACAGCATTGTTTAGCTGTTATTGAAAGGCCAGTGCTGCTGTATTGTCTGAGGATACTTAGGTCTTTCAATGGCTACCATACCATATTGTGGATGTTTTATGAGTCTAAGGTAGCTAGTGTAATCTTTTACATGATGATCTGTTGGGAGTTTAGCTTAACGGTGCTGTACAAAAATAGACTGGAGAACTTAACCTGTCCAGGTTGTCCAACTCCTGTCTGATTAATGGGGCACATTCAGCCAGAGACCCAACACTGCTAGGTGTTCTACTGAGACCACAGGAGTTGCTTTCTTTCAGTGGGTATTAAACTGTACAACTTTGCTAAAGTCTGTTCATGACTCCATCAAGGCTCCATCTTGCAACTTACAGGACTCAAAGAACCCACTGCTAATATTTTGATACCAGTTACCACAGCACACATTGGAGATCTTGTGGAGTCAATATTTGAACAAGTCAGAGGTGTTTTGGCTGTGCAAGGAGGAACTACACAATAGCATGATGTTAATGTAATAGCTGATCTGTGTGTGTGTGTTTGCTCTACTCACACAAATGCGATGTGTTCCCATTTTATTCTGCATTTCTATTCTATAATATGCAGTAGATCAACATAAATTATTTTGCTTATTTAGATTTCTCGCATTACATGAAATATTAACCTATGTCTGAAGTGTGCATATTGCTGTACCAAGACTGAGTATTAACAATTCATTTGTTGCCAATATATTAGAAGTGACAGCATTTCTTACCTTGTGTGGGTTGCCACCAACGGAAAATGGTGTAAGGAGTTTTTGCTTGAAAAGGCAGTTCGATTGTCACCACTTGTGGTTCTAGAAATGACCCAAATTCTAATGCATGGAGGAATTTCCACTGCACCCCATTATTAATGGAGTACTGGACAATCACCCCTAAAATACATTTCAAAGAAACAGAGTGATGAAAGGTCCTAACCACTCACTGCATATTAGTGGTAGTTGTGTAGAAGCCCAATTTGTGGCAGTAAAGCTGAAATGTCAACTACAGTAAATGGTGAAAAATAATACCTTCATTGTGTGATTGAGGCCTGGTGCAAGCTGGGCCCATGTTCTTGCCGCCAATCCGAATGTAGAATTGAATAAGTCTGCAGTAAGAGATTCCCAAGTAATGTTTAAAAAGAAAACAAGTAAAATCATCCACAAATTAGTGCCATGGCAGAACTGATTAATAATTTAACTATTAATTAACTTTATCATTAGGGAAGCTAATTATGAAAAGTTGTTATACCACTAACCGTGTGCTAGTGGTATCCAGAGGCACAGTGCGAGCCTCTCGCTGTCCAAAACTGCCAAAGTAGAGCGCTTTTCCCTTACTGATGGTACCACAACCATTCCCTATCTGAGCTCCCCTAAGTACTTGCCAAAAGGGACTTAACTTTCCTTCGAAGTCCTCAGCCAACTCAGTGGGACTAGGTGCAGAGGGCACACAGCTGTCCTGTTCAACTAATTGACAAAATATACATTTGCCATTGTCTATATGACATGAGAACAAAACAACTATATATCACTTAAAGTCTGTACCTTCCATCCCCATGTCACAAAAGCAGACTCCTGATATGCAGTCCCCATGACCCCCACAATAATTGGGGCAAGGTCCAGATATGTAGACACTGTCCAGGGCAAATGCAGGTGCATTCTGATAAACACTGCTTTCTTGTATCCAGCGAAAACGAGTTTTACTAAAGAACAGAAAGGGCAAAAAGTTTTATCATATATATTCGATATTAGCTCAAACAGTAAACCGATTACAGTGAAACCACAGTTTGTGAGTGTTCTGCAAGACGAGCAAAGATTTTTAAAAAATTTTGACTTGGAAAACCTGCAAGTCTTGGTTTACAAGCACCGAGTAACATGTATCACGCATGCGCTTCTTGTTTTGATCACAACCGAGCCAACGGTTTTTCACTCTCTTGCGCTGCAGAATTGTGGGTAATTGTCTCCCCTTCTGGGTCTTAGTGCGCATCTCTTAATGGTATAATCACATGTTTTTTTTTTACACCACATGTGTGTGTGTAAAACCTTTTTTCGTTGTTGTTTACAGCGCGCGTGTAAAGCAAAAGAAAGTGTGTATGTATGTGTTTGTAATCCGGCACGGTGTCGATTTACGCGTGTGCGCACACACATAACGAGAGGCCTAAACACACACACACACACACACACACACACACACACACACACACAGCGCCTGCGCATAAACTAAAACACTTATCTTTTTGCATTTATTTTTACTTTTTTTCATTAGAACATTAAAAATCCATTTTCTTCCTCAGCCTGTCATTGTGTGTGTGCACAGGTGTAATTTGACACCGTGCCGGTTCACACACTCTCTCTCTCTCGCCTTTAGCGTGTGTGTGTGTGTGTGTGTGTGTGTGTGTGTGTGTGTGTGTGTGTGTGCGACTGTGTGTGAATCAGCGCGGTGTCAAATTACGTGCGTGCACAAACATAACGACAGACCCAAACACACACACGGCACCTGCGCGCATAAACGAAAACACTTATCTGTCTGGATTCATTTTTACTTTTTTTTTTTACTTTATATTTTGTATTAATTATTTTTACTTATTTATTTTTTTGGGCTGTGGAATGAATAATTTAAGTTTCCATTTTATCTTATGGAATAATTAAATTTGGTTTATGAGTGTTATGGAATACGAGCCCGCTTCCAGAATGAATTATGCTTGTAATCCAAGGTTCCACTGTATTCATTTATATGCAGTATATGATATTAAGTGGAACTTATTTTTGTTTTATCCCCCATTAGTAACCTAAACAGTAATAATTAGGGTGGTCTATTTTACATTTTTAATAAAATGGCAATGTACACTGCCTTGCTTAAAAAAACACAAAAAAACAGGCAGTGTATTGATCAGTGTTGGGGGACGTTACTTTTTTAAGTCCCCCAACCACAACTAATTACGTTACAAAATTATTGTCATTAAAACGCAATCAGTTACATTACAGCATTACCCTCTGATAAAGGTAACTAGTTAAAGAACTTTTCCATTGCAGAAATTGAAAACTCCTTTGTGATTCCTCAGCATGTTGTTTTAGTCAAGTCCTAAGCAAAATTATTTTAGAAAATTATTTTACCATCAGTTTGGTCCATAAATTTTTAACACCTAACAGCAGGAATAACAGAGAGGGGCATATTATCGGGGCGGGACGGGGCTTGTAGGATGACTTTCACTCACACACACACACACACAATGATGACGGAATCTCTGCTGTCTGGCTCACGGAACACATAAATTGTCTAAATAGCGGATTACATTTTTGAAAATATAACTAAATAACTAAGTACTTAAATAGCAGACTTAATGTGCTAGGTTACTCGTTTTAAAAACTCTATGTACAAGTAGGGTAAAGTACTCTAACGCGTTACACCTAGCACTGGTATTGATGAATTAAGTATCCATGTGTTTTGATAAGTATCCAGATGCATGCATTATAAAAATATCAAAATATTTATTTGTAGGTTTAGCAGATTTTTCTTGCTATTCTAATGTACCTTGCAGCCACAGTGCGTGGAATTACAACTGTGACTCTGGTCCAGCGCTCATAGTCTCCAGTATTGTAGACAGTAGGCTCTGTAAACTCATTCCCACTGACTTTACAGCCTGCTACTCCAGGGGATTCAGGGAAACAGGCCTCCTGGACCAAGGCCCACCTTCGTCCAGCATCATGGGAATACTGGAGCATTACAGGTGCTGAGTCACTGAACTCTGATTTGCAGCCAATGTTCAACTATGAATAGGAGACACCATAAGAACTTTGTATGCTAGAGTAATAGTGCTGCTTACAAACATTTAAAAACTTTTACAGGACATTTAAATGTTGCTTTACATCTTTTTTGTTTTGAAAGTAGTAAAAATGACTCATACATATTTGTTATTTTTGAAAAGTTTTCATATCTAAAGGAATGGACAGTGACAACTATGCTCTAGTAGTTTTTGGGAAATCTTGAATCCTCAAAAGTAAAGTATCTGAGGATCTATGGGGAAAAAATAGAACGCCTAAGGCCATTTGATCTTTTTTATAGTCACATTATAGTCACAGTACCTTGAACTGCAATGTAGAGCCAGGCTGGAGGGCAATGTCCCTGGTCACTGCTACTCGGTCACCATCCGATCTTCCAAATACCAGGGCTGAAGGTGTGGGGGCACAAAAACTACCATTTTGTTTCTTGGTCACCCCTTCATTACCCAGCATCAACCAGATGCTCATTTGGTTCAGTGGGTAATCAAATGCTGGCTTCTCATAAATGTTCTAAGGAAATTCAGAAAGTGAAATAGCAAATTAAGGATTTGAGAATATAAATATTTTCTGTGACATTGATATGGACTTGTGAAAACTCTTAACAGTAATAATTATCAGTACTTAGTAGTCAACATAAAGAAAACATCTATTTAACACATCTGGCACAAAAAAAATGGTTTTCAGTTGGAAACTGTCCTTAATACTTATTTTCAGTTTTTAAATTCCAGATATACAATTTAAGACTGCTGAATTATTTAATTATTTAACTCTTAGTAAAATACTGTTTTTGTTATAAAATCTAATAAAAATTTTATTTGACACAGTATAATATCCAATGAAATGCTTGTACAACCACCCATGACTTAAAAAAAATAGAATAGAGTGGAATAAAGTATTCAAATAAAGAATATGAAATAGGAATATAATGCCTCTGGATGTTTGGGCGGGGAGCCTTGGGGGGAAGGCATTTATAAAAGTCAGATATTAACTTGGTATATATTAATCAGCATGAGGCCACATGGCGTAACTGGGACTCGGAACACAGAGGGGTTTATCCGCCGCATGGTTAAGGGGAGCAAAAGCTTAACGGTGGAGGGTTTGACAATCTTAGTAATGGTGAAAGGCCCAATGTAATGAGGAGAGAGTTTATGAGAGTCTTGGATACTGAGCATGACCCTTTGTCCCACTCTGTACTTGCCTTGGAGCGCCTGCAGTCAGCTTGTCCCTTGTAACTTTTGCCGACCCATTATAGAGTCATTGTAGCTTGCAACCAGATCTTTCTGCAATGATGGCCGAAACCTTGGGCAGATGGAATGCTAACCTCCTGAGACAGAAACAAGGGCGGTTGATACCCCAGGCATCACTGGAAGGGATACAAACCAGTAGATGATGAAACTTGGGAGTTATGGGTGTACTCCACCCAGGGCAGTTTTTCTCTGTCTGGCCGTTGCACTGGAGTGGAACTCTGAGAACAGATTGGGGGCGGCTCCAACGAGTCTGCAAAATGGCCCACGGTTGTAGACAATGTGTTTGGGAATGCCGTGGAGCTTGAAAACGGGAACTATTATAAGTCCGGTGGGATTTTTGGCAGATAGACGTTTTGGCAGGGGAATGAAGTAAGGTGTGGCCGTTGGAAGTAGGTAACCCTGTGACGAAATCTGGTACAATGTAGGAATAAGGATGGTACGGGATACGCAGAGGTCTGAGGAGGCCCGCTGGGGCCATGTTGACATGTTTGTCTCTTCTACAGATGTCTCATGCCGCCACAAAGCTGGAGGCATCCTACTTTAACATGGGCCACCAAAAATGTTGCTGAACCTGAAACAAAGTTTGTGCTAAACTAGGGTGGCAGCTTGGAGCTGTGTACCAATTGCAGGACGTGAGAGCATAGAGTTAGGGAAATAAAAGGGCTATTAGGTGGTTCATTACTTGGCCATGGTTCACGAGACAGGGCTTGCTGGATCGATATCAAGTTCCACTGCTGCAAGCAAGCAGGATGGAGGGATAATGGTCTCGTTGGCAGTGATGTAGTGAGTGGGAGAGAACTGTCTGGAGAGAGCGTTAGGCTTTGGGGCCAGAAGCTCTCGATCACTGATGCCATAGTTTGTCTCAGCAGGGGTTAAACGGTGAGAAAAAATAAAAGGATGCTGGGAAAGGATGCCCCCATGCTAGAAGCATTGATATTGACAATAAATTGTGGTGACTGGTCCGAAATGGTGAGAATAGGCGCGGACATTCGCTTTTTGAGCTCTGTGAAGGCTCTTTTGGATTCATGCTACCAGCTGAACCAGGTCTTGGGGAAATTTATGGCTGTAAGGGGGTCAGCAATGGAGTTCTAGCCTTGGATAACCAAAGAACCTCTGAAGCTCCTGCCGTGAGGTAGGTGTGGGACAATTTGCCACTGCTTGGAGTTTGGCGGGCTCCAATAGGCTCCATCTCAATACCAGTAAGGCCAATAATGAACCCTTGAATGAACCCCCAATGAATCTTTAATAAAAAGATTATGATGTCATCTAAAAAGACCGATGAGTTAAGGAAGTCCCTAAGTAAGTCATTAATGAAGGTCTGAAAGACTGCAGGTGCATTAATAAGACCAAACGAGACCACCATGTATTCATAATGTCCCTACCGAATCCAGACGAGGTGGTATACGTTGAGTTAATCTAGTACTGTAGTGGTGAAGATCTTGGCGATTTAAAGGCGATTGCCATTAACGGAAGAGGTTCTTCACTGTGCTCTTGTCTATCCCCCTATAATCTATGGAGTGATAAGGGAAACCATCTTTTTTTACTCACAAACAAGAAATTAGTCCCCTCAGGGAAGAAGGAAGGATGAATGATCCCCATCACGAAGGACTCCGTGATGTACAGGTTCATAGCTTCACGTTCTTTGAGTGACAAAGTATAGGAGGCCCTTGGGAGACATGGTGCCCTGGAGCACGTTGATGGCGCAGTCATATGATCGGTTGTCTTAGTTAGATGGCCCGAGATTAACTGAACACCTCCTTGAGATCGTGGTACTTTGAAGGGACGCGGGTGAGTTTGCAGAGGCAGGGCTGAGACAAGATGTGATGGCAGCTCATAAGCAGGTCGTGGAACATGAAGGGCTCCAGGCCACGATCGGAATTCTTGTCCAGTCAATCTGCGGGTTATGACGGGTTAACCAGGGCAGGCCTAGAATGAACGTGGTGTGAGAATCCTCCATGATAAACACTGCTCTAAGTGGTTGCCTTAGACCCTCAGGCCGATGAGAGGAGTACTGCGAGTAATAGATGGGAGTGGTTTCCCATCGTGAGCCTGGACCTTGAGGTGGGTCTCCAAGGGCAGTGCTGAGATTCCCAGAGCTTTGGCTGAGGCTGCATTGATAAGATTGTGGACCGAACCTGAGTCGATCATTATGGGTCTGTTGTCCATAGATGAGAAAGACAAGAAGCAGTGACAAAGGGAGTTTTTCGGAGACTAAATTATCATTAAATGCCAGATGAATGATCGCAACGTTAGACAAGAGTGTGGTCAGAAAGCAAAAGCAAGGGGTTAAATCAATCCGTAGAATCAATCAGCAAAGAATCAGGGCCAAATCGCAAAATAATAATCATAGTCTATAGCAGAAGCATTAGATCGGGAACAGGAATATCAAACAACAAAGCGACAATCCAAAAAACGTAAAACAAAAGCCGTGGTCAAAACGAGAGAGCACAAGATCAGAGCGGGGAAATCTAAGAGCGAAGTAACAATTCAATTCGATAGACGAGAATTGAAAAAACAAGAAAACAAGGTGAAATCAGCAACATGAAACAAAGTGCAAGAGAATTGAGGCAAAGAAACACAATAATCCAGACTTTAGGCATGAATAATCAGCAGGGACACACACATATGGAGTTTGGTGGATGTGGGTTATATATAGCGGGTGTGTGTGTGTGTATATTTTTTATATATATACACACAAAAAAAAATACATTTTGCTTATATATATATATATATATATATATATATATACACGCTATATATATATATATATATATATATATATATATATATATATATATATATATATACACGGTATATGCATAGGTGGGTGAAGTAGCCAAAAAATGTACTCAAGTAAGAGTAGCTGTACTTAAATAATATTACTCAGGTAAAAGTAAAAAAAATATTGGGTAAAAAGACTACTCAAATACTGAGTAACTGTTTCAATCGTAATGTCTGTTTTTTTTATTGTAATACTTATATATTATTATACACAATAATTATTATATATACACACACACTAAACAGTGAAACCTCAGATTATGAGTAACATGGTTTATGAGTGTTCCACAAGACGAGCAAAGACTTTTAATAAATTTTGACTTCAAAAAATGACCATTGTTTTGGTTAACGAGCACCGAGTATCATGTTTCACGCATGTGTTTCTTGTTTTGTGATCACAACTGAGCCAACGTTTTTCTCACTCTTGCGCTGCGGAATCGTCTCCCCTGCTGGGTCTTAGTGATCATCTCTCACTGGTATAATCAACATCCATGCACGCGTGTACTGTTTACTATAACACTGTGACCTTGTGTGTGTATGTAAAACATTTTATTTTGTTTTCAGAAGCGCGTGTACTGTTTCTTATAACACACGTGTGTGTGTGGGTAAAGCAAAAGAAATTCTCAATACAGAGGTTAAAATTCTATTTCAAAATTCAAATTCAAATTTTATTTGTCACGTACACAGTCATACATAGTACAATATGTAGTAAAATGCTTGTGACTGCATGTGACCTTAAAAATAAAAGCTTAAACATAAGAGATAAATATGAATAAAAGAAATACGTTAGAAGATAAAATTAACTAATACAATATACTCTACAAGTAAAATATACTGAAATAAAATAATTATGGTAGAAAATTAAATAAACTAGTAAAATATACTGTGCAAAGTAAAATAAAATATACTGTACAAATAGGAACAAATATCATTATAATAATATAGAGATATAAAGAGGTGTACATTAAAGTGACTTCTTAAAGTGACTTGTTATTAAAGTGATTTGTGCAGTGTTCCATAAATGAAAATATAAATTTGTAGCGAATACCAGGGCTCCCATAGAGAGAACAGTCAATGGATCACATTCCTGAACCCCCTCTCCCAGCATGCATGGCGCCATCCTGATAACCTTATCTGATTCGATACAACTCTGACCCAAAGCTAAACATTACTAATTAATGGTAAAGGATGCGTTGGCATTGTGTCCACATTAAAATGTCTATATTTATTGGTGGACCATGCAACCGTCATTCATTGTCTTCATTATGTAAACCCTTTATATTAATGATGAAGAATGCTGGCAGCCATTCATTGTCATTATTACGTTAAAACCCTACAAATATATAGTGCAAAAGTGTGCATGAATGCCCAGTCAGTGTTGGATGTAAAAAGATGATGTTAGTCCTGTATTGTGTTGTGGTTGAGAGACCTTAATGCCTGCGGGAAGGCGCTCCTCCTCAGTCTCTCGGTGTTGGCCTTCAGGTAGTGGAATCGCTTCCCAGACTGCAACAGAGAGAACAGTCTATTGTTGGGATGGCTGAGGTCCTTTACCACCTTCCTGGCCTTGGCCCAGCACTGCTTGCTGTAGATCAAGTGCAGGTCAGGGAGCTCGGTTCGGATGATTCGTTCAGCTGAACGCACCACCTTCTGTAGAGCTCGTCTGTCCTGTGTGGTGCTGTTTCCAAACCAGGTTGTGATGTTTCCCGTCAGGATGCTCTCTATGGTGCGGGAGTAGAAATTCCTGAGCACCGTGGAGGGCAGTCTAAAGTCTCTCAATCGTCTGAGGTGCTAGAGACGCTGCCGGGCCTTTTTTTACCACGGTGTTGATGCGACAGGACCATGACAGGTCCTGCGTGATGTGAACACCGAGGTATCGGAAGCTGTCCACTCTCTCCACTGGGCTGCGGTTGATGACTGGGGTCTGGTAGTTCCTCTCCTGCTTTGTACAAAAGTCTACAATCAGCTCCTTTGTCTTGCTGACGTTCAGAAGAAGATTGTTCCTCTGGCATTATTTTTCCAGATTTCCAATCTTCTCTAGGTAGGCCGACTCATTGTTGTTCGTGATCAGGCCCACCACGACAGTGTCGTCAGCAAACTTGATGACGGTGGTGGAGTTGGTAGTGGCCACGCAGTCGTAGGTGTGTAAAGAGTACAGCAGGGGGCTCAGAACACAGCCCTGGGGGGCTCCTGTGCTGAGAATAAGGGAGGCTGAGACATGTTGGCCCATCCTTACGGCCTGTGGCCTGCCAGTTAGAAAGTTGAAGATCCACTGACACAAAGATGAGCTCCCAGGTGCTTCAGCTTGGTGGTGAGTGTAGAGGGAATTATGGTATTAAATGCAGAGCTGTAGTCGATGAAGAGCACTTTCACATAATTCCCCCTCCGAGTGTCCAGGTGAGTGAGTGATGTGTGGAGGAGATTTGAGATTGCATCGTCTTTGGAACCGTTTGGACAGTAAGCGAATTTTAGTGGGTCAAGTGTGTCCGGGAGTAAAGAAATAAAGTCTCTGACCAGGCGTTCAAAGCACTTTATCACTACTGAGGTGAGGGCTACAGGGCGATAGTCATTGAGGAAAGCAGGATGTGGTTTCTTCGGGACAGGAACAATAATGGACTCTTTGAAGCATGTGGGGATCACCGACTGAGATAAAGAGATGTTGAATATCTCTGTGAACACAGGTGCTAGCTGGTCTGCGCAGGCTCTGAGAATACGACCTGAGATGCCGTCTGGTCCTGCTGCTTTCCTGGTGTTTACTCTCTTGATGGCTCTCCTCACGTCATGCTCGGTGATGATGAACACGCTTCCAGTGCTGGCAGTGTCTTCCTGTCTGCAGCAGTTAGCGCCGCAAGCATTAGGATCGCTAGCATCCTTGGCTGCAGCCTTGAAGCGAGCATAGAAAGTGTTCAGCTCGTCTGCCAGAGTCCGCGTTCGTCATACCGGATGTTGGTGCCTTATAGTCCGTAATTGTCCTTAGTTCCTGCCACAGGCTCCTAGAGTCACTCTGTTGGAGTTGTTACTCTAGTTTCCTTCCGTAGTGCTGCTTCGCCTCTTTCATCGCCTTCAGAACGTTATATGACGCAGCCTTGTACGGTTCTATGTCCCCCGACGCAAGTCTCGTGTTGTAGGCAGCAGTGAGAGATCTCAGAGCGTCATGGATGGTTTTATCCACCCATGGCTTCTGGTTGGGAAACGTTATGATAGTCTTTTTCTCCACTGTATCATCCGCTAATTTCCTGATGAATGCCATGGAAAATTCATCCCGTAAACACTTCCGTAAACACGCTGACATCATCGGAGCTGTTTCGGAACATGTCCCAGTCTGTGGCATCAAGTACGTCCTCTAAGGCAGCCACCGATTGGTCCGTCCAGCGCGCGACCTCCCTTTGAACCGGAACTTCCTGTTTCAGCCTTTGTTTGTATTTTGCCTTGAGGAAGATGGCGGCGTGGTTGGATTTACCAAACAGCGGGCGAGATGTGCCCTGTAGCCGTCCTTGACAGTAGTGTAACAATCGTCCAGTGTCCTTTCACCCCTGGTGGGGCAGGTGATGTGTTGAAAAAAGTTTGGCGCTGCGCATCTGAGGTTGGCACTATTAAAGTCCTCCGCCACAATAAGCGCAGCATCCTAATGTTGTGTTTGGTGCTGTGTGAGTGCCTCATGCAGCTCGCATAAGGTAGTGTCCGTGTCTGCTTGTGGTGAAATGTAAACAGCGCTGGTTATGACCGATGTGAACTCTCGAGGTAGATAAAAAGGATGACACATGATTTTTTTGGGGCTGTAGAATGAATAATTTAAATGTTCCTTATTTCTTATGGGAAATTTAAATTTGGTTTACAAGTGTTTTGGAATACGAGCCCACTTCCGGGATGAATTATCCTTGTAGTCCGACATGTGTGTGTGTGTGTGTATGTGTGTATATACAGATGTGGTCATTAAGACTGCGCGTGTTTTCCCGCGGGATGCCTCAATTTAGCGCGCGGCGCGCCGTGACTTGCCGTAAGCAACATTCGGGAATTTAAATAAATGTGTTGTGCTTCACTGAATATCCGCCAGATGGCGCATGGAAGGACTTTATTTAAACGCCGGACCAAGTACTGTACAAAGAAGAATTGTGTATAATTACTTAGTCTAAAACAATATTGTTCCCAATGCTGAAGCAAACATGAATTTTATTTTGCTTTACAACAGATCTTTCATGATAAATGTGTGTATATGTGCTTCATATTTTTTTCATAATGATGAAATAAGATGCCCAAATTCGTGCTTTAAAATTCTTAATAAGTTTCTTATATATTTTTTGTAATGTTTTAACAGGGACAAAACAGTAAAAGACATGGCAATGTCTCGGTTTAAATGGTGTTAAAATTAATTTAATTTCCTGATAGTAGGCTATCTGATAGTGTTAAATATACAAATGTCCTGATTCAAGAATATGCCAACATATCTTATTTAAAACGTAAAAAATGTGTCGACATCATCAGAAGACATAAATGAACTATATATATTATATTATTAAGTAAATATTATTTTATGACCACGAGCTTCTTCTGGCATTTTATAATAATCATCATATTTGCTGTTTGTGTCCAGCATTTAGTAATTATTTCATATATTATTTAACCACGGCTGGAAATAATAGCTGGAATGTGATGTGATTGTGAATTCATGACTGAAATAAAGCAGTTTGTCTTTTGTAAAGTACTTTTACTTTACAAAAGGCAGCGTTTTTATAAAGCGTTTTTTAAAGGCAGCATTTTTATGTAGGTTGATAAACGTGTGTTGTACAGTATATACTTATACAGGTACTCACTTCTCACCTTTCATGTAGGTCTGCTCGGACTAATTCGTTTTAAACCCCTCAAAAATGTGTGTGTATACAGCCCCAAACCTCCATCAGTTATTAACAATAGCATCTATTTAGAAAAAATGCCCCAGTGATTTCGGAGCTTCAGGAAATTCTCCGGCGCTCTGCGCATAACACCGGGCCAACTCATGTCGGAAAGAATTTATAAACGGTTTCTAAACGTGGGCTATTGTTTTTTTTTTTACTTATAGTATTTGTTAATTTAATTTAAATGAGGTTTGGGACTCAGGACTTCGATTCGGCATCGTGATTCTCCTCTTTAATTTACTCCATAGTTTTAATCAGCGCTCAGCCGCATGCATGGAGTTTTCCAGAGCGCACTGGCAGAAGTAGACTAATGATTATGAACGCGTCGGGAAAACAGCAAGCAGACTAACTCTGACCATTTATAAAAACGTTTGCGTTCATTTTCTGACGCGCTCAATTTCACCAAAAACAATACAGAGCAGCGCAGCTTATTTGCTTTCAAACATTTATAAAATCACGTTTTTTCGTTATTGTGAGTGCGCTTAAATAAAAGTTGAGTCTTATAAAGGCATGTAGTCTTATATAGTTTTATTATATAGTTTTTGCACATTAATCAGAGTCCTCATCTGTTACATTTTTGAGGACAATAGTTTTTTTTCAGCCTGTCACGGCGTGCGCCCCAAATCAATATAGCTCCTCGCTCACTAGTTAGGCGGCCTCTCCTTCAAATATGCAAAGAAGCAGGGCTGCAGAATTAGGCACGAATAGTGAAGAAGAGCTCTCCTTGCTCACGGGCTTCCAATCCGCGCTATAAAATACTCTGGGTTTGTTGGTTTACAGTGGATTTTACTACGCGGTGTGAGTGAGACGCGCGCACACAATGCGGAAGTGCGGCATGCAAACGGGGCAATTGGAACGCGCCCCAGGGACTTCAAAGAAGAGCAAGCGTGAGCGGACGGAGGCAGGAGCTGCTGTCCGCGGATGGCCGTCGTACTCGTTTTTTATAGCGCAGGGTGCAAACCCGGGATCATAGGCATGGATGAGCTATGTCCAGCTCTGTACCAGCATGTCATGTGGGCATTATAAGACTAAAAAGTGGCAGCTGGCACGCACGCAGGTTAATTTTTTTATAGTCTAAATTAAAATCCTCCTCTTTAGTGCCTCCTATTCCTATTAATCCTATTGTTCTTTTAGTGTCACTGCGTGTGCTTACAATGCCAGACAACATTCAAATGCAAATTATTCACTCTCCCCAAGTGTGAATCAGCTGTTCTCACCTATACATATTAACCTATACGTTCTCACCTAAAGTGTTTAGGTGAAATTCCACCTATACAAGTGTGACAAATATGCAAAGAAAAAAAATAGGAAGGGGCAAATAATTTTTCATGGCACTTCACATGTAGTCAGATTGTTCCACTGGGCTGAAACTGTAGCAGGTGGAGTTATAGCACTTTTCAAATCACACTTACTATACACTGATATGAATAACTTTGAATGATGAATTCTACGTTAATATGATCTCGGGCTTGCTCCACATTATAAAAGCAAAGCGCGGAGATGGAGATCAGGGAAGTATGTGATGTGGTGGAAAATAGGCAGTGGCGGTTCTACACTGAATTGCTCCGCGGGCGAGACTCCCATCCACCCCCCTCCCCATGCCCCCCCAGCAGCGAAACCGGTTTGATGACTTCACACCTGTTGTAAAGGTGAGATGGGGATTACAGTAACTGTGGGTGCGCTTCACCTCGGAGCGCGCTGTCGCGTTGTATTCAATGAATAGACTAAAACAAAATCATGTTTGCTTCAGCATTGAAAACAACATTGTAATAGATTAACTTTATTAAAGATTATACACTTTTGTATTCTTTATCCACACACGTGGGCATCTTTAAATTTTTAGATATTGATCCTTTCTCGATGCAGCGAATTTTCTGAGCAAATTAATAATAATTTCCATGAATGAAAAGGAGGAAGAAGAAAAGGTTACGCGAAAATAAGAAAAAGCTTTAGAGGTAAATGCTGTGAAATGCTTCAAATGAACAGATTCTGCCTATAACAGGTCAGGGACAGTGAGGCTGGATCCAGCAGCGCACCACATCCCACATCATAATACATGCTGATGATGACCAACACGTCTCCCCTGATCTACCAGAGCCAAGTAAAAAGAATGGCAATCAAACAGAATAAAATTAGTAGCAGCACTAACTTGTGCTAGTTATTATGATGGTGGTCAATATTAATTGAAATAATGTTTCTCAGCATTATTTCGTGTTAATATTGACTACCCTAATAATTAAAATAAGTAACTAGTTTACAAGCGTGAGCTACTGCTGCTACTGATTTTATTTCAGCTTACCTGTTCAGTTTTATTGCCATTCCTTTTAAAATATTGTCTTTATAGATTTATATGTTGTTTGTCTTGATGTTCTTTTTTTCCGTTTCTTTGACCTAATATATGTTCAGTGATACTTCAAATAACATGTTTAAATAGCACTGATTTCTGTATTGTGTTATATTTTTATACTAGTAACTGGTGTTAAAAATGTATCTCTACATTAATGAGCCAATGTATTATGGTGTGGGCTGCTGTGGGCCAGGAAGTCCAGGGCCACTTTTTGGTCCCAGTCCGCCCCTGTAATAACGAATGGAGAAAGCGCAGTCAAAGCCCGGGGATTCTGTGTTCCGCGGGGGCCAGTCGTGAATAGCTGACACTCAGTGACAGCCAATGAAATTGAAGCATTTTTGTTGCTTTCCATGTGGTGTGGCGTTGCTTAAATAATATCTGTATAATATCCGAATATCCTATAAAGTCGTCCAGACCCTGGTTCGAATCCCGCTCTGGGTGAAAATGTAATAAATGTGAATCCTTTGTTTTACACTTTTTGCTTATGATAATCATTAATTTACAGCAACTGTGAGGTGAGTGCTAATGTGTTTCATAGCTTAAGAAAAAAAAATTAACTTAATAACTTGATAATGTAATGGCTACATCGTGGTATTTTAGCGAATAGCACCGGAATTTTGAGCACTGGCTGGGAATCGAACCCGGGTCTCCCGCATGGCGGGCGAATCACCTACCACTGAGCCACCAGTACCCATCTGCATTTAAAGCGCGTAAATATAGGCTAACGTCATACATCTTTGTAGTCCTTTTGCACACGCGTGGGTGCGTTACAATAATAATAATAATAATAATAATAATAATAAATTTGGAGAACTACTACTACTAATAATAATAATTCTGAATGAAAATGATGAATAAATACATATCAGTTTGAGCTTGACACGTTTATGAGCTCTGTCGCTTGCCGTCAATGGGCGCCTAAGAGACATAAAATTTTTCGGCTTCAGTAGACACACAATACTTTAGACTGAAACACGACTGCCCCCTACAGGTATTGAAGGGCATTTTCACAGCTTGCCGCGCGCACTCGCGGCAAGTCGTGGGATCCCTTTTCCGAAAACGTGCGTTTTTAAAGGCCAGATCTGTATATATATATATATATATATATATAATATACACTCAACAAAAATATAAACGCAACACCTTTGTTTCTGTTCCGATTTTTCATGAGATGGACTTAAAGATCTAAAATTCATTCCAGATACACAATATTACCATTTCTCTCAAACATTGTTTACAAATCAGCTTTGCTTCTGCTTTGCTGAGATAATCCATCCCACCTCACAGGTGTGCCACATCAAGATGCTGATCTGACATCATGAGTAGTGCACAGGTGTACCTTATACTGCCCACAATAAAAGGCCACCCTGGAATGTGCAGTTTTTTGGGGACTCTGGGGACCCCACAATTAACTCAGATTGTCAATTGTGGCCTGTGGAATGCTGGTCCACTCCTCTTCAATAGCTGTGCGAAGTTACATAGGTACATATGTATATTTATATCAAAATGCATGTATAGAATAAATGGTTAGAAAAGTAACGAGTCGAGTGTAGCCAAATGTAGTGGAGTAATAGTAATAGCATTTCTTCTTCACAAATCCACTTAAGTAAAAGTAAAACACATGGTGCAGTAAAACTACTAATAAAGGATTTTTTTTAAGTTACTCAAGTAAATGTAACTTGCTATTACCCACCTCTACATACACATATACGTAATTAAGTAACAAAAAAAAACAAAAATAACAACCAGTTAAAGATTTAAAGGTAAGCTAATTTGGAGTTACCAGCCATAAAAATCACAGATAAACAGTGCCTCTGATTAAAGTGGTTAAGAAGGCTTTACAAAGCATAAGTAGCACACAAATCTCAATAGCAACTGATCTAAGAAAATTATTGTGTATGTTGGATTCTTCAGGAGTATGGAAGGAATTAAATATAAATTAACATAATGAAATATAAATATAATTAAATATAAGGTATTAATATAAAATGTTCATTTAAGTGAGAAAGAAGTAAACACCAAGAAAGACCAATAGAAGATGTGAACAAACTTTAGATTGGTTGTATACATACATACATACATACATACATACATGCATGCATGCATATTATTCTTCTTTATACTTGTTCATCCATTTGTCATTTACCTGAGGAAGAGTAGGATTAGCAACTGGAATGACGTGTTTCTCCTTCTCTGAGAAAATAATTACATCATCGATAGCCCACTGATCATACCCCTCACCTGAATGAAGGGGTTGCCACCAGCGGAACTGTGTACAGGGTGTCTTAGCAGCTAGTGGTAATTCATAATGGGCAAACCTGTTGAGACAGAATATAAGAGACAAAAAATAATGATCTACTGCAAAATAATTATTAAACTAATACTGAGATTTCTAAAACACTCTTCTCTCACCTAGGCTTAGTAAAGTCAGTGAAGTACAGTTCTGCAATTAGACCCCAGCTTATTCCACCATTGTTACTATATTGTAGAAGCACTCCCTCATCTCTGTTGTCAGGTTGGTTACACTCCACCCTGTCACCACCCACACGAAGGTAGAATTGCACAAACTCTGCCCATTCTGTGTCCATGTTCAGACTCACTAGTTGTCTTAGTCCAGCCTGTTCAAATATTATTTCGAAAACACATTTTAAATCATATTTTCCAAAAGTTTTACAGTTGACCCAATTAACATAAAAGCTATTTTATCTTAATATTGTTTGTGAACATTCATTCCACACCTTGCTAAAATACAAAGAAGATCCAGATGATACAACACCACAACCCTGGTCAGGGGTCACCACCTCCCCACCAATAACCTCCTGCCATGTGGTTCTTAGATCTTCAAGAAACTCAAAGTCTGACAGTAAACTGGTAGACAGTGGTAATGTAGGCTGACAATCTATACCAGAAAAGCCATCATCGCACCTGAGGAGAGAGAGAGAAGAAAGCAATGGAGAAATAGACAGTTGCTATTAAAAATTAAAAATATAAATATATATAAAAATATATATTTTTAATATTTTTAATATTTTTAATTCTTTTTTAACATTGGTAATTATTTATCTGTATATTTAGTAGTGTAAAGAAGACTGACCTGCAGTGACCATGGTCACACCAGCCATGTCCATAGCACATTAGAGGACACTGTTGTCCAATGTAGATATTGTCTAAGGCCCAGTCATCTTGCTCACCATAGAAGTTTTGGATCCAGCGAAACCGTGTGGCCCTGGACCTAAAGCCAAACCACAATCAAATAATGGGAAATAAAACAGAAAATGGCAAACAGCATGGTTTCAAAGGCTAAGCCATGCTATTATGATAATATATGTGTAAAGGTATAAAAATGCACAATGGTGCAACAAATGGTTATCTTTCAATTCAAATGGGTGAACATTTATTGATCCAAATATCATTACTTGGATCAATAAATGTTAGTTTAATCATTTTTATGTCTCATGACTGTTTAATATAAATTGTTACCATTAATGGTCTGCTGGACCCCCCGTTTTTGCAAGGTGAATTATTTTACTTAAAATGTCATATTTTTAATTTAATAATGAAGGGTGAACAAAAAAAGTCACCTACAGCTGTATAGTAAGAGGTTAAAAATGGCACATGCTACATGCACACAATAGTGCACACAAGAAAAACAGCATTGATGATATCATGCTCTAAACAGTGGTCCACTTCTGTGTTCATCTATGAGTAGCTTTCATATCTGTTTTGATCTGTGCCCAAGTATGCCAATAATGCTGAAGACCGACTTTTCAAGTGAATATGGGCATGGTTCCAGAGCCCGAATTAACCAGACTTTGGGGTCAAGTGTACTTGGAAATGATCCTCAGTCCCTAATATGAAAATTCACAAATACAATAGGAACACATAATTTGTTTCATCTGTTACAATATGTAACATGGTTATGGATTCACTAGATCAGAGGGACACTGATTTTTTACAGAAAGTGTGCATAAATGGTGTTTAATCTGATCACTGTTAACACAGTAGTATTGCTTAGGGATGTGTTTTATGGGCGAAGGAATCAAAGCACTATGTCCATAAACCGCTGGTTGGTGGCCGGGGCACCATGCAGACTGCAGGGGAGGAACCTATACTGGCAGTGGCTTTGTTGGGAGCTGTGTTTTCTTTGGCTTCAACTTTAAGCATCAGATGCATTCAAACAGGTTGCTGATAACGGTCAGGGTAAGCAACAAGGCGAGGTGCCATCTTCTGACATTTTGGGCATTGTTGGCAGAAGTTTCCCAGCACCTGGCCCAAACAGTGTTTTCTTTTACCTGAAGATGACAAGCAAAAGCGTGAGAGAGACACGTGTTTGGACCGGGTCATGTCTGGTGATCATAGCCTCATCATGAAGCGAATCCCCTTGGTGCATGCACTGCAGAGCCTCTCTGCTTGGGGGAGATGTACTGCAGCAAGGAATGTTTGAGATGTCATTTTTCTTGCTCAAGGAAGAGTCTGAAAAGCACACACTGCAAAGATGTGGAAGTTTTCATGCTCACAGCCTTCCTTTTCTCTCTTAAGAGGATGTGCCAAACCCAGTCAATAATGCTTTGCAAGATAAGAGATGGTCTAGCTGCAGCTTTTTTGCATTTTGTGCAAGATTACGTAAAGACATAACACCATGGGTCCCCACTCATAATAATTAATAAACTGAGATTACACAACCACAGGACTTTTATTTCAAAAGTGTTACTTGTGTTAAGTAAATCCAAGAACACAAAATACACATAAAAGACACACAAAAAACTCTTGTAAGGGCCATGTTTCATTTTTATATATTTGTTGTTGTGTTTATTTCTATTTCATTAGGTAAGCATTATGCATTAAGTTCATTAGTTAAGCATTTAGTATAATAATCGTAAGTTGCACTGTGACATCATTCCATAGTTGTGTAGCTGCATGTCTATGCACGGTAGTAGTTAGACACAAGCCTTTGACCGTAATACTTTAATCAAAAAGATACAGGAAATAGGTTGTTGTAACGATAATTTAGGACCGTAAGTAACCAAGTGTAACAAGAAAGATACGTGTCAGAACTTGTAAATAACATATCAATACATGTAAAGTCAAAAGCTTTCTCCGTTGTTCAAGTGAAGATGAGTAACTTAAAAGTGCATCTTACCTGCATGTGAATGTGGACTGAAGAACCCGCGTGCGATATAAAAAAAAAGGCATGACTGTCGACAAGCAACTGAAACCGAAAGCGAAAAGAGGACTTGCCTGCTTTAAAACTCACTATGGCAGATGGCGAAGACAACGCTGCTGTCACCGAAGCTGAGGATGTGATGGCACTCGACGACAAAGACTCCGCAGACAAGATTCATGAAATGAAGAACGCCAAAGAAGGCAAGTGGAGTCAATTGACTGCATTATATGACAAAATAGAGTTGCTTATGTACAATGCCTACAACGTGCTTGATGTTGAACCTAGGTACTATACGGACTACAAAGGGCTGCTACAAAACTTTGTTAAAAGCAATAGAGACTTGCGATCGTGCCTAAATGAAGACGAACGTAAATATGATCTGCAAAACTGGTATCAGTTTAAATTGCTGTACTGCACGGAATTAGCAAAAAGAGTCGTGGATTGCGGACACTAAGAACCGCTTTAAGTCGTCTCAAACATTTGATGACGAAGTTTCACCAATGAACAGCGCATCAATGGTGTCGTCTAAGAGACTCGCTTCTAACAAGCACGGAAGCGTAGCGATGGCGGCATCCAAAAGGTCCTCAACATCTACAGCATCCTCAGCGCGGCTAAAAAAAGGCAGAAGTTAACAGAGCAGTCTTGTTGGCTGAAGCAGCAACCTTAGACCAATGGCTGGTGTCAGAAATGGAGGAAGCACAGTTAAAGACACAGATGGAAATGAAGGAAGCACAATTAAAGGCAGAACTAAAAACTAAGAAGCACAACTATAGGCTGAAATGGACAGCCTGAAAATCTAAATGGAGCTCGTAAAGGCTAATGCTGAAATATAGGCATATCAGGGTTGTGAAGAACGACAAAATCCCACTCTGTGTGGTCATCAAACCTAGTGGTACACATGTCACCAAATCAGAATATGATGAATATCACGAGCACAGTGCGTCAACGGAATATCTCAGACTGCCATCACCTTGCCAGGCAGCCAGTTTAAGCGTGCCCGTAAGTGTCAGACCTATAATAGCAGTCCATAATACTGATACAGTAGAGCTTCAGAGTGTGATACAATGTCAGGCAGATATTACAGAAATGCCTGCGAAGAGTCAAAGGCAATTTTCTTTACCTCAGCGCGATGTTCCTTTGTTTAATTGAGACCCTCTTGAGTTCACGGCTTTTATGAGTTTTTTACGGCGTTTAAACACGTAGTTGAAACCAGAGCTGATAGTAATATGAATAAGCTGTACTTTCTTGAGCAGTATACTAGAGGAGAGCCTAGAGATCTCGTTAAAAGCTGCCAGCATATGCCAGATCAGCTTGCTTATGCAGAAGCGATGAGACTGTTACAAGATAAGTTCGAAAATAAACAAAATGTCATGCACACTCAGTCCGGAAGTTAAGCAGTTGCGAACCAGGAAGTATAAAAGGAGTAAACAAACCATAGCATCTTGCTCAGTCATTGAGTTTGGCCCATGCCTCTTCCTTTGTTGCGTAAATAGTAAACCCAAACGCGGAAGAACACGAGTAGGCAGGATAATCACGCTATTTAATCTAAGGACTCTCACAAATGAGGAACAAGGGAAAGACACAATCTAACCCGCGTCCTATAAATGCACACTCAATCAGAAAGCAAGACCAATAAAGTGAGTACTCACGATTCGATGAGGCATGGGCCAAACTCAATGACTGAGCAAGATGCTATGGTTTGTTTACTCCTTTTATACTTCCTGGTTCGCGACCGCTTAACTTTCTGGTCCTAGTGCCGGTCGCAGACCGAGTGTGCATGACAGTACCCCCCTGTCCAGGACCGGCTCCAGACGGTCCTGAGGTGAAGGATACCCTGTGATGGTAGTCCCGGATGAGCTCGGGGTCAAAGATGAACCGCACTGGGATCCCGGATCGCTCCTCGGGGCCGTAGCCTTCCCAATCGACCAGGTACTGGGTACCTCTGCCCCGCGAGTCGAGGATCCAAATCCCACCGTCCCACCCCGCGAGTCGAGGATCCGGTCCCACCGTCAATGATTCGGGGAGAAGGAGCAAAGGGGGTGGGTGTAACCATAGGTGAAGTGATGAAGGGTTTAAATTGAGAAATGTGGAATACTGGGTGGATCCGGAGTGCCGCAGGCAGCTGGAGCCGGTAGGTGACAGGGTTAATTCTTAGAGTGATGTGGTATGGACCGATAAATCTGGGTGATAACTTTCGTGATTCTGTGTGCAGATGGAGGTTCTTTGTTGAAAACCATACCTTGTCACCTACTTTGTACAACCGTCCCGGAGGGTGTCGGCGGCGATGCTGGGCGATGTAGCTGGTGTTGGTGCGTTGGATGGCGATGTTTACTTGGTTCCATATCCGCCGACACCTACGGACCAACTGTTGGGCCGGCGGTACGTCAACCTCCGGTTCTTGATGGTCGAATATCGGAGGTTGGAAACCATAGCATACCTCAAATGGGCTTAGGTTCGTGGCAGAGGAGACGTGGAGATTGTGGGATAGCTCTGCCCATGTGGCAGGCCAGGTAGCGGGCCCAGGAGCGCTGGCGATCAGACACAAAACACCTCAGGTAGTGCTTCAGATCTTGATTGGTCCATTCCATCTGACCGTTAGTCTGGGGATGGTAACCAGATGACAGACTACTGGTGGAATCGATCAGACGGCAGAAGGCCTTCCAGAACCGGGCGGTAAACTGAGGCCCTCTGTCTGAGACGATGTCTTTGGGGAACCCATGCAGGCGGACTACGTGTTCCAGTATCAGCTCGGCTGTGTCCTTGGCTGATGGGAGTCCGGAGAGGGCCACCAGGTGTACTGCCTTGGAGAACCGGTCAACTATAGTTAGGATGGTATTTTTCCCTTCATCAACTTGCATGCCCCTGATGAAGTCCAGGGCGATGTGCGGCCAGGCCGTCGAGGAATGGGAAGTGGTTGCAGCTCTCCGGGGGTGGGTCGGTTTTGGTCCTTGGCCCTGGCGCACACCGGGCATGCCTGAACGAACTCCTCAATGTCCTTTTTCATTGAAGGCCACCAGAACGCCTGTTTTACGAATAGAAAGGTCCTTCGATTCCCGGGATGTCCGGCGACGGGCGAGGAGTGCCCCCATTGTAGGACCTCTGATCTTAAGGTTTGGGGCACATAGAGTCATCCAGGCGGCGCACCTGCCGGTTCGGTCTCCACAGCCTGATCCTGGCGTACCCTCGTTTCTAAGTCCCATTGTAGAGGTGCAATCACATGTGAAGTAGAAATGACAGGCACGGGGTCCGCCTGGGGGGCGTCTTCCTCCTGTTGTCAGGAAAGGGCGTCGGCCTTGGTGTTTTTGGACTCAGGCGGTATAACAGATGGAAGTCGAACTGTTCAAAGAATAGTGCCCACCGTGCCTGTCGTGGGTTGAGTTGTTTGAGATTTCTGATGGTGATGAGATTTTGGTGATCCGTCCAGACAATGAATGGCTCACTGGCGCCCTGGAGCCAGTAACGCCTTTCCTCCAAGGCCCACTTTATGCCCAACAGCTCGCGGTTCCCTACCCCGTATCGCTGCTGAGTAAGATTAAATTTCTTGGAGAAGAAGCCACAGGGGTGTAGCTTCTGGTCTGGACCTCGCTGGGGGAGAACAGCGCCGACGCCCACATCTGACGCGTCCACCTCCACAACGAACAGTTGGTTGGCATCTGGGTGAAGAAGAATAGGGGGGGTGGTGAAACGGTGGTGGTGAAAGTTGTTTGAATGCAGAAATGGTGGCGGTAGTGATGTGGAAGGGTTGAGGTGAGGGCCTGGTCAGACTGGTCAGTGGTGCTGCAACTGTACTGTAGCCCCGGATAAAGCGACGATAGAAGTTCACAAACTCGACGAACTGTTAAAGCTGTTTGAGAGTCTTGGGTAGGGGCAAATGACGAACAGCTTCTAGTTTCTGCGGGTCCATGGCCACACCCTGGGGCAAGATAACAAAACCCAGGAACGTGCTGGAGTGCTGGTAAAAGCACTTTTCCAACTTGTAGTACAGTTGGTGCGCGAGCAATCTCTTTAGAACAGCCCGCACGTGCTGGATGTGTTCTTCAGTGGTCTGAGAGTATATAAGAATGTCGTCTAAGTGGACAAACACCCATCGGCCTAGCATGTCTCTCAAGACGTCATTCATGAATTGTTTTAAAGGCCGAGGGTGCGTTACAGAGTCCAAATGGGATGACCAGACTCTCATAATGTCCGGTGGGGGTGATGAAGGCCTTCTTCCACTCATCGCCCTCTCTGATGCGCACCAAGTTGTAGGCGCTCCAGAGGTCCAACTTCGTGGAACACGTCCCAGCCTCAGCCTGTAGGCAAAGTCATCCCCACAGGATGATTCGGTTCTGGGTCCATGAGATGAGTGGGTCGTGCTGCAACAGTCAGGTATAGCTGAGGATGATGGGCAGTGATGCGATGGAGGTGAGGTGGAGTTGGATTTGTTCCAGGTGCTGGTCTATGGCGAGCGTAATGGGTTGGGTCTGATGGGTGATAGGGCTGAATGATAGGGGCCGACCGTCGACCGAAGTGATCTTTACTGCCGGAGTCTCTGCTTGCACTCTACAGTTAATATACATTCACATTATACATTGTGTGACTGTGACCATACCTAACTGCCATCTCTCCTCTTCTTCTCTTTCCCCCCCTTTCTCTTTCCTTTCTCCCCCTTTCACTCTTTCTTTCTCTCTGTCGAGCTACACATGTCGTTCCTGAGCTGCCAGTGATCCAGACTCCCTCTGCCCTCCGGACCTGTCTGACCCATCCTGGTGCCCCGCTTCTTGCTGAAGATCCCGTCACATGAATGCCCCGTGTGTCTCTCTGGGATGCGTCTGGTGTCTGGGAATGATTCTCTCTACCTAAAAAATGGTTCTGGCCTTGACTGGTGTTGGCAACTGTTTCTCTGGGGACTTGACAGTTCAATAGTTCAGGACTGGAACTTCTTACAAGTCTACCTGGGTCTTCAATAACTACCTGGACTCCATATTAACATCAATTAACATCAGCTATTATAATTGAACTGCCTCCCACCCTACACTCTGTATAAATGCAGATCATTTACTGCTTTCTGTTTCACCCAAATGAGGATGGGTTCCCTGCTGAGTCTGGTTCCTCTCAAGGTTTCTTCCTATTACCATCTCAGGGAGTTTTTCCTTGCCACTGTCGCCCTCGGCTTGCTCACCAGGGACAAACTGACCATTTTGATTCATACAAATTCACATTTCATACAAACTTAAATAATTCTTTTGACTGTGTAAAGCTGCTTTGCGGCAATGAAAATTGCTAAAAGCGCTATACAAATGAAATTGAATTGAATTGAATCTTTATGGGCTGGGATAACGCCTCAATCTTCACCTCCAATTCTTTGGCATGGGTAGAGTCAATGAAGTTACCAGCGGCACCGGAGTCGATGAACGCGGTACTTCGAACTCTTTTGTGGCCGATTTGCAGGTTTACCTGAACCGTGAAACGTGAGATGGTGGCGTTAGTCGTGGTAAAAAGGTGGAGGGGGCCTGGTGAGTCTCTCCTCGCACTCACCAGGGCTGGGCGATGCCTGGGCGAATTGGGCAGATTGCCCGGTGATGTGCCGCCGACCCACAGTAGGCACACAAGCCCCCTCGATACCATCGTTCGCGTTCCGCCACGGTCAGGGAGGCACGTCCTAATTGCATGGGTTTCCCGGCTCCGGTGTCAACCACGGCAAAAGGTGGAGATCCGACAGGTCCGGTAGTGGTGTGGGTAAAGGTTTTAGGTGGTCGTGGTGAGGTGTAGGAGAAGGTGGGTGCAGGCGGCAGGGTCCTTAGGGCTGGCTTTGGGTGAGAGAGAAGGCGTTAGTCAATACGGAGGAAGATCTGGATTAATCCCTCCAGTGTAGCGCGGCATCCCCCAGTCTGTCTGCATGGCGAGGGTCCGGAACTCAGCGGGCAAATATTCATGCACCCATCACTTCCAGAATACGTCAGCAAGGTATTGAATTTGCTTCCACTTGCGACGTGCATCAATGTCCTCTTTTTTGAAAAGTCCAGGAGGCAAGTTTGGCTGTTTAATCTTTGAAAAAAAAATTCAATCTTTACGCAATTCAATCTCAGCACCTATAAAGTTTGTTCCATTGTCACTTTTCATGACTGACACCTGGCCTCTTCTGCAGACAAAGCGTCGAATGGCATTCAAACAGGAGTCTTTATCCAGTGACTGCAAAACTTGTTGCACAGCTCTTGTTGTCAGACAAGTAAACAATACGCCATATCTTTTAACATTACTTTGAGCTCGTCTGACATCGAAGGGTCCGAAATAGTCAACTCCTACGTTAGTGAGGGGTGGGTGATCTGGCGTTATTCTGTCACATGGCAGTTCTGACATCTTTTTTACCAGTCTTTGCTCTGATCTTTCTACATGTCACACAATTAGAAAGAAACTTCCTCACAAGGTAGTTAGCAGTCGTAATCCAGTATTTCTGCCACAATTGTGAGAGCATATAATTCCTTCCACAATGTCCATACTTTTCATGAATGTTTCTTAAGATTTAAGTTGTGATATGTGAATCTTTGGGTATAATGACTAGGTGTTTTACATGCTCAGGCATTGAAGAACTACCAAGACGTCCTCCAACTCTCAGCACTTCATCCTGCAGTACTGGATCTAATTTGGATAGGCTGCTGTTCCTTTTTACAGATGCATTACCACTTTGCAACTTGGAAATTTCTTCTCTGTCCTGAATTGTCAGAGACAATTTTTAAACATGTCCTTGATATGAAGAATCCAGGCAACAGAACTTGTACCAGTCAGAGTGATAATTGATCAGTTTGCTCACAGCCTCCATGCTCTCTGTAGTACTCACGAGATTTACTGAAGCTGAATGTTTGATCTCGTTATCGTCAAGTTTTGAATCTAAGTTTTTTCATTGTCAATATATCTCAAGACAGTTGTACTGCCAATCCAAAATATAGAGTCTAGCAACTCCATTTCCAGTTGGCCTTTCAACATTTTGTCAGTGTTCACAGCAACTACTGGCGCAGTCAGTTCCATTTGTGGAATAGTTGTTTGTTTCAGAGGTGCTACATGAATTTTCCCCATTATAAAGGCACAATGTGCGAGTCCATCAGCGTTTACCAACTTGAGGTATGAGACAATTCCATATCCCATTTCACTTGCATCTAAAAAGTGATAAAGTCAGGCTATAGTTGTAACTCCAAAGTCAATTGGTTTTATACATCTTGCCACACTGAACTCAGACAATTGATGCACCACAACACCCCTAGAGCTCTCTTGACGGGAAGTGCATCATTACTCAAATCCAAGTCTCTCATGTCTTTGATTCTTTCACTCTCAGGAATAGAAGTCATTAAAGCACGACTATTACTTGCCCACTTGGTGAGGTGGAACCCTCCACTTGCACAAACGTTGGTGAGATTGTTATATAACGTAACTGCTTGATCATGGCTCGAAACAGACTTCAAACAGCCGTCTACATAAAAGTTTCTAAGTACTGTGTTGACTGCCTCAGCAAATGCATTGCTGCGGTTTTCTTCTGCTGTATTTCTAAGGGGGAAGTTAGCAACACTTGGAGATAATTTTTTGCACCAAACAGATAAACGACCATCTTGTATTCGACCAAATCTTGATTTACATCTCCATTCATAGGAAGCGCAGCAAATCTGTCTTTTTTTTCGTAACTCTCACATGATAATACATGACTTCCACATCTGCCATCATGGCAACTCCCACTTGTCTAAAGCGTCATTTCTGGTTCCTGTAGGAGCTCGCTATTCAATGATACTCCCTGGTAGCTGGCAGCATAGTCAAAGACCACCCTTAGCTTTTTCTTCTGAGGATGATATACACCATGATGAGGTATATACCACACTTGACCATCTTGTCGACTCAAGTGAGGTGTAGGGACCTTGACTGCATGACCTTTTTCAAACATGTCGTTCATGAAGTTTGAATACTCCTTGTGAAAAGAGGCGGTATTCTTGAGTTTTCTTTTGAGATTCAGTGCGCGCTGCATGGCTGCACTTCGGTTGTTGGGCATTTGAATAGCTATTTTCCTAAATGGAAGACTGATGTAGAAGTGATTGTCGGTAAACTGCAGAGAGTTAGACACAGAGTCAGTAAAAACTGATAATCCTCTTGTAACAACTCGGCTTTATCATCACAATTCCGTTCAGGAAAATCATGGCTGTACTGTTGTATCAGCATTTGTTCCACGCTTTTGATGAAAATTCTGTTGGCTGTAACACTCGCCTGCTCGTTGTCATACATGCTTTCCTTTACCGATTCTCGAAGAGGTCCATTTAGAGTCCATCCAAGAGCAGTCTTTACTGCATATGGCCCTTTGTGCCTGCTGTTAATCACTTGCCATGGTACTAGGAGCTTATACTCTTTGTTGTTTTCCACTGAGACTGGGATGCTTTTTTGTGTAAACACTTTGGAAAGTTCAACAAAGGTATTTTCTTCCAGACCGCTAACCTCCAAGTCAGTAAGCACATAGCTTTCTACTTGCTTTTTCGAGTTCATGGTGCTTAACATCATATCAACTTTTCTGCCCAGAACATTTAACCGCCTTGCTAATGACTCAGAAAGTAAAAGAACCACCTGGGTCCATAAAGGCATACACTTCTACTGTCTTGTCACTTTTCTTGGACTTTATTTTAACAGGTACTATGGAGAGAATGCAATTGTCTCAAGCCGGCAAGGCATTAACTGTTTCAGTTTCATCAACTTTTACTATTACCTGAGCTGTGTCTTGTGCGACAATGTGTAGCATGAGAGGATGTTTCTTTGAGCAAGACTGACATGTGATTCTTCTAGTGCAGTGTTAAATGTCCTTTTACTAAACAACCAAAGCAAAATCCATTCTTTCTCAAAAAGTCCAATTTGTCTTTATATGTCTTAGTGTTGAACTGGTAGCATTCATCTAAGGTATGACTTTTCTCACAGAATGCACAAGGTTTAGTGAAAGCACTGATAACTAATGCACCATTACTCTTGCTGTAATCAAGTCTTTATGATTTTCACCAACCTGTTTCACAGCGATTACAAAGCTGCTACCACTTTTTCCTTCCTTTTTTAGCTTGGATCCTTAAAGAGATTTATTGCAGTGTTTCTTATCACTAGTCAGAACGTCCAGGTCCCCAAAGAGTGGATTTGACAATACTTTTGCTTGTCGATCAACAAATTCCACCAACTGCACGAACTTAGCTCTTTTTCGATGGCGCTCCTTGTATTCGTATGCATGGACCCTCCATCTTCACGCAATTTGTAGGGCAGTTTTAAGATAATAATCCTCACGTTGGTAGGATTATCTAACTCATTCATGTATTCAATGTTTTCCATAACATTGCGGCAAGTTACCAGAAACAGGGAGAAGGCGCTTAATGACTTTCCATCCTCTGACTTTATTTTGGGCCATTTGAATACCTTTTGCATCAGCGCTGTTGCAATTTTTAGCTCATTTTCAAACTTGTCGTGTAACAGTTTCATTGCTTCTGCATAACCACGACGATCTGGCATGTGCTGGCAGCTCTTTACAAGGTCTCTAGGCCCTCCTCTAGTGTACTGCTCAAGAAAGTATAACTTATCAGCATCACTATCAGCTCTAGATTCAACATGTTCAAACGCCTTCATAAAAGACCTGAACTCAAGCGGGGCTCCATGAAACAAAGGAACGTACCGATGAGGTAAAGAAAATTGCCTTTGACTATTTGCAAGCATTTCTGTGATATGACGTTGACTTTGGAGCCTGGAGTGTGGGATTAAGAGGAGGTTCTGGTCACAGGATCTTAAATTTCTCAGGGGGGTATGATGGTTCAGCAAGTCAGATAAGTTGATGGGTGCTTGCTGGTGTAGCGATTTAAAAACAAATAGTAAAATTTTAAAATTAATTCTGAATTGAACAGGCAACCAATGAAGGGCCTTCAAAAGCGGAGCCACATGATCCCTTTTTTTCTTTTTCAAGAGAAATTTACCAGCGGCATCTGAATCAGTTGAAGACGGGTGATTTGAGATTTAGAAATACCATAATAAAGAGACTTGCAATAGTCAAGGCGGGTTGTAATGAAAGCATGAATGGCCATCTCTAGAGTCTTATCAATGAGAAAAGGTTAAATTTTTGCGAGCGTACAGAGCTGATAAAAGCTAGATCCAATCACAGTAGAGATTTGTTTCCTTAAGTTTTAGTGTGTCAGGACACCTAAAAGTTTAGTAACAGGACACCTAAATTTCAAACCTGAGAGGATCTAAAGGCTAATAGAGGACCCAGATCAAGATCAGGGGCCTTTGTGTGTTCCGAAGGGCCATAGACTATCACCTCAGTTTTTTTTTCATTAAGGGATAAAACATTATAAGATAACCAAGATTTAACTTTATCTAAACAGGATAGCAAAGTAGTCATGGCCAAGCCACCATTTTTCTTAAAAGGTAAGTAGATTTGCGTATCGTCAGCGTAAAAGTGGAAAGATACCCCATGTTTCCAAAAAATTGAGCCCAGAGGTAGCATGTACAATGAAAATAGAGTGGAAGCCAGCACAGAGCCTTGTGGAAAGAGACCCACCCAAGACTCTAGTCTATTTAGTAATATTGAGTGATTAATAGTGTTGAAAGCAGCTGATAAATCTAAAAGAACAAGGACCACAGAATCCGCCGTATCAGTGGCTAAAAAGATGTCATTTAACACTCTAAGTGAGCTAATCAGTACTGTGAGCCGCCTTAAAACCAGATTGAAAATGGTCAAACAAACTGTTTAAAGAAAGAAAGGATTGAAGTTCAAGAAACACAATATTTTTCAAGACCTTAGACACAAATGGTAGAACAAAGATAGGACGATAATTTTTTAGAACAGATGGATCAAGTGAGGGCTTCTTGAGGAGAGGAGTAATAGTGGTCACTTTCAAATTAGTAGGAACCACGCCTGTTGAGAGGCATTTATTAAAAAAGGACACTAGGCCCGGTACAACAGAATCAATGATTTGTCTTAAAAATCTAGAATGAATAGCATCATATGAAGAAAAAGATGGTTTCAGTTTAGCAATAGTGTCTTTAAGTGACTGAATAGAAACAATACTAATATATTGAGAATAACAATACGTCATGAAACCGCGAAGAAGTCGCAGTTTTAATGACCTACAGAACACAATGCCTCAGGAAATACGATCTGTCTGTTTACACGACAATCACATATCAGATATAGCACATTTCCACATATGAAGGAGGCCTGAAACCGATCTCGAAATATCAGAATGCATGCATTTTTTTTCTGTTTACATTACATATCCAATATGTGTAACATATGAGCAAAAAATTGGAATTGGGTCACATTTAACTTACATGACAGTGTAAACATAGCTTTAGAGAAATGTGCAGGCCATCGCCAGGCCTAGGTGTCAAGTCAGCAAAAAAACACTTTACCAAGCGTCATTCATCCAGACCTTTAGGTAGCGGTAGCGCGCCACTTATGATGCCTGCCGCAAATCAAATGAAGAAGACGACCAATGGTGAGGTTGGTTTTACTTTTTTGCACCGAATTTAAAATTAAGTGCTTAGTTATTATAAAAAACGTTAAAGGTAAAACCACGGGGTCTGTGATAAAAAAAAACATTAACATTTTAGCTGAAAATGACACAGCTTAGGTTTGTTCTTAAATTGCAAAATAAATTTAAATGCTACCTGTGGGTGGTTTAGCATGTGGATTAGCATATCTAGGTAACTAACACTACAGTGTTAAAAATTGCTGTTAACTCATGGCAAAATTTTAACAGTATAAACCTGTTATGCTCAAAAGCAGTGCATTGCTGTTTTTTTTACGGTTGGTGAAATTATGTAGACAAAATTTAACAGGATTTTCAAAACAGTACTTAACAGTATTTCGGGAACAGAAAACTGAAGAGCACATATGGATTTTCATCCATCTTTATTCTGAGACTTAAACAGTAAGTGCACATTTGCCCTACTCCTTTTAAACAAAATACACCTTTGCAATTGAAAAATAATTGTGTAAGCTGATTTTGTAACATTTTATATGTTCATTTCAGTTTTGAATACGTCAACGTGACAACTGCTTCATAGAGTGGAGCTGGATTTCCCATTTAAATATTTCCCGGTTATAAGGTGAGTTTAATTAAACATTGTATACTATAAACTTGTCTGCAAAGTAAGCCTTTATACACCGTAGCAGCAAAATGATATGTCTCAATAGCACGCTGAATTTATCGTCATCTTGTTTGCTATTTTTAGCTTGCTTTCTTTTCATTTATTGCCTAATATACCTTAAATGTATATTAGACACAACGTTTATTTCGGTAACAGTGCTTGTAAATTTGGGTAAGCTTGTCCTAATTTGTACATAACTGTATTCTGAGGTGAGATTTTCTGTACTAGTGTTGCTGTTTTGTTTCTTTAATTTTGGCAGTATTTTGAATCGCTTCAATCAAAGTTAGTTTGATAGAATAAGTCACGCGACCTAGGGTTAGGTCGCGTGACCTTTACATAACAAGGGGGCAATTACTTTTTCACACAGGTCCATGTAGGTTTGGATTTTTTTTCTCTCTAAATAATAAAAACCATCATTTAAAAAATGCATTTTGTGTTTACTTGTGTTATCTTTAACTAATAGTTTGATGATCAGAAACATTTTGTGTGACAAACATGCAAAAAAATAAAAAATCAGGAAGGGGGCAAATAGTTTTTCACACCATTGTATATATAAAAACATAATATGATCTATTCTATAGCCCATCTGCTTTACCCTAGTTTTTTTTTAATTATTTATAAGACAACCTTTCAGTTTTGTAAATATTCTAGTTATAGTGTTTTAAGTTTTCCAGAGCGCACCGGCAGAAGTTGACTAATGATTGTGAATGCGTCGGGAAAAACAGCAAGCAGACTGACTCTGACCATTTAAAAAAACGTTTCCGTTCATTTTCTGACGCGCTCAAGTTTACCAAAAAGAAATACAGAACAGCGCAGCTTATTTTCTCATTATTGAAAGCATTCAAATACAAATTATTCACCCTCCCCAGGTGTGAATCAGCTGTTCTCAAGAGAAACTGAAATGCACTTCTCCACACTTTAAAAACCTCTTGAATTTGAGGCTCTTCTGGAGACTTTTAGTGATTTAAATTTGTGTAATTTTAATCTTCTGGAGCCTAGATTCTAAAGTTGACATTGTTACCGTTTTTAATCCTTGAAATGAAAAAAATCTAGATTTTTTGGAACATAGCATAAATTGCATTGTTTTAATTACTCTATAAACAATAATATTCTTTGGTATTTTTGTTTAAAAAAATAAAAACGGGTATGGGGCTATCTTGGTTTATTAATCCTCGTGCCTGGCTTAGGTTTAGTATTCAGTGCGCACCGTTTGTACATTTGTTATTTTAACTATATCATAACACTCAGAAAGACCTTTATTTGGAGTTAAGTGACTGATGTGCCTAACATTTTTCAGCAGATCCTCTGTTTCACTAAATAATCCTTGACTTTCCATGAGTATTTAAAACCTCTTGACACCTTTCTTTTTCTCTCTCTCTCTCTCACACACACACACACATACACACATTGATTTGCGTGCTTATAGAGTTACTGCATTATGTTTCAAGACATCCTTAATTGACATTTTTTTGTGTCCACAAATACTTTGACAACATACACTTTTCAACTTATCCACATACACCTATCAAAAGAAACTCACCGTGTTATCATGAATTACATTTTATATGAATGTTACATATTTATTCTATGTTTTGCTGGTGAAATACATTTTAGGCAGAGACGTCTGCTCGGTCTAGTTAAATAGTTTTAAATCCCTCAATTCTGCCAATTTCCCCTGCCAATATTTAACGTTTTAAATAAGATATGTTGACATATTCACGAATCAGGACATTCGCATAGTTAACACTATCAGATACCGTAGGAATGTAAATTAATTTCAATACCATTTAAACCGAGGCATTGCCATGTCTTTCATTATTTTGTCCCTGTTGAGACATTACAAAAACTATATAAAAAACTTTTGAAGCACGAATTTGGGCATCTCATTACATCATTATAAAAATAACATGAAGCACATATGAAGAAATTCATTATGAAATATCTGTTGTAAAACAAAATAAAATTCATGTTTGCTTCAGCATTCATAAAGTCCTTCCATGCGCCATCTGGCGGATGTTCAGTTAAGCACAAAACATTTATTTTAAATTCCTGAATGTTGAATTTAAAAATATCATACTATCTATAATATCTTTGTTGTCATATGTAGACATTTTGTTTCACATTTTAAAAAACTTTATACTTTTGAAAAACTTACCTTTTAACATAAGCCATAAAATAAAAGTATAATTGTTTTACAATATGTCTATAATTTCTTACACATTAATATATGACAGGGATACTTAAACTTAAAAGTCAAGCAATTTCAAGTTTTTGCAGAGCAGCATTATATATATATATATATATATATATATATATATATATATATATATATATATATGTGTGTGTGTGTATATATATATAAATATGATGAGCAAGCAAGGGTGATGGTGGCAAGGGAAAAGTTTCTGAGATGGCAATAGGAACAAATTTGATTCAACAGGGAACCTATCCTCATTTGAATGGTGATATCTGATCAGATATTCGATTACATAATTTTTAGTAAACTAGGTTATATCTTACAGGCAACATACATTAAACTTCAAGGCAGTCTAAGCATTTAAGCTTACTGAGAAAATACCAGTGTTTGGCTTCAATCAGGACTGGACATATTAACTTAAACGCATCTGCTGTTGTACTGAACTTTCAGCCCTCTAACACACAGTATGACTGCAGATCAATCCCTGCTATCTGTTATTACACAAAGAAGCATGGGTCCCCTTCGAGTCTGGTTCCTCTCAAAATTTCTTCCTATTGCCATCTCAGGGAGTTTTTCCTTGCCACTGTCGCCATTCCCTTGGCTTGCTCATCAAGGACAATCTTATCATTTTGATTCATACACATTCACATTTCATACAAACCTCCATAATTCTTATGATTGTGTAAAGCTGCTTTGTGACAATGACATTTGTTAAAAGCATTATACAAATATGCTTATTAGGGTCGACTCCAACGCATGTGGAGATGAAAATCATTTATTTATTTTTTCTGGGTTGCTACAATATTTATTTTATTTACAAAAAACTTGCAAAGAGAGAAAAAGTGATTGGCAAACCTGAATTTACTTTGTTCATGTCAAGTCAGTATGTACATGAACCAGTTATATCTTACACACTACATGGCTAAATACACCACTGTAAGTGCACACACAGCCACGTTAAATCACTTGTCTAAATCTTTTAAATCTTATTAAAACCATTAAATCTTACCAGATGCAATAGCTGTACATATCACTACATCATAAATCTGCCAGTGCACTATTCTAAAGGAGTTTCTCTTTCATCATGTTTTTAGTAAATACAATAGGGTAGACTCCCAGACAAAATGGCTATTTTATTTTGTTTTTAATTATCATTTCTCAATGACTAATTGCTCCATTGAGAAATAATCAAAAACACTCTTGATTTTCCTGATTTACTCATGGCTCCATCCTAGTTCTGTCCTATTTTACCTTGCCTTCTTATCACCAACATTTTAATGGAACCTGGACAACACCATGGAACTCATCATTATAATACACTAAGTAAATAATTGGAGCCCGGTTTTATCCGGCTGAAAAAGGCCATCTAGCAAGAGAATATTCAGGCCAGTTATAATTACAAAGAAAGTCCACAACACTTTTAAACTTAAAATGTTATACATTTATCCAGCATACTTACATACACTCACCATGTTTTATGATGTAGAGGTAGAGTGATCCTTTTCCAAGTTTTGAATTCAGAAGGGTGGTAGACACTAGGAGCAGTGAACTCAGAACAGCTAGGCATGCCTGGTAGACATACCTGTGGGTACCATGTAAAATATATACAAGTTAGTCCTACAGGCTGCAATATACAGTTGTCAAAATACAAATGATCAGTTATCATGACATTAATATGGACTATGTGGAAATAAGAAAAAATCTCTTAAAAAATATTTTGTGTATGTTATTTTTTTAAATCAAAAGGGTGATAGAAAACACTGCTGTGCCTTGTAGAAAATCGCACCCAATATGCTTATTTTGTCCCGATGACTGTGTTTTGGTTCTGGGGTTCGAACTCTCGCGAGCCTGCATGGACACATCTTAAGGGACTCCAGATGGAGATTTGTTTAAAGAGGATTGGGGGGATATTAGGAATTTTGTGACAATTGTTTCAGATTAGGAAGATTAACGTGTAAACTGTCGTTGATGGATATTCCCTGCTTTCAGGATATCACCCTCCAATCTGCTTTACAACTTCACTCCAGCACCAAAATTGTGCTTCTGGATTGTTATTATTGCTTCTGGTGGGGCTAATTCAGCTCTTCCACCACAGACTCCACTCATTCACAAATAAACCGGACTTTGGACAATAGTTCCACTCTCTTACTTATCATCCGGTTGAATATATTTTGTAATTATTATTATTATTATTATTATTAATATCAATAAATATGTTTGTGTTGGTGCACTTTTTTTGTTTACTTCTTGCTTAATACACTTTTGGGTTGTGTTTACAATAGTTGTGTGTGCTTCACCAAATACTAGATAAAAAATCCTTTTTAGTGTAACCAGGTTATTAATTTATCCAACCGTTACAATATTATGTCAATTTAAGTTTTGAATTTGGTGTGATACTGGTGTTGCCCTCTATAGTTCTTCTCATAATCCATTCCATGACGATCAGGAAGATTGTCGATGACAGCATGCACCCTTGCCTTACTCCGGTTTTCACTGGGAAGGGGTTGGTCAGGTTTCCGTTATGGATGATCTGGCAGGACGAGTCTTCGTATAGCTGTTGGATGACGTTGATGAGCTTCTGTGGGATTCCATAGTGCTGCATCAGTTTCCAAATGGTCTCCCTGTCAACGCTGTCGAAAGCTTTTTCAAAGTCGATGAAGGTTGTATACAAGGGGGACTGCCATTCTGTGGACTGCTCGATGATGATGCGCATAGTGGCGATGTGGTCTGTACGTGATCTGTCTTGTCTGAATCCTGCCTGCTCTGATCTAAGTCTCTTGTCCAGTGCCTCCTTCATTCTCTCCGAGATGATTTTGGTCAGCACCTTGCTGGGGATGGACAGCAGCATAATTCCTTGCCAGTTGCCACACTGAGATGTCACTTTTCTTAGGAAGCTTCGCCAGGTACCCAAGCTTCCAGTCGACAGGAACTTGGTCCTGCTCCCATACCTTCACAAAATAATTATATTTATATATAAATTTTATGTACTTATATTAAATTATTTAAATGGGGGATTTGTGCAGCAATCTGACAGGGGGCATTAAAGCTTTCATTTATTGCTGTACACCCATTTTTTATATTTAGAAATAAAAGTTGGGGCAGAATTTCGTCTTTAATCCTTTCTTTACATTTCACTACCTCCTCTGCAAGCAAAACACTGTAAGGAATCGCCACTAGAGGGTACTGTTTAGTTTTTTGTAGTTTTTGTTTGCAGATTCAGTTTTCAAGAAGGGACCTTGGTCAGGTGATGCAGGTGCTCACCTGAACCGAGGCACTAATTAAATTCTTCTATAAATAGCTTGTTAGTCTGGAAAACTGGGTTGAGCACTGTTTGTTGGTAATTACTGTCATTTATGTGGGCATTTGTATTTTGGTTAATTTTATGTTGTATTTTTGTTTGCTTTATATTGTATTTAGGTTGGTTTTGCAATGGAACCAACGAGCATGTCCCATGGCTTAAGGTTGTGGTCATATGTAGGTCCTTTGTGTTTGTTGTGTGTGTGGAGCTGATTCGGTTTCGTGAAATCTTGTATTTGTCTCAAGGTCATAAGTAAGTACTGTTTGCGTCTTTAATGTTGGTGTAGTCCCTTGTATGTTTAGCCTACTTTGTTTAGGAAACTGTGTTTAGGGCACTGTATGTTTAGCTTCCTCTATGTTTAGGACATGGTATGTTTAGCTATTGGCAAGTTAGCTAGTTGTAGGTGTCTGCCAAAATGCCCAAATGTGTAGCTAATAGCCATGGTTAGCTGATTGCCATGTATTTAGCCCTAGTCTTGTTTCTAGTCTAGTCTCCAGTCTCCCCGTGTCCCTAGTCCAGTCTCTAGTCTCTCGTCTGTGTCTCCAGTCTTGTTTTGTCCCATTTCAGCTCCATGCTTAGTTTGTGGGTAATGTCATGTGTGTCATCATTAAGCCTGTGTTGCAACATGGAGCTTATGTTGTGTAAAACATTAGAGCCTGCTTTTTACCATAGAGCCTACGCTTTGTATGGACTGCCATCGTGCCAGTGTCTTGCCAAAGCGCTGGTGTCTCACCATAGTACCTGTTTCACAACATGCCTTTTGTGATTAAGTTTGTTGTTTTTTGTCTTTTCATTGCGCTGGGTTAATGTTCTTGTTTCATCAAAGACTCTTTTGTTGAAAACACCCCTCTGCGCCTATGCCTGCCCACAGCAACACCATCAGCCATTACCACCCATTCATGACAAACACTCTAATCCTCCTTCCAGTTTTGCTTTCTTTCAAAACGGTTTCATCCTCTCTCCAGGTTGGCTTTTTTTTTTTTTAATCAAATTATAACAGTTCTATACAGATCTATTATAGGGGTTATTAATAACAACTGTGATTAATGCAGTCTGATTAGGATAACATCACACATCTATACATTTTGCCAATGATTTTATTATTTTTGCTTTTCCACCATTTAAAACTACAACACCACTATAATGTGCGGCTCTTAGTGTCGTGAAAAGTGACATCACATGCTGTCCTTGGTACAATCCTAATCCTGAATTAAAAAAAAAACCTATGTCCTACTCTGACCTTGAACTATTTTCAGCCCTGAGCTCGATTCCTTGGAGTGATTCTAAGATGCTTAGTTGATCAAATCAAATTCAAATTTTATTTGTCACATACAGTCATACACAGTACGATATGCAGTGAAATGCTTATACAACTGCTAGTGACCTTTAAAGGAAAAGAATAGTAAAAGCTTATACATAAGAAATAATAGGAATGAAAGAAATACTTTTAAAAAATAAAATTGACTAGTAAAATATGCTGTACAAAGTAAAATAAGAGACTTTAAAAATAAAATTAACTAGTAAAATATGCTGTACAAAGTAAAATATACTGTAGTAAGAGAAATACGCAGTGTTGCCAACTCGTCAGTAAGGAAAGTAGCTATTGGCTGTCGTAGAAGTCGCTAGATGACGTAATCACGTAATTTGCATAATGCACGCTGCACAGTGTGAAAAAGCAGCTTTACATGTTTCTCTAATGTGATCACATGCCAGCATAGAACAGTGTTCAGTGATAACTAATGCCATGGTGGCTTCAGCTTTTTTTGAAGGGCCTTTTTTTTTTTTTTTTTTACCATAAATGGCCGTTTGTTTTGTGTGAAACTATTGTAAGGCTTTGCCTTTTGTGTATGTTTCTGAGTTGACGTGTTTTTTTATAGTGCAAAGTTTGGCATAAAAATCAGTCTTGCAATACAGGCAGTATGCCCGTGTTTTATCTCCAATAAAATGCTTCAACCATCCGTTGAATTTAGGATTTGATTCCCACTCCTTTCTGAATTTCTGAGGGTATAGTTTTGACTGAGACATGATGAACTAGCGAGCTATATGTTTATGCTAAAGTCACAGAGAAGCACACACACAGTGGATGAGGTAAGTAATGAGGCTGTTTGAGTCAAATGCAGCGATTTATTCTTGTGCAGCAATTTATTTTAGACAAAGAACATTTTTTAATATGCTTCGGAACAGGATACTTTTTATTTACATCCCGCTTACAAGCCAGGGCGGGATCACTTAACGGCGGATTCGCGCATGGGCAATTCATTTGCAGTCGAGACTCGTAGGAGTGAGCATCTCCTGCTGTAACTGCAGCTGGGGGCGGGGGGGGGGGGACTCCTGCGAGAGGACAGGCCTGTCTGTGAGTGCTTTGGGAGGGGGGAGGGGCCGGCGGCGGCAGCTGCTGTGGCAAGTTGAGAAGAGTCAGTACAGACACATCAGAGTCTCCAAAAGTCTCCAGTAACACAAGAAAAAGTCGCTAGTCGCTTTTTAAAAAAATTGTCGCTAGAGGGATTTGAAAAGTCGCTAAATATAGCGACAAAGTAGCTAAGGCAAAGTAGCTAAGGCAACACTGGAAATACGTTAAAAAATAATATTAACTAGTGCAAATGTACTGTACAAAGTAATAGTAAAATTAACTTTACAAATAAGAACAAGATATCTATAAAAAAAATAAAATAAAAAATAAACCAAGTATAAAAGTATAGAAAAGAAAATAGAAATTTGTCAACAGATTTAGAATATTTAAATGGCTGTGGTGTGCAAGTATGCATAAAAAGTGACTTTGTAAATTGTCTTATTTAAAGTGATTTGTGCCGTGGAGTTTCAAAAAGATGGTATTAGTCTTGTGTGGTGGTGTGATGATTGAGAGACCTTATCGCCTGCGGAAAGAAGCTCCTCCTCAGTCTTTCTGTGTTAGCCTTCAGGGAGTGGAATCGCTTCCCAGACCGCAACAGAGTGAACAGTCCATTGCTGGGGTGGCTGAGATCCTTCATGATCTTCCTGACCTTGGTTCAGCACCGCTTGGTGTAGATTGAGTGCAGGTCAGGGAGCTTGGTGCGGATGATGCACTCAGCTGATCGCACCACCCTCTGTAGAGCTCGTCTGTCCTGCATGGTGCTGTTCCCGAACCAGGTCGTGATGTTTCCCGTTAGGATGCTCTCTATGGTGCAGGAGTAAAAATTCCTGAGCACCGGAGGGCAGTCTAAAGTCTCTCAAGCGTCTGAGGTGGTACAGACGCTGCCGGGCCTTTTTTACCACGGTGTTGATGTGACAGGACCATGCCAGGTCCTGCGTGATGTGAACACCGAGGTATCTGAAGCTGTCCACTCTCTCCACTGGGCTCCTGTTGATGATGGGGGTCTGGTAGTTCCTCACCTGCTTTGTACTGAAGTCCACTATCAGCTCCTTTGTATTGCTGACGTTCAGGAGGAGATTTTTTCTCTGGCACCAGTTCTCCAGATTTCCAACCTCCTCCAGGTAGGCCGTCTCATCGTTGTTCGTGATCAGGCCCACCACGACAGTGTCGTCAGCAAACTTGATGACGGTGGTGGAGTTGGTAGTGGCCACGCAGTCATAGCTGTACAAAGAGTACAGCAGGGGGCTCAGAACAGAACCCTGGGGGGCTCCTGTGCTGAGAGTGATGGAGGCTGAGACGTGTCCGCCCATCCTTACTGCCTGTGGTCTGCCAGTCAGAAAATTGGAGATCCACTGGCACATGGATGAGCTGAGTCCCAGGTGCTCCAGCTTGGTGGTAAGTGTGGAGGGAATTATGGTATTAAATGCAGAGCTGTAGTCGATGAAGAGCATTTTCACATAATTCCCCCTCCGAGTGTCCAGGTGAGTGAGAGATGTATGGAGGAGATGTGAGATTGCATCGTCCGTGGAATGGTTTGGACGGTATGCAAACTGTAGTGGGTCCAGTGTGTAAAGAAATGAAGTCTCTGACCAGGTGTTCAAAGCACTTCATCACTACTGAGGTGAGGGCTACAGGGCGATAGTCATTGAGGGAAGCAGGATGAGGTTTCTTTGGGACAGGAGCAATGATGGACTCTTTATAGCATGTGGGGATCACCGACTGAGATAAAGAGATGTTGAATATCTCTTTGAACACCGGTGCTAGCTGGTCTGCGCAGGCTCTGAGAATACGGCCTGAGATGCCGTCTGGTCCTGCTGCTTTCCTGGTGTTCACTCTCTTGAAGGCTCTCCTCACGTCATGCTCGGTGATGATGAACGCGCTTCCGGTGCTGGCAGTGACTTCCTGTCTGCAGCCGTTAGCGCCGCTAGCATTAGCATCGCTAGCGTCTTTAGCTGCAGCCTCGAAGCGAGCATAGAAAGTGTTCAGCTCGTCTGTCAGAGTCACGTCCGCGTTCGTCATACCGGTTGTTGGTGCTTTATAATCCATTATTGTCCTTAGTCCCTGCCACAGGCTCCTAGAGTCACTCTATTGGAGTTGTGACTCTAGTTTTCTCCCGTAGCGCTGCTTCGCCTCTTTTACCACCTTCCGGACGCTGTATGACGCAGCCTTGTATGGTTCCATGTCCCCCGACGCGAGTCCCGTGTTGTAGGCAGCGGTGCAAGATCTCAGAGCGCCGCGGATGGTTTTATCCACCCACGGCTTCTGGTTGGGAAACGTTTTAATAGTTTTTTTTTCCACGGTTTCCCGATAAATCTCACAACCGCTTCCGTAAACACGTTGACGTCATCGGAGCTGTTTCTGAAAATGTCCCAGTCTGTGTCATCGAGTGCGTCCTGTAACGCGGCCACCGATTGGTCCGTTCAGCGCGCGACCTCCCTCTGAACCGGAACTTCCTGTTTCAGCCTTTGTTTGTATTGTGGCACGAGGAAGATGGCGGCGTGGTCGGATTTACCAAACGGTGGACAAGATTGTGCCTTGTAACCCTCCTTGACAGTTGTATAACAGTGATCCAGTGTCCTTTCGCCCCTGGTGGGGCAGGTGATATGCTGATAAAAGTTCAGCGCTGCGCGTTTGAGGTTGGCACTATTAAAGTCCACCGCCGCAATAAGCGTCCCGGTGTTGTGTCTGGTGCTGTGTGAGTGCCTCACGCATAAGGCAGTGTCCGTGTCTGCTTGTGGTGGAATATAAACGGCGCTGATTATGACCGATGTAAACTCCCGAGGTAGATAAAAAGGACGACACATGATGGACAGTAGTTCCAGATTTGGTGTGCAGGAGCGTGTGAGAGGAACAACGCTCGCGCTGTTGCACCAGCTGCTGTTCACCATTAAACACACGCCGCCTCCCCTTGACTTCCCCGAGTCCCGTGTCCTGTCCATGCGGTGAACTGAGAAGAACTCGGCCAGCTGGATGGCGTGGTCCGGCACCGCTGGGTTCAGCCATGTCTCGGTAAAGCAGAGGAGATTGCAGTCCCGCATGTCTCTCTGGAACTTTATCCTGGCCCTGAGGTCATCGAGCCTGTTTTCCAGTGACTGGACGTTGGCGAGCAGGATCCTAGGCAGAGGTGTGCGGTGTGCACGGGCTCTCAGCCTGTTCCTGACGCCAGCTCGTTTCCCTCGAGGCCGCCGCTTCGCATCGCGTCCTTTGTTGTCCCTCAGGATCTCACTCGGCCAGCTCGGATCCGGAATTAAAAACTTTGAACTGTGAGTACATTGTATACCAATAGAAATAAGAGTGTCTCTATCATAACTAATGTACTCCATGGTGGTATTTTAACTGGTTTTAAAACGCTGTAAACTAACTTAAAGAACAAAAACAAAGAAAAGGTGGTCGGAGCAGTCGTGACGGCAGCCGACCTCACCGGCGCCATCTTGGATCTTTACGAGCTCATATCTTTAATACCCCTAGAGGTTGGCTGTATTGCAGGTTTTTCTAATAGCTGTTAAAAAAACATAAAATGCTCTGTCATTTCTGATCATACACATAGGTATAGTACATTATTTGAATCTGCAAAGGTTCCTCTTTTTATTACTATGCACTCAAAATATGTGCTTTTGAAATATAAACAGGAGCAAAATTAACAGGATGCGCTATCGGGCATCTCAGTCTCTGTGAATGTTTTTCTGAAATGTATCACCAAAATTAACTAAAACGCAGCGAATGGCTGACACACCGACATGAGAAATATATCTATAGAAAGCAAATATTCTCCGTTGATATAATCTGTATACAGTTAAACATTGGATTGCCTGATTAATTCTGGAAGTATGAGTGTATATTAAAGCAAATTTCTTTATAACTCAGGTAATTTGTTCCACAACCCAAAATATTAATCTAAAAATGATTAATACACAATGTAAAGTAAAAATAAAACAAATTAAACTTTACCTTTGAAAAGAATTCCAACAAAACAGCATTTTCATTAGTGTGTGTGTGAAGATGAGAGAAGAGGAGAAGGTAGGGGGGTTCCTGGGTAGGATGACTTTCACATACACGCTAACACTAACTAAAAATGCTGTTTTGTTGGCAAACTTCTTTAACAAGCAACCTCGTTATTGAGACCTCACACGTACACGAACTCACACTAACGGAATCACTGCCATGAAATAAAAATAGAACAAATTGTTTTTTTTTACCACTTTACCTTTAAAAAGAATTACAACAGAGCATTGTTTCTGTTAGGGTGTTTGTACACGCATGCATGTGTGTGCGCATGGGGGCATATGTGTACAGTATGTGTGAAGATGAAATGAGAGGAGTAGGATGACTTACACACACAAATGGAAACACTGCTCCGTTGGGAAAATTCTTTAACAAGAAACCCCTCTAATAAAACTTTTGTGCGCACACATGCACTAAAATAATCACTGCTTTCTGACAACGAGAGACTTCGAAACATCAACAAGGAACATCATAATGTGGTCATAATGTTCTTTTAAACATTATAGCTCTTCTGGAAATTCTGGACAGTGAGGAGGAGTTTAGCTTTTCCTTAGAACAACACTTTGACCATCAACTGGTGTGTATTAAAGTGTGATTTGTTACAGCCAAAGAGGATAAACAGAATAAGTATGCTAACATACTCCAACAAGCTGTTACCATGGGTAAGTTATTAAAGCTTATATAATCCTTATTCTGATAATATAAAACAAAACTTATTGTAGTACTTCTCGTGTTGGCAAGCTTTTTTCAGATTATTTAAAATTTTGACTTTTAATGTCACTTACATAGTTTAGGTAGGCATCTAGATAACACTGTTCATCATGCTAACATACTGTATTATGTATAATGAGAAGAAAAAGAAAGAAAAAAAAAAGTAAGTCGCTCTGGATAAGAGCGTCTGCCAAATGCCCAAATGTAAATGTAAATGTATTATGTAGCATAGCACAAACATGTTAGCTCCTGGTGGCTAAGCTAATGCCTTGGCTTATCATTGTTTATGGATATTACCTGTACTGTAAATGTTCTAATGTATTTCACCCAGTTTTTGATAGGTAGCTTATGTCTATGTAAAATGTGGCTCAGTTTTGGTTAACTTATGACACTGCTATCGATAATGTCATTCAGCACAAACACTTTAGCTCCCTGTAGCTAAAATACTATGAAAAAACTCTGATTAAATTGTTTGAGAGTTTGAGTGCATGAGAGCTTTATGTCTGCCTGAGTTTGTGTGTGTCAGCCTGGGTGGGTGAGAATATAAACTCTGCATCTAGTGGACAAGGTGTGTTTTCCAGAGGGAGTTGTAAAAGGGGCAGCTACTGTCACACAGGAGGAGAATGTGCTTGTGAATAAGCCCTATTCATAAGGGCCTGACTGAGCATCAATGAGCCCTGTAATAAAGGGACAGTGCAGTGTTGTACCATAATAATTAATAAACCCTGCACTGATATTGTGGTAGAAATCCAATTGAGGAATGCTTAAGAAAGGATTCCCTATCGTATAAATAATCTGAGTGGCTGGGAAGTAATGATAAAAAAATAGTAAAGTATGATATATTAAGGGAAAGTGGCTATCATTGTTTGCCGCCGTTGGTGATGGTGGAGTATCATATGATTTTATAGGACTGCATGCTATTTTAAGTAAACTTAATATTAAAAACAGCTACATAAGCAAAATAAAGCAGTAAGGTCAACGTTGTGGTGTCAGAAACTACAGGACATTGTAGGGTTTCATAATGTAGACAAAGAATGACCGCTGCATATTTTTCCTTTATTATGTAGGGTTTCAGCTATGGGTCAGAGGTGAATTAAATCTTTATATATACAGTTTAATTTAACTGATTTACAATTTATAGCATACACTTTATATACCATATATCACAATTTAGTGTATCTTACCAATCCTGTTTATCCCATGGTCAACGAGGATAATACAAAACCTCGTATTTATCAATTATCTGTAAGGTAACATAAGATCTGGGTATGCAGCTTTATTTGTTTACTTTGGTTATGTTTCGTTCTCATCCGGTGGTTCATCTCCATCGAAATTATTCACAGTGCTGCTGATTGGTTGGTGCGTGGTTGTTGAGATGACGTCTTTCGGGTAAGCCCTTTGTTTGCTTGGTTACTGATGGCGGCACTCTAGAACTCTGGGGGCTTCTTCATTGCAGGACTTTAAAGTTCTGCCACGAAGTCTTGTTGAGAGTTCTTGAAGAGTGGATGACTAGGTCGTTTTGTGGTGCAGCGGCAAAAAGACAAAGGTGAAGACCGCCAGCAGGGGCAGCATACTAAAAAAGTGGACGAGCTTGCTTCCTTTAGGCGACCATGACTATGACGCGTAAAGCTGTTCTGACTTTAGGTTTCTGACCATTGAGTGTCAGTTCATCCAATGGTTTATTGGTCCAATTGGGACCAATTTGGTGTAGTTGCAGGGCTTAGCCATACCTCACATAGTTCCTCCTTTTGTGCATACATAATTTCGATTGATATTAAACATCCCATATCTTGCACTCATTCCTACCTTCAACTAATAAAAAGGGTTTGTATATACTGATTACACCTTGAAGTTATACAAAATAATAAAACATACATACAGACATAAAACATACTAGGTTAATATCTGTAGATAAATTTTGCCCTCCTGGCACACTTTTAAGGATTTTTTAACATAATGTCTATGCTGTATGTCTCTTTGTTTATGAAAAGGCATGTGCTCAGGTGGTCGAGTGTCAACGTGTCACTTGTTGGTTCCTCCCCAACCCAGGAAGAAGCTGTAAAACTGTCTGCTTTGTTTAACGGATCGCTGATTTACACTATTGTGTATGGGCTTAATTCAAGGCATCTGGTCTTAGCATAGCTCCAGGCACAGCAGATGCTGCTTTATGTTTGCAGATTAGGTTATCAGGATTATGCCATTCGGCTGGGAGAGGGGTTCTGGAATGTCATCGATTGATTGGTGGCCTGTTCATTCCTACAACATAATGGCATCCTCTGCTGTGGACACATTAGTTTTAAAACATCCGCTGTGCAACGACTTTACCAGAGAACTACTAAATTGGCCGCTATCGTTCACCATGGCGGTGAGCGCGGCGGTAATAGCCATTCCGATTGAGTACCTATTGTTACAAATACAGTAACCTGGCAAAATAGATAGGCTCTTGAATAAGATTATTGGCAGATAAAGGGGACAGATTTCCCCACCAGATTTTTTGGTGACCAATGCTGTACATATATACCTAATGGACATTTACACCACACGCTGCATCCACAAAGCCACCAGCATTGTGGATGATCAGACAAACCTCCATCACTCACTCTTTACCCTCCTACCATCTAAAAAAAAAGTACCAAAGCATTTGGGCCCTCACATTCAGACTGTGCAACAGCTTATTTTCACAAGCCATCCTTCTTCTCAACAGAAAGGGACAGGACTAATAAACATCCACACACACACACACACACACTGTACATACAATCACTCAGATAAACTTAACTACCTCAAAACATTTGGACTGAACTAAAACACACATGCAAACACACTGATCAACAACCATCTAAGAATTGTTCATACCAACCTGTAATTGCTCTTTTGCACAAAATTTATTACTGGTTATTTGCAAAACTCTTTTCTATCTTTGCTGCTACTTACAAGGACTGTATACTGTTTCTCCTCCCTGTCACGAACCCGCTGGTCTGGGCTTTTATCAGTGTGAGCACAAAAAGGGCAGGCATAGGCGCAGAGGGTTGATTAACCAAAAAGAGTCTTTTAATAACAAAATAAAACACAACAAGAAGAAACAAAACACGCAAATAAACTTAATAACCAAAATCATCTTCTAGACATAGGCTCTTTAATACAGAACACATACTCAAGCTCTTTGAGACATTATACACACTATAGCTCCTTTTTATGTAATACCCCCCCACCTGCGCTTCTATGAACGACACACATACACCCGCGCTCCTACAAGCGACACAAACACACACTCACGCTCCTACGAGCAACACACGCACACCTACGCTCCCGCAAGTTGCGTACCACACACTCACGCTCCTATGAGGAAAACAAACACATTCGGAGCTTACCCAGGCTGAGAACATACATGGGCTATGGGCTCACACAGGCTTAGAGCATACAAAGGCTAAGAGCTTATTCTAAAGCCAGGGGAGACTCTTAACTAGGGGAGACACTAAAGACAAGGGAAACACTTAAGACTAACTGCACAAAAACTACACAGAAAAAAAGAGCAAACTAAGAAATACACTTGATTAAACACAACAACATGGGTAACATAATCTTACAGAGCCCGTCCTAAAACAAAACCAAACTAAAACAAAACAAAACCAAAGAATGCCCATTAGACATCGGTAATGCTCGACCCAGTTCCCCAGAACTAACAGCTTTTTATGACATCTCTAATGAGCTACCTTAGTTTAGTTGAGCTTCATCATCACCTGAACGAGGTGCCTTCTGGGAAACTGAGTCTACCAACAAAACTACAAACCAAAAATAATAGTGCACACAGTGCCCTCTAGGGCCAGTCCCTTACACTCCCACTACCTCAACTCATTACTTCATCACCACGAATTATTGAAATTTCATGTTGTCACTCTCACTCGTTGGCACATTTGCATGTGCACTGTATGTTTCACTCTATGTTATGTCTTTTTTGTATACCGTAGGACTTAGATAGTTTTCTGTTTTAGTTTTTAGCGACTTTTGTTAATTTATGTTGTATGTAGCACCTTGGTCCTGGAGGAATTTTGCTTCGTTTCACTGTGTACTAAATTGTATATTATTGAAATGACAATAAAATCCTACCTGTCTAATATCACAGCTCCTGATGGTTCATTTACTAAAGTTATGCTGGGGGAGAGAATATAATCTGAGACTGGCTGGATCTGAGTTGGGGAAATTGTTGAGCGTGGTTTGTTAAATTAAAAATATTCTTTAGACTTTCAATTGTAAAGGGAAAATTGTTGTTTTGTTGTGTACTCCCTATATTAAAGTCATTAGTCATAAAAGCCACAGTTCGACAAATGGATGTATTAAGATGGCAAAACATGAAATGTATAATAAGGACATTTGCAGCTCCGACTGCAATTCACAAACATCGGAAGATGACTTAAGCACCTCAGATAAGGATAAAGAAGATTAAGGATAAGCCATGTCTTGGGTGAAAGCACTAGCCTAGCCTCTCTCAAAAAGGTGGCCCTCTACAATGTGCAAAGTATTTGGGTTGAAGACTATTATGTCACAAGAATGTTCAAAATAATTCTGACTTTTAATCTATATTGTGTTATGCATATTCCGTTTTATGTTTGATATGATTTATATAACTAGGTAAATTTTAGGAAAGAATTTTACACTATGCATTTACATTTACATTTACATTTAGGCATTTGGCAGACGCTCTTATCCAGAGTGACTTATAAAAAAGCTTTAATGTTTACATAATTGGATACATACTTACACTGGGTTAACTAGGTTAATAACTAAGTGCCATTAGTCCAACACAACTAAGAAGAGGTTTTCCTTTTTTTTTCTTTTTTTCCCTGGGGGGGGAGGGGGGTTAGTCCAAGTACTGGAGAAACAGATGAGTCTTGAGTCGTCGTTTAAAGATAGTCAAAGTCTCTGATGTACGGACATCTAGAGGAAGTTCATTCCAACACCTAGATGCCAGAACAGAAAAGAGCCTGGATGAATGCCGCCCTCGATCCCTGAGAGATGGTGGGATGAGGCGAGCAGTGCTGGAGGATCGGAGGGAACGTGGTGCAGTGCGTGGTGTAATTAGCGCAGAGAGGTAAGTGGGTGCTGGGCCATTTTTAGCTTTGTAGGCAAGCATCAGTGTTTTGAATTTGATGCGGGCAGCTACAGGAAGCCAGTGCAGGGAGCGGAGGCGTGGGGTGGTGTGGGAGAACTTGGGGAGGTTAAAAACGAGACGTGCTGCTGCATTCTGGATCAGTTGCAGAGGACGAATTGTGGACAGAGGCAGGCCTGCCAGGAGTGAGTTGCAGTGAGTTGCACTATGCCAAGCTGAACCCAGAATGTTGTGGTACATCACAAAAGAGTTGATGAAACATTTTAGCTATGTGGATCTGCCAAAGGAAACGTACCACCCAACAGTTACATATTCAAGTTATGTCACTGTGTTGTGGAAAAGGTAGAATCTCGTCCCTGCCCTGTTGATTCTTTGTCTATAATCAGCATCCCGTCCAAGGTACTCCACTTTTGTCCAAATTAATATCTGATATGGATTGACTGTTGCAAATCAAGCAGATCAGCTCTTCTGTATACTATTCCCAAACAAATTGGCTTGTGGAGCATTTCAATCAACAGCTAAAAAGCATGCAATGATAAGTGGTGACCGAAAGTGTCCCCAAAACCAGGTAGTGGTTGTAGCATGGTGTACCCAAAGTCAGGTAGTAATTGTAACAGTTTATTCCATAAGCCAGGCGATAGCATGGAACAGGACATGATGCATTTCTGTAATGGCATCTACACAAACCACTAGCCTATTTCTCATGAATGCTAAATCCCTCGCTAACAAGATGAAAGAACTGAGGCTACAGATTATTATTAACAAGGTGCTGAGAGACAGCTGAGTATTGTTAATCACGGAATCTTGGCTTTAACTGTCTATCCCAAACTCAGCTATCGGGCTGGAGGGCTACACTACACAGCATCAGGACAGGACAGCAGATTCCTGTAAGAGCAGAGGAGGGGGTCTTTGTGTGTACATTAATAACAGCTGTTGTACAGACACTGCTCCACGTAATTTAAGTATATCGCTGTGAAATACAGGCCCATCTTTCTTTTCAGGGAGTTTACAGTAGTCATAATAACCACTGTTTACATTCCACCAGACGCTAATGCCTCTTGGCTAATGAACTTTTACATGGAAGGACAGATGGTATTCACGCGGTATTCTGGTTTTACCGCTTCGCCTCACGGTGGCGACATTTGGGTTTGTGCGTTTGCTGGCTTCTACCGCTGATTGGCGCTATAAAACTACAGACTGACGCCTCCGGCATCAGTTCATTCTCTGCAGGATTAATGAGCCACGCTCTGTTAGAGCTGCACATAGTAGCAGATAATATCAAGTGAAACATTGTAGTTAAACGAATTCATAATCACATTATTAAAATTACATTACAAATGTAGAATTTAAATTAAATCTTATAAGGATTGAATTTAAGCAAAGTTAAAGTGAGCCTTTAGATTTTGTGTAATTAGAAAAGCTACGCATGTATGTTTTTTGTCATCTTATATTTTCTGTTCTTTAAATTTGTAGTAGATTTATTAACTTAAATAAATGAAAATAAATGACCATAAGAATTCTAACATTGTCAGGACGTGCTACTGCGTCAGCAGATGTCGATGTGTTTTTGCGCTATTATAAGAATTAAATGCAGTAGGCTGTTATGATCATTATAATGTTCGTTAATAAATAATAAAAACATTTTAACAAATAACATTTTCACATCCCAGCACTCCCATTGCGCTGTATCACTGCTGGCAAAAACCTAATAAAATACAAGTGAAACATTAAATGAATTTATCATCACAGTACTAAAATTACAGTGCAAATTTAGAACATAAATATAGGCGTTTCTTAGTTCAATCGAATTTAAGCAAAGTAAATGTTAACACAGTGAGCCTTTATATGCCTATACATGTGTAACATTCGCGTAGCGAGAAAACTCTGGCTGTGTGTATTAAAAAAATGTGGGTGAGACACAGGTGTTGTCAGATTGATGGGCAAAAACTATATAAAAAACCTATATAAGCTACATATTGTAGCCTTTATAAGACTTTACTTTTATTTAAGTGCACGCACAATGATGAGAAAACATTATGATGAGGCGAGAGGTTGTGCACGCGCGGTCCACTACACAGCTAAAACATATTTGTATATTATGACTGAGATACGATGGCTCACATCGGTGTGCGTTTCGCACAGCGCCACAAAGACAGCGCTTATTTAACACGTCTAAATGTGTGTTTGTTATATTTCTGGGAAAGAGAAATCTCTTATTACAAATCTTTCATATCGGCGCGCGCGTTTATCTGACATCAAAACTCAGCAAAGTGAAAGAGCGCACACGCTCGTCGCAGGTTCACGCGAACATTTTACACTCACTAAAAAAATTATTTACAACCACATTTCGGCCATTAACACACTTGCATTGTGCTATGTTGTTTGTACACACTTTTACTTTTCCCCTTCTAATCTCCCCGATATGAGCCGACACGAGCAGCTTTGTTTCATAAAGAGAGGCGACATATACTTGATGAAACACTGCATTTTTTTAAAAGTGAAAGCGTGTGCGATGTGAGCAGCTTTAATTATTGCTAATTAAATGATTAATAAATAGTGGACATAAACAGCAAAAAGAACAATATTATTTTACTTTTGATTATTATGATCATGTTATTAAATGATTATTTGAAACTAAAGCGCTCCGTGTAGATTAATGCCACGAGTCATTTTATCATACAAAGATTATTACGTTGTGCTCGGACCACTAAGCGTCTGTGGATTCCCAAATTGACAGTTTTACCGTTTTTTAATCACTGGAATGGAAGAGATAGAAAGTTTCCTTATAATAACATGCCTTGTATTGTTTTTAATCGCTCAATGCACAACCCATCATTACAAATGCTTTTTTACAAGAGGGAAAATACAAATGGAATAATTTTATTTGGTTTATTTATTTATTTTTAAATAAAATCTAAAATAAAAACATTGTAGAGTAATTAAAAAACAGTGTAGAGTGATTAATAAGATGCATCCTATAATAAGAAAAATCTTATTCCAGGGATTAAAAACAGTAACAATGTCAATTTTAGAATGTAGAATCCAGAAGATTTAAAATTTACACAAATTAAATTGGGGAGGGGTGCATTTTAGTTTCTCCGAGTGTAAAGGTGAGAGCAAGCGATTCACACCTGGGGAGGGTGTATTATTTGCATTTGAATGTGTCTGACATTGCAAAGGACACTCAGTAGAACAACACTGCAAGAACAACAACCTAAAGTAAATAGAAATAAGAGGTCCTGATTATACTGCATAAATGTTATTTACTACAACAAAACTCCAGCCGTGATATATGTAATATAACCATATTATACCAAAGATAGAAGTGTATATTTAAGTTATTTTAATGTCCTATTCTGTAGGTCTATTTTCCCAGTTTATTTTATATTAAAATTTTGATGTCTTTTAATGTATTTTTTTTTATAATAACAATAAACTGATACAAACAAAAGCTATATAACAGTTCATTTTTTGTACAAATAAAATCGTTACTTAATTAGCTAGTCTATATATATATATATATGTATGTATATATATATATATATATAGTTTTTACAAGCCCTTGAGCTGTTGTTAGTGCTTGTTTGGCCAGTCAGTTAACTTGCTGTTTTCCCCGACGCATTCATAATCAGTAGTATACTTCTGCTGGTGCGGTGTTTCTTATCCCACCCCTGTTAAAACAGCGTATTCAGAGAAAGGCTCGCTTGTAAGAGGTTGTGCGCGCACAGTTCACTACACAGCTAAAACATATTTGTATATCATGACTGAGATACGGCGGCTAACATCGGCGTGCGTTTCGCACAGTGCCGCACAGACAGCGAATTTAAGAGATAAAGTTTCCTTATAATAACATGCGTTGTATTGTTTTTAATTGCTCGATACACAACCATTGACATTTTTACCATTAAAAATAAAAATGTTTTTACAAGCCCATGAGCTGTTGTTTGTGCTGTTTTCTTTAATAATAACAATAGACAGATAGAAACAGAGAGTCTTTCTAAACAAAATTAATTGCAGCCATTTTGCTAAATGTCTCTTTGCGCCACCTGGTGGTCATTTTACAAATTACTTTGAATTGCAACTGATTTATTTTGGCTGTTGCCGTTTGGCCGCGACAGAGTGCGTGGCAGTCATAGACATTCCACGTGAGTAACCACTGTATCAGTAAACAGCAGAGCATGCATCCTGACACTCTGCTTATTATAGCAGGGGATTTTAATCACACATACTTGAAAGCAGCACTCCCTAGATTCTACCAGCATGTTGCTACCAGCAAGTATGCTACTAAATCAGCGAACACTCTGGACAAGGTTTACTCTAACATCAAGATGGGATACAGGACGAGACCACTTCCACTGGCCCAGTCTGACAATGTGTCCCTGTTGCTGATCCCTGCATATGCCGCCCTCTGTAAAACTGCTTCAATCAGCACAAAAGTTATCAAAACTTAGCCTGATGGTGCCTCTCAGCAGCTGCAGGACTGTTTCGAAAGGACGAACTGGGATGTGTTTAAACATCAGGACCTGAGAGTGTTCACAGACAGTGTGTTGTGCTATATAAAGAAATGTTTATTTCAATCAGTAGCCCTGGATGACCCAGGAGGGCAAGTAGCTGATCAGAGAGAGAAACACCACTTACAGGTAATCGGGATTAATACAGAGCTGCCCGGACTAACCTGAAGAGAGGCATCAGAAAGGCCCAGCTGAATTATAGGAGGAGGATCGGGGACCATCTGGACAGCAACAACAGCAGGCAGGTGTGGCAGGGAGTCCAGAATCTTACTTACTCACTTCTCACCTTTCATGTAGGTCTGCTCAGACTTATTAATTCTTGAATTCATAAACTTGAACTTGAACTTAAAAACTTAACACCGGGCCAACTCATGTCAGAAAGAATTCATAAACGTTTTCTAAACTTGGACTATTGTTTTTTTTACTTATAATATTTGTTAATTTAATTTAAATGAGATTTGGGCATAGGACTTCAATTCGGCATTGTGATTCTCCTCTTAAATTTACTACATAGTTTTAATCAAGGCTTAGCCGCATGCATAAAGTTTTTTAGAGCGCACCGGCAGAAGTAGACTAATGATTATGAATGCGTCGGGAAAACAGCAAGCAGACTGACTCTGACCATTTAAAAAACGATTGCTTTCATTTTCTGACGCGCTCAACTTCACCAAAAACAATACAGAACAACGCAGCTTATTTGCTTTTAAACATTTACAAAATCACAACGTTTTTTCATTATTGAGAGTGTGCTTAAATAAAAGTTGAGTCTTATAAAGGCTATGTAGTCTTATATAGTTTTATTATATAGTTTCTGCACATTAATCTGAGTCCTCATCTGTTACATTTTTGAGGACAATAGTTTTTTCAGCCTGTCACGGCGTGCGCCCAAATCAATATGGCGTCCTCCCCTTCAGATATGCGAAGAAGCGGGGCCGTAGAATTAGGCACGGCTGGTAATAGTTAAAATATTAACAAGGGGAATGTTTGATGTCATGTGGGCATTATAAAATTTGTACTGAAAACTTCTAACTAAAAAGTGGCAGCTGGCACGCCTAAAAATAGATGCAGGTTATTTTTTTTATAGTCTTAATAAAAATCCTCTTTTTTAGTGCCTCCTATACCTATTAATCACCTATACATTTAGGTTGTTGTTCTTTTAGTGTCACTGTGTGTACTTTACAATGCCAGACAACATTCAAATGCAAATTATTTACTCTCCCCAAGTGTGAATCAGCTGTTTTCACCTATACATTTAGAGGAACTGTAATGCACCTCTCCACACTTTAAAAACCTTTTAAATCTGAGGCTCTTCTGAAGACATTCAGTGATTAAGGCCTCTTTTTAAAATTTTTTTAGTACTACAGTACTATTCAATTCAATTTAATTTTATTTGTATAGCGCTTTTACCGATTTACATCATCACAAAGCGGCTTTACACAATCAAAAGAATTAAGTTTGTATGAAATGTGAATGTGTATGAATCAAAATTATATGATTGTCCCTTATATTATAATTATATTACAGTACTAAGGAATGGGGAAAGCGCAGTCAAAGCCCGGGGATTCTGCGTGCTGTCACATTGTATTTAGCGAGTAGCATATATATATATATATAAAACATTTTTTTTTTCATTTCATGTCTGTAGTTTTATCCATGAATCTGCTTATATCTGCGCACGCGTTTATCAGCCTTTTGATCAAAAAGCCGCACGCGCAACTCACTTTCACTTTGCACAAGGCAGTGCTTATTGTTTAGTGTATATTTAAAGCGCATAAACGCAATAAAACAATTTTTAGTTTTTTAAAAAAAGTTTTAGGCTAACATATCATACATCTTTGTAGTCTTTTTGCACACACACGCGGGTGCGTTACAATGATAAAATAATAACAATAATAAATTCGGAGCACTACCACTAATAATACTAATAATTATACTGAATGGAGATTGTCCAGAATGATATCATCATTGAAGGAGAGAAGAAAATTAAAAATAAATACATATCAGTTTGAGCTTGACACATTTATGAGCTCTGTCGCTTGCTGTCAATAAGCGCCTAACAAACAAAACACATTTTCAGCTTCAGTAGACACACAATACTTCAGACTGAAACACGACTGCCCCCTACAGGTAATGAAGGCCATTTTCACAGCTTGCCGCGTGCAGCTGCGGCAAGTCGCGGGATCCCTTCTCTGAAAACGTGTGTTTTTTTAAAGGCCAGATCTGTACTTGTGACATCTGATTACATTGGTTTAAACTAGAACTAAGTCAGGGAATTCAAAGCAATTGGGGGAAATTCTTTTGAATTATTTTTTGTAAAAATATTCACTTAATCAATTACACTAAATTTCCATAAAATTAACAACGTTATTTTAAAATGTTTTCTGCTTTGTGTGTGAGTGCGTGTGTGTGTGTGTTAAAACAAACATTTCCACACCTTTTTCACTAGGTGCCAGGTCAATCCATGATTGGTAGAGAACTCCAGTCGAATCTGTGTGTCAATATGGGGAGAAGGCTTGTGACCGCAGCCCATTATAAGGGAGAATTGTAGTGTGTAGGAAGCCCCAATCTGCATGGACTGAGTCTCCACATAGCGAATACTGGAACCAAGGGTAGTTTTTCCGGTGAAACTGTGTAGACATATGCACAATAGACTACTTAGCATAAAAATAGTGAGTAATTTCTAGAGATATATACAAACATACAAATGACAGAGCACCAGAAAGGAAAATGACACCACAGCATTTTTGTAATTAGCATCTTTTGTAATCAGGCATCATATTTAATGCGGAAATGCATAAAAAAAATCATGTTTTTTCAGCCTGTGACCATCACTCTCCTTCTGCAAAGTGACCAGACAGTGACAAAACACTACTAGTTGTAAGTTAAAGGTAATTTTAGGAACAAGCATTGACCATGCAAAAAGAGTTAAAAAAAAAAAAAAGGTATGAATGAGCAAAAGAAGGCTTCAATCCTGGCTTCACCAGAGCTCATAAACGTGTCAAGCTTAAACTGATATGTATTTATTCTTCATTTTCATTCAGAATTATTATTAGTAGTAGTAGTAGTTCTCCAAATTTATTTTCTATTATTATTATTATTATTATTGTAACGCAGCCGCGCGTGTGCAAAAGGACTACAAAGATGTATGCAAATTGTAGAGGGTCCAGCGAGTATACTGTTGGCCTATAACAGTATTGTTTTATTGTTTTTTTGCGCTTCAAACATACACGGGCACTGGTGGCTCAGTGGTAGGGGATTCGTCCGCCATGCGGAAGACCCAGGTTCGATTCCCAGCCAGTGCTCAAAATGCTGGTGTTATGCGCTAAATGCCACGATATAGCCATTACATTATCAAGTTATGCTTCAGTACTAAATGCATGTTTGCAATTGAAATTTTTTTACGAAAAAAAACCCCTACGTACCCTATCATAAGTTAATATATTCCTTATACCAAATAAAATTTCATATTATTCACACACACACTGATTTATACACATCGCGCAGGGGGGTTAGAAGTGGCGCTGACGGGGAAGGGCGCGGGTGGGAGTCTCGCCCGGGGAGCAATTTAGTGTAAAACCGCCACTGCCTATTCTCCACCACATCACGTACTTTCCTGACCTCGGACTAAACTCCGCGCCTTGCTTTTATAATGTGGAGCAAGCCCGAGATCATATTAACGTTAATTATCGCCAGCCGAAACGAATAAGCGGCTCCGTCCCTTTGCCGCCTATTCAGGGAGCCTACGGAGTGAGTGAGTATCGATAGTAGATTTGTGTGCACACCCATCACAGCGCATGCCGTGACAGATCATCATAAGTTTCTTTAATAGTAAATAATGACCCCCGTTGCGCTGTACCACCGCTGGCAAAACCCTTATAAAATAGAAGTTAAACGAATTGACAAAACTTTCTGCGTGCGGTTAAGCGCTGACTCTACGTACAGTAGGAAAGTAAAGAGGAGCAGTGGCGGACTGGCCATTTGGAGCACCGGGAGTTTTCCCGGTGGGCCGCTGGCCAATGTGGGGCAGCCCAGTCAGTATGCAAATATATGTATATTAAATTAATGTATATTTAAAAAAATGACGGAAACCTTAATACCATGCATCTCTTTTCTATGCATATGGATGCGCAAGTGCGCCGCTGACAAAGAGCGCGTGTTTACGTTACCGCGGATCCCAGTGGAACAATCTGACTACATGTGCAGTGACATGAAAAAGTATTTGCCCCTTCCTAGTTTTTTTCTTTGCATATTTGTCACATTTTTATAGGTGGAATTAATAGTTTGTAAAAACAATGCAATTTATGCTTTCATAAGGAAAATATCAATTTCTTCCATTCCAAGGATTAAAAACGGTAACAATGTCAACTTTAGAATCTAGAATAAATAAGATAAAATTTACATAAATTTAAAAAGAGGCCTTAATCACTGAAAGTCTTCAGAAGAGCCTCAGATTCAAGAGGTTTTTAAAGTGTGGAGAGGTCCATTACAGTTCCTCTGAATGTATAGGTGAGAACAGCTGATTCACACTTGGAGAGAGTGAATAATTTGCATTTGAATGTTGTCTGGCATTGTAAAGCACAGTGACACTAAGAGAACAACAATTTTGGATTAATAGGAATAGGAGGCACTAAAGAGGAGGATTTTTATTTAGACTATAAAAAAATTAACCTGCGTCTATTTTTAGGCGTGCCAGCTTCCAGTTTTTAGTTAGAAGTTTTCAGTACAAATCTTATAATGCCCACATGACATCAAATATCCCCCTTGTTACTGTAATATTTTAACTATTACCATCCGTGCCTAATTCCGCGGCCCTGCTGCTTCGCATATCTGAAGGGGAGGCAGCCTAACTAGTGAGCGAGGAGGCGCACGCTGTGACAGGCTGAAAAAATCTATTGTCCTCAAAAATGTAACAGATGAGGACTCAGATTAATGTGCAAAACTATATAAGACTACATAGCCTCTATAAAACTTTTATTTAAGCGCACTCACAATAACGAAAAAACGTTGTGATTTTGTAAATGTTTGAAAGCAAATAAGCTGCGCTGTTTTGTATTGTTTTTGGTGAACTTGAGCGCGTCAGAAAATAAACGCAAACGTTTTTTTAAATGGTCAGAGTCAGTCTGCTTGCTGTTTTCCCGACGCGTTCATAATCATTAGTCTACTTCTGCCGGTGCGCTCTGGAAAACTTTATGCATGCGGCCGAGCGCTGATTAAAACTATGTAGTAAATTAAAGAGGAGAATCACGATGCCGAATTGATGTCCTGAGCCCAAACCTCATTTAAAGTAAATTAACAAATATTATAAGTGAAAAAACAATAGCCCATGTTTAGAAACCGTTTATAAATTCCTTCCGACATGAGTTGGCTATTTAGAATTTTTTCTAAATAGATGCTATCTTTAATAACTGATGGAGGTTTTGAGCTGTATACACACATTTTTGAGGGGTTTAAAACGAATTAATAAGTCCGAGCAGACCTACATGAAAGGTGAGAAGTGAGTAACTGAGCGCGCTGTCGCGTTGTATATACTGTACAACATGCGTTTATCAACCTTTTGATAAAAACGCTGCCTTTTGTAAAGTGAAAGTACTTTACAAAAGACAAACAGCTTTATTTTAGTCATGAATTCACAATCACATCGCATTCCAGCTATTATTTCCAGCTGTGGAAATAATGGATGAAATAATTATTAAATGCTGGATACAAACAGCAAATATGATGATTATTATAAAAAGCCAGAAGAACTTTGTGTTTATAAAATAATATTTACTTACTATGATAATATATATTGTTCATTTATGTCTTCTGATGATGTCGACACATTTTTACGTTTTAAATAAGAGATGTTGGCATATTCACGAATCAGGACATTCACAGTTAACACTATCAGATAGCCTACTATCAGGAAATTAAATTAATTTTAACACCATTTAAACCAAGGCATTGCCATGTCTTTCACTGTTTTGTCCCTGTTAAGACATTACAAAAACTATATAAGAAACTTTTAAAGCACGAATTTGGGCATCCCATTTCATTATTGTAAAAATAATCATGACAGATCTGTTGTGAAATAAAATAAAATTCATGTTTGCTTCAACATTGGAAACAATATTGTTTTAGGCTAAGTAATTATACACAGTTCTTTAATGTACAGTACTTGTTCCGGCTTTTAGATAAAGTCCTTTCATGCGCCATCTGGCGGATATTCAGTGAAGCACAACACATTTATTTAAATTCACGAATGTTGCTTACGGCAAGTCGCGGCACGCCGCGCGCTAAATTGCGGCATCTCGAAGGAAAACACACGCAGTCTTAATGGCCACATCTGTAGCTTTCGAAAGGGAACGTCTCAGGTCACGGCCTGTAAGGCGTGTTTGACACACATGCTTCAACAACCAGTCGCGCGAAGAGCGTTTCCATAGTGTTTTCATGCAGCATCTCGTTCCCGCTTTTTTAGGAAACAGGATTACAGCAAAGTAACCCTTTTTATTACAGCAGTGGTGGCTCAAATGGTCAGGGCTCTGATTTACTGATTGATAGGTCGAGGGTTCAAGCCCCTTAAGTAAGGCCCTTAACTTGCTCCAGGGGCACTTTATCCTGGCTGACCCTGCACTCTGATCCGAGCTTCCTAACTGGGATATGCGAGAAAAAAAAATATTACACTGTGCTGTAAGGAAAACGTGAATAATAATAATTAGTATTAATACAAACATACCTAAGAGTCCAATCATGCTGGCAGTATGGCTGTACACGTCCCAGGAAGAATCCCAGACTTTGTGAGACATCCAGCACATTGCTGAAGTCAAGACTTATGGTGTTAAAGAGCACAGATGTCATACTGATCTCATCCAGTGCCCAAACATCCTGTCCACTGCCTGAGTGATGTGGCTGCCACCAGCGGAACTGAATACCAAACTTCTGTGCACCAGGTGGGAGCTCTACTGACACAATCCTAACAAAGACAGAGTGCTATAAATTGGTGCATTACAACAGTTTCTCTAAAGTGACTCAATTTTTTTATAGAAAATTATGAACACAACAAAAATCTATTTTAGTTGAGTAATGAAAGGGAAATTCACCGTCATACACAAACCTGCTTAATTTACTTGAAATTGTATCCAAAAGTTTAAGTAAAAATACACTATTGTAGTAGGAAGGACAGAAAAGCATGTGGTTACCTGGGCTCATGGAAGCCTTCATAGGAATAATGCTGTAGCAGGTTCCAGGTGATACCATTGTCAGGTGAGTAATGGAGCAACAATCCCTCCCCAGGCTGATCTGGGGCAGGACAGGAACTAAGAGTACTACGACTGCCCAATCTCACTGTGAACTGCAGATATCTACACACACACACACACACACACACAAACACACACAGAGGCAGGTTCATAAATATTTAAAAAAACTACATTGAATTTGCGATGAAACAAGATGTGAGCACAATACATTTAAGGGGTTGGACAAAAGTGTGGCATTTAAAATACATGAATTTCACACATTTTTAATCCCAGACTGCCAGGTTTGGTGAACAAATTGCAGACAAGCAGTTGTGTGGCAGGTACTATCACAGGAGGACTGAACAGGAGTAAACCCAATAACAGACAAACAGTGATTCTCAGAGCTAAATAAAACACAGGAGTCTTAGTGAGCAGGCGAAGAGAACAGTGTGTGTGAGTCAGTGAATAACCAGGGTGAATGAAGGAATTCCCTGTGATGAGAATGGAGGCTGGGCTGTGGCACGGGAATCCTCTAGGTTTTTTGAGCGTTTGTCTATTGTTAACCTGCTTTGCAGACAGAATCCCCACGAACAGAAAGGCCGAATAAAGGAATGCACGAAACATTAACACCATTACGGTGCTCAAATAAATAAAGAGTTACTGCATTATGTTTCAAGACATCCTTAATTTCCTTTTTTTTTTTTTTTTAGTAATTACATTGTTAGGGGTTTCGGTGTGGAGATCCGCACCAAGAGATGTTTTACTGAATATAAGAGTCCTGACGCAGGGCTTTAGATGGGGTCAGTGAAATAGGAGTTGTTATTAGAGCTTATGACCGACACGGGAAGATATTTCCGTTTGGAGATAGCGCAGGATTATTAATTAATTAACTTAAAAGGAAACCAAAAGAAAACTTAATACACAAAATTCCGCTAATTGTAATTTACAGACCTCCAGGGCCGTACTCTGAATTACTTAGTGAATTTGCAGATTTCCTCTCAAACCTAGTCGTTTCTGTAGACAAAGTGTTAATTGCTGGAGATTTTAATATACATTTTGAAAATCCAGAAGACTCTCTAAGAACAGCATTTATGTCTATACTGGACTCGGTAGGAGTAAATCAGTGTGTAGTAGGACCCACTCATAAAGCAGGTCACACTTTAGATTTAATAAAATTTAATATTATTCGGATTAAGTATAAGAAATTTATTCACAATTCCACTATCTGAAGTTATCTCAGATCACTATCTTGTCTCAATTCAAGTGTTTCACAGTAATAATGTACGCACAGCACCGCGCTACCGTATGAAACGTACATTTATATCAACTACCAAACAGAGTTCTATCAGTAATCTCCCAGAGTTATCAACTTTGATTAGATCACTGTCTGACCCCACAGAACTCTATTAGGTGACTGAATATTTAGAGTCGATATTTCGCTATACCTTAGATAATGTAGATCCAGTTAAAAGAAAAATGATTAGAGATAAGAAACTTGCTCCCTAGTAAAATGATTACACGCGCACTTTAAAACAAACCGCTCAGAAATTAGAATGTAAATGGCGTCAAACTAAATTGTTAGTATTTCAAATAGCATGGAAAGAGAGCATCCTGAACTATAGAAAAGCTCTTAGTGTAGCTAGATCAACATATCTCTCCACTCTTATAGAAAATAACAAAAATAATCCTAGATTTTTATTTAATGCTGTAGCCAAATTAATCAGAAATAAGACCACTGCAGAAATCTCCACAACAACATCATGCAATAGTGAGGACTTCATGAACTTTTTAAATAATAAAATTATAAATATTAGGCATAAAATTGAGGTCTTGAAACCGAACAATGTAATTGATGCAGATGTTAATCTACTCATGTCAGATTAGAACCTACAGTGGTTACTCAATCGGAATGTAGGTCCTACCGTCGCCGCGCTCGGCAGTACTGTTTGGCTTTGTGCGTTTGCTGACTTTTACCGCTGAGTGGCGCTATATAACTACAGACTGACGCCTCATGCCTTAGTTCATTCTCTGCTGGATTAATGAGACACGGAGTTTTAGAACTGCACGTAGTAGCGGATAAAATCAAGTAAAACATTGTAGTTAAACAATAATATATTTATATATAATCACAGAACTAAAATGACAGTACAAATGTAGAATTCAAATTAAATTAAATCTTATTAGGATCAAATTTAAACAAAATAAATGTTAACACAGTGAGCCTTTAGATTTTATCACGTGTAATTAGATTAGATGCGTGTAGGGTTTTGGGTCGTCTTATATCTTGTGTTCTTTAAATTTATAGTAGATTTATTAACTAAAATAAATGACCATAAAACTAAAACATTGTCAGGACGTTCTACTGCGTCAGCTGATGTAGGTCATTCAGCCCCGCTTGTGTTCGACCCATGTTGCACGGGTGGCACCATAAAGCACAGACACGAGGCGAGGTCTTACGGGGAAAAGGCTAATTTATTTAGGTAAAATGGGGAAGGAAAGTGTTGAAGGTGGAAGAATGGAAAAAAGGGATAAAGGTTGTGCATGTGCAGTTCCGGGGGCTGTGCCACACTGGCATGCGGGCACACAGCTGACGATAAGTGGCGGTTGGCGGAGTGGCAGAAGGGAGCACGCGTAGGCAGCGCTCCTGCACACTCCCTCGTGACGGCGCTTCTCATGCTGTCGATGGCCTGCGCAAAAACTTGACACAAACGTCCTCGCAGCCTTTTCCTCTTCGCAGCGGGGCTGCAATGGCGGGCTCGGTGCGGGAGCTCGCGCAGCTCTTACTCATGCTGTCCACAGCGCGGAGATCAAAGGGCGGAATTCTAGTGTCCTTGTTTAAAGCCCCTGGGGCAGCTGTACCACTGCTGCTAAACCCTTATGAAATACAAGTTCAACATTAAACGAATTTACCAAACTTTATGCGTGCGATTAAGCATTGCTTCTACGTAGGAAAGAGGAGGATCACGATGCTCAACATCCCGGAATATTTTAATAATCTATAAAATTGCAAAGACTAGTATTGTGTATAAATAGTGATAAAAAAAAACAATCTAACGCATATTATGATAAGAAAAATCTGTAAAGAACATAAAGTAGTAAGAAGTAAGTGCGAAGAGGCCTGTGAAGTGGGGAGGGGTGCTATTTAGTTATTTGTAGTTTCTCTGAATTTATAGGTGCGAACTGCTGATTCACACGTGAAGTACAGTATCTGCATTTGAATGTTCTCTGTCATTGTTAGGCATACAGAGTAACACTAAAACATCAGCTTAAAATTAGTAGGAATAAAAGGACCTGATGCTGCATACATATTTAATAAAACAAAACTTCTCCGCGCTCTGGTAAACTTCATTAGACTGCGTAAATAAAAAGGAGGATAACGATACCGGCTTTATATTAAACTAACATATATTGTAAATAAACCACAATAACCCATGTTTAGAAAATATTTCTCATTCAGACAATAGAAAATAATCCTGACCCTTTTTGTAACTACTTGTAATTACTTACCCTTACTGCAACCATTGTGTATTTCAAAGACAGGAAAAATAAATTATATCTGCTGTTTTAACCACTACAGGGATATCACAGCCAGCGTTAGTTTACAGAAAGACCATAAAATTCAAAGATTGTGAGGATGTGCTACTGCGCCAGTGTCAACAATGTCGATGTCATTCATCAGCGCTCATGTTTTTGTGTTATTTTAGAAATAAAAAGCAGTAGTCTGTTATGGTCATCATAACTTTCTTTAATAAATAAGAATAAACATTTTACCAAACTACATTTTTACATTCCAGTGGCACACCCGTTGCACTCTACCACCATCGGCAAAACCTTCTGGAGATGATCTATATATTTATTGCACGAAATTTTGGTCAAGCGATTTTTCCAGTAAGTCACAATGGCCTGAATAAGCTTATCTTTGTTCCGTGGCTTGGCCTCACGTCTGACGAACTCCTTCAGCGCGTGCCAAACCATCTCGATCGGGTTAAGATCAGGAGACCTGCATGTAAGGAATACAGGTTAGAGAAAATTGTCATGTGCACATGTGGAATTCATAATCCAGCATCTAAAATAATTGAAAAAAAAAAGCGTTCCAAAGCCACAGTTGTTTCTTCAGCAAAGATAACATTGTCAAAGGTCTCTTTGACAGCCATCCACTGTTGAGCCTGGCTAAGACGCAGGGCCTTGTTGGCGTCCCGAATCATAGGGTCGGTGCTAAAAGAGACAAAAAAAAAGAAAAACAGAAAATTATATATATATATATATATATATATATATATATATATATACATAGTACATAATTTATGTGTGTGTGTTTGTGTTAAAGCGACATATAAATGAGTATTCGTTAAAATTATCATAGTCGCTTACCGGGCTTTGCCATACTTCCATCCGAGTTTCTTTATGTACCTTCTAATGGTGATAAGTGATATTTTAAATTGCATTCGAGTCTGCAGCTCGTCTTGAACCTGTTTAGCAGACCGTTCATCATTTTCTTGCAGCAGTTCTTCAAGGCACCGAAGTACAGGACTATTCAAATAAAAAATACATTTTATTCGATTTTAGCTTAATGAAAAATAGAGATTTTATACAAAACAATTAGTAACATACTACAATTAGTAACTTACCTGGTCACTTTCATTGCATTTGGTGGCTTAGTTGCAGGAATCTGGCCACGAGAACGACAATGCCGCCTGATTGTGTTGTCGGAGACATGAACACCTGACAGTTTCAAAAATGCCCTGATACTGGAGATAAGGTGTCCTGCTAACCATAAAGACCTGATTTTGATGCTCATCTCAGGCGAAATCTTCGTCATGGTCGATAGTGCGGCAGAAAGCTTGAGTTGAAAAAAAGATATGGGCTAGCATTTACAAAGAGACCACGCAGAAAGTTAAACCAATGCATGTGGGTGGGACGGGGACAGGACCCACCCCCTTTTTTCAATATCAGTGAAACAGTCTTGGACCCAGTCACTTTTACATCTAAAGTTCTAATTCTGCGCGATAAAATATAATTAAACAGTTTATTTACACTTATAACATTCTGACATTCACAGTCTCGATACAGGTTGTCTTTTTAATAAAAGTGCATTTAGCTAAATTTTGCATCAGTAGGAACAACTGCAAGGCACCAGGGCCTGAAATACTTGTTTTAAACAAAAATGTGTAAAATAATAATAATAAATAAATAAAATACAGCATTCGTTTAGAATAAACTTTAAAACTTAATAGCCCTCTGAAGCAGTAAAGTTGCAACATTCAAATCAGCACTCTGGACTAGTGCACTTAAAAGTATGTCATTGAAACCGTAACGCATTAAAACATTTTAAGTGTGCAGTGACTATAAAACATTTAAATGTTTTATTAACATTTAAATATTATGTAAATACATAATATTTACTCTTTAAACTCAGTTAATTTATTACATAAATTAAATGTGTAGGTATTTAAACTTTTACGTCGAAAGTTTTAGTTCTCCTTGAATTTTTTTTTTTACAATGTAAAAATTATGATGGTTAATTTAATATATTTTACCACACCAAAAAGTCATTTTTTTTCAGTGTATCTTGACTTTCAGAGTTTATTTGATACCGTTTACTATTTGCAAATTGGTCCCATTCTGATTGACATTTATTGTTGATGTATGCATTCAACCATGATTTAAATATGTTCATTCAACAAGTAATTTTTTTAGTGTACATGCAATCTCTTGGTTATTCCAGTTTTATTTTATTTCATATATTACCTTACCAATTTGCTTATCTGCTTTTCTTTTTCCTCCTCCTCCTCCTTTTTTTTCTGATTGTAGTTGTGTGAGCTAGTGAGGATGCGTGTAACCAATAGGGCGATTAAGCCCTGTCAAAATGCATGGGGATTAAAACGAACTATAAATGGGTCCTAATATTGGGGCAATTATACCCTGGCAGAGTGCATGGGGATTGAAACGAACTATAAATGGGTCCTAATATTGGGGCGATTATACCCTGGCAGAGTGCATGGGGATTAAAATGAACTATAAATTGTGTAATTTAAGGCAATTACAATGAAGAATAGATTACTAAGTATGGGTTAATGCGTAAAAGTCGCGCAATTACGTAGCTATTGAATGTTTAAAAAACACCATTTTAAAAATTTTAATAACAATCTAGTTCGTAAGTCGTTAATCATAATCTGTTTTATTTAAATTATTAAAATTGTGTTTTTTAAACATTCAATAACTACGTAATTGCGCGACTGTTAATCAGTAATCCGTACTTGATTATCTATTCTTCATTGTAATCGAATTAAGAATTATATATATATATATATATATATATATATATATATATATAATTTTAGTATTGTTAAATGTTTTTATACTACTAGGTAGTTTTAAAATTTTATTTCCACTTTATACTGTACATACACCCGCATGCGCGGTAATATCAACACACGCCCTTTGTCAGCGGCGCCCGTGCGATCGACGCACTCATCCTGTATATGTGTAAAGGATTTTTATATATTTTTATTAAAATAATAATAAAAAATATATATTTGAAATTACAGTCACGCTGTACTTATTCATTTATGTTCTTCAACGTTCATTTTAAAGGAATCATACATTACCATGCTTGGAAGTTTTGAATAAATTAAGAAACCTTGATTATACTGCATAAATATTATTTAGTACAACAAAATCTCTGGGAAAAAAAACAAGAAAATTATTTTTTCCAGAACTGTAAGACAGTATACAGCATATTGGTTCAGTGCCAGACGAAGTGCGACTCCGGGTGTACTACATACATATTACTTACAGAAAATGACTTTCTCGTCTTTGATTCACACATTTGCAACTCCACCCACATTCCACTGCCTTAGCATATAAAGATGGCACTTGCCATCTACAGTAACTTTGTTTAGGGCTTACTTCGCAAGGTGACTGCTCCGCAACTTCAAAATGAACACCGCATCATTTTACAGCAGGCTGAGAAGCACTAGGAAGGTAAGATCAACTAATAACTTTGTTGCCTTATGATTAAACAATATTCTATCATTCTGTATAGTTTTATATTTTACAATGTTTTAATCTTTGCACTACGTTTGATACTGTAGGAATCTTTGGAAAACAGACCATTAACAGAAAGGAGGGCAAAAGCTCCCGCTGCTGCCAAAAAGAAGCGCTTGGTGCAGAAAAAAGCGGTAACATGCGCTATGATTATATATACATTCTACATATATTATAAACGCTACATCAAATCGTGAGTGTGAAACTGAGAAAATGACTTTGAAAGGTTTTCAGTTGTCCAGTGACTGTTACTATTAAGACACTTCATTATTTTTAAGATACTTAACCACACCAAGATTTGTATTAACACCTTCCGTATACTTTATTGTATTATAGGCAACTACCCTGCATAGAGAAGCAGTTAAAAAAACACAGACTGTGGTGGACTTGAGGTCTGCGCTGGAGAAGCGTGACGCTGAGATTGAGGCGCTCAAACAGCAGCTGCGTGTCTGCAAGGCAGCACATGCTCAAGAGATAAGAGCCCTTTAGAGTGAATTTCAGGACTGCAAAGAGGCACACGCAGTTCTGCAAGCCACCCATAGGCAACTTGTTGAGGCCCACACTGGTGTCCTACGAGAGGCTCTTAGTACACGGGTGAACTGTTCACACACCCCAACCCCAGACTTTCTTACACCGACCAGGAGTACTGCTAGTGGGTATGCAGAGAGCGGGGAAACGATGTCTCCAGCCACAGCTTCCATTACAGGTGACCACCCAGAACTTCCTATTACTCCTCCCACTACAGAGCTTCTCGAGTCGCTCATGACTCAGAGTCAAGGACGGCCAGATCGGCTTGGTTGTTTGTTGTTTCGCACCGTGGTACCGCAAGATGTCTATAAAAACTGGGCGTCCACAACAAACTGGGATGGTTCCAGAGGCAAACGTGGACTGCCAGTAAACGTGAGACATTTTCTAATGACGACAGTGGCCAAGAATTTTCCCTCCCTGACTAGTGCTGACAGCAAGCGGGTCAAGGACAGAGTAAACAAATTTTTACGCTCACTGAGGGTCACTGTCGCACATAGACGTTTACACTACTAAACGTTCACACTACACTGCTAAATTTTGTTTTTGCTCTATTGTACTTAATTTCTTCATTTCTAACACTTTATTTTAACATGGTTGGCACTGTATGTATGTAAAACAGATGTGTTCTAATTTTCTATTCTAATAGTTTGCTCTATTTGTTTTTGGTTATTTCTATATTTAAATTTGAATTCTATTTTACAGTTTTAACTCTTGCAAAAATAATAAAAATGTTTCTTAGAAGTCCTTGTGCTTGTGCTGTTGTGCTTTAATAATACCAATAATCAGATAAAGACGAATGAAATGAGAATGTGAAATAAGGGAAGGGTGAATAATTTGTATTTTAATACTTAGGGTTTGTTGGGTTACAGTGGATTTTACTACGCGGTGTAAGTGCAATGGCCATCCGTCTGCTCGCGCTGACTCTGCTCTTCGCGGATGGCCGGACCGGCCCCTCCCACCTCTCGCTCCTTTGAAGTTCCTGGGGCGCGTTCCATTTGCCCTGCTTGCATGCCGCACTTCCGCGTTGTTGCACGCGCGCTGCATACACAGCGCGTAGTAAAATCCACTGTAGCCCAACAAACCCTGAGTATTTTATAGCGCCGGGTGCAAGCCCGGGCAACGATAGCAACGATAGCTCACCAGTCATGTGTAATTCTGCGGTCCCGCTGCTTCGCATGTCTGAAGAGGAGGCCGCCTAACTAGTGAGCGAGGAGCGATATTGATTTGGGCGCACGCCGTGACAGGCTGAAAAAACTGTGTCAGATTAATGTGCAAATACTACATAATAAAACTATATAAGACTACATGGCCTTGACTCAACTTTTATTTAAGCGCACTCACAATAACGAAAAAACGTTGTGATTTCGTATGCGTTGTGATTTTGTAAGAGTTTTAAGCCGCGCTGTTCTGTATTGTTTTTGGTGAACTTGAGCGCGTCAGAAAATGAACGCAAACGTTTTTTTTAAATGGTCAGAGTCAGTCTGCTTGCTGTTTTCCCGACACGTTCATAATCATTAGTCTACTCCTGCCGGTGCGCTCTGGAAAACTTCATGCATGCGGCTGAGCGCTGATTAAAACTATGGAGTAAATTAAAGAGGAGAATCACGATGCCGAGTCGAAGTCCTGAGCCCAAACCTCATTTAAATTAAATTAACAAATATTATAAGTAAAAAAACAATAGCCCATGTTTAGAAACCGTTTATAAATTCTTTCCGACATGAGTTGGCCCGGTGTTATGCGCAGAGCGCCGGGAGATTTCCTGAAGCTCAGAAATCACTGGGCATGTTTTCTAAATAGCCGCTATCTTTAATAACTGATGGAGGTTTTGAGCTGTATACACACGCATTCTTGCCTTAACAACTTTTAAAACTACACCTGTAACACAATAAACAGTAATATTTCAAACATTCTGCAGGCTGATATTTGGAGAAAGGAAAGAATAATGAATAAACCAGTTGTTGGGTCAAAATAACCCAACCAGGTGTTCATTTGTAAACTACATCTCATATGAGCCAACATGAGCAACCCAACAATGTGTTTAAAGTACCTAAAATAATCCAGAACTTAAATAACAATAAACCGATACAGAGATACGCTGTATAACGGTCACTGTTGTATTTACGGCAACGAGCGAAAATGTCACTTTGCGCCACCTGGCGGCCATTTTACGAATGACTTTGAAATGCAACTGATTTATTTTGGCCGCTGACGTTTTTACGCGGCGGTGAGCGCGACGGTAATAACCATTCCAATTGATCAACTACTGTAGAATACTTTACTCCCCTTGAAGAGAATGAACTAATTTAACTCATCTCTTCTGCAAATTCATCAACCTGTATATTAGATCCTGTACAGACACATTTTCTTAAACAGAAAGTACCAGCAATAACAGACCTCGACCCCTGTCAGCTGTCCAGTTACAGGCCAATATCAAACCTCCCCTTTATCTCTAAGATTCTGGAAAAGATAGTAGCGGAGCAGCTATGCTCATATCCACATAGAAATGGCATACATGAACTGTATCAGTCAGGATTTAGGCCTCACCACAGCACAGAAACAGCACTCGTTAAAGAAGTAAATGACATCCTATTGGCCTCTGATCAGGATTGTGTAACTATGCTTGTATTACTTGACCTCAGTGCAGCTTTTGACACCATTGATCAGGCTATTCTTTTTCACAGATTAGAAAATGTAGTATGAATTAAGGTTACAGCCCTCTCCTGGCTCAGATCCTATCTGAACTATCGTTATCAGTATGTAGAATTAAATGGTGATTATTCTGCATGTTCTCTAGTGGAGTTTGGCGTTCCGCAGGGCTCAGTTTTAGGTCCACTGCTTTTTTCCCTTTACATGCTTCCTCTGGGCAACATAATCCGTAAGCATGGTATTAGTTTTCATTGTTATGCTGACGATATACAGTTATATGTCTCAGCAAAACCTGATGAAAAAAAACAGCTTACTAAAATTGAACAATATGTGCAGGACACAAGAAATTGGATGCTAATTAACTTCCTTCTGCTTAATCCGGATAAGACAGAAGTTCTAGTCATAGGACCGCATACAGCTAGGAGTAAAATTTTAGATCACACTGTAACTTTAGATGGCCTTTCTGTTCCATCAAGTGCAACAGTGAAAGACCTTGGTGTAATTATAGATTCCAGCCTTTCATTTGAAGCTCATGTAGATAATATTACCAGGATAGCATTCTTTCACCTCAGAAATATTGCCAGGATAAGAAATGTATTGTCGCTAAACGATGCAGAAAAACTAGTTCATGCTTTTATCACCTCTAAGTTGGATTATTGTAATACCTTACTGTCTGGTTGTTTAGCTAGATGCATAAATAAGCTTCAGCTAGTCCAGAATGCAGCAGCGAGAGTCCTCACTAGAACCAGAAGATATGAGCACATCACCCCTATCTTATCTTCACTGCATTGGCTCCCTGTGAAATTTCGCATTAATTTTAAAATACTACTCTTGACATATAAAGCATAAAATACCTGAGTACCTGAGCGAACTGCTAGTGTCTTACGAACCGCCACACCTACTTCGATCAAAGGGATGCAGGCTGCTTGTCAGTACCGCGTATTATGAAAAATACAGCTGGGGGCAGAGCTTTTTCTTACAAAGCCCCAAAATTATGGAATAGTCTTCCATTCCATCACATCTCAGGAAGCCTTTATGTTCGTGGTACCTTCTAGCTCTCCCTTTTAGTTATGCTGTCATAGTTAGTCCTGCCGGAGTCTCTGCTTGCACTCTACAGTTATTATACATTCACATTATACATTGTGTGACTGTGACCATACCTAACTGCCATTTCTCCTCCTTTTCTCTTTCTCTTTCCTCCCTCCTCCTGTCTCCCCCTTTCACTCTTTCTCTCTCTCTGTCGAGCTACACATGTCGTTCCCGAGCTGCCAGTGATCCAGACTCCCTCTGCCCTCCGGACCTGTCTGACCCATCCTAGTGCCCCACTTCTGGTTGAAGATCTCGTCACATGGATGCCCCGTGTGTCTCTCTGGGATGCATCTGGTGTCTGGGGATGATTTTCTCTCCCTAGAAGATGGTTCTGGCCTTGACTGGTGTTGGCAATTGTTTCTCTGGGGACTTGACAGTTCGATAGTTCAGGACTGGAACTTCCTACAAGTCTACCTGGGTCTTCAATAACTACCTGGACTCCATATTAACATCAATTAACATCAGCTATTATAGCTGAACTGCCTGCCACCTAACACACTATATAAATGCAGATCATTTACTGCTTTCTGTTTTACCCAAATGAGGATGGGTTCCCTGTTGAGTCTGGTTCTTTCTATTACCATCTCAGGGAGTTTTTCTTAGCCACTGTCGCCCTCGGCTTGCTCACCAGAGACAAACTGACCATTTTGATTCGTACAAATTCACATTTCATACAAATTTAAATCATTCTTTTGATTGTGTAAAGCAGTGATTTGCGGCAATGAAAATAGCTAAAAGCGCTATACAAATAAAATTGAATTGAATTGAAGTGAAAATGAACAGACCGCCGCCGTCTAACCGAGAACTGATTGGATTCTGGAAACTAAAACAAAAAATTAAAAAACTAAAGATGCTCTCGGGGCTTATGCCGTTACTGAGGATTTATAGTAGGAAGAGAAAGAGTAGAGTTTGTGCTTTGTGCACTTTAACCCGAGAGCGCCAGCTAAACTACTGCGTGTCGCTCTCCCTCACTTTCTCGCCGGTGTCTTAAACAGACAGAGGCTTGGGCTTTGCCTGTGTCTTCTTCAGCGCGCTTTGTCTTTGGCCCTGACACCTTTTACCGGTGCGACTGAATGATCACACAGAGTGACGCGGTATTATGACCCGGCCCGTTCTGAACAGTTTATGCGTGGCTCTGCCCCTTGCGCGAGACGCGACGTTACATACATATCCACTAATACTTTAACAACATACACTTATCACGAATTGCATTTTATATGAATGTCACATATGACACGCGCACACAAACACATACTTATATAATATATTTACATACAAACACATACTGTATACACATAAAAACATAATATAATTAGTAAATTTGTGAATTATACTCAAAGTAAATATGAAGTCTGATTTGATTGGTACCATTAAATATTTAATTTCTATTTATTCTATAGCTTGCAAAATACATTTTAGGCAGAGACATCTGATCGGTCTTGTTAAATCGTGTTTAACGCCTTAATTCTGCCAATTCCCCCATCCGCGAAACCGGTTTGATAACTTCACACCTACATCAAAGGTGAGAAGAGGGATGACAGTACCTGAGCTTGCTGTCCCATTGTATATACTGTACAACACGCGTTTATCAACCTTTTGATAAAAACGCTGCCTTTTGTAAAGTGAAAGTACGAGCCGTGGGTTTCCGCACGGCGACGTCAGTCATAAATTCATATATGACTGAATAATTTCAGTCTTAAATCCACAATTACATTCCAGCTATAATTTCCAGCCCTGGTCACATAATAGATGAAATAATTATTTATGCTGGACACAAACAGCTAAAAACATGCTTACTATTATTCTAAAAAGCCCAAGGCATATTTACTTAATATGATCAAATTTTATATATATATATATATATATATATATATATATATATATATATAGTTTATTCATGATGGCGACACATTTTTCTGTTTTTAATAAGATATGTTGGCATATTTATGAATCAGGGCATTCGCGTAGTTAACACTATTAATTACGTAGTTATACTATACTTAAAATTAATTTCAAGACCATTTAAACCAAGGCATTGCTATGTCTTCCATGGTTTTGTACCTGTTAAGACATAACAAAAACTATATAAGAAACTTTTAAAGCACGAATTTTGGCATCTGATTTCATAATTGAGAAAATTATATTATAATAATATTATATTAATATTATATTATTCAAATCAAATTCAAAATCAAATCAAATTCAAATTTTATTTGTCACATACACAGTCATACACAGTACGAAATGTTGTGAAATGTTTATACAACTGCCATTGACCCTAAAAGAGAATTAAAGTTTACAAATAAGAAATAAATATGAATAAAAGAAATACGATAGAAAATTAAATAGAAAAATTAAATTAAACTAGGAAAAATAGAACTAAAAATAAAAATAGAAATGTGCTAGGAAAAATAGAACTAAAAATAAAAATATGATGTACATAAAAATAGAAATATACTGTACAAATTGAAATATACTGTACTGGGTGTGCAAATATGCATAGAACAAAGTATTGATATTATAATAATATTATATTAACTCAGTCTAGCATGTGTTTCAACCTATCTCTGTCAGTTCTCACAGACCAAGATGCTTTTACTCACACAGCAGAGGCAGATTTCCCAGAAACCTCATCTACCCTCCAGTACTGTCACATTGCCCTGCACTTGTGGTAGGTGGGCTCTGGAACTGCCAATCTGCTGTAAAGAAAGTAGATTTTATCTCAGCCCTAGCTACCCATTATCCTTTTGACTTTCTAGCACTAACTGAAACTTGGATATCTCCTCAGAACTCAGCTACACCGTCTGCCCTACCCTCCGCCTACAGTGGTTACTCACGCAGAATGTATATGACTGCCACACACTGTGTCACGGCAAACAAAATAAATCAGTCGCAATTCAAAGTAATTTGGGAAATGACCGCCAGGTGACGCAAGGGGACATTTTGCAAATGGCTGCAATTAATTTTGTTTAGACAGACTCTATGTTTCTCTCTGTCTACTGTTGTTGTTATTATTAAAGAAAATAGCACAAACCACAGCTCAAGGGCTTGTAAAAACATTTTTATTTTTAACGGTAAAAATTTAAATTTTGGAGTCAGTGGTCCGAGCACAACGTAATGATCTTTGTATGATAAAATGACTCGTGGCAGGAATCTACAAGAGGCGCTTCAGTTTCAAATAATAATTTACCGCTGAACCCAAACAGCAAAAGAACATGATAATAACAATATAAAGAATAACATTTATCTTAATTTTATTCAATTATTAATAATTAAAGCTGCTCACATCGCGCGCTTTCACTTAAAAAAAATGCAGTGTTTAATCAGCAAGATTGTCGCCTCTCTTTATAAAAGATGAATAATCTGATTTTTCGAAGCTGTTTGTGTCGGCTCATATCGGGAGCATTTTAATCAAAGTGGAGATGAAAAGTGAAAGTGTGTAACAATAACACAGCACAATGCATGTGTGTGAATGGCTGAAATGTTGTTGTGAATAAGCCTTTTAGTGAAATATAACAAACACACATTTATACGTGTTAAATAAGCACTGTCTTTGTGGCGCTGTGCGAAACGCACGCCGATGTGAGCCACTTTATTTCAAATGGTTGTGTATCGAGCGATTAAAAAACAATACAATGCGTGTTATGATAAGGAAACTTTCTATCTCTTCCATTCCAGTGATTGAAAAACAGTAAAAATGTCAATTTTGAAATCCACAGACGCTTAGTGGTCCGAGCACAACGTAATGATCTTTGTATGATAAAATGACTCATGGCATGAATCTACACGGAGCGCTTCAGTTTCGAATAATCATTCAATAACATGATAATAATCAAAAGTTAAATAATATTGTTCTTTTTGCTGTTTATGTCCACCATTTAATAATTATTTAATTATCAATAACTAAAGCTGCTCACATCGCGCGCGCTTTCACTTAAAAAATGCAGTGTTTAATCAAGTATATGTCGCCTCTCTTTATGAAACGATATGAGCTGGTGTCGGCTCATATCGGGAGCATTTTAATCAAAGGGGAGATTAAAAGGAGTAGAGTAAAAGTGTAAAAAAATAAGCGCGGTCTTTGCGGCGCTGTGCGAAACGCACGCCGATGTGAGCCGTCTTATCTCAGTCATAATATACAAATGTGTTTTAGCTGTGTAGTGGACCGCGCACATAACCTCTCGCGGGCAAGTCTTTCTCTAAACACACCTTTTTAACGGAGGTGGGGATAAGAAACACAGCACCGGCAGAACTAGACTAATGATTATGAATGAGTCGGGGAAAACAGCAAGGAAACTGATTGGCCATTTTAATAATTCATTGATAAGTTGATGTCTTTTCATTTCGGCTGTGAGTGGATGCGCTGTACTAATCCACGTTTCATACGAATTACATAAGCTGATTTTTTTCCCCATTAGTTTATATAAAAGCAGACATTTTGCTTTCTGTAAGTATATATTTTTCACGTCGGTGAGGCGAGTATACACAGAGTTTCAGTTTATTTTCTGACATGCCGAAGTTTACAGAAACCGATACAGAATAGTGCTGTATCCCTGTTTGCTTTCATTATTTTACAACATCATAACGTTTTGTCGTCATTGTGCATGCACTTAAATAAAAGTAAAGTCTTATAAAGGCTATGTAGCTTATATAGGTTTATTATATAGTTTTTGGCCATTAATCTGACAACACCTGTGACTCACCCACGTTTTCTGATACACACAGCCAGAGTTTTCTGGCTACGCGAGTGTTACTCATGATAAATATAAAAGGCTCACTGTGTTAACATTTACTTTGATTAATTTGATAAAACTAAGAAACCCCTATATTTAAGTTCCAAATTTGTACTGTAATTTTAGTACTGTGATGATAAATTCGTTTAATGTTTCACTTGTATTTTATAAGGTTTTTGCCGCCTCTCCTCGACAGTGAGGACATCGCGCATCCTCCGCTGGACTGCGAGGGCTTCGTGCTTCTTCCTCCTCCGCCGCCTCCCCTCGACAGTGAGGACGTCTCGCATTCCTCCGCTGGACATCGAGGACTTCACGCTTCTTCCTCCTCCGCCGCCTCTCCTTGACAGTAAGGACGTCGCGCTTCTTCTTCCTCTGCTGCCAGGCTTTGAGGACATCGTGCCCAAGCCTCAGTCCAGTGCCGCGGACGTCTCTTCAGCTCCGCAGTCCCTAAGTGACATGGACATCGCTTCAGCTCTGCAGCCGCCGAGCCCCGAGGATGGCATGCTTCTTCTGGCAGAGGTGGTGGTATGGGTCTCCTGTTGTCCAAGAGATGGTCCTTCTCGCCTATCCCCCTGTCTCATCTCAGTTTTTCATCATTTGAATTTCATGCAGTTAAGGTAACCTCTCCAGTTAATCTCCACATCTTGGTTATTTACCGTCCTCCTGGCACTCTAGGAAACTTTCTAGATGAAATGGACATGCTTCTTAGTATTTTTCCTTCTGCTAACACTCCTCTCACTGTTCTAGGAGATTTTGACCTTCCATCTGACAAACTCCAATCTTCGACCTTGATTGGCCCGTACGTTGCCCAGATTACGCCTTTATGTGTTTTTCCGATAGCTTTGCTCCCGGGAGTCTTGGCAAGGGTCATCAACAGGGTTTGTGCCTCTTACTGATAGCGCCCCGTTGGCCGACCAGAGTGTGGTTATTTAAGCTAATATCTCTCCTCGACGGCTCACTGTCGGTGATTCCAGTGAGGAGGGATCCTCTGTCTCGGGCGTAGGGGACAATATTTCATCCCGGCCCGAGCTTTGGAACCTTCACGTTTGGCTCCTTAACAGGACCAACTAAGTCAAGCTGGTCCTGCAGCCAGCGTAAATTAACATTATTCTAAGTGCTAGGGCTCTCTCCACTAGAAGAGCTTATGCCCTCAGATGGAATGTATTTGAAAGTTGGTGCATGACAAAACATTTAGTCCTAGTTCACTGCCGAATTGTTTCAGTGCTGGAGTTTCTGCAAGAAAAAGTTGTCCTCGGGCTTGTGCCCTAGTACTCTCAGAACATATGTAGCTGCTATTTTAGCCTGCCATATTCTGATTGATGGGATTCCAGTGGGAAAGCACCCTTTAGTTGCCCGTTTCATTCGTGGAGCTAAACAGTTGAGGCCACCCACTAGAGCTGCTGTCCCTTTGTGGGATTTATCTATCATACTCAAAGGTCTGATTGACACCCCTTCAGAACCACTAGAGTCAGCGCCTGTCAGGTTTCTGACCCTTAAGATGGTTTTTCTATGGCCATTACCTCTCTGAAGAGAATTAGAGATCTGCACGCCTAGTCAGTCTCCCCATCCTGCCTAGACTTTGCCCCTGGCTAGTCAACGCCATTTTGCATCCTCACCCGAACTATCTTCCGAAAGTTCCATTCTCAACCATGCACCCTGTTTTTCTTAAGGCTTTCTGTCCTCCACAACTCAGGAGCAGGAGAGACTTCACTTACTGTGTCCAGTACGCGCTCTCCAGATTTACCTCCACCGCACCAGCCAGTGGCGTAAGTCAGAGAAGCTTTTTATATACATTGAGGCCGCAACCAGAGGTGCGGCCGCCACTACACAGACCTTGTCACACTGGGTGAGAGATGCTATTGCCCCTTTCCTATGAGGCGTGTGGGCTCACTTCGCCGCTAGAAATTAGGGCTCATTCAATCAGGGGGATCGGCTCATCTATTGCGATGGCAAGGGGTATTCCCCTGCAGCAAGTGTGTGCCCCGGCAGGTTGGTCCTCTCCACACACATTTGTTAGATTTTATAGTCTGGATGTTCATTCTACTTCGGGTTCACGGGTCCTCGAGTCAGCCTTCCAGAGTGTAGCCTTTGAACGGGAACATCTCTGTTTACTTTGTTCCCTGAAAAGGTGGGAACAAATGCTGCGCTCCAATACCGCACTGCGTGCATGACTGGACGTCCCTTTAGACAAAATCAATCTGAGGAATGTTTCCGGTTTACTCCTATTTATAACCTGCAGGTGCGTCTCATCAGACGACGTCACCTGACCGAGGTTATATAAGCCAAAATTTGGCGTGTTTGATACACACATGCTTTACAACCGGCAACACGAAAAAGATGTTCTCATAGCATTTTCACGCAGCATCTCGTTCCCGCCTTTTCAGGGAACAGGGTTACAGCAAAGTAACCTGAGATGTACTGTGTATAAGCAAGTGCCCTAACAAACATAGCTAAAGTGTACAGTACTAACAAAGAGTATGTGCGCTGGGGGGGCGGATAGGAAGATGAATCAGGAAATCTCATTTAACAGAACTAAAGACGGTCAGAGGTGTGAATGCGCATCTCCGCTTTGCTCTTTGCTGTGTGTGTTTGTGTTTTAGGTTACTAGGGGTGCATTCTTAAATTCAGTCTGTCTAAATCTCTGAAAAATCATGCTTGAAAAAATACAACAACAATTAAACACTTGATCATTTGCGTCTGTGCTATTTTTTACTTAAGTGACTCATATTTAATTTTTTCTTAGTTTAAAAAATGCTTTGGGTTCTTCATTTAGAGACAAACTTAGGAGGAGTGGAATGTGAGAAAGATAAGGTGAGAAATCTCAAAGGAGAATGTACTGACTCCCCCCATTACTAACTACCCGCTGGACTTGTCTAACTCATCCTGGAGACCTGCTTCTGGTTGGAGATCTTATCACATGGATGCCCCGTGTGGTCTGCCTGGAATGCGTGTGGTGACTGTGGATGGTTCCACTTTTTCATGAAGGTGGTCCTGTCCTGGTGGCTGTTCTCTGAGGACCTGTGACTTCAGTCGCTTAATAGTTCAGGACTGGAATTTCGTACAGTCTACCTGAGCCTCCAGGAACAAACTGGACTTTAATCTTACACATCTCCTCTTATACTGAACTTCCAGTCTCGCATATTATTATGCACATCAATCCCTGATATCAGTTTTTACCCAGATGAGGATGGGTTCCCTGTTGAGTCTGGTTCCTCTCAAGGTTTCTTCCTATTACCATCTCAGGGAGTTTTTCCTTTCCACTGTCACCGTCGTCCTAGGCTTGATTATCAGGGACAATCATATAATTTTGATTCATCCACATTCACATTTCATACAAACTTAATTCTTTTGATTGTGTAAAGCTGCTTTGTGATGATGTAAATCGTTAAAAGCGCTATACAAATAAAATTGAATTGAATTGAATACTAACTGTTAGATGGTGGTAAGACGGGTTCTTTCGACATGCCGGTGCCAAATGTGTTTGTGTTAAATCCAGCCCTGACAAATCTGACGAATGCAAGAGCACACACACACCTGTGGCACTTTAACCTTAGTTTATCAACATTGTCTTGTTAATAGCTGATTAAACCTGTGAACACAGCTGTTCAAAAGAAATACTAAACTGGCACACGGTCTAGTTTGTACGCAAGTGAAATACATTCAATTCAATTTTCATTTAAATTTTATTTGATAAGCACTGTTAACAATTGTTATTGTTGCAAAGCAGCTTTACATAATCAAAAGAATTATTTAAGTCTGTATGAAATGTATGTTGGAATGAATTAAGATGTGCAAATCGTCCCTGGTGAGCAAGCCGCGGGCAACAGTGGCAAGGAAAAACTCCTTAAGATGGTAATAGGAAGAAACCTTAAGAGAAACCAGACTCAACAGGGAACCCATCCTCATTTGGATAAAACAGAAAGCAGGAATTGATCTGCATTTATACAGTGTGTTAGGTGGCAGGTTAATGTTAATTGATGTTAATATGGAGTCCAGGTAGTCATTGGAGACAATTGCATTCTTGAATTATCGAGCATTCACAGCCAAGTCAAGTTCTCAGAAAAACAGCTGTCAACACCAGTCGAGGGCAGAACCGTCTTTATGGTAGAGTTAAACCATCCCCAGACACCAGACGCATCCCAAAGAGACACACGGGGCATCCATGTGAAAAGATTTCCAACCAGAAGCTGGGCACCAGGATGGGTCAGACAAGTCTGGAGGGCAAAGGAAGTCAGCATCACCGGCAGCTCAGGAGCGACATGTGTAGCTCGACAGAGAGAGGGAAGAGAGAGAGGAAGAGATAGGGAAGCGAGAGAAGGGAAGAGAGAACAGAAGAGGGAAGATCATAGCAGATAGATAAAGAGATAACAGTTAGGTATGGTTGCAGTCACATAATGTATAATGTGAATGTATATTTAGTGTAAAGTGCAACCAGAGACTCCGGCAGGACTAACTATAACAGCATAAATAAATGGGAAAGCCAATAGGAAACCTAGACATGAGGGCCTCTGAGATGTAAAGCAAACAATCACGTTACCGTCAACAAACCTGAGTGATCAATAAGAGTGAGGAAGAAACCATCTAAACATACCAGATCACCATAATACTCTACGTCCATGAGTCCCCCAGATCTGCCCCTTTACCCAAGACAAATCTATTTATAAAAATGCTTGATTAAATAAATAGGTTTTTAGCCTGGACTTAAACACTGAGACTGTGTCTGAGTCCTGAACATTATTTGGAAGACTATTCCATAATTTTGGAGCTTTGTAAAAAACAGCTCTGCCCCCAGCTGTAGTTTTCATAATACGTAGTACTGACAAGCAGCCTGCCTCCTTTGATCAAAGTAGGCATGGCAGATCGTAAGACACTAGCAGTTTGCTTAGATACTGCGGCGCGTATCTGTGCTCGTATCTTCTGGTTTTAGCAAGGACTCTCGCTGCTGCATTCTGGACTAGCTGACTCTTGTTTATGCATCTAGTTAAACAACCAGACAGTAAGGCATTACAATAGTCCAACCTAAAGGTAATAAAAGCATGAACTAGTTTTTCCGCAATAAGTCTGCAAATACATCAATACATAAATAATTTACATCATGATAACATTAGTGCAGAAGGATCTGAAGAGACATGACTCTATTACACCATGATTTTAAGACATTCGGAGTATATTTGAACCGTAGACAGTTTTTTTTTTTTTTTTTTTCTGAACATTACAAAACAGCCATGTCCAATTAAACAGTGCATCTTTAATAAACCATGTTGGTTTTAAGTTAGAAGTAAAACTAGCAAAAGATTTAGAAGCCGCCGTAAACTTGACCCTGAAAGCCACGGGCTGATTTTAACAATAATTGGTGATTGTTTTTCTATTTATGTTTTTTGTATACATTTTTAAATGTTGAATCGTTTCAAAGTATATAATTTGTTGTGTCATCTGTTTACAGTGTTGGCTAAGTTTGTGATTGAGAGTTATATATGGGTTATATATTAAAATAATTTTTATTAGTAGTAGTAAGCCAGGCTTTAGTAACCTTGGACAAATTACAATATAAGCCCTCTCCCGCGCACACGCTCCCTCTCTCTCTCTCTCTCTCTCTCTCTCTCTCACACACACACACACACACACACACACACACACACACACACACTCAAATAGCACATAGAATTTATGTAAAACCAAATGAAACTAGGGCAAAAAATATAAGTAGGAAAAATACAGTAGTATACTGTAGGTAATCCCTGTCCTGTAATAACAGGCGCTAACCTTCTAGAACTTTTTAGTTGTTTTAGTATTGTTTTCAAGTGTGAATGTTTATGGGGATTTAATAGGTCTCTGCTGCCGCATCTATTCACAATTGTGATAAGTGATTAATGCCTCATCAGATCTTTGATGGGCGAACGTTATGTATGGTTGAATGACTAAAGAAAAACTGATCCGTATGGGCAGATATTTCTTTCAGATTAAAATGCGCCATAAATCAATTTGTTATGCCAATTTTTGACTATCAGCAAAAAAAAAACATCAGCGAAAACATCATCAAAAATATAACAAAAACAAACCCAAGCAGAAGTTACATTTTAAACTTTACTTTGCAGCTAAATATTATCTACTAGTGTATTAAATGGAAATAGATAAAATACACCGTAATGTAAAATACTGTACATAGCCTGCGTTTGTATTCCGTACCTACAACAATCGGTAAAGATAAATTACAGATGTTACCGTGTCTTTAAGGATTACTAAGGATGTCTTGAAAAATATTGCAATAACTAGTTTTATTAATTAATTAATTAATTAATTAATTAATTAATGTATTTAAAATAGCATAAGCATCATGGGTTGTGTATTGAGTGATTTTAAAAATCTGTTTTATGAATCGGTTTGTTATTATTATTATTGTTATTTTTTTACCACAGACTCTGGGGGAGGGGTGGCAACTCTTAAAAGGGCAACATACATATATACGTAATGTGGTATACAAAACCTTTATCGGCCTTTATTATTTAATGTAGTATACAAAACCTTTATTTTTGTCTTTGTTTTTTTCTTTTTTAGTTATTATTGAGTACATTAGGTATGATAGAGACACTCTTGTTTCTATTGGTATACAATTTACTTACAATTTGACGTTTTTAACTCTGGATCTGAGCTGGCCGAGTGAGATCCTGATTTATTTGGACGCGACGCAAAGCGGCGGCCGTGAGGGAAAAGAGCCGCTGTCAGAAACAGGCTAAGAGCCCGTGCACACCGCACAACTCTGCCTAGCATCCTGCTCGCCAACTGAAAAACAAGCTCGATGACCTCAGGGCCAAAGTAAAGTTCCAGAGAGACATTCGGGACTGCAATCTCCTCAGCTTCACAGAGACATGGCTGAACCCAGCAGTGCTGGACCACATGGATAGGACGTGGGACTCGGGAAAGTAAAGGGGAGGCGGCGTGTGCTTAATGGTGAACAGCAGCTGGTGCAACAGCGCAAGTGTTGTTCCACTTACACGCTTCTGCACACCAAACCTGGAACTACTGTCCATCATGTGTCGTCCTTTTTATCTATCTCGGGTGTTTACATTAGTCATAATCAGCGCCGTTTACATTCCACCACGAGCGGACACGGACACTGCCTTATGGGAACTGCATTAGGCACTTACACAGCACCAGACACAGCACCGGGACGCTGCGCTTATTTTGACGGGGGACTTTAATAGTGCCAACCTCAAACGTGCAGCGCCAAACTTTTACCAGCACATCACCTGCCCCACCAGGGACGAAAGGACACTGGACCATTGTTACACTACAGTCAAGGACGGCTACAAGGCACAATCTCGTCCACCATTTGGTAAATCCGACCACGTCGCCATCTTCCTTATGCCAAAATACAAACAAAAGCTGAAACAGGAAGTTTCGGTTCAGAGGGAGGTCGCGCGCTAGACGGACCAATCAGTGGCCAAGTTACAGGATGCACTTGATGACGCAGACTGTGACATGTTTCGGAACAGCTCTGATGATGATGTCAGCATGTTTATGAAAGCAATTGTGGGATTCATTGGGAAACTAGCGGATAATACCGTGGAAAAAAAGACTTTTGGAATGTTTCCCAACCAGAAGCCGTAGGTGGATAAAACCATCCGTGACACTCTGAGATCTCGCACCATGGCCTACAACACGTGACTTGCATCGGTGGACATGGAACCGTACAAGGCTGCGTCATACAGATGTGGCCATTAAGACTGCGCGTTTTTTCCCGCGATGCCTCAATTTAGCGTGCAATGCGCCGCGACTTGCCGTAAGCAACATTCAGGAATTTAAATAAATGTGTTGTGCTTCACTGAATATCCGCCAGATGGCGCATGGAAGGACTTTATTTAAACGCCGGACCAAGTACTGTAAAACGAAGAATTGTGTATAATTACTTAGTTTAAAACAATATTGTTCCCAATGCTGAAGCAAACATGAATTTTATTTTGCTTTACAACAGATCTTTCATGATAAATGTGTGTATATGTGCTTCATATTTTTTTCATAATGATGAAATGAGATGCCCAAATTCGTGCTTTAAAATTTTTAATAAGTTTCTTATATATTTTTTGTAATGTCTTAACAGGGACAAAACATTAAAAGACATGGCAATGTCTCGGTGTACATGATGTTGAAATTAATTTAATTTCCTGATAGTAGGCTATCTGATAGTCTTAACTATGAGAATGTCCTGATTCGTGAATATGCCAACATATCTTATTTAAAACGTAAAAAATGTGTCGACATCATCAGAAGACATGAATGAACTATATATATTATATTATTAAGTAAATATTATTTTATGACCACGAGCTTCTTCGGGCATTTTATAATAATCATCATATTTGCTGTTTGTGTCCAGCATTTAATAATTATTTCATACATTATTTAACCACGGCTGGAAATAATAGCTGGAATGTGATGTGATTGTGAATTCATGACTGAAATAAAGCAGTTTGTCTTTTGTAAAGTACTTTCACCTTACAAAAGGCAGCGTTTTTATAAAGCGTTTTTTAAAGGCAGCGTTTTTATGTAGGTTGATAAACGTGTGTTGTACAGTATATACACCGCGACAGCGCGCAGTTACTCACTTCTCACCTTTCATGTAGATCTGCTCGGACTAATTCGTTTTAAACCCCTCAAAAATGTGTGTGTATACAGCCCCAAACCTCCATCAGTTATTAACAATAGCATCTATTTAGAAAAAATGCCCCAGTGATTTCGGAGCTTCAGGAAATCTCCCGGCGCTCTGCGCATAACACCAGGCCAGCTCATGTCGAAAAGAATTTATAAACGGTTTCTAAACGTGGGCTATTGTTTTTTTTTACTTATAGTATTTGTTAATTTAATTTAAATGAGGTTTGGGCTCAGGACTTCGATTCGGCATCGTGATTCTCCTCTTTAATTTACTCCATAGTTTTAATCAGCGCTCAGCCGCATGCATGAAGTTTTCCAGAGCGCACCGACAGAAGTAGACTAATGATTATGAACGCGTCGGGAAAACAGCAAGCAGACTGACTCTGACCATTTATAAAAATGTTTGCGTTCATTTTCTGACGCGCTCAAGTTCACCAAAAACAATACAGAGCAGCACAGCTTATTTGCTTTCAAACATTTATAAAATCACGTTTTTTCATTATTGTGAGTGCGCTTAAATAAAAGTTGAGTCTTATAAAGGCATGTAGTCTTATATAGTTTTATTATATAGTTTTTGCACATTAATCAGAGTCCTCATCTATTACATTTTTGAGAACAATAGTTTTTTTCAGCCTGTCACGGCGTGCGCCCAAATCAATATCGCTCCTCGCTCACTAGTTAGGCGGCCTCTCCTTCAGATATGCGAAGAAGCAGGGCTGCAGAATTAGGCACGAATAGTGAAGAAGAGCTCTCCTTGCTAAAGATCACGGGATTCCAATCCGCGCTATAAAATACTCGGGGTTTGTTGGTTTACAGTGGATTTTACTACGCGGTTTGAATGAGACGCGCGCAAAAAACGCGGAAGTGCGGCATGCAAACGGGGCAATTGGAACGCGCCCCAGGGACTTCAAAGAAGAGCAAGCGCAAGCGGACGGAGGCAGGAGCTGCTGTCCGCGGATGGCCGTCGTACTCATATTTTATAGCGCAGGGTGCAAACCCGGGATCATTGGCATGGATGAGCTATGTCCAGCTCTGTACCAGCATGTCATGTTGGCATTATAAGACTAAAAAGTGGCAGCTGGCACGCCTAAAAATAGACGCAGGTTAATTTTTTTATAGTCTAAATTAAAATCCTCCTCTTTAGTGCCTCCTATTCCTATTAATCCTATTGTTCTTTTAGTGTCACTGCGTGTGCTTACAATGCCAGACAACATTCAAATGCAAATTATTCACTCTCCCCAAGTGTGAATCAGCTGTTCTCACCTATACATATTAACCTATACGTTCTCACCTAAAGTGTTTAGGTGAAATTCCACCCATACAAGTGTGACAAATATGCAAAGAAAAAAAATAGGAAGGGGCAAATACTTTTTCATGGCACTTCACATGTAGTCAGATTGTTCCACTGGGCTGAAACTGTAGCAGGTGGAGTTATAGCACTTTTCAAATCACACTTACTATACACTGATATGAATAACTTTGAATGATGAATTCTACGTTAATATGATCTCGGGCTTGCTCCACATTATAAAAGCAAAGCGCGGAGATGGAGATCAGGGAAGTACGTGATGTGGTGGAGAATAGGCAGTGGCGGTTCTACACTGAATTGCTCCGCGGGCGAGAGGGTTTTGTTTTAAAACCCCTAATTCTGTAAATTTCCCCAGCAGTGAAACCGGTTTGATGACTTCACACCTGTTGTAAAGGTGAGATGGGGGATTACAGTAACTGTGTGTGCGCTTCACCTCGGAGCGTGCTGTCGCGTTGTATTCAATGAATAGACTAAAACTAAATCATGTTTGCTTCAGCATTGGAAACAATATTGTATTAGGCTAACTTTATTAAAGATTATACACTTTTGTATTCTTTGTCCACACATGTGGGCATCTTTAAATTTTTAGATATTGATCCTTTCTCGATGCAGTGAATTTTCTGAGCAAATTAATAATAATTTCCATGAATGAAAAGGAGGAAGAAGAAAAGGTTACGCGAAAATAAGAAAAAGCTTTAGAGGTAAATGCTGTGAAATGCTTCAAATGAACAGATTCTGCCTATAACAGGTCAGGGACAGTGAGGCTGGATCCAGCAGCGCACCACATCCCACATCATAATACATGCTGATGATGACCAACACGTCTCCCCTGATCTACCAGAGCCAAGTAAAAAGAATGGCAATCAAACAGAATAAAATTAGTAGCAGCACTAACTTGTGCTAGTTATTATGATGGTGGTCAATATTAATTGATATAATGTTTCTCAGCATTATTTCGTGTTAATATTGACTACCATAATAATTAAAATAAGTAACTAGTTTACTAGCGTGAGCTACTGCTGCTACTGATTTTATTTCAGCTTATCTGTTCAGTTTTATTGCCATTCCTTTTAAAATATTGTCTTTATAGATTTATACGTTGTTTGTCTTGATGTTATTTTTTTCGTTTCTTTGACCCAATATATGTTCAGTGATACTTCAAATAACATGTTTAAATAGCATTGATTTCTGTATTGTGTTATATTTTTATACTAGTAACTGGTGTTAAAAATGTATCTCTACATTAATGAGCCAATGTATTATGGTGTGGGCTGCTGTGGGCCAGGAAGTCCAGGGCCACTTTTTGGTCCCAGTCCGCCCCTGTAATAACGAATGGAGAAAGCGCAGTCGAAGCCCGGGGATTCTGCATTCCGCAAGGGCCAGTCGTGAATAGCTGACACTTAGTGACAGCCAATGAAATTGAAGCATTTTTGTTGCTTTCCACGTGGTGTGGCGTTGTTTAAATAATATCTGTATAATATCCGTATATGCTATAAAATCGTCCAGACCCTGGTTCGAATCCCGCTCTGGGTGAAAATGTAATAAATGTGAATCCTTTGTTTTACACTTTTTGCTTATGATAATCATTAAATTACAGCAGCTGTGAGGTGAGTGCTAATGTGTTTCATAGCTTAAGAAAAAAAAATTCTTAATTGCAAACATGCATTTAGTACTGAAGCATAACTTGATAATGTAATGGCTATATCGTGGTATTTTAGCGAATAACACCGGAACTTTGAGCACTGGCTGGGAATCGAACCCAGGTCTCCCACATGGCGGGCGAATCACCTACCACTGAGCCACAAGTACCCGTCTGCGTTAAAAGCGCGTAAATATAGGCTAACGTCATACATCTTTGTAGTCTTTTTGCACACGCGCGGGTGCGTTACAATAATAATAATAATAATAAATTGGGAGAACTACAACTACTAATAATAAAAATTCTGAATGAAAATGATAAATAAATACATAACAGTTTCAGCTTGACACGTTTATGAGCTCTGTTGCTTGCCGTCAATGGGCGCCTAAGAGACATAAAATTTTTCGGCTTCAGTAGACACACAATACTTTAGACTGAAACACGACTGCCCCCTACAGGTATTGAAGGGCATTTTCACAGCTCGCACCAACAACCGGCATGACAAACGTGGACGCAACTCTGGCAGACGAGCTGAACAGCATCTATGCTCGCATTGAGGCTGCAGCAAAAGATGCTAGTGAAGCTAATGCTAGTGGCGCTAACGGCTCCAGACAGAAAGACACTGCCAGCACCGGAAACATGTTCATCATCTCTGAGCATGACGTGAGGAGAGCCTTCAAGAGAGTAAACACCATGAAAGCAGCAGGACCAGACGACATCTCAGGTTGTATTCTTTAAAGAGTCTGTCATTGTTCCTGTCCCGAAGAAACCCCATCCTACTTCTCAGTAGTGATGAAGTGCTTTGAATGCCTGGTCAGAGACTTCATTATTTTTTCTCTATCCAACACACTGGACCGACTACGATTTGCATACCGCCCAAACCACTTCACAGACGATGCAATCTCTTATCTTCTCCACACATCACTTACTCAATGGACACTCGGAGGGGGAATTATGTAAAAATGCTCTTCATCGAGTACGGCTCTGCATTTAATACCATAATTCCCTCCACACTCACCACCAAGCTGGAGCACCTGGCACTCAGCTTATCTATGTGTCAGTGGATCTCCAACTTCCTAACTGGCAGACTACAGGCAGTAAGGATGTCTCAGCCTTAATTACTCCCAGCACTGGAGACCCCCAGGGTTGTGTTCTGAGCCCCCTGCTTTACTTTTTGTACACCTGTGACTGCGTGACGACACTGTCATGGTGGGCCTGATCACGAACAGCGATGAGTCGGCCAACCTAGAGGAGATTGGAAATCTGGAGCAATGGTGCCAGAGGACCAATCTACTCCTAAACGTGAGCAAGCTAAGGAGCTGATAGTGGACTTTTGTACAAAGCAGGAGAGGAACTACCAGACCCCAGTCATAAACAGGAGCCCAGTGGAAAGAGTGGACATCTTTCCAAACGGTGCTTGACCAAGGCGGGCTTAGCCTTGGGAAGGACCTTAGCCATCCCAACAATGGACTGTTTTCTTTTTTGCGGTCTGGGAAGCGATTGTCTCTTAATCAGTACACCACAAAGTACTGATCCACACATTTGGTTTTTGCACTCACTCTGAACATTCTGAACATTCATTTACACTAGTGGCCACTGCACAACTACACTTTCATGGTCATTAGTTAATTTAGTTAGCCACTTTAAAAAAATCACTTTTTAGCATATTTGCACGCACAAGACACTTAAAGGGGTCATACAGGCCTACATGCACTTTTTTAAGCTGTTTGGACTGAACTGTGTGTTAGGAGAGTGCGTACACAACCACTCTACGATGATAAAGAGCCGCCCAGTGGTTTTCTTTTCATTTATTACAATAACATCACCCCTTCTAAAATCAGGCCAATCTCAAATGCCTTGCAGTGTGACGCCACACCAAAAGAGGCCGCTCCACCACTAGTTGATTGACACTGGTGTCTTAGCAAAGTGAGTAGCCGAGTGAGAAGAAGCTGTCGGCCATTGTTTTTCGCCCCTGAAGCAAAATGTCGGCTAAGCGAGTATGTTGTACAGTTGTTGGGTGTAATAGCGAACACAGCAGTCATCATTCACTACCGACATCTGAGCCACTAAGGAACCAGTGGCTGAATTTTGTTTTTGAAGCTAACGTCCCCACCGATTTACCTAAATGCGTTCATGTTTGCGCTAATCATTTTTCACCAGACTGTTTTATAAATGCGGGTCAATATAAAGCAGGTTTTGCTAGGAAGCTGCTCCTGAAAAATGGATCTGTACTAACGCTTCCTGTTCCTGCTTCATCTTCACCAGGCTCGGTGAGTGTAATTTCTTTTTCTATGAATTGTTGCAGATCGCCTTTTTTAACAATCACGATGAATGCGAAGTGTAAGTTAACTTACACTCTCATAGAACATGGTTATGTCGTCTTCCCTATGTACATCCATCTCCCTTATTCCTAATCGCACGTTTATAATAAACAATGCATTAAGGTGATTGTCTAGTTGCAAACTGTGTACTTAGTCAGAAAACTATATTATGCTTACCTTTGTAACGCTAGATGGTTTATAACAGTGTCTGTCAATGAGTAAGAAGTCATGTAAACACACCAGTAAACACATCGCGTTCATATCTCTCTCAGTACGCTACTTACCCTGTGTTAGCTTCTCCGCTTTTTTTTGTCGTTGCTCGCGGCAGCGTAACAGCCCGTTAACTCATGCCCATGCAGTGATGAGAAAGACAAACGAGTCGATGCATGTCCATTCTTTATAATTTCTGCGTTGTTAAGGAAAAAGACAAAATAACTAACATTTTGTTGGAGACCTAAAACACCAGTGGAGGCGGAGCATGAACACCGACCTCCTGGGGGTGCCAGAGAGGACACTTCATCCTCAAAAGGATTTCTAGGGGAAGCCACCCCCAGGGTTCTGGGCGCATAAGCCTCAGGGCTTCTTCTTTCTGAAAAAGACAGTGTGCTGCTTTACCGCACGCGTTACCACCTAGAGTAACTCTTCATACGCTCTATCATCACTAGAGGAGTGCTCTAAGGTGCTTTTAGTTTAGATTTCCATCTCCGCAGACACGAAAGAGGATGTCTCTCCTGCCCATTCACAAGCAGCGCCAGAGCGCGCTTGAGAAGTGGATGGAAAATTTTCCCGATCCGGCAAGAGAAATGGATGGGAGACTCCATCTTGTGCACGTCTGCCAGATCTGTGCGTCATCCCCAAAATATTCTTCAAGAAGCCGAGGAGAGCGTGATTGACTGTACAAGGTTATATAAGCCAAAAATTTGGCATGTTTAATACACACGTGCTTTACAACCAGCACCACACAAAGATGTTCCCATAGTGTTTTCACACAGCAAGTGTGGCTTTTAAACTGGAACCCCATCAGTCAGAACATGCCAGGCCAAAATAGCGGCTTCATATGTTTTGAAACTACTAGGGCATAAGCCTGAGGACAACTTTTCTTGCAGAAACTCCAGCACTGAAACAATTTGCCAGTGGACTGGGTGTACATGTTTTGCCATGCACCAACTTTCAAATACACTCCATTTGAGGGCATAACTTCTTCTACTGGAGGGTGCCCTAGCACTTAGAATAGTTTCAATTACGCTGGCTGAAAGACCAGCATCTCTTAATTGGTCCCCCTCAGGGGCCAGACGTGAAGGTTCCAGAGCTCGGGCAGTGGATGAAGTATTGTCCTCTGTGTCTGAGACAAAAGAGGCCTCCTCACTGGAATTACCCATGGCGAACCATCGAGGAGAGATATCCGAGAACCACATTCTGGTCGGCCAACAGGGCGCTATCAATAAGAGGCGCAAAGCTTGTTGACTCCCAGGAGCAGAGCTGTCGGAGGAAATGCATAAAGACGTAATCTGGGCCACGTTTGGGCTATCGCATCCAGACCCAGGGGAGCTGGAGAAGTCAGAGAGTAGTAAGGCAAAGAGGTCCACCCTTGCTACATAAAATCTCTCCCAGATTTGACTGACTACTTCGCAGGGGAGTTTCCATTCCCCATGTGTCACAGCTTTTTTGCCCTGGAATGTAACTCACCCTGAGGGACAGAAACTTGTCCTGTGCCCAAAGCAATACCTGGTGTGCTAGCTCGTTTAAGCTGCATAGATGCAGTTCTTTCCCACTAGGATTTAACCGCAGTGCACTTCCTATGTCTGCAGCAGTCTTTCCGGTCTTTTCTAACACATTCCCTGTATGCATTAACTTTTACCTAGGGCTTAAGCAGGTGCTGGTTTTTCTTTTCTTTTTTGGCACTCATGCTACCTCTGGCTCAAACCACATTGGCTTGTCTCATAAGACTCGGGCTGCAGGTGGTGGAGGAGCCAGATCTTTTCATAAGGCAGAGTAGAATCCTTGTGGGTACTGTTCTGGAATGGTTTTCATTTCTTGTCCCAGAGAAAGTGTGTTTAACACACATTTCAGCACACTCACCATCTTCTGCATGTTCTTTCTCACGCTTTTGGCTTCTTGTTCTTTTTTGGAAGGGGCCAAAGCACACAATCCATCACCACTTATTCTGCCACCTTAAATGATGTGAGGCAGCCCAGCTGGAGCAACCTGACTGCAATCTGACTGAGCTGGTCCAACTGCACCTTTAATGTGACAGATAGATAGTTCATATGGCCACTTGTAAAACTTAAGCACAGCTTGCATGCTGGAAAGCCTGCAGCAGAGACAGGAGACAAGTGTAAATAAATACATATGTAATCTCTACTCATTGGGTGGAAGCAGAGAGGCCCTTTTATATTTGGTGCGCTGGTGGAAGATGACATCCTCTGATTGTCTTTAACCCAGGTGAAGTATGGTGGCCCACCCTACACCATACGCCATTAAGACTGCGCGTTTTCCCGCGAGATGCTGCAATTTAGCACGCGGCGTGCCGCAACTTGCCGCCAGCAACATTCGGGAATAAATAAATGTTTTGTGCTTCACTGAATATCCGCCAGATGGCGCATGGAAGGACTTTATCTAAAAGCCGGACCAAGTACAACGATAAATTGTGCATACTGTAATTGGTTAGCCTAAAACAATATTGTTTCCAATGCTAAAGCAAACATGTTTTTTTTTGTTTTACAGTAGATGTTTCATGATAAATGTGTGTATATGGGCTTCATATTATTTTCATAAGGATGAAATGAGATGCCCAAATTCGAGCTTCAAAATTTATAGTAAGTTTCTTATACTGTATAGTTTATGTCTTAAAAGGGACAAAACAATGAAAGACATGGCTATGCCTCAGTTTAAATGATATTGAAATTAATTTAATATCCTGATAGTAGGCTATCTGATAGTGTTGACTATACGAATGTCCTGATTCGTGAATATGCCAACATATGTTTTATAATTTAAGACATAAATGAACAAATACATAATTTCTAAAAAGTATTTGTGGATATGTATGTAAGTAACCACCTGAACACTGCTGAAGCAAACATGAATTTTATTTTTTTTTACAATAGACCTTTCATGGCGAGTGTATATGTGCTTCATATTATTTTCATAATGATGCCCAAATTTGTGCTTTGAAATTCATAGTAAGTTTATAGTAGTTTTTGTAGTGTCTTAACAGGGACAGAACAATTAAAGAGATGGCATTGCATCAGTTTAAATGGTCTTAAATTAAATTAATTACCTGACAGTAGGCTAACTTACGGTGGTGTGAAAAACTATTTCCTGATTTCTTATTCTTTTGCATGTTTGTCACACTTAAATGTTTCTGCTCATCAAAAACCGTTAACTATTAGTCAAAGATAACATAATTGAACACAAAATGCAGTTTTTAAATGAAGGTTTACGTTATTAAGGGAGAAAAAAAATCCAAATCTACATGGCCCTGTGTGAAAAAGTGATTACCCCCCTTGTTAAAAAATAACTTAACTGTGGTTTATCACACCTGAGTTCAATTTCTGTAGTCACCCCCAGGCCACTGCCACACCTGTTTCAATCAAGAAATCACTTAAATAGGAGCTACCTGACACATAGAAGTAGACCAAAAGCACCTCAAAAGCTAGACATCATGCCAAGATCCAAAGAAATTCAGGAACAAATGAGAACAAAAGTAATTGAGATCTATCAGTCTGGTAAAGGTTATAAAGCCATTTCTAAAGCTTTGGGACTCCAGCGAACCACAGTGAGAGCCATTATCCACAAATGGCAAAAACATGGAACAGTGGTAAACCTTCCCAGGAGTGGCTGGACAACCAAAATTACCCCAAGAGCGCAGAGACAACTCATCCAAGAGGCCACAAAAGACCCCAGGACAACATCTAAAGAACTGCAGGCCTCACTTGCCTCAATTAAGGTCAGTGTTCACGACTCCACCATAAGAAAGAGACTGGGCAAAAAACGGCCTGCATGGCAGATTTCCAAGGCGCAAACCACTTTTAAGCAAAAAGAACATTAAGACTCGTCTCAATTTTGCTTTAAAACATCTCAATGATTGCCAAGACTTTTGGGAAAATACCTTGTGGACCAACGAGACAAAAGTTGAACTTTTGGAAGGTGCGTGTCCCGTTACATCTGGCGTAAAAGTAACACAGCATTTCAGAAAAAGAACATAATACCAACAGTAAAATATGGTGGTGGTAGTGTGATGGTCTGGGGTTGTTTTGCTGCTTCAGGACCTGGAAGGCTTGCTGTGATAGATGGAACCGTGAATTCTACTGTCTACCAAAAAATCCTGAAGGAGAATGTCCGGCCATCTGTTCGTCAACTCAAGCTGAAGCGATCTTGGGTGCTGCAGCAGGACAATGACCCAAAACACACCAGCAAATCCACCTCTGAATGGCTAAAGAAAAACTAAATGAAGACTTTGGGGTGGCCTAGTCAAAGTCCTGACCTGAATCCTATTGAGATGTGGCATGACCTTAAAAATAAAGCTGAATTACAACAATTCTGCAAAGATGAGTGGGCCAAAATTCCTCCAGAGAGTCCCTAAGACTCGTTGCAAGTTATCGCAAACGCTTGATTGCAGTTATTGCTGCTAAGGGTGGCCCAACCAGTTATTAGATTCAGTGGGCAATTACTTTTTCACACAGGGCCATGTAGGTTTGGATTTTTTTTTCTACTTAAATAATAAAAACCCTCATTTAAAAACTGCATTTTGTGTTTACTTGTGTTATCTTTGACTAATAGTTAAATGTGTTTGATGATCAGAAACATTTTGTGTGACAAACATGCAAAAGAATAAGAAATCAGGAAGGGGGCAAATAGTTTTTCACACTACTGTATAATCTGATAGTGATAGATCCGTGAATATGCCAACATATCTTATAAATAAAGCTGTGCGGAAACCCGTGGCTCGTACTTTTACTTCACTTTTTAATCAAAAGGCTGCTAATCGTGCGCAGTTTATCGATAAAAATGCAGATGTTCTCGGCCAGAAATGCAAAAAGACAAATACATGTACAGTATATAGGCTACTCGCGTTGTTTTCGCGCGGAGAGATTGTGTGTGCGTGCACAGAGAGTTTCTGTTGATAAGTGTATGTGGATAAGTTGATAAGTGTATGTTGTCAAAGTATTGGTGGACATCTAATTAAAGGAACAATTTAAATTAAGGATGTCTTAAAACATAATGCAGTAACTCTATAAGCTCGCAATCTTATTACCATTAATTAATGGGTCCGTCCCTTTGCCGCCAAATCAGGGAGCCTACAGAGTAAGTGAGTAGCGATGGTAGATTTTGGTGCACACCCATCACAGGTGCACGCCGTGAAATAAAGTAAAGATAAGGATCATGACGCTCAACATTCCGGAGCCCAAACCCCATTTAAATTAACAAATATTGTAAGTAAATAACAAAAGCCCACATTTAAAAAAGAATTTTTATTTAGATTATAAAAAATAATCCTGCATGTGTTATAGGTGTTCCAGCTGCAACTGTTCTAATGGCTCTTTCAGAGTAAATCATTCTGAAACAAACCTGTAAATTTCCAAGTAAAACAGGAACATCTGTATAAATAAATTGATATGATGAACTATTGTTTAGTGACTTATGTAAACGACTCAGTTCAGATGTAAGTAAATGGAAAGAAAGTAAATGGCTGCACTGTTTGGGGGAGAAACATGCTAATGACAATTTGGTGTGTGTGTGTGAGAGAGAGAGAGAGAGAGAGAGAGGTGTCAAGAGGTCTTGCATACTCATGAGAAGTCGTGGATTATTCAGTGAAACAGAGGCTCAGCTGAAAAATGTTAGGCACATCAGTCACTTAACCCCAAGTAAAAGGTCTTTTTGAGTTTTATGATATAGTTGTAAAATAACAGATGTACAAACGGTGCACACTGAATCCTAAACCAGGCATAAGGATTAATAAACCAAGATAATCGTTTTTATTTTTCAAATAAAAATATTAAATAATATTATTGTGTATAGAGTGATTAAAAACAATGCAATTTATGCTATCATATGGAAAATCTCAATTTCTTCCATTCCAAGAATTAAAAACGGTAACAATGTCAACTTTATCAATCTAGAATCCAGAAGATTATAATTACACAAATTTAAATCACTGAAAGTCTCCAGAAGAGCCTCAGATTCAAGAGCATTTTAAAGTGTGGAGAGGTGCATTTCAGTTTCTCTAAATGTATAGGTGAGAACAGCTGATTCACACCTGGGGAGGGTAAATATTTGTATTTGAATGTTGTTTGGCATTGTAAAGCACACACAGTAACACTAAAAGAACAACAACCGAGGATTAATAGGAATAAGAGGCCCTGATTATACTGCATAACTATTATTTAGTACAACAAAATTCCTCGGGAAAACATTTTGGTGCGGTTGAGTGCTGGTTAGACTGTAGAAAATTGAAGAGGAGGATTTTTATTTAGACTAATAAAGTGTCTATTTTTAGGCGTGCCAGCTTCCACTTTTTAGTTAGAAGTTTTTAATACAAATCTTATAATGCCCACATGACATCAAACATTCCCCTTGTTAATATTTTAACTATTAATTTTTACTATTTTAGCTATTACTATTTCGTTTACTTCCAAATAACATTAAAACAAGAATTAAACGTTTTTTTTATATTGTTGACTACATTTGGGGCGTGTAACGGGTTTGACCCTAAGTGCACGGGCGGCACTATGAAGCACAGACTCGAGGCGAGGTCTTACAAAAAAAAAAATGGGAAGGAAAGTGTTTAAGGAGTGAGGATGGAAAGGAAGGAATGTGCACGTGCAGGTTTGGTTGGCATGGACAGAGTGGCAGCGTGGGCCCGCAAGGACAGCAGCTCCTGCCTATGTCCGCTCGTACTGACTCTGCTCTCCGCGGAGGGGCCGGACAGGCCCCTCCCATTTCTTGCTTCTTTGATGTCCCTGGGGCGCGTTTCATTTGCCCCGCTTGCATGCCGCACTTCTCCGATGTTGCCCGCACGTCGCACTCGCACCGTGTAGTAAAATCCCCTGTAACCCAACAAACCCTGAGTATTTTATAGCACGAGCTGCAAGCCGAGGATCATTAGCAAGGATAGCTCACCAGCCGTGCTTAATTCCGTGGCCCCGCTCCTTCGTATATCTGAACTCCACGCCGGGCTTTCATAATGCGGAGCAAGCCTGAGATCCTTTTAACATTAATCACCGCCAGCCGGTGCGAATAGGTGGCCCCGTCCCTTCACATACCTGCAGAAGGGGTGCCGCCTACCTAGGGAGCCTACAAAGTAAGCGAGAGGCAATAAAAGATTTGGGCGCACGTCGTGACACTGCCCCTCCCTCAGCTTCGAGCTCACCATTGCCGCTGGCACTGCCTGTCCGTAAATAAGACTTAACCCAATGCCCATGCAAGGTGGTGGGTGTTCACCCAAATCAATATTGCTCCTCACTCACTAGATAGGCGGCCTCCCCTATCTGCCGAAGGAGCAGGGCAGCAAAATTAGGCACGGCTGGTAAACCATCTCTGCTATTGATCCCAGGCTTCTCCCTGCGCTATAAAACACAGTGAGGAGTGTAGCTTGGGGTCTGTTGGAAGACTGGACTTTACTATGCGGTATTAGTGTGACTCGTGTGCACAGAATGCGGAAAAGTGCCAAATGAGCGGGGCAATAAAACACGCCCCAGGGACTTCAAAGAGACGCATACGTCTTTGAACGCCAAGGACAGCCACAAGCTTACTGTCGGAGCTCCCATGTTTTTTTCGGCTCTCACAATAGAGCTTTCCCTGCCGCCGAAGAGGGAAAGACGGAAAGGGGGATCATGTCACGGTCCCAGTTCCCAGCCGGGGAAAGCCATGCCCACAGAGAAAGCTGGGAGGGGCTTGTCCGGCCATCCACTAATAGCAGAGTCAGCGTGAGCGGACAGAGGCAGGTGTCCGCTGTTTATCATTTACCAGACTGTGCCCGCATGCCAGCAAGGCACTGCCAACCAGATCACATGTGCACCTCGTCTCTTACCCTTACTTTACAAAATATACAATTTAATGAGACTTATTTTAATTATTTATTTTTATATAATGTCATTATTCAGTATCACTCTTGGTCAGTTGTCACTCTCAATGTTACTTCACCAACGAGTTTTCATTGCCATTTTTACCTTTAGTTTGTTTAATTAAGTTAAATTAAATTAAATTAAATTAAATTAAATGAATAAAACATGAATTATTGAAAGCACTATACAAATAGCGATATATAACTGAACTGAATCTTTATGAGCATCACAGCTGGGCTGCCTCCTCACTGATCTGCTCAAACACATGCACAAATCATTGATGACTGGTGGAGGCTAATGAGAAAGTTCCATAATGCACCTGCTTATCTGGAACATCTGGCACCACTGCAGAACTCTGGCATGTGTGGGTAAAAATTAGGGCTCCAGACATTTTTCAAAATTTTCAATGTGTATATTATTTACATGTTTTTGGATTTTATATATTTGTTTTATGATTTTACGCACAAACCTGCTCCACTGGTGCATTTTAAATAATAATAGTATAGTAAGTTGTTATTTAGTACCTTGTTAAGAAGAAAGAATGCACTGCAGATATCAGGAAGATCAAAAGGAGTGTAGGAACATCAACAACTATGGTGAATGACAGATTATAATTATTTTGCATGGGGAAGAAATCCCCTTCACAAAATTTGGTCACATCAAGAAGTGTCCAAGCTTTAATCTGTCAAAGCTAAGTAGAATATTTTTTCAGTCTTTGAATTTCTCATTTTTGTGTTTTGTTTCTTTTTTATGAGAATTAGTGTTTTTTATAGTCTGTTAGTGGTCTCATGGGTTACTTTTTCTGAGGCTTTCAACAAGACCTTTTGCGCTTAACTGCCTCTATCCAGTTTTCCAAATTGTATTTCCTTAAAAAAAATAGCCAAATGAACAACTGTATGTAGGTACAGTATCTACCTGGCCTGAGAGCTGTCTAGTTGAGCAGTAACCAAATGTCTTCTTTTGTCTTTGTTGAAAACCAAAGCCTTCCCACTGGCTAAAACCCCACAGCCAAAGCTGACCTCTGCCCCATGCAGAGAGGAGAAGCTGTGGTAAGAGGGGAGACTTGCACTAGAAAACCCCTCTGACAGAAATGCAGGAAAAGTCTGAGTAGAAAGCTCACATGCTTGCCCGCTGAAACCCAAGTCACACCTAACAAAGACCAATAGAAAAAAAGGGACACTATTAGTAAAACATTTCTAATAAGTTTATCTACCCAGTTCAATAATGTATAGACTTCACTAAATCAAATGGTCATCTCCCATAAAAAATCATCAATTGGGTTAGGCGAACACATATCCACAATAAGAGTGCATACTTGCATCCACTGCGTGAGCATTGTCCTCTCCCCGAGCAAAAATGCAGACAGGCTGGGCCAATATATACTGCAAAGTTTAAAGAAATAAAATGAGAAGAACAGAAAACACGAAAATGTGCATGCTTATCATAAATTATTTATGATCTGGACTACTTTAAATAATTTTAAATGTAATTATTCTGACTATATATTTAATAAAAAATATAATTATATTATTATGGTTATATAATTGTTTATTCCATTATTATCAGTGTATAATTCTCCACAGCTCATTTTAAATGGCTGGCTTTTGTGATGTAAAATAAATAAAATGAAACTAAACAAATAATATCCTGATCCTTTTCCACTTTTAAGAGGATATAGCCACCAATGAAATTTTACCCATTAAAATCTATTTGTAGTCTTTAAAATATTAAAATGTTGAAACCAATGCCAGCTTCATGCACTTGACTTGGCTGCATGACTTTTATAGACTTTTCTATTAGAGTTTTGTAAGACTGTCATAATTTGATCAAAATTAATTGAAAAACATGAGACGAAGGAAAATACTGCCCCTTACCTCACTTCTCTCTCTCTCTCTCTATATATATATATCATGTTACATCCATAACCATTTGAGTGTTAATGCTGTGATAATAAGTAAGTATATGAGATAAGCATGACAGATTCCTTATACGCGGTGGCTTTAACATTCATGTTTGCTATCCGACTGATTCACAGGTATATAATTTGAAATACCTCCTAAACTCTTTTGAACCTATTCAATCAGTACATGGAGCACCACACCAGCATGGTCACACCCTGGACTGTGTCATCTCTCAGGGGCTCTTGGTTTCCGTAAATGGCATCTGTAATGTCAATTCTGGTCACTTTCCCATAATATTTGATTGTTTAGTACCCTCTGGTATGAGCAAGGCCATTGTCCCAGGCTGCAGCCATTGCATCATTACCCCTCAACTTTTTACTCTGGATGGTCTTGTTCAGAGAGCTTTCTTTCTGTTTTTTTATTCAACATATTCTAATATTATAGATTCAGTTGCTTCTATTAAGTTTAAGTCATCTAGAGCCATAGCTGTTCAAATGACATGTTCAACCCATGTTCTTAGGTAGATGAGCTGAACAAAAAATTTAACAAAATGACTGGAAAAAAAAACAACTTTATATGTCATTCGAAATCATGAGGGTGTATTTGTCAGACTATAGAAATGCAGTGAAATCAGCAAAAAAAAGTGATCATTAACAGCTGCCTTCCCCCTGGAGTAAACTGTTAAATCCATTATATACTGGTGTCACTGACATCTCTCCAGACACCTGTCAGAAGTTTTTGGACTTTTTTGTCGAAAAGGTGTCTGCAGTGAGGCAAAAAAATTAAATGAAATATTTGCACTACTGACTTACATGTTTCATCAACATGCACTAAAAATTATTCAGTAGCATTTTTAACACCGCAAAATCCGCTAAAAATAAATTCCTTAAAAAACTATTATTTTTTTCTTTAATTTACACTGTTTAAGTTTATTTTACAAACAGAAATTAGTATTTGTTTAACAGGTTAGATTTTAAGATGCACTGAATATATTAATTATATTGAATATATATATATATTTTAATCAAGATATTTAAGAATTCAGTAATTATACTGATTAAGTTTAAGAACTACAATTATCCAATTGTGTTCCACACAAAGAGATCATAGGAAAGCTGATGCAACATCTGAGACAAGAAGTGCGCACACAGTGCTGTAAGAATGGGCAAGAAACACTCATAGTTAATACAGATTCTTAAAATCTGATGTAAAAAGAGACAGTATGTGTGTGCATGTTAAGCTTTTAATCAGGTTTCTCGGTGAATGTTGCCATGGTTTTGCTGCAATATTTAGAATTTTTTTTATTTATTTTGGTGATTTTATTTAATCTATGCGCCACTTTGGCAGAAATATAAAACTAGTACAATGGAACCTCGGATTCCGAGTGACGCGATTAACAAGTGTTCTCCAAGACGAGCAAAGATTTTTAATACATTTTGACTTGAAAACTAAGCATTATTTTAGTTTACGAGCACCAAGTATCATGTTTCACGCATGCGCTTCTTGTTTCGACCCCGAGCGTTACGTGATCACAACTGAGCCAACGTTTCTTCTCTGTCTTGCGCTGCGGAATCGATCCCCTGCTGGGTCTTAGTGCTCGTCTTTTACTGGTATAATCAACATCCGTGCATGAGTGTAATGTTTACTATAACACTGTGACCCCGTGTGTGTGTAAAACATATTTTATTTTGAGTTCAGAAGTGCGTGTGTACAGCGCATTTACTGTTTCTTATAATACACGTGTGTGCGCCCACAAGTAAAGCAAAAGAAATTCTTAATACAGAGGTTAAAAATCTATTTTCTTCCTCATCGCGGTGTGTGTGCGTGTGCGCGTGTGTGTGTTGGTGAACCCCCTTCACAAACACACGCGCACAGAAATTAAGGCGAGAGAAACACACTCTGCTCTCCGAAGAAACTCTGTTCTGTTGCAAATCTTTTCAGAGGTAAGGTGCTGGTTCATTTGTTTGTTTGTTTTACTTGACAGGAGCGATTCTGTTAGTTTGCACTCACACGAGTGTCATTAGCGATGTTTATCGCTAATTTTCATATAAAACAGTGTAGCTAGGTAGAGACGTTGATTTATGACCGCTGTTTACGGAAGTGTAGTCCAGTGCGGGAGATGCATTGTGGGAAATGCAGTCCAGTGTGTGTGAACGCGAATGCGAGATGTAAGCTAGGATATAGAGTGTGAGTTTTGTTCTTCAGTAGTTTTTTTTGTTAGATTTAAGTGCAGGATCCACCCGAACGTTTGTACTATAACCTGGCAATGCAGCAAATAAAAGAACGGGCATCGAGCAGTTTGTCCATCTTATCAATACACGAACATGAATTAATGGGCTGTTACGCTGTCACATTTAAATAAAGTGGAGAAGCTTTAATAATTTAAAAGAGAATAACAGTCTTTCCATTAATGTGTGTGTGTGTTTAAATGAAAGGAGAAAGTTTTAATGTGTAAAATGAGAAGGGGGAGACAGGAGGGGCTGAAAGCAAGAGTCTCCCCTTACTCTAGCCTCTCTCTCACACACACACACACACACAGTGCCTGTGTGCACAAACAGAAACACTTATCTGCCGGGATTTATTTTTTACTCTTTTGAAAGGTAAAGTGCAGGTTAATTTGTTTTAGTTTTACTTTATTATTTTTATGTATTTATTTTTTTGGGCTGTAGAACGAATAATTACATTTGGTTTACGAGTGTTTTGGAATACGAGCCCACTTCCAGAACGAATTATGCTCATAATCAGTGGTTCTACTGTATATTCAAACTATTTACATTTGTAACGGTCCACAGATTCATGAGTCTGCTTGTTTCATTTGATACTTTGGGGAGGAAACGAAGACCAAATTAATTTTCAGAATTAATTTTTTAAAATGTGAAGCTCTCATATATTCTACATTCATTACATGTAAAGTGACATTTTAAGCCTTTTTTTGTCTTAATTTTATTGATTACATCTTATGAAAAAAATCCATTATCTCAAAATATTAGAATATTTTTTAAAGATCAATCAAATAATGATTTACAGTACAAAAATTATGAACTTTCATGTTAATTTATGCTCTCAGTATATATCCGAGACTTCATAGCACAAATTACTTCAGCGGGGCCTGGCATAAAAGCCAGTTAAGATTTCTCATGTTATCTCTGGTTTAGGAATTGCTTGCTAATAGAGATGCAACACTTTTAGCCCATTTCTTGAAGACTTTTGTGTAAGGTGGCTCTTGATGCATTGACTCCAGGTTCACCCCACTCCTTGTTAAACCTTTCTTTTAAAGTTTTGGTATCAGCTTTGCTTGACAATATTCCTACAATATGGTAACAATTCTGACAATATTTTGACCATAGCGGTCATCCTTGTTAGTTCTGCTCTTTTTTCTACCACACTTTTCCCTTCCAGTCAACTTTAAGAGAATATACTTCTATACAACCTTCTGTGGCTTCAACCTCCTTGTAGAGGGCATTAATCATCATCTGGACAACTGTGGAGTCAACAGTCTTTCTCAAACTCGAAATGAAACATTCTGATTCTTTGAGATATATTTGATTTACATGAGCTATAAGCTACTGTATAATCATAGAAATAAAAACAAACAAGGCTTGTAATATTTTCCTTCAAATACAATGAATCTAGAATATACAATTCCACTATTTAAATTTAATTTAATAAGAAAATTTACTTTTTCACGATATTCCACTTTTTCCTAGGTTTTACAAATTGACAACTGATATAAATAATATTAATGCGTAAATAAAATTGGGTGTAGTCTTTATACAAGGCACATTTAAGTCAAAGCGGGACTTTTGATTTTTCAGTATGACATTCTTAGTTATAAGGCTCCGAGCTATGTCTTCTTTAAATCACTTGCACTATTCAAATGTTTTACTGTGGCTGAGAGTCTCATCATCGCACTGTGCTTAAAGTCTTAAGTAAATGTCAGAATCAAATTGCTTTTGGGTCTTTGTTTCAGAGAATTTATCACAAGTCCTATTTTGACTTGAACACCACTCATAGATTAGTATAAGACACAAAGTATGTATGTGAATGAAAGTACTACTTTACCAGCCTTTTAGCTACATTTGTACACTGCGCTTGTCCCTTTTTAGGTGGAAGCTTATGGGATGGCAGTGTAAGCTCTGCATATTTATTGCTTAATCAAAAGGATGTTCAGTCATTATCAAGTAAAGGATGATACTTTGGGTCATGAATGTCTTTGTTTAGACTGTTATTGCTTCTCTTAGACCTGGGGAAGCCTGCACACACATTTGTATAGATCCCACAGTTTGCACGAAACTGTGTGAAGGTGTCCAATCTTTTAGATGTAAAATCCGTGACTCATTAGATTTTAATACAGAAGACTACTTTCCACATATTAACTGTATAATCTTTGTGGCAGATTTTTGTTATTGTTTGAGAGACTTTTTACTAATAAGATCAATTCAGCTCATTATTTTCATTATCTTGTTACGTGTTACATGTTATTTACTCCGGGTACTCCGAGTAAAGACCTGCAGATTAGGCTAACTGGCGTTCCCAACTTACCCAGTATGTAAATGAGTGTGTGAGTGAGTGTATGTATGTGCCCTGCAATGGTTTGGCACTCTATCCAGGGTGTACCCCGCCTTGTACCCTAAGCCTCCTGGGTTAGGCTCCAGGCCCCCAGCCTGACCCTGAATACAGGATAAAGCAGTATACATGATGAGTGAGTAAGTGAGTAGATATATTGACCTGAATTAAAATACTTACTGAGTAAAGTGTAAATATAGTTTAAAGTTTACTTTTTAAGCAATTGTAGCACATTTATTCTGTGATAGACCAATATAAATTTAATGAAGTTAAAATAACACATTTGTTTGTTAAATAATAGTCTAGTTTTCACTTTTACCTTGCGTTTCAATTATATCTACTTAATTTATTTTTTTTCACTTAGTGTAACTATTGCTTTCACTTGTGATTATGAATTTTATACATCATTTCTGGGGCGTCATTTCTGGTGTACCAGAGGTCTGGGCCCCTTGTTTCATTGTATATGCTCCTCTTGGAGAATTTAGGGGTTATTCTCAATAGAGAATTAAAACTTGATGCCCAGATTCAATTGCGTCAGCTGATGATTTTGACAGAACAATTTATGCTTTTATTTGCTCAAGACTGGATTACTTGCAATGCATTTTATGTTGGGATAAACCAGTTATCCCCTCCTTACTTCCAGTTAGTTGTCTTTTAACAATCATTCATAGGCATGAACACATCACCTGTTCTATGCTTGTTCTCCGCTTTCTCTATTGGCTACTAGTGCATTTTAAAATGAGAAACCTAGAGTTTTGAGAGTTCTAAGATATTATTGTTCATTTATAAGGTGTTAAATGGACTTGCACCGATCTTTTGACTATGCAGAATCAACACAGGTGCTTAAGGTCTTCTGGCCTTTTGGTGTTGTCTAAAGGTGCCCAGGTTGAGGTTCAGGCGTTTGGGTGATCAAGCATTTGCCATGGTTGCAACAAAATTGTGGAACTCACTTTGACCAGACATATAGTTAATAACAGACCTAGCCCTCTTTGAATATAGAGTCAAGACACATCTGTTCACTGTTGCATATCATTCCCACTAGATCACAGTCCCACTAGAGCATGATTTTATTAGAGGTTTTATCCTTAATTTTTATGTGTTAATTTTATGTTTTTGTTGTTGTTATTTGTTAATCTCACAGTTTTATTACAGCTTTTGAAAATTTTATGTTTTATTTTTAAACTTGTAAAGCACTTTGGGCAACTGTCAGTTGTTTAAAAGTGCCATTTAATAAAAGTTTTGATTTGGTTAGATTTGATAATGTTTTTGGTTCACATAAACCTTTTTGACAGTACAGTGGAACCCCGGATTACGAGTTACAAGTTTACACGCGATTTACAAGTGTTCCGCAAGACGAGCAAAAATTTTTAATAAATTTTTACTTGAAAAACGAACATTGTCTTGGTTGAGTACTGAGTATCATGTATCACGCATGCGCTCCTTGTTTTGACACTGAGCATCACTTGATCACAACTAAGCCAATGTTTTTCTCTCTCTTGCCCGGCGGAATTGTATGTAATTGTCTCCCCTGCTAGGTGAATACACACACACACACACACACACATGCATGCACACTCTCCGTCATACACAGAAACTCTGCAAGCACTAAGACCCAGCAGGTTGTGACCCAGCCAATCCGTAACTCAGAGCCCTAACACACTGAGCCACCAAACTCCATGGCACTCATATTAAAATAATTGTATTTATATATACAGTGAAACCTAAGATTGCAAACAACTTGGTCTGCAAGCATTTTGCAAGATGAGCAACATTTTTAAAATTAATTTTAACTTGTTAAATGAGCTTCTTGTTATACGAGTACTGTGGTACACATGCACTTTGTCTGTCGAGCATCATGTGATCACAACTGAGCCAATGATTCTTATATCTCTTGTGATGTGGGATTGTGGGTAATCCTCTCCTATGCTTAGTCCCAGTGCACATGTGTCACTCATATAGTTAACATCCATGCGCATGCACTGTTTACTGTGTGTGTGTGTGTGTGTGTGTGTGGGCATAAAACATTTTTTTTAAGATAAAAAGGCTGTAGCAGTGTGGGAGATGAATCTGTTTAGAGGAGTGATTCTGAAAATGTGTGTGTTTGTGTGTGTGTGTTTGTGTGTGTGCCCCTACACATGAAGCATTTTGTTTTATTTTGTGTTCAAGTGTAATGACTGTTCTGTAGTACTACAACAATAGTCTCCTTGAAGAAAAAAGGTTGAAAAGTCAGTGGAAGTGCGGGAGATTTATCTGTTTGAAGAAGTGATTATGGTAGTGTGTGTGTGCACGTGAGTGTGTAAAAATCGTCCTACACAGTATCTCCCACTGCCTCTGATCTCGTCTAATACCTGTCTGAGGCGCTACGCGAAGCCGAGCGTGCCGAGCCCATCCTGGCAGAACACCGCGGCGAAAGAGCCGAGCGTTTTCCCGTGGCTCGGGGCCGCTCGGTAGGTGAACCTAGCCGGGGACAGGGCTACCCGTCGCGGCTAGGCCTCGACTCAGCATCCGAGCTTTCGGGACGGCAAGGACCGCCGGACAACCGCGGCAACGTTCCCCGGCCTGAGGACAGCGTACCCCAGCAGCCGTTACAACTAGCTGCGGGGAAGCCGCCTCCCACAGCCGTCTCTGTTTCCCCAACTGCCGGGCCCAACTTCCGGTCAGGACGTGTAGGAAATCGCGCGGGCGTCTACGTGAACTGTGGCATGGACAACGTTTCGCTACGGGCACTCGTGGACACCGGCTCTACAGTTTCGCTGCTGCGCTGTGGAGTATTAAAACAGGGCGAGCACGGTTGTATGCTGCCGGCCCCAGCCTTGACTATTCGCACTGTGTCGGGGAGCTATTTGGAGATACGGGCCTGTCGCACTGTGCCAATTCCAATAGGTGCAATCAGTCTTTCTCATCCATTCTTTGTGGCAGACATTGAGGATGATTGTATCTTGGGGTTGGACATTTTAGAAAGGTGGGGTGCGGTACTGAATCTCGCTGACGGAACGTTACGTGGTAACTTCGGGTTAGCCAGGTTGCTAGTTCCCAAAGCGCAGCCGGACGTGTTAGTAGAGCGCACCAGGGGGGCGGAACTTCTGGTGGACGCGCCATGTAAACATCCGGTAGCAGACCGAGCGAGAATAATGGCCGAGCTTATGCAGCGTAGCAGCATGGGGCTGAGTCCGACACAGACCGACACAGTGAAGTCCCTTTTACATGAATTCGCAGACATTTTCGCGGTAGATGAGCGCGAGTGCACACATACTAATTTGGTGCAGCACACGATTGATACGGGTAACGCAGCTCCTGTTCGGTTACATCCGAGACGCCTTCCCTTAGCTAAACGAGCCATCGCCGAGCAGAAGCTGCGTGAGATGGCCGACTCGGGCGTCATAGAGCCAGCGTCCGGACCGTGGTCTTCACCGGTTGTGTTGGTGCGTAAAAAGGACGAATCGTGGCGGTTTTGTGTCGATTACCGGCGGTTGAACGAGGTAACGCGCAAAGATTCTTATCCGTTGCCGCGAATAGATGATGCGCTGGAACACGTTGCGGGCTCGGCGTGGTTTAGCTCGTTAGATCTGCGTAGCGGGTACTGGCAAGTAGAGCTCGCCCCGGAAGCGCGACCTAAAACCGCGTTCTCGATCGGGCAAGGGCTATGGCAATTCCGGCGCATGCCGTTCGGCCTGTGTAATGCTCCAGCTACCTTCGAACGGTTGATGGAGAAAGTGTTGGCCGAGATTCCTCGTAACCGGTGCGTCGTTTACTTAGACGATTTACTGGTGCACGGCAAGGAATTTGCGGCTCAACCCGAAAAAGTGTCAGCTGTTGCGGCAAGAGACCGTGTTTCTGGGACACGTGATTAGCGCTCAAGGGATTGCCACCGATCCAGCCAAAATTGCTGCGGTACAGAATTGGCCTGAACCGTTAAACGTGTTGCAGCTACGCACCTTCCTCGGGTTAGCCTCGTACTATCGTCGGTTCGTGAAGGATTTTGCCACGATTGCTAGTCCGCTGCACGGGCTCACGAAAAAGAATCAGCCGTTTCGCTGGGACGGGGTGCACGCGCGCGCTTTCACTCGGTTACGGGAAGCTCTGGTCACGTCGCCCATTCTCGGATATCCTGACGCGTCTCGTACGTTTATCCTCGACACGGACGCAAGCGATGTAGGGCTAGGGGCTGTACTGTCTCAGGTTTCCGAGGGTAAAGAGCGTGCTATTGCCTACTTCAGCCGCGCGTTGTCTGGACCGGAGATAAATTACTGCGTCACGGGGCGCGAGCTGTTAGCGGTCGTCGCGGCCCTTAAACATTTTAGGCCGTATTTATATGGGCAATTCTTCTCGCTGCGGACCGATCACGCTTCGTTGGTGTGGCTGCTTAGCTTTAAAGAGCCCGAAGGGCAGTTAGCGCGATGGCTCGAGCGGTTGCAGGATTATAATTTTACCATTCAGCACTGAGCGGGAAAACTGCATGCTAACGCCGATGCTTTATCCCGCCGGCCGTGTAGCAAAGAGCGTTGTCGGCACTGCGAGCGGGTTGAAGAGCGCGTGGGTGGTCGCGACATCGTACACTCTCTGACCCCCGTGAATGAGAACATCCTCCCTGCGCAGTCCTCCGGAGCCCCCGTCGGTAATCAGCCGACCGAGCCGGCGTGCAGCCGAGTGACTGCGTCGCCTAAATCATCGCCTGTAGTTGTTCCGCCTGTGCCGCAGATGGACTGTGACCAGCTCATTGCCGAGCAGGAGAAGGACCCGGCGCTGCAGCAGGTACTAGGTTGGGTTAACGCGGGCCAGAGACCGGATTATGCCGCGGTTGCTCACCTGGGACAAGAGGAAAAAGCCCTCCATTCGCAGTTTAATCGACTCGCGTTGCGGGGGGGCTTACTCTACCGCCACTGGGAACGGCCGTGCGGCGCTGGCGGGCACGGGACATTTTGGAGTCACTAAAACGCTGCGGCGGTTGCGCGCTCGTTTCTACTGGCCGGGCTGCCACACGGATAGTGAACTCTTTGTTCACAGATGCGACGTCTGCACGGCAAAGAAGGGCCCTACCCAGCGCTCGCGAGCACCCCTGCAAGACTTTTGGGTGGGGGCACCTATGGAGCGTATGGGCGTGGACATTCTCGGGTCGTTTCCCATTTCTGATCGCGGGAACCAGTATGTGCTAGTGGCCATGGACTACTTCACCAAGTGGCCGGAGGCATTTGCTGTGCCGGACCAGAGCGCTTACACCACCGCCCGAGTGCTGGTGGATGAGGTGTTCAGCTGATTTGGCGCCCCGGAGCAGTTACACAGCGATCAGGGACGTAACTTCGAGGCGGAGGTGTTTGCGGCGGTGTGTGAGCCCCTCGGGGTGAAAAAGACCCGCACCACGCCTCTTCATCCACAAAGTGACGGCCTCGTGGAGCGATTCAATCGGACGCTCACCACCCAACTCGCCATGCTAACCAGCGACCGGCAGAAGGATTGGGACGAACATTTGCCTCTCGTGCTGTGGGCATATCGCACAGCAGTGCAGGAGTCCTCTCAGCTGACACCAGCTCCGCTAATGTTCGGGCGCGAGTTGCGCACGCCTGTGGATCTTGTGTTCGGGCCACCTCCCCAGTCTGATTTACCCATGAAGCCTGGGTTGGATTATTTCTGTTCCTTAAAAGACAAACAGTTTCATGTCCATGAGTTGGCGCGTAGACACTTGGCGGACGCCGGTGTTAAACAGCGCCGCGTGTATGACACTCACAGTCGAGGGCGAGACTTTGCCACTGGGGAGCAGGTTTGGGTGTATTCCCCCGGAAGGAAAAGGGGGCTCTCGCCTAAGCTCATGTCTCACTGGGTGGGCCCCTGTACGGTAATCGCCCAGCTCTCTGAGGTAGTCTACCGGGTGAGGTTGACGGGGCGGTCGCGAGTGGTCGTGCTCCACCGGGATCGCCTCGCGCCCTACCAGCCCAACGCCAGCGGGACCTCGAACTCTGTAGAGGCCGGTCCGCCTCAGGGAGAGGGTAGCGGCCTTCCTTCCCCCGCAAAAAGACCCCGGCGTTCACAACGCCAGCGCCGACCACCGTCACGCTTTCAGGACTGAGTTCGCCATCGTGACCGGGGACGGTCACAGCTCGGGTGGGGGCAGTGTGGCGTGGGCGGGGTTTTGGGACTAGTAACCATCATGCTTTGGGGGAGGGGTTGTTAGGTGTTCACCCTGTCGAGGAAAGGTGGTTGGATTAGTGGCTTCGGCCAGGGTGTGTGTGTGTGAGTTAGAAGTGTGTCTTGTGATTGTGTGACTTGTTGAATGTGCCGTTTATGTGCTATGCTAAATAAAATACTCCCAGCCATTTGCATTGGGCAGCAAGGAAGCTCACTCGTCTCTCCTAATCCCTTCGTGGCGGTGAAAAACGCCACAGTATGTAACTAATGAATTTTAATTTCATAACACGTTTATTGAAATTAGGTGAGAATTTAAATTTCACCATTGTCAATGGCCCACATATTGTCACTCCTAGTCCCAGCCTGTATCCAACGAAACTGAGTGCTTTCTGTGAGGGCAGCATTGGGAAGAGGGACAGAAATTCTTGTCCATCTAAACAAAAGAAAAAAAAATGCATCATTAACAATCATATACAGTCCAAGCAAACATGATCATTCATGTATATAACTGTATACAGTGGAACCTCGGATTACGAGTAACGCGGTTTACGAGTGTTCCGCAAAACGAGCAACAATTTTAATTAAAAAAAAATTCTTGAAAAACGAGCATTGTCTTAGTTTACGAGCACCGAGTATTATGTTTCATTGTTTAGACACCAAGCATCACGTCATCACAAGTGAGCCAACGGTTTTTCTCTCTCTTGCAGCAGAATTGTAGGTAATCGTCTATCCTGCTGAGTGAATACACACACGGTCTATCCGTTAATGTGTGTGTGTGTGTGTGTGTGTGTGCACGCACATTTTACACACACCCACCCTGCATGCACAAACGAAAACACTTATCTGTCGGGATTTATTTTTACATTTTTCAAGGTAAAGTACAGGTTAATTTGTTTTATTATTACTTCATATTTTGTATTAATTATATTTATGTATTTATTTTTGGGGGCTGTAGAACAAATAATTTAAGTTTCCTTTATTTCCTATGGGAAAATTAAATTTGGTTTACGAGTGTTTTGGAATACGAGCCCGCCTCCGGAACGAATTAAGCTTGTAATCCGAGGTTCCACTGTATAACTAATGTTCTTTACTGTTTAAATTACATCATAAATTTTCATTTAAATTATTTTAATGTAAATAATGACAATGAAGATAATAAGAATATCACTTTTTCAGAATTTCAGTTTTTTTTAACAGTTAAGTAAGGAATTTAATTAGAATTTTGACCAGTCTGTGTCTACTAAGCAATTTAACGTTGGAGCCATTTTACTTTCTTACTTTCTTTGCCAAGTACTGCAGGACAGAGTCAGATACGTAAGACAGTGAACAACACCAAATCAGATTTGTTTTACTTCCTTACTTCAAACTTAGTAAACTCAGTTCAGCAGATTTTTCCCAGATCCTATGTATGTTTGGTTCATGAGTCTTTATAAATCTGTTTCAGATTTAACTGTGTAAGTAAAATAAATAAAATAATATAAAATCTGCCGCTTAATAAAATAATCATACACCTGTAAATACAGAAGATTTAGCATAGAAACACAATTTTTCATACACAAAATAAATATATGCTTATATTAGACAATATGCTTATATTAGTGTCAGGGGCGGGCTGAAAGGGAGTGGACCCAATAGCAGACAAACAGTGATTTCTCAGCGCTTAAATAACACACAAAAGCCTTGGTAAGTAAGTCCAGCAGCGAAAGAAGATGAATCTAGGAACATGAGTACAAATCAGAAATCCAGAGAGCATGCAAGGTCGTACACATTAGTCAGTCCGATAATACCAGGGGGCAAAGATGAAAGAACAGGCAGGGTTAAGAACAAAATTAGAGTATACAGATGAACACTCGGCAAAGGAATACGCGAGGCACACGAGTGAAATACTGCAGCACTGAATGGTTCTTCCGACATGCTTGTAAAACTGGGCCTGGTTTCCCTAAAACGCACACTTTTAGCGCATAAGAAAACTCTTTAACACTAGAAGCGCCGAGCAGCGGTCATTTGACCGCAAGGGGGTAAAAAAAAAAAATTATACTTCACACTCTATCAAAATCCAGGAGCCTCCTTTCATGACTTTTCCTAGTTCTGTAAACTTAATCACCCTGTATGCTTAAATTTTTAAAATCGCACCAGTAAAAGCCAGTATAAAGCTATTTTGCTCTTATTTACGTGAAATTGCTGACAGCTGCGCGCCGGTCATGCCGTTTCCTGCCTTTTCCAACCTGCGATTCTCATAGGGACATTTAGGGGATTTCGCTTTACTTAATTTTATAATGTTTTAAGAAAAGTCATTTGTCTGTTCATTCTGTTAGAAGCTTCCATGAAATTATCTCTAAAACAATATTGTTTTACATATTAAATATGTAATGACCCCTTCTGAGGATATAAAGCCTCATTATTAAATTTGAATAAATCAGATCTACCACAGCAGATAATAAACTATGCTATGTCATAACTGAAGCAAACATGACGATTATGCCTTGTTTCGTTCAGTGTTGCTAGGCAACGGACCACACGCCTAATCGGCAGGTACGTGGTTCACTTTGCCGCGGTGTATTATAAACCTGCGGGATGTTTAACTGCTTATGCTCATTTAATAAAATCGAGGGAAATGTGGAAGTGATGTGTGGCCACTGAATGAAAACTAAATCAAAGATTTCGGTAACTACACTGAGTGTAACATCTGCATAGTGACACTAAACAGCTAAACAACTTCACTTTTCCGTTTACCTCTGAGAAAAAAAAGCTGTATTTTGTTTGTTTATATTTAGAATGTTTATAAAAGTACAAGAAGTAGGCGCGCACACACACACACCTCCCCTGAGCCCTCGGTCAACATCTAATAACCGTCGATATGCAAATAAGTCAAGACGTAGCCTAATGTAGTGTCATGTCGGATTTCAGCGGTCACGGAGTGGAAAGACTTTGAAGCAGTTGCAGCGTTTTTTTAGTTACAACAAGCACAGCGATGAGTCCACGTTGTTTCACTGTTTATGAGATAGTGACACTAAACAGCTGAACAACTTCACTTTTCCGTTTACCTCTGAGAAAAAAAGCTGTAGTTTGTTTGTTTATATTTAGAGTAACATCTTCCAACCACCTAACATAGTCTATTGTTAGTTTAAGTTAGTTTAAGACTGCGCTTTTTTTCATTTGTTATTACAGGGGCGGCCTGGGACAAAAAAGTGGCCCTGGCCCACAGCAGCCCACACCATAATACATTGGCATATTAATGTAGAGATACATTTTTAACACCAGTTACTAGTATAAAAATATAACACAATCCAGAAATCAATGCTATTTGAACCTGTTATTTGAAGTATCACATATAAACATATAAACACATAAACATATAAATCTATAAAGACAATATTTTAAAAGGAATGGCAATAAAACTTAATAGGTAAGCTGAAATAAAATCAGTAGCAGCAGTAGCTCACGCTAGTAAACTAGTTACTTATTTTAATTATTATGGTAGTCAATATTAATACGAAATAATGCTGAGAAACATTATTTCAATTAATATTGACCACCATAAAAATTACTAGCACAACTTAATGCTGCTACTAATTTTATTCTGTTTGATTGCCATTCTTTTTACTTGGCTCTGGTGGATCAGGGGAGACGTGTTGGTCATCATCAGCATGTATTATGATGTGGGATGTGGTGCGCTGCTGCATCCAGCCTCACTGTCCCTGACCTGTTATAGGCAGAATCTGTTCATTTGAAGCATTTCACAGCATTTACCTCTAAAGCTTTTTCTTATTTTCGCGTAACCTTTTTTTCTTCCTCCTTTTCAATTATGTAAATTATTATTAATTTGCTCAGAAAATTCGCTGCATCGAGAAAGGATCAATATCTAAAATGTTTAAGATGCCCACGTGTGTGGACAAATAATACAAAAGTGTATAATCTTTAATAAAGTTAGCCTAATACAATATTGTTTCCAATGCTGAAGCAAACATAATTTTGTTTTAGTCTATTCATTGAATACAACGCGACAGCACGCTCCGAGGTGAAGCGCACCCACAGGTACTGTAATCCCCCATCTCACCTTTACGACAGGTGTGAAGTCATCAAACCGGTTTCGCTGCTGGGGGAATTCGCAGAATTGGGGGTTTTAAAACAAATTAACAAGACCGAGCAGACGTCAGACAGGGGGTTTGGTTGGTTAGAAGTGGCGCTGACGGCGGGGGGGTGGGAGGGAGTCTCGCCCGGGGAGCAATTCAGTGTAGAACCGCCACTGCCTATTCTCCACCACATCACGTACTTCCCTAATCTCCATCTCCGCGCTTTGCTTTTATAATGTGGAGCAAGCCCAAGATCATTTTAACGTAGCATTCATCATTCAAAGTTATTCATATCAATGTATAGTTAGTGTGATTTGAAAAGTGCTATAACTCCACCTGCCACAGTTTCAGCCCAGTAGAACAATCTGACTACATGTGAAGTGCCATGAAAAAATATTTGCCCCTTCCTATTTTTTTTCTTTGCATATTTGTCACACTTGTATAGGTGGAATTTCACCTAAACACTTTAGGTGAGAACGTATAGGTTAATATTTATAGGTGAGAACAGCTGATTCACACTTGGGGAGAGTGAATAATTTGCATTTGAATGTTGTCTGGCATTGTAAGCACACGCAGTGACACTAAAAGAACAATAGGATTAATAGGAATAGGAGGCACTAAAGAGGAGGATTTTAATTTAGACTATAAAAAAATAACCTGCGTCTATTTTTAGGCGTGCCAGCTGCCACTTTTTAGTTAGGAGTTTTCAAGACAAATCTTATAATGCCCACACGACATGCTGTTGAGCATGCTGTTTGCACCCCGCGCTATAAAATACGAGTACGACGGCCATCCGCGGACAGCAGTTTCTGCCTCCGTCCGCTTGCGCTGGCTCTTCTTGGAAGTCCCTGGGGCGCGTTCCATTTGCCCCACTTGCATGCCGCACTTCCCCGTTGTTGTGCGCGCGTCTCACTCACACCGCCTAGTAAAATCCACTGTAAACCAACAAACCCGAGTATTTTATAGCGCGGATTGGAAGCCTGGGAATATTAGCAAGGAGAGCTCTTCTTCACTATTCGTGCCTAATTCCGCAGCCCCGCTTCTTCGCATATCTGAAGGGGAGGGCGCCTAACTAGTGAGCGAGGAGCGTTATTGATTTGGGCGCACGCCGTGACAGGCTGAAAAAAAAACTATTGTCCTTAAAAATTTAACAGATGAGGACTCAGATTAATGTGCAAAATATATATAAGACTACATAGCCTCTATAAAACTTTTATTTAAGCGCACTCACAATAACGAAAAAACGTTGTGATTTTGTAAATGTTTGAAAGCAAATAAGCTGCGCTGTTCTGTATTGTTTTTGGTGAACTTGAGCACGTCAGAAAATGAACGCAAACGTTTTTTTTTTTTTTTAATGGTCAGAGTCAGTCTGCTTGCTGTTTTCCCGACGCGTTCATAATCATTAGTCTACTTCTGCCGGTGCGCTCTGGAAAACTCCATGCATGCGGCTGAGCGCTGATTAAAACTATGGAGTAAATGAAAGAGGAGAATCACGATGCCGAATCAAAGTCCTGAGCCCAAACCTTATTTAAATTAAATTAACAAATATTATAAGTAAAAAAACAATAGCCCACGTTTAGAAAACGTTTATAACTTATTTTCGACATGGGTTGGTCCGGTGTTATGCGCAGAGCGCCGGGAGATTTCCTGAAGCTCCGAAATCACTGGGGCAATTTTTCTAAATAGATGCTATCTTTAATAACTGATGGAGGTTTTGAGCTGTATACACACGCATTTTTAAGGGGTTTAAAACGAATTAATAAGTCCGAGCAGACCTACATGAAAGGTGAGAAGTGAGTAACTGAGCGCGCTGTCGCGGTGTATATACTGTACAACACACGTTTATCAACCTTTTGATAAAAACGCTGCCTTTTGTAAAGTGAAAGTGCTTTACAAAAGACCAACAGCTTTATTTCAGTCATGAATTCACAATCACATCACATTCCAGCTATTATTTCCAGCCGTGGTTAAATAATGGATGAAATAATTATTAAATGCTGGACACAAACAGCAAATATGATGATTATTATAAAAAGCCCGAAGAAGTTCGTGTTCATAAAATAATATTTACTTAATAATATAATATATATATATAGTTCATTCATGTTTTCTGATGATGTCGACACATTTTTACGTTTTAAATAAGATATGTTGGCATATTCACGAATCAGGACATTCGCATAGTTAAGTCTATCAGATAGCCTACTAACAGGAAATTAAATTAATTTTAACACCATTTAAACCGAGACATTGCCATGTCTTTCCCTGTTTTGTCCCTGTTAAAACATTACAAAAAATATATAAGAAACTTATTAAGAATTTTAAATCATGAATTTGGGCAGCTCATTTCATTATTATGAAAATAATATGAAGCACATATACACACATTCATCATGACAGATCTGTTGTAAAGCAAAATAAAATTCATGTTTGCTTCAGCATTGGAAACAATATTGTTTTAGGCTAAGTAATTATATGCAATTCTTTATTATACTTGGTCCGGCTTTTAGATAAAGTCCTTCCATGCGCCATCCGGCGGATATTCAGTGAAGCACAACACATTTATTTAAATTTCCGAATGTTGCTCACGGCAAGTCGCGGCACGCCGCGTGCTAAATTGCGGCGTCTCGCGGGAAAACAGGCGCAGTCTTAATGGCCACATCTGTAAATACTGTATTACTTTTCTAAGTGTGTTTCTTGAACTGTCCCTTAAAAGTCTTCTTAAGTCGCTGCCTCTTACGTCCGACATTGCAAGGTGCTGTCTACAGCGAAGGTACTGAATTAGCTGACACCGATTGCTTAGGAATTGATTTTTAACTCCTTCTGCATGACTTTGTAAAGAAATACAGCCCTTTCTATGCAAATAAACACTGCACAAAATTCTTCCAATAACGTTTATTTCGACATGGGTTAACTTATTAATAGCATTTCATAATAGACAAATATATAAATTAAGTCACCAAACTGTCACTTATATTTTACCTGTAGTGGCGGTGAAATGAACCGGGTATGCAATCATACAGATCTGGCCTTTAAAAACGCACGTTTTCGGGAAAGGGATCCCACGACTTGCCGCGGCTGCGTGCGGCAAGCTGTGAAAATGCCCTTAATTACCTGTAGGGGGCAGTCATGTTTCATTCTAAAGTATTGTGTGTCTACTGAAGCCGAAAAATGTTATGTCTCTTAGGTGCCCATTGACAGCAAGCGACAGAGCTCATAAAGCTCAAACTGATATGTATTTATTCTTCATTTTCATTCAGAATTATTAATATTATTATTATTAGTAGTAGTAGTAGTTCTCTGAATTTGTTACTATTTATATTATAACGCACCCGCGCGTGTGTGCAAAAGGACTACAAAGATGTATAATATGTTAGCCTATAACAGTATTGTTTTATTGTTTTTATGCGCTTTAAACATAGACGGGCACTGGTGGCTCAGTGGTAGGTGGTTCGCCAGCCATGCGGAAGGCCTGGGTTTGATTCCCAGCCAGTGCTCAAAATGCCGGTCTTATGCGCTAAAATGCCACGATATAGCCATTACATTATCAAGTTATGCTTCAGTACTAAATGCATGTTTGCAATTGATTTTTTTTTTCTTAAGCTATGAAACACATTAGCACTCACCTCACAGTTGCTATAATTTAATGATTATCATAAGCAAAAAGTGTAAAACAAAGGATTCACATTTATTACATTTTCACCCAGAGCGGGATTCAAACCAGGGTCTGGACGATTTTATACTATTATTTAAGCAACGCCACACCACGTGGAACGCCGCAAAAATGCTTCAATTTCATTGGCTATCACTGAGTGTCAGCTATTCACGACTGGCCCCAGTGGAACACAGAATTCCCGGGCTTTGACTGCGCTTTCTCCATTCGTTATTGCCAGGGGCGGACTGGGACCAAAAAGTGGCTCTGGACTTCCACTACGAGGGTGACAAATATGCAAAGAAAAAAAAAATCAGGAAGGGGCAAATTCTTTTTTATTTGGCACTGCACATGTAGTCAGATTGTTTTACTGAGATTGAGTGTTATAGCACTTTCAAAATCATACTAACTACACTGATATGAATAACTTTGAATGATATGAATAGCTTTTTACCACCTATGTCACTCAATAAGAAACAATAGGGAGGGATAGGGAGTCTCGCCCGGGAAGCAATTCAGTGTAGAACCGCCACTGCCTATTCACCACCACATCACGTACTTCCCGAACCTCGGACTAAACTCTGCGCTTTGCTTTTATAATGTGGAGCAAGCCCGAGATCATATTAACGTTAATTATCGCCAGCCGGAACGAATAGGCGGCTCCGTCCCTTTGCCGCCTATTCAGGGGGCCTACGGAGTGAGCGAGTAGCGACAGTAGATTTGGCGCACGCCGTGACAGATTATCATAATTTTCTTTAATAGTAAATAATGACCCCAGTTGCGCTGTACCACCGCTGGCAAAACCCTTATGAAATAGAAGAATTTACAAAACTTTATGCGTGCGGTTAAGCGCTGATTCTACATACAGTAGGAAAGTAAAGAGCAGTAGTGGCGGACTGGCCATCTGGAGCACCGGGAGTTTTCCCGGTGGGCCGCTGGCCAATGTGGGCCAGCCCAGTCAGTACGCAAATATATGTATATAAAAAAAAATGACAGAAACCATAATACCATGCATTTTTTTTTTACACATATGGATGCGCAAGTGCGCCGCCGACAAAGAGCGCGTGTTTATGTTACCGCAGATCCCAGTGGAACAATCTGACTACATGTGCAGTGCCATGAAAAAGTATTTGCCCCTTCCTAATTTTTACCTTTGCATATTTGTCACACTTGTATAGGTGGAATTTCACCTAAACACTTTATGAGGAAAAGACAAATCGGCCTTTTTGATTAAAAACAATGCAATTTATGCTATCATAAGGAAAATATCAATTTCTTCTATTCCAAGGATTAAAAACGGTAACAATGTCAACTTTAGAATCTAGAATCCAGAAAATAAAATTTACACAAATTTTAAAAGAGGCGTTAATCACTGAAAGTCTTCAGAAGAGCCTCAGATTTAAGAGGTTTTTAAAGTGTGGAGAGGTCCATTACAGTTCCTCTGAATGTATAGGTGAGAACAGCTGATTCACACTTGGGGAGAGTGAATAATTTGCATTTGAATATTGTCTGGCATTGTTAAGCGCACACACACACTAAAAGAACAACAACCCAGGATTAATAGGAATAGGAGGCACTAAAGAGAAGGATTTTTATCTAGACTAAAATTAACCTGCGTCTATTTTTAGGCGTGCCAGCTGCCACTTTTTAGTTAAAAGTTTTCAGTACAAATCTTATAATGCCCACATGACATCAAACATTCCCCTTGTTAATATTTTAACTATTACCATCCGTGCCTAATTCCGCGGCCCCGCTGCTTTGCATATCTGAATGGGAGGCCGCCTAACTAGTGAGCGAGAGGCGATATTGATTTGAGCAAAAATGTAACAGATGAGGACTCAGATTAATGTGCAAAACTATATAAGACTAAATAGCATTCATAAGACTCAACTTTTATTTAAGCGCACTCACAAAACAAATAAGGTGCGATGTTCTTTGTTGTTTTTGGTGAACTTGAGCACGTCAGAAAATGAACGCAAAGGTTTTTTTAAATTGGTCAGAGTCAGTCTGCTTGCTGTCTTCCCGACGCATTCATAATCTTTAGTCTACTTCTGCCGGTGCGCTCTGGAAAACTTTATGCATGCGGCTGAGCGCTGAATAAAAATTGTATTAAATTAAAGAGGAGAATCACGATGCCGAATCGAAGTCCTGAGCCCAAACCTCATTTAAATTAAATTAACAAATATTATAAGTAAAAAAACAATAGTCCACGTTTATAAACTGTTTCTAAATTCTTTCCGACATGAGTTGGTCCGGTGTTATGCGCAGAGCGCCAGGAAATTTCATGAAGCTCCGAAATTGCTGGGGCATTTTTTCTAAATAGATGCTATCTTTAATAACTGATGGAGGTTTTGAGCTGTATACACACGCATTTTTGAGGGGTTTAAAACGAATAAATAAGTCCGAGCAGACCTACATGAAAAGTGAGAAGTGAGTAACTGAGCGTGCTGTCGCGTTGTATATGCTGTGAAACACACGTTTATCAACCTTTTGATAAAAATGCTGCCTTTTGTAAAGTAAAAGTACTTTACAAAAGACGAACAGCTTTATTTCAGTCATGAATTCACAATTACATCACATTCCAGCTATTATTTTCAGCCGTGGTTAAATAATGGATGAAATAATTATTCAATGCTGGACACACACAGCAAATATGATGATTATTATAAAAAGCCAGAAGAACTTCGTGTTTATAAAATAATATTTACTTACTATGATAATATATTCATGTCTTCTGACTATGTCGACACATTTTTACGATTTAAATAAGATATGTTGGCATATTCACAAATCAGGACATTCGCAGTTAACACTATTAGATAGCTTACTATCAAGAAATTAAATTAATTTCAACACCATTTAAACCAAGGCATTGCCATGTCTTTCACTGTTTTGTCCCTGTTAAGACATTACAAAAACTATATAAGAAACTTTTAAGGCACGAATTTGGGCATCTCATTACATCATTGTAAAAATAATATGAAGCACATATCCACACATTCATTATGAAAAATCTGTTGTAAAACAAAACAAAATAAAATTCATGTTTGCTTTAGCATTGGAAACAATATTGTTTTAGGCTAAGTAATTATATACAATTCTTCGTTGTACAGTACTTGGTCTGGCTTTTAGATATAGTCCTTTCATGCGCCATCTGGCGGATATTCAGTGAAGCACAACACATTTATTTAAATTCCCCAATGTTGCTTACGGCAAGTCACGGCACGCCGCGCGCTAAATTGCGGCATCTCGCGGGAAAACACGCAGTCTTAATGGCCACATCTGTAGTTGATTGACAAACAGCTGACAACACTGTTCGCCAGCCTCAGAAACAATGTGAAGTATGTCAGTTGTTGGGGTTGTATAGTGCACTTATAAAATAAATATGATGAGATGACAGAGTGGAGATTTAATACCCCTATCTCACCTACACGGTTTCGTGCGGTGGTCTTAAGTACTGTTCAACATGATTCAGCGCAAGTTTTGGCGCTGTAATAATGTTTTCATATTTCCACGCGAAAAAATGAAACATATTTAATGTGCGGAAGCTCACGGACCTTGCAGAACTTCGCGGAACGTCGAGTGGTTACTCGAGGCGGCTCATGGTGCCTAACACCACATCTCACAGCGAGTCATACCGCATAGGTGAGATAGGTGTATTAAGCATTACAATCACTCAGAAAAATAAATAAAACTCCCAAGACTTCTTTCTCATTTAACTAAATCAAATTTTAGCATAAAATAAAATGTGTCAAAAGAAAAGTTCATCCAGTCGTGGATAATGGCTAATGATCAATGAACCATATTTTAAACAAAAAGCAGCAAGCTTTTGACAAGAATGATATCGGGACGTAGAGTGTAAAATGGATTTTTTTTTTTCCTTTAGAAATATACACACAACACCCCATAATGACAACATGAAAAAAGTTTACCTGAGATTTTTGCAAATAAAAAAAAAAAAATAATAATTTTAAAGCACATACAGTGGTTACTCAATCGGAATGTAGGTTCTACCGTCGCGGCGCTCGGCGGTACCGTTTGGATTTGTGCGTTTGCTGGCTTTTACCACTGAGTGGCGCTATATAACTACAGACTGACGCCTCATGCCTTAGTTCATTCTCTGCTGGATTAATGAGACACGGAGTTTTAGAACTGCACGTAGTAGCGGATAAAATCAAGTAAAACATTGTAGTTAAACAGATTTATAATCACAGAACTAAAATTACAGTACAAATGTAGAATTCAAATTAAATTAAATCTTATTAGGATCAAATTTAAACAAAATAAATGTTAATACAGTGAGCCTTTGGATTTTATCACGTGTAATTAGAAAAGACGCGTATAGGGTTTTGTGTCGTCTTATATCTTGTGTTCTTTAAATTTATAGTAGATTTATTAACTGAAATAAATGACCATAAAATTATAACATTGTCAGGACGTTCTACTGCGTCAGCTGATGTTGGTCATTCAGCCCCGCTTGTGTTTTTGCGTTATTATAAGAATGAAATGCAGTAGACTGTTATGATCTGTAACGGGTTCGACCCATGTTTCACGGGCGGCACCATAAAGCACGGACACGAGGCGAGGTCTTATGGGAAAAGGGTAATTTATTTAGGTAAAATGGGGAAGGAAAGTGTTGAAGGAGAAAGAATGGAAAGAAAGGGATAAAGGTTGTGCATGTGTAGTTCCGGGGGCTGTGCCACACTGGCATGCGGGCACACAGCTGACGATAAGTGTTGGTGCGCAGAGTGGCAGAACTGAGCACCCGGAGGCAGCGCTTCTCCCGCTGTCGATGGCCGGCGCGAGTCCTCGCTGACGTAAAAACTTAACACAAACGTGTTTTCCCTCTTCGGCAGCGGGGCTGCGAGGGCGGGCACGGTGCGGGAGTGAAGGTGCCGCGGGAGCTCGCGCAGCTCTTTCTCGCGCTGTCCTCAGCGCGGAGATCAAAGGGCGGAATTATAGTGTCCTTGTTTAAAGTCCCTGGGCCGTGTCACATCTCCCCACTGACATGCTTCTTTCATATTCTCCATCACATCACGTACTTCCCAGACCTCAGACAAAACTCCGCGCCTTGCTTTTATAATGCGGAGCAAGCCCGAGATCATATTAACGTTAATTATCGCCAGCCGGCACGAATAGGTGGCTCCGTTCATTTGCTGCCTATTCAGGGAGCCTACGGAGTGAGCGAGTAGCGAAAGTAGATTTGGGCACACGCCTATCACAGACGCAAGCCGTGGCAGATCATCATAATTGTCTTTAACTTGTATTTCATAAGGTTTTCCGAGCGGTGGTACAGCGCAACGGGGGTCATTATTTACTATTAAACATTAAACGAATTTACAAAACTTTATGCGTGCGATTAAGCGCTAATTCTATGTAGGAAAGTAAAGAAGAGGATCCTGATGCTCAACATTCAGGAGACCAAACCCCATTTAAATTAAATTAACAAATATTGCAAGTAAATAACAATAGCCCACGTTTAAAAAAGCATTTTTATTTAGATTATAAAAAATAATCCTGCATCTATTTTAGGTGTTCCAGCTGCCACTGTTCTAGAATTCAAATTAAATCAAATCTTATTAGGATCAAATTTAAGCACAATAAATGTTAACACAGTGAGCCTTTAGATTTTATCACTTGTAATTAGAAAAGAATCGTGTAGGGTTTTGTGTCATCTTATTTTTTGTGTTCTTTAAATTTATAGTAGATTTATTAACTGAAATAAATGACCATAAAATTAAAACAGTGTTAGGACGTTCTACTGCGTCAGCAGATGTCGGTCTTTCAGCCCCGCTTGTGTTTTTGCGTTATTATAAGAATGAAATGCAGTAGACTGTTATGATTTGTAAGGGGTTCGACCAATGTTACCCAAAAGACTCAGTTCAGATGTAAGTAAATGGATAGAAAGTAAATGGCTGTGCTGGGGGAGGGAGGTGCTAATGATTTGGTCGGCTCTGTGTATGTGTGTGTGTGTGAGAGAGAGAGGGGTGTCGCGATGGTTGATTATTCAGTGAAACAAAAGCTCAGCTGAAAAATGTTAGGCACATCAGTCACTTAACCCCCAATAAAAGGTATTTAGTTGCAATATAACAGATGCGCACTAAATACCAAACCTAAACCAGGCACAAGGATTAATAAAACAAGATAGCCCCCATACCCGTTTTTTTAAATAAAAATACCAAAGAAGATTATTGTGTATAGACTGATTAAAAACAATGTAATTTACGCTATTATAAGGAAAATCTCAAGTTCTTCCATTCCAAGGATTAAAAAGGCAACAATGTTAACTTTAGAATCTAGATCCAGAAGATTAAAATTACACAAATTTAAATCACTGAAAGTCAGCCTCAGATTCAAAAGGTTTTTAAAGTGGGGAGAAGTGCATTTCAGTTCCTCTGAATGTATAGGTGAGAACAGCCGATTCACACCTGGGGAGGGTGAATAATTTGTATTTGAATGTTGTCTGGCATTGTAAAGCACTATAGTGACACTAAAAGAACAACCCAGGATTAATAGGAATTATTATACTGCATAATTATTATTTAGCACAAAAAATTCCTCGCGCTCGGGAAAACTATGCGTGCGGTTGGGCGCCGATTAGACTTTAGGAAATTAAAGCGGAGGGTTTTTATTTAAACTTTAAAAAAATAACCTGCGTCTATTTTTAGGCGTGCCAGCTGCCACTTTTTAGTTAGAAGTTTTCAATACAAAGCTTATAATGCCCACATGACATGACGGAATAAGGCACGGCTGGTGATGATTGGGGTTTGTTGGGTTACAGTGGATTTTACTACGCGGTGTGAGTGCAATGGCCATCCGTCTGCTCGCGCTGACTCTGCTCTCCGCGGATGGCCGTACCGCCCCCCTCCCACCTCTCGCTCCTTTGAAGTCCGTGGGGCGCGTTCCATTTGCGCTGCTTGCATGCCGCACTTCCGCGTTGTTGCACGCGCGCTGCATACACAGCGCGTAGTAAAATCCACTGTAGCCCAACAAACCCCGAGTATTTTATAGCGCGGGGTGCAAGCCCGATAGCAATGATAGCTCACCAGTCATGTGTAATTCTGCGGTCCCGCTGCTTCGCATGTCTGAAGGGGAGGCCGCCTAACTAGTGAGCGAGGAGCGATATTGATTTGGGCGCACGCCGTGACAGGCTGAAAAAACTGTGTCAGATTAATGCGCAAAAACTATATAATAAAACTATATAAGACTACATGCCTTTATAAGACTCAACTTTTATTTAAGCGCACTCACAATAACGAAAAAACGTTGTGATTTTGTAAGTGTTGTGATTTTGTAAGTGTTGTAAGCTGCGCTGTTCTGTATTGTTTTTGGTGAACTTGAGCGCGTCAGAAAATGAACGCAAACGTTTTTTTAAATGGTCAGAGTCAGTCTGCTTGCTGTTTTCCCGACGCGTTCATAATCATTAGTCTACTCCTGCCGGTGCGCTCTGGAAAACTTAATGCATGCGGCTGAGTGCTAATTAAAACTATGGAGTAAATTAAAGAGGAGAATCACGATGCCGAGTCGAAGTCCTGAGCCCAAACCTCATTTAAATTAAATTAACAAATATTATAAGTAAAAAAACAATAGCCCATGTTTAGAAACCGTTTATAAATTCTTTCCGACATGAGTTGGCCCGGTGTTACGCGCAGAGCGCCGGGAGATTTCCTGAAGCTCCGAAATCACTGGGCATGTTTTCTAAATAGACACTATCTTTAATAACTGATGGAGGTTTTGAGCTGTATACACACGCATTCCTGCCTAAACAACTCTTAAAACTACACCTGTGACACAATAAACAGTAATATTTCAAACATTCTGCAGGCTGATATTTGGAGAAAAGAAAGAATAATGAATAAACCAGTTGTTGGGTCAAAATAACCCAACCAGGTGTTCATTTGTAAACTACATCTCATATGAGCCAACATGAGCAACCCAACAATGTGTTTAAAGTACCTGAAATAATCCAGAACTTAAATAACAATAAACCGATACAGAGATACGCTGTACAACGGTCACTGTTGTATTTACGGCAACGAGCAAAAATGTCACTTTGCGCCACCTGGCGGCCATTTTACGAATGACTTTAAAATGCAACTGATTTATTTTGGCCGCTGACGTTTTTACGCGGCGGTGAGCGCGACGGTAATAACCATTCCAATTGATCAACTACTGTAAGTATGGCAAAGGCCATACTTGGCATACATAAGTATTCACAGCCTTTGCCATGAAGCTTAAAATTAAGCTCAAGTGCATCCTGTCTCCACTGATCATCCTTGCGGTGTTTCTGCAGCTTAATTGGAGTCCACCTGTGGTAAGTTCACACACCTGTCCATATAAGGTCCCACAGTTAACAATTAATGTCAGAGCACAAACCAAGCAAACACGGTCTGACCACTTAAAACTAGTAGGTACCACAAATGGTTCCTGTATTGCCTAAAAATCTTTTTTGCCTTTTTTTAATTGGATATGTTGTATAGTTTTCTATTTTACCCAGAGTTGACAAAGCAAATGCTTTATTTCCAAGTTAAAAATAGAAATCAAGATTGTGTCTTATATCAGTGGCTTTTGATTAATGTGAATAAATATTTAAAAATATATGCTTGCTGTTAATCGATTTTATGATTAGTGTACTCGTTTGCAGTGTTTCTATGATTTTATAACTGTGGTGCTATATTACTAGTAGTAACGTTAGTATTCTTTGTTTATAAAAATTTGCTATTGTAATGTCTAATACATGTTTAATATATTAATCAATAAAATGTTATGCCTTTTTAAATTTTAAACTATATTATAGGGCTGCACTAATAAGTTAATTGTGAACCGAAATTGCGATTTGAATGGGTGCGATTTTCAAATAACAACAGGTGTGATTATATAGTTTAAAGACTATGAACATGGTAACAAGCATACAGTATACATAGTTTTTGGCAGTAAGATTTAGGCACAGATTGTAATTTGACCAGATCTGTTCCGGCTCTGTTGCGATATGCAGTCAGCAAAAAAAAAGTCAAATAATGAGTGTATTTCAAAAGATTATAAACTTATAATTAAAAAATCAGTTGTTGCCAGTTGTTTTGACTGAAATATTATCCCCAAACATGTTTAATATTGCAAGTCAGCAGACAAGCACAGTTACAATGCAAATCTCATTGCATCAAAAATGAAAAAGACGTGAGATTGTGGATGCAGAGAATCAAGTGAAAGCATTGCAGGAGCAGTGGCCAGCTCTCCTTACAGAAAGACAAGTAAGTGCTCATTCATTTTGTTTTCCACCATGTTAAACAGCATTTTTTTTGGCTTGGCCTGGTAACAAGTGGAATGACCATGCATAGACAAATATTCACACTGAGAACCAAGAACGAAGCTTCTTTAGTCACTGATTTTTGGCCTCGGTTGTAGGTGTTTGCAGGGTTCCAAAGCATAGCCACCACAGATCTGCAGAGTGACTTCTTTGGTGCCTTGATCTCCACACACATTGGTTTGTCACAATCCAAGAAAGGAACTGTTAGACAGAAATTGACTGAACTTGTGCAACAAATGAATACAGTGGTGAGTTTATGCAGCCTTAAATCCTATTTATTGTTGTAGGTTGATCATGATATTGCGAAACACTTTAGCTGTGAGTTAAGAATCCCTTCCCTGCATAGAGACGGAAATATGGAATAAAATAATTTTGTTTTCTTTGCGCGAAAAAAAACAAACAAAAAAAAAACCTTATAGCTTCATAACAATTATCTTGGTACTTTTTTTAGCCTTGAAGGTGGTAGTACCCTAATATATTTCTGGGCCTTGAACATGCTAGTTGCCAAGGCTGCATATGGAGGGACACAAAGCTCTCAGATTTTTTTATTTCTTCATCTGTGTTCTGAAGAAGAACTTAAGGTAAAGATCTTAAGGTAAAGGTGTGATGTGAAGGCCTTACAAGTGTGGAATGACCAGGTTCAGCAACTGATGACAAAATTATCTTTTTGGAAGAATTAATCCTTTAACAAACTGATAGATACTGTAACTTTAGAAAGCTATATAATCTTATATATATATTTTTACATTTAGAAACCAGGTGTATCAGCAATGCACACATTGGTGCTCCGAGGCTTGCCCGTCTTGCTTGGTGATGATGCCAGTAACTTCTACAACACCTGCTTCGTAAGTTCTCAGTTAGATTTTAAAGGGTTATTTTACCCAAAAAATAACAATTATCATCAATTTTAAACATGTGTGCCATTAAAAATAGGTTTAACAAACAAACCATTAACTCATTAAACAATGTAAGTTTAGTTTACTCTCTGATTTCTGTGTCAATCTAAAACTAGGACTCATTATTATTATATATTCATTATATTACTGTTGTAATATTGTCATTATTTGGTTTTCCTATAGGCATTTGATACTGATGACGCCTGGGCAAAAGTACAGTAGGTACCTAATCGGAATATTGGTTTTACCGCTGCGCCGCACAGCTAGCTTTTACCGCTGAGTGGCGCTATATACCTATAGACAGACAGCTCAGGCCTTAGTTCATTCTCTCAAGGATTAATGAGCCGCGCTCCTTTAGACCTGCACATAGTAGTGGATAAAATCAAGTCACACATTATAGTTAAATGAATTCATAATTACAGTACTAAAATAACAGTACAAATTTGGAATTCAAATTAAATTAAATCTCATTGGCATTGAATTTAACTGAAGTAAACATTAACCTGAGCCTTTAGATTTTATCATGTGTAATTAGAAAAGCTACACTTGTAGGGTCTTGTGTCATCTTATGTCATATTTTGCGTTCTTTAAATTTGTAGTAGATTTATTAACTGAAACAAATGACCATAAAATTAAAACATTGTCAGGACTTTCTACTGCGTCAGCAGATGTCGATGTCATTGAGCCCTGCTTGTGTTTGTTATTATAAGAATGAAATGCAGTTGGCTGTTATGATCAGCTCAATTTCTTTAATAAATAAACAAACAGGCAAACCTCATAAAATACAAGTAACACATTAAATTAATTTACAATCACAGTACTAAAAATATAGTAATAAATATAGGCATTTCTTATTTGCATTAAATTTAAGCAAAGTCAATGTATACCTTTATATCTAGTGTAACACTATGTGTTTATATCTATGTGTAACACTCGCGTATAGCCAGAAAACAGACTGAGTGTGCATCAGAAAAAGTTTGCCGGATTAATGTTCAAAAACGATATAATAAAACTTTATAAGCTACATAGCCATTACAAGACTTCACTCCACTCACAATGGCGCAAAAACTTTATGATTTTGCAAAATAATTAAAGCAAACAGGGTGCGCTATTCTTTATTGTTTTCTGTGAACTTGAGTGCGTCAGAAAATTAACCAAAACTACGTGTATGATCACCTTACAGATGTAAAAAAACATACTTTATAAAAAGTGAAATGTCTGCTTTTTATAAACTACTGGAAAACTATTTTAGACATCTAATTTTAAATGATGTAATCCGAAATTCGAAAAGTGAATTATAGGTGCGTTCACTGCTGCAGAGACAAAGAGATGACAATCACCTTCATCACAGCCAAAACCAAAGAAATCACAAATTTATCAATGACTTATTAAAATGGACAGAGTCAGTTTTCTTATTTTTCCTTGTTTGTTGTTACGCATTTTTAATCATTAGTCTACTTCTGCCTGTGCGCTCTGGAAAAATTTATGAATGTGGTTGAGCACTGATTAGACTACGTAGGAAATTAAAGAGAAGGATCACATCTCAACATCCCGGAGCCCAAACTCCATTTACAAATATTGTAAGTAAATAACAATAGCCCACGTTTAGAAAAGCATATTTATTTAGATTATAAAAAATAATCCTGTATCTGTTTTAGGTGTTCCAGCTGCCACTGTTCTTAAGCCTCTGTCAGAGTAAATCATTCAGTAGCAAGCCTGTAAATTTCTATGTAAAACAGGTACATCTGTATGGATTAATTGTAATGATGAGCTATTGATCAGTGATTTATGTAAACGACTCAGATGTAAGTAAATACCTACTGCAGCGCTGTTTGGGGGAGGGACGTGCTGATGACGTTTGGTCTGCTGAGTGTGTGTGTGTGTGTGTGTGTGTGTGGGCGTCACCTAAGAGGTGTCAATAGGCCTTACATACAGTGGTTACGCAAGGGGAATATCTATTACCACCGCACACTCTGCCGCGGCCAAACGGCAACAGCCAAAATAAATCAGTCACAATTCAAAGTAATTTGTGAAATGACCGCCAGGTGGCGCAAAGGGACATTTTTCAAATTAGCTACAATTAATTTTGTTTAGACAGACTCTTTGTTTCTATCTGTCTATTATGATAAAAGAAAACAGCACAAACAACAGCTCAAGGGCTTGTAAAAGCATTTTTATTTTAAACTTCATTTTAACTAAAGTCAGATGAACGCGAATGATATTTATAAGAGATTTTCTTTCCCAGAAATAAAAAATAAAAGCTGGTAAATAAAAGCTGTCTTTGGGGGCGCTGTGCGAAATGCGAATGACTCACACTAGTCATAATATACTAACATATTTTTGCTGTGTAGTGGACCGCACGCAAACAACCTCTCGCGGGCGAGCCTTTCTCTGAATACGCCGTTTTATCAGGGGTGGAATTAAGAAACACCACATTGGCAGAAATAGACTAATGATTATAAATGCGTCCAGGAAAACAGCACTGGCCAAAGGAAACTGTTGGAAATAAGTTAATGTCTTTGGTTTCGGCTGTGATGAAGGTGATCATGTTATCACGTCATCTCCACAGCAGTGGATGCGCCAATAATTCACGTTTCATAGGAATTGCATAAGCTGATTTTTTTCCATTAGTTTATATAAAAGGAGACATTTCGCTTTTTATACGTACAGATCTGGTGAATAAGAACGCACATTTCGAGAAAAGGGATTGCGCAGCAAGCTGTAAAAATGCCCTTCATTACTTGTAGAGGGCAGTCGTGTTTTAATCTGAAGTATTGTGTTTCCACTAAAGCCGAAAATGTGTTATCTCTCTTAATAAAAAGTGTCGAACTCAAACTGTAAATACTAATATCTATTTGTTCTTTATTTTCTACTCTACAAAAGACTGATAAAAGCGTGCGCAGATATGAGCAGATTTATAGATAAAACTACAGACATAAAATAAAACAAACACAAAAACATGTGCTACTTGCTAAATACAGCGCACAGAATCCCCGGGCTTAAACTGCGCTTTCTCCATTCATTAGAAGTAGTACACTAAAAAATGCTGGGTTTCTGTAAACACATTGTTGGGTTGTTTATGCTGGGTCAAAATTCTGTGTTATTTTGGGTACTTTAATCACACTGTTGGATTGCTTTTGCTATAAATACAAAAAATGCTGCATGATTAAACTCAATGCAAAAAACAGGAAAAGAAATGTCTCCATTTCCTCCCTTTTGTTCCAGTGTTTATGCAGTAAACCCATGGTTAAACACAATGATTTTTGAAAATTAATTTTAACATAAATAGACACACAAACACACAAACACAGGTGTGTTTATTCTCCAGAGAAAGCATAATATGTCTGTCCATAGAGTACTTTTAAGAAAAGTATTAAATCCAAATATTAGGTATGATTTAATTGCTATTATTAATCATTAATATTATTTTAAATCTATTTTAAGTTTTCCTAGGAAAATACAATTTAGGCAGACACATCTGCTCTGTCTTGTTAATTCATCTAAAACCCCCTTACAGTATTTGCCAACAGCGCACACAGTTTGATAAATTCACACTTATCGTGAATGAAAGGTGAGAAGAGATTCCGTAGAATCTTCTGACACAATGCCTGCTCTAAAGGACTATACTCGACAAGAATATCGAGAATAAGCGCATGTGTGCAAAAAGACAAAGAACAACAAAGAATACAAAAGTGTATAATCTTTATTAAAGTTAGCCTAATACAATATTGTTTCCAATGCTGAAGTGCTCCGAGGTGAACACCCACAGAACCCCAGTGCCTCTAACCTTTCATTCGCAATAGGTGTGAAGTTATCAAACCGGTTTCGCTGATGGGATTACAGTAACTGAGCGCACTGTTGCGTTGTATATACTGTACAACACGCGTTTATTAGCCTTTTGATCAAAACACTGCCTTTTCTAAAGTGAAAGTACAAGCCACGGGTTTCCACACGGTGATGAACAGCTTTATTTCAGTCATAAATTCACAATCATATTCCAGCTATTTTTATCAGCCGTGGTCAAAGAATGGATGAAATAATTATTCAATGCTGGACACAAACAGCAAAAAAACATGATGACTATTATTATAAAAAGCCAGAAGCACTTTGTGTTCATAAAAGAATATTTATTTAAAATAAAAAAAAAATGTAAATGAGTCCCTGTTTTGTCCCTGTTAAGACATTACAGAAATTATATAGGCAACTTAATTATAATAATATAAAGCACATATACACAAATTCATTATGAAAGCTCTATTGTAAAACAAAATAAAATTTTTGTTTGCTTCAGCATTGGAAACAATATTGTTTTAGGCTAACTAATTATACACAATTCTTTGTTGTACTTGGTCTGGGTTTTAGATAAAGTATTTCCATGCGCTATCTGGCGGATATTCAGTGAAGCACAACACATTTATTCAAATTCCTGAATTTTGCTTGCGGCAAGTCGCAGCATGCCGCGCGCCAAATTGTGGCATCTCGTGGAAAAACGCGCATTTTTAATGGCCACATCTGAATATATTTTTCATGTCAGTGAGGCGAGTACATATGGAGTTTTGGTTCATGAAGTTTTGTCTTCATTGTGCCTGCACTTAATTTGAAGTAGAGTCTTATAAAGGTTATGTATCTTATATAGTTTTATTATATAGTTTTTGCTCATTAATCTGACAACACCTGTGGCTCACCCACTTTTCCTGATGCAGACCCAGGGTTTTCTGGCTATGCGAGTGTTACACATGATAAAATATGAAGGCTCAATGTGTTAACATTTACTTTGCTTAAATTTGATGGAACTAAGAAACGCCTATATATAAATTTAAATTCTAAATTTGTAGTGTAATTTTAGTACTGTGATTGTAAATTTGTTTAATGTTTGACTTGTATTTTATAAGGTTTTGATGACGGTTGTACAATTGGGGTGCTGGGATGTAAAAATTTAATTAGTTAAAATGTTTTCATTATTAATTAAAAAACATTATGATGATCATAACCGCCTACTGCATTTAATTCTTATAATAACACAAAAACACATTTCCATCTGCTGACGCAGTAGCAAGTCCTGACAATGTCTGAAGTTTTATTGTCATTTACTTTTGTGTATTTCAGTTAATAAAACTACTTTAACTTTAAAAAACACAAAATATAAGATGAAAAGAAAAATACATGCGTATATTTTCTAATTACACATGATAAAATATAAAGGCTCACTGTGTTAATGTTTACTTTGCTTAAATAAGATCCTAATAAGATTTAATTTAATTTGAATTCTACATTTTTACTGTAATTTTAGTACTGTGATTATGAATTCGTTTAACAATGTTTCACAATGTTTCACCACTGTTTTCATTATCGGAGTGCACCGAACGGAACGGGGCATAATTGTGTTGTTTGCGTTGGTTATGACATAGCAAAGTTTATTATCTGCTGTGGTAGATCTCATTAATTCAAACCCAATAATAAAGCTTTATATTTCCAGGACGGGTCATTACATTGTTTTAGCATAGATCTGCTCCAGCTAAAGCACTGTCAAACTAAAAAAAAAAAAAAAAACATCTGACAGTTTAGAAGCTTCAAAAAGAATGAACGAACTAATGAATTTTCTCAAAACCTTATAAAATTACTTATCTTATAAGTAGAGACTTAGTGACTCCCCTTAGAGACTCTGTAGTAGGTTTTCTCAGTTGAATATGATTAAAATACCGCTGATTGTCAATGCGGGAATGAATGTGCATTGCCCAAGTGCAAGTTTATCTTGAAGCTAAACTATTTTCTTTGAGTGAAAGCGCCATCTAGAGATCATTGTGTGTCAGTGACAGCTTCCCATTCAAAACAATAAGCGGTTAAATGACTTGTCACAGGTTTTAGGCCGGATGCCCCTTCCTGACGCAACCCTCCCATTTTATCCGGGCTTGGGACTTGCACAGCATCCAGTGGCTGGGGTTTGGGCACTGGCTGGGAATCATAAAACCTAAAATAATTATTTGAAATAATTTTATACCCTAATGCAAACTTATGTGGACCATCCCTGTGTCTGTCAGTTCAGAAGAAATCAAATACAATAAATTTACCCTTGAACTGTTACTGCTTTAGAGTATTTGTCAAGGTATAAGTGTATTCCTTGTGAAATTCTTCTTAGTGTTTTATAATAGACAATTGATGCACTTAAGTTATTGAAATAATGCTTACTTGTTTTTTTAAAGCAATTGGTTTGCATGATTTAATAAGTAAACTGCGTTGCTTTTGTAGTAAATTCAACTTAGAAGTTTCAAATTAAATGCAGGAAATGCAAAGTTAGCTCAACTCTGCATACAGAAGGGGCATTTAAAAAGACGTGTTTTTTTCTTCTTTCAGTTGACTGCCGCGCGATTCTGCGAGTACGCGCCTTGCAATTTTTATCCAAGTGTTGTACTTCACAGAATTCCCACCAGGTGGCACATGGAAGAACTCTGTCAGATCACATTAGATGTATAATCATTCAAAGTCTGCAATGTATAGTATAGTCTATATGCACATGTAACTTAGTGATTGTGTGAAAACAGCTACAATAAATTCTAAACAAATAGACACAGTTCTTTTATATTTGTCTATTACACCAAGTTTCTTCTTTGGGTTCTTCCAAAGTCGTGTGCATTTTCGGAAGCGGAGTCACACAGGTTTTATGTGACGGACTGATGTGAAATAAATCAATTATCTATATATAATAATATCGTTGTTGGTATTGTAACAGTGTTTTCAAAAATCCACACTACATTAATGTTGGCAAACAGCGTTTAATTTCACCTCTGGAGAAAACAGATGTGTGAGGACAGGTGAATGCAGCAAAACTTTACTCAAAACAGAAACCGATTACTCCCTCATGATATTTTATTTACTGTATTATATTTTATGTACTGTAAAAATTAAATGTCCAGGAAAAAGACATTGATAAAGTTTTAAGTTCATGGAGTTAATTGCAAAATTTTTAGGGGGGCTGAAAATAAATTTAGGGGGGCTAAAGCCCAAAGCTGGCCTAACAAAACCCATGCATTTGCTTATGGGCAAACATTAGCAAAAATGAGTCAGCGATAGGAAAGAAGTTTTGTTAATGCAATATATGTATATATTAATGCTATATAAGAACTGTGTCTATTTGTTCAGAATTTTACAAGTTTCTTCTTTGGGTTCTGCCCACGAGTCGTGTGCATTTTTGCGCGCGAAGTCACAGGTAATTCTAGCTACTCTATCTATTCATCCATCCATCCATCCATCTATCCATCTTCCGAAAATGCACACGACTTTGGCCGAACCCCAAGAAGAAACTTGGTGTAAAATTCCAACTTCACCAAGGTGCTTTTCAAGACACTGGAGGACAACGGTAAATAGACATTTTTTTATTTGCTAAATCCTAAGTCTTTTTTTTGTGACGGACTGATGTGAAATAAATCAAATATCTATATCTAATAATAATAATAATAATAATAATAATAATGTTGTTGTTGTTGTTGTTGTTCTAACAGTGTTTTTAAAAATACAAACTACATTAATGTTGGCAAACAGTGTTTCATCTCATCTGTGGAGGAAACAGTTGTGTGAAGGATTAAAGGATTATAAGGAACACTTGTTCAATTTCTCATTAATGCTGGATTTATACAACCAATCACATGGCAGTTGCTTCAATGCATTTAGGGGTTGTGGTCCTTGTCAAGACAATCTCCTGAACTCCAAACTGAATGTCATAATGGGAAAGAAAGGTGATTTAAGCAATTTTGAGCGTGGCATGGTTCTTGGTTCCAGACGGGCCGGTCTGAGTATTTCACATTCTGCTCAGTTACTTGGATTTTCACGCACAACCATTTCTAGGGTTTACAAAGAATGGTGTGAAAAGGTAAAAACATCCAGTATGCAGCAGTCCTGTGGGCGAAAATGCCTTGTTGACGCTAGAGGTCAGAGGAGAATGGGCCGACTTGATTCAAGCTGATAGAAGAGCAACTTTGACTGAAATAACCACTCCCTACAACCGAGATATGCAGCAAAGCATTTCTGAAGCCACAACATGCACAACCTTGAGGAGGATGGGCTACTACAGCAGAAGACCCCACCGGGTACCACTCATCTCTACTACAAATAGGAAAAAGAGGCTACAATTTGCATGAGCTCACCAAAATTGAACAGTTGAAGACTGGAAAATGTTGCCGGGTCTGATGAGTCTCGAATTTCTGTTGAGACATTCAAATGGTAGTTCACTGTACTAAAATGGCCCCTACAGTCACCAGATCTCAACCCAATAAAGCATCTTTGGAATGTGGTGAAACGGGAGCTTCGTGCCCTGGATGTGCATCCAACAAATCTCCATCAACTGCAAGATGCTATCCTATCAATATAGGCCAACGTTTCTAGAGAATGCTTTCAGCACCTTGTTGAATCGATGCCACGTAGAATTAAGGCAGTTCTGAAGGAGAAAGGGGGGGTCGAACACCGTATTAGTATGGTGTTCCTAATAATTCTTTAGGTGAGTGTGTATATACACTAACACTATGAGTAAAAATTAGTTAAAACGTGAGTACAAATAGTTGGGATATTTGTGTATAAATTAATGTATTAACACTAAAATTACTGATGTTTTTATTTTCTGGTGCAAGTCACGAGGTGTTATTCACCCCTGCTGAGATTTTCACAGTTCTTTAGCTTGATACTCTTGTTGTGCAAACCACCCATTACCTGTGAGGCCTGGCACATTTGCGCAGGGTTAGTAAATCTATTGTTAATAAAAATGCTTCCTTGGCATATGACTTAATCTTTATATTGCATAAGTATAATAACAATATTAAAAAGTCAATATTGTTACCTTTATTTTGAAAATCTCACAACTAGTGTTGACTTTATTATCTTAATATTACTGTTAAATCATGCATTATAATGACTTTAAATGACTAAATGACTTTAATGACTAAATGACTATTATTACACATAAATAGTGTCATGTCGATGTCATGTCATGTCCTCAGATCTTTTTGTCTTCAAAGGACCGAATATTCCATGCCTCCGCTCTTTCGGAGGGCGATCTCCACACCGTTGTTTCGGCGCATTCCTGGGTTAAACAGTTCAATCTGGCAGACGTGCACGAGACAGGAATCCCCCTTTCTCCCACGCCATCGCCGGATCAGGAAGTTTTCCGTCCACTTTTCAGTTAGAAGAGACGCTTGGGCTATATCTCCTGGGACATCATGCTTCCTGAAAAGAAGCATACACTCCTCACCAAGCCGTGTAGACTGACATCTTCCCTGGTGGGGAAGAGCTTCAGGCAGCTGATAAGGCTGGTGCTCTACTGCACACCATGGCAGTTTTGCAGGCTTACCAGGCTGACCTGCTGAAAGACTTGAGCACTGGCGGGGCTCTACAACGTCGTTCCTGGAATTACGCTGAGCCACAGACCTGTCTCTTTGTGCAACAAAGCAGACAGTTCATGCTATCGGCTGTTTTTATGGCTGCGATGGTGTTCCGCAGAGTTACTTGTGGCTAAATCTCACTGGAAAATCAAGGATAAGGATCGTGCATTCCTCCTTGATACCCCACCTGTGTCCGATTTTGGATCTTCGCGGGCTGAACCGCTATCCAAAATAAGACAGGTTTAAAATGTTGACTGTCAAAGTGTTTGCTCTCAATCCAACCAAGGGATTGGTTGTGACAATTGATCTGAAGGACGCATATATTTCACATGGAAATATTGCCACAACACAAGAAGTTCCTGAGGTTCGCTTTCGGGGGCAAAGCTTACCAGTATCGGGTCCTTCCATTTGGTCTAGCTAACCTGCACATTAGACGACTAGCTATGCTGGCTCAGTCTCAGGAGCTAGCGCTTCGACATCGGGATGTCGTCCTAGCTCATCTCTGTTCCTGGATTGAGACTCAATGCCATAAAAGCGTTCTCTTTCCTGCTCAGAACACAACATTTTGGGTGTCACCTAGGATGTGATCGCAATGCGGGCACAGGGGTCTCCTGCGCGTCAAATCCATTCCAACACCCTGAAGGAAACCAAGCTAGGCCAGAAAGTGACTGTTCATCACTTTCAAATATTTGTAGGTCTCATGGCAGCTGTGTCCACGATGCAACCTTTGGGCCTCTGCACATGAGATTGTTTCAGTTGTGGCTAAAAGCAAGGGGATTATACTCAGGGCCATACCCCGAGGCAAATAAGGGTTACGCGCCAAGGTCTTCGTACCCTTTCTATGTGGTTCAGACCCCGGTTTTTGACTTTGGGTCCCACTCTACGTGCGTCTTTTTGTCGTCGCAGATGCTAACGACAGACGTTTCCCTCACGGGCTGGGGTGCGGTCTTAGATGGCCGTCCACCCCAAGGGAACTGGAGAGGCCATCTTCTCACGTGGCACATCAATTGCCCCAAACTGATGGCTTTTTTTTGGCCCTGAAACACCTCCTCCAGCAGTTAAGAGGCTATCATGCCTTAGTGCGAGTGGACGACACTAGGGTAGTCTCGTACATAATCACCGGGGCAAACTGTGCTCGCGCCGCTTGAGTGAGCTAGCACACCAGTTCTGCTTTGGGCACAGGGCAAGTCATACATGGACACTATGGACAACTCCACGCACATCTACACTACATGTTTACGTTTACATTCTGGACCATTGCACAAAGACACTTTAATAACCTTGGCACAAAATCACTTTTTCTATGCATATTTGCACACCATTATATTTCTATTTGTACAGCACATTTTTATTTTCAGTTTCTATTTTTAGTTCTATTTTTCCTAGTTAAATTTATTTTATTTTTTTATTTATATTTTCTATCGTATTTCTTTTATTCATATTTACTACTATTATAAGCTTCAATTCTCTTTTTAAGGTCACTGGCGGTCGTGTAAGTTTTTCACTACATTTCGTACTGTGTATGACTGTGTATGTGACAAATAAAATTTGAATTTGAATTTGATTTGATTTGGTGCATGGCGGAACATGTAGACCCAGTCCACTGCCAAATTGTTTCAGTGCTGGAGTTCTGCAAGAAGTTACTCGGGCTTATGCCCTAGTACCCTCGGAATGTACATAGCCGCTATTTCGGCTTGTCATGTTCTGATGGATGGGGACTGGCTGACACCCCTCCCAAACCACTAGAGTCAGCGCCTGTCTGGCTTCTGACCCTCAGGATGGTTTTTCTTATAAATCACTTTGGGAGATCTGCAGGCTTCCCTTCCTGCCTAGACTTTGCCCCTGGGCTAGTCAGAGCTATTCAGCATCCTCACCTGAACTATTTTTATTCTTGACAATGCACCCTCGAAGCCTTCTGTCCTCTGCCTTTTACAGCTACGGAGCAGGATAGGTTTCACCTACTATCTCCAGTATGCACTCTTCAGATTTACGTCCACCGCACTAGCTAGTGGTGTAAGTCAGAGCAGCCTTTTTTCATCACATCAGGGAAAGATGCTATTGCCCTAGCCTACGAGGCGCGTGGTCTCACTTCGCCTTGAGGAATCAGGGTTTATCCAATCAGGGGGATTGCCTCATCTATTGTGCTGGCAAGAGGGTTTTCCCTGCAGCAAGTGTGTCATGCGGCAGTTGGTCCTTTCCGCACACATTTGTGAGATTCTATAGTCTGGATGTTCATGCTACTCCGGGCTCACAGGTCCTTGAATCAGCCTCCCAGAGATTGTTCCGAGACCTCCTCTGCCTTTGTGCGCACACGCTTCACAACCTTGGGTTCCAGACACTTGGAGTGCGGTGGCGTTGGTATTCTCGTTCCCATAGCGTTTTCACGCAGCATCGAGTATAGCCTTTAAAAGGGAACATCTCGGGTTACTTTGCAGTAACCCTGTTCCCTGAAAAGGTGGGAACGAGATGCTGCGCTCCAATGCCGCACTGCCTGCAAGACTGGACGTCCTTGTCAGGAAAAATTTATCTGAGGAATGTTCCCGGTTCACTCCTATTTATAACCTGCAGGTGCGCTTCATCAGATGATGTCACCTGACCGAGGTTATATATGCCAAAATTTGGCGTGTTTGGCACACACATGCTTCACAACCGGCAACACAAAAGGATGTTCCCATAGCGTTTTCACGCAGCATCTCTGATTTGGTGAAGCACCCCCTCTCTGTTTCACACACACACACACACATTAAAGGTGAGAGAGAGAGAGAGAGAGAGAGTGTGAACCGGCATGGTGTCAAATTATGCACGCGCACACACATAACACACACACACACACTCAAAAACTGACACACACTAACGACGAGAGAGAGTGTGTGTGCAAACCTGCGCGGTGTCAAATTATGCGCGCACACACATAACACACACACTTTGCAGCACAAGAGAAAGAAAAACACACACACATAACACACCCACTCAAACACTGACACATAGTAAAGGCGAGAGAGAAAGAGGGCGTGTGTGTGTGTGTGTGTGAACTGGCGGTGTCAAATTATGTGCACACACACAACACACACACTCTGCAGCGCAAGAGAAAGAAAAACACACACACACACACAGATTGATTATACCAGTAAGAGATGAGCACTAAGACTGAGCAGGAGAGATGAATACCTGCAGCGCCAGAGAGAGAAAAAACTTTGGCTCAGTTGTGATGACGTGACACTCGGTGTAAAAACAAGAAGTGCATGCGTTATATACAGTAGTTGATCAATTGGAATGGTTATTACCGTCGCGCTCACCGCTGCGTAAAAACGTCAGCGGCCAAAATAAATCAGTTGCATTTCAAAGTCATTCGTAAAATGGCCGCCAGGTGGCGCAAAGTGACATTTTCGCTCGTTGCCGTAAATACAACAGTGACCGTTATACAGCGTATCTCTGTATGGGTTTATTGTTATTTAAGTTCTGGATTATTTTAGGTACTTTAAACACATTGTTGGGTTGCTCATGTTGGCTCATATGAGATGTAGTTTACAAATGAACACCTGGTTGGGTTATTTTGACCCAACAACTGGTTTATTCATTATTCTTTCCTTTCTCCAAATATCAGCCTGCAGAATGTTTGAAATATTACTGTTTATTGGGTTACAGGTGTAGTTTTAAGAGTTGTTTAGGCAGGAATGCGTGTGTATACAGCTGAAAACCTCCATCAGTTATTAAAGATAGCGGCTATTTAGAAAACATGCCCAGTGATTTCTGGCTTCAGGAAATCTCCCGGCGCTCTGCGCATAACACCGGGCCAACTCATGTCGGAAAGAATTTATAAATGGTTTCTAAACATGGGCTATTGTTTTTTTACTTATAATATTTGTTAATTTAATTTAAATGAGGTTTGGGCTCAGGACTTCGACTCGGCATCGTGATTCTCCTCTTTAATTTACTCCATAGTTTTAATCAGCGCTCAGCCGCATGCATGAAGTTTTTCAGAGCGCACCAGCAGAAGTAGACTAATGATTATGAACGCGTCGGGAAAACAGCAAGCAGACTGACTCTGACAATTTAAAAAAACGTTTGCGTTCATTTTCTGACGCGCTCAAGTTCACCAAAAACAATACAGAACAGCGCAGCTTACAACACTTACAAAATCACAACACTTACAAAATCATTAAGTTTTTTCGTTATTGTGAGTGCGCCTAAATAAAAGTTAAGTCTTATAAAGGCATGTAGTCTTATATAGTTTTTGCACATTAATCTGACACAGTTTTTTCAGCCTGTCACGGCGTGCGCCCAAATCAATATCGCTCCTCGCTCACTAGTTAGGCGGCCTCCCCTTCAGACATGCGAAGCAGCGGGACCGCAGAATTACACATGACTGGTGAGCTATCGTTGCTATCGTTGCCCGGGCTTGCACCCCACGCTATAAAATACTCTGGGTTTTTTTGGGCTACAGTGGATTTTACTACGCGCTGTGTATGCAGTGCGCGTGCAACAACGCGGAAGTGCGGCATGCAAGCAGGGCAAATGGAACGCGCCCCAGGGACTTCAAAGGAGCGAGAGGTGGGAGGGGGGCGGTACGGCCATCCGCGGAGAGCAGAGTCAGCGCGAGCAGACGGATGGCCATTGCACTCACACCGCGTAGTAAAATCCACTGTAACCCAACAAACCCCAATCATCACCAGCCGTGCCTTATTCCGTCATGTCATGTGGGCATTATAAGCTTTGTATTGAAAACTTCTAACTAAAAAGTGGCAGCTGGCACGCCTAAAAATAGACGCAGGTTATTTTTTTAATATTCTAAATAAAAACCCTCCGATTTAATTTCCTATAGTCTAACCAGCGCTCAACCGCACGCATAGTTTTCCCGAGCGCGAGGAATTTTTTTGTGCTAAATAATGTTTATGCAGTATAAAAATTCCTATTAATCCTGGGTTGTTCTTTTAGTGTCACTATAGTGCTTTACAGTGCCAGACAACATTCAAATACAAATTATCCACCCTCCCCAGGTGTGAATCGGCTGTTCTCACCTATACATTCAGAGGAACTGAAATGCACTTCTCCCCACTTTAAAAACCTCTTGAATCTGAGGCTCTTCTGGAGACTTTCAGTGATTTCAATTTGTGTAATTTTAATCTCCTGGATTCTAGATTCTAAAGTTGACATTGTTATCTTTTTTAATCATTAGAATGGAAGAACTTGTTATTTTCCTTATGATAGCATAAATTGCATTGTTTTTAATCAGTCTATACACAATAATATTCTTTGGTATTTCTATTTATTTATTTTTTTTAAACGGGTATGGGGGCTATCTTGGTTCATTAATCTCCGTGCCTGGTTTAGGTTTAGTATTCAGTGCGCATCTGTTATATTACAACTATCATAACACTCAAATACCTTTTATTGGGGGTTAAGTGACTGATGTCCCTAACATTTTTCAGCTGAGCCTTTGTTTCACTGAAAACGACCGCGACACCCCTCTCTCTCACACACACACACAGAGCCGACCAAATCATTAGCACGTCCCTCCCCCAAACAGCACAGACATTTACTTTCTATCCATTTACTTACACCTGAATTGAGTTGTTTGAGTAACATGGGTCGAACCCGTTACAAATCATAATAGTCTACTGCATTTCATTCTTATAATAACGCAAAAATACAAGCGGGGCTGAAAGACCGACATCTGCTGACGCAGTAGAACGTCCTAACACTGTTTAAATTTTATGGTCATTTATTTCAGTTAATAAATCTACTATAAATTTAAAGAACACAAGAAATAAGATGACACAAATCCATACACGCTTTTTTTCTAATTACAAGTGATAAAATCAAAAGGCTCACTGTGTTAACATTTATTGTGCTTAAATTTTATCCTAATAAGATTTGATTTAATTTGAATTTTAGAACAGTGGCAGCTGGAACACCTAAAACAGATGCAGGATTATTTTTTTATAATCTAAATAAAAATGCTTTTTTAAACGTGGGCTATTGTTATTTACATGCAATATTTGTTAATTTAATTTAAATGGGGTTTGGTCTCCGGAATGTTGAGCATCAGGATCCTCTTCTTTACTTTCCTACGTAGAATCAGCGCTTAATCGCACGCATTAAGCTTTGTAAATTCGTTTAATGTTTAATAGTAAATAATGACCCCCGTTGCGCTGTACCACCGCTCGGAAAACCTTATGAAATACAAGTTTAGGACAATTATGATGATCTGCCACGGCGTGCGCGTGTGATGGGTGTACGCCCAAATCTACTATAACTACTCCCTCACTCCGTAGGCTCCCTGAATAGGCGGCAAAGGGACGGGGCCGCCTATTTGTGCCGGCTGGCGATAATTAACGTTAATATGATCTCGGGCTTGCTCCGCATTATAAAAGCAAGGCGCGGAGGTTTGTCTGAGGTCTGGGAAGTACGTGATGTAATGGAGAATATAAAAAAAAGCATGTCAGTGGGGAGATGTGACGCGCCCCAGGGACTTTAAACAAGGACACTAGAATTCCGCCCTTTGATCTCCGCGCTGAGGACAGCGCAAAAAAGAGCTGCGCGAGCTCCCGCGGCATCTTCACTCCCGCGGCATCTTCACTCCCGCACCATGCCCGCCCTCGCAGCCCCGCTGTTGAAGAGGAAAAGTGTGGTTAGGTTTTTGCGTCAGCAAGAACTCGCGCCAGCCATCGACAGCGGGAGAAGCGCCGTCACGAGGGAGCGTGCAGGAGCGCTGCCTCCGCGTGCTCAGTTCTGCCACTCGCACCAACACTTAGCATCAGCTGTGTGCCCGCATGCCAGTGTGGCACAGCCCCCGGAACTGCACATGCACAACCTTTATCCCATTCTTTCCTTTCTCCCTCCTTCAACACTTTCCTTCCCCATTTTACCTAAATAAATTAGCCTTTTCCCGTAAGACCTCGCCTCGTGTCCGTGCTTTATGGTGCCGCCCGTGCAACATGGGTCGAATCCGTTACAGATCATAACAGTCTACTGCATTTCATTCTTATAATAACGCACAAACACAAGCGGGACCTGAATGACCAACATCAGCTGACGCAGTAGAACGTCCTGACAATGTTATAATTTTTATGGTCATTTATTTTAGTTAATAAATCTACTATAAATTTAAAGAACACAAGATATAGGACGACACAAAACCCTACACGCGTCTTTTCTAATTACACGTGATAAAATTTAAAGGCTCACTGTGTTAACATTTATTTTGTTTAAATTTGATCCTAATAAGATTTAATTTAATTTAAATTCTACATTTGTATCGTCATTTTAGTTCTGTGATTATAAATTTGTTTAACTACAATGTTTTACTTGATTTTATCCGCTACTACGAGCAGTTCTAAAACTCTGTGTCTCATTAATCCAGCAGAGAATGAACTAAGGCATGAGGGTCAGCCTGTAGTTATATAGCGCCACTCAACGGTAAAAGCCAGCAAACGCACAAAGCCAAACGGTACCGCCGAGCGCGGCGACGGTAGGACCTACATTCCGATTGATTAACCACTGTATATATATATATATATATATATATATATATACAGTGGTGTGAAAAACTATTTGCCCCCTTCCTGATTTCTTATTCTTTTGCATGTTTGTCACACAAAATGTTTCTGATCATCAAACACATTTAACTATTAGTCAAAGATAACATAATTGAACACAAAATGCAGTTTTTAAATGATGGTTTTTATTATTTAGGGAGAAAAAAAATCCAAACCTACATGGCCCTGTGTGAAAAAGTAATTGCCCCCTGAACCTAATAACTGGTTGGGCCACCCTTAGCAGCAATAACTGCAATCAAGCGTTTGCGATAACTTGCAACGAGTCTTTTACAGCGCTCTGGAGGAATTTTGGCCCACTCATCTTTGCAGAATTGTTGTAATTTGAGGGTTTTCTAGCATGAACCGCCTTTTTAAGGTCATGCCACAATATCTCAATAGGATTCAGGCTAGACTTTGACTAGGCCACTCCAAAGTCTTCATTTTGTTTTTCTTCAGCCATTCAGATGTGGATTTGCTGGTATGTTTTGGGTCATTGTCCCGCTGCAGCACCCAAGATCGCTTCAGCTTGAGTTGACGAACAGATGGCCGGACATTCTCCTTCAGGATTTTTTGGTAGACAGTAGAATTCATGGTTCCATCTATCACAGCAAGCCTTCCAGGTCCTGAAGCAGCAAAACAACCCCAGACCATCACACTACCACCACCATATTTTACTGTTGGTATGATGTTCTTTTTCTGAAATGCTGTGTTACTTTTACGCCAGATATAACGGGACACGCACCTTCCAAAAAGTTCAACTTTTGTCTCGTCGGTCCACAAGGTATTTTCCCCAAAGTCTTGGCAATCATTGAGATGTTTTTTAGCAAAATTGAGACGAGCCTTAATGTTCTTTTTGCTTAAGTGGTTTGCGCCTTGGAAATCTGCCATGCAGGCCGTTTTTGCCCGGTCTCTTTCTTATGGTGGAGTCGTGAACACTGACCTTAATTGAGGCAAGTGAGGCCTGCAGTTCTTTAGATGTTGTCCTGGGGTCTTTTGTGGCCTCTCGGATGAGTTGTCTCTGCGCTCTTGGGGTAATTTTGGTCGTCCGGCCACTCCTGGGAAGGTTCACCACTGTTCCATGTTTTTGCCATTTGTGGATAATGTCTCTCACTGTGGTTCGCTGGAGTCCCAAAGCCTTAGAAATGGCTTTATAACCTTTACCAGACTGATAGATCCCAATTACTTTTGTTTTCCTGAATTTCTTTGGATCTTGGCATGATGTCTAGCTTTTGAGGTGCTTTTGGTCTACTTCTCTGTGTCAGGTAGCTCCTATTTAAGTGATTTCTTGATTGAAACAGGTGTGGCAGTAATCAGGCCTGGGGTTGACTACAGAAATTGAACTCAGGCGTGATAAACCACAGTTAAGTTATTTTTTAACAAGGGGGGCAATCACTTTTTCACACAGGGCCATGTAGGTTTGGATTTGTTTTCTCCCTAAATAATAAAAACCATCATTTAAAAACTGCATTTTGTGTTTACTTGTGTTATCTTTGACTAATAGTTAAATGTGTTTGATGATCAAAAACATTTTGTGTGACAAACATGCAAAAGAATAAGAAATCAGGAAGGGGGCAAATAGTTTTTCACACCACTGTATACATATACACTCAACAAAAATATAAACGCAACACCTTTGTTTCTGCTCCGATTTTTCATGAGATGGACTTAAAGATCTAAAATTCATTCCAGATACACAATATTACCATTTTTCTCAAACATTGTTCACAAATCAGTCTAAATGTGTGATAGTGAGCACTTCTGCTTTGCTGAGATAATCCATCCCACCTCACAGGTGTGCCACATTAAGATGCTGATCTGACATCATGAGTAGTGCACAGGTGTACCTTATACTGCCCACAATAAAAGGCCACCCTGGAATGTCTGGAATTTTATTAACATAAAATTGCGTGTGTGGCAATTTTGGTTCACCACTATTCCATGTTTTTGCCATTTGTGGATAATGGCTCTCACTGTGGTTCGTTGGAGTCCCAAAGCTTTAGAAATGGCTTTATAACCTTTACCAGACTGATAGATCTCAACTACTTTTGTTCTCATTTGTTCCTCAATTTCATTGGGTCTTGGCATGATGTCTAGCTTTTGAGGTGCTTTTGATCTACTTCTATGTGTCAGGTAGCTCCTATTTAAGTGATTTCTTGATTGAAACAGGTGTGGCAGTAATCAGGCCTGGGGGTGACTACAGAAATTGAACTCAGGTGTGATAAACCACAGTTAAGTTATTTTTTAACAAGGGGGGCAATCACTTTTTCACACAGGACCATGTAGATTTGGAGTTTTTTTTCTCCCTTAATAACGTAAACCTTCATTTAAAAACTGCATTTTGTGTTCAATTATGTTATCTTTGACTAATAGTTAACGTTTTTTGATGAGCAGAAACATTTAAGTGTGACAAACATGCAAAAGAATAAGAAATCAGGAATGGGGGGCAAATAGTCTTTCACACCACTGTATGTATAGTCATATAGCGACCCTCAGCGGTAAAGCCAGCAAATGCACAACACTAATGCCGTCGCTGGGAGACAAGGTGGTAAAACCCTTATTCTGGTTGAGTACCATATGTATGTAAAAAGGTAAAAGATTTGGTACTTTTGGTTGGAATACATCACGACCTGGTTTGGGAACAGCACGATGCAAGTTTTTTTTTACACATTTTTTTAAGTAAGTCAAAATAGCTGCAAATAACTTCAGTTAAAAGAAGCATTATGTTACTTGTAATCTTTTTGTGTTTCAACATATAGGTAAAATGGTAAAATTAATATTATGAGAGTATTGACAGGGACAGAATTCGAAACATTAAATAGAACAAGCTAACAAAAAGAAATATCCAGGCTTGTGTTTGTGAATGGACAGACCCACTGTAGCTGTCAGATGAGTAGATTGTGCTGTGGGGAAGATGTGGTCCAGAACATATCTCAGGTAAACACTCCATGTGCAAAAGGGACCAGGATCTACCTTGATTGGTAGAGAACTGCAGGTGGACACTGTCATTAAAATATATCAAAGTAAACAAAGAAAGGACAAAAATTAATATTTTAGACTTTTTAGCAAGTATTTTCTCAACTGTTTATAATAGCTGTTTTTTCATAATATATGAAACAATATTACTCTAAACAAGGCTATACAGTAAATCTTAAATATTATCAGGTTAATAAAAGGTTACTATGCCTAGAAGAAGAAAAACAACACACAACTGTAGTAATACTGCGATCATAACACTGCATCCAGAAACTTGTAAATGGGGCACCATGGAATAGTGTTAATTCAGACCCATAAGACATCATGACTTATTTTTCTATTGCTCCAAGTCTAACCTTTTTTCCCCCAGGTAAGCCTTGGGGAAATGGCCAAATAATTTTGCCCCAATCCTTTGAGTTATTGTTACATTGTGCATGTGGAAATGCTATAATTGTTACTATTAAGCATAGCGGTTATTTCTACTGTTATTTAATTCTTTATAATGTAACTTCAACAATTACTTAGGTCATGATTATTGTTATTAGTTTTTGTCTGAACAAGTGTCTTCCTTACAGCATCAAAAATACATTGTGATTATATACCAATTATTTATTTAACTATTTATTTATTTATTTAATTATATAAGAAAAATAAAGGTATGGTAATGAAAAAATGCTCATGTAAACTAAGCTATGTTGTGAGGAACAATCTTCTTCTAAATCAATTGTCAGCAAGAAACATCAGTTAATAGTGGAATTCAGTACAAAGCAGGAGAGGAACTACCAGACCCGCCTCATAAATAAGAGCCCAATGGAGAGAGTGGACAGCTTAAAATACCTCTGTGTTTACATCACGGAGGACCTGTCATGGTCCTGTCACTTTTCCTGTCTTGTTATTTTTTTTAAGTAAAACATCACACTTAAACCCTGCTGCTAAGTCTGTGAGCTATGAAATTTAAAGTGGGTGTGGGTTTGACCTTTTGTCTTAGGGTAAAACAGTCCTTTTTAGGACCATGGTTTTGGGACCATAGTACATACTATTAGGAAAACGTTTAAATAAAAAAAGAATTATTTTATAAAAATATCTGTGATGTGCATAAATATGTGAAGAATCATGTTTGATTGAGTAAAGATGCTTTTTTTTCTTTATTTATATATTAAAATTGTGTTTTTTTTATTTGTTGCCTCAGGGCAACATTATGCAGTTAGACCACTTTGTTTGAACAGTAACATGCATGGATGGAAATGTGCAGGGATGCTGTTTATACATTATATATATATATACTGCAAGCAGTGCTGGATTTCCCATTTATCAAGTAAAAATGTATTACAAATTTTGCTGCGCTTACGAAACGCTCACAGACCAAGGTAGTCACAATCCAAGGTTCCACTGTACTATTTTGTTCTATGCATCAAGTAAGTTAGTAGAGTTATATTGAACATATACAAGATACATCAAATAATAGCCTCCCAGGTAAGAGTGGACACCTGTTAGTAGGCTTGTAGGAGCCACATCCAAGATCAATAGAAAACTGGGCCATATGTGTGTAGGCATCAGGCATCAGTGGAAGTAAGTGCAGGTAATTCAGTGCCCAGACATGACGATTGACTCCAGCATGAGATCTCTGCTCCAGACAGAACCGAGTCAGAGGAGTCTGAAGCTCTGTAGGCAAAGCCACTGACACCACATTAGGGATCTAAGAGAAACAGGAAAAATGGTACTGAAAGGGAAATAAAGGTAACCATAGAGACAACAGTATAGCAAGGAAAGAACGGGAAAGAAAAACATTTAAGACAAACTAAATTATAACACATTGTAGAAAGGGTGATGTGTGAAGTGAAGTTATTTTCAGCCATAGTTGTTGCAAGCATGTAGTTGTCTGACCCTCCTTAGAAGAAGACACTAATTCCAAGGCCAAAAATCAGGGGATAGTGTGCAAAGGTAGATTTACTCAAGTTAGCAAACCAAAATCTATATAAAGCAGAACATTATGCTTATATATTAAGCATAATAATATTGACTTAGACTATAGGATATCTATTCAATATTAAAAGGTTTTGCAACAAACAGCTATGGCCAAACACAGAATGACACAAATATTAATTTTTACATTTTTAAAGTCTGCTGCTTCTGTTTTTTTTTTTTTTTATCTTTTTGTCAGATGTTACTATGGTACATTGAATTATAATTACAAGCATTCCATAAGTGTCAAAGCCCTCACCCCCCCAACACATAAAGTTTATGCAAAGAGTCAATAGATGCAATGGTGACCCATTTTTCCCAGACCTCTGCAATCTGCCCGTCCATGCTGTCAATCAACTTCTGGGCCAAATCCAGGCTGATAGCAAGCTATTTTGCATAATCAAATGCTTGGAGTTTTGTTAAATGGTAGTGCTCAACTTTTCTTCTCCTGACAATATTTTCTCAGAATGCCTTAAAAAAATCAGAGAAAATAACTTTACCCCAGTCCTCAGCAGTCAACTTTCTTATTCGTTGCAAAATCAGTCTGTCCCTGATGTTTTTTTTTTCTGGAGAGAAGTGGCTACTTTGCTGCCCTTCTTGCAATGTAAGAAGGTGAGCACTAGTATCAGTCCTGTGAATACAGCCATGAATAAAGAATGGTACAAAAACATCCCATAAAAACAACTTCTCACAACTATCCAAGAACAGTTTGGTGACAAACAATGCTTTTTCACAATGATAGATTACCTTACAACGTAGCAAACGTGATAATTAAATGGCTTGAGGAACAAAACATCTAAAAATTTTGATGAAGGGCAGGGCATAATTGCAGGGGTTAAGATAAGGTTAAGTTCTCATTTGGCGCTTTTCCACTGAGTGGTACGACTCGGCTCGGCACGGCTCGGCACGACACCGCACGGCTCAGTTCGACTCAGTTTGCGTTTCCACTGCAGTTTAGTACCGCTTTAGAGTGGCCGTGATTATTCACGTGTCGTCATAGTTGCGCCGCCTCTACTGCCGTGACATCATCTAACCGCGCCACAACAAACACACAACAATGGAGCATATGGACGGAATGGTGTTCTTCATTCTCGGCATGTGGATGTTTTTAACAGCAAGACGAAGGAGTTTGTTTCAAAAGAGGCTGATGGCAGCCAAAGAAAACACAGCTAAAAAAGACAAGAGAGTTTGGGAACTTTTACAACAACACGAAGACACCGACAACTTGTTATCTCGGCGACGCACAAGGGTAAGCATCTAAAAAAAAGCTCATCACTAGCTAACTTTTATCACTGTTGCTAAGCATATAATAAACTTAACTGCCAGTGTAACATTAAAATGCAGATTCTGTATATTACAGATCTTCCACATTTTGCAAAAAAGTCGCCGGAACAGACCATCTGTTTGAACATTTAACCGTGCTTCAGAGTGGTGGGATGTGATTGTTTCCGGTTTTACAAACACTCAGTGGCTGGAGAACTTTAGAATGTCTGAAGAAACATTCATCCACTTATGCAACAAACTGCGTCCAGCGATGGAGCGACGGGACACAAACTTCCGTGTGTGTGTACCTTTAAAGAAAAGAATAGCCATCGCACTGTGGAAGCTTGCAACAGGTGCTGAGTACAGAAGTGTTGGAAATCTTTTTGGTGTAAGCATAACAACTGTGTGTCGGTGTGTTCAGGAGTTCTGTGCAGCAGCAGAAACCCTGTTGGTCCCAGAGCTAATTCGTTATCCAGATCAGGAAAAGTTTAAAGAAATGGCTGCCTACATTGAGAACAGGTGGGGGCTCCCACACTGTATTGGTTCTATTGATGGATCACACATCCCCATCATAGCACCAGAGGAATATCACTGTGACTATTTCAACCGTAAAGGCTGGCACTCCATCATCCTTCAAGGTGTTGTAGATGGAAAGGGACTTTTCTGGAATGTTTTCACAGGACTGCCTGGAAGCCTGCATGATGCTCGGGTTTTGAGACTTTCAACACTGTGGGAGTTGGCAAGCCGTGGAAACCACATACCAGCTAACACCAGAAACATAGGTGGGGTGAATGCTGGCTACTACATTCTAGGAGACTCTGCCTATCCCCTGCAGAACTGGCTCTTAAAACCATTCATTGACACTGGACACCTGACAGCAGAACAGCAGGTCTACAACATGAAAATCTGCAGAGCACGCGTAGTTGTTGAAAATGCCTTAGGTCGATTAAAAGGAAGATGGCGATGCATTATGAAAAGAAATGACTGTGCTGTTAACCTTGTGAAGTCCATGGTGGTGACATGTTGTGCTCTACATAACCTTTGTGAAAGTCATGGTGAGGCCTATGAGAATGCTTGGGATTTACCCCCAGCAGCAGAGACTGTGGTGGCAGTGCCACAGGCTGTAGAGGAGGAGGGCAGGGATGTCCGTGCAGGTCTGATGCATTACTTGAGTAGCTAACTATTCACGTAGCATGTTCTGTAAAGTGTATTATCAATACATTTTTTAAATACCATTTCAAACTTTACAATGTACTCCTTGTTTTTTTTTTGGTTTGTATTGTGGCGGCATTAACCATTTGTCTTTATCAGGAGGTACTTTACCTGCTCATGCAATAATAAATCTTAAATATTGTCTTGGGCTACATGTATCTGATCAGATTTTTATTGAAGCACAACACAATTTTACAGTTAACAATATGACCAAAAAACACTAAAAATCTACAAAGTGCAAAAAGTGAAAATATAAACTGTAAACTTTACAGTGTGCACATGTACGTAGTGCACAACGGACATACAACAGACAAGTAGAACAAAATAAATTTTAACGTTAACAGAAGAAACTGTTAACAGTGTGCAGACATGTAGTGCAAACATTATTAAAAAACAAACACAAAAACAAAACACCTATGGCATTAGTCAGCAAGAGAGTTCTCTTCCCGTCGGCCACTCATTGCCTGGAAAAGCATCCCCATAACATTGAGGAATGCTTGATTGAAAGCAGCCGTCTGAGAGTGTTCCTCTGCCCTCAAGGCCGCTTCCTGCTCCCTCGCTTGTTTAGCCTCTTCCAGTGCCATCTGCAAGTGGCGCTCCCTCTGGGCACGGTTCAGCTCCTGCTGCTCAATGTCTGCCACCTGCATCTCTCTTAATGCAGCAAGATGTTCCTGATGGTGCAGGCTCCGTTTCCTCTTGCCTGGACCAAAGCATAGAAAATTGGAGTGAAAATGAGAGAAATTATTTTTGAAATTCATTTGATTTTACTCTATCACATTTACAGTATCTATGGTATTGTATAATATTATTTATGGTATTAAACTATTTATGGTAAGCAACAGTAATTCATGAGACACGGTATATAAGGATATATATCCTATATTGTGATATCCTATTTGTACATATTGATATATGAAATATCAAATGTGTATTGTACCCGTTAACACACGCTGCGGTGTCGTCGTGCAGCTGGAGGCCGATGGTGTTGGCGGGCGTGGTGGAGACGCTGCTAGCACCGCTTGGGAAGAGGAGTCGTCGTCGTTGCATGTAGAAAGTGCAAGTGAATCGATCGTGGACAATGAGTCTGAAACGCAAAGTTTGTCTAATCAGTTGGGAATGCACAAATTACTGCAACACAACAACAACAAAAAAAACATGAACATCATGAACAATAGCACTACCACTGATACATGTTAGCTACTAGGAGTTTGTGCTTCATTAGGCCATGATTTTACAGTCAAATTGCGATATAAAATAAGCATCGACGGTCAATTAAACCAGTAAAGTTACGATTTCAAGCGTTATAAAAACACAACGTACCATCCTCGATCGTGTTCTCCAACAACAATGGCGTGGCCGAGTCCAGGGCACCCTCCCTTCCTTTGCTCGTTGGTCTGCCTCCGTAGATTGCGTCCATTTGCGTCCATTTGGCCATTTGGCCTGTTTGAACCACTCCGGCTGTTGTGGTCCTTTATACCTCTGTAGTCGCTCTTCATTTTTTTTAACTTGTCCCTACACTGTTTGTAAGTCCGATGGTAGCCGTGTGCAGCCAAGAGCTTAGCGACCTCCTGAAAAACTTTTTCATTCCGCGTCGCCCATCAAGCTCTCGCTGGATCCGCTCCTCGGCTACCAACGAGAGGAACGTCTGTACTTCCTCAATAGACCATGAAACAGCCATTTATTTAGTTAATACAGTACAAAAAGGTGCGTCCGATCCTTCGCTGGCTGTGCTAATAATACTAGTGGTTCTGTTGTGTCTCGTGTCGCAAGTTCAGTGACGCAGTAATGACAATTTTTTCCGGCCAATCGGTGACCAGCAGAGTTTACACGTCACGTTTTGGTAACGGTTCGGCGCGCTTGGAACCTCGGCTGAGGTGGTACTAAAATAAGGACCAGGTACCAGGTACTGTTCCCAGTGAAAACCCCCCAAAAGTAAGCTGAACTGAACCGTGCCGTGCCGTACTATGCAGTGGAAAAGCACCTATTAAGTGGCCACACATCACTTCCACATTTCCACATTTCTGAATAGGCATGTAGTCCGTTGCCTAGCAACATCGAATGATTGTGTTTGCTTCGGTTATGACATAGTGAATCGTGGTGTTTGCTTCGCTTATGACATAGCATACTTTATTATCTGCTGTGGTAGATCTGATTTATTCAATCGCAATAATAAAGCTTTATATCCTCAGGAGGGTTCTTTACATTGTTTTAGCGATAATTTCATAGAAGCGAGTTCAGAACTAAATCGCTGCTCCTGCCCCATCTAAAGCATTGTCACACTAAACACACATCCGAGAAGTTCAGAAGCTTGAAATAGAATAAACAAACTAATGAATTTTCTTAAAACGTTATAAAATTAAGTAGAGCTAAATCCCTAAATCTCCTTATATATATATATATATATATATATATATATGATGCTTAGATAGTATGCACGATCCCTTGCGCCATCTGCTGAAAGAAATGAGAATCGCAGGTTGGAAAAGGAAGGAAATGTTATTCCGCCACACAGCTGTCAGCAATTCCACGTAAAATAAGAGCAAAATAGCTTTCTACTGGCTTTTACTGGTGTGATTTTGAAAGTTTTAGCATGCAGGGTGATTAAGCTCACAGATCTAAGAAAAGTCATGAAAGGAGGGTCCCGGAATTTGAACGAGTGTGAAGTATTATCCCCCCCCCCCCCCCGTGGAATTATGATTAAGAGAACAAAAATATGAAGCATGGCCAAAAAGCATGGCGTGAATCAGACCAATCAATTGCTGACCTTGAATCAGAACAATGATTCGACGAGGAAACTCGTCAAAAGTCTAAGCTAATCCAGCCCAAGCCCAAGCCACAAATAAGCTAAAGACATCACCAATGTCAAGACTTTTAAGAACTGATGAGAAGGATGATTAAAGAGTTGTTCCAAACTGAAAAGGGGGGAAAGAACAGACCATTGACACAGATCAACTGTCTTATACCTTTCACCACAGTAACATACTTCGGTCCTTATACAGTGGGAGCCACGTCAAACAGCCGCTTGGAGCATGATAGGTCCATGAAAGGACCGTGACAGGACCATGATCGATCCGTGCACGGAATGTGATCCCCCGCGATGACGTAGTTAACGATGCCCCGCCCCATAAACGCCCCCATGCGCTTTCTAAAAAGATGGTTGCAATGCTGTATAATTCCGCCAGATGGAGCATTGACTGCTTCAGTTAACTGCAGTGTCCAAGCAGCCGGTTACTATATTTAATATATATATAACATAACTTATGTCAACATAGTTTCATAAATAGATGATGTGGTAAAAAAGAGGGATAAAAAACGATTCATAAAACAGATTTAAATCCCTCAATACACAATCCATGATGCTTATGCTATTTTTAATTAATTATTAAATTAATTGATTAATAAAACTACTTATTGCAATATTTTTCACGACATCCTTAATAATACTTAAAGACACGGTAATATCTGTAATTTATCTATACCAGTCGTTGTAGGTATGGAATACAAATGCGGGCTATGTAGAGTATTTTACATTATGGTGTTTTTATCTATTTCCGTTTAATACACTGGTAGATAATATTTTGCTGCAAAGTAAAGCTTGAAATTTAACTCCTGCTTGAGTTTGTTTTCGTTATATTTTTGATGTTTTTTTTCGCTGATAGTCAAAAATTGGCATAACAAATCGATTAATAACGCATAATATCTGAAACAAATATCTGTTCATACGGATCAGTATGTCTTTAGTCATTTAACCAGCATAACGTTTCCCCATCAAAGATCTGATGGGGCATTAATCACTTATCACTACGGTGAATAGATGCGGCAGCAGAGACAGATTAAATCCCCATAAACATTCACACCTGAACACAATACTAACAGAACTAAACAGTTCCACAGGGTCAGCGCCTGTTATCAGGACAGGAATCACCTACAGGATACTACTGTAATTTTTACTGCTTATATATTTTTGCCATAGTTTCATTTGGTTTTACGCGATTTCATGTTTTATTTGTCTGTGTGTGTGAGAGAGAGAGAGAGAGAGAGAGAGAGAGCGTCCGCGGGAGAGGGCTAGTATTGTGATTTATCCAAGGTTACTAAAGACTGGCTTACTACTACTAATAAAAATATTTCAATGTAACCCATGGGTCTCAATCACAAAAAATCAGCCAACGCTGTAAACAGATGACAAGACAAATTATATAGGCTACTCTGAAACGTTAATTTGAACATATATATATATATATATATATATATATATATATATATATATATAAATTACGGGGCTTCTCAGTCTTTCGTTAATTTTAGTACTGACTCGAAACCAATGTGGCTTATTAAAGATGCACTGTTTTATTGGACATGGCTGTTTTGTAATGTTCTGCAAAATAAACACTGTCTACGGTTCGAATATACTGTGAACGTCTCAAAGTCACGTCTCTAGATCCTTCTGCAGTAATGTTATTGTTATTGGTGTAAATTATTAACGTATCGATGTATTTCACTTGCAGACAAAATAGTCTAGTAACGAAAGTAACAAATTTGTCACTACTCTTCTCTCACGCAGCACGGCTAAAAAGATAATAAAAATGACACCAATCCTGCCATGATGCCACCCTGCCCATACACAACACTGGCTGGGGAGATGAACTCAGACTTTACAAAACTTACTATTATTTCATGAGATGAAATTAAGCTAGGATGAAGAGAACAGAAATTAACTCTCTGTGCAGTATCTAAGTAGAGTGTAACTGGAGCAGCCACAAAATGCCCCCCGTCTAACTCTGTTTAAGAAAAGCTCACAGACACCAAACCTGCAGCACCAAACTGTAATTTTTATTATCTTTTTAGCCGTGCTAAATAAGAGAAGAGTACTGACAAATTCGTTACTTTTAATAACGTGATGTTTGGTTGGATATTATATAATTTCCAAGTTTGATAGTGTCGATTTTAGAGTGCATTATACGTGCAATGTAAAAAGGAAGTAAATAAACACGTAGCAATGCAAAGAGGACAGAGCTGCGAAATATTTAAGCAATATAAATTCCAAAGTGTGATCATAATGGATGTTGTTGCTGCTGTTTAGGTAATTGGTTCCACCGTGTTACTGAACGCAACTGTGTTCACAAAACCGAGCGGAGGGAAAGAAAAACACTCGCTAACGTGTTTGAATGAAAAGGGGCGGCGGCTTTTCTTTGAAGATAGCGATTGCGTAATGGGGGGCAATCCGTGGCGGGGGGGTCGGGCATAACACACCTCTGAACGTCTTTTGTCTTGTAAATGATTATCTTCGTTCACCTTCCCATCCCCCACAGCACACACACTCTCTACACTGCTGCTATGTCTGTTGGGGCACTTAGTTATACACAGCACTTTAATGTATGAAAAACTTACTTCCTGGTTTGTTTTATTTTAAATATTGCTTATTACCTTTTCCCTCAAAATAAACATTAAACATAAACAACATGTTATCATTGTGTAAGGACAAAAGGCAAGTTAAGGACAAAAACAGACTCTGCGCTTGTGTTTAGGACTGATGCTGAACAGCTGTGTTCATAGGTTTAATTAACGATTTACAAGACAACAGTTAAAGCGTTTGTGGATGAGGTGTGTGTGTGTGTGTGTGTGTGCGCGCTCCTGCATTTCTCCGTTGGTTTAACACAAACATTTTGGGCGCAGACAAGTAAGCCTGAAGTACCCCTCCCCCCGCCAAACACACACACACAGAGCAATTAGCACCATGTCATAGTCAGTATTCTCCACTGAGGTTTCTTACCTTCCACTCCTTCTAAGTTTCTTAAACCCCCCCCAAAAAATTATACTGAGAAAAAAATTATTATGGGTCACATAATCACAAACTAGCACAGATACATATGATTAAGTGTTTAACTGTTGTTTTCATTTGTTTCTATAACCAGTAATAATAATAATAATAATAATTATTATTATTATTATTATTATTATTATTAGCCCAACTCTTTGACTATTTAAAACAATGTCGGGTCCCATTTTTTGCACATTGAAGTTGTTGGTTTAAGTAAATGTATTTTTAAATACACAATCCCCCAACAATTAAAACACGCACACATGACTTTAAAAATAAAATTTATTCTTCCAAAACTAGTCAAAGGTAAAACAATAATTTGTATAAAACAGGTGAAAACATGTTTAATTTTTGCTTAAAGGTCATTAAAATACCCGGATAACACCAGCTGCTTATCAGTCTCTATCTGGTTCTTTTATATTAAAATATCATTTTTTTTATATTAAAGATGGAACTGTTTAATTCTTTGTTTCCCCCCTAAAGTATCAGACGTTTTGCAATTCTATGTTCAGAACATAAAGTAGACCTGACCAAACATCATTCTAAAGCTGTTGCACTGTGACGTCATCCTACAGCTCCCTCAACAGCTTGTTCAGGCTCCTCCAGTAGCTCCAAAAGGCCAACCGTCATCCGTCTGACCCCCCAATCCTCCACAGCGGAGCTCTGATTAAAGACAACAGGAGAATTTAGTGAAGACAAAGATAAATAAACTTTACAGAATATCTAGTTATAATAAATATAAAAGATATTAGTAAACCTACACCACAGAGTGTGTAAAATACTGTTTTGGGGAATTCTGGAATGTAAATAAACTGGGATAATTTTAACCATTGAACTTTGTTAGTGTTAACCCCCGGTCTGTCTGTATTATCTACTGCATTAAATTAAAATGCGCTTTTCATACAAATAATTTAGGCGACATAACACTCGTATATATTAGTTAATCTCTGAAGCCAAACTATAACTTCCCGAGTACTGAAGCCCCCCTCACCTCCCCACACACACACACCCCCCCCTCCCCCCACACCTCCACACACCCACACACACCCACACCCACCCTCCCCCCCCACTCCTTAACTGATAAACACTTTAGAGTTTTTATCCAGCTCGGTAACTAAGCGCTCGCGCTACCGCGCAAAGTCACAGCCAAATTGAGAAAAATATAAACCGGGTTATGAGCGTTTAGCTCGCGAGCTCCTGTACATCTATCCTCAGCTTGTGTCCTTCATGAACTGCATCACATTATATTCACAGATATAACCTGCAGATTAACTCTTACCCAAAGAATAAATAAATGCTGAATTTATCCAGACAGCACGCGGTCAGATTCTAAAGGCATTTTTATAGAGCACAAACACTTTTTATCCGGTAGTGCAGCTTTTGTAATAGGGACATTAATAGTGTTTTCGAAGCTTTGGTGTCTTTTTTTAGTTAAAGAGGAGTGACATTGTGAGTTTGTGACACTGACAGTAAGCTGTAATGTTAACTCCAAACTTGGTAAACAGATCATTAAGTTATCTAAAGTTACATCTGACCGCTGCTGGTGCTGCCAGTGATTTTCAAAATGGCCGGTAAAAAACTAAACTGGGAAATAAACTGTAAACTAATCCCAAACAAATTTTATAAATTAAAACACCACTTACCGCGAATAGTCCATTAAGCCGCCATCTTCATCTCTAGTGCAGTTTGGTAGCGTCAGTTCGGCGGGGGTGGGAGCGGGTTGTTAAAATCACGTGATTGCAACTCAGCGCAGCTAAATTGCTGGCTTGTGTTAACGTGTCCCTGAGAACGAAGCGCCATCTAGTGGTGGAACCAGGTAAATACATAAATAGGGCTTGAATGGGCGTGTTTACTGTGAAATCTTGACACGCCTTTCTCGAAGCAAAAGGAGGGGGGACTACGGCGTGCATAGGGCAGCCGTACGCCATTCGTACGCCATTCACACGGCCGCGGCTATTTGGCGTGGCTCCATCTGTAGGAAGGTACATACAGATATTTTATTCACTTTTGTAAACAAACACCTAATCACCCTCCTCTGTCTGCACTGCTAAGCCCAACCTCTAGTAGAGAGGAGTTGCTCCACACATGCGACACTAGTTTTTTTTGCCTCAACCTATTTGTGTCCTTGTGGCCCTTTCTCTTTGTGTTTGTCTTTCTTTTTTCCTTGCATTTTCTCTTTTTTTGATCAGGGAATTATCTTAACCAAACTTGAGTACAGCTCCCAAAAATTAGGTTGACTCTTTCCACCCAAAATGGAAGTAAATCATTGTCAGTCAATCGAAACAACCAGATTTGGGATAAAGCCTAGCCAAAAAGCACCCCTATGTCGTACCAGACCATACAAGGTAACTAGGTTATGCACCTTGATTCAGTTGGTTATGAAGGTGTTGTTTGTGTCTTGTGTGTGCCTTTTCTCTCTCTTTCTGTTTCTACTTCCAGTGCCCACTGACGTTCGCGACCGGAACCTCATCGAGCAAAAGGGGGATATGTAGCGAATAACAGGGCTCCCATAGAGAGAACAGTCAATGGATCACATTCCTGAACCCCCTCTCCCAGCATGCATGGCACCATCCTGATAACCTTATCTGGTTCGCTATCTTAAGGGGGACATCTATAAAACTAAGAAACTCCACAAGGCCAGATGCTTTGAAGTAGACCCCGAAACCGAGGGTGTAAATCGTCGATCTGGTAAACAAAGAAGACAGTTTTACAGCTTCACCCCGACCTGGGGGGGGGGGGACTCATCACACCTGGACACTCTCTTGACCTCTGGAAGACATGCCTTTCCATGAACAAAGGCATACGGCATGGACACTATTTTAAACATCTTTAAAGTGTGCCAGTAGGGCAAAACGTATTCACATATATTTACTCAGTTCCTTTTATTCCAGTGTATATGTTTGATTATTCTGCATAACTTTAAAGGTGTAATCAGCATTCACAAAACTTTTTATTAGATAAAGGAAGGAATGAGTGGGTTAAATATGTAATGTTTGGTGTTAATCTCAAGCTGGCTTTATTTCAGGAATGTTGGTGAACATGGGTAATTGGTAGCATGAACAGAGCTCATGCAAAATTACTTTTTATAAAGTATTAAAAACTCCAACCGGATCGGTCACACGTGACAGCCGAAAACACCTGGCTAATTTATGCACGGAAGGAGGAACCACGTGAGGCGTGGCTAAGTTCTGCAATCACATCCGATTGGATGAATCACCTGTGGGACGGACTGACCCCCAAGGGACAAAAACCCTCAGGAAGTCCACAGTGTAGAGAAGAAGAGAAGTTAACATCACAACTGCAACCTACAACATCTTCCAAGCAGCTCGGGCTTCCGCCCTTGCGGGTGCTGCGCCGCCGCTGCTGGTAACATCCGTTCTTCAAGAACTCTCAACGAGACTTCGTGCCAGAACTCCAAAGTCCTGCAACAAAGGAAACCTCAGGAGAAGTTCCAGAGCGCAGCCATCAGTAACCAGGCAACCAACGCCTTACCGAAGGGCTTTCCTGACTGATGTCATCTCTACAACAGCGCACCAACCAATCAGCAATGCCGTGATTCCCTTCTCTGGAGGCGAACCAAAGGATGAGAACGAAACATAACGCAAGTAAACAAACAAGCTGCATACCTTGCTGAAGTTGGTGCTCGTTTTATAACTAAACCGTAAGATTAAACCCAAGACTCTGCTCTTGTAACTTTCATTGATCTAAGTAACCAGTACTAGAATAACTTCATTCATTTTCACTTGCCAAACTGTTTGTGTGTATGTGTGTGTATGTGTGTGTGCGTGCATTCAATTAGTGTAGTTTCATGTATCGTAGACTAGTCAAATAAATTCTCGTTTCTTTATAAAGTACTGTTGTCTTGGTCATTTATTTTAAAGTCTAAACATTTTCCCAGATCATGTTACCTTGCTCATAATTGCTAAATACTAGTTTTTGAGTTATAGCCGTTGGCCATGTGATAACCAGAACTGGTAAGATACACTAAATTGTGCTAAACGCTAGATAGAACGCAATATAGTGTACGCTATAAGGTTTGAGTCAATTAATCAAATTAAACCGAATCGTTAAAGATTCGATACAACTCTGACCCAGAGCTAAACATTACTTATTAATGGTGAAGGATGTGTTGGCATTGTGTCCACATTAAAATGTCTACATTTATTGGTGGACAATGCAACCGTCATTCGTTGTCTTTATTATGTAAACCCTAGATATTAATGATGAAGAATGCCGGAAGCTATTTATTGTCATTATTACGTTAAAACACTACACCTAAATGGCCACCTTTATCATGTACCTGTCTTTATAAATAATTTGAATGGCTTCCTTACAAGGTCCCACCTTTTCTTTACAGTGTAGTATATCCTTTTGAATGAAGGTTTATATTAAAGAACTGTTATGTGGATGATGGAGTCACCAGTACAGACAACACAGAAAACACCTTCAAGTTAGCAAAAACCCTGGGAACTCCTTGGTTACACAAATTCATCTATAATAGGGAAGTAGTTATAAAAAGCATACCCCAATTGGAGCAGGCTAGGATAAAAAATTTTGAATTTGTCAGGGGCGTGACTAAACAGAAGTGAATCCAATTACAGACAAACAGCTTTATTAAAGGGAAAGCACAAAGGATCTTCACCATGCAGGCGCGGTAGGAGCAGAGAGGAGAAAGGCTGTGCATGTGAGTAAGCAGGATGAATGGGGGAATCCCCTGTGGCAAGAGAGAGGAGGCGGCTCGATGACGTGGGGGTAACTCCACGACCCCCGGAAGCAGAGCGTGAAAGAGGATCTCCAAAAAAGCGTGAATCCTTGACTAAGGCTCCAGCTTCACCTCACCTCCATCGCCTCACCTCCCATCATACTCGGATACCCCTGGCTGTTAGGCATAACCCCCTCATTTCATGGGCTCAGAACTGGATCCTTCAGTGGGTGCCACCGTGTTCACAAAGTTGGACCTCCGGAGCACCTACAACTTGGTGCATATTAGAGAGGGCGATGAGTGGAAAATGGCTTTCAACACCCCCACTGGACATTACGAGAGCCTGGTCATCCAATTTGGACTCTGTAACGCACCCTCGCCCTTCCAGCAGTTTATTAATGACATCCTGAGAGACATTCTAGGCCGATGGGTGTTCGTTTACCTTGATGATATTTTGATCTACTCCCACACCACCGAAGAGCACATTTAACACGTCCGGGCTGTTCTAAAGAGATTGCCTGCTCATCAACTGCAAGCTGGAAAAATGTGCTTTTCACAAGCACTCCACCACGTTCCTGGGTTTTTTTATCTTGCCCCAGGGTATGGCCATGGACCCACAGAAACTAGAAGTTGTGCGTCACTGTGCCCTACCCAGGACCCTTAAGCAGCTTCAACAGTTTCTCGGGTTTGCGAATTTCTATCCTCGCTTTATCCTGGGCTACAGTACAGTTGCAGCACCACTCACCACCCTGACCAGGCCCTCATCTCACCCATTTCAACTTATTTCAGCCGCCCTCTCTGCTTTCCGAGAACTCTGCCACCGTTTCACCACTGCTCCTAATCTACTCCATCCAGATGCCAACAAACCGTTCGTTGTGGAGGTGGACGCGTCGGATGTCGGCGCCAGCGCTGTTCTCTCCCAGCGAGGCCCAGACCAGAAGCTACACCCCTGTAGCTTCTTCCCCAAAAAATGTAACCCCAATCAACAGCGATACGGAGTAGGGGACCGCGAGCTGTTGGGCATAAAGTGGGCCTTGAAGGAATGGCGTCACTGGCTCCAGGACGCGAGTGAGCTGTTCATTGTCTGGACCGACCTCCAGAACCTACTCACCATCAGAAACCTGAAGCAACTCAACCCACAGCAGGCACGGTGGGCATTATTTTTTTAACAATACAACTTCCACCTTTCATATTGCCCGGGGTCCAAAAACACCAAGGCCGACGCCTTGTCTCGACAGCATGAAGATGAGACGCCCTGGGCGGATCTAGTGCTCGTCATCCCCACCTCACGAATCATCGCACCCCTCAACTGGGACATAGAAACGAGGGTTCGCCAGGCACAGGTTGTGGCGGCCGGGCCGGCAGGTGCGCCGCCTGGACGACTCTACGTGCCCCAGCACCTGAGATCAGAAGTTCTTCAGATCGCAGGGCACCTCGGAATCCGATGAACTCTCCTATTTGTAAAACGGGCATTATGGTGGCCCATCATGAAGAGAGACATTGAGGAGTTCATTTAGGTGTGCCCGATGTGTGCCAGGGCCAAGGACAGAAAGCAACTGTAAGGGCCATGTTTCATTTTTGTAATTTGTTGTTGTGTTTATCTTATTTTAGTCTATTAGTTAAGCATTAAGCATTAAGCATCATACTCATAATTTGTATTGTGACATCTATTCATGAGTTGTTCTGTGACATCATCTCACAGTTATGTAGCTGCATGTCTATCATGCACGTTAGTTGTTTAGTTGCTGTTAAGACACGGAAGGATACAGAAAGGTGTGAAGAACACATTTTGACCATGAGACAGTAAGCTAAAAGGAATACAGTAAAATGAGTTGTTGTAACTGTAATCTATCGAAGCTACAGAACAGAGCAAGCGGCTTGTCTTGACTACAGTGGATTTATGCAAGGAACTGTAACAACTGTTGTACTTTGATGTTGAAATTAAACAAGGGACAAAGAAATCAACGAACGTCTGGAGTCGTCAGTGACACTGTGTAACAAAAAGACACGTGTCAGAACTTGTGAATAACATGCACGTACATGTAAAGTCAAAAGCTTGCTCCACTGCAAATGAAGATAAGTGATTTAAGAGTGTGAACGTGGAGTGAAGAGCGCGCGTGCGATTTTAAAAACGAAACGCTCATCGACTGCCAACGAGCAACCGAAACTGAAAGCGACAAGAGGACTTGCCTGCTTTAAACTTCACCATGTCACACGGCGAGGACATCGGCGAATCTGAGCAGGTGACAGTGCTCGACGAAAATGATTCCCCAGACAAGCTTCGCGAACTGAAGAACGCCAGAGAAGGCAAGTGGAGTCAGTTGACTGTATTATACAACGAACTAGAGGCGCTTATGGACAATGCTTGTAATTTGCATGACGTTAAAGCCAAGCGCCGCCAATACGAAGGGCTGCTAAATGACTTTATTGAAAGCAATGTAAAGGTGTGATCGTGCTTAAAGAATGAAAAGCGCAAAACCGATCAGCACCGCTGTTATTACCCTAGATTGACGCACTGCACAGAATTCATGGTAAGAGTGAAGTCGTGGATTGCGGAAACTAGTAATCGATTTAAGCTGCCCCAAACAGTTGACGATGGAGTTTTGCCAAACGACAGTGTGTCAATGCTGGAGCTCAAGACGCTCGCCCCCCAAAGGCATGGAAGCGTAACGTCAGCAGCATCCAAGAGGTCCTTAACGTCAGCAGCATCCGAAGCTCGACTAAAAAAGGCAGAAGCCAACAGAGCAGCTTTGCTGGCTAAAGCAGCAACCTTGAGAGATCGGCAGGCGCTGGAACTGGAGGAAGCACAATTAAAGGCACGAAAGGAAAGGCTGGAAATAGAAATGGCGCTGGCAATGGCCGATGCTAAACTAAATTCTTACCAGGACCGTAAAAAACAACATCCTGCGAGACGGAGCGTGGTCATCGAAACGAGTGGTGCATGCCCCCCCGAACCGGAGCACAACGACCACTACGACCACAGTTCGGCAACGGAATACCTCGAACTGCTATCACACCTCCGAGCAACCCACTTAAGCATGCCCCTGAGTGCCAAACCCATAATGTCAAGCACCTTAATGGAACGGCCTATCCGCTCACTTTACAATACTGATACAGTAGAGTTTCAGGGTAGGATGCCACTTCAGGCAGATATTACAGAAATGTTTGCGAAGAGTCAAAGGCAATTATCCTTACCTCCACGCAACGTTTCTTCGTTCGATGGTGACCCTCTTAAGTTCATGTCCTTTGTAAGGGCCTTTACACCAAAACTGATAGCAATGCGGATAGGCTGTACTATCTTGAGCAGTACACCATAGGACAGCCTAATGACCTCGTGGGAAGCTGCCAGCTCATGCCAGAAAATCGCAGTTATGCAGAAGCCATGAGATTGCTACATGATAAGTTTGGAAATAGACAAATAATCGCTACAACGCTGATGCAAAAGGCATTCAACTGGCTGAAAATAAAGTCAGAGGACGGAAAGTCGCTGACCACTTTTTCCCTGTTCCTGATAAACTGTCACAATACTATGTCAAGCATTGACTACATGGATGAGTTAGATAATGCCACCAACTTGAGGACCATCGTCTCAAAACTGCCCTACAAACTGCGTGAAAGGTGGAGGAACCACGCATACAAGCATAAAAGGCGCATTTAAAGAAGAGCCAAGTTTGTGCAGTTGATGGAGTTCGTAGAGCAAGAAGCAATGGTCATGTCCAACCCACTTTTTCGGCGACCTGAACGTTTCAACTAGCACTAAAAAACATTGCAACAAACCTCCTCCAGGGCTCAAGCAAAAAATGGAAGTAAAAAGGTAAAAATCATACAGACTCGATTACAGAAAAAAGTAGTGGTGCATCAGCAAAGAGTAGCAGTGCATCAGTTATTAGTGCCTTCACTAAATCTTGTGCATTCTCTGCGAAAGACCATACCCTAGATGAATGCCACCAGTTTACTGAGGAGACATACAACGACAAATTGGACTTTTTGAAAAGGAATGGATTCTGCTTTAAATGTTTAGTAAAAGGACACTTAAGCAAAGACTGCACAAAGAAAATTACATGTCAGTTGCAGCAAAAGACACAGCTGAAGCGATCGTAAAGGCTGACGAAACTGAACCAGTTAAAAAACTGCCTGTTACAGTGAGTCATGAAATGAGCGCGTGTACTGGGGCTGGAGATGACTGTATTCTCTCTATTTAAGTACCTGTTAAAATAAAGTCCAAGAAAGGTAACAAGACAGTAGAAGTGTACGCCTTTATGGACCCAGGCAGCTCTGCTAACTTTTGTACAGAGTCATAAGCGAGGCAATTAAACATACAAGGTAAAAAAAATTACGTCATGTTAAGCATCATGAATGCGACAAAACAAGTAGAAAGTAACGTGCTTACTGACCTAGAGGTTAGTAGTCTGGAAGAAAACACTTTTGTTGAACTCCCAAGTGTTCACACAAAAGAGCATCCCAGTCTCAGTGGGAAACATTTCACAACAGCATGACATTGATAAGTGGCCATACCTCAGCAAAGTAAAATTGCCTCAGATTAATGCTAGAGTTGAAATTTTCATAGGTAACTAAGAGCATAGGCTCCTAGAACCATGACGAGTAATTAACAGCACGCACAATGGGCCATATGCAGTAAAGACCGCTCTTGGATGGACCATAAATGGACCTCTTCGAGAGTCGGTCGAGGAAGGCACATGTGACAATGAGCAAGGACCCAGTACTACACCCCTGTGCCGCCTCTGGCATATCACATTTGTAATAAAATGTTAGTAATAATTTCCCTTTTTTGACCATTCTCTGTAAACTCTAGGGATGGTTGTGTATAAAAATCCCAAGTAGATCAGCAGTTTCTGACATAGAGTTACTGTCAAGCGATTGGTTGATTACACAATAATTTAAAAAAAGGTTGTGTCTGTACATTGGTCAGAACTTACTTCTTTAATGATATCTTTACATATCATACATTGGAGGACTTACTTACATGTCTGTCTGTACAGTAAGTAGTTAACCAAAATGCCTAAAACCGCCATGCTTACTGCCGCGGCAAAACAACAGCGGCCAAAATAAATTATTCACATTTCATGTCATTCATAAAAATTAATGCAAGGCGCAAAGTGACTTAAAAAGTCATAAAAAAGTTAAAATATGTTAAAATATGATATGTATCAAAGAAATACTACAGTGATGGTAATTTCCACATCTGAGTACTTTATACAACAAACATGAAATATGGACCAGAGCTGTACAATAACGAGTTGGTTAAATGTTGTTTAGACAGAAGTTTAGGTTCACTAGTTAACAATTTTATTTGTACGAAGAATGAACTGTTATATAGCCTATCGCTGTTCGAAACTGTTTATTGTTATTATTTTAGAAAAGAAATTACATTTGAAGACATTAAACTTTAAATATAGGAATAACTTTATAAATAGACTTTCAGAATAGAATATAAGAATAACTAAAAAAATACACTCCAACAAATGCTGGGTCAAATAAGATGTAGTTCTAATTTAACCCGAAAACAAATCTGTTTTTATGTATTGCATTACCTTTGACTAGTTTTGGAAGCTCTGATTAAAGAAAAAGAGCTCTGATTAAAGAAAACAGGAGAATTTAGTGAAGACAAAGATAAATAAACGTTACAGAATATCTAGTTGTAATAAATATAAAAGATATTAGTAAACCTACACCACAGAGTGTGTAAAATACTGTTTTGGGGAATTCTGGAATGTAAATAAACTGGGATAACTTTAACCAGTGAACTTTGTTAGTGTTAACCACTGTCTGTCTGTATTACCGTCTGCATTAAATTAACAGAGAATTTACTCAATGCGCTTTTTATACAAATAAGTTAGGCGATATAACACTCGTATATATTAGTTCATCTCTGTAGCCAAACTATAACTTCCCGAGTACTGAAGCCCCCCACACACCTCCCCCTCCCCCCACTCCTTAACTGATAAACACCTCAGAGTTTTTATCCAGCTCGAGGAAAAAAGTCACGGCCAAATTGAGAAAAATATAAACCCGGTTATGAGCGTTTAGCTCGCGAGCTCCTGTACATCTATCCTCAGCTTGTGTCCTTCATGAACTGCATCACATTATATTCACAGATATAACCTGCAGATTAACTCTTACCCAAAGAATAAATAAATGCTGAATTTATCCAGACAACACACGGTAAGACTTTAAAGGCATTTTTATAAAGCACAAACACTCTTAATCCGGTAGTGTAGCTTTTGTAATAGGGACATTAATAGTATTTTCGAAGCTTTTGTGTCTTTTTTAGTTAAAGAGGAGTGACATTGTGAGTTTGTGACACTGACAGTAAGCTGTAACTCCAGACTTGGTAAACAGATCATTGAGTTATCTAAAGTTACATCTGACCGCTGCTGGTGCTGCCAGTGATTTTCAAAACGGCAGATAAAAAACTAAACTGGGAAATAAACTGTAAACTAAACTAATCCCAAACAAATTTTTTAAATAAAACACCACTTACCGCGAATAGTCCATTAAGCCGCCATCTTCATCTCTAGTGCAGTTTGGCAGCGTCAGTTCGGCGGGGGTGGGAGTGGGTTGTTAAAATCACGTGATTGCAACTCAGCGGAGCTAAATTGCTGGCTTGTGTTAACGTGTCCTTGAGAACGAAGCGCCATCTAGTGGTGCAACCAGGTGAATGCATAAATAGGGCTTGAATGGGCGTGTTTACTGTGAAATCTTGACACGCCTTTCTCGAAGGAAAAGGAGGGGGGACTACGGCGTGCATAGGGCAGTCGTACGCCATTCGTACGCAATTCACACGGCCGCGGCTATTTGGCGTGGCTCCATCTGTATATTATAAGTAGCTGAAAAAAGCACAAGTATCAGAGCATGTCCAAACATCTCAAGGGCCCCAAAATCACCCCGGACCTCAGAGGGTTAATTAGTAATATTGCTTGTGTAAGGATATGCAGCAATTAATAAAAAATACCCTTTCGTGGCCTCCGAGTGGCGCAGTGGTAAAGCGCTCGCCCTATCATCCGGAGATCGCTGGTTCGAACCCCCGGTGATGCTGTTTTCCTCTCAAAGCCGGAGGCACAGAGAGAGCTGATTGGCCGAGCTCTCTCAGGGGGGAGGGATGAGAGGTACTTGTGCTCCCACATTAGTCACGGCGCTACAGCCAAGCAAGGGCGTCTGTGAGCTCGCGCACACGGAAGGAGCGGCTAGCGCTTTCCTCCGAGTGTGTTACTCCGCCCCTAACGGTGCGTGAGCGAGCAGTTCGAAAAGATGCGGTCGGCTCGTGTCACGTGGTTCGGAGGAAACACGGGATAGCTTTCGTCCTCCCGACTGAGTGGTTGTAGTAGCCTTGATGTGTGTGGGAGACCCCTAGTGACGGGGAGTAATTGGCCACGACTAGATTGGGAAGAAAATCGGGGAAAAAAGAATTGGACAGGACTAAATTTATAAAAAAAAAAAAAAAAAAATACCCTTTCGTATGGGGAACACTTTTCGGGTGTCGTAAGCATTTTGTAGCCACCTTAAAATTTGTGTTGTATGAGGTGTTTGTGGCTTTTATTGATATCTTTTCTATGAGGAATGTACGGTTGTACATCATAAGCATTGTGTAGCCACCCAAAAAAGGGGTATTGTATGAGGTTTTGTGCCTTTTATTTTATATCTTTTTTATGTGGAGCACTATTTTGTGCCATTAAGTTAAATGCAATTGAAATTGTTTGTGTCTAATTGATGTTGTGTCTGCCTGTTACTGTCTGAGTGTGTGAGAGATCTATGTTCGCCTAAGTGTGTGTGTGTGTGTGTGTGTGTGTGTGTGTGTGTGTGTGAGAGAGAGAAAGAGAGAGAGAGAGAGAGAGAGAGAGAGAGAGAGAGAAATGGAATCTGGGTAAGTGATACCATAAGCTCTGTGTCCTGTGAACAGGGCTGGACCTCCCGAGGGAATTGTGTGTACAACCCTCAGAGGGGGGCAGCTTGTTGCCGGACCGGAGATGTGTGTGTGTGTGTGTGTGGATGAGCCCTAATTAGCAAAGGGGACAAGTATGCAAAGAATAAGCCCTATTTTCTAGGAAAAGAGGGACAAAGTATAAATGCATAAGCCTATAAAAAAAAAAAATAGTGTGGAGTGGTGAATGTGTCTGAACCCCATATTAATACTGTGGCATTAATCAGTTATTAATGGAAGTGTTCACTGTGTATAAGAATACTGTGCTTTTTGGCAGGCTAATAGGCAAATAGTGAAATATTGTATGTTAAAAAGTGATTCTCACTGTTAAGCCTTGTTAAGGAAGGTGGATATCTCTGTGATTATACAATATTGTATGTTCTAAGTAAATTAAGTCGCTAAATAAGTGAATAAGATAATATTTTTTTAAAGATTTCCAGTGGAGATATTAGTGCTGAAGCATCCTTTGTGTGCAGATCTCATAACTAAGATCTCCAATAAATGGCAAAAGGGAACTAAAGATTTGATAACAAAATAGCCAAAGGAGGGAACCTTAGATGTGGCATAGTGAGGAGATGGAACCTTAATTATAATTATAAAACGGCGGCAAGAAAGAAAAAGCGTGTCCAGAGGAGTTGAAAAGACAGCAGGAAAGAGAGGTCCTAGCTCTGTTTAAGGAAGAATGAGTAGAGTTGGTAAGAAAGAAAATGCAGAGAGAGTGGAGAGAGACCGGAAATGCTGTAGGTGACGTCAGACGCCGGAGACTTGGCGGAAAAACTGAATGAACAGCGAGGACAACGAGGAAGATTTAGAAACTCTCCTGGGTTACATCGACCTGTGCTACGATAGCATAGTCATGAAGAAAGCACAAATTGTAGGTTCCCCAGCTAAAAGCGAGACGCCGTCTTCTAAAAGAATTCGGCCGGCAGACTCTCCTGAAACGGCATCGCCGACGGAAAAGTTTTACTGACATCTTGGATTCAATCGACAAGCGGTTGTCCAGCTTCGACGCGAGGTTGTCCCTGGTCGAGATCCTGCACCGTGAATTCCAGGCCCTGAAAGAATCACTGGAATTCAGCCAGCAGCAGGTTTCTACACTCGCTGCTGAAAACGCACTGCTGCGGGACTCGGTCAAGTCTCTAACTGATAACGTAACCCATCTGAACGAGGAAAATAAAAAAATAAAAGAGACCGTCATAAATCTTCAGTCTCGCAGCATGAGAGAAAACTTGGTGTTTTCCGGTATCCCGGAATCTGCTGAAGAAAACGCAGAAGCTACGATTAAAACCTTCATAAAAACGTATCTGAAGCTTCCGGAAGACACCGTGGAAAACATCACCCTCGAAAGAGTCCATCGGCTGGGTGCGAAGAGACCTGGAGCTCCGAGGCCGCGTCCTATCGTGGCCAAATTTGGATTCTTCAAACAGAAAGAGCAGGTGAAAAGTCGCGGCAGGGAGCTAAAAGGAACGGACTTTAGCGTAAACGACCAGTTTCCCAAAGAGATCCTGGAACGGCGCAAAATTCTGTTTCCAATTCGACGCTCTCTAATCCAGAAGGGCTCCCGAGCGGTCATCGCCGTGGATCGTCTCTACGTGAACGGCCAGCTCTACCGCGACTCCAGTACAACTCCCTGGCTTTACTAACACCATTCCAGATAAGAATCCGCTTTATTTCTTATATTTCTTCGTTTTTCTTCCAGTAATCGAATTTGATATGTTACCACGATACCGTCAGTCTCTACAGCGTTTAAATGTGGTTATATAAATGTTTTTCTTTCTGTCAAGTTTCTTATTCTTTTTATTTATTTATTTATTTTTGTTTGTTTTTTTTAGTATTTTTCATGCATCCCCTCCTGTTTTCTTCTTTCCCTCTTCTGCTGTCTTTCTTAATACTAACCTCTCTCACTGTACTGATCACCCGCCTTATTTACACACACACGCACACACAGCACTTTATATCTTTACACATTGGCACGGCACGACCAAATATATATTCACTCAGCGTCAATACTACCACACCGTACTCTTAGCGCACACAGACATACAGGACATATTCACACACACACACACACACACACACACACACACACGCTCGCTCATATTTCATTCATCTAAGCTTCACACACAGCAGGCAATACTAGCTACATACACACATCCATGGGTGCACTAAGGCTTGTCACATGGAATGTGAATGGAGCTGGCTCCAGAGAGAAGAGATTAAAAATATTCTACCAACTTAAAAGACTACAAGCAGACGTTGTTTTATTACAAGAGACTCATAGACCTGCCACAGCTATAGATGAACTTAAAACAGCTGAGTTCCCTAATGTGTTCGCAGCCTGCTATAACTCTAGGCAAAGGGGGGTAGCAATTTTATTACATAAAAATGTTACATTTACAGTACTCAACACAGTTATAGACCCAGAGGGTAGATATCTAATCATTAAATTATCTATATTTAATAAAAAGTTATGTATTGCCAGTATATATGGTCCAAATGTTGATGACCCCTCCTTTTTCCACACTTTTTTTACTGCACTTTCTGAACATCTAGACTGTGCACTGATTCTTGGTGGAGACCTCAACTTTGGACTAAATAAAGAAAGGGACAGGCTCAGCACAGCTGGAACTCAGCGTAATTGGGAATCCACTAATATAGTTAAACAGTACATGAGCGACTACGGACTTTGCGATGCATGGCGATCTCTTCACCCCAACTGTAGAGAATATACTTTTTTTTCAAAAGTTCATCACAGTCACTCTCGTCTGGATTATTTTTTAGTCAGCAGCTCACTGCTGAGTGACATTTCAGACACAGAAATACACACCATAGCTGTCAGCGACCATGCTCCTGTATCTTTAACTTTAAAAAACAAGAAGGACACTCCACCAAGTAAAAACTGGAGATTTAATACATCATTGCTTAAAGATGAAGATTTTATTAATTATTTTAAGAAAGAATGGGCTTTATATCTAGACTATAACAACCAGCCTGGAACTTCAGCATCTGTTCTCTGGGAAGCAGGCAAAGCTGTGATGAGAGGTAGAATAATCTCATTCTCATCACATAAAAAGAAAAGAGAGAATAAATATATTCAGGAATTAGAAGAAACAATCAAATCTCTAGAAGAAGCTTATGTATCCTCTCAAGAGAAGGAAATATTGAAGAAAATATGTAAAGCAAAACTAGAATTAAATGAAATTATTGATAAAAACACTCAGTTCTTAGCACAAAGACTCCACTGGCAAAACTTTGAATATGGTAACAAATCTGGTAAATTCCTAGCTAACCAGTTAAAAATAAATAAAGAAAAAACAACTATATATGCTGTTAAAAACTCAACTGGGGACACAGTATATGACCCTGAAAGAATAAACAATACTTTCAGGGACTTTTATGAATCTCTTTATTCACCACAGATGAACCCGTCTAAAGAAGAAGTTAACCAGTTTCTTGATCATATAACTCTTCCGAAATTATCGGACAACCAAGCGATGGCATTGGATTCTCCACTGACATCAGATGAACTCCAGGAAGCCTTGAACAGTATGCCCAATAAAAAGGCTCCAGGTCCAGACGGCTTCCCAGCGGAATTCTATAAAGAATTCTGGACAATTCTAGCACCAACATTCAACAGAATGTTGCAGGAATCTAAGGAAAATGGTAGACTCCCGCCAAATATGAATTTTGCTAACATTAGTCTCTTACTAAAACCAGGTAAAGATCCGGTACTGCCTAACAGCTACCGTCCAATATCACTTATTAATGTTGACATTAAAATAATCTGCAAAGCGCTCTCAAAAAGAATAGAGAAGGTAACCCCTCTCATAGTCCATCCAGACCAAACTGGTTTCATAAAAGGAAGGCACTCCTCAACAAATACGCGCAGATTACTTAACCTGATAGACTATTCATGTAATAAAAACCTTCAAATTACAATATTGTCTCTAGATGCAGAAAAGGCTTTAGATAGGGTTAATTGGAATTTTTTATTTGCAACCTTACACAAATTTGGTTTTGGAAACTCCTTCATAAACTGGTTAAAAATATTATATAATTCTCCAACAGCATGTGTCAGGACAAATGACCAAACATCCTCCAGCTTCCATCTTAAGAGGGGCACCAGGCAGGGATGCCCTCTCTCCCCTTCACTTTTTGCAATTTTTATTGAACCACTAGCAGCAGCTATTAGACAGACTATAGCGATTAAAGGCATTAAATGCAAGAATATAGAACATAAAGTTAGTCTTTACGCAGATGATGTGTTACTTTTTCTCCAGCATTCACAAACCACTCTCTCTGAGGTAATTACATTAATAAACTCTTTCTCAAGAATCTCAAATTATTCAATAAACTGGTTAAAATCTACTGTTCTTCCGATTAACTGCTCCTTTCAGTCCTCCTCCTCCACTCCACTACAATCTGGAAATATTAAGTATTTAGGTATTAATGTCTCACCTAGGCTCGCAGATTTAACAAAATTAAACCACATCCCACTTTCAAAGACGATAGAAGATGATCTAACCAGATGGAAGTCTCTACCCATATCACTCATGGGAAGGGTAGCTTCAATAAAAATGATGGTTTTGCCAAGAATTAATTACCTATTTGCAATGATCCCAAGCAAACCGTCAACTGACTGGTTTAGATCTCTAGACTCCTCCATCTCTAAATTCCTTTGGAAAGGTAAACCCCCGCGTATTAGCTTAAAAACACTACAAAAGACCAAGGACAAAGGAGGACTAGATCTGCCGAACTTTCACCACTATTTCTTAGCCAACAGGCTTCAACACATATCAGGGTGGTTAAAACACACCCTTTTAGATGAGTCTTGGCTAGATGTAGAACAGGCACTATGCAATAATATAGAGATTTCAGATCTACCATTCATTAGCTCAAACATCAAACGACATGTTTGCTTCAAAAGCATCAGTATCGGCTCCTCTCTGACAGCATGGTGGGAGTTTCTTAAAATGACTGAGTCTTCACTAATCCCATGCAAACGCACTCCCATATGGAACAACCCTGACATAGTACAAAACAATAATATGATAAACTTCAGGGACTGGGGTGGTAAAGGTATTAAATACTTGGAACATATATTCGAAGGGTCAGATTTTATTCCTTTTGATATATTGGTCAATCAATATGGGATTAACAAGAATAGATTTTTAGAATATCAACAAGTTAAATCTATAATAAGAAAGACATTTAATTCCGATCATATCAAATTACAAATACCACCAAGAGTGGCAGAATTCCTTGACCTCAGGACCCCCAAATTATTATCTAAAATATACAGGACACTATCCAAAATAGATGAATCAGTATCGATTCCTATTGCAAAATGGGAGGCAGATTTATCAGTCAGCTGGGACCACAATTTCTGGTCTCAGATATGTTTAAAACCTTTTGAACTGATTAGAAATCCCAGTTTACAATTAATACAATACAAAATTCTGCATAGAGTGCACTACACAGGTCATCGGATGTTCCGGATGGGTCTTACAGCTTCTAACAACTGCTCACACTGCCAAAACAACACACCTGACAATTACATACATGCTCTATGGTTCTGTCCACCTGTTCAGAAATTCTGGTATGAGATTTGTGAAGACTTATCAAAGTGTCTTAAATGTTCCATTCTAGCCTCTCCTTCAGTTTGCTTGTTGGGTGACCTAGAGGGTGTCACTACAGAGGTCAACACAATCCACATGGCTTTCACCGCCTTATGCATTGCTAAGAAGACTGTCCTCATGAACTGGAAAAATAGAAATAATCTTAATATCAACCAATATAGAGATCGGTTGTTAGACTATATTAGTCTTGACACGGCGTCTGCTGCCACATTAGGTCAATCTCTCTGGGCTCCTTTGATCGGCTCCATTACCTAGTGTGGCTGGGGGCCGCAGTTCTGTCCGGTTTGGTCCTGGTTGCTGGTGCGGCGGGGGGCATGCTGGCCTGGGGCGTCTAGGCGTTCTCGCGGGGTGGGTTTCTTGGGGGGTCGGCACTGGGGCTGCGGTCCTGGCCTGGAGGGGGCGCGGGTGGCTCCTGGGCTGTGTTTTTTTTTTAATTTATTTATTTATTTACGATAATTTTATTTTTATTAATTTTTTTCTTCCCCCCCCCCCCCCTACCGTCTGCACGCGGCGCTGCTGGGGAGGGCCGTGTCGGCGGACGTAGGTTGCCGGCCTGGCGGCCATACTGCTCCGAGATAGGTCCGGGGGGGGGGGTTTGGGGTCCTGGGGGCGCTCTTCCTCTGGGCTGGGGTTCCGGCTGGGCCTGGGGGGCCTGGGTCCTGGCTGGTGTGCTGCCGTGGTGTGGGTTGGTGCTTGCCCTGGTGCCCGGCCCTGGGCGGGGACCTTCGACGCATTGGTGGAGCTGGGGGGCCTCTTCAGCTGGTGGGTGTGTTTTTACCATCTGCAAGTGTCCTCTTTGCAGGGGGGGTCCATTACAGGAGGAGGACGGGCCTAACTTGGGTGTCTATTGTTCTATGTAGTCTGGGAGTCGACTGAATGTGGGGGTGGGAGTAATTTTTTTTTTTTTTTTTTTATTTAGTTTTTTTTAATTTATTTATTAATTAATTTTTTTTGTTTCCTTCTTCTTCCCCTCTGTTGTGGGGCCTGGTGGGCTGCCCCGGGCTCTGCGGTGGCCGGTGGGGCCGCTGCCATGGGCCCTGGTTTGGATGGGCCTGGGCCCCCGTCCCTGGGCGGGGTTTTTTTTTTTTTTTTTTTTTTTGGCAACGGGGGTGCCTATGGGGGTCAGTAGGGGAGCTGGTCCCAAGGGGGGGGTACTTGCCTCCTCTGATTATTTTCTCCCCATCCCCGATGCTTCCCTCTTCCCGCTCCATCATAACACCATACAGGTAGGGCTTTGGGGTGCGGGGGTGTTGCTGGGATGCAGGGGAGGTTTTCCTTTCCTGTCTCCTTGTGACCACCTGCATCTCAATTTTATATCACATCTTAGACACTCTCATTACTTACTGTCATGTTACACATACATATAGGGCCTTGGGGGTGGGCACACTGAATGGCGTCCAGAGGGCGGGCTGTTTAATCAGCCTTACCTCTGGTGCCAGTGCCCACTTCCCAATTTTAAGTGGCACGTAGACATTTAGGGTTCTTGGGAGGGGCAGAGCTGACACGAGCTGCCGGAGGGTGGTTAGTGTCTTGCCCCTCCCTTGTTTTAAAGCACTTTAGAACAACACACACCAACACTACATTAGAGCATTTTTCTACACCCCCGTTCTCTATCCGCGGTCCAGGGCCGGGGGCTGAGAGGAGGAGCTGGCCGTTCGGTCGGGGTCTGGGCTGGTGGTCCTTTCCGCTGCTGCGGGGACCGGGGGGGTCTTTCTGTCCCCACGGCGGAGGGAAGTGGGTATATGGGGAGTGTGAGTGTGTATATTGTCTATTTTTGTGTGTCTACATGTGTGAGTGTGTGAATATTTGTTTGTATGTATGAGGGTGGGAATATATGTTTGTGTATGTGTGTGTCTGGCTGTCTACGTTTAGGTGTCAGGTCAGGTCCTAGACTCCACCTCTCTCAACATCCCAGGCCCCCCCTGCTCTGCCACCACACACAGCTGTGGGGTGCCCCCGGCCGCTGGTGGGTTGTTGGTTTCTCGCTCCGGGGCGGGGCGCTCGGGTGAGCGCTGGCTCACTCGCGGCGGTCGCTGGGCGGGATCTGGCTCTCCTGGCTTGGCGAGGCACCGGCTTGTGGATGGGGGGGGCCCTGGGATCTCTGAACCCAGGAACCGGACTGCCTCGGAGTGGATGACCACCGGCGGAGCCTGCGGTCCTGTCACCACGGCACCCTGGGGCGTCTGCACTAGGGCTGCTAGATGACCCCCCTCTGGGCTCTCCGCTGCCCCTTTCGGGGTGGGGGGGGCTGTCCCTGCGGTGGTTCTCCTGAGACTCCTGTGCTCTGGGGGGCCTCTGGATGTCTGGGACCCGTGTCTCCGCCGTATCTGCTCCATGCCTCGCGGGATGGGACTGTGGTCCCCCACACACACTATTAAACATTTACATGGAGGAGCCCTATGAAAACAAGCGCGCTCACACACACAGGTGTGCACACAAACGTTCACACTGGTGTACAAACAGGTGCTCACACACACACTGTCTTTGCTGTTGCTTCAAAACAAAATGTTTATTTAAAAATATTTTATTATGTGCGCGGCTCAACAGATTTTGGGATTTGTGGTTTGCCGCGAGTCGTGCAGGTGTTGGTTGTGGCTGCGGTTTTTCTGCTGTTGTTTTTTCTCTTTTTCTTCGGCAGGTGCGGAAGCGAATTTTGACTATATTCTCTCCCCCCTTTCACCCCCCCCTTTTTTTTTTTTTTCTCTCTTTTCCCCCTTTTTTTTTTTTTTACTCTCTCTTCTCTTTTTTTGGTCCCCGGTCTTGTCTGTTATAATATGGGAAACAAACTAAATAAATAAATAAATAAATAAATATTTTAAAAAAAATAAAAAAATAAAAAATGGCTGTGAATGATGATAGAACAGCTACACATACTCTCTGCTATGTGTTATCTGTGATACTGACAGGCCGGGGGAAAAAAAAAAAAAAAAAAGAAAGAAAATGCAAGTGAGGAAAAAGTTGAGAAAGTCAGACAGTGAGGCACAGAAAAAGAGTAATGGAGAGGTAACGCTAGTTACACCTCCCCCATATGTGCAGACAGAAGGTCATTTTCCGATGTTTAAGGAAATGTTGAAGAAATGCAAATGGAAGGTCATGTAGATTTAGATGGAAATGACAGAGAGCCAGGTGTAAAGTTGAGAAAGGAGAGGAGAAGGAGTAGAGAGGAAAGCACACCGTTAGATTGTTATAAGAAAGTGGGGGCAGATTTACAGAGAGTGAAAAAGCTATGTGGGGAAGAGGATAAGATAAAGGAACAGAAAAGGGTGCAGATAAGTGAGAGAGGTTAGACAGGAGCACTAAAACACCAGGACAAGTAAGAAGTTAAATAGATACAACATTAAGGACTGGGCATAGGTCTTTGTACAGTAGAGGGGATGAAGGTGAAGAGAATTTGTTATTTAATATGGGCAGTTGGAAACAAGGAAGGAACACTGGAAGACTTAGGAACCTAGTTCCATAATTCCCAATTTTCCTTAAATTTTAGTTAAAGGTGTACTGGGACAACCGCCTCCCTAACATTCACGAGGGTGCAGGGAAATGGATTAAGGTCGTAGAAGAGCAAGCTTTTATCGGTGATTTGACCGATGATTTGACTCAGGCAAGCTTTTATCGGTGATTTGATATGAAAAGATTTTGGGGGAAGGAAAAAACATGCTTCTGACTCGAGTGAGGCTGTGAATACATAACACATGGATGAACTGTCTTTGAGGCTTACCGCCCTGTTGTGTGGAAGGCCTTTCGCACCGAGTATCCACTAAAATTGACCCAAAGACATTAAAGGGGCGACCTGGAGGCAGTTACAGCTTGAATAACTTACAGAGCGAACCAAGAAAAAGGCCCAAGCTACTCTAATTACCAAAGAAACAGAGAGGGCCTTAAGCAGTCCTTCACCAAGGATCCAGCCAGCTGCAGAAACAGTGAGACATCATCAGCAGCACTATCTCCAAACTCAAACCAGATGCCTGCGCCTGTCATTAACGTTTTTACTCAAAAGCCAGGGCAGAGCGAGTGGAGAGCCAATCAGCAACAGAGAAGACAAAGGAACACTCAGTCTAACTTTCCCCCAGTCGTATGTTGGGGGTGTGGACAGGCTGGACACAACCGATCAAACCGCCTAACATTCATGGCTCCAGCCCCGAGGGATGCGATGGGAGGGGGGTGGCAACATTCTCCCCGAGATCAAGTTTAAGGCCCAGTAAATTCTTGAAGAGGGGGATCCAAAACAGGGGTGTTAGGGGGCCCAGAGAATCCAACCTGGGAGAATTAATCACCTATTTTGACAACTAACAAGAACTCATGTTACACACTGAGGTAGACGGTAAAAGTACACCATGTTAGTTGATACAGGAGCAGTTTATACATGCTTAAATTTAAGTCATGCCTCACATTGCCTCATGTTTGGGGAAAATTTGCCAAGACAGTAGGATTCTTGGGACAAAAGCTGTTAGTTCCTACAACCGCACCAGTCTGTCTACAAACTAACAATAAAAGTATGACCAACTCTGTATTAGTCTCAAGTCATACACGAGTTAATTTACTAGGCAGAGAGGCAGTAGGTAAATTAGGACTGCAAATATGGTGTTCGCCAGAAGGTGTGTATGTTGATCACAGATTCCTGAAGCACAATTACCCTGTTCAGACTTTCACTGTACAATGATGTATGACCCAACCAAAAATACTGACTTAGGACAGGCGTGGCAGGAAGAAACAAAAGCCCACAACGTTGGTTGAATTAGTTACTCAGTATATCATCATAGGCTGGACAGGAGCAGCTATCAGTGAAGATGAGTGTGATTTTGTAAGGAGGTGGTTCAATGTAACTGATTCTGTTCTTCAGGTGACATTATATGTACGGTAGGATAAATTACAGCTCAAAGGACATAGGACCAATAAGGAAGAAAGCTAAAGAAGTCCAGTGGGAGTCAACCATAAACCTGTTGATTTTTCATGCTACAGATAAAAACTATATTAAAATCTTGTGGGGTAATAATTTGATTGGTAACCCTTATAGGAAATTGTAGTTAGCCACAAGTCCTAAACACAATTGGCATCAGCATCTGAGGTAGTTGAGACTGTCGAAGATGAATTGTATAGGGAAATGGAGAGTCAGGTCCCACCTGAATTATGGGTTCGCCATGACACAGTTGTAGGCCTATTTAAATCAGCCAGCTTAATTAAAGTACAACTTAAACCAGATGTAAAACTGCTCAGAATAAGACAATATCCTTTGCGATCTGAGGCAGAAGCTGGCATAAAAAAAGATTATTGAAGGCCTAGTAAAGGCATCTGTCCTAGAAGAGACAACCAGTTTCTGTAATTCTCCTATTTTCCCGGTGATCAAGCCAAGTCCAAATAAATGGCGTCTTGTGCATGATTTGGATGCAGTTTAAAAGTATAACAGGTAATTATCCAGCAGATGTTCCAAATCCACACACACTGCTAACTAATGTCCCTCCCAAAGCCATATACTTCACTGTAATTGATCTTTGTTTTGCCTTCTTTAGTGTTTCAGGGGCAGAAGAGAGTAGATATTTGTTAGCATTTAAATGTGCTGGTAAACAATATATGTACCAAAAATGCCATGGAGGTTTAACCACTTATTGCATATATTCAGATTTGGAAGCTGATTTAGGAGGTTTAAGGATAGAAAATAGCCTTCGTCAGCATATGGATGAGTGTTAAATATGTTTATCATCATTAGAAGCATGCCATAGGGATTCCATCAAGGTACTCAGTAAGCTATGTAGCTCAGGGAGGTCATAGAGTGTCCAACGCTAAACTACACCACTGCGAGCCTCAAGTTGATTGGGTAAGGTGACTAATTTCACATGAGACGATAGCCGTAGTGCCTACCTAACTAGAAGGCATAAGTAAAGCACCATTGTCACAACCAGATAAACAGTGATGACCTTTCTAGAGGTAACAGGTTTCATGCTGACTGGAGTGAGGAGTTTGCAGTAAAAACAGATCCACTATAGAAAATAATGAGAGAAGAAAAACTGCAAGATCTAAATGCTCCCTTAAAATGGAACACAGATGAACTGTTAGCATTTGAATCCATCAACAAGAAATGCATTTTAGGTACACCTGATTATATCAAGCTGTTCTATCTGTATGTGGCTAACCGAGCTGATGGATCTGCCTCAGCTATATCGATGTAGTGATGAACTTGCAGTGATAGGGAAAACCAGCCCCTAGCTTACTACAGCACTAAGATAGATAATATAGCTCAAGGATACCCACCATGCTATCAACAGGGTCTTGCAGCTGTACCTTATGCATCTGGAAAATCATCTACATTGACTACAGGTTACCTATGGGTTGTATAAAGTGAAAGGAAGGGAAATTTGTTCTAAATCAAGCTCGCATTCTAGGTTATTCTTCACTGCTCACATATCCCGACATTACTATAAAGCGATGTGACACAGCTAACCCAGCTTAATTAATCCCTTATGCCCATGAAGAAATGTCCCATGATTGTGTGGAGAATTCATTGGCATTTACTAGGTTACGGCCTGATCGAGTCTAAACCGATATCTGATGCAGAAATCACTTACTTTGTTGATGAGTCTAGTTTAGAGACCATGTAGGGACTCACACTAGGTATCCAATAATAATGAAGAATTGAGAAGACTTTAAACCGCCTTATCTCAGAATTGTTCGTAACCGTGTTCTACTCAATCAGCCAAGCTGAAAAGTGCCTACAGCCACTTGCCAATTATGAAAAGGGCTAATGGCAAATAATTTTACAGATTCAGCCTATTTGCATGGTGCATGTCATTTGTTTGAAGCAGTATGGAAGCAAAGAGGGTTTAAAAGGAGTGAAGGAACTCCCATTTAACATGCTGAACAAACAAGTAACCTAATATCTGCTATGATGCTACCAAGACGGTTGGCTGTCATTAAATGCCAGGCCCATAAAAAGGGAAATGACTATGTCACTAAGGGTAACAATATAGCAGACTTAGAAGCAAAGCAAGCATCAAAGTTTCAGCTGGCAGGGCAGGTGCCAATAGTCCTTATAGAACCGCAGCCTCAGTTGGAGGATATTATTCAGGTTCAACATCAAGAAGGTCCATAAGGACGCACAGGGTATTTGGCGTTCACATTAAGGTCTGATCATAGCACCCACAGCACTGTTAAACATTTTGATTTCAGATGCTCATAGATTTGACTATTGTGCAAGAGGAGAGGTTGTGAGAAAAATCAAGCAACCTGGGTATTGGTCTTCATATCTGCATGCTATGCTGGATGAGTTCCTAGCTTCATTTAAAATATGTGCTAAGCATAATGTCATGAAGGAAGCAGCGACGCCAATTGGTCATATACCGGTACCAGAGTGACCATTCAAGCACTTTGTGGTGAACTATGTGGACATGATAAAGTAAGGTTTGAGGCGAAAGGTACATGCTTGTAATAACTGACAGATTTAGTATATGGGTAAAATCAATACCATCTGCAGATAAAGGGGCAGGAATAGTTATCAAATCACAAGGTAAGTTATACCTAGATTTGTAATTTCGTTAGAGATCAGTTCAGATAATGGATTAGTATTCATTCAGAAAATGTAAGGCAGGAATTACAACGGTTGGGAACATAGCAAAGATTTGGGTATGTCCACAGTCCCAGGAGAAGGTAGAAAGTATAAATGGCAATCCCAAAGCCAAAATTAATAATATTTATAGTAGTACAAGGCTTAACTGGGTTGAGGCTTTACTTTTTGCACTAATAAATTAACAATCACGCAAACTAACAGAAATACACACTTAACCCTGCATGAAATGCTTACGGGTCGACCCATGCCTGTGCCATTCTGTAGAAGCAATATAAAGGCCCACCGCTAAAACAACTGCAAAAATCTTATATAAAGAAACTAACTGCCATATATGAAGCAATTTATGTGCAGGAAAAAAGCAAGGAGACGATGAAGGAAAAGACGCTCCATGTCCCACCACTCCAGGAGACCAGGTCTATCTGCGAGTGTTCAGGAGGATATGGCACAAGCCCAGGAGGGAGGGGTCCTACAAAGTTGTGGCAGCCACTCCAACAGTGATTCTAGTGAAAGGCAAAACCATGTGGTATCACTTGAACCATTACACATGAGTCCCCAAAACATGAGTACCGAAAACTGAGGAAGAAAGAGAGAAGGACCTAACATCAAATGGTAACAAAAGTGCAAAGAAATTAAATCTTCATTGGGAAATAACCAACTATTGGCACAAGTTGGATACCAAATTGCGCAGCGTTAAACACTCCGTTGCCCCAAATTAAATATGAGAAACTGCTCAAGAGCAGCATCCCACTTCTGATACAGACAAGACTGACTGACTGACTTCAACCGGTTTTCCCCTGACACAATTGACAGGACAAACAACTGTACGGATCATGTGTGACATTCATGTCCTTTATATTGTATAAATGCATTTCTGTTTAACTAACACTATATTGCTTTCACAGATAAAACAGCAGCAGCGACAACTAATTTTAATTTCCCCACAGGAAAAGTGCACGAGAAAGAAGCAAGCCTTAAACAAATTATGACAATGTGTAATGCCACTAAACAACGTTCTCTGTGCTGGCAACCTCTCTTGTGAGCTCCAACTGACTCTCTACGCAGATGCGCAAAGCATCTGGGTTGAAGACTATTATATTACGACAAGGCTGTTTAAAATTCTATCTATTCTTAAAAATTGTATTGTGTTATGTATGTTTCATTGTAGGTTATATGATTTATCCAATTGATGTAATCCTAGAAAATCACTGTATTATTTACATGTTCATGTCATGTTATTGGGTTATGGGAAGTATAAGGTCATGGAGGTCGAGTCTTTTACTCTGTCCTAGTCAAATAAGGGCGGAGATGTTTGGCTTGATCTTCCCTAGAGTACGAATCCATAGGTTGGTCATTGATAAAAATCCAGTGATTTAATTTAATCACCAGTTAGTGTAAGAAAGACTAACTCATGGAGTCGCACTCTAGATATGGGAGAAATTTTTATTTAATTTCATTTTATTTTACTTACTTTTAGGGGATAGAAGGTACCATATCTGTATATAATCGGGGATGTACGTGCGAAGCTGAGACATAGGCTTTTCTGTGTGCGTGTGCATAGGAAACCTGAGCTTTACATTGGGGCACCTTCATTGTGAGTTAAAGAGGGCCCCTAATGGGAAACAGATGTTGAAGGGATGTACAGCAAGCCCTGCATATATAATGGTGGAAACGGACCAGAGATTCAGTTGTGTCCATGGTGCAGCTCCGGCCGTTATTGCATGATAATAAAGGTCGTAATCTTCTGTAAGCAAAGCCTGACTCTGAGTATTTTTCCACAACTGTATACACAGTTTATTATTTTTGACACGCTCAAGGTTACCAAAACCAATAAAGAAAAGCGCACACAGTTTGCTTTCATTATTTTACAAAATCATACCATTTTCTTTGAAATTATGAGTCTTATAAAGACCATGTAGTTTATATAGTTTTATTATAAAGTTTTTGCACATTATTCTGACGATAACTGTTGTAAACCCACGTTTTCTGATGAACACCCAGAGTCTATTTTCTGGCTATGTGAGTGTTACATTTGATAAAATATAAAGGGTCATTCTGTTAAAATTTACGTTGCTTAAATCTGATGTAAAAATAAACGCCTATATTTAATGTAAATTCTTAATTTGTACTGTAATTCTAGTACTGTGTAAATTTTGTAAAAATTGTAAATTTGTTTAATGATAACTTGTATTTGATAAGGTTTTGTTAGTTATGATGATCATAACTTCTGCACTTTTACTGCATTCCATTCTTATAATAACGCAAAAAAAAAAAAAAAAAAAAACATTGACATCTGTTGACACAGTAGAATGTCCTGACAATGTTTAAATATAATGGTCATTTAGTTTAATTTATTTTAGTTAATAAATCTACTACAAATTTAAAGAACACAAAGTACAAAATCCAACATGCTTATATTTTCTAATTGCACATGGTAAAATATAAAAAAATCACTGTGTTAACATTTACTTTGCCTAAATTCGATCCTAATGAGTTAATTTCATTCATAAATTTGTACTGTAGATTTAGTACTGTAATTTATGAATTTGTTTAATTACAATGTTTCATTTGATTTTATACGCTACTAAATGCAGCTCTGAAGGAGCTGCGGCTTATTAATCCTTGAGAGAATAAACTAAGGCCTAATGCATTAATTTATAGTTATATAGCGCCACTTAGCGGTAAAGCCAGCAAACGTACAGATGTGGCCATTAAGATAACGTGTGTTTTCCCGCCGCGATTTGCCTTAAACAACATTCGGGTTATTTTTTAATTAAATGTGTTGTGCTTCAATGAATATCCGCCAGATGGCGCATGGAAGAACTTTATCTAAAAGCCGGACCAAGTACTGTACAACAAAGAACTGTGTATAATTACTTAGCCTAAAACAATATTGTTTCCAATGCTGAAGCAAACATTAATTTTATTTGGTTTTACAACAGATATTTCATGATGAATGTGTGTATATGTGCTTCATATTATTTTTATGATGATGAAACAAGATTCCCAAATTCGTGCTTTAAAATTCCTAGTACGTTTCTTATATAGTTTTTTGTAATGTTTTAACGGGGACAAAACAATGAAAGACATGCCAATGTCTCGGTTTAAATGGACTTGAAATTAATTTAATTTTCTGATAGGCTATATCTGATAGTGTTAACTATGCGAATGTCCTGATTTGTGAATATGCCAGCATATGTCTTATTTAAAACGTAAAAAATGTGTCGACATCATCAGAAGACATGAATTTACAATATGATTATATATATATATATATATATATATACATATATAAAGGATCATATTAAGTAAATATTATTTTATGAACACAAAGTTCTTCTGGCTTTTTATAACAATCATCATAATTGCTCTTTGTGTCCAGCATTGAATAATTATTTCATCCATTATTTAACCACGGCTGGAAATAATAGCTGGATTGTAAATTTATGACTGAAATAAAGCTGCTTGTCTTTTGTAAGTACTTTCACTTTACATAAGGCAGCGTTTTTATTAAAAGGTTGATAAACACGTGTTGTACAGTATATACAACGCAACAGCGCGCTCAGTTACTCACTTCTCACCTTTCATGTAGGTCTGCTCTGACTTATTTATTAGTTTTAAACCCCTCAAAAATGCGTGTGTATACAGCTCAAAACCTCCATCAGTTATTAAAGATAGCATCTATTTCAAAAAAATGCCCCAGCGATTTCGGAGCTTCAGGAAATCTCCCGGCACTCTGCGCATAACATGGGGCCAACTCATGTCGGAAAGAAGTTATAAAATTTCTAAATGTGGGCTATTGTTTTTTTACTTATAATATTTGTTACCTTAATTTAAATGAGGTTTGGGCTCAGGACTTCGATTAGGCATTGTGATTCTCCTCTTTAATTTACTACATAGTTTTAATCAGCGCTCAGCCGCATGCATAACGTTTTTCAGAGCGCACCGGCAGAAGTAGACTAATGATTATGAATGCGTCGGGAAAACAGCAAGCAGACTGACTCTGACCATTTAAAAAAACGTTTGCGTTCATTTTCTGACGCGTTCAAATTCATTAAAAACAATACAGAACATCGCACCTTATTTGCTTTCAAACATTTACAAAATCACAATGTTTTTTTATGAATTTAATTAAACACAAATATATACATTATATTTTATTTATACATAATATTTTCATTATATATAAACTATATAAATATATATATAAACTCATGCTAGGGTACTTTTACTACGCTGAATTACCATTTAAAGCTATTTATAAATTTATCTTTTATTTGCTTACTTACTTACTAACTATATGAATGACAATAGAATATCACAGAATGTGCGAGTTGATGCCCATGCACCTATCACTAACAATTAAAATGTTGCATTTAAATAAAAATGCCACTTATATATATTCGTGTTTAATTAAATTGTTAAATCATCGTGTTCACCCATAAACACCAGAACAAAAGGCCTAGGGACTATTATGCGCTGAAATGCCCCCTGCCATGGATTGCCCCTTCCCAACATAATCGCTGTCAAATATTGTATTAGAACATAAATTCATAAAAAAAGACAATAAAATAAGCAATATGAAAATAAATATGTTGTATATGAAAAAATAGAAATATTTTTCCATATAGGACATGTATACTTTTATATTGTTTATTTTATAATAAAATTAGTTTCGTCTAATTTTTTATTATAAACAATATTCATTTTTATAATATTTGCATGTTTATTTGCATATTTATGTCAAAGTCCTAAAAAAAATGTGCCACAAAATATGTGAAGGCTGTAGGCTAGGGCTGGGCGATAAAGTGATAACGATATGTATCGCGATAGACACATGATCGATATCAATAAAAAATGTGTTCGATAAAACGTTCGATAATGCAACCGGCACTAGGACCCTGAAGTAGTACGGTGGTCGCGATTCAGGAAGTATAAAAGGAGACAAGATGGCGCTTCACATCGCTCAGTCTACCCATGCCGTTTCCGACGCTTCCCTGGATCTTATGAGAGTACTCACAATTTTGGGTCCAATTCCTGATTGAGTGCGAGTTGCTAGAACGCGGAATTGTGTAAACTCTTGCTCTCGGTGTGAGAGAGTTCTTACAATAACTCTCGTGGTTATCCTGCCTGTTCGTGCTATTTCCGCGTTTCCATTTACCGTCCACGCTACAAGAGCAGACAAAGCACTCTATGCGTGTGCAATATCTCCATTGCCCGCTCAACAGCTCAATTCTGCGTGTTCAGTTTATCCACTGCTCGCTCAACGTGTTCTCTGCGCATGCGCGGCTTCTCGATTCTGTGCGCGCTCAACTCTGTCTGCAAGCGCGTGCAACATTTCTTTTATACGGCGTGTCTTCGGTGATTATTTAATTATTTATTTTTTTAATATTTTATTTAATTAAGTATTAGAAATACTTAATTGGAAGTTTTATTGGAAGCGAACCTAATTTAATTAAATACAGGCTTGCATTATTTTATTTTTTGGATCTGATGTAGTTGTTCCTCTACTACATCAGACGTTCATAATAATAACAACAGAAAAAAAAACACATGCCATAGTTTTGTCCTTTGTGGCAGTAGCCAGTTTTGGTGTAACAAGTTTAACATTTTGCTGCCAATTATAAAATGCAATCTGTGTATTAAGAGGCTAACGCCAATCATGTAACAGTATCATGTTTGGTTGCGCCATATTGTTGTCCTCGTGCTGGTCTGCTGGATTCCTCTTCATAAGCAGAAAATGCACTTTGCACTATTTTATTACACTTTATTAAGCATTTCTTACATTTTCCTTTATTTTGCACCTTAAATGTTAAGAGATAATTGTTACATTTTAATTATTTGAGTGTTCATGGTTATTGACATTTCTGTCTTAATAACTGAGGGGACTATGATCAGAGGAAGGTTAAGTTTAAAATAAAAATGTTTAAATGTAATATATTTTTCTCCTGCTCCTTATTTTAAATGGGTCATAAAAAATATGAATAATTATCGATATCGACCGATATGAAACACTGATATTCTGATACAATTTTCAGCCATATCGCCCAGCCCTACTGTAGGCTGAATAAGTGAAGTCGGTCTTATTATTTAACAGCCACAAATGAAGTTTTGGATATAACCATGCCATTACATTATCAAGTTATGCTTCAGTACTAAATGCATGTTTGCAATTGAGATTTTTTTTTCTTAAGCTATAAAACACATTAGCACGCACCTTACTTTAATTTAATGTCAATCATAATTTAAAAGTGTAAAACAAAGAATTCACATTTATTAAATTTTCACCCAGAGCGGGATTCGAACCAGAGTCTGGATAATTTTATACTATTATTTAAGCTATGCCACACCACGTGGAAAGCCGCAAAATGCTTCAATTTCACTGGCCGGGAATCAAACCCGGGCCTCCCGCATGGCAGGCGAATCACCTACCACTGAGCCACCAGTGCCCGTACATATTTAATTGTATATTTGTAGTCTTTTTGCACACGCGTAGGCGCATTACAATAATAATAAGAATAATAACAATAATAAATTCGGAGTATTACTACTACTAATAATAATAATTCTGAATGGAGAAAGCGCAGTCAAAAAAGTACCATCATTGAAGGAGAGAAGATATATACATATACATATCAGTTTGAGCTTAACACGTCTATGAGCTCTGTCGCTTGCTGTCAATGAGCGCCTAAGTCACACAACACATTTTCGGCTTCAGTAGACACACAATACTTCAGACTAAAACACGACTGCCCCCTACAAGTATTTAAGGGCATTTTCACAGCCGTGGGATCCCTTTTCCGAAAACGTGCGTTTTTAAAGACCAGGGGCTCATGTATCAACGCTGCGTACGCACAAAAACTTTGCTTACACCAGTTTTCACGCTCACGGTCGGATTTACTAACAGTGAAATTAACGTGAGAATGTGCGTTCTTCCACGCCAACTTCATGTCTGGCGAACGTGTATTTCTTGTGTGTGTTTGTTTTATTTCCGTTGGTGACTCCTAGACGCAATTATGTTAAATTGCACACTACAAAGTATCGCACATAATACACATGTAACACATGTGAAAAACATTGCTATTAATTTATAATTGATAAAGTGGGTTAATTGACACAATATTTTTCTACCATTTATGTGATTTAGAACATATAAAAGCATTTACAAATGTATACAACCCTTTGTCTATGGCAATGTCAGTATTGGCCTTATTAGAGGACATTGTCAATGGCCGAATCTGAAGGGAATGCGTTTTTAAGGATCACAGTGATTTTCTGGCTCACAATGATGACTGGCTTATTAGTCGTTTCAGATTTCCAACAGCTATCCTCTTGGAGCTCTGTGCTGAGTTGTGTCCAAATTTGGAAAGAGAGACAGCGAGGAGCCACGCATTACCCGTTCCCTTACAGGTGCTGACAATGCTTGGTTTCCTGGCAACTTGTTATTTCCAAAGGGAACTGGCAGACCGCTCGGGGTTAAGCCAGTCGTCTTTGAGCCGTGCAATGCCAGCTGTATGGGACAGAATCATCCGCATGTCTAGCAGGTATATAAGGTTTCCATACCATGCAGTTGACCAGACAAACATTAAAGCGCAATTTGCAGCGATCGCCGGTTTTCCTAATGTAATCGGAGCGATCGACTACATGCACATTGCTATAAATGCGCCATCTGAAGACGAATTTCCATACGTGAATCGAAAACATTTCCATTCAATAAATGTGCAAATAATATGTGATGCTCAAATGCGCCTAAAAATATTGTGGCAAGGTGGCCTGGGACAACCCATAATTTATTAATCCTCACAAACAGCATGGTTGGGATGAGGCTCCAAGGTGGCAGGGTGTGCAATGGGTGGCTTCTTGGTGAGTGATGTATTTAAATATATTATTCCAGCTAATTTTTTTTTTTTTTATTTTGTTATTAATTCCGGAGGACAAACTTGCAAATAACACAGTTTTTTCTGGTCTACCTCCGATAGGAGCACCTCCAATTCACATTCTGTAAAGTTTCTCTTCTTGCTTGCTTTTGCCATTGCTTTTTCGTTTGGTTTTACCAAAGTGGAGTCATTAACATATTTATACGGGGGGGAGGCAGGAAGGGGTTTTGTGCTTGTGCACGTGCGCTCAATTTCACGTTAATTCGGATGTACAAAGAGAATATGCGTGGGATTCCGCAGTGTTTCATACATCAGATTTTTTTTACTGCGTACGCACATTTACAGCTTTGTCCGTGCGCAATGTTTTAGTATGAATTCAACGCAAGTCTTTGTACATGAGGCCCCAGATCTGTACAAACCCAAATGCTGTTGCTGTGAGACGCGGCGGTAAAGCCATTATTTTGGTTTCATCTCTATGTAAGTATATCTGAATGTCTGTCTTCACAATTTTGTCTCCACATCACACAAAACTGGCTCAACAGGTACTATTGGAAGTTCAAAATGAAATGGTATTGTGCTGCATGTATGATTGTGATTCTCTCCCCAATTCTCCCCATTTTTAATTAATCAGGTTTGTTGGCCTTTGATCATTCTTATGGATATAAAAAGAGCTCCTTGATTAAACTAACTCAAAGGCCAACAAACTTGATTAAACAGAGAGAGAATGACAATCACACAGGCAGCACAGTCCCACTTCATATTTAATATCTTTTTGCTTCTACCCTTCTTTTTTGTGCCAATAATGATTTTCCTTTGTACTTTTTTCACTTATTATTACTATTATTATTATTATTAGTTGTAGTAGTAGTAGTAGTAGTAATAGTAAGAGTATTAGATAGGCTTTTTCTTTCCTTCTTTTCAGCACTAATGTCACTTTGACTGCACAGTTAAATGTGGGCATACAGTATTTATTTATTCATTTATTTATCTATCTATCTATCTGTTTCTATTGTTATTGCATGACTTGATTCTGAGCTTTGGCATTAGGATTGTATGCATGAGCCCTCATACACCTTTGTCACAAAAACACTAAGACAAAATAATATGTAAAAATAAAACAAATTGACCTGCACTTTACTTTAAAAAAAAAGTAAAAATAAATCCCGGCAGATAAGTGTTTTCGTTTGTGCGTGTAGGCGCTGTGTGTGTGTGTGTGTGTGTGTGTGTGTGTGTGAATCTAAAGTAAGCTTCCCTCTCCCCTTCTCGTCTTACACAGTTACCCTTCCTCCACTCTTTTCACACACACGTGCGCACACAACAGAAACACTGTTTTATTGAAAAAACAAACAACCTTTGGAAAGAGCCTTGCACAATCCACCCGACCCTGATCAACCTAGCTACGATACGGTAGACCGGCAGCAGCAATTGTTTGATCTGGTAAGGGCTAATGTGGAGAAATCACAAGCCAGACAAAAGAAGTACTATGATCAGCGAAGAAAGAGAGTTGAGTTCGCTGTGGGGGACATAGTTTGGGTGCGATCTCACACCTTATCCAAAGCAGACGATGGGTATATGGCTAAGTTATCCCCTAGGTGGAAAGGTCCAGGCAAGGTCATAAAAAAACTGGGGCCGGTCAATTATCAAATTGCTTTGAATTCTGATCCCATGTCAACAGATACTTACCATGTACAGAATCTTAAAATTTGTCACATTAAGTGAAAATTTTTTTTTCAAAGGGAGGGAAGTGTAACCTGTCCCAAGTTACCAGTATTGTTTTTCTGCTTAGCTGTATGTTTATAATGGTGGTAGTAATACTACTAGACACCAGAGGGCACCTGAGAGGGGTTTGATACAGCATATAACGGTAGATGGTGGAAGAGGAAGAGAGATTCGTTTGGTGGTGGGAGCAGGCAGTCATGTTTTTTTTTGGCCTCCTAACTTCTCTCAGGACCTAGATTAAGAAATCAGTTGATTTTGTTAGCTCAATTTGACGGTTTTCCTTAAACAGCTTTAAATGGCTCGGTGGGTTGTTGGATGACACTAAAAGAAAGGACAGTGTTCGCTCAGCATTTTTTATTATTACCTGAACGAAACTTTGTATGTGGTTCTGGAGGAGCAGGAAAGCGGGATCCAGACCGTGACTTTCTAAGAACTTCATTTCAACGCACTCAATGTTTTCTGCAATTGGGCTAAATCCAGGAAGATGGATCCAGACTGTGTCTGTCTAAAAACTTCATTTCAACGCACTCAATGTTTTCTGCACATGGAACTCTGACTACAAAGTTAAGGAAGGTGTTGTACATTTAATTATGTTTTTTTTTTCCTTAAAAGATCGTGAACTGTTTTTTTTTTTTGTGATATATATATATATTTTGGGGGGGTTTGTTTTGGGGTTAATCTATATAAGTTTCTGGAGTTTTTTTTTTGATTTAGTAATTGGGTTTAAGCTAAAACGAACACCAAAGGCAGCAAAGAAAAAGAGCATCACACACACACACAAAAAAAGGAAGAATAATAAATAAAGATCACACAAAAGCAGCTTGGTGATTGTTTCTTTAATTTTAAAAAGTAAATAAATTACTCTGGTAACACGGGAAGTGTTATATCCTATAAAGTTGGCAGTTAGGGCAGGTGTCCTAGGTGATGGAGTATAAAATGCCTGAACTGATGGCAATATGACAGAGCAACTGGAGTCACTTTCACAATCCAAAGACATGCAGATTAGGCTAATTGGCGTTCCCAAATTGCCCATAGTGTGTCAATGAGTATGTGTTTGTGTCCCGGCCTTGTGCTCTACAGATGTGGCCATTAAGACTGCGCGTGTTTTCCCGCGGGATGCCGCAATTTAGCGCGCGGCGTGCCGTGACTTGCCGTAAGCAACATTCGGGAATTTAAATAAATGTGTTGTGCTTCACTGAATATCCGCCAGATGGGACATGGAAGGACTTTATCTAAAAGCCGGACCAAGTACTGTACAACGAAGAACTGTGTATAATTACTTAGTCTAAAACAATATTGTTCCCAATGCTGAAGCAAACATGAATTTTATTTTGCTTTACAACAGATCTTTCATAATAAATGTGTGTATATGTGCTTCATATTATTTTCATTATGATGAAATGAGATCATTTGAAATGAGATGCCCAAATTGGTGCTTTAAAATTCTTAATAAGTTTCTTATTTATTTTTTGTAATGTTTTAACAGAGACAGTGAAAGACATGGCAATGTCTCGGTTTAAATGGTGTTGAAATTAATTTCATTTCCTGATAGTAGGCTATCTGATAGTCTTAACTATGCGAATGTCCTGAGTCGTGAATATGCCAACATATCTTATTTAAAACGTAAAAATGTGTCGACATCATCAGAAAACATGAATGAACTATATATATTAAATTATTAAGTAAATATTATTTATGACCACGAACCTTTTTTGGGCTTTTTATAATAATCATCATATTTGCTGTTTGTGTCCAGCATTGAATAATTATTTTATCCATTATTTAACCACGGCTGGAAATAATAGCTGGAATGTGATGTGATTGTGAATTCATGACTGAAATAAAGCTGTTCGTCTTTTGTAAAGTACTTTCACTTTACAACAGGCAGCGTTTTTATCAAAAGGTTGATAAACGCGTGTTGTACAGTGTATACAACGTGACAGCGCGCTCAGTTACTCACTTCTCACCTTTCATGTAGGTCTGTTCGGACTTATTAATTCGTTTTAAACCCCTCAAAACTGCGTGTGTATACAGTTCAAAACCTCCATCAGTTATTAAAGATAGCATCTATTTAGAAAAAATGCCCCAGTGATTTCGGAGCTTCAGGACATAACAGGACAGCCCATAACACTGGGCCAACTCATGTCGGAAAGAATTTATAAACGGTTTTTGACGTGGGCTATTGTTTTTTTACTTATAATATTTGTTAATTTAATTTAAATGAGGTTTGGGCTCAGGACTTCGATTCGGCATTGTGATTCTCCTCTTCAATTTACTCCATAGTTTTAATTAGCGCTCAGCCGCATGCATAAAGCTTTCCAGAGCGCACCGGCAGAAGTAGACTAATGATTATGAACGCGTCGGGAAAACAGCGAGCAGACTGACTCTGACCATTTAAAAAAACGTTTGCGTTCATTTTCTGACGCGCTCAAGTTTTACCAAAAACAATACAGAACCGCGCACCTTATTTGCTTTCAAACATTTATAAAATCACAAAGTTTTTTCGTTATTGAGTGCGCTTAAATAAAAGTTGATTCTTATAAAGGCTATGTAGTCTTATATAGTTTTATTATATAGTTTTTGCACATTAATCAGAGTCCTCATCTGTTACATTTTTGAGGACAATAGTTTTTTTTCAGCCTGTCACGGCGTGCCCTCAAATCAATAACGCTCCTCACTCACTAGTTAGGCAGCCTCCCCTTCAGATATGCGAAGCAGCGGGGCTGCGGAATTAGGCACGAATGGTGAAGAAGAGCTCTCTTTGCTAAAGATCCCGGGCTTCCAACCCGTGCTATAAAATACTCGGTTTGTTGGTTTACAGTGGATTTTCCTACGCAGTGTGAGTGAGACGCGCGCACACAACGCGGAAGTGCGGCATGCAAACAGGGCAAATGGAACGCGCCCCAAGGACTTCAAAGAAGAGCCAGCGCGAGCGGACGGAGGCAGGAGCTGCTGTCCGCGGATGGCCGTCGTACTCGTATTTTATAGCGCAGGGTGCAAGCCCGGGATCATTGGCATGGATGAGCTATGTCCAGCTCTGTACCAGCATGTCATGTGGGCATTATAAGACTAAAAAGTGGCAGCTGGCATGCCTAAAAATAGACGCAGGGGTAATTTTTTTTATAGTCTAAATTAAAATCCTATTGTTCTTTTAGTGCCACTGCGTGTGCTTACAATGCCAGACAACTTTCAAATGCAAATTATTCACTCTCCCCAAGTGTGAATCAGCTGTTCTCACCTGTAGGTGCATGTTATTCACAAGTTCTGACGCGTGTCTTTAGTTACACAGTGTCACTGACGACATCAGACGTTTCGTTGATTTCTTTGTCTCTTGTTTATTTTCAACATCAAAAACAACGGGTGTTACAGTTTCTTGCATAAATCCACTGTAGTCACGACGAGTCGCTTGCTGTGTTCTGTAGCTTCGATAGATTACAGTTACAACAACTTATTTTACTGTATTCCTTTTAGCTTACTGTCTCACGTTATCACGGTCAAAAGCTTGTGTGCTCCACACCTTTCTGTATCCTTCCGTGTCTTAACAACAACTACAACTAACGTGCGTGATAGACATGGAACAGCATAACTGTGGGATGATGTCACAGAACAACCCATGAAATGATGTCACAATACAAATTATATGTATGATACTTAATGCTTAATGCTTAACTAATAAACTGAAATAAGATAAACATAACAACAAATCACAAGAATGAAATATGGCCCTTACATCACCTATACATATAAACCTATACGTTCTCATCTAAAGTGTTTAGGTAAAATTCCACCTATACAAGTGTGACAAATATGCAAAGAAAAAAAATAGGAAGGGGCAAATACGTCAAATAAAATAAGTCAGATTGTTCCACTAGGCTGAAACTGTGGCAGGTGGAGTTATAGCACTTTTCAAATCACACTAACTATACACTGATATGAATAACTTTGAATGATGAATGCTACGTTAATATGATCTCGGGCTTGCTCCACTTTATAAAAGCAAAGCGCGGAGATGGAAATCAGGGAAGTACGTGATGTGGTGGAAAATAGGCAGTGGCAGTTCTACACTGAATTGCTCCCCGGGCGAGACTGCCTCCCGCCCCCCGTCAGCGCCACTTCTAACCAACCAAACCCCCTGTCTGACGTCTGCTCAGTCTTGTTAATTTGTTTTAAAACCCCCAATTCTGCGAATTCCCCCAGCAGCGAAACCGGTTTGATGACCTCACACCTGTTGTAAAGGTGAGATGGGGGATTACAGTAACTGTGGGTTCGCTTCACCTGGGAGCGCGCTGTCGCGTTGTATTCAATGAATAGACTAAAACAAAATCATGTTTGCTTCAGCATTGGAAACAATATTGTACTTTATTAAAGATTATACACTTATGTATTCTTTGTCCACACACGTGGGCATCTTTAAATTTTTAGATATTGATCCTTTCTCGATGCAGCGAATTTTCTGAGCAAATTAATAATAATTTACATGAATGAAAAGGAGGAAGAAGAAAAGGTTACGCGAAAATAAGAAAAAGCTTTAGAGGTAAATGTTGTGAAATGCTTCAAATGAACAGATTCTGCCTATAACAGGTCAGGGACAGTGAGGCTGGATCCAGCAGCGCACCACATCCCACATCATGATACATGCTGATGATGGCGAACACATCTCCCCTGATCTACCAGAGCCAAGTAAAAAGAATGGCAATCAAACAGAATAAAATTAGTAGCAGCATTAACTTGTGCTAGTAATTATTATGGTGATCAATATTAATTAAAATAATGTTTCTCAGCATTATTTCGTATTAATATTGACTACCATAATAATTAAAATAAGTAGCTAGTTTACTAGCGTGAGCTACTGCTGCTACTGATTTTATTTCAGCTTACCTGTTCAGTTTTATTGCCATTCCTTTTAAAATATTGTCTTTATAGATTTATATGTTGTTTGTCTTGATGTTTTTTTTTTTTTCGTTTCTTTGTTTTACTAATATGACCCAATATATGTTCAGTGATACTTCAAATAACATGTTTAAATAGCACTGATTTCTAGATTGTGTTATATTTTTATACTAGTAACTGGTGTTAAAAATTTATCTCCACATTAATGAGCCAATGTATTATGGTGTGGGCTGCTGTGGGCCAGAAAGTCCAGGGCCACTTTTTGGTCCCAGTCCGCCCCTGTAATAACGAATGGAGAAAGCGCAGTCAAAGCACGGGGATTCGGCGTTCCGCGCGGGGGCCAGTCGTGAATAGCTGACACTCAGTGACAGCCAATAAATTTAAGCATTTTTGCCGCTTTCCACGTGGTGTGGTGTTGCTTAAATAATATCTGTATATCCTATAAAATCGTCCAGACCCTGGTTCGAATCCCGCTCTGGGTGAAAATGTAATAAATGTCAATTCTTTGTTTTACACTTTTTGCTTATGATTATTGTTAAATTAAAGCAACTGTGAGGTGAGTGCTAATGTGTTTTATAGCTTAAGCAAAAAAAAAAAAATTCTCATTTGCAAACATGCACATAGTACTAAAGCATAAAAAATTCTCAATTGCAAACATGCATATAGTACTGAAGCATAACTTGATAATGTAATGGCTATATCGTGGCATTTTAGCACACAACACTGGCATTTTGAGCACTGGCTGGGAATCGAACCCGGGCCTTCCACATGGCAGGCGAATCACCTACCACTGAGCCACCAGTGCCCATCTGCATTTAACGTGCATATATGCGTTACAATAATAATAATAATTACTACTACTACTAATAAAAATAATTCTGAATAAAAAATGAAGAATAAATACATATCAGTTTGAGCTTGACACGTTTATGAGCTCTCTCGCTTGCTGTCAATGGGCGCCTAAGAGACATAACATTTTTCGGCTTCAGTAGACACAATACTTTAGACTGAAACACGACTGCCCCCTACAGGTATTGAAGGGCATTTTCACACCTTTTCACAGCGCAGCCGCGGCAAGTCACGGGATCCCTTTTCCGAAAACATGCGTTTTTAAAGGCCAGATCTGTAAGTCTCTTGGAATAGGCTTCAGGCCCTTTAACGACCCTGAATACATAATTAAGCGGTATAGGCGATTAGTGAGTGAGTGAGTGAGTGAAATGCTATGGAATAATATAGTTTTTTTTTTTTTTTACTTACAATGGCTGCATATATAGAGATATCAATCCTAACACAAACATGAAAGTTGGACCTAGGTTAAAAAAAAATCAGTGACAGGACCTTCTTCAATTTTAAATCAGGATCTTTTGCCTAGGGGTATGTTATATAGCATTGTTTGGATAATGTTTACACTAAGTGTGTGTGTTCATGTATGGGGAATGTGTTAATATTTTAGTGGGGAAATGTTCACACAGGGATAGAAATACCTGACTGATTTTTGGGGATAGTTCACTAGACACTCACATATAAGCTAAGTTAGCTCTCAACACTAAGTGCAAATAACCTGTAATATTGTGTACACAAATGTATCTATGTATTTATCTCATCTTAACATTATCTTAAGACGCAAATTTTTAAAAACAGTACAGCTGATGTAACTGTTAATGTTCGTGATGTTTTAACCCTTTTTTTCAATCCTTCATGTATGAAAGTTCTGTAAACTGTTAATGTTACATGAACAGTAATGTCACTTTAGAAACTTTTCTTAAAAACCTATCAAGACATCTACAGTAAAAGTCTTTGGTGGTTTTGTTTTCTATAAAATATTTCTCCACCTATGACATTAGAAAGTAAATACAATAGATCTTTAGTTACACAACTTTCTTAAAGATCTAACAATACATCAAAGGTAAAAAATTGAAGTTCTTGATGGGTTAGATTAGCTTCTTTTGTCACTAAACCTTCATGAATAATGGTTCTGTTAGCTGTTAGGAGTAATGTGACAAATGTCCATTGGGCATGAAAAATATGGGCATTTGTATTGCCAAAGCTCAGAAATAAGTCTAAAATTAAAAAGCAAAAGTAGATAAAAAAAGTAATAAGCCAGAAAAATGAGAAAAATTAAAACAGAATAGAATAGGATAAAATAAAATTGTAAATACAGATCTGGCCATTAGGAATGCACGTTTCGAGAAAAGGGATCCCGCGACTTGCCGCAGCGAGCTGTGAAAATGCTGTTTATTACCTGTAGGGGGCAGTCGTGTTTTAATCTAAAGTAGTGTGTGTCTACAGAAGCTGAAAATGTGTTATCTCTCTTAGGCATCTATTGACAGCAAGCGACAGAGCTCATAAACGTGTCAAGCTCAAACTGTAAACAGAATAAATACTGATATGTATTTATTCTTTATTTTCTTCTCTGCTTCAATAATACTTCTTTGACTGTGCTTTCTCCATTTAGTATTATTATTATTATTATTATTAGTAGTAGTAGTAGTAGTAGTAGTAGTGCAGTAGTGCTCTAAATTTAATATTATTTTTATTATTCTTATTATTATTGTATATCACCTGCTTGTGTGTGCAAAAAGACGAAGTACAAACATTATACATTATACGAAGTACAATACATTATTGTTTTATTGTGTTAATTTGCTTTAAATATACACTAAACAATAATTACTGCCTGTGTTATTTCGGGTACTTTAATCACATTGTTGGGTTGTTTTGCTAAATACTAAAAGTGCTGCATGATTAAACTCAATGCAAAAAATGGAAAAAGAAATGTTCCCATTTCCTCCCTAGACCTTTTGTTCCTGTGTTTATGCAGTAAACCCATGGATGAACACGATGATTTAGGAATTTTATTAAACACAAATATATATAAGCGGCAACGTCACAAACACACACACACAAACTCTACAAACACCTACAGTATGGGACGTGCACGCCGAGACACACAAACTCTCCATGCACACAAACACAATCTCTCCGTGCACACACACACAATCTCTTTGCGCAAACAAAATGCTGCCTTTTGTAAATTGAAAGTTTACAAAAGACGAACAGCTTTATTTCAGTCATAAATTCACAATCACATCACATTCCAGCTATTATTTCCATCCATGGTTAAATAATGGATAAACTAATTATTCAATGCTGGACACAAACAGCAAAAAACATGATTTACTTAATATTATATTAAATATTGTTTATATATGTCTCCTGATGATGTCGACACATTTTTACGTTTTAAATAAGATATGTTGCCATATTCACGAATCAGGACAGTTGCATAGTTAACACTATCAGATAGCCCACTATCAGGAAATTAAATTAATTTCAAGACAATTCAAACCAAAGCATTGCCATGTCTTTCATTTTTTTTGTCCCTGTTAAGACATTACAAAAACTATATAAGAAAATTGTTCGGAATTTTAAAGCACGATTTTGGGCATTTCAGTTCATCATAATGAAAATAATATGAAGCACATATACACACATTTATCATGAAATATCTGTTGTAAAACAAAATAAAATTTATGTGTGCCCTTTGCATTGAAAAATATTGTTTAAGGCTAACTAATTATACACAATTCTTCGTTGTACTTGGTCTGGCTTTTAGATAAAGTCCTTCCATGCCCCTTCTGGCGGATATTGAGTGAAGCACAAAACATTTATATAAATTCCTGAATGTTGCTTGCGGCAAGTCACGGCACGCCGCGCCCCAAATTGTGGGATCTTGCGGAAAAAACATGCGCATTCTTAATGGCCACATCTGTATATACATGTCACACCGTGCGATCAAATTTAATATTGCTCCTCGCTCACTCTGAAGCTGACTAGATAGACAACCTCCCCTTCTGCAGGTGTGCAATGGTGCCGCGGAATTAGGCACAGTAGGTGAGCTACTGCTGCTAACGATCCCGGGCCTCTCCCCGCGCTATATAACACAGCGGGGATTGTAGCTCGGGGTCTGATGGGATACTAGACTTTAGTAAGCGGGTGTGCGATGTGCTCGCTATAACGTGGAAGAGCGGCAAGCTAGCAGGACAATGGAGCAAGCCCCAGGCACTTTAAAGAGGTGAGTACTTTGATCTCCGCAACATGGACAGCTGCGAGCTCACTGCCGGAGCTCCCCTGGCTCTTCAGCCCTCACATGGAGCCGGATATTATGACCCTGCCGCTGAGGAGTAAAAGGCCGCAAAAAGGTAGACGTCATGGCCCCTTTACGCAGCCTAGCCGCTGAACGTCAGAGAGGACTCCCATGTAAGGCCGTGCCCACAGACAGAGCTGAGAGGGGCCGGTCCAGCCATCCCTCTTGTTGATCTTCAACAAAAGGTGCTGGACCAAGGCCAGGAAGATGGTGAAAAACCCCAGCCACCCCAACTGCTCTCTCTGTTGCAGTCAGGAAAGCGCTACCGCTTCCTGAAGGCCAATCTTGCCCATAACTGGACATGGTTCCACACTATATTCCATTACATTTCAACTCTTCTAAATTTTATTTTATTATATTTTATTATTTTATTCTATGGGTGTTATATTTCTATTTTTTTTTCTACTATTTTATTTTAATTATTTTTATTGCTTGTCCGATATGTAAAGTCCTTTGCATCTAAAGTTTATTTCCATATATATTTCTAATTTGTAAATTCTCTTATTTTACACTGAAACTTACTTTTTTAAATCTTAAGGTCATCAGCAGTCGTATAAGCATTTCACTTCATATCATATATCGTATACCTATGTATGTGACCAATAAAATTTTAATTTGAATTAGATTTATATATATATATATATATATATATATATATATATATATACAGTGGTGTGAAAAACTATTTGCCCCCTTCCTGATTTCTTATTCTTTTGCATGTTTGTCACACTTAAATGTTTCTGATCATCAAACACATTTAACTATTAGTCAAAGATAACACAAGTAAACACAAAATGCAGTTTTTAAATGATGGTTTTTATTATTTGGGGAGAAAAAAAATCCAAACTTACATGGCCCTGTGTGAAAAAGTAATTGCCCCCTGAACCTAATAACTGATTGGGCCACCCTTAGCAGCAATAACTGCAATCAAGTGTTTGCGATAACTTGCAATGAGTCTTTTACAGCGCTCTGGAGGAATTTTGGCCCACTCATCTTTGCAGAATTGTTGTAATTCAGCTTTATTTGAGAGTTTTCTAGCATGAACCGCCTTTTTAAGGTCATGCCACAACATCTCAATAGGATTCAGGTCAGGACTTTGACTAGGCCACTCCAAAGTCTTCATTTTGTTTTTCTTCAGCCATTCAGAGGTGGATTTGCTGGTGTGTTTTGGGTCATTGTCCTGCTGCAGCACCCAAGATCGCTTCAGCTTGAGGTGACGAACAGATGGCCGGACATTCTCCTTCAGGATTTTTTGGTAGACAGTAGAATTCATGGTTCCATCTATCACAGCAAGCCATCCAGGTCCTGAAGCAGCAAAACAACCCCAGACCATCACACTACCACCCCCATATTTTACTGTTGGTATGGTGTTCTTTTTCTGAAATGCTGTGTTACTTTTACGCCAGATGTAACGGGACACGCACCTTCCAAAAAGTTAAACTTTTGTCTCGTCGGTCCACAAGGTATTTTCCCAAAAGTCTTGGCAATCATTGAGATGTTTTTTAGCAAAATTGAGACGAGCCTTGATGTTCTTTTTGCTTAAGTGGTTTGCGCCTTGGAAATCTGCCATGCAGGCCGTTTTTGCCCAGTCTCTTTCTTTTGGTGGAGTCGTGAACACTGACCTTAATTGAGGCAAGTGAGGCCTGCAGTTCTTTAGATGTTGTCCTTGGGGCTTTTGTGGCCTCTCAGATGAGTTGTCTCTGCGCTCTTGGGGTAATTTTGGTCGGCTGGCCACTCCTGGGAAGTTTCACCACTGTTCCATGTTTTTGCCATTTGTGGATGATGGCTCTCACTGTGGTTCGCTGGAGTCCCAAAGCTTTGGAAATGGCTTTATAACCTTTACCAGCCTGATAGATCTCAATTACTTTTGTTCTCATTTTTTTCTGAATTTCTTTGGATCTTGGCATAATGTCTAGCTTTTGAGGTGCTTTTGGTCTACTTCTCTGTGTCAGGTAGCTCCTATTTAAGTGATTTTTTGATTGAAACAGGTGTGGCAGTAATCAGGCCTGGGGGTGACTACAGAAATTGAACTTTTAACTGTGATAAACCACAGTTAAGTTATTTTTTAACAAGGGGGGGCAATTACTTTTTCACACAGGGCCATGTAGATTTGGAGTTTTTTTTCTCCCTTAATAACATAATCTTCATTTAAAAACTGCATTTTGTGTTCAATTATGTTATCTTTGACTAATAGTTAACGGTTTTTAATGATCAGAAACATTTAAGTGTGACAAACATGCAAAAGAATAAGAAATCAGGAAGGGGGCAAATAGTTTTTCACACCACTGTATACACAGCAGAACATTAAAAGGAAACAGTGCTCAGTCTGGAAACTTCTTGTGCACACACACACGCACTAACAGAATCACTGAGTCAGACATGAAATTCCCCTGAAGATCAGAAGGAGCCATGGGGAACATGTTGTCCTTCTGTAATAAGATGGATGAACTGTGCTGTCTGATTTAGACCCAGAAGAAATACCAAGAGAGCAGCTTTATGTGCTTTATGAAGACATGGCTGCACATCCCAGATCACAGCACCTTTATACCTGTCTTTTGGGCAGACAGAGACGTAGCATTCAGTAGTGAGAAGAAGATTGGTGGGGTTGCTGTGTATGTTGTAATGGGTCTGAGACCCGCTTTCCGCAGTTTGCCCAAGATATGTTGGAGATGGTGTAGATGATCGGTAGGTAGCGGCATACAGGTTTTGAGATTTGAGGATGATGTCCATTCGCCGCTGGAATGTAGCTGGGGCACTGTGGAGACCAAAAAAAAAGGACCTGGCATAAGGGCCACCTGCCAATAACCCTTCTTTACGTCAAGGGTGGAGATGAACCAAGCCTTTCCCAAATGATCCACGAAATCATCTATACTCGGAAGCGGGTATGCACCCAAGGTGGGTATGGCTTTGAGCCCACGGAAGCCTGATTAACCCATCAGGCTTGGGCACTGTAATGACCAGCTCTTTAGAAATGTCTTCAATGTGGCTTTTCTTAGCGGAACTGCCTTGGGATAGTGCATTGCATAGTCTATAAATCACCAGAATGTCATGCGCTTTTGCAGATTTGGGCATTGACCCAAACCAGATCTATGCTAATCCATTCAAAGGGTTATGATCGTAAGCGGAATGAGCGGAGCAGAGGTGGCGTGGTCAGCAGTGCGCTGACAGGTGGGATAGCACCGATGGAAGTTTGGCACCTCTATGTAGAGCCCTGTCCAGTGGAATCCATCCTTTATCTTTTTTGATTTTGTTTTCCACTTAGGTGATCGCCAAAGTGCATGGAATGGGCCAAGTGCATCACCATGTCGACGTTCGCATGTGGAACCACCAAGAGATCACTCTCAGATTCATGTTGTAGTTTGTGATAGTACAATAAGTTATTCTTAGCAACAAACTGGACTCCATATTAACTTAAACACCGCCTGTAATTTTGAACCTTTAACACAGTATGACTGCAGATTAATCCATACTATTCAATATCACCCAAATCAGGATACGTTCCCTCTTGAGTCTGGTTCCTCTCAAGGTTTCTTCCTATTGTCATCTAAGGGAGTTTTTGCTTTCCACTGGCTTGCTCATCAGGGACAATCCTTTCTGCACAACAAAAGCTTTTTCAGGCCAGAACCCAGTCACAACCTTGAAGTAGGGCCACAGATAGGTCAGGGATTATGGCATCTTTGAGTTTACATTTAACTTGCTGGTCTTCTATTACAATGTGCACTGTGGTAATGACTTTAGACATGTACTTTGTGGAATAGATTCTTGGTGCAAACTTCTCATTTGCAAATTTTTTTTTTTATTTCCCAGTAAAAGAGTGTCCAATGCGTGTTCACCATTTCCTGCACATTTCCCAGCTGTCTTATGGTCACTGCTTTTTGCTTATCTTGTAGCAGGGCTCTAAGCACACTGTCCATTATCACTCGCTCTGCCGCCTCAATAGGTGAAAGACTTTCTGGCTGGAGCCACCTGACTGTGAGTTGACTTGAGCTACACTCATGGTGCGACAATAGCATCATAAGTCCAATTGTGGAATCCCATAGTAGCTTGAGCACTTAAAAGCCACCAATGGGCCAAGATCTTAGTTTTTGAAATGACCACCAGGTGGCGTAAAGTAACTTTCATTTACCACAGTTTTAAAATATAATTAAAGCTTAAGGCATAAAAAAGTCAGGGACTTCCGGTTAGCAGCCACATGGAGTAGACGCGTTAGTTAGGTGCTCCGACAATTTTTGGATTCTTTACTACCTTACTCGCCTTTAAATGTTAAATTAAACCTTTAGCTCACAATAACTTTATACTCTACCCCACGGCTATCTACTTTTCATTTATAATGACTACCAGGAGCGTTAAAGCCAGGGAAAAAAATTACACTGTGACCCCTCTAACAGTCGAGGCCATCTTTGCGCTGTTAGATAAACATTGTGAAACGTTAGCGGGTGAATTTAAATCATCGTTTAGTTTACTGGAAAGTAAACTAGACCAAATTCAAGCCCAAGTAGAGAACCATGGACAGCGCTTATGCACTTTATACATTTACAGTACGTTATGTATGTTATTCACAAGTTCTGACGCGTTATGTATGTTATTCACAAGTTCTGATGCGTGTCTTTTGTTACACAGTGTCACTGACGACTCCAGATGTTTTGTTGATTTCTTTGTCTCTTGTTTATTTTCAACATCAAAGTACAACGGTTGTTACAGTTTCTTGCATAAATCCACTGTAGTCACGACAAGTCGCTTGCTGTGTTCTGTAGCTTCGATAGATTACAGTTACAACAACTCATTTTACTGTATTCCTTTTAGCTTACTGTCTCACGGTCAAAAGCTTGTGTGCTCCACACCTTTCTGTATCCTTCCGTTTCTTAACAACTAACAACTAACGTGCGTGATAGACATGCAGCTACATAACTGTGAGATGATGTCACAGAACAACTCATGAAATGATGTCACAATACAAATTATGAGTATGATACTTAGTGCTTAATGCTTAACTAATAGACTGAAATGAAATAAACACAACAACAAATCACAAGAATGAAATATGGCCCTTACAGCTTACCTTCACTAGAACTCGCTAAGGATGACCTGAGCCAGCGTGTGAGTGAGTTGGAGAACATCTGCTCTGGACTTTGGGAATGTAACACTAAGTTAACTGCCAAAGTCGTAGACCTAGAAGGCCGGAGCAGGAGACAAACTCTGCGTGTCCTGGGTCTTTTGGAGGGTACTGAATGCAGTATTGTTCCAGTATTGTGTTAGATCAGTGTACATGGTGTATTTTCAATAGGTTGCTCTGTGTTATACACTTTTGTTTATAAACAGCTGACGCTAGACATTTCATTATTATCTGTGTTTATCTACCTGTATCTCCTAAATAGTTCTTTAAACTTTGTGAGCTGGAATGTTAAGGGTTTAAACCATCTAGTCAAGAGAAGGAAGGTGGTCTCACAGCTTAAACAACTTAACACTGCAATTGCATTTTTACAAGAAACTTACATTTGCAGTTCCAATAATTCTCATCTCATGTCGCATTGGGGAGGGCAGCACTACCACTTGACCTTTCAGGCCAAAACTAGGGGCATCTCAATTCTCATTAATCCAAACATCTCTTTTGAGCATCATAATGTTATTGCTGATATACATGGTCGTTATATCAATGTTTCAGGGAAGTAATTTAATACTAATGTAGTGCTGGCTAAATTTATATGCCCCTAATTATGATGTTTCCTTCTTTGAACATTTTTTCTCTGCTCTACCAGATCTCCCATATTAGGGGGAGACTTTAATTGCTGTTTAGATCCATCACTTGACAGGTCATCTCCCAATCCTATACCTGTGAGTAAATCCGCCATGCTACTTCAGTCCTATCTTTGCAGCTTTGGTATTTCTGACATATGGCACTTCCTTAATCCCAAAAAGAGAGAATACTAGATTAAGATTAGAAGGGCCCATATCACAAGAGGAAATTAAAGCATTTCACTGCATATCGTACTGTGTATGACTGTGTACGTGACAAATAATATTTGAATTTGAATTTGATTTGATTTGAAATAATTTCAGCTATCTCATCATTGCAATCTGGTAAGTCCCCGGATCCTGATGGGTTCCCTGCAGAGTTTTTTAAATCATTCTCCTCATACCTTGCACCACAACTAGCTTTGGTTCTATCTAAGTCTTTTAAGCAAGGTAAGCTACCCGCGTCATTTAATGAGGCTCGCATCACCCTCATAGCAAAGAGAAATAAAGACCCAACAGAGTGCTCTTCATATAGACCAATCTCTCTTCTCAATGTGGATGTTAAAATCCTTGCTAAAGTCTTGGCTCGTAGATTAGAGAATGTTCTACCCTTTAATTATATCTGAGGACCAGACCGGTTTTGTCAAAAAACGCTATTCTTACTTTAACATTCGATGCCTTATGGATATTCTGTGCACACCATCAGAGGGGATCCCTGGGTGTGTCCTTTCTTTGAATGCTGAAAAGGCTTTTGATCGTGTGGAATGGAAGTATTTATTTAGGGCTTTAGAAAAATGTAATTTTGGTCCAAGTTTTATCACTTGGGTTAAATTATTATATTCAAGCCCTATTGCCTCAGTTCTGACAAATGCTCAGCAGTCTCAACCATTCGAACAAAATAGGACTTGGGACAATGGTCACCACTGTCCATGTCCCTGGTGGGACGCATTAATGCCATTAAATGAGTATTCTTCCTAAATTTTTATATTGATATCTTATTGATCGAGTTTAGGCCTCATGGCAGTTGCATCCACTGTGATACCTTTGGGCCATCATGAGAGCTCTTCAGTTGTGGTCAAGAACCGGGGGATTTCATACAAGGGCAAATCCCCGAAGGCAAATAAGGGTTACGCACGAATGACGTCGTACCCTTTCTATGTGGTTCAGACCCGGGTTTCTCACCTTGGGTCCCACTCTAGGTCCGTCTTTTCGTCGCAAGATGCTAACAGCAGACGCTTCCCTTACCGGCTGGGGCACGGTCTTGGATGGCCGCAGCTAAAAGGCTACCATGTTCTAGTGCGAATGGACAACACATCCTATATAAATCGCCAGGGCGGACTGCACTCGCGCGGCGTGAACGAACTAGCGGATCAGGTTCTGCTCTGGGCACAGGACAAGTTCCTGTCCCTCAGGGCGATTTACATTCCAGGGCACATGAATGTGGGAGCAGCTTTCAGACAAGCTGTGACACACGGGGAATGGAAACTCCACCCCGACGTAGTCAGCCAAATCTGGTAAAGATTTTTTACAGCAGAGGTGGAACTCTTTGCCTGCCAAGAGACAGCACAATGTCCCCTCTACTACTCTCTGACTTATTCAGCTCCGCCTTTATGCGTTTCCTCCAATACCTATGCTCCCGGGAGTCCTGGCGAGGGTCAGTCAACACGGTTTGCGCCTCTTACTGATAGCACCCTGTTGGCCGGCCAGAGTATGGTCGATAGAGACCTTGGATGATTCCAGTAAGGAGGAATCTTCTGTCTCAAGTGCAGAAGAATATTTCATCCCCGACCCGAGTTTTGGAACCTTCACATTTGGCCCCTGAACGGGACAAACTAAGTCAAGCTGGTCTCCCAGCCAGCGTAATTGACACTATTCTAGCTGCTAGAGCTCCCTCCACTAGGAAAGCTTATGCCCTCAAATGGAATGTTTTCGAAAGTTCGTGCATGACGAAGCAGGTAGACCCAGTCCACTGCCGAATTGTTTCAGTGCTGGAGCTCCTGCAAGATAAGTTGTCCTCGGGCTTGTGCTCTAGTACCCTCAGGATGTACGTGGCTGCTATTTTAGCCTGCCACGTTCAAATCGAGGGGGTTACTGTGAGAAAACACCCTTTAGTTGCACGTTTTAAGGGGTCATGGCTCTAGTGGGTGGCCTCAACCGTTTAGTTTCACGAATAAAACGTGCAACTAAACGGTTGAAGCCACCCACTAGAGTCCGACCCCTTCATGGGATTTATCTATCATGCTCGAAGGTCTAATTGACACTCCTTTCGAACCACTAAAGTCTTTCCACTCCGTGACCGCTGAAATCCAACACGACACCATGTTAGGCTATGTCTTGACTTATTTGCATACTGACGGTGATTGGATGTTTACCGAGGGCTCAGGGAAGGTGTGTGTGTGTGTGCGTGCGCGCGCGCGTACTTCTTGTACTTTTACAAAAAGTAATTCTAAATATAAACAAACAAAATACAGCTTTTTTTCAGAGGTTAACGGAAAAGTGAAGTTGTTCAGCTGTTTAGTGTCACTATGCAATACACCGTGTGTTCGTGCATGTTATTCACAAGTTTTGACGCGTGTCTTTCTTGTTACACAGTGTCACTCACGACTTGAGACGTCTGTTGATTTCTTTGTGTCTTGTTTTATTTTCAACACCAAAGTACAATGGTTGTTACAGTTTCTTGCATAAATCCACTGTAGTCACGACAAGTCGTTTGCTGTGTTCTGTAGCTTCGATAGATTACAGTTACAACAACTTATTTTGTTTTAATCCTTTTAGCTTACAGTCTCACGATATCACGACGATATCACGGTCAAAAGCTTGTGTACTCCAAACCTTTCTTAACAGCAACTGAACAACTAACATGCATGATAGACATACAGCTACATAACTGTGGGATGATGTCACAGAACAACTTATGAAATGATGTCACAATACAACTTACAAGTATCATACTAAATGCCTAAACTAATACACTTAATGGACTTAATGCTTAATGCTTGACTAACAGACTTAATGCTTAATGCTTAACTAATAAATTGAAATGAAATAAACACAACAACAAATTACAAGAATGAAATATGGCCCTTACACCGTGGCCAAGTGAACCACGTTCCCGCTGATTAGGCGCGTGGTCCGTTGCCTAGCAACACTGTACGAAACAAGGCATAATCGTGGTGTTTGCTTCGGTTCTGACATAGCATAGTTTATTATCTGCTGTGGTAGATCTGATTTATTCAAATGTAATATTGTTTTAGCGATAATTTCACGGAAGCGAGTTCAGAACTAAATCGCCGCTCCTGCTCCATCTGAGATGTTCAGAAGCTTCAAATAGAATTAACAAACTAATAAATTTTCTCCATGTGATATAAAGTATAAAAAAGCTTTCCTTTTTGTTATAGTATAAAGCCCCTGGATGTACAAAGGAGGAGAAAAAACGGCAGAAAAAAGATGCCAAAAACATGACTTGTTTTTTTTCTTCTGCCATTTTTTTGCACTTCCTCTGTCCCCTTAGAGACTCTGTAGTAGGTTTTCTCAGTTGAATATGAAAAAAAATATATCGCTGATTATCAACGCGGGAATGAATGGCTCATTGTCCAAGTGCAAGTTGATCTTGGAGCTGAACTATTTACTTTGGATAAAAGCGCCATCTAGCGATCATTGTGTGTCAGCAACAGCTTCCCATTCAAAATAATAGGCGGTCAAATGACCGCTGAACCGCGTTATTAGTAGGTGACACTGGCGCAGCGCTTTTAGTGTTAAAGTTATGAGATGGAATTAGGCACCATGAAGGGAGTTGAAGTCAAAATTAGGCTCAAGCCTGAACATACTCCAAAATTTTGCCACAGGTAGTACTGTACCCTATCCACCCAAAAGTAGAGGAAAATTGACATGATTAACAGAGATGAGCATGATCTCACTATGGTTCTGGGAAACATTGTGGTGATTTTAGAGTGACACTCAAATCAGCCATTTGTGTGAACCAGTGGTGTTGTTCATGAACTGGACTTGTCTTACTTGCCAGTGGCACAGGAGCTGAGGAAATTACCTTACCTGCTGTACTCACACATTATAATCCACAGTGCCCCATTCATAAATTCCATCAGGACTTTAACAGAAGAAGGACTGCACTGATCATCGAGTGTTAACTGCTATAGTTAGTTCCAAGAGGAGCATTCCACAATGGCAGCAGCTAGAAATCAATGATGGGCTTTGCTTTTAGCCACCCATGATCATGCCCTTGAGTATAAGAAAGCAGCTAGTCATGCCAATGCGACTAGCATTACCAGTGGCACAGACAGTATATGTATCAGGTGGCTAAACTGCCTATAAGTAATGTTAAAATTAAACGTGACACTGCACCAAATCCAGCTGGGTCATCTGTGCTGGACATGGTTTCATCTGGGCATTTTTCAAAACCTAAACATTTATTTACAGACCTGCTTCCTTTCGTGACTTATCGTCACAAGCATACAGTCAGGAAAGGATGTTTAAGGTGAAGAAGTTGTGTTATTATACTTTCCAAACTCCTTGTGTGTTATGTGATTTACATATAGGCCATCCAGGGCAGGTCAGGATAAAACATCTGGCCCATAGATGTCATAGGGCAGAGCAGAACGAGGTGAATCCAGGCGCAGATGTATGATCGCAGCATTAAATGGGATCGTGGTCGGAATACGGAAAGCGAGGGTCAAACACCAGAAAATTAGTCAGCGTAGTGTCTGAGCCAAATTGCAAAACGAGAACTGTAGTCAAAAGAGGAAGCGTTAAATCAGTAACTGAAAAATCAAGCAGCGAAGCAACTATCCAAAAAATGTCAAACAAAAGCTGCAGACAAAAACAAGAAAGCGCGAGATCAAAGCTGGGAAATTGAGCAGCAAAGCTCATGCTTAATTGACATGAGGCGAAATAGAGTAACTGTGACACATGAAACTTGGGGTTGATTTGCTGTATAGTAGAGGGAAGCAAGAGCTTGACAGCACATGGGTTGGCAATCTTAGTGATGGTGAACATAGCAGGGAGAAAGTTGCAGGAGGAAGTCTTTGAAGGGATATCTTGGGTGGAAAGCATGACTCTCTGCCTTATCCAATATTTGGTAGCCCATGAGCGCCTATGGTCCGCTTGTTTGTTGTAGGTTCTGCTGAGCTGTACTAGTGTCTTTCTAGCTTGACACCAGGTTCTCCTACAATGGCGGACGAGACTTGGAAAGACGTGGTGCCCGGGAGCAGGTCGATGGCACAGTCATAAGGTTGGTGGGTGGGCAGAGAGACAGCATGAAATTTACTGAAAACTTAGTAAACTTAGTTGTACAGATGTCGCCATTAAGACTGCGCATGTTTTCCTGCAAGATGCCGCAATTTAGCGCATGGCGTGCCGCGACTTGCCGGAGGCAACATTCGGGAATTTTAAATAAATGTTTTGTGCTTTACTGACTATCCGCCAGATGGCGCATGGAAGGACTTTATCTAAAAGCCGGACCAAGTACAAGGATAAATTGTGTATAAAGTTAACCTTAAACAATATTGTTTCCAATGCTAAAGCAAACATGAATATTTCATAATGAACGCGTGTTATGTGATTTACATATAGACCATCCAGGGCAGGTAAGGATGAAACATCTGGCCCATAGCTTTCATGGGGCAGAGCAGAACGAGGTGAATCCAGGCGCAGATGTATGATCGTAGCGTTAAATGGGATTGTGGACGGAATGCCATGATCCCATTTATGTATATGTTTATATGTGTTTCATGTTATTTTTATAATGATGAAATGAGATGCCCAAATTCGTGCTTTAAAAGTTTCTTATATAGTTTTTGTAATGTCTTAACAGAATAAAATAATGGAAGACATGGCAATTCCTCGGTTTAAATGGTATTGAAATTAATTTAATTTCCTGATAGTACGCTATCTGATAGTGTTAACTATGCGAATGTCCTGATTCGTGAATATGCCAACATATCTTATTTAAAATGTAAAAATGTGTTGCCATCCTCAGAAGACAAATGAACAATATATATATATATATATATATATATATATATATATATGTGTGTGTGTGTGTGTGTGTGTGTACAGTATACAGATGTTAATCATGCGGTATTCTGGTTTTACCGTCACGTCTCACGGTGGCGGCATTTGGGTTTGTGCGTTTGCTGGCTTCTACCGCTGAGTGGCGCTATATAACTATAGACTGACGCCTCGGGCATCAGTTCATTCTCTCAAGAATTAATGAGCCGCGCGCCGTTAGAGCTGCACATAGTAGCAGATAAAATCAAGTAAAACGTTGTAGTTAAACAAATTCATAATCATAGTATTAAAATTACAGTACAAATGTAAATTTTAAATTAAATTAAATCTTATTAGGATCGAATTTAAGCAAAGTAAACGTTAACACAGTGAGCCTTTAGATTTGATCATGTGTAATCCTAAAAGCTGCGCATGTATGTTTTTTGTTATTTTATATTTTGTGTTCTTTAAATTTGTAGTAGATTTATTAACTGAAATAAACGAAAATTAATTACCATAAAAAGTAAAACATTGTCAGGCCATGCTACTGCTTCAGCAGATGTTGATGTGTTTTTGCGTTATTATAAGAATAAAATGCAGTAGGCTGTTATGATCATCATAATGTTCTTTAATAAATAATAAAAACATTTTACCAAATTACATTTTCACATCCCAGCACCCCCCCGTTGCGCTCTACCACCGCCGGCAAAAACCTTATAAAATACAAGTGAAACATTAAACTAATTTTTCATCAAAGTACTAAAATTACAGTACAAATTTAGAACATAAATATAGGGGTTTCTTAGTTCCATCGAATTTAAGCAAAGTAAATGTTAACACAGTGAGCCTTTATATTTTATCATGTATAACACTCGCGTAGCCAGAAAACTCTGGCTGTGTGTATCAGAAAACGTGGGTGAGTCACAGGTGTTGTCAGATTAATGGGCAAAAACTATATAATAAACCTATATAAGCTACATAGCCTTTATAAGACTTTACTTTTATTTAAGTGCACGCACAATGACGACAAAACGTTTAAGTGCAAGTGCGCGTGATATGAGCAGCTTTAATTATTAATAATTAAATAAGTATTAAATGGTGAACATAAACAGCAAAAAGAACAATTCTATTTTACTTTTGATTATTATCATGTTATTGAATGTTTGAAACTGAAGGTTTATCCACATTTCGGCCATTCACACACATGCATTGTGCTATGTTGTTTGTAGACACTTTTACTTTTCCCCTTCTAATCTCCCCTTTGATCAAAATGCTCCGTGTAAATTCATTTTATCATACAAAGATTATTACGTTGTGCTCAGACCACTAAGCGTCTGTGGATTCCAAAATTGACATTTTTACCATTTTTTAATCACTGGAATGGAAGAGATAGAAAGTTTCCTTATCATAACACGCCTTGTATTGTTTTTAATCGCTCAATACACAACCATCTGAAATAAAGCGGATCACATCGGCGTGTGTTTCGCACAGCGCCACAAAGACAGTGCTTTTTTTTTAACACGTATAAATGTGTGTTTGTTATATTTCACTAAAAGGCTTATACACACATGCATTGTGCTGTGTTGTTACACACTTTCACTTTTTATCTCCACTTTGATCAAAATGCTCCCGATATGAGCCGACACAAACAGCTTCGAAAAATCTGATTATTCATCTATCATAAAGAGAGGCGACATATACTTGCTGATTAAACACTGCATTTTTTTAAGTGAAAGCTCGCGATGTGAGCAGCTTTAATTATTAGTAATTAAATAATTATTTAATGCTGGACATAAACAGCTAAAATCAAGATGAATGTTATTCTTTAGATTGTTATTATCATGTTCTTTTGCTGTTTGGGTTCAGCGTTAAATGATTATTTGAAACTGAATCGTCTCTTGTAGATTCATGCCACGAGTCATTTTATCATACAAAGATCATTACGTTGTGCTCGGACCACTGACTCCAAAATTGACATTTTTACCGTTAAAAATAAAAATGTTTTGACAAGCCCTTGAGTTGTTGTTTGTGCTATTTTTTTCAATAATAACAACAATAACAGTAGACAGAGAGAAACAGAGTCTGTCTAAACAAAATTAATTGCAGCCGTTTGCAAAATGTCCCCTTGCGCCACCTGGCGGTCATTTCACAAATTACTTTGAATGGCGACTGATTTATTTTGGCTGTTGCCGTTTGCCGCGACAGAGTGCATGGCAGTCATAGACATTCTGCGTGAGTAACCACTGTATACAAAGCGACAGCGCGCTCAGTTATCATCCCTCTTCTCACCTTTAATGTAGGTGTGAAGTTATCAAACCGATTTCGCGGATGGGGAAAATTGGCAGAATTGGGGGGGTTTAACAAGACCGAACAGACGTCTATGCCTAAAATGTATTTTGAATAAATGTATTTAAAAATTTATTTTAAACATAGAATAAATAGAAATAAAATGTTTAATGGTACCAATCAAATCAGACTTTATAAATACTTTTAGAGTAATTTACAAATTTACTAAATATATTATGTTTTTATGTGTATACAGTATGTGTTATGTGAATATATTATATAAGCATGTGTTTTTGCGTGCGTCTCTTATGCAACATTCATATAATGTGCGACATTCTGTGCGTGTGCTGCAGCCTGTGAATGAATACATGCAGCGGAGACATGAGTGTACAGGCATGTTATTCACAAGTTCTGATGTGTATCTTTCTTGTTACACTTGGTTACTCACGACTCAAAGTCCATTGAATTCTTTGTCTCTTGTTTTATTTTTAACATCAAAATTAACTATGATGTTAACTATTAAAATAGAAATAAATACACCAACAACAAATTTATAAACATGAAATATGGCTCTTACATTTCCCCTAATTGAACAGGCAGGGAGACTGGCTATTACACACATTTATTTTTGTTGTTTTGTTGTTGTTGTTTTTTTAACAATAGAGCCACAAAAATACCGTTTAAACCCTTTTGTTTACTCTTTAACTTAAGGCATTCGTATCTTTACGTACCAAAAAAAATAGCCATACTAATTATGAAATAGTTAACAGTCCATTTCACATATGAGGCACAACTTATCAATGGGTCTTTTCAGAGCGTTGGTCTTAGTTTTAACCAGCACACGTCTCACAAGTTTTTTTTTTTATCAGGGAACACTTTCAATCTCAGCACCTATAAAGTTTGTTCCATTGTCACTTCTCACAATCAACACCTGCACACAAAGCTTCGAATGGCATTCGGACAGGAGTTTGTGTCCAGTGACTGCGCACCTTTAATGTGCACAGCTCTTGTTGTGTAATGTTTAACATTACTTTTACCTTGTTTAACCTCAAAGGGTCCGAAATAGTCTACTCCTACGTTAGTAAAGGGTGGGTGATCTGGTGTTATTCTATCACGTGGCAGTTCTGACATTTTTTGTTCACCAGTCTTTGCTCTGATCTTTCTGCATGTCACACAACTGGAAAGAAACTTTCTCACAAGGGAATTAGCAGTCGGAATCCAGAATTTCTGCTGCAATTCTGAAAGCATGTGATTCCTTCCACAATGTCCAACCTTTTTGTAAATGTCTCTTAAGATTAAGGTTGTGATGTGTGAGTCTTTAGGTATAATGACTGGATGTTTTACGTGCTCTGGCATTGCGGACATACCAAGACGTCCTCCAACTCTCAGCACTCCATCCTGCAGTACTGGGTCTAGTTTAGAGAGACAACTGTTACTTTTTACAGATGCATCACCATTTTGCAACATGGAAATTTCTTTTTTAAATTTTTGGCTTTGAATGAACTTGATGACTTCGTTTTCTGCTCTTGTTAAGTCCTGAATTGTCAGAGACTTGTGGTTTTCTGTTATTGATTCATTTACATGTCCTTTAATCCTTTTTGTTCTCTGAGTCAGAGTGATAGTTAATCAGTTTGCTCACGGCATCTGTGCTCTCTGTAGTCTTTACGAGATTCACTAAAGCTAAATGTTTAATCTCAAATTCATCCTCTTTTATTCACAGATCATGAATGTTCTCAGGCCATTTACACTCTGTTTTTTTGAGAAAGGAGGGACCATGGATCCAATTGACATTTTTCATAAAATTTTTACAAGAAACTCCCCTGGATGCAAAATCAGCTGTTTTTTTTTTTTTTAAGTGTTGACATACCTCCACTGCTGTGGCTTGGTTGACTCTCTTATAATAGCAATTCTGTTGGCAACAAAGGTTTTAAAACAAAGCCTTTTGTTGTCAATATATCTCAAAACAGTTGTACTGTCGGTCCAAAACAGTTGTACTGTCGGTCCAAAACACAGAGTCCAGCAATTCTATTTTAAAGTTTCAATAACCTTTCAACATTTTGTTATTGTTCACAGCAACTACTGCCGCGGTCAATTCCATTGGTGAAATAGTGGTTTGTTTCAGGGGTGCTACGCGAGAATTCCCCATCATAAATGCGGGAAAGTCCACTTACTACAGCATTTACTAACCTGAGGTACGAGGCAACTCCATATCCCATCTCACTTGCATCTGAAAAGTGAGGAAGTTGTGCTGTAGTTGTGACAGAGTTGACTGGTTTCATGCATCTTGCCACACTAAATTCGGACAATTGATGCAGCTCTTGTAACCAGGCTTTCCATCTTTTTGCAAACTGTTCGGGAATGTCGTCATCCCATGTAAGTTTTTCTTTGCACAACTGTTGCATTAATAATAATAATAATAATAATAATAATAATAATAATAATAAAATCTTCGTTTTATATAGCGCCTTTCAAAATACCCAAGGACGCTTTACAGTATGAGGCGTGTGTAATGTAAGCATATAAGTGGGGGAGGAGGGAGACTAGAGGCCAAAGGCCTCTGTGAAGAGATGTGTTTTGAGATACTTTTTGAACAGGGTAATGAGGGGGCACATTGGACATGAAGGGGTAGCTTGTTCCAGTGAGTGGGGGCAGCTACAATAAAGGCTCTGTCGCCGAAGGTCTTGAGTCTGCTGCGGGGGACGATCAGCTGGCCCTTGGAAGAGGACCGCAGGGACCTTGGAGGGGTGGATGGGTGGGGGAGGTCAGTAAGGCAGTGGGGAGCCAGTCCGTGGAGAGATTTGTAGGTGAGGAGGAGGACCTTGTAATTGATGCGGAATTTGATGGGGAGCCAGTGAAGCTGTTTGAGAATGGGAGTGATGTGGTGCCAGGGCCTAGTGCCTGTTAGAACCCTTGCAGCAGCATTCTGGACGTATTGCAGTCTATCCAGGGCTTTGTTTGGCAGACCTGACAAGATGGCATTGCAATAGTCCAGACGGGAGGAGATGAAAGAGTGGATGAGGGTCTCTGTTACTGAAACAGAGAGTGAGGGCCTGAGTCTGGAGATATTCCTTAGGTGATGGAAGGCAGATTTGGTAATTCTTTTGATGTGAGACTGAAATGATAAAGTAGGATCCAGGATGATGCCCAGATTGCAGACTTCAGGGGATGGAGTGATGGAACAGCCATCCACATCTAGGTGGAGGTCCCCAACCTTCCTAAGTAGTGGTGCCTGTGCCACCACCATGAGCTCCATTTTGCAGCTGTTTAGTTTGAGAAGATTGGTGGTCATCCAGGTTTTAATATCTTGCAAGCAGTGGACAAGAGGCATTGGGGGAGTTGGGCAGAGAGTTTGGTGCTGATGTACAGTTGTATGGCGTCAGCATAACATGAAAACTGAGTCCACGAGAACTCTGAGAGCCGTGTTAAGAGGATGGTGTGTGAGACTGATGAGAGGTCCAGTAAGATGAGGATGGTAATGAGGCCATTGTCAGCAGCAGTAAGGAGGTCGGTTGTGATTTTGACAAGGGCAGTCTCTGTACTGTGGTGGACTCTAAAACCAGATTGTAGAGGTTCAAAGAGCTTATGGTGGGACATATGCTGTTGGCCACTGCTCTTTTCAAGATTTTGTCCCATTGGAGATGGGACGATAGTTATTTGGGTCATCAGGGTCCAGACCAGGCTTTTTCAGAGTGGGGATGACAGCAGCAGTCTTGAGGCTTGACGGCACCTCACCAGACTCCAGGGACGTGTTGATTATTGTCATCGTAGTGTAGCTGAAAACAGGAAGACATTTAACCAGCGAGGTAGGCATGGGGTCTAACTTACAGGTAGATGACTTGGCTTTGGACACCAGGTTGGTGACCTGGTCAATGTCCAGTGAGCTGAAGGAAAAGAGGTTGTGCTGTGGTGGGCAGGCAGCAGGGATGGAGATGTCCTGCACTAGCTGGTGGGCACCAGGAGGTTGAACTTCCTGCCATTGTGGAGTGGGAGATAGAGTTGTAGACAGGAGCTGTTGGTGGATGGCGTCAACCTTGTTTTTAAAAAAGGCCTGGAACCTAGAGCACAGATCAGCAGCATCAGATGGCTGGGGGGTGTCAGGAGGACGGAGAAGGCGGTTGATAGTAGAAAAAAGCTTTCTAGGATTATGTTGTTGGTTATTGATGAGCATGGAGTAGTAGTGGGTTTTAGCCTTGGAGAGAGCCTCCTTGTAGTTCCTGACATGGTCCTTGTACGCCTCGAGATGGACAGTGAGGCCAGATTTTTTGTGGAGTCGCTCCAGCCGACGACCAGTTGACTTCATGAGGCAGAGTTCGGGAGTGAACCAGAAAGCAGGTCGGGAGAAAGAGACTAAATGCGTGACAAGAGAAGCCACAGAGTCCAGACTTGTGGAGAGAGCAGTGTTGTAGTGTTCCTCCAGGGTGGCCACTGAGAGGCCAGAGGCGGGAGCAGCAAGGTGAGTTTCTAAGGCACTGGAGAGCAGGGGCAGGCACACCTCTTCGGCCTTCCTGAAGGTGATGGTCTGTACGTGGCGTTGCCTGAGTAGGGGCAGAGGAACAGAGAACATAACAGCATGGTACATACACCAGGTCCAGGGTATGTCCTTTGATGTGGGTGGGGCCAGGCACATGTTGGGTGATGTTAAAGCAATCCAAAAGTGACAGAAAATCGGCCGCAAAAGAGCAGCTGCCAGACTCCACATGGATGTTAAAGTCACCTAGTAGAATGGTAGATGGGGACATGGGGCAGACGGTGGCAAGCAGCTCCGAGAGCTCAGGGAGGAAACAGGTGGAGGCTTTGGGTGGTCGATATACAAGGACCACTTGTAGCTGTGCAATCCCAGTCAGAGCAAGGTGGAGACACTCAAAGGATGAAGCATTGACAGGATGTTCTTTGACCAAGATATCAGAATTGTGTATGACAGCAAGTCCACCACCACGACCCAGGCAATGAGACTTTTGTATGTATGTGTAACCAGGTGGGGTAGCTTGATTAAGACTGACAAAGTCCTGCTGGCTCTGCCATGTTTCAGTTAAACATAGAAAGTCTATTTTTTTCTTTGTGATAATGTCTTAGATAAGTAACGCTTTATTGTTTATGGATCTGATGTTCTGTAACATGAAGAAGGCTATCCTGTATGTGAGTGCAGAGCTGTCCACGCAGGCCAGGGTCCGGAGATTGGCAAGTGATGGGCGTGGTTTGCGTTGGATACGTCTTCGCAGGGAAGCATGACCGGTAACCACAGGAATAGCCCGAGTTATGTCTGTGTAAACAAACTTGTGACGAACAGCCCTATGCACATAGGGTGGCCGTCTCAGAAGGTGAAGCGATTTAATGACTTCAAGGCAACTTGGGAGGAGTCCGGTGTTGAGTTTTAGGAGTTCATCTGCGGTGTATCTTATGGGCGTCATCGTGACCCATGAATTTCTTGGAGAAGACTCATCAATTATTAGGACTACGTCTCCAATCGAGAGGTTTTTTCTCACCTGAGACCATTTTTGGCGCTCCTGAAGCAAGGGCAAGTATTCACGCACCCATTGCTTCCAGAATAGGTCGGCAAGGTACTGAATTTGCTTCCACTTGCGACGTGCGTAAGTGTCCTCTTTTTTGAAAAGACCAGGAGGCAAGTTTGGCTGTTTTTTCATCAGCAGCAGGTGGTTAGGTGTCAGGGGCTCCAGGTCTGTGGGATCGTCCGTAGCAGTGGTAAGGGGACGGTCATTTTTTTATAGCTTCCACCTCACACAGGAATGTATGCAAGCTCTCATCGTTTAGTGTTTGTTCTTTTAGTACAGACCTCAAGATTTTTTTAACTGACCTTATCTGCCTTTCCCATATTCCACCGAAGTGAGACCCAGCAGGAGGATTAAATATCCATTGTATCCCCTTTTGCATGAGGACGCCTTCAATTTTTGACTGATTCCACTGTTGGATAGCTTTACGCAATGAAGTTTGTTCCATTATCACTTCTCATAACTGACACCTGGCCTCTTCTGCACATGAAGCGTCGAATAGCATTTAAGCAGGAGTCTGTATCTAATGACTGCGTGACTTCAATGTGCACGGCTCTTGTTGTCAGACAAGTAAACAATATGCCATATCTTTTAACATTACTTCTACCCCGTTTGACCTCGAAGGGTCCAAAATAGTCTACCCCTACGTTAGTGAACGGTGGGTGATCTGGTGTTATTCTATCGCGTGGCAGTTCTGACATTTTTTGTTCACTATTCTTCGCTTTGATCTTTCGGCATGTCACACAACTGGACAGAAACTTTCTCACAAGGGAATTTGCTGTCGGAATCCAGTATTTCTGCCGCAATTTTGAAAGCATATAATTCCTTCCACAATGTCCGACCTGTTCGTGAGTGTTTCTTAAGATTAGAGTTGTAATGTGTGAGTCTTTAGGTATAATGACAGGGTGTTTTACATGCTCAGGCATTGCAGACCTACCAAGACGTCCTCCAACTCTTAGCACTCCATTCTGCAGTACTGGATCTAGTTTGGAGAGACAACTGTTTCTTTTTACGGATGCATTACCCTTTTGTAACATGGAAATTTCGTCTTTGAATTTTTGGTTTTGAACGAACCTAATGACAATAAATGACTTAATTGTTAGAGACTTATGGTTTTCTGTTATTGAGTTGTTTGCCTGTCCCTTAATTCCTTTTGTTCTCTGTTTAAGCATGTCCTTAACGCAAAGAATCCAGGCAACGGATCTTTTCAGCTTGTACCAGTCAGAGTGATAGTAAATCAGTTTACTCACGGCATCTGTGCTCTCTGTAGTTTTTACGAGATTCGCTGAGGCTGAGTGTTTAATCTCAATGTCATCCTCTTTCGTCGACAGATCGTGAATGTTTTCAGGCCATTTACTCTCTGGTGTTTTAAGAAAGGGGGGACCATGGATCCAATTGTTGTTTTTCATGAATTTTTCACAGGAAACTCCTCTGGAAGCAGCGTCAGCTGGGTTTTTTGAAGTGTTGACGTACCTCCACTGCTGTGGCTTGGTTGACTCTCGTATGATGGAGATTCTGTTAGCGACAAAGGTTTTAAAGCAAAGTTTTTCATTAACAATGTATCTCAAGACAGTTATACTGTCGGTCCAAAACACAGAGTCCAGCAGTTCTATTTCCAGTTGACCTTTCAACATTTTGTCGTTGTTTACGGCGACCACTGCCGCTGTCAATTCCATTCGGGGGATAGTAGTTTGTTTCAAGGGCGCTACGCGAGAGTTCCCCATCATAAATGCACAGTGTGTAAGTCCATCAGCATTTATTAACCTAATATATGAGACAACTCCATATCCCATTTCACTTGCATCTGAGAAGTGGTGAAGTTGTGCTGTAGTTGTGGCTCCAAAGTCAACTGGTTTTACACATCTCGCTACACTAAACTCAGACAATTGATGCAACTCGTGTAGCCAGGCCCTCCATCTTTTTATAAATTGTTCGGGAATGTCATCGTCCCAAGCGAGTCTCTCTTTACATAACTGCTGCATTAAGATCTTAGCTGGCAGTATGACTGGTGCAAGGAAGCCTAAGGGGTCATAAATTGAACTAGTGACTGACAAGATTCCTCTTCTAGTCACAGGCCGCTCTTTTAAACTAATCTTGAACTTGAGCGTGTCTGAATTAAAACACCACAGCACCCCTAGAGCTCTCTCAACAGGGAGTACGTCTTTACTCAAATCTAAGTCCCTCATGTCTTTAATTCTCTCACCCTCAGGGATGGAAGCTAGCAATGTACGACTATTACTTGCCCACTTGGTGAGGTGAAACCCTCCACTTGCGCACAGTTTGGTGAGATTACTATATAGCGCAACTGCTTGGCTATGACTAGAGACAGACTTCAAGCAGTCGTCTACATAAAAGTTTTTAAGTACTGTGTTGACTGCCTCGGCAGATGCATTGCTGCGGTTTTCTTCTGCTGTTTTCCTAAGGGCAAAGTTAGCTACACTTGGAGATGATTTTGCACCAAACAAATGAACAACCATTTTATACTCAACCAAGTCCTGACTCATGTCTCCATTCGGCCACCATAGGAAACGCAACAAATCTGTGTCCTTTTCCGGAACTCTGACCTGATAGTACATGGCTTCCACATCTGCCATCATGGCAACTTCTTCTTGTCTAAAGCGTGCGAGCACGCCAATGAGTGAGTTTGTCAGCTCGGGTCCCTGCAGAAGCTCGCTATTTAATGATATTCCCTGATAGCTGGCAGCACAGTCAAAGACTACCCTTAGCTTTTTCTTTTGAGGATGGTACACACCATGGTGAGGTATGTACCACACTTGTCCGTCTTGTCGACTTAGGTGGGGTGTGGGGACCTTGACTGCGTGACCCTTTTCAAACATGTCGTTCATGAAGTTTAGATACTCTTTGTGAAAGGAGCGGTTATGCTTAAACTTCCGTTTGAGGTTCAGTGCGCGCTGCATGGCTGCGCTTCGGTTATTGGGCATTTGAATAGCTGCTTTCTTAAATGGGAGACCGATGTAGAAGTGATTATCGGGAGTTAGTTACAGAGTCTAAAAACTGATAGTCCTCTTGTGACAACTCAGCTTTGTCATCACAGTTCCGTTCAGGAAAATCATGGTTGTACTGTTGTATCAGCATTTGTTCCACACTTTCGATGGAGACTCTGTTGACTGCAACGCTCACTTGCTCATTGTCACTTGTGCCTTCCTCGACCGACTCTCGAAGAGGTCCATTTATGGTCCATCCGAGAGCAGTCTTTACTGCATATGGCCCATTGTGCCTGCTGTTAATTACTCGCCATGGTTCTAGGAGCCTGTGCTCTTTGTTACCTATGAGAATTTCAACTCCAGCATTAATGTAAGGCAGTTTTACTTCGCTGAGGTATGGCCACTTATCAATGTCGTGCTGTTGTGGAATATTTTCCACTGAGACTGGGATACTCTTGTGTGAACACTTTGGGGAGTTCAACAAAGGTGTTTTCTTCCAGACTGCTAACCTCTAGGTCAGTAAGCACGTAACTTTCTACTTGTTTCCTCGCGTTCATGGTGCTTAACATGATGTCAATTTTTTTACCTTGTACGTTTAATCGCCTTGCTAATGACTCTATACAAAAGGTAGCAGAGCTACCTGGGTCCATAAAAGCATATACTTCTACTGTCTTGTTGCCTTTCTTGGACTTTATTTTAACAGGTACTACGGAGAGAATACAGTCATCTCCAGCCCCGATACACGCACTCGTTTCGTGACTCGCTGCAACAGGCAATGTTTGAACTGGTTCGGTTTCGTCAGCTGTTAGAATTATTTTATATATAAAGGAGTTATTTCTACTCTCTTGCTCTCTTCCTCATAGATCTGATATTAACGTGTTAAATCTTTCCTGTTGCTATCTTCCTGTCTCCTCTTGCATCTGCTCCTTAAGGTGTAAACGCTCCCACGCTCACCTTCCCATTCTCCCTTCATGTCTCTCTCCCCCTCTCTCTCTCCCCCTCTGTCTCCTTCCCCCTCTCCCCCTAACTCAAGCCAACATCTTGTGATCTGTCTCTGGACGGACACCTCTCTATCTTCCTCTCCTTTGATTCTTCAGGATCTCACCAGGACATTTACAATGGTTCATGTTCTTTGTAGTAACATATGTCTATGGCACAGGCGTTTGGTCTAACATATATAAACCCGATCTTTTGCTGTTAATAAACAGAGACCTTTCTGACAGACAACGTGTGTGTGTGTGTTTGACTGAGTCTCTCCTGGCGCCAGAGAAGCTCACCGAAGCACAGCGGACAGACCAAGCAACTCGCCTCTCCTACTACGTAACTTTAGAAAAACTTTACATCAGCCTTTGCGATCGCTTGAGCTGTGTCTTTTGCTGCAATGTGTAGCATGCGAGGATGTTTCTTTGAGCACAACTGACAGGTAATTTTCTTCGTGCAGTCTTTGCTTAAATGTCCTTTTACTAAACAGCCAAAGCAGAATCCATTCTTTTTTAGAAAGTCCAATTTGACCTTATATGTCTCATTGTTAAATTGGTGGCATTCATCTAGGGTATGATCTTGCTCACAGGATGCACAAGGTTTAGTAAAGGCACTAATAACTAATGCACCACTACTCTTTACTGTAATTGAGTCTCTATGATTTTTACCAACCTGTCTTACGCCGGTCGCAAAGCTGCTGCCCCTCTTTTCTTTAATTTTTTGCTTGAATCCTGGAGAGGATTTGCTGCTGTGTTTTTTACCACTAGTCGAAACGTTCAGGTCTCCAAAAAGTGGGTTGGACATTACCTTTGCTTCTTGTTCTACGAATTTCATCAGCTGCACGAACTTAGCTCTTTCCTGATTGCGCTCCTCGTACTTGTATACGTGGCTTCTCCATTTTTCACGCAATTTGTAGGGCAGTTTTGAGGCAACACCTCTCAAGTTGGTAGCATTGTCTAGCTCATCCATGTAATCGATGCTTGACATGGTATTGTAACATTTTACTAGGAACAGGGAGAAAGTTTTTAGCGACTTTCCGTCCTCTGACCTTAATTCCGGCCAGTTGAGTGCCTTTTGCATCAGCGTTGTAGCGATTATTTGTCTATTTCCGAAATTGTCATGTAACAGTTTCATAGCCTCTGCATAACCACGATGTTCTGGCAGCTTCTCACTAGATCCTTAGGCTGTCATTCAGTATACTGCTCGAGAAAGAACAGCCTTTCATGATTGCTATCAGTTTTGGTTTCGATGGCATGTTTAAAAGCTCTTACGAAGGACGTGAACTCAAGAGGGTCACCATAGAATGGAGGAACAATGCGCGGAGGTAAGGAATGTTGCCTCTGACTCTTTGCAAACATTTCTGTAAGATCTGCCTGAAGTGGCATCCTACCCTGAGGCTCCACTATGTCAGTGTTGTAAAGTGAGTGTTCGTTACCTTGGGTGGGCCGTTCCATTAGGGTGCTTGACATTATGGGTTTGGCACTCACGGGCATGCTTAAGTGGGTTGGTCGGAGGCGTGATGGCAGCTCGTGGTATTCCGACCACGCTCCGTCTGGCAGGATGTTGTTTTTTGCGGTTCTGGTAAGAATTTAGTTCAGCATCGGCCATTGCAAGCGCCGTTTCCATTTCCAGCCTTTCCTTTTGTGCCTTCAATTGTGCTTGCCTTTAGTTGTGCTTTCAATTGCTCTTCCTCAATCTTTAATCGTGCTTTCAATTGCTCTTCCTCAGCCTTTAATCATGCTTTCAATTGCTCTTCCTCAGCCTTTAATCGTGCTTCCTCCAGCTCCAGCGCCTGCCGATCTCTCTAAGTTGCTGCTTTAGCCAGCAAAGCTGCTCTGTTGGCTTCTGCCTTTTTTAGTCGAGCCTCGGATGCTGCTGACGTTAAGGACCTCTTGAATGCCGCTGACGTTACGCTTCCGTGCCTTTGGGGGGCGGGCGTCTTACGCTCCGCCATTGACACACTGTCGTTTGGCGAAACTCCATCGTCACCTGTTTGAGGCAACTTAAAGCGATTACTAGTGTCTGTGATCCACGACTCCACTCTTACCATGAATTCTGAGCAGAGCGTTAATCTAGGGTGAAACCAGTGGTGCTGATCAGTTTCAAGCTCTTCATCCTTTGCGCACGATCGCACTGTTACATTACTTTCAATAAAGTCATTTAGCAGCGCTTTGTATTGGCGGCGCTTGGCTTTAACGCCATGCAAGTTACAAGCATTGTCCATAAGCGCCTCTAGTTCATTGTATAATACAGTCAACTGACTCCACTTGCCTTCTCTGGCGCTCTTCAGTTCGTCGAGCATCATCACCTGCTCAGATTCGGCAATAGCAGCGTTGTCCTCGCCGTGTGACATGGTGAAGTTTAAGGCAGGCAAGTCCTCTTCTCGCTTTCGGTTTCGGTTGATGCGCGTTTTTGAAGTCGCACGCGCGCTCTTCACAATCTTAAATCACTTATCTTCATTTCTGCGGCGGAGCCAAGCTTTTGACTTTAATGTAGGTGCATGTTATTCACAAGTTCTGACGCGTGTCTTTAGTTACACAGTGTCACTGACGACATCAGACGTTTCGTTGATTTCTTTGTCTCTTGTTTATTTTCAACATCAAAAACAACGGTTGTTACAGTTTCTTGCATAAATCCACTGTAGTCACGACAAGTCGCTTGCTGTGTTCTGTAGCTTCGATAGATTACAGTTACAACAACTTATTTTACTGTATTCCTTTTAGCTTACTGTCTCACGGTCAAAAGCTTGTGTGCTCCACACCTTTCTGTATCCTTCCGTGTCTTAACAACAACTACAACTAACGTGCGTGATAAACATGAAACTGTGGGATGATGTCACAGGACAACACATGAAATGATGTCACAATACAAATTATAAGTATAATACTTAATGCTTAATGCTTAACTAATAAACTGAAATAAGATAAACATAACAACAAATCACAAGAATGAAACATGGCCCTTACAGTGGTTGTTCTTCACATTCCCAAAACGCCTTTAGTTTAGCGTCGGACATTGCAATCTCTGTTTTGATTTTTAGCCTTTCTTTTTCAGGCTTTAATTGTGCTTCTTTAGTTTTTAGTTCTGCCTTTAATTGTGCCTTCTCTGTAATGCCTGCCGTTGTTCTAAGGTTGCTGCTTTAGCCACCAAGGCTGCTCTGTTAGCTTTTTTCTCTAAAGCCAGCTGAGGATGCTGTAGATGTTGAGGACCTTTTGGATGCTGCCGTAGCTACGCTTCCGTGCTTGTTAGAAGCGAGCGTCTTAGACGCCACTATTGATGCGTTGTCCATTGGTGAAACTTCATCGTCGAATGTTTGAGACGGCTTCAGGTGGTTCCTAGTGTCCGCAATCCACGACTCTACCTTTCCTCCAAATTCTGTGCAGTACAGCAATTTAAACTTTGTAGATCATGTTCGCATTCGTCTTCATTTAGGCACGATCTCAAGTCTCTATTGCTTTTACCAAAGTCTTTTTAAAGTACTTTGTAGTCCGTATAGTACTTAGTTTCAACATCAAACAAGTTATAGGCATTGTCCATAAGCAACTCTATTTCGTTGGATAATGCAGTCAAATGATTCCACTTGCCTTCTCTGGCGTTCTTCATTTTGTAAATCTTGTCTGCAGAACCTTTGTCATCGAGCGCCATCACACGCTCAGATTCAGTGACAGCAGCGTTGTCTTGGCTGTCTGCCATAGTGAGTTTTAAAGCAGGCAAGTCCTATTTTCGCTTTCGGTTTCAGTTGCTTGTCAACAGTTACTGCGTGTTTTTTTATATCACACGTGCGTTCTTCAGTCTATGTTCACATGCAGGTAAGATGCACTCTTAAGTCACTTATATTCACTTGAACAACGGAGAGAGAGAGAGAGAGAGAGAGTGTTTTGCTATGTTTTAAAACCCCCAATTCTGCAAATTCCCCCATCAGCGAAACCGGTTTGATAACTTCACACCTATCATGAATGAAAGGTGAGAAGAGGCATAAATGGGGGTTCTGTGGGTGCGCTTCACCTCGGAGTACGCTGTCACGTTCTATTCAAAGAATAGACTAAAACAAAATCATATTTGCTTCAGCATTGGAAACAATATTGTATTAGGCTAACTTTATTAAAGATTATACACTTTTGTATTGTAAAATTTGTCTATTTGTACACACGCAGGAATCTTTAAATTTGAACAGAAAATAATAGTGGGCTGGTAGGAACGTTATTTTTCCTATAATTTAAACGGCTCAATGAAGTTAAATATATACAATAAATTAATAATTGCGTTTGCTTTACATTTGAGCACTCATGTGTAAATAGCTTTTTTATTGCATACATACTACCATATCATATATTTGTGTCTAATACTGTTTCATATTTTACATTACATGCCGTTTGTACTTTTAAAATTATAACCTACGTATCTACAGTATAAGCACATTTAACTACTTTAGTACTGAATGAGAAATTTGGTTGGTTTGGCTTTTAGATAAAGTTCTTATTTGATATATTTTTATTATTTTATTAATTCTCTTATTATAAACATGATTCTTATTCTCTATATTCTTGTCGAGTATAGTCGTTCATGTCTGAATTTTTCCGCAAGCGTTTATCATCCTATTAATCAAAACGCTGCCTTTTGTTAAGGCTGCGGGTTTATACACGCCGATGAACGAATTTTAAAGCATCTTTTTAGGCCTAAATATTTATTTTTATTTATGACCAGATGTATTACGAAGTGAAGTTGTTTCCTGCACGGTGTGTATGCACGGAGAGATTGTTTGTGTGTGTGTGTGTGTGAGCACGTAGAGTTTGTGTGTGTGTTTGTGACGTTATCCTCTCCTTCAAACGTGCTTCCAACCAACCCTGGTCTCCAAACTCAGAAGGCTACGTGTCATAGCTGATAACTGCTCCTTTTATCTGCTGGTTACAGTGGGGTGCCGACTGGTGATCAGCGTATAGTAACCTGTACAAGCCAAGCTCTTACCCAAAAAATAGTGTGAATGTCTGCAACAATCACTAACCATTAAAATGTTAAGAATTTAATTAAATACGAATAAATACTACTTTTACTACACTAAAGTACCATTTAAAGCTATTTTTCAGTTATCTTTTATTTGCTTACTTACTAACTAGCGAATGCTTTTTTAGGGCTCTAAAACTACGGAAGTATGAATGACAATGGAATATCGCAAAACGTGCGAGTTGATCCCCTTGCACCGGTCACTAACAATTAAAATGTTGGATTTTTATTAAAATGCCACTTATATTCATGTTTAATTAAAGTCTTAAATCATTGTGTTTACCCAATGGTTTACTGCATAAACACCAGAACAAAAGGTCTAGGGACAAAGTGGAGAAGTTTCTTTTCTCATTTTTTTTGCATTAAGTTTAATCATGCAGCACTTTTAGTATTCATAGCAAAAGCAACCCAAAATAACACAGAATTTTGACCCAGCATAAACAACCCAACGATGTGTTTACAGAAACCCAGCATTTTTTTTTTGTATACTACTACAGTACTAACGAATGGAGAAAGTCAAAGCCCGGGGATTCTGCGTGCTGTTGCGTATTATAGAGAGTAGAACATAGTTTTGTGGGGTTTTTATTTTCATTTCATATCTGTTGTTTTATCGATAAATCTGCTTATATCTGCGCATGCGTTTATCAGCCTTTTGATCACTAAGCCGCACATGCAACTCACTTTCACTTTGCACAAGTGTTTATTGGTTAGTGTATATTTAACACTAGAAGCGCAGCGCCAGTGTCACCTACTAATAACGCGGTTCAGCGGTCATTTGACCGCCTATTGTTTTGAATGGGAAGCTGCTGCTGACACACAATGATCGCTAGATGGCGCTTTCATCCAAAGCAAATAGTTTAGCTCCAAGATCAACTTGCACTTGGACAATGCGCCATTTATTCCCGCGTTGATAATAAGCGGTATCTTTTTTTCATATTCAACTGAGAAAACCTACTACAGAGTCTCAAAGGGGACAAAGGAAGAGGGAAAAAAACAAGTCAGAGGGAAAAAACAAGTCATGTTTGGAATTATAACCCAAAGTTTTTGACTTTTTTCTGCCGTTTTTTCTCCTCCTTTGTCCATCTAGGGGCTTCGTACTATAACAAAAAGAAAAGCTCTACTTAATTTTATATCGTATGGAGAAAATATTATTAGTTTGTTCATTCTATTTGAAGCTTCTGAACGTCTCGGAGCAGCGATTTAGTTCTGAACTCGCTTCCGTGAAATTATCGCTAAAACAATATTAAATTTGAAAAAATCAGATCTACCACAGCAGATAATAAACTATGCTATGTCATAACCGAAGCAAACACAACGAATATGTCTCGTTTCGTTCAGTGTTGCTAGGCAACGGACCACGCGCCTAATCGGTTCACTTGGCCGCGGTGTATTATAAACCTGCGAATTGTTTCACTGCTTATGTTCATGTAATAAAAGCGAGGGAAATGTGAAAGTGATGTGTGGCCACTGAATGAGAACTAAATCAAAGATTTCGGTAACTACACTGAGTGTAACATCTGCATAGTGACACTAAACAGCTGAATAACTTCACTTTTCCGTTTACCTTTGAGAAAACAAAGCTGTATTTTGTTTTTTATATGTTTATAAAAGTACACAAAGTAGGCGCGCGCGCGCACACACACACACACACACACCTCCCCTGAGCCCTCGGTCAACATCTAATGACCGTCGATATGCAAATGAGTCAAGACGTAGCCTAACGTGGTTGTGGTGTCGGATTTCAGCGGTCATGGAGAGGAAAGACTTTGAAGCAGTTGCAGCGTTTTTTTCAGTTACAACAAGCACAGCGATGAGTCCACGTTGTTTTACTGGTTATGACATAGTGACACTAAACAGCTGAACAAGTTCACTTTTCTGTTTACCTCTGAGAAAAAAAGCTGTATTTAGTTTGTTTATATTCAGAGTAACACCTTCCAACCACCTCTCATAGTCTATTGTTAGTTTTAATGATTTGGCTGAAACTAATTATCACTACATAAGTACCCCAACACCATTGATCATGAGTTTCAGCTAAAACTAATTCTATACATGCAACAGAAAATGTAGATGCAGCTTCCAAATGTATAAAGATGCATGCTATATTTATATTTATATATATATATATATATATATATATATATATATGTGTGTGTGTGTGTGTGTGTGTGTGCGTGTATTCGATGCATGCTATATATATGTGTGTGTATGTGTGTGTAATCGAGGCTGGCTCTATTCAGGGGCAAGAGGGGCAGCGCCCCATCAACTAAATGTCTGCACATATTAATATATTCCTAAAATTAATATATTACAAGTTGATAAACTGATCTGCGGTAGCAGAGAAATCCGCTGAAAAAGGGACACTACACAATACGGTATTAGATGTCCCTCATGTCTCTGTCCCTCTGCTGTGCGTATTCATTCACAGGCTGCAGTGCGCGCGCGCTCACACACACACACACACACACACCTCCCCTGAAGCAGTTGCAGCGTTTTTCAGTTACAACAAGCACAGCGATGAGTATAAGAATAAAATAAGGTAACATTTTGGTCTGTGTAGTTAGTGCCCTTGTATAGAATAAATAAATTAATAACACATTCCAACCACCTCTCAAGAGAGTGCCATAATTTTGCAAAAATACTTGCAAAACATCAGCATACATTGGAGGGAACTTCTGAGGTGGTCAGTGATTGATGGCACGGTCGTTCGGAGGGGGTTGTGATCACACCTACAGTTCTTTTGTTCTAAGCTGTCGGTCAAATATCTCTCCATTTGACATGGAAGCACAAAATTGAGGGGCAACATGCAAGGGATTTCAGCATCTCGACGCACAGTATAAACTGTTTATAAAAATAAGACACTTTGTTTTTTTATTTTGTAATCTTTCTCGTGTTTACCTTGTACTGTACAATGTATATTCATTTTATTAATGAATTGCTGTGAATAAACTACATATGCAGTTGATTTACCAGAAAGGACTTTTCAGTTTTTGTGTGCTAAACTAAACTTCAGGGTCAAGTAATAGCGATTTTATTTGAAAAGTATATAAGTGTACGTATATATAAGTGTACATATATATATATATGTATGTGTATATATATATATATATATATATATATATATATATATATATATATATAGGGAAAGATTAAGAAACACGCTGAAGCGGAATATATGTATATAGCATGTATCTTTATACATTTGGAATCTGCATCTATATTTTCTGTTGCATGTATAGAATTAGTTTCAGCTGAAACTCATAATCAATGGTGTTGGGTAATTATGTAGTGATAATTAGTTTCAGCCAAATCATTAAAACTAACAATAGACTATAAGAGGTGGTTGGAAGGTGTTACTCTGAATATAAACAAACTAAATACAGCTTTTTTTTCTCAGAGGTAAACAGAAAAGTGAAGTTGTTCAGCTGTTTAGTGTCACTATGTCATAAACAGTGAAACAACGTGGACTCATCGCTGTGCTTGTTGTAACTGAAAAAAACGCTGCAACTGCTTCAAAGTCTTTCCTCCCCGTGACCGCTGAAATCCGACACGACACCACGTTAGGCTACGCCTTGACTCATTTGCATATCGACGGTCATTAGATGTTGACCAAGGGCTCAGGGGAGGTGTGTGTGTGTGTTTGTGTCTGTCTGTGCGCGCGCGCCTACTTCGTGTACTTTTATAAACATTCTACATATAAACAACCAACATACAGCTTTTTTTTCTTTCTCAGAGGTAAACTGAAAAGTGAAGTTGTTCAGCTGTTTAGTGTCACTATGCAGATGTTACACTCAGTTTAGTTACCGAAATCTTTGATTTAGTTCTCATTCAGTGGCCACACATCACTTCCACATTTCCCTCGCTTTTATGCATAAGCAGTGAAACATTCCACAGGTTTATAATACACTGCGGCCAAGTGAACCACGTTTCCGCCGATTAGGCGCGTGGTCCGTTGCCTAGCAACACTGAACGAAAGGAGGCATAATCGTGGTGTTTGCTTCGGTTATGACATAGCATAGTTTATTATCTGCTGTGGTAGATCTGATTTATTTACATTCAATAATGAGGCTTTATATCCTCAGGGGGGGCCATTACATATGTAATATGTAAAACAATATTGTTTTAGAGATAATTTCACGGAAGCTTCTAACAGAACGAACAAACTAATTAATTTTCTCAAAACCTTATAAAATTAAGTAAAGCGAAATTCCCTAAATGTCCTTATAAAATATCGCTGATTATCAACGCCAGAATGAATGGCGAATTGTCGATATTTTACGGAAGCATATATATATATATATTATATATAATATATATATATATAATATATCATGTAAATAAGAGCAAAATAGCTTTATACTGGCTTTTACTGGTGCAATTTAAAAAATTTAAGCATACAGGGTGATTAAGCTCACAGAACTAGGAAAAGTCATGAAAGGAGGGTCCTAAAAATTGATCGAGTGTGAAGTATTTTTATTTTTTTTACCCCCTTGCGGTCAAATGACCGCTGCTCTGCGCTTCTAGTGTTAAAGCGCATAAACACAATAAAACAAGAATGTTTTGGGCTAACATATCATACATCTTTGTAGTCTTTTTGCACACACACGCGGGTGCGTTACAATAATAATAAGAATGATAACAATAATAAATTCGGAGCACTACTACTGCTCATTCTTCTTTGTCTTTCGGCTGTTCCCTTTCAGGGGTCGCCACAGCGAATCATTTGCCTTCATCTAACCCTATCCTCTGCATCCTCTTCTCTCACACCAACTAACTTCATGTCCTCTCTCACTGCATCCATAAATCTCCTCTTTGGTCTTCCTCTAGACCTCCTGCCTGGCAGCTTCAACCTCAGCATCATTCCACCGATATATTCACGATCTCTCCTCTGAACATGTCCAAACCACCTTAATCTGTCCTCTCTGACTTTATCTCCAACACTGATCTCTTTCAGATTACAACGTCGACACAAGATGTAGTCGACCTGAGTGCTTCTGCCTCCTCTCTTATATGTCACACTATGTTCCTGCCTCTTCTGGAAGTAAGTATTTACTACTGCCATTTCCATCCTCCTTGCAAAGTCCACCACCATCTGTCCTTCTACATTCCTGTCTATCACCTCTGTTCCCTTCCCCAACATGTCCATTGAAGTCTGCACCAATCACCACTCTCTCATCTCTGGGGATGCTCTGCATCACTTCATCTAACTCACTCCAGAATTTCTCCTTTTCTTTTATCTCACATCCTACCTGTAGGGCATAACCACTAACAACATAGAACATTATCCTTTTAATTTTCAGCTTTAGACGCATCACCCTATCTGATACTCTCTTCACCTCTAGAACATTCCTTACAAACTCCTCTTCCAGGATAACTCCTACTCCATTTCTTTTCCTATTCACACTATGGTAAAACAATTTGAACCCTGATCCTAAGCTTCTAGCCTTGCTACCTTTCCACCTGGTCTCCTGGACACACAGTATATCCACCTTCCTTCTCTGCATCATATCAACTAACTCTCTTCCCTTCCCTATCATGGTCCCAACATTCAAAATCCCTACTATCACTTCTACACTCTTGCCTTTCCTCTTCTCTCTCAGCTTTCGAACACACCTTCCTCCTCTCCTTGTTCGACCAACAGTAGCCCAATTTCCACCAGCACCCTGTAAGTCAACAACACCAGTGGCGGTCGTTGTTAACACGGGCCACGACCGATCCAGTATGGGAATTATATTTGCGATTCGCATCATTGATTTGGCAAATGTTTTAAGTCGGATGCCCTTCCTGACACAACCCTCTGCATTTATCCAGACTTGGGACTAGACTTAGTCCCCCCGTGGTTGCACTACTACTAATAATAGTTATAATTCTGAATGGAGTACCATCATTGAAGGAAGAAAGAAAAAGAAGAATAAATACATATCAGTTTTTACAGTTTGAGCTCGACACGGTTATGAGCTCTGTCGCTTGCTGTCAATGGGTGCCTAAGAGAGAGAGAACACATTTTCAGCTTCAGTAGACACACAATACTTGAGACTGAAACACGACTGCCCCTACACGTAATGAAGGGCATTACCTGCTGACGCAGCATCAATCAGATTGCAGTCTGAACCTGAATTATTCAGTGCCTGCACCAGGAGGGTCAGTTGTTTGTGAATGAGGAAGACGAGGAGCAGTCGGCGTTGGTCTAGAAGTCTTCGTGGAGTCAAGCCCTCCAGTCCTCCCAGCTGGACTAAGGGGTGCCTCCCTCTTACTGGACAGTTCTTGAGTTGATGACAAAATTTCCCACAGTAAAAACAGGCGTTGTTGTCATTCCTCAGGAGAGAGGAGTGGTGGTTGGTTCGTTTGCGCGGGGAGGTGGGGGGTAATGGGGGTATGTCTCAGGGGAGGTCTTTGGGTGGTGAGAGTCTGGCCAGGTCCATGAGATCTTGGAGTGACTAGGGGAGTTCTTGGGAGATTAGCTCAGCCTAGAGTACCTCTGTCAGTCCTTCGAAAAAGCTGTCATTCAGAGCCAATCATTCCTACCGCTGGAGAGAGCTAGGGTCTGGAACTTTATGGTGTAGTCATTGGCTGAACGTGAGCCTTGGCAGAGTTTTAACAGCTTTTAACCTGCCTTCCTGCCATGACATGAGCGATCGAACACTCTCCTCATCTTCTTAGTAAATTCCTTACAAAATGAGAGCCATAGTCAAAAGAGGAATCGTTAGATCGATAACCGGAAAATCAAGAACCGAAGTGATTATCGAAAAAAAGTAAAACAAAAGTGGTCTAAGACAAGGGATCATAATATCAAAGGTGGGAAATCAAGCACCTAAGCGACAATTCGAAGCAAGAGTCGAGAAAATGAGGAAACAACATGAACTTGGTAACGTTAAAGCATAGAAATAAAACATGAGAGATTTTAGGCAAAAACACCCAATAATTAGATAAGCACATGGGGAAAAGTGACAGCGTGGGAAAAAATGGGAAGACATGGCATGAATTATGACACATAGCTATGTGTAAAAGGTTGCTATCTATCTATCTATCGATCTATCGATCTATCTATCTATCTATCCACAAGGAAATTTAAAAATGTTAATCTAAGTGCACATTTATTTTTAAAGACTCTTTTGTAGTAGCAGAGTACCGACATTAGTCTGAGATGGAGATCATAAGTGTTTGAAAAAGCTTTGCTGTGCTTGAGGCAGAGCAGCAGCGAGAGAACATGTCTTCCAATCTTGCGACCGGAGTTCCCTACCCATTAGATAAATCAAAATTAATCAGCAATACAACATTTTAGCCATTCAGTTAACTTTTGACAAACATATTTTAATGTGTAGGCCTATACAACTTTAGGAGAAGCATGTCGGCGGTTGGGGTTGTTTAGCGCATTTACAGAATAAATACGATGAGATTACAGAGTAGAAGTTTTAGGCATTACAATTTTTTTCAACTAAATCAAATTTCATTATAAAATAAAATGTGTCAAAAAAAGTCCATCCAGTCAAAGATGATGGCTATGATCAATAAAAATTATTTTAAACAAAAACATGTTACAAGATGGCGCAGGTGAGGTCGGCTGCTGTCACGACTGCTCCAACCTACTTTTCATTATGTTTGTATTTTAAGGTAATTTCCAGTAACTTTAAATCGGCAAAATCACCACCATTGAGTACATTAGGTATGATAGAGACACTCTGGTTTCTGGTTGCCCTGAGGGAAACGAGCCGGCGTCAGGAACAGGCTGACAGCCCGTGCAAACCGCACCACACACGCATAGCATCCTGCTCACCAATGTCCAGTCACTGGAGACCAAGCTTGATGACCTCAGGGCCAGGGTAAAGTTCCAGAGAGACATTCGGGACTGCAATCTTCTCTGCTTTAGCGAGACATGCCGGACCACGGCATCCAGCCGGCCGAGTTCTTCTCGGTTCACCGCATGAATAGGACACGGGACTCGGGGTAGTCAAGTGAAGGCGGCGTGTGTTTAATGGTGAACAACAGCTGGTGCAACAGTGCGAGCGTTGTTCCTCTTACACGCTCCTGCAAACCCAACCTGGAACTACTGTCCATCATGTGTCGTCCTTTTTTTGTTGCAGAACTTTCATCACCATATCACCTGCCCCACCAGGGGCAAAAAGATACTGGACCACTGCTACACTACACGGTCAAGTCTCGCCATCCTGGACGAACCAATCGGTGGTCAGGATGCACTCGATGATGCAGACTGGATGATGACGTCAGTGTGTTTACGAAAGCGGTTGTGGGATTCATCGGGAAACTAGCAGATGATACCGTGGAGAAAAAGACTATTAGAACATTTCCCAACCAGAAGCCGTGGGTGGATAAAACCTTTGGCGACGCTCTGAGATCTTGCACCGCTGCCTACAACACGGGACTTGCGTCTGGGGACATGGAACCGTATAAGGCTGCTTCATATAATGTGCGGAAGGCGATGAAAGAGGCGAAGCAGTGCTACGGGAGGAAACTAGAGTCACAGCTCCAACAGAGTGACTAGGAGCCTGTGGCACTGACTAAGGACAAAAACGGATTATAAAGCACCAACAACCGGTATGATGAACGCGGATGTGACTCTGGCAGACAAGCTGAACACTTTCTATGCTCGCTTCGAGGCTGCAGCTAAAGACGCTAGCGATGCTAATGCTAACCTAGGGCCAAAACTAGTTTTTCTTGGTATAGATGGCGCTGTGTGACCCTGTGTATGCACTAAACAATAATACTTAACAATGAAGAAGTAAAGTTAACAATGAAGTGCTTTTTTTTATATCGTTTTCAAGAATATAATGATATTCTGACAAACACGTCAGCCAAAGAGCAGGTGAATCAGTGAAATTTAAAGCTTATCTTGCTTCCTCATCTCGCTTCCTTATCTGTGTGAAGTTTCTATAATCTTCAGCCTGGCTTCTGTACCACCTACAGCAGTTATTTTGTGTGTGTATGTATGCGTGTGTGTGTGTGTGCGCGCTGCAGCCTGTGAATGAATACGCACAGCAGAGGGACAGAGACATGAGGGTCATCTAATACTGTATTGTGTAGTGTCCTTTTTTCAGCGGATTTTTCCGCTACCCCAGATCAGTTTATCAACTTGTAATATATAAATTTTAGGAATATATTAACATGTGCAGACATTTATTTGACCCTGAATAGAGCCAGCCTCGATTATGCACACACACACACACACACATATATATATATATATATATATATATATATATATATGCATAAAGATGAATGCTATATATATATATATATATATATATATATATATATATATATATATATATATATATAAAAGCATGCATCTTTATACATTTGGAATCTGCATCGACATTTTCTGTTACATGTATAGAATGAGTTTTAGCTAACTCTCATGGTCAATGGTGTGAGGGTACTTATGTAGTGATAATAAGTTTCTGCCAAATCACTAAAACTAAAAATTGACTATGAGAGGTGGTTGGAAGGTTTTATTTATTTATTTATTCTCTACAAGGGCACTAACTACACAGACCAAACTGTTACCTTCTTGTAATGGTATAAACATTCTAAATATAAACATACAAAATATAGCTTTTTTTTTCTCAGAGGTAAACGGAAAAGTAAAGTTGTTCAGCTGTTTAGTGTCACTATGTCATAAACAGTGAAACAACGTGGTCTTATCGCTGTGCTTGTTGTAACTGAAAAAACGCTGCAACTGCCTCAAAGTCTTTCCCCTCCGTGACCACTGAAATCCGACACGACACTACGTTAGGCTACGTCTTGAATCCTTTGCATACCGACGGTGATTGGATGTTGACCAAGGGTTTAGGGAAGGTGTGTGTGTGTTTGTGTGTGTGCGCATGCGCGTACTTCTTGTACTTTTATAAAAAATTCTAAATATAAACAAACAAAATACACCTTTTTTATCTCAGAGGTAAATGAAAAAGTGAAGTTGTTCTGCTGTGTTCTGTTCAGTGTCACTATATAGACGTTACACTCAGTGTAGTTACCAAAATCTTTGGTTTAGTTTTCATTGAGTGGCCACACATCACTTCCACATTTCCCCTCACATTCCCCTGTTTATATATATATATATATGCCCCAAATATTGACAATTCACCATTCATATATATATATATGGTGTGGTGGTATTTTTATCCTCAAACTGGCTGAAGAAGGTGTTCAGTAAGTCTATGTTGTCCTCACACAGTGGTTGTGTCGGTCTGTAGTCTGTGACTGACCGGATCCCTTGCGATAGGCATCTGGGGTCTTTTGTGTCTGTAAAATGTGCTTGTATTATTTGTCTATAGGCACGTTTGGCTGTTCTCACACCTCGGTTTGCCCTGGCGGATCTGAGGACATCTTTGTTACCGAACTTGAAATCATTGTTTCTTGCTCTCACAAGCTCACGTACCTCCCTAGTAAACCAGGGTTTTTCGCTTGCTCTTGTGGTGATGTTTTTTATAATGGTTATGTCTTTCATCTATTTGAATATGTATCCCATCACAGACTCAGTGTATGAGGTTGACCTGTTGGTTGGTGGTGGCAACCTCCCTAAAAACAGTCCAATCTGTGCACTCAAAACAGTCCTGGAGAGCTGAAGTAGCTTCCTCTGGACATGTTCTGATTTGCTTACAGAAGGTCTGCTCCTGGTTACCAATGGTCTGTATGCAGGAATTAGCCTGACAGAGCGATGGTCCGAGTTCCCTAGGTGGGGGTGGGAAAAAGCTCTGTATGCTTGTTTGATGTTGATGTAGACCTGGTTAAGAGTGTTCTCTCCCCTGGAAATTCACAAGTTTATGATGGTACTGCAGTCTCTCACCTTTCTTTGTGTGGTTAAATCCAGTCTGGGAAAATCCATTTTGTTTTTTAGTGAACGAATGTTCGATAGAAGGATAGAAGGATAGAAGGAAGTGCCAGTCTATAAGGGTTAGCTTTAAGCAGGGCGCTAATACCCACTCGCCAGTCTCGCTTTCTAGGTCTCGCACACCGCTTATGATGCATCCTGTGCCGGTCCATGGTGGGGGAGGGTCCGCTGCTTTGCAGACCCCTCGGTTCTTCCTGCATAGAATGCCGAGCTCGTTGAGAGTTTTAAGTTTCAACGCCCAGATAGTTTCTGGAAAAATTTAACGGAGTTCCATAGTGTAAGTAATGAGCTACAGTCATTGATTATTTTATTGTCTGGTTGTACCGCTACAGACGAAACATTTAACTTAAAACGCACATCGCTATCAGAAGCTGAAGTGGCTGCTGCTCCCTCAACTTGTGATCATGATTAAGGCCTGGGAGAAGCAAGGCAGCTGCTGCATTATTTTATGCATTATACAACAGAACCTCAGATTACAGCGCGTGTACTGTTTCTTATAACACACGTGTGCGTGCGCGAGTAAGGCAAAAGAAATTCTCAATACAGAGGTTAAAAATCTATTTTCCTCTTCATCGCGGTGTGTGTGTGTTTGAGTGTGCGCGCGTGAGCATAATTTGACACTGTGCCGGCTGTGTGTGTGTGTGTGTGTGTGTGTGTGTGAAACCCCCATTCACAAACACATACACACACGCACAGAAATGAAGGCAAGAGACACACACTCTGCTCTCCGAAGAAACTCTTTGCAAATCTTTTTAGAGGTAAGGTGCTTGGTCATTTGTTTGTTTGTTTTACTTTACAGCAGTGATTCTGTTAGTTTGCGCTCACACGAGTATCATTAGCGATGTTTATTGCTAATTTCAGATAAAACAGTGTAGCAGGAGAGAGACGTTGATTTATGACCGCTGTTTACGGAAGTGTAGTACAGTGCGGGAGATGCATTGTGGGTAATGCAGTCGTGTGTGTGTGAACGTGAATGCGAGATGTAAGTTAGGATATAGAGCCTGAGTTTTGTTCTTCAGTAGTTTTTTTTGTTGGATTTAAGTGCAGGATCCACCCGAAAGTTTGCACTATAACCTGACAATGCAGAAAATAAAAGAACAGGCATCGACCAGTTTGTTCATCTCATCATTACACGCGTATGAATTAACGGGCTATTACGCTGTTGCAAGCAACATAAAAAAAGCGGAGAAGCTTTAATAATTTAGAGGAAAACAACTGTCTTTCTGTAAATGTGTGAGTAAGTGTGTTTAAACGAGAGGAGAAAGTTTTAATGTGATGAGGAGGGGGAGATAGGAGGGGCTGAAAGCAAGAGTCTCAACTTACTAAAGCCTCACACACACACACGCACACACACATACACAGCGCCTGCGTGCACAAAGGGAAACGCTTATCTGCAGGGAATTATTTTTTACTTTTTTAAAAGGTAAAGTGCAGGTCAGGCACGTGCACACAGAGATCCAATGGGGCTTAAGCACCTGCCCTTTTTATTCCTGGAGAGAAAGTGCCCTTTTTTCTGGGGTGCTTATTTTTTTTTTTTTTTTGAAAAATAATATATATTCCTATTTGTGCACAGCTTCCCTGTCAAACAAATATATTTATTGAAGAATAGTATATTTAAATATCAGGTCAGGAGTTCTGAAGCGAACATCTCCCCGCCCTAACTGTGGCTATGTTCGTTTTTTGTGTGTCGTTTGTTAGAAGACCCAGTTTCCCAGAAGGCACCTCGGTTGACGAAGTTCACCTGAGCCGAGGTGGCTCATTAGGGACATTATAAAAAGCTGTTAGTTCTGGGAAACTGGGTCAAGCATTAATATTGTCTAGTGGGCTTTTGTTTTGTTTTGTTTTGTTTTGTTTTGTTTGAATTCAGTTTTTGTGTTGAACTGGCTCTGAGGGCATGTTTGTTATGTAATTAAGTGTATCTTTGGTTTTGCTTTTGTTTGCGAGTATTAAGTATGTGACTAGTGTCCTTTTGTTTTCAGTCACTCCTATTTGTTTCGTCTGTGTGTCTTTAGTGTCTTTTCCCTTTTGTTTAGAAGTTCTCCCTGTGCTTAATCTAAGCTCTAAGCCTGGGTCTGCTGTACGAGTCCGTGGATGTGTGTGTGTGTGTGTGTGTGTATTGCTCTTAGAGGTAGGTATGATGTGCAGAGAAGTGTGTATGATGTGCAGAGAAGTGTGTGTATGAGGTGTACGATGTGTATGATGTGCATGAGGTGTGTGTATGAGGTGTAAGATGTGCATGAAGTGGGTGAGGGCCGCTCATAGGAGCGTGGGTGAGGGCCGCTCATAGGAGCGTGGGTGAGGGCCGCTCATAGGAGCGTGGGTGAGGGCCGCTCATAGGGGCGTGGGTGTGTTGTGTGGTGTGTGTGGTTGAGGGCCGCGCAGACACAGGTGTGTGTGCCGCTCAGACACAGGAGCGCGGGTGTGTGTGCCGCTCAGACACAGGAACGCGGGTGTGTGTGCCGCTCAGACACAGGAGCGCGGGTGTGTGTGCCGCTCAGACACAGGAGCGCGGGTGTGTGTGCCGCTCAGACACAGGAGCGCGGGTGTGTGTGCCGCTCAGACACAGGAGCGCGGGTGTGTGTGCCGCTCAGACACAGGAGCGCGGGTGTGTGTGCCGCTCAGACACAGGAGCGCGGGTGTGTGTGCCGCTCAGACACAGGAGCGCGGGTGTGTGTGCCGCTCAGACACAGGAGCGCGGGTGTGTGTGCCGCTCAGACACAGGAGCGCGGGTGTGTGTGCCGCTCAGACACAGGAGCGCGGGTGTGTGTGCCGCTCAGACACAGGAGCGCGGGTGTGTGTGCCGCTCAGACACAGGAGCGCGGGTGTGTGTTGTGTTGTGTGAGGTGTGTTTGAGGACCGCTCATACACAGGAGCAAGTGTGTGAGTATTGGTCTGAAGAGCGAGTGAGTGTGTGGCGCTCGTAGTAGCAGACGAGGTTTCATTCCACCGGCAAGAGCTATGGTTACGTGTATATGAAGTGTGTTTTAAGCCGTTGTCACAGCCCTACGAGGGTGATATGTCTAAATTTAAATTCAAATTCAAATTTTATTTGTCACATACACAGTCATACACAGTACGAAATGTAGTGAAATGCTTACACGACCGCCAGTGACCTTAAAAAGATAATTAAAACGTATAATAAGTAATAAATATCAATAGAAGAAATATGATAGAAAATTTAAATAAAAAAATTAAAATAAAATTTAACTAGAAAAAATAGAACCTGAAAATAGAAATATACTGTACACCTAGAACTATAATGGTGTGCAAATATGCATAGAAAAAGTGACTTTGTGCAATGGTTATTAAAGTGTCTTTGTGCAATGGTCCAGAATGTAAACGTAAACATGTAGTGTAGATGTGATGTGCGTGGAGTTGTCCATAGTGTCCATGGATGTATAAAGATTGATTAATTGATTGATTGTGAGAATTGTGAAAATATTGTGTTAGTTTTGCATAGTGGTGTGGTTGAGAGACCTTATCGTCTGCGGGAAGAAGCTCCTCCTCAGTCTCTCTGTGTTGGCCCTCAGGGAGCGGAATCGCTTCCCAGACCGCAACAGAGTGAACAGTCCATTGTTGGGGTGGCTGAGGTCCTTCACGACCTTCCTGGCCTTGGTCCAGCACCGCTTGGTGTAGATTGAGTGCAGGTCAGGGAGCTTGGTGCGGATGATGCGCTCAGCTGATCGCACCACCCTCTGTAGAGCTCGTCTGTCCTGCATGGTGCTGTTCCCGAACCAGGTCGTGATGTTTCCCGTCAGGATGCTCTCTATGGTGCAGGAGTAGAAATTCCTGAGCACCTTGGAGGGCAGTCTAAAGTCTCTCAAGCGTCTGAGGTGGTACAGATGCTGCCGGGCCTTTTTTACCACGGTGTTGATGTGACAGGACCATGTCAGGTCTTGCGTGATGTGAACACCGAGGTATCTGAAGCTGTCCACTCTCTCCACTGGGCTCCTGTTAATGATGGGGGTCTGGTAGTTCCTCACCTGCTTTATACTGAAGTCCATTATCAGCTCCTTTGTCTTGCTGACGTTCAGGATGAGATTGTTTCTCTGGCACCAGTTCTCCAGATTTCCAACCTCCTCCAGGTAGGCCGTCTCATCGTTGTTGGTGATCAGGCCCACCACGACAGTGTCGTCAGCAAACTTGATGACGGTGGTGGAGTTGGTAGTGGCCACGCAGTCAGAGGTGTACAGAGAGTACAGCAGGGGGCTCAGAACACAACCCTGGGGGGCTCCAGTACTGAGAGTGATGGAGGCTGAGACATGTCCGCCCATCCTTACTGCCTGTGGTCTGCCAGTCAGAAAATTGGAGATCCACTGACACATTGATGAGCTGAGTCCCAGGTGCTCCAGCTTGGTGGTGAGTGTGGAGGGAATTATGGTATTAAATGCAGAGCTGTAGTCGATGAAGAGCATTTTCACATAATTCCCCCTCTGAGTGTCCAGGTGAGTGAGAGATGTATGGAGGAGATGTGAGATTGCATCGTCCGTGGAACGGTTTGGATGGTATGCAAACTGTAGTGGGTCCAGTGTGTCTGGTAGTGAAGAAATTATGAAGTCTCTGACCAGGCGTTCAAAGCACTTCATCACTACTGAGGTGAGGGCTACAGGGCGATAGTCGTTGAGAGAAGCAGGATGTGGTTTCTTTGGGACAGGAACAATAATGGACACTTTGAAGCATGTGGGAATCACCGACTGAGATAAGGAGATGTTGAATATCTCAGTGAACACAGGTGCTAGCTGGTCTGTGCAGGCTCTGAGGATACGGCCTGAGATGCCGTCTGGTCCTGCTGCTTTCCTAGTGTTCACTCTCTTGAAGGCTCTCCTCACGTCATGCTCGGTGATGATGAACACGCTTCTGCATTAGCATCGCTAGCGTCTTTAGCTGCAGCCTCAAAGCGAGCATAGAAAGTGTTCAGCTCATCTGCCAGAGTCACGTCTGCGTTCGTCATACCGGATGTTGTTGCTTTATAATCAGTAATTGTCCTTAATCCCTGCCACAGGCTTCTAGAGTCACTCCTAAAGTCAGTTTTTTTTAGCGCTCTCTTTCACCGCCTTCCGGATGCTGTATGACGCAGCCTTGTATGGTTCCATGTCCCCCGACGCGAGTCCCGTGTTGTAGGCAGCGGTGCTAAATTTCAGAGCGTCGCGGATGGTTTTATCCACCCACGGCTTCTGGTTGGGAAACGATCTAATAGTCTTTTTTTCCACGGTATCATCCGCTAGTTTCCCGATGAATCCCACAACCGCTTCCGTGAACACGCTGACGTCATCGGAGCTGTTTCTGAACATGTCCCAGTCTGCGTCATCGAGTGCGTCCTGTAACGCGGCCACCGATTGGTCCGTCCAGCGCGCGACCTCCCTCTGAACCGGAACTTCCTGTTTCAGCCTGTGTTTGTATTTTGGCATGAGGAAGATGGCGGCGTGGTCGGATTTACCAAACGGTGGACGAGATTGTGCCTTGTAGCCGTCCTTGACCGTTGTATAGCAGTGGTCCAGTGTTCTTTCGCCCCTGGTGGGGCAGGTGATGTGCTGATAAATGTTCGGCGCTGCGCGTGTGAGGTTGGCACTGTTAAAGTCCCCCGCCACAATAAGCGCAGCGTCCCAGTGTTGTGTTTGGTGCTGTGTGAGTGCCTCATGCAGCTGGCATAAGGCATTGTCCGTGTCCGCTTGTGGTGGAATATAAACGGCACTGATTATGACCGATGTAAACTCCTGAGAAAGGTAAAATGACGACACATGATGGACAGTAGTTCCAGATTTGGTGTGCAGGAGCGTGTGAGAGGAACAACGCTCGCGCTGTTGCACCAGCTGCTGTTCACCATTAAAGACACGCCGCCTCCCCTTGACTTCCCCGAGTCCCGTGTCCTGTCCATGCGGTGAACCGAGAAGAACTCGGCCGGCTGGATGGCGTGGTCCGGCACCGCTGGGTTCAGCCATGTCTCGGTGAAGCAGAGGAGATTGCAGTCCCGTATGTCTCTCTGGAACTTTATCCTGGCCCTGAGGTCATCGAGCTTGTTCTCCAGTGACTGGACAGTGGCGAGCAGGATGCTAGGCAGAGGTGTGCGGTGTGCACGGGCTCTCAGCCTGTTCCTGACGCCGGCTCGTATCCCTCGAGGCCGCCGCTTCGCGTCGCGTCCTTTGTTTTTCCTCAGGATCTCACTCGGCCAGCTCGGATCCGGAGTTAAAAACGTCGAATTGTGAGTACATTGTATACCAATAGAAACAAGAGTGTCTCTATCATAACTAATGTACTCCATGGTGGTAATTTGACTGGTTTTAAAACGGTAAAAACTAACTTAAAGAACAAAAACAAAGAAAAGGGGGTCGGAGCAGTCGTGATGGCCTCACTCATCTATGTCTAGCCTAGAGCGATTGTATGTATGCCTCAGGTATTAGAGCCTGCGTGTAACAGAGCCTGTGTCACAACACAGAGCTAGTGTATGTATGTCTCAGGTATTAGAGCTTGTGTGTAAGAGAGCCTGTGTCACAACACAGAGCTAGTGTATGTATGTCTCAGGTATTAGAGCCTGTGTGTAAGAGAGCCTGTGTCACTACACAGAGCTAGTGTATGTGTGTCTCGGGTATTAGAGCCTGACTGTGAGAGTCTCTGTCTCCACTCTAGGCTAGTGTAAAGTGTTAAAGGTTTCCCGCATCCCTATGTGATTTGTTTTATGGACTCCCTGAGTGTGTTTGAGTTATTGAGTCCGTGTGTGTTTCCTAAACACCTTAGTGTGATGTTTTCCAGAGCCAGTGTTTTTGTTTGTTTAGTTTTCATGTGATTAGTTTGATTGTCAATAAACTCTTTATTTTGAAAATAACCCTCTGCATGTATGCCTGCCCTTTGTACTGCCCACGGCGTACCATCAGCCCGATACACCCGCATCGTGACAATGACATTGGCTTTTATTGAATTTTTTTCAATTATTTTGGTAAGTTTAATTCAAACAATCAAGTAAGATTTTCAGAGATTTTGTTAAGTTATTAAAGTTAAATATTTCTCTAATATTTACTAAGCCACAGAATATTTTTTAGAGTGTAGTAGGTTTAAGTAGGTTCTGTGTGAACTGATTATTTTGTAGACATTTTTTGAAAATTAAACAATTGCATGAGTTTACGGAAGATAAAATAAACTTTTTTAATTATTTAAAAAAAAGGAAGTCAGTGTTGCGTTAATATATACAGTGGAACCTCGGATTACGAGCTTAATTCGTTCCGGAAGCAGGCTTGTATTCCAAAACACTCGTAAACCAAATTTAATTTACCCATAGGAAATAATGGAAACTTAAATTATTCGTTCTACAGCCCAAAAAAATAAATACATAAATATAATTAATACAAAATATAAAGTAAAAATAAAACAAATGAACCTGTACTTTACCTTGAAAAAATTTAAAAATAAATCCCGACAGATAAGGGTTTTCGTTTGTGCACGCAGGGTGTGTGTGTGTGTGTAAAATGTGCACGCACACATACACACACACACACTAACGGATAGACCGTTTTTGAAACCGTTTAAAAATTAGCAGGGAACATTCCTAGTCACACTCACGTGAGCGCATACTAACAGGATCACTGCTGTAAGTAAAACAACAACAAAAAACAAATTAAACAGCTCCTCACCTTTGAAAACAATCACGACAGAGAGGAGTTTGTGTGTTTGTTTGGCAACCTGAGAGGAGGGGGGCTGAAGGGGGCGGTCGCTTGCGTTTATGGCCCCCTTCTCTCAGGTTGCCAAACGAACACACAAACTCTCTGCCTTACACAGACACAAACACACACACACACACACACACGCACACTCAAAAACACTGCAGGCACTAAGACCCAGCAGGGGAGACAATAGGTCTCGGCTTTACAGCTCCCCTTCTCTCAGGTTGCCAAATAAACACACAAACTTCTCTCTGTCGCGATTGTTTTCAAAGGTGAGGAGCTGTTTCATTTGTTTTTTGTTGTTGTTTTACTTACAGCAGTATTCCTGTTAGTATGCGCTCACGTGAGTGTGACTAGGAATGTTCCTTGCTAATTTTTAAACGGTTTTAAAAATGGTCTCTCCGTTAACGTGTGTGTGCGCGCGCACGTACATCACACACACACTAACGGATAGACCGTTTTTGAAACCGTTTAAAAATTAGCAGGGAACATTCCTAGTTTGTGTGTTTGTTTGGCAACCTGAGAGGAGGGGGGCTGAAGGGGGCGGTCGCTTGCGTTTATGGCCCCCTTCTCTCAGGTTGCCAAACGAACACACAAACTCTCTGCCTTACACAGACACAAACACACACACACACACACACACACACACGCACACTCAAAAACACTGCAGGCACTAAGACCCAGCAGGGGAGACAATAGGTCTCGGCTTTACAAACACACAAACTTCTCTCTGTCGCGATTGTTTTCAAAGGTAAGGAGCTGTTTCATTTGTTTTTTGTTGTTGTTTTACTTACAGCAGTGATCCTGTTAGTATGCGCTCACGTGAGTGTGACTAGGAATGTTCCTTGCTAATTTTTAAACGGTTTTAAAAATGGTCTCTCCGTTAACGTGTGTGTGCGCGCGCACGCACATCACACACACACACACACACCGTGTATGTGTGTATTCACTCAGCAGGAGAGGCGATTACCTACAATTCTGCTGCAAGAGAGAAAAAAAACGTTAGCTCACTTGTGATGTTGTAACGCTTGGAGTTAAAACAAGAAGTGCATGCGTGAAACATGATACTCGGTGCTCGTAAACTAAGACAATGCTCGTTTTTCAAGTAAAGAATTATTTAAAATTGTTACTCGTCTTGCGAAACACTCCTAAACCGTGTTACTTGTAATCCGAGGTTCCACTCTATACTTTTTTGTTCAAAAAAAGAAAAAAATTATGAAAAGTGCCCTTTATTTTACTTGAGCCCCTGCTTCTTAAAATGTCTGTGCATGTCCCTGGTGCAGGTTAATTTGTTTTGTTTTTACTTAATATTTTGTATTAGTTATTTTTAGGTATTTATTTTTTTTTAACTGTAAAACGAATAATTTAAGTTTCCATTATTTCTTATGGGAAATTAAATTTGGTTTACGAGTGTTTTAGAATATGAGCCCACTTCCGGAACGAATTATGCTCGTAATCCGATGTTCCACTGTAACTGCTCATTAGTGAGTTATGGCCTGACTCAGATGTGTCCTTGCACTCTGCTGGGTCCATTTTAGGTTGCACACTTCTGTTATGGGATAGTTAATTATGCACACAATTGCAAAGTAAATCACCCCCTTGCTTATTATTCAGTAAGTTATTAATGAAAAACACTTTTTAACCCAAATAAATCTGGGCATCTGAGTTTTCCCCGAATTGCCTTTCACTGTCACCTTTGATAACATTTGTTGGCTGACAGCAGTGTCGCACATTCTTGTAGAGGATGTTCACTCTTGTAGGTCTTCCAAGATAAAAAAAAAATGTTTTGCTACATGGTTAATATACTATACAGTTGAGGAGGAAAATCATGTATAGTTATCATTATCAGATATACTTGGTTCATTCATATTTAGTTAAACTGCAAAAGAGTTTGTTTGGGGAGTAATTTAAAATGTTTACCCTGTATGCTGAAAATGAAAGTGTGTCTAACAGAACTTGCTGTCTTCTTCCTTCTGATTGACCAACAAGGATAACATCATTGTCATGTGACTCGCCTGGATTGCATTTTCCAGCACCTACACACACATGCATGCAGAAATATAAAGACATTCCATGAAAAACTACTGTACATTTAAATGAGTGCATTTTATATTTATATAGAGAAATTCATACCAACCCATAGAGAAGTGGAGGCGCAAATTGCCGTACATGGTTGTATCCAGGTAGGGGGTGCACACTTTCCTTTTGCCATTCCCAAGGAACACTAGAGCAAAGCCTGACTCAATTTTTCCACACTGTGTGCCATACACTGCTCCCTCAATGCTCCATCTAAATAAAAGAGTTTTACTGGTAAGTGTCAATTATACATTTTATATTCAATTATACACAATTATACATTGTCAATTAGCCTTTGGACAATACATTGGAACAAATACAGTAAGTCCACTACTTACGAATGAGTTCCATTCCATGAACACATTTGTAAGTTGAATTTGTTCGTAAGTTGGGGACCAACAGTCTTATATGCTTTTAACACTAGAAGCGCCGAGCAGCGGTCATTTGACCGCAAGGGGGTAAAAAAAAAATAATACTTCACACTCGATCAATTTCCAGGACCCTCCTTTCATGACTTTTCCTAGTTCTGTGAGCTTAATCAACCTGTATGCTTAAATTTTTTAAATCACACCAGTAAAAGCCAGTATAAAGCTATTTTGCTCTTATTTACGTGAAATCGCTGACAGCTGCGCGGCGGCATGACGTTTCCTGTCTTTTCCAACCTGCGATTCTTATTTCTCTCAGCAGATGGCGCAAGGAATCGCGCATACTATTTATGCGTCATTCAGTGCGTATATGTAACTATCTCAGGTTTCATTCCATATATGCAGTTTATATATATATATATATATATATATATATATATATATATACACACACACACATATATATATATATATATATGCTTCCGTAAAATATCGACAATTCGCCATTCGTTCTGGCGTTGATAATCAGCGATATTTTATAAGGACATTTAGGGAATTTCGCTTTACTTAATTTTATAAGGTTTTGAGAAAATTAATTAGTTTGTTCGTTCTGTTAGAAGCTTCCGTGAAATTATCTCTAAAACAATATTGTTTTACATATTACATATGTAATGACCCCTCCTGAGGATATAAAGCCTCATTATTGAATGTAAATAAATCAGATCTACCACAGCAGATAATAAACTATGCTATGTCATAACCGAAGCAAACATCACGATTATGCCTCGTTTCGTTCAGTGTTGCTAGGCAACGGACCACGCGCCTAATCGGCGGGAACGTGGTTCACTTGGCCGCGGTGTATTATAAACCTGCGGAATGTTTCACTGCTTATGCATAAAAGCGAGGGAAATGTGGAAGTGATGTGTGGCCACTGAATGAGAACTAAATCAAAGATTTCGGTAACTACACTGAGTGTAACATCTGCATAGTGACACTAAACAGCTGAACAACTTCACTTTCCCGTTTACCTCTGAGAAAGAAAAAAAGCTGTATGTTGTTTGTTTATATTCAGAGTAACACCTTCCAACCACCTCTCATAGTCTATTGTTAGTTTTAATGATTTGGCTGAAACTAATTATCACTACATAAGTACCCCAACACCCCTGATCATGAGTTTCAGCTAAAACTAATTCTATACATGCAACAGAAAATGTAGATGCAGATTCCAAATGTATAAAGATACATGCTATATATATATATATATATATATATATATATATATATATATATATATATATATATATACTTTTCAAATAAAATCGCTATTACTTGACCCTGAAGTTTAGTTTAGCACACAAAACATAGTCCTTTCTGGTAAATCAACTGCATATGTAGTTTATTCACAGCAATTCATTAATAAAATGAATATACATTGTACAGTACAAGGTAAACACGAGAAAGATTACAAAATAATAAAACAAAGAGTGTCTTCTTTACAAACAGCAACAAACTTCTTTACTTCTACTGTGCGTCGAGATGCTGAAATCCCTTGCATGTTGCCCCTCAATTTTGTGCTTCCATTTCAAGTGGAGAGATATTTGACCGACAGCTTAGAACAAAAGAACTGTAGGTGTGATCACAACCCCCTCCGTACGAACGTGCCATCAATCACTGACCACCTCAGAAGTTCCCTCCAATGTATGCTGCTGTCCACTCTATTGAGAGCTGGTTGGAATGTGTTATTCATTCATTTATTCTATACAAGGGCACTAACTACACAGATCAAACTGTTACCTTATTTTATTCTTATACTCATCGCTGTGCTTGTTGTAACTGAAAAACGCCGCAACTACTTCAGGGGAGGTGTGTGTGTGTGTGTGTGTGTGTGTGTGTGTGTGTGTGAGCGCGCGCGCTGCAGCCTGTGAATGAATACGCACAGCAGAGGGACAGAGACATGAGGGACATCTAATACCTTATTGTGTAGTGTCCCTTTTTCAGCGGATTTCTCTGCTACCGCAGATCAGTTTATCAACTTGTAATATATTAATTTTAGGAATATATTAACATGTGCAGACATTTAGTTGATGGGGCGCTGCCCCTATTGCCCCTGAATAGGGCCAGCCTCGATTACACACACATACACACATATATATATAGCATGCATCGAATACACACACACACACACACACACACATATATATATATATATATATATATATATATATATATATATATATATATATATAGCATGTATCTTTATACATTTGGAATCTGCATCTACATTTTCTGTTGCATGTATAGAATTAGTTTCAGCTGAAACTCATGATCAATGGTGTTGGGGTACTTATGTAGTGATAATTAGTTTCAGCCAAATCATTAAAACTAACAATAGACTATGAGAGGTGGTTGGAAGGTGTTACTCTGAATATAAACAAACTAAATACAGCTTTTTTTTCTCAGAGGTAAACAGAAAAGTGAAGTTGTTCAGCTGTTTAGTGTCACTATGTCATAACCAGTGAAACAACGTGGACTCATCGATGTGCTTGTTGTAACTAAAAAAAACACTGAAACTACTTCAAAGTCTTTCCACTTTCTTTGACCGCTGAAATCCGACACGACACCACGTTAGGCTACGTCTTGACTCATTTGCATATCGACGGTCAATAGATGTTGACCGAGGGCTCAGGGGAGGTGTGTGTGTGTGCGCGCGCGCCTACTTCGTGTACTTTTATAAACATATAAACAAACAACATACAGCTTTTTTTTCTCAGAGGTAAACGGGAAAGTGAAGGTGTTCAGCTTTTTAGTGTCACTATGCAGATGTTACACTCAGTGTAGTTACCGAAATCTTTGATTTAGTTCTCATTCAGTGGCCACACATCACTTCCACATTTCCCTCGCTTTTATTACATGAACATAAGCAGTGAAACAATTCGCAGGTTTATAATACACCGCGGCCAAGTGAACCGATTGGGCGCGTGGTCCGTTGCCTAGCAACACTAAACGAAACGAGACATATTCGTTGTGTTTGCTTCGGTTATGACATAGCATAGTTTATTATCTGCTGTGGTAATCTGATTTATTCAAATTAATATTGTTTTAGCGATAATTTCACGGAAGCGAGTTCAGAACTAAATCGCTGCTCCGAGACGTTCAGAAGCTTCAAATAGAATGAACAAACTAATAACATTTTCTCCATACGATATAAAATTAAGTAGAGCTTTCCTTTTCGTTATAGTACGAAGCCCCTAGATGGACAAAGGAGGAGAAAAAACGGCAGAAAAAAGTCAAAAACTTTGGGTTATAATTCCAAACATGACTTGTTTTTTCCCTCTTCGTTTGTCCCCTTAGAGACTCTGTAGTAGGTTTTCTCAGTTGAATATGAAAAAAAGATACCGCTTATTATCAACGCGGGAATGAATGGCGCATTGTCCAAGTGCAAGTTGATCTTGGAGCTAAACTATTTGCTTTGGGTGAAAGCGCCATCTAGCGATCATTGTGTGTCAGCAGCAGCTTCCCATTCAAAACAATAGGCGGTCAAATGACCGCTGAACCGCGCTTTTAGTAGGTGACACTGGCGCAGCGCTTCTAGTGTTAATACAGATATACAATATGAAGCATATATATCAGTTTGACTTAATCTATACCCTTTTCCAAAACTTCCATAATGTGGTTAAAAACTATAATCATGCCTGAATCTTAGTAAAATGTTGTCTCTGTGCCTGTAAATCACGAGAAGAGTCCTGAATGCCATTTTGTCTCAGAGCGAATTTCATAATTAGAAATAATAAAAACTCTATTTATTCTTTTCTCAACTCAAACATATTCATATAAAAAATATTAATAGAAAATATAAAGTCAAAATATATTCTCTCCAGTAGTCGATTTATGATCCACCCACAGTTTGATGCATGCACAGTTTGTCATAGCAATCTTGTTTAGACTATTAAACACACTGATGTAAACAATCAGCTTTATGGCCCCTCTGCAATATACATCTAAATATGATTTTATGAGCAAACTAATATTACTATTCTACCCACTAGCGCTTAAAATGGTAAAACTAGCTTGCTGATTAATTCATATTTGGACACATGTACTTGATGTGAACAATTAGCTCCAGTGTTTCTGTAAAATGTCATGTCACTGGTGCAGGTTAAGCAGCTCTGCAACTCATGTATCATTCCCAAAAAGATGCTTAAAATTATGTTACAGCACATAATAGATCAGGCTTGTGCACAATTTAAAATTTCAGAATTGGCCGCCCTTCAATTCATGGGTTGGAATTGTGGGACTCCACACAGAAAGTTGAATTTGAATTGGAGTTGGAATGACAGGAAGTGGAATTAAATTCATGGCAATTCAAAGACATTCCACACAGTCATACAACAGAAAGAATGTGTTGAATCTCACATACAATTACATTAATTTTGTAATTTAATAGCATCATTTTATTACACATAACTAGTCACTCCTCAACCCTGCATACATTTTGTTCCAACATATAGATAATGATCAAATTCTTGAAATTTATTACTCCCTCAATGTTTGATTAATTTTGTTCAAAATGTTATTTTCATTTCAAAGTAATCAAATAACACAAAGTCGTTATAAATGCAGTTGTCATTTATTCCAATGCAAAACTTATTGAGCAACACTGTTGCATTTAATTCTCAATAGCTACTTAAATGTTTTATAATTGAGTCTGCACCGTTCTGGTCTGAATATCTTTGCTGCAACACTAAAGATTCTCTCAACAGGTGCAGAGAAAGCTGGTATGGCAAGATATTTACATGCAAGTTGAGCTAGGGTAGGAAAACGGCGTTGGTTTTCTTTCCAATAGACCAAAGGATCAGTATCCTCTGTAAGACAAGGGGTACTGAAGTACACAGGGACCTCATGGGGGGCTGTGTCAGCTGACACGCAGATGATTGGCTTTTCATGTAGGAAAAGTTTTAAGCGTTTCTTTGATTAAACACTGCCATTTATGCTTGCATTCCCTTTTTGGGGAGGCAGACTTGACTTTTGCATTGAGAAGGTTTTTAATTATTACCTGCCCTTCACCAATACACCAGTCCAACTTAAACCTTGGGTCAAGCGTGGCAGCCACCTGGAAGCATTCCATCTGTTCAAATTTTGTTAAACGGCTGTCAAGTGAGGATTGTAGAGTTGACACAAACTTTTTATTACTGGTCATCTTCATGTTTTTGATAGCATACCCTAAGCCCCTGACACAAGCGATGATGAGGCTGAAGGTTGGAGAATATTTTCTCAGCCTGGCATCTGTCTGTAGCCTTCTCCAAAGGTTTCCAATACCTCACAAAGCTCCTGGACTATTTTCAGCTCATATGATTTCAGCCGGATGGGGCAATGGAGATCAGCAAGTACATCACTTGGAACATTGAAAACAGACCTCAGCCTCTTTAACTGGCTATTCCAGCTTGTGGCATTTGCAGGCTAAAATTTGTGTCCTCCCTCTAGGGCATCAGTAGCCAGTGTGGACTTGTGACAAAAAGAAACAAGTTTTTGGACACTGCCCAATAAGTTTTTTTTATGGAGCCAGCCTTATCCATGGCATCACAAACCACAAGCTGAAGGTTGTGGACAAAGCATGAGCTTCTCTCTGGTGGGAAGTAGACCATCTCCTCTTTACCATTCACCACCTCAAAATCAGATGTGTCATCCTGCTCTTCCTCTTCACTTTCAGCAACTTGTATTGGTGGAAAGAAGGTAAATGCCTTTACCATGTTGGAGGCATTATCAGTCACAATGAATAAGATTTTGTTCTGAATATTGTAATTTTGAAGAACGTCCTCATAAATTTGACAAATATTTTCTGCTGTATGCCTTCCTTTAAAACGCTGACAGCTCAGCATTACACTCTGCAACATGAAATCTATAATAAAATGGCCAGGCATTCCTAAAAATTATTTCATTGATCAGTTTCACCAAAGATCTACTGTCAGGCAAATATACTCAGTTTTTTCAATCAGATTAATCAGACGGCATTGTGAAGGAGGGTTGGGCCAAATGCAAAATATTAATGAAATCTTTATTTTCAACAGTGTAAAGAGGGAGGGGACCATTTGCAATATATGTAACAACACTGTCAGTCAGAGCAACTTGTTGTCTATTAGTTGGTGACCACTTAGACCTGGAACTCGCTGTTTCAAAAGGATTACCATGATCTTCACTCTGGTTTAGCTGAATTGTGTAACTGTTGGTATTACAGTCCATCAAGATTTCCAGAGGTTTCTTCTGTAGAAAAAAAGTCCCTCTGATCAATCTTTAAGAGAACAAATATTTCTAATAATTCCACAATTGACAAGAATTGTTTTCTTAATTTACAACAAGTCAAAAGAAAAAAGAAAGTGTGGTTGCATGCTTTTAAACACATATCCAGTGTTGTGGGGTAACTTGGGTATAAAATAATATAATTACATTTAACTGAGTAATGTAACACATTAATGTTACAGTTGTGTTGTGAGTTGAAGGTGTGTTTAGGGCATTTATGAGCTACAGTATATGCCAGGCTCTTGCTGTGTTGCACTACTGTAATGAGTAGAGTAATTCAATTCAATTCAATTTTATTTGTATAGCGCTTTTAACAATTGGCATTGTCCCAAAGCAGCTTTACACAATCAAAAGAATTATTTAAGTTTGTATGGAATTTGAATGGGTATGAATCAAAATGGTCAGATAGTCCCTGGTGAGCAAGCCGAGGGCGACAGTAATGAGTAATGAGTTATTATCCATAGAGAATAACTAGTAAGGTAATGCATTATGTTTAAGTGAATAATGTGTATTACACATTCATGAGTAGTGACCCCAACACTAATGATAAAATATTAGTAGCATAAATCCATCAATAGGCTGATTAGTTTAGCACCAATGCATTTGAAAACCACTGTTTTGCTGACGAGATCAGGGCTGGGAAACTTCCGTTACCAGGCTGACTCTGTAGAAATTTGTAAAACTTTAAGACCAGTACAAATTTGTTATTCTCTGCGCCGTCAGAGAAGAGTTAACATACTGCTGTAGGGTTTGGTTAACTAACTTATCCTCTAAAAGTTTCTCTTTAGAGATGGTTATCCTCTGTTCAGGCAGGGAAGATTAGCATTACATGCTAATATTTTGTGTTATCCTCTGTTTTTGGCAGGGAAGATTAGCATTACATGCTAATATTTTGTGTGTTATTCTCTGTTTTTGGCAGGAAAGATTACCATTACGTGCTAATATTTGTGTGTTATCCTCTGTTCAGGCAGGGAAGATTAGCATTACATGCTAATATTTTGTGTTATCCTCTGTTTTTGCCAGGGAAGATTAGCATTACAGGCTAATATTTGTGTGTGTTATCCTGTGTTTTGCCAGGGATGATTAGCATTACGTGCTAATATTTGTGTGTTATCCTCTGTTGATCAGAGAAGTTTTAGCGTTTTGTCTTAACAAGCATATCAAGCCTCTGTTGATCAGAGAAGTTTTAGTGTTTTTTTGTTAAAAAGCGTGACCAGCCTCTGTTGATCGGAGAAGTTTTAGTGTTTTTGATTGTGTGGTAACAAACAGATTTACTAAATGTTTAAGCAGAATGCTAGATTGATCCCCACAACTAAAAAAGGTGGTCTTGCGATTCCTTCATGGTCTGATAGTGAATTCAAATCACTGTTAGGAGTGCAAATGAACCTAATAGTTACTGAGGAAGTAAAATAACAACTAACTCAGAAGTATGAGATCCATCCAGGCAAGACTTGGTCTGTAAATGAGTGCAAAAAGGTATTAGGAGCATGCATTCATAAGAAAAATGTGAAAGGCATTATCTGCTGCCATAGAGAATTTGGTTTAATGCTAAGTACGCAACAGTCTCAGTGTATCTCAGAGCTGGAGGAACAGATCCAGGAGCTCTGTGCTAGAAACTGCTCTTTGACCAAGAAACTGAATCGCAACCAAGCTTCAGCAACAACTGATGTGGATAAAGTTAGTCAGTCTGATAACAACTATCTTGACTTACAAGCTTTCTTTGACAAAGATGTAGCCATCAAATCAGTAACTGATGTGCCTGTAGATTCAGTGAAAGTATGTGGTGCTGGGAAAAGATCTCAGGGAATTGAGGGTATTGCAAGTGTTACTTCCAACTCTTCTGTTGTCCAAGTCTAAACTGTTGCTAAATCACTAGAACCTAAGGATATAGAGAGACTATCCCAGAGCTTACCCTCAGCACACACTAATTTTCCTCAATTTAGAAAAGCTTTAATCAGTAAAATGCGTCTCTACAACATGTCATTAGAAGAAGTCACACAGCTGATGTCACAAATTCTATATGAATGAATTCAACCATTTTGAGTCTGCTGTTACGTCTGAACTACAACATGCCAGTAAAAGTGATTTGAGAGAAGGTGTCTTAAAAATTCTTAAGAACATCCTGGGACCCAAGGTAGACTGGTCCAGAATTACTAACTGTGTGCAGAAGAAAGAGGAATCTGTAAATGAATACACTGAACGGTTTTGTCAGTCAGCTGTAACTTACAGTGGAATAGTTAAGGATTCTGAAAGTGTGCTTGATGATAAGGGACCCCTAGTCCGCATCTTGTCAGATGGCCTTATAGCCGAGTACAGAAAAGCATTGCCATTCATAGATCTCACTTGGTCTACCATGACTCTCAGAAGTAATCTTGACAGGTTAGCTGCCTGGGAAAGGGATGCTGATGTTAAGGCAAAGGTGAGAGTAGCAGCAGCTTCGTTTAGCACAACAGACCACGACAATAGATGGCCTAAAAGAGAAAGCAAGTGTAACTACTGTGGAAAACTGGGACATTGGGAGAAAAGGTGTCGGAAGAAGTTGCAAGATGGTAGAAGAAATACTATGCATAATTCTACTCCTTCTCAGCCTGCCTAAAACCCTGAAGTAATTCCGTCTTTGTTTACTCAAACTTTAGGACAGCTCAGGCTGTTCTGAGGGCACAACAGGAACAGGAAAAAAACTATTTGTTGGGGCTGTGAGTAGCGACCTTTCCCCTGTAATCCATCACAATGACAAAATAATTTTTGTGAAAAGTAGCATACTAGAGAAAGAAATTGACTTTTTGCTTGATACAGGTGCAGAAATAACAGTAATTCCTACAAAATTGGCTAGAGATTTAAACATCCCATACAAGAAAACTGTGTAAACTGTGTTTAACTGGTGTAATAGGTAAGGATTCTGTTTTGTATGAAACTCCACCCATAGAAGTACAATTAGGCCCCAAAACTTTGACTACAAAATTGCTATGTGCTCCATTAAATACAGGTGCAATTCTAGGCATGGATCTACTGAGACAAGTACATCTAACTTTAGACTTGTCTTCAGAATCAGCTAGCATAAAAAATTCCTCAGCACAAGTTTCTACTAATAATGCAGCGACTCCTGAGTATGCTTTCTTGCAGAATTGACCTATTTGGGCTAAAGACAAGGATGATTGCGGTTTTCTGACAGGTGTAGAACCAGTCAAATTAACAGGAACTCCACCTCCTGTTACCAAACAATATCCAATCAGTAAAGAAGCTTTACAGGGAGTTAAACCTATTGTAGAAAAATTGCTGAAACAAGGTGTGCTAGTTAAAACCAACACTCCCTGTAACTCACCCATGTGTCCCATTAAGAAAGCCAATGGGACATGGAGACTGACCATAAACTACAGAGTAGCCAATAAACACATTGATAAAATCACCCCTCTAGTAGCAGATTTGTCTACAATTTGTAATGGCTTACCATAAGATTGTAAAGTTTTTTCAGTAATCGATATGTCTAATGGATTCTTTTCTATCACTTTGCACTCTGACAACCAGGCAGGGTTAGCTTTCACAGTTGACTATGAGCAATACCAGTGGACTCGTCTGCCACATGGTTTATAAAATTCTTCGACAATATACCATCAGGCTGTCAGACGTGATTTGTGTGACCCAGAGTGTCCAGTCAAACAGTCCACTATGATTCAATATGTTGATGATATTTTGATTGCCTCAACAGATCATGATGTTTATTAATTTGAATTAGCAGCATTGTTAGACTATTTGCATACAAAAGGATACAAATGCCGCCTTCACAAAGCTCAAGTTGCAAAAAAACAAGTCACTTTTTTGGGTCAAATAATTGGTACAGGGCATAGATCTATAACACAGGATCGAGCCACTTCAGTCAAAGCAATACCTCCGCCTACTACCATTAAAACACTCAGATCACTTTTAGAAACCGCTGTTTACTGTAGACCTTGGATTGAAGACTATGCACAACAAATCCACAATTTGGGTCACAGTGGTCCACCGACGATGAATCACAGGTTTTTAAATCAATGGTGGAATCCAAAATTCAGAATTGTAGCCATCGAAACAATCAAGAGATGCGTTACATTTCAGAAAAATAATGATGTGCCAGCAGTAACTACAGCAGCAACACATACTCCAGCTCCACCAGGACCATTTCTTCACTTGCAAGTTGATTACATATCGTTACCTCCTTGTAAAGGAAAAACTGATATCTTGGTAGTAATAGACAAATTCAGATGGATAGAAGCTTATCCAACAGGACGTGCTACAGCTGTACATACTGCTAAATGTCTTATTACTGATTTCATTCCCAGACGGGGATTACCAGATTACATCGACTCAGATCAAGGAACACACTTCATAGGAGAGGTAGTCAGGGAAGTGTCTAAAATGTTGAAGATTAAGTGGAATTTTCACTGCCCATACAGACCACAAGCATCAGGACAGGTTGAACGAGCAAACAGAACAATCAAAGCCAGGCTAGGCAAGGGATACCATGGGTTGAAGCGCTGCCAGCGGTACTGTGTAGTATGAGAGCATCACCTAATAGATCAGTAGGACAGAGCCCTCATGAGATTATTACTGGACGCCTAATGCAAATGCCAGGTGTGATTGATCTTAGAAATGCTGACGTACACTTTGCTTCAGATGCCCTGATTGCTTACTGTGAAAACCTCACAAAGGCAGTACAAAGTGCCAGAGAGAGAGTTGAGTCGTGTTGGCAGACTCCACCAGAAGGTGGACACACAATCATCCCAGGTCAGTGGGTCATGATAAAATCATTTAGGAACAAGCCATAAGAGCCTAAGTGGCATGGACCACATCAAGTGCTGTTGATTACAGCAGCTGCAGTGTTGTGTCAGGGAAGGAAAACCTGGACTCATGTGTCACAGTGTTAAGTTGTTTCCCCACCTGCAGGGATAGGATAGGACACACGGACCAGTGAGGAGCCCAGGGAAGAACCGAATGCAACAGGCATCTGGGGCCAAACCCTGTGGTGAAGACTCCCTCATAGGCCTTCCCCATCCATTAGTGCATCCTTAGCTCACTGTTCTTTAGGTGTCATGGGAATTAAGAAATAGGGAAAGAAGGAACAACAATAGCAGACACAGATTAACACTAGAAGCGCCGAGCAGCGGTCATTTGACCGCAAGGGGGTAAAAAAATAATAATACTTCACACTCGATCAAATTCCAGGACCCTCCTTTCATGACTTTTCCTAGTTCTGTGAGCTTAATCACCCTGTATGCTTACATTTTCAAAATGAGTCAAGACATAGTCTAACGTTGTCACGAGCCAGTCCGATCGCCCTAGTACCTCCAGGTCATAACTTCCATCCATGTTGTTTCTCACTCTTCCAGCCAATTACCTGAGCCACCTGTCACTAATCAAACTACTCCCCTGCCGCTTTAAAAGAGAACTGGAGACTTCCCTCGCCGCCGATGTATCTTACATGCGTGCCTCCAGTCCTGTCTTGATGTTACCTTTTGATCTGCATATTCAGTGTTTGACCTTGCCTGTTTTTTGGACTTCGTTCTTGTCTTGCCCTTTGGATTATCGCCTGCAGTTCGGATCTTTCCCTCTGCATCTCTGGATTTACGTCACCCCTGCTTGTGTGTGTGTGTGTGTGTGTGTGTGTGTGTGTGTGTGTGCGTCCATGCATTCGCGGCACTTCCGCGTTCACGGACAACGGACAAGTGTGCTTACAGCAACAGTTCAAACCTCTCTCACCTCATGCCGAAATACTCAATCAAGCATTAGTTACTGCCACTGCATATGCTCTGTGTTCGTACAAAAGCGCATTCATCACAAGTGATTCTTAGTCGGACTCTGCTTCCGGGTTTTTTTCGGGATTCCGCCCACGTCATCGACCAGCCCTCCACGTCATCAGGGATTCCCCTTCTGTACCCGGAACTTCCCAAACACTCGCCGAGTTACCACAGCAACACACTGCCAGTTCTACTAGCATTACCAGGTGCTTTATCTTTCACATTAAAAGAACTTTAAGCCACTTAGTATGTTTTGAGTCTGCTTTTGGGTTCATTATTCCCTAGCCCTGACAGTATACATCGGCCATGACGAACCCAGCGGATTTGGAACAACTCAGACAGACACTTTCACAACAAGGAGCCCTGCTAGGGTTCCACCAGCAAAGCATCAAACAAGTCACTCAAACACTCTCCTCTATCTCCTCACAATTGGAACAACTCCTAGCTCCATCGTCCTCTATGCTTTCACCCACCATTTGCCAAGAGCCAAACCTCCCGCATCCACCGGCATACGATGGCAAACCCGGAACCTGCCGCTCCTTTGTCTCTCAGTGTTCCCTGTTTCTGGAGCTCCAAGCATCATCTTTTCCCACAGAGCGGTCTAGAGTGGCATTCATGATCACACTCCTGACCGACCGGGCACGCGAGTGGGGAACTGCTGTTTGGGATGCCAACAACCTATGTTGTTCTACTTTCAAGATGTTCACAGAAGATTCTTCAATAACTACCTGGACTCCATATTAACATCAATTAACATCAGCTATTATAGCTGAACTGCCTCCCACCCTACACACTGTATAAATGCAGATCATTTACTACTGCTTTCTGTTTCACCCAAATGAGGATGGGTTCCCTGTTGAGTCTGGTTCCTCTCAAGGTTTCTTCCTATTACCATCTCAGGGAGTTTTTCCTTGCCACTGTCGCCCTCGGCTTGCTCACCAGGGACAAACTGACCATTTTGATTCATACAAATTCACATTTCATACAAACTTAAATAATTCTTTTGACTATGTAAAGCTGCTTTGCGGCAATGAAAATTGCTAAAAGCGCTATACAAATAAAATTGAATTGAATTGAATTGAATAGAAGAGATGAAAAGAGTGTTCGACCGCTCCAACTCTGGCAGGGACACCGCCAGGCAACTACTGGAACTCCGCCAAGACTCTTGCTCTGCTTATGATTATGCAATTGAGTTCCGCACACTGGCTGCATCCACGAATTGGGACACCCAGGCGCTCTATGATGTCTTCCTTTATGGTCTTTCTGAGGAGATCAAAGATCACCTGCTCGTCCAGGAGCTGCCCAGCGATCTAAATGGTCTCATGGAGCTAGCAGGACGTACCGATGCTCGGTTATCTTGCAGACGCCACACTCAGTCTCCATTCTCACCCAGATCCAGGTCCTCAGCCTAACCTCGGCCTCTTTTTCCACAGACTTCCAGGTCTGACCCTGAAACCATGCAAGTGAATCCAATCCGCATCTCTTCAGGGGAGCACCAGCGAAGGCTCCAATCTGGTTCCTGTCTTTATTGTGGACAGCCCGGTCACTACCGCCTCCAATGCCCGTTAAAAAGCCAGACTCCTCCGGTTAAACTGGGGACACTGGAGGGGCCGGGCTGTAACCTTTTCCCTAACTCATGCTCACTTTTGCCAGCCATCGTTGGCAAGCCTCATATGGTTTCTGCTTTAATTGACTCCGGTTCGGACCAGAATCTCATTTCTGCATCAATGGTTAAGGACATCAATCTCCCAACAACCCTCCTTGACAATCCACTTGCCGTCCGGGCCCTGGATGGGACCTCTCTGCCTGCCATTACGCATCGTACCATCCCAGTTACTCTACAGGTTTCCGGTAACCATACCGAAGATCTTCCCTTCCTAGTCATGCACAACACCCATGCACCCCTTGTCCTTGGACGACCCTGGCTTATTCGTCACAATCCCCGCATTGACTGGATAAAGAATACTATCCAGGAATGGAGCCCTTCATGTTTGACATCCTGTCTCAAGTCAGCCCGTTATCCATCTACTACAGATTCCACCGACAAGGACTTCCCTGACCTATCTACCGTCCCTCCTGAATACATAGACCTCAAACTGGTTTTCAGCAAGTCACGAGCCCTCTCGCTACCACCTCACAGACCCTATGATTGTGCTATTGATCTCCGTCCAGGCACCACTCCCCCCAGGGGAAGGCTATATTCGCTCTCTTCAAAGGAAAGAGAGGTTATGGACAAATATATTTCAGAGTCTCTTGCTGCTGGGATCATCCGCCCGTCTTCATCTCCTGCTGGGGCTGGATTCTTTTTTGTAGTTAAGAAGGACAAGACGCTACGGCCATGTATTGATTACCGCGGTTTAAACGAGATCACAATTAAGAATCGGTACCCGCTTCCCCTTATGTCAACGGCGTTTGATCTTCTACAGGGAGCCAATTTCTTTACAAAGCTTGACCTACGCAACGTTATCACTTAGTCAGAATCAAGGAGGGAGACGAGTGGAAGACAGCATTCAACACGCCATCCGATCATTACGAATACCTGGTAGTGCCGTTCGGCCTAGCCAACGCTCCAGCTGTTTTTCAGTCATTGGTTAACGACGTGCTCAGGGACTTTCTTAACATCTTTGTGTTTGTCTACTTAGATGACATCTTAATTTTCTCTCGGTCCCTAGAGGAGCACAGATCGCACGTCCGCCAAGTCCTCCAGAGGCTCCTTGAGAACCAACTATATGTGAAAGCAGAGAAGTGTGAGTTTCACTCTCAGTCGACTACCTTCCTTGGTTTTATTTTTGGCCCATCAAAGATCCAAATGGACCCAGCCAAAGTAAGGGCAGTAACTGACTGGCCTAGGCCAGGGACCCGAAAGGACCTTCAGCGCTTCCTGGGGTTTGCTAACTTTTACCGTAGGTTCATCAGGAACTATAGTTCGGTAGCTGCTCCACTCACCTCTCTAACATCCTCTAAAAAACCCTTTCAGTGTTCTAGTCAGGCAGAAGAGGCCTTCTTCAAACTCAAAGATCGATTCACTTCAGCACCCATCCTCACACAGCCAGATCCCGCCCTCCAATTCATAGTGGAGGGTGATGCCTCGGACTCCGGCATAGGGGCCGTACTCTCTCAGAGGTCACCAGCTGATGATAAAGGGCATCCTTGCTGTTTCTTCTCCCGTCGCCCCTCTGTCCCCGAAAGAAATTATGGGATCGGTGACCGGGAGCTTCTGGCTATAAAATTAGCATTAGAGGAGTGGAGACACTGGCTTGAGGGGGCAGAAATCCCGTTTCTCGTCTGGACGGACCATAAAAATCTAGAGTACTTCAAGTCGGCAAAGCGTCTGAATTCCCGCCAAGCTAGGTGGTCACTGTTCTTCTCCCGCTTTAATTTCTCCTTGTCCTACCGACCGGGTAATAAAAACACCAAGCCCGACGCCCTCTCTCGTCAATTTGCCTCGGTTACAGATGATTCCCCTATATCAACCATTTTGCCACCCCACTGCCTTGTTGGAGCTACTTCCCTGGACATCGAGACTCAAGTCAAGCAGGCATTGAATCAAAATCCCGGCGCACCAGAGGCACCACCAGGCCGGCTCTTTGTTCCACCCACAGTACGCTCTCAGGTCTTAGAATGGGGCCATAACTCACGATTGGCCTGTCATCCTGGTGGGTCCCGGACTTTGGCACTTATCCGGCAGCGTTTTTGGTGGCCTTCCATCAGAGAAGATACACGCCAGTTTGTCAGTGCCTGTGACACCTGCGCTCGGAACAAGTCTAGTAATAAACCACCAGCAGGCCTTCTCAGACCGCTCCCGGTTCCCCATAGACCATGGTCTCATATCGCGTTGGACTTTGTCACAGGACTCCCAGAATCCTGCGTCCTAACCGTCGTGGATCGCTTCTCTAAGGCCGCTCACTTTGTTCCCCTACTCAAGCTCCCCTCAGCCAAGGAGACGGCTGAGCTACTCATCCGCCATGTCTTTCGCCTCCTTGGCCTGCCCACAGATATTGTCTCTGATCGTGGTCCCCAGTTCTCTGCCCGGTTCTGGACAGCATTCTGTAGACTCATCGGGGCTACCCCTAGTCTTTCATCGGGCTACCATCCTCAGACCAATGGTCAGACTGAAAGAGCCAACCAAGATCTTGAAACGGCCATTCGCTGTATGACCTCCTAAGATCCACGTTCCTGGAGTCAAATGTTGCCATGGATTGAGTATGCACACAATTCGTTACCTACAGCCTCCACTGGGCTCTCACCGTTCCAGTGCAGTCTGGGCTATCAGCCCCCCCTATTTCCCACCCAAGAAGAAGAAGTGGCAGTTCCGTCAGCCCAGGCCTTTGTTCGCCGTTGCAAGAGGACCTGGCTGCGGGCTAGGACCAGACTCCGCCACTCGACATCCCTCTTCAAACTTCACGCAGATCGCCGACGTTCAGCTGCTCCAAACTACCGTGTTGGGCAAAGAGTCATGCTTTCCACCCGCAATGTCCCCATTAACACTGTCTCCCATAAGATCTCCCCCAGGTTCATCGGACCATTTACTATATCCAAGATCATCAACCCATGCACAGTCAGACTACTCCTACCATCCACCATGCGACGCATTAACCCCTCGTTTCACGTCTCCCAGATAAAGCCTATAGTCTCATGCCCATTAAATCAACCCACCCGCCCTCCTCCTCCCCCTCGGCTCATCAACGGCGGTCAGGCATTTACAGTTCGCAAGTTGCTGAGGGCACGACGCCGCGGTAAGGGGCTCCAATACCTAGTGGATTGGGAGGGTTACGGTCCCGAAGAGAGGAGCTGGGTACCATCTAGGTTTATCTTGGACCCCACTCTTATTTCTGAATTCCATCAAAAACACCCGGAAGCTCCTTTAGTAACGCCAGGTGGCGTTCGTAGGAGGGGGGGGTACTGTCACGAGCCAGTCCGATCGCCCTAGTACCTCCAGGTCATAACTTCCATCCATGTTGTTTCTCACTCTTCCAGCCAATTACCTGAGCCACCTGTCACTAATCAAACTACTCCCCTGCCCCTTTAAAAGAAAACTGGAGACTTCACTCGCCGCCGATGTATCTTACATGCGTGCCTCCAGTCCTGTCTTGATGTTACCTTTTGATCTGCATATTCAGTGTTTGACCTTGCCTGTTTTTTGGACTTCGTTCTTGTCTTGCCCTTTGGATTATCGCCTGCAGTTCGGATCTCTCCCTCTGCATCTCTGGATTTACGTCACCCCTGCTTGTGTGTGTGTGTGTGTGTGTGTGTGTGTGTGTGTGTGTGTGTGCGTGCGTCCATGCATTCGCGGCACTTCCGCTTTCACGGACAACTGACAAGTGTGCTTACAGCAACAGTTCAAACCTCTCTTACCTCATGCCGAAATACTCAATCAAGCATTAGTTACTGCCACTGCATATGCTCTGTGTTCGTACAAAAGCGCATTCATTACAAGCGATTCTTAGTCGGACTCTGCTTTCGGGTTTTTTTCGGGATTCCGCCCACGTCATCGACCAGCCCTCCTCAGTGATTCCCCTTCTGTACCCGGAACTCCCCAAACACTCGCCGAGTTACCACAGCAACACACTGCCAGTTCTACTAGCATTACCAGGTGCTTTATCTTTCACATTAAAATAACTTTAAGCCACTTAGTGTGTTTTGAGTCTGCTTTTGGGTTCATTATTCCCTAGCCCTGACAAACGTAGTGTCGTGTCAGATTTCAGCGGTCACGGAGTGGAAAGACTTTGAAGCAGTTGCAGCGTTTTTTCAGTTACAACAAGCACAGCAAATATCACCTATCCCTCTCTGCACCAATCACATAACATATTTAGGTATTAATATTTCCCCTAGGCTGTCAGACCTAGTTAGTCTGAATTTCACCCCATTGCTCAAAAAATAAATAAATGACGACCTTCAATGCTGGATGAACTTACCACTATTCATTATGGGCAGAATATCAGGAATTAAAATGACTACACTCCCTAAACTAAACTACTTATTCTCAATGATTCCAATACAACCCACCCTCAGCTGGTTTAAATCTCTGGACTCAACCATCACCAAATTCTACTGGAAAAATAAGACCCCAAGAATTAAATTGTCCACTCTACAGAAACACTGTAGAGGACTAGGAGGATTGGAAGCACCACATTTCTACTACTATTTTCTGGCTAATCAGCTTCAATATATATATATATATATATATATATATATATATATATATATAAATGGATTCACCCAAACACATCAGACTATACATGGCTAGATATTGAGCAAACAATTTGTAAAGACTAAAGACATTAGCACTACAGATTTACCGTTTTTAAGTCAGACAATCAAAAAACACTCCTGTTTTAAATCACTAACTATAGCAACAGCTCTAACAGCCTGGTGGAAATTTCACCAGTTTACAAATACTCCACTTCCATCATCTAAATTCACCCCCATTTGGAATACCTCAGATTTTACAATTAATAAAAAGCCTTTTAACATGTGCACATGGGCTGATAAGGGCATCACACAACTTCAACACATCTTTCATAGTAATAATCTGGCTTCCTTTTCATACTTGGTCCAGAAATACAGAATCAGGAGTAATAGTTTTCTCGAATATCTACAACTCAAATCATTTATCCAATCAAAAATCAATATTCGGACTGTTAATCTTGACCTTTCACCATCGATCTTAGAATTAGTTATTATATCATCCTTAAAAAAGCTTCTGTCCAAAATATATAAAATAATAATAAAATCAGACAACACAATAAGTTTACCAAATTAGAAATGGGAATCAGACTTATCTATCACTCCTGATGCTGATTTCTGGATACAGATCTGCACAAATATCTATTTCATGACAAAAAAATCCCAATTTGCAACTTATACAGTACAAGGTACATCACAGATCTCACCTAACCGGACAAAAATTGTTTAAAATGGGATTCACCTCAGAAACATGTTCACATTGTACCCAAAATAGCCCAGACACACATATACACGCTCTTTGGTATTGTACTCCAATTAAAATTTTTTGGGAAAATGTCATTAAATCACTATCCATCACTATGGGATGACACATCCCATTTTCCCCGTCACTCTGTTTACTAGGCAATATATCCGCAATCAGTTTAAATAACATAAACAATCAGTTACTCCTAGTCGCATTAGTAATCGCCAAGAAAACTATCCTCATGAACTGGAAATCTAGAAATTCCATAAATATCACATCCTGGAAAAATCTATTAATTGATTATATTTCAATAGAAAATATATCTAGTTCATTTTACAGTAATACAGAAGAATTACACCCCTTTTGGTCATCTCTCCTTACCCTCTAACAGTCATAAATCCATTGACCTTCCTTGTCTGAGACCTACCACTGCAAAGTATTATCACCTTTTTGTGTTAATTTAAATATTAATATTTGAGGGTTTTTGGGAAGAGTGGAAAACAACAGCAAGGTTAACCTATTTATATGTGTGTATATGTATGTGTGTGTGCATATGTGTATGCATGTATATGTGTGTATGTGTATGTATGTGACAAATAAAATTTGAATTTGAATATATATATATATATATATATATATATATATATATATATATATATATATTTTTTTTTTTTTTTTTTTTTTTCCTTGGCCTCTGGTCCCTGGAGGGCTACAGCATACATGTCCACAACTGATTAGGCGAAGTTGAAATATGGGTGGGTGTGGGTGGTTGCTGGGGTCATTTATTCCTCCACCCTTTCAAACTGAGCTTGCGCCTCAGGGACCTCTTTCCCTGGCCGGTTCTGGCCCGCATCCCTCACTGTTTTAATGCATCACCTATTAGCTGAAATACATACACACCTATTAAAATGCTCAAATTAGAATTTTTGTATGTATATAACAGTAGGGCTATAAAGAGAAAAAGAATAATGTGTAAATATATACACATACATAGGGTAGATGGGCTGTGTGGGTGGGTCAGGTCCTTGGCCTGGGCTGCCTTAATGTCTCACCTTTTTAATGCATCACAAACTAGCTGAAACATAATTTCAAACATATAAGGAAGGTGAGGCATGTAGATGCTGACTAGGGTTGGCTAGGGGTTTGAGGGATGGTTGGGGGGCTTTTGGGCCCCGCTGTATTCCTCTCCGGTACTAATGATGAGACGTAGCGTGTGGTGGCCATGAAGGAAACAGAGGCAAGCCTAAAAATAACCATTATTAATATTAGTAGTAGTAGTATTATTTATTCTTATTCTTTAGTTATAATTCAATACAATTGTTAACTTTATTTGCCTTTCTCATTCTCGTTCTCCACCATTTCCAAAACCTTCCAAAGCTCTCTACAACCCCAACTTGTTGTTATCATTATTATTATTATTATTATAGGTTTTATGGTTATTATTATTGCTAAAAATATATGATATCTTCAATGGCTTCTTTTTTCTTTGTATTATGTGTTAAATGTTTGGTATAAAAAAGAATGTGACAAAATAAAGAAAAAAAAACTTATCAACATTGTTTCGTTCAGATTCCGCTTCAGTGTGTTAATTAATCTTTCCCCATATATATATATATATATATATATATATATATATATATATACTTTTCAAGTAAAATCGCTATTACTTGACCCTGAAGTTTAGTTTAGCACACAAAAAACTGAAAAGTCCTTTCTGGTAAATCAACTGTATAAACAGTGTATTCTTTATAAACAGCTTATACTGTCCGTCGAGATGCTAAAATCCCTTGCATGTTGCCCCTTAATTTTGTGCTTCCATTTCAAGTGGAGAGATGTTTGACCGACAGCTTAGAACAAAAGAACTGTAGGTGTCATCACAACCCCCTCCAAACGACCAAGCCATAAATCACTGACCACCTCAGAAGTTCCCTCCAATGTATGCTGGGTTTTTGCAAGTATTTTTTCAAAACTATGGCACTCTATTGAGAGGTGGTTGAAATTTGTTATTAATTTATTTATTCTATACAAGGGCACTAACTACACAGACCAAACTGTTACCTTATTGTATTGCTGTGCTTGTTGTAACTGAAAAAAACGCTGCAACTGCTTCCGGGGAGGGGTGTGTGTGTGTGTGTGTGTGTGTGTGTGTGTGTGTGTGCGCTGCAGCCTGTGAATGAATACGCACAGCAGAGAGACAGAGACATGAGGGACATCTAATACCGTATTGTGTAGTGTCCCTTTTTCAGCGGATTTTTCTGCTACAGCAGATCAGTTTATCAACTTGTAATATATTAATTTTGGGAATATATTAACATGTGCAGACATTTAGTTGAGGTTTGCTTTGCCTCTGAGTAGAGCCAGCCTGTTTAGTGACACACACACACACACACACACACACATATATACATATATATATATATATATATATATATATATATATATATATATATAGCATGCATCTTTAGAGCCATTTGGAATCTGCATCCACATTTTCTGTTGCATGTATAGAATTAGTTTCAGCTGAAACTCATGATCAATGGTGTTGGGGTACTTATGTAGTGATAATTAGTTTCTGCCAAATCATTAAATCTAAAAATAGACTATAAGAGGTGGTTGGAAGGTGTTACTCTGAATATAAACAAACAAAATACAGCTTCTTTCCTCAGAGGTAAACAGAAAAGTGAAGTTGTTTAGCTGTTTAGTGTCACTATGTCATAAACAGTGAAACAACGTGGACTCATCGCTGTGCTTGTTGTAACTGAAAAGAACGCTGCAACTGCTTCAAAGTCTTTCCTCTCTGTGACGCTGAAATCCGACACGACACTACGTTAGGCTACGTCTTGACTCATTTGCATATCGACAGTGATTAGACGTTGACCGAGGGCTCAGGGGAGGTCTGTGTGTGTGTGTGCGCGCGCGCGCGCATGCCTACTTCGTGTACTTTATAAACATTCTAAATATAAACAAATAAAACAGCTTTTTTCTCAGAGGTAATCGGAAAAATGAAGTTGTTTAGCTGTTTGATGTCATTATGCAGATGTTACACTCAGTGTAGTTACCGAAAATCTTTGATTTAGTTCTCATTCAGTGGCCACACATCACTTCCACATTCCCCTCGCTTTTATTACATGAGCATCAGCAGTAAAACAATTCGCAGGTTACACCGCGGCTAAGTGAAACACGTTCCCGCCGATTAGGCGCGTGGTCCATTGCCTAGTAACACTGAACAAAACGAGGCATAAACGTGGTGTTTGCTTCGGTTATGACATAGCATAGTTCCCTTTCAAAAGCTACACTCGATGCTGCGCGAAAGCGCTATGGGAAACGATTCCTCGTGACCGGTTGTGAAGCACGTGTGTGTCAAACACGCCAAATATTTTGGCATCTATAACCTCAGGCAGGTGACGTCAACCGATGAGGTGCACCTGGAGGTTATAAATAGGCATGAACCGGAAACACCCTCAGATCATTTTCTCTTCAGGATCCATGTTGTGTGTGTGCGTGTGTGCAAGCATTTTAACAGAAAGCGAAAATAGAAGTGTCTTACTACTCACCAGAAAGATGGCCGAGTTAGACACGAGTCCGTCCCTCCGTGTAGAAAAATATCTCGCTGAGGGCGATCTTCGCGTTTCTGTCTGAGTGTTTGGGGGAGGAGCACGCTATCTCGGGCTTCAGGGAGCAGGAAAGTATTGCGATTTTCTCCCTATTAAAGTCCCGCGCGCTCGGGTTCGCCGTCTTAAAGTGAAACCGCGACCCGCAGCGCATTTCTGGCGTGCAATCTGGCCGAGGTGCGCGAGACAGGATTTTCCTTTTCTCTCGCTCTCTCGCCGGATTATGAGTCTTTTACCTTCCACTTCTCCAGCGCGCTTCGGCGCTTCTGGTGAAGGGGGGAAAAACTTTCTCTCTCGCTCCCGCGGAGATGGAAACTATCACTCCAGACCGCTCCTCTAGTGATGAGCCGGTGTGTTAGTTTGTGTTAGAGGTGGTAACGCGCGGTCCGACGCGTACACCTCGATTCGCGGTAAAAATAAAAATAAATAAATTAAATAAATCCCCCAAACGCTCACGGTCAGCCGACAGGTGTCTGTCGGGTGGCCGGAGGAGGAGGGGCCTCAGTGATGGCCCCTCCCCTCCTGGCGACCTCCATGAGTTAACTCTTTCATGGAATAAGCCATATTTATCCTGTGTTTTTGTGCTATTGACATTTGGTTTGTTCCAATGTCATGGATGAAAGCATGCTCTTCCTTTATGATGATGTCCCAGATCAGAGAGACGCTCACGGGCTATCTCTCTCCTGGGAGCTCATCCTCTTGGGAAAAATCCACACTCCCTACCAAGCGTGTAGACTAACATCTTCGTTGGTGGGAGAAGATTTTTCAGGCAGCGGGTCAGCCTGGTGCAGCCCTGCACACGATGGCTTTGCAGGCAGACCAGACTGACCTACTGAGAGCTGCACCTTTTAGAGCGGCTGGCAGCGGGGAACCTACTGCCAGCTATGTCTCTTTAGGTACGAAGCTATGAAGAGGACCAGCATCCTTAGGAGGCCGTGGTTCAATCTCCGCCACCATTGGTGTTTCGGAGAGCAGCGGTCTCCAGTGACACACCCATCTAGCCGAGGTGTTAAAGTTCGTGCACCTTTAGAGAGGCTGGCAGCGGGGAACCTACTGCCAGCTATGTCTCCTTAAGCACGAAGCACTGTGGAAAATCAGTATCCTCAGGACAAAGTGTTAGTTGCTCGGGTTCCTCCTGCCGTGTTTCAGGGAACCGAACACCTAACAGCCACCACCATCACTACCCCTCCGTCGGCGTCAATACGTCGCCCTAGCTCACCTCACTTCTTAGGATGGAGCCCTAACGCCATAAAGCGTTCTCCTTCCTACATGAGGTATGAGGTTGAGTGTCATGTGGAATCCGAGCGCAACGCGGGCACAGCTGTCTCCTGCGCGCGCCGAACTCAGTTTTACAGCTTCACCCCAAGTTGGGGAGGGGAACTACAGAGTAACACTTTGACATTTTCATTGACTCTAGGACACGTAAAGTCCCGTGTTTCTCCTCGTAGCTCAACAAACAAAGAGGCATACGGTAAGAGACACTATTTCGGACAATCTTTAAAGCGTGCCAGTACGGCAAAACTTAAATACATACATTTATTTAGCATGTTTTATTCCTGCATTTATGTTTGATTATTCTGCATAAATTAAAAGGTGTAATAAGCATTTATAAACATTTCTTACTAGATAAGGGTATGAATGAGTGTACAAGATATGGGATGTGTGATATTAATCGAAAGTTTGTTTTATTTAACCTAACCTTCACAAACCTCCTGTTTAATTGGCAGACTCACTGGCACACAAGACATATTTCCCTTCCAGTGCTGTTTGGGATATCACACCACCCTTGTTCACCAGGGCACGTTTTACAAAGCTCCTTAGAATTCTCTCAGGGAGCTCCTATCTTAGCTTTTAGTCAAGCTGGGAGTCCTAGACTAAAATTAATTTAGGAAACTTCCCAGAGCAACTCTAAGTAAGGAAAGTACAAAAACCTTCATCATAGTGAGGAGGTGTGGTTGACCCCGTTGCTAGGGATGATGCAGCAATTCAAGGACTGTGATTGGTTGATAAATAAATAAAATCTTAGAATGCACTCTTCGTAAAAAATAGAATATATGATAGAAAAGAAAAGTGAGATCATAATGTTTGTATATGAAGGAATTCTATACGCATGACGCAGTTTCTGTTATAGGCTAAATATCTTAAAGATAACTAAAGCAAACAGATGTTGACAATGTGTTTACTTTTAAAGCAACCAATTTTCATATGCCATACTATATTTAGGTTCTTACATTTATTTTCCTTACTGATTTTATTACTTGTAATCCATTTCAGATGGGAGCAAAATGGCTCAGCTCTCACCTGTTTACATGTTTAAAGGACAGTCAGTTTAAGTTGCACTTTTAGATAGTATGCAGTCAAAAATCCAAAAAGATGAAAGAAAATAAAATTAAATAAAAAATTAAATAAAATGAATTAGACAGAAGAGCAGTGTTTTACTTTAGGCTTTATGTTCAGTGTTTGGAGAATGTCTTTTTTCTGCTATTTTGTCCTCTGCTATAGAAACTTTTAAGCCTCTTTAAAGTCCTCCTTTCTACTCTTAACAATTTTTACCTTAAGATAAGATAAGATAAGATAAGATAGGATAAGATAAACCTTTATTAGTCCCACAAGTGGGAAATTTGTTTTGCCACGGCAGCAAGTGGACAGTACAAAGTTAAAAATTAAGAAACAACAGAATAAAGTAAAAATAAGATAAAAATGGGGGAATTAAAATAAAATAACAAATACTAACTGTATAAATGTATACTATACAATCTGGCTATAAAATATGGACATCTGTGTAGTAAAAAAATATTTACATAAATATATATTTAGACAATAAGTTAACACAGTTGACTAAGTAATATGTTTGTACTCAATGAATATATGTATACATACAGAGAGTGAATGACAGGCATTTACAGTAATATTCTAAATGTTTTAAATGTTTTAAATTGCACTTTGCCCAGTTATGGTGGTTCCCCGAGACAGAAAGAAAAATTGCACGTTTCACCATAGTATTGCACATAGGATCTGTTTTTAGGGCTAAGATGTTTTATGAATAATTTTTTTTCTTCACTAAGGTTTAGTCCTAAATTTAATGAAAATTCTAAAAAAATGTCATAATTCTAAATATTTTCTTTGAATTTTATCACAAGGAGCAACTTTTAGGCTTAAGAAGCTTTGTAAATATGGAGCCAGATTATTTTGTGCTTTCTATAACCAATGTTTTTGTGTTTTCATGGATATGTTTACTGTGATCACGACCCTATTTTGTTTTTGACCCCATATTGCCAGGCACATTGTGTTTACCAATGTTGAGACTATTATATGTTTGAACTACTTCCATGTTTACGAGTAAATGAGCTAACAGCGCTAACCCGAACTCAGACCTTGTGCTGTTAGCCATTAGCAACCGTCCTTACTATCTTCCATGAGAATTCTTGCATGTACTCGCGATAACAGCGTATGTTCCAGGACTGTCCGGTGCTTCTCAAACAACAAGCCATGGATTACACCATAAATAAAAGCTGTCCTCAAGAAAAAGAGGAGTGCCTTCAAATCTGGAGAGGAGCTGAAAAGGGCGCAAAAAGAGCTTAAAGGACTGATCAGACATGGGAAAGACAGCTTTAGGCAAAAGATGGAAAACCAGCTCCAGCGGAACAATGTTAGTGAAGTCTGGAGAGGCCTCAGAACCATCTCAGGCCTCAAAGATCTAAACTCTGCCCATGGGGGATGTGGGGTGGGCAAATGAACTGAATCACTTTAACAGGTTTGATTCTTCTAGGATGTCTTTAACATTGGCTGCAGACACCCCCAACCCACTGCTGCTGTTCCACCTCTGACCCAAAGATCACATTACACCTCCTCTACACATCCTGCTCACTTTTTCCCACCCCCAACCACAGCATCCAGCACACATCCAACAAATGGCTCCAGTCAGTCTCTCTCAACCATTCAGGTCAGGAGGGAACTTAGAAGGATCAAAGACAAGAAGGCTGCAGATCCAGATGGAATCAGCTCAAGAGTTGTCAGGTCCTGCACAGATCAACTGTGTGGGGTGATGGAGCTCATTTTCAACATGGGCCTCAAGCTGGGGAGAGTTCCACAGCACTGGAAAACCTCTTGTGTGGTACCAGTGCCAAAGACCCCACATCCCAAGAACCTAAACAGCTACAGGCTTCGGCCCCTGGTGAGCTCATCATTGGACCCACTTCAGTTTGCTTACCAGCCTGGCACTGGAGTAAAGGATGCCCTCATTCACCTCCTGCATCATTCCCTCTCTCACCTGGAGACTGCTAGGAGCACTGTGAGAATCATGTTCTTTGATTTCTCCAGTGCCCTTAACAACATTCTTCCCACAATCCTGAGGGAAAAGCTGGAGTACACAGGAGTGAATCATCATCTCACAACATGGATACTGGACTACCTCACTAACCAACCACAGTACGTGGGAACTCAGGGCTGTGTGTTGGACAGGGTGGTCTGCAGTACGGGGGCCCCAACAGGGAACAGTTCTGGCTCTGTTCCTCTTCACCATATAAACTGCAGACTTCACTCACAACTCCTGCAGAAGTTCCTTGATAATCCCGCAGTAGTCAGCCTCATTACTGACAGGGATGAAAAGCAGTACAGGGAACTTAACAAGGACTTTGTGGACTGGTGCCAAAGGAACTACCTCCAGATCAACACTGGAAAAACCAAAGAGCTGGTGGTAGATTTCCGCAGGGACAAACATCCTCCACTACAACCACTGAACATCCAAGGCATGGTCATTGAGTCTGTAGAGAGTTATAGGTACCTTGGTGTTCATCTGAACAATAAACTGGAATAGTGTGGTATGCTGGGGCAGCAGCATGTTTGCTGGGGACAGAAAGAGACTGAATAGGCTGATGGACCCAGTGGAGGTGGTGAGTGACAGGAGAATAATGACTAAACTGTCACCCATGTTGGATAACATCTCCCACCCTTTGCAGGAGTGTGCAATAATATGATGGAATATGTACAATTTTATAGTGATGTTTAATATCTCTAGTCATGTGCAATATTATGGTATAGTGAAACTATAATTATAGTGAAAACTATATTTTTTTCTTTCTGTCTTGGGGGAATTACCATAACTGGGCAAAGTGCAATTTAAAACATTTAAAATATTTCTATAGCCAGATTGTATAGTGTACATTTTATACTGTTAGTATTATATTTTTTTATTTTATTTTACTTCATTCTTTATTCTGTTGTTTCTTAATTTTTAACTTTGTACTGTTTACTTGCTGCCATGGCAAAACAAATTTCCCACTTGAGGGACTAATAAAGGTTTATCTTATCACAACAGATTATTGACTGCCCTTAATAGCATGATTTTTCAGAGATTTTCTATGCCTAGCTTCCTCGATACCAACCACGCTTTGTTTTCCTCAACCTTGCTCTCGCCTTACATTTCGCATTTCCACACTCATGGACATTTCACAATATTTTTAACCATTGGATGTGTTTAATGAGTACAAACCTGGGTCACAGACTCTCTCTTGTCTTTCTGGCTTTGAACCCTGCTCGTCCCCGACCACAAATAAATCCTGTGAAACCAGCCACCAACCTATGCAATTTCTCTTCGCACTTCCCGCATGTCGGCACGAAATTCACTCTCTTGCCAGCTCTCCATGCTTCTGCATTTCTGCAAAAGTCACGCCACACACAAGGCTCTCTCACTGAGCTCCTCATTCGTGCTCAAGCTGCGCTGCATATAAAGCACTCCCACCGACTCACAGCACTTCTGCATGTCTCCCAGACTCATGCGGGACACGGAGCCCTAGCGCCAGCTTCCGTGTTCCAGCGCAGCTTTCTCTCCATCCACACAGTGCTACAAACACTTAGCGCATTAATAAGATACCCGCATCACCTGCCGAGCGCGTTTTTAGGTTCACTCTAAGCAGTACACATTATAATAAATTCCAAGGAGTTCCTTCCCTGCACTTGGATCCATAACGCCCTCTAGCTAGCCTGACAGAATAATCTGGCCAGAATGGTACCAGCAGAGGCAGCCACTGAGAGGCATTAGAGAGCCAAGGAGCCTTCCTAGGCACCCACCAGCAGGAAATAAGAGATCATAGAAACCCTCCAAACTATCACGGAAACTCTGCGGCCTCTTTCCACCCAGATTCATAAACCAACCACCTCCTGCACCCATTCCACGACACCCCCCTCCCCCCCTCCCCCTTTCAGTGCACTTTTCTGGCCCAGAGCCCCGCCTTTATGTTCCACCCAAATATGACGGCGATCCAGCCACTTGCCGTTCCTTTTTACCCAGTGTTCCCTTGTCCTAGAACTACAGACAGGCCATGTCATTTTCCACAGAGCATTCCAAGGTCGTCTACATCATGACCAAGAGCCATGCTGTTTCACCTACAAGACCTTACAGATGAGATAAACGGGGTCTTCGATCACTCCCCTACAGGGCATCAGGCGGTGAGTCAAATGTTTCAGCTACGTCAGGGAATTCATTCTGTCTTTGACTATCATACTGTCATACTGTCTTCTCCCCCGGTCATCAACAAGAGCCTAGTGGAGAGAGTGGACAACTTCTCATACCACAGTGTCCACAGTGTCAAATCAGCACCATGATGAAAAAGGCCCGTCAGCGTCTTTACCACCTTAGATGCTGGAGAGACTTCCAGGGTGCCCTTCTGGGTGCTTAGCAACTTTTACTGCACCACAGAGAGCATCTTGATGGGAAACATCACAACCTGGTTTGGGACCTGCACTCAATCTACAGCAAGCGGGGCTGAAGCCAAAGCACCTCAGTCACCTAATAATGGACTGTTTTCTCCGTTTCGCTTAGGTAAATGATTTCGCTTCCTAAAGGCCAGCAGAGAGAGAATGAAAAGTAGCTTCTTTATGCAGGCAAGATGATCTCTTATTTAGAACACCAAATAGGACTAAGCCATTTTTGCACATTGCACATCTAAACATTCATGCATATTTGCACACACCCTGGACATTTCTATTATTTTTTTATTTTTATCCAGTTTTCTCTTTTACTCTACATACTAAAAATCTACAACAATTTTTTTAATATATTTTATATTTTGTTCTTATCTTCCATAGCTATATTTTTAGAGCTAAAGTTTTCCTATATTTTTTCCCATAATTGATTTGTTATTGATCATTTTTTTAAGGTCACAGGTGGTCATATAAGCATTTTACTGCATATCGTACTGTGTATGACTGTGTATGTGAAAAATAAAATTAGAATTTTGAATTGACTCCTAAATCTTGTAGAAAGCCTTACCACAAGAGTTGAAGCTGTTATAGGTGTAAAGCTTGCGCCAACATCATATTAAACCAAAAGGATTAAGAATTGGATGTCACTCAAGTTCATTTGAAGGCAGAAAAGTGAATACTTTTGGCAATATATGCTGATCTTAGTATGTTAGCACATTGCTCCAGCAATTATCATCTGACCGCCTCTACAGAAAATTCTGTTTGCATTTTCCTATTGTTTTCAATTTTATATAGCTCTTTTATATAGTAATACAATTTTAAATCCTTGGTGATTTTTTTTTTTTTTTTTTTTGCATTTGGGTCTAATCCTTGCGTTTCCTCACCCCTGACACTCCTTATGGGTTTAGATGTTAAGCATGCTGACAAACCCACACACGGTTGGGTCTAAGGACTAAGCCACATAAGTGACTTTTTTCTTTCTTTTTTTTCCACTTTGGTGTCTTTATCTTTAGTTATAATTATATTTATAACATTTGTGTTGCTTTAATACAAAATTTATATTAAACACACTATGAGTTGGAGTCATATTTCTTTCATCCATCTTTTTAAAGTAGGCTTTTTTTTTTGTGTGGATGTATTTGTGTGGAGTTGTTCCCCTGGCCTCTCAATTGGTGTCAGAAATGAATGATTGCATTATTTAAGACTTTAATACAGAGAAGCAAACAGAAGAACTAAAATTGTCCAGCCAATGACACAAAACAATAAGTAAAAAAAACAAATAAAAAAGTGAATATGTATACAATCAGTAACGACAACCACAGGCCCACCTAAACAAATGCACTAATCAGACTTATTGGATTCAGGTGGTTGTAAACGAGATGACAAAATTAGTGAGGAGAATACTGGGCAGTGAAGTTCGTAGACTTGTAAGTAGGGGTTTAACACAAAGACTAAACATGCGCATAGCGAAGGTTATCATCTCATGTTAATCGCTTCTTTTTCTCCTAGACATGAGCCATCTTTTAGACTTGAATGAGATTTTAACTATTTTCTTCATCCTCTCAAATGTATCCCCTTATTGAGGAAAAAAACCTGAGAACTTAAATGTGTCCTAAATGTGGCTCATTATGGGGGGAAATTAAATTGTCAACTTGGTCCCCTGTATTGATCACTATCTATAAATCTCACAAATATTTCATTTTTGTCTTGTGTGCGACTAAAATCTTTTTTTTTATTTCCCCAATGCAGAGTTTACCAAACAAAGAGTATACTTGTTAACTGTGCATTTAGGTTTTCTGATATGTGATACGACACTTTTGTGCTGCAGGTAACACCGGCCCACTCCACTGGCTACTACCACAGGTAAATTTCACTCCTGTGGAAAACATTTCTGCTTTAGAATTGCAAAAATAAAGTACCTAAGAAAGTTTCTCTTTTAATCAACCATGTGTTCAATAAATGAACTATGTATTACTATACATTTCACATACAAATACAGTGTAGATATGTACAGTCATGGCCAAAGGTTTTGGGAATTACATAAATATTGGAAATTAGAAAAGTTTTTAAGTTTTTATAATAGCAATTTGCATATACTCCAGAATGTTATGAAGAGTGATCAGATGAATTGCATAGTCCTTCTTTGCCATAAAAATTAACTTAATCCCAAAAACACCTTTCCACTTTTTTTTTTTTTCTTTTCACGCATTTATTGCTGTCATTAAAAGACCTACTGACATAATTTCAGTAATCGTCTTGTTAACTCAGGTGAGAATATTGACGAACACAAGGCTGGAGATCATTATGTCAGGCTGATTGGGTTAGAATGGCAGACTTTACATGTTAAAAGGAGGGTGATGCTTGAAATCATTGTTCTTCCATTGTTAACCATGGTGACCTGCAAAGAAAAACGTGCAGCCATCATTGCGTTGCATAATAATGGCTTCACAGGCAAGGATATTGTGGCTACTAAGATTGCACCTAAATCAACAATTTATAGGATCAGCAAGAGGTTCAATTCTTGTTAAGAAGGCTTCAGGGCATCCAAGAACGTCCAGCAAGCACCAGGATCGTCTCCTAAAGAGGATTCAGCTGCAGGATTGGAGTGCCACCAGGGGAGAGCTTGCTCAGGAATTGCAGCAGGCAGATGTGAGCGCATATGCACGCACAGTGAGGCGAAGACTTTTGAAAGATGGCCTGGTGTCAAGAAGGGCCAGTTCTCTCCAAAAAACAAACATCAGGGACAGATTGATCTTCTGCAGAAAGTATGGTGAATGGACTGCTGAGGATAGGGGCAAAGTCATATTCTCTGATGAAGCCTCTTTCCGATTGTTTGTGGCATCTGGAAAAAGGTTTGTCCGGAGAAGAAAAGGTGAGTGCTACTATCAGTCCTGTGTCATGCCAACAGTAAAGCATTCTGAGACCATTCATGTGTGGGGTTGCTTCTCATCCAAGGGTGTGGGCTGACTCACAATTTTGCCCAAAAAACACAGCCATGAATAAAGAATGGTACCAAAACAACCTCCAACAGCAACTTCTTCCAACAATCCAACAACAGTTTGGTGAATTACAATGTATTTTCCAGCACGATGGAGCATCGTGCCATGCGGCAAAAGTGATAACTAAGTGGCTCGGCGACCAAAACGTTGAAATTTTGGGTCCATGGCCGGGAAACTACCCAGATCTTAATCCCATTGAGAACTTGTGGTCAATCCTCAAGAGGCGGGTGGACACACAAAAACCCACTAATTCTGACAAACTCCAAGAAGTGATTATGAAAGAAGGGGTTGCTATCAGTCAGGATTTGGCCCAGAAGTTGATTAAGAGCATGCCCAGTTGAATTGCAGAGGTCCTGAAAAAGAAGTGCCAACACTGCACATACTGACTCGCATAAATGTCATGTAATTGTCGATAAAAGCTTTTGAAACAGATGAAGTGCTTGTAATTATATTTCAGTACATCACAGAAACAACTGAAACAAAGATCTAAAAGCATCTAAAAGTTTCAGGAAACTTTGTAAAAACTAATATTTGTCATTCTTAAAACTTTTGGCCACGACTATAGGTTGGGAAAGACTAAACTCCATTACAAAATTTTGTAATAATCAATGTTTTTCATTTAGAAATATATATATATATATATATATATATATATACATAATCGTTTAAAAGTTTGGGGTCACTTTATAACTCCATAATTGTTCCTGATTTTTATTTTATTCTACATTGTGAAGGAATGCTAAAGCATTAATCTTCTTTGAACAGTTAATGGTGAGATGTGTCTGCGACTTATGCTCTGTAAAGACTTCATAACGCCTCTAAACTGAGGTGCTGTTAATTGGTCATTTTTCAGGCTGATAACTCTGGGCCTGGTCATTTTTGGTCATGAGGGACCACTTTTGGTCATGAGGGACCACAAGCTCAGGGGAATCGGCCAGGCCAGACATGGAGATTGGGTGGGCTGCGGTTTGGACATGTGACAGACCAAACTGCAGGTTAATGTATACAAGAAAAAGATAAACCATGCTCTGTGGCGGCCATAACCCCCTGACAGCATGCCTCCAGTGTGCCCTCCAACGCCTCCACCCACATTACTACCTTGCTCCAATTCACGGCTGATGACCTACTTGCCTTACAGGTTTCGGGTCCGGGGCTGCAGACTGTAGTGGCCCACATCTCCAAACCACAGCCCACTCAATCTCCATGTCTGACCTGGCCGATTCCCCTGAGCTTGTGGTCCCTCATGACCAAAAGTGGGTGATGCTAACATACGCCCACAATGCACCATGTGCCGGAGACCACGGTGCAAAAGCCACCTATGAAACACTTAAAACAGGTTGCATATTGCCTGGTATGCAGCAAGATGTGGCAGAATACTTAAAAGGGTGCTTGGTGTGTTGCCAGTTTCAACCAGCCAAGCACCACTGCAGCGGAAAGGAATGAGCTTCTTATGGTCAGACCTGCAAATAGACTGGGTAGGACCTCTGCTGTGATCAACACAGGATAACAAGTACTTTCTTACTGTGGTCTATGAATTTACAAAATAGGTAGAGTGTCTCCCAGCTCTCAATGACACAGCAGAGACAACTACCTGCTTGTTGATGAACCACATTTTCTCAAGGTTCAGACTGCCTCTAAGGGTCAAGTCTGACAGAGTAACTCACTTTACTGCCAAGGTCATGCAGGAAGTGTGGAAACCCTTGGGTATACTGTACAAGCTAAGCTTCACATAAGTCATCATCCCATCTTCTCGGGACAGGTCAAATGAGTCAACCAGACAGTGAGCAGCATGCTGAAGAAGTATTTGTCAACCAATCAGAAGGAAGCTTCCCATGGTACTTATGGCCATCAAGGCCACCCCTCATCAGGCTAGTGGAATATCCCCATTCAAATTGAGGACGTGGCGATAAATGACATTACCACTACACCTGCTGCACTCACTAACCTGGCCCCAGAGCCTTGTCACTGCCTACACCACCCACCAGTACCTGGAGAAGTTGCACTGGCACTTTAGAGTGACAATCGCCTTCGCACAGCAACAACTTCAGAGAAGCGCAAAAGGCTGGAAGGCCTACTATGACCAAATGGCCTCCTGCCAGGAGCTTGATGTAGGAGACAGACTATGGTACTGCAGCTTTGAAGGTCCCCCTTTGCCTGTCAAAGAAGTTCCTACCTCACTGGACAAGCCCCCACAAGATTGTGGACAAGCTCTTACCTGTCACCTACCGAATAAGAATAAAACAAGGGTGCAGCGAGCCAGTCCTCCGATGGGTCCACTGAAATTAAATAAAGAGGCATTCCTACTCTCACCTAAAAAAAAATGGGGGAAGATCAAGCCCACTGACACAGACCTCTTCACTTCACTACACTGACATAATCCATACCCAGCTAGAAAATCTGCCGCACCTCCCACTGCCGCACCTGCCGATGTTGCCAGAGCTCATTAAGCCCTACAGCTGCTCAAACCATGTGAGCCGGCACCCGGTGGACTCTTCAATCATGCCTAGACAGATGTGAATCACATGCTGCGTCTCACTTACTCACTTTCTCATCTTCTATACCGCTTTATCCTGTATTTAGGGTTGCAGTGTCATACCAGGAGGCTTAGGGCACGAGGCAGGGTACACCCTGAACAGGGTGCCAATCCATTGTAGGGCACACACACATTTACACACACACACATTCACTCACACACTATGGGCAATTTGGGAATGCTAATAAGCCTACCCTGCATATCTTTGGACTGTGGGAGGTAACCGGACTACCTGAAGGAAACCCACCAAGCACAGGGAGAACTTGCAAACATGCACACAAAGATGGTAATAGAGCCTGGCCGGGAATCGAACCCAGACCCTGAAGGCGCAAGGCGACAGTGCTACATGCTGCATCAATTACCAAAATTTATGATAACCCAGGCTGAGTTAAGCAACCGATGCCCCAAACGATTTTTGGGTGCCCTACTGGGGGCTGCTGTGGGAACTCTGTTTACATCGGTATGAACACCGCTAACGCAGTAAATCTGTCCATCGTAAGGAGATACGTGTTTCCAGGCTGAACTGCCTGAGATCCGACAGCAGCTACTATTACAGAGCCAAGCACTACAAACCTTTGGGAAGTCTCTAAATGTGGCACCATTACTGTCTTAAATACCCATAGCACTCTCCTAAACCAAACCATCAGATCCATCAACAAATAGTTTTTGGTCGTACTGTCACGACACGCCAGATCTCAGCCATAACATAAGCTCCTCTGCAAGCAGTTTAAGGCACTCCTGTTCCAGCTCCGCGCCACCTCAGTTATGGCTCGAGCTCACCTGTTGCCGCTTTGAATTAATCAGCCATGTGTATTTAAGACGCTCTAAGACACCCACTTATTGCCACCTTATTGTGCCATTCATGCCTATATTCTCGCGTTTGTTTTTTGTCACAGTTTATCGGTTTATGACCCCATCTGTTTATCAGTTTTCTCCTTTGTCTTTGCATTACAGATCTTGTGCTCTATTTGGATTACCGGCTTTTAAACTTTGTTCATGTTTTTAACCACTGTTTTTGGATTTGCGGTCACGATTGGATTTACTGGCTTTTTGAACTGAGCTTTCATTTTTTGGATTACGAGATTGAATTGTCTGCATTCGGGAATCATTGACCTCACCACCGTGGAGTTGTGTTCAGCCACGTTACAATGGCACTTCCTGGTTCTCTCAGACCGAGACACCCTCTGCTGGCTGTAAGTGTCCCTTTCCTGATCATTCTCTCTCTCTCTCTCTCTGCTATTGGATCTACGTGTATTTTTCCCCTGAGTGTCACCTGTGACAGTATAATCTGGCCATTATGGATCCAACGGAGTTTTCTCACTTGAGATCAGCACTAGAAAGCCAGGGAGCGCTCCTGGGGACACATCAACGTGACATTCAGGAAGTCACTAGCATGCTTAAAATGGTAACTGAGACCCTGACCTCTCTTGCTACTCAAATCCAGCTCTTTTGCAGCAGCAGTTGCACCGCCCCATAAGCGTAGCCTTCCTGCGCCGCCTACATATGATGGAGACCCTAACACCTGCCGCTTATTTCTCTCCCAATGTTCTCTAGTCCTTGAACTGCAGGCATCATCTTTCTCTACTGAATGAGCTAAGGTGGCATACATTATCACGCTCCTCTTTGGTAGAGGAAGAGAATGGGGAACAGCCTTGTGGGACGCCCAAGCACCCTGCTGCTATACTTACAAAACTTTCACTGACGAAATGCGAAGGGTTTTTGATCGCTCATCCACTGGGTGTCTGGCTGCAAACCAGATATTAGCTCTTTACCAAGGGTCCCGATCTGTTCATGGGAGTTTCATACCTTGGAGGCTTCATGGGGGTGGGATGAACAAGCTCTCTTTGAGCTTTTTTTTATGGACTCTTGGACACAAAGACGATTAGTCGTCTTGCGAAACCACCATTGAGACCTAGCATAGATCTAGCAGCACATATTGACGCTCGTAAGCGCCTCAGACAGCAGGAGCGTTGCCTGAACCTCTGGTCACCGCCACCCGTCGCCTCGACCAGTTCACTGGAGAACCCTCCTGAACCAATGCGAGTGGGCCGGACATGTATCTCACCTGAGGGGCGCCAATGGAGACAAGACAAGGCATGCCTTTTCTATTGTCAGTTGGGTAATTTTTCACGTAACTGTCCAATAAAAGGGCAGGCCCCTCTGCATTTAATACCATAATTCCCTCCACACTTACCACCAAGCTGGAGCACCTGGGACTCAGCTCATCAATGTGTCAGTGGATCTCCAATTTTCTGACTGGCAGACCACAGGCAGTAAGGATGGGCGGACATGTCTCAGCCTCTCTCACTCTCAGCACTGGAGCCCCCTAGGGTTGTGTTCTGAGCTCCCTGCTGTACTCTCTGTACACCCACGACTGCGTGGCCACTACCAACTCCACCACCATCATCAAGTTTGCTGACGAAACTGTTGTGGTGGGCCTGATCACGAACAACAATGAGACGGCCTACCTGGAGGAGGTTGGAAATCTGGAGAACTGGTGCCAGAGAAACAGTCTCCTCCTGAACGTCAGTAAGACAAAGGAGCTGATAGTGGACTTCAGTACAAAGCAGGTGAAGAACTACCAGACCCCCGTTATCAACAGGAGCCCAGTGGAGAGAGTGGACAGCTTCAGATACCTCGGTGTTCACATCACGCAGGACCTGGCATGGTCCTGTTACATCAACACCGTGGTAAAAAAAGGCCCGGCAGCGTCTCTACCACCTCAGACGCTTGAGAGACTTTAGACTGCCCTCCAAGGTGCTCAGGAATTTCTACTCCTGCACCATAGAGAGCATCCTGATGGGAAATATCACGACCTGGTTCGGGAACAGCACCATGCAGGACAGACGAGCTCTACAGAGGGTGGTGCGATCAGCTGAGCGCATCATCCGCATCGAGCTCCCTGACCTGCACTCGATCTACAGCAAGCGGTGCTTGACCAAGGCCAGGAAGATCGTGAAGGACCTCAGCCACCCCAATAACGGACACTATGGACAATTACACGCACACCTTTCTCCATATCTACACTACATGTTGTACGTTTACATCCTGGACCATTGCACAAAGACACTTTAATAACTTTGCACACCTACCTTCACAACTACACTACATGTTTACGTTTACATCCTGGACCAGAGCACAAAGACACTTTAATAACCTCTGCACAAATACATTTTGTTCTATGCATATTTGCACACCCAGTACAGTATATTTCTATTTTTATGTACATCGTATTTCTATTTTTATTTTTAGTTCTATTTTTCCTAGCACATTTCTATTTTTATTTTTAGTTCTATTTTTCCTAGTTTAATTTAATTTTTCTATTTAATTTTCTATCATATTTCTTTTATTCATATTTATTTCTTATTTGTAAACTTTAATTCTCTTTTAGGGTCAATGGCAGTCGTATAAGCATTTCACTACATTTCGTACTGTGTATGACTGTGTATGTGACAAATAAAATTTGAATTTGAATTTTGAGTGCACGGGGGGGCGGATCTTAGAAAATTTCCCAACCATCGGTCCTGTTTTTCAGTCACCCTGACTCATAAGAATCAGCCCCATGGCATGTATACCCTGTTGGACTCTGTGGCAGACCAAAACCTTATCCTCTCTTCACTGATTGACATTCCCTCCACGCATCTAAGCCACTCGCTTACTGTCCTGGCTCTCGATGGTTGTTTCCTGGCTCCCATCACCCACCGCACAGTACCAGTCACTTTGCATTTTTCAGGAAACCACTCAGAAATTATCCCCTTTTTAATTGTTAAAAGCTCTCATGCTCGTCTTGGGTCTCTCATGGTTACAGTTACACAATCCACACATTTGGGTCAAGAAAAGAGTTTTGAAATGGTGTCATTCCTGTCTGTCATCATGCCTCTGCTCTGCTGCCAGAGGCTCCCTGCCTTTTCCGCTTGAGGACTGCTCCAACATCTCTAAGATCCCAGCAGAATACCACGATCTTCTTAAAGTTTTTAGCAAATCTTGCGCGATCCCACTATCCACTGCCCATACGATTGTGCTATTGATCTTCTCCCGGGAACAACCCCCACAAGGGACGCCTATACTCCCTCTCTTGCCTTAAGAGTGACGCCATGGATGAATACATAACGGAATCTCTTGCAGCAGAATTCATTTGTCCCTCCTCTCCTCCAGCATACGCAGGTTTCTTCGTTGTGGGAAAAAAAAGGACAAATCCTTGTGGCCCTGTATTGATTATCGGGGGCTTAACAAGATTACCGTAAAGAACCGTTACACACTCCAATGGAATTCGCTGGCGGACAAAGCCTTTAAGGAACTCAAAGGTCGTTTCACCTCCGCCACTATCCTCACCTTCCCTGACCCATCTCTCCAGTTTATAGTCGAAGTGGACTCATCGGAAACAGATGTTGGAGCCGTTCTTTTCCTAAAGGATAATAAACTCCACCCCTGTTCCTTTCTCTCTCGCCGACTCTCTCCATCAGAACTATTCAAAAGATAATTATGGTTTCAGAGACCGTGAGTTGTTGGCCATCAAGCTTGCACTTGAGGAATGGACACACTGGCTGAAGGGGGGCAGAACATCTTTCTTGGTCTGGACAGACCATACGAACTTGAAATATTTAAGGTTAGCCAAGCGACTTAACTCTCGTCAGGCACGATGGTCCTAGTTCTTCTCCTGTTTTAACTTTACATTGTCCTACCGCCCGAGTTTTAAAAACACCAAGAACGCGCCTAATCGACAGTTCTCCCACCCTGTGGATCCCCCCCCCCCCCCTCAAGTTACCATTCGTCCCCCACATTGTTTGGTGGCTGACACTCATCTGGCAAAAGAAAACCTGGTGCTACATGCGCTCGAACATGAGCCGGGTCCAAGTAATGTTCCCCCCCGACCGACTCTTCGTCCCAAAGCCTCTGCGTTCCCCTGTATTATACTGGGCCCACAACTCCAATATTCCATGAGCACCCTCATGGAATAAATTTCTATCGTGAATAGAATATGCCCACAACTCACTCCCCACATCTTTCACTGGAATGTCTCCCTTCCAATGCTTTTTGGGATATCAACCTCCTTTGTTTCCTGCTCAAGAGGAGGAAGTTGCGGTACCGTCGACCTAAGCTTTTGTCCGTCGCTGCATCAGGACATGGCAACAGGCCCGCTCTCAACTGCTGCGCTCAGTAAATACCTTCCGACACAAGGCCAACCGCCACTGCTCGGCAGCTCCCTGATACCGCATAGGGCAAAGAGTGATGCTGTCCACACGCAACATAACCCTAAAGACCATGTCAAGGAAATTGTCTCCCAGGATTATTGGACCCTTCTTTATTTCCCGTGTCATCAACCCTTGCTCCATCAAGCTTTCGCTGCCATTGTCCATGCGCCATATTAATGTATCCAAAATATCCTGGCCTGTGCCACTACTAGCCCCGCTAGTTCTATCCAAGCCCACCTCGCTTTTTCTCTAGGCAGCGCCATTCCCTTATGTGTGGACCCAGAATCAGGCAACTTAGCCTTTGTCCTCAGCTTACCCATAACTGATTCTAACAACATTTACCGACCGAGAGATGTCATAAATGTCGGCATTTGGCAGGGGAACACCCATGTTAAAATAAACAATCTCAAAGTTGTTGCATATCAACATAATAACTTGCAGTGATATTTGCCCATAACCTGAAAATGTGTACGCTTACTAAATACATCCATTACCTATGCCCCAGTAAGCCCTTAATCTGTGGTAATACCAAAGGGATCTGCGGCCTAGACCTTTGTTACGTCCAAGGACGTATTAATTTATTATTGTGTCTGGTGTAGTTGTTCTCAAAGCCCTGTCTTCTGCTCTCCAGGTTTTTTTTGTCTCTCTCTCTTTCTCACTCTACCAGGGAGCTGATTGCAGCTCCAGCTGCAGAAGGTTAACACCAAGGAAGGAAACAGCTTAAAGGCAGTTCTCAACAGACGAGGAAATTCTCCAGAGCTGTCGGGTGTCCTGCTTAGTACAATTTGTTGTTGAGCTTGACCATCATAACTGGTTGTACCTTATTTTCCATCTTTTCTCCTGTTTTAGCTGTTTTTATTAGTTGCTGAGATTGTGATTGTTGCTGAGATTGTGATTGTTGCTGAATGTGTAAAGGTTACCAGTGAATTAACAAACTTAACCTCCAACCTCAAGCATTGTGGCTTTCAGTGTTGCAGATTTATCCTTTTGTACAGGGGAACCGTAGGGAGGTGCCCGGCCTTTTTATTTATTGTAACCCCCCCATTTTTCTCCTGTTTTTCTTCAGTTAGTCAGGGAGTGAGTGTATATTTCTGTTGTTGATTTGCTTTTGTTTTGTGAGATTATTAAGCTGAACCACTCCTAAGTTAGAGGGGAATTTTTGTTTGTTGTTTTCTTGCCTGGCTGCTCCTGAACTTATGTTCCCATCCTTGTTTGATTACTTTGTTACAATAAAAAAAGACTATAAAGATAATTGTTGTCCGTGTGGTACGACGGCAGGACCCCCGACATACAGTAAAAGCTCATTCACATAATGCTACCTTTCTTCATCCCCTAGACACTGTGTGGGACGTAACACCTTATTTGACCTGATACTAGTTGCCACGCGGAAGCTACACCACGGTCTCAGGTCAAAACAGCCCAAGCTGAAATCTTTGGAAATTAGTGGTTAGTAAACACCCCAGTGCGTATAGCAACCCTTACCTAGAATACAGCTACGTGCGTCCTCCACATTGATGATTCAGCATTATATTAGCTTCCTGACGATGAGTATCAAACCAAACTCTAAATTTCACACTTCTTTAAACAGTATTCCTTCACCCTTGATCCAAAATTGAAAGAAAGGATCAGGGATGAAGGAGCGCAACTTATAAATTTGACTCCCATCAACACAGCCTTGGAAGCTATTGCAAGTCTCCGACCTGCCGGCTTGCCCATTGTTCGTTCTTTGTCTGCCACTGACACAGCACTCTGTGTCTGTACAATTGAGGATATGTCATGACCCCAACACTATCTCTTCTTCTCTACAGGCAAATTAATGCCATGAGGGAGTCATTTGACAAGTGCACGTCTGGCGTCCCATGCATTTTCAGACGCAGTAAGCCCAACCAAGAAGTTTAACCTGAGAACTCAACAAACTTGATTGAGATCACGCCAGCACCACCCGTCAAACCCTGACAATTAATTCAGTCGATGACACACAAATCTAGGTAGACTCACAATCTAGGTAGTTTCCCAAAAAGCACATCTCTCAGCTTAAAAGTCACTAAACCGACATTCCCCCAAAAGTAACCAAATTTTGCACCATGACTCAGTTGGGATAAGGTGCTGATTGTGTCCTGCTCGTGCCTGTTCTCGGTTTTTCTGCCTTTGTTCCATTTGCCCACTGATGTTTGCAACAGGAACCTTACTGAGCAAAATGGGGATATGTATGGACTCCTCAAAGGGAGCCGTGAATCTGTCAACCTCCAATAAAACAGCACCCTGCTGCTACCGTTATCTCTCTCGGTTGGCTATCACAGCTGGATAGGGGACCTGGTTGAAAGAGCAAAGCCTTTTACCAACCCCTCCTAAGTGGCACGAGGCAGCAAGCCACTGGAAGAGGAAGAGACAGTTCACAACATCAGCAAATAAGGTAAGAAATGGTTACTCTTTCCCAACTCAGATGGTGCAGATCTGCAAAACAATTTCCTTTTACAAGAGAAAAGCATCTTACACCCCTGCTCAAAATGGTGTAGATGAGCACAAGTCCCTGGAATAGGGAAGTTTCACAACCCCCTTTCTCCACTCTCAACCCGTCACCTGAACTTTGACTTCTGACCTGCGCCACCCAGCGTTCGAAGATTCTGCTCTCCTCGACATGCAAAGAAATTTTGGCTGGAACTCTGACGCCGCTTAAACACTACCTCCGTGCAAAGAAGAGGCCTGGAGAAGAAGTCTCAGACCATCATCATTGGTAACCAGGCAACCAAAATGCCTCTGAGGGCTTTCCCGAATGACATCACCTCAATTCAGCGCACTGACCAGTCAGCAACGCCGTGATTCCCTTCACTGAGGGCGAACCAACAAAAACAACCATCAAGTAACACAAGTAAAACAAACAAAACTTTATACCTTGCTGAAAGTGGTGGGCAATTCATAACTAAACTGTCTGCTTTTGTGACTTTCTCAGTTCTAGTAAACCTAAACAGAGGAACTACAATAATTTTCACTCTCTAAACTGTGTGTGTGTGTGTGTGTGTGTGTGAGAGAGAGAGAGAGAGAGTAAGTGATTAAATAGTGTAGTTTTATGTAAAATAGATTAAATAAATAAATTCTTGCTTTTTTATAAAGAAATGTTGTCTTGGTCATGTATTTTCAAATTTAAACATTTGCCCAGATCGTACGTTACCTTGCTCCTAATTGGTAAATACATGATTTTGTATTATCATCGTTGGCCACGGGATAAACAGGATTGGTAAGATACACTCACTCATGCTGTACGGTGGACGGATAGCATAGATAACACATTGGACTGTAACAGTTGGACATTTTATTTCAAATTAACCTGAATCAAAGTTTCGATACATCTCTGACCTAGAGTTAAAACACTATAACCCTAATGCAAAGAAAATATATTTCTCTATATATTATCTGTCAATATAATAAATGATTGTGTTCTAATCTAAAATATATTCACAATATATTAAATTCTTCATATATTGAGAAATCTATTAAAATATACTGTATATTTAAATGTTTTTAATTTATATTTAACAATATACTTCATAATGTCAAGGTTCACCACTAGAAGGCACTGTTTTTGTTTAGTAGTTTTTGTTGGTAGACGCAGTTTTTCAGAAGGCACCTCGATCAGGTGATGCAGACCTGAATGAGGTAGCTCATTAGTTACATTATAAATAGCTAGTTGTTCTGGAAAACTGGGTCAAGCATTATTACGGGTTCTGTTAAGTAGGTATTTGTTTTGTCTTGTAATGTTCTGTTTTAGTTTGTTTAGTTATAGTTTGCATTTGGTTTCTGGAGCTGTTTAAGTTAAGTTTGTACCTGTCTAGATTTAGTTTATGTCTTTTGGTTTCTGTGTCTCCTAGCAGGAGATTGGCCTCTATGAGAATTAGCCTCTTGTATGTTTACCCTCGTGTGTAAGTTCCCTCTCTTGTATGTTTAGTTCTTATTCTGTATAACTACTAATCAAGGAATTCCTAACTTGCTTAGCTTATAGTCTGTCTAGTCTCCTAGTCTGATCAGATCTTAGTCTGTTTAGTTACTAACCTGTTTAGCCACTAACCTTTATAGTTCTCAGTCTGTTTCATACCTAGTCTGCTGTGTATCTAGTCTGTTCATCTCTTGGATAGACTGTTTAGCAATTAGTCTGTTTAGCTACTATCTAGCTTAGCAGCTAATGTGCATAACAGCTAGTTTAGCCCCTTGCATGTATAGTCCCTTGTGTTTTGTCCTCAAGGTTGTTTCGTGTGTCTTGTCTCATCTGGTTTGTATCCCTTGTCTGTATTGTATATTAGTTTGTTTAGTCCCTAGTCTGTGTATTGGTTTTGTTTCTAGCATGGTCCAAAATAAAGCCAACTCCCTTTGGCTTAGTTCATGTTTTGTTTGGTTTGTTTATCATTAAAAAGACTGTTTGCCATCTTCCCCCTCTGCGTCTATGCCTCACCTGCAAGCTCATATTCCAACAACTAACAGTTTGTGACGTGTGATATATTGAATTTGATCAAATATATCTATTTCTTTATTTTTTTACCATATGCTTATGCAAATGAGCCCATAATGTCCATAATGAAATTAAAGCCAGATATAAATGAGATGCATGAAACACAAATGAGAAATATTAGTTTTATTGAACATATAAAAAATTCTCAATTACAGCATACAGTGATGAGCCACAACAAACACCACCTAAGACCAGCCAGTATCCATACTGACAACATTAAAACCAGCAGGTTAACAATATTAAAAGTATTACAGTTTACAAATACCACTGGAAAGCTACAATAAGCTGAAGTCATCGACAAGGAACAACTGTGACACAGAGTATGACATCACAGTATACATCACCTCACAGTCACTAATGGACCAAAGGTACAGACTCAACATACAAGCGCCGTCTGTGACAGAGAATTGCTACCTCACAGTCTTTACCCCCAAGTAACTATGAGGTAACCGTAAAGGATCAGTGCATAAAAACCTGTGTGTAAGTCAAGAGAATGCAGTCAGTAACATGAGAGATGGGGAAGTGTATTGGCTGCTGGTCATCTCAGGGACAGTGATAGTATGATACTTATACGAAGGACTGATTACTTAAATCTGAGTTATTTGATATTTGATTTATTATTGTGCTCAATACAAGAGACGAAACAGTAACTTATGCAACGACTTGTTAAGTGTAATTTTAATGTATTTACCAAAAATGTAATATGATGTTGTGTATTACATTTTTGCTTTACAATTCATGGATTAGTATGTGTTAAGCTTACTTAAATATTTTTGTTGTATTTGTTTACATTTTATTTAACTAATATTTATCTGAAGCAGTAACTTAACTATTATTTATCAGAAGTAGTGCATACCTTTTTTGTCTGTTTTTTTTTTTATTTAAGGTTATCAACCACTTCTATCAACAGTTAGGTTACACAACTGTTGATAGAAGTGGTTGATAACCTTAAATAAAAAAAAACAGAGCTAAGCTGTCAGACACAAGAAATGTGAAAAAAGTGATTTTTTCTCCATTTCATGTCCCCCCATTTGGCTAATGGCTTCTATTGAGTTTAAAGCAGAAGTTGATGTGCAAATTTCCAAATACCTCGACAACCAATCATTTTTAAACCGAGTACATGCATAAATATAAATACATAAAGGGAATGAACTTAAATGTTCAAAATACAATATACAGTTATTATTGTGTAATACATTTAAAATTTACACACTATAACAGACAAAAGCAAAATCTGGCAAATCAATTCACTAAATGATGCCAAATGTCACACTGCTAACTAAAAAGTATGATTTATACAGGAGTTACACAAAGTCCATAGCATTGTGAAGATTTTCCAGTTAAAAGAATCTGTCAAAAAGAAGATGAATTTTTTTAAAGGGAAAATTGGTTGCTTGTGTTATGTAAGGGCTACAGGAACAGGACTGGAATCTTTTTTTCTAACCAGCTACATCAGTCTTCTCTTGTGGTGGATGCCCAACAAGTTTGTCCAAAGTCTGGCTCTTGGAGTTGCTTAGTATCTAAGGGAACAAAAAAATATTAAAACATGTGAGATATACCTAAACACCATTTAGCTACTCCATTTTTAACTGTCTGAAGGTTGAGAGGTGAGCTTGAGCTTGCTCATGAGCTGGTGCCTACCTGACTGATGATGCGGTGCTAATGGAGACTCTTGAACATTCTCCTGCAGTTTCTTTGGTGAGATTCTTGTTCTCCCTAAAGTTTTCTGAGTTTGCATGCTTCTGAAAAAAGTCAAATTAAAGTAAAATGTAAATAATTACCAAGATACCCTTTTCACAAACAATCATTTTCTTTTTAATTTATAGAATATAATTAACTGATGTCCCTAAAGTTACATGTTCTGGTAACTACTGTTAAACACTGAACACTCTATAATAAAACTGAACATGCATTAACTTACTATTTTTTTAAAAGGTTAAAAATAAATTAATATGTCTAAACACTGGTTAACTTAGGACCGGCCTAATAATAATACTGTAACCAGCTGACTGATTTTTACCATTAAAAAACAAACAAACAAACAAAATAACCAACTTTCAACTTCACTAATGTTAGTTACCTAGTGTCACGGGTAAACACCAGAGGGCGCCATGTTCCCAGACTCCATTTTGTTTTCATTTGTGGTTTTTGAGTTTTCTGTAAGGCACTTGGGACGCACCTGAACCGATGAAGCTAATTAAGTTATTTATAAATAGTTTTGTGTTTGGTTTCATGCTTGTCATGCATTTGTTGAATTTCCTTGTGAATACTTTAGCTCTGCGTCATGCTAATTCCTGTGACTCCTGATTTGTTGTGTTTTTTTTATTTGAGTACTATTTCGTTTAAATGCTGTTTGTTTCATGGCTGTTTAGTTCAGTTGCTGCCTTGCTCCTAGCCTGTTTCGTTTTGCTCCTCCTCATGTTATGCGAATCTCCTAGTCATGTGAATCTTCTAGTTATGTGTAGCTAAGCTATATTTAGTTTCTGTTGGATGAAGGTCCTGTTAAGTTTAGCTCCTTATTCAAATTTTATTCCTGACATGTTCTCTTCTGTTCAAAAGTGCCCTATGTTTGTTAGTTATTGAAGACTTTTACCCTCGCAACTATGCTTCGTGTTTACTCCCCAAACACGTAACACCTACACATTCTAATTCACATAAACCAAGGTGGCACTTGAATTTCTTTTGCAATTTAGGAACAAACAAAAGCTGTGTAATTTTCAGCAAAATATACTATGTTTTTTTGACCACAGACTCTCTGGTTTTACCTTTTATTAACATTCTAACGTTTTTCTAAAATTCTAACTCCTTGTCAATAATAACTACGCATTAATTTTAAATTCGGCACAAAAAAGAAAAAACCCACCTTCACTGTCCATTTTGTCTTCATCTTGATCATCTTCTTTATTTGATCTGCGGCAGGCAAAGTAGATGGTGCGCCACCACTACTTAAATGTCTGGATGAATGATGCTTGTTAAAGTGGTTTTTGCTGACTTGACACCAAGCCTGGCAATGCCCTGCACATTTCTTTAACGCACTGGCCGCTTAAAGATTTGCAGGCTTGGAACATGTGTGGGAGAAATTGTGGAAAATTATGTCTTTATTAGAATTGACATGTATACTGTAGGCCTAATTGGGTTGGCCATGAGAGAAATGCTACAATACATTTTATATCAAGAACGTAATTTTGTGAGTTGTACATTTTTGCATCGATATTCCGGTTAAATAGTAGTTAAATATAATTTTTTTCTTAAAGTGATGAGTTGTTTATGAGTTGAATGTTTAATTCTACACAACATATCAGAAAACCCAAATGCACTGTTAACAAGCACTGTATATTTTATGTGTGGGAAATACTGCTTTGGGGTAAAAAATGTGAGTCGCACACAAGACAAATATAAACTATCTCTGAGATTTAAAGGTAATGAGACACATTTGAGACACCTTTGAAAAGATGCAGAAAACAGCTAAATCTCAAACTCTTGAAGTTTCCTTTATCAGAGCACACCGACAAAGTAAAACTGTGTGTATAATTTTTAAACATGCATAAAGTTTCAATAATGTTTCAATAAACAATTATAAGTAAAAATTAAATGTTTTTTGTCTCTCCATACATGATCCAAGCTTGTCAGCCCTGAACTTGCTTTTTAAACAATTTGGTACTTACATGGAATGACAGTATCCTAAAAATAATTTAATGTATACGTGCCACATATACGTGTCTACAGTAGGTTCTCATTTGGAATGTTGGTTTTACCGCCGCACCACACAGCGGCGGCATTTTTATAAAATATTAAATTTAAATAAAAGCCTCAGATTCAAGACGGTCTTAAAGTGGGGAGGGGTGCATTTCAGTTTGCAAATCTTATAATGCACACATGACATCAAACATTCCCCTTGTTAATATTTGAACTATTCATTTTAAGTATTTAAACCATTAAACTATTTATTTTACTATTTTAGCTATTACTGTTTCATTTACTTTAAAATAACATTAAAACAAGAACAATAAAACTTTTAAAAATATTGTTAATTACATTTGGGCTGAAAAAAACTGTTGTCCTCAAAAATGTAACAGATAAGGACTCATGTCCATTGGTCTGATATACAGTATGCTGAAGAAACTTCCAGGTGAGAAGACACTGCTTTGTGTAGGTAAAAGACAAGAAAACAACAAACATCAACAGCCCTCACCAAAGAGTCTGAAACGCAGAGTACAGGATGCGCCACACAGACGCAATATATTATACTATAAGCGTATTATACCAAAGAATACCAGTTAGAAATACCCAAAATAAAATACATTCGCTGTTTTAACCATTACAGAGACATCACAGCCAGCGGTAGTTTTCAGAAATTCTTTACAAGGTGTGGCTGCATTGGGCGTGTGTTATGCGTAGAGCGCCTGATAATTTCCTGAAGCTTAAATTATATGATCATGATTTTTTATTTAATAATAATTAATTAATTAATAATTAATTAATCAATTACAATTAACAAATAATGAAAACATTTTAAGAAATTTTACATTTTTATATTCCAGCAACACCCCTGTTGTGATGTACCTCTGCTGCAAAACTTTATGAAATACAAGTGAAACATTAAATGAATTTAAATTCTAGTACTAAAATAACAGTCCAAATCGAATATTAGTTTCTTATTTGCATTGAATTTAAGTAAAGTAAATGTATACCTTTATATCTAGCCTTTCAGAAAACTGATTCTGGATGTGCATCAGAAAAGGTTTGCCAGATTAATGTGCAAAAACCTTATAAGACTACATAGCCTTTATAAGACTCTACTTTCATTTAAGCGCACGTGCAATGACAAAAAAGCCTTATGATTTTGTAAATGTTTGAAAGCAAACAGGGTGCACTGTTCTGTATTATATAGTTCTGTAAATATCAATAGCTCTAATAGCTCTGGTTCAGATTTTTTGTGTTTGTTGTATAAAGTACTTATGTGGAAATTACCATTACTATAGTATTTCTTTAATACAACATTTTTTTATGACTTAATTATATTTTAAAACTGCGGCGAGTGAAAAAGTCACTTTGCGCCACTTGGCGGTCATTTCACAAATGACTTTGAAATGCAACTGATTTATTTTGACCACTGTTGTTTTGCCACAGTGGTAATAGCCATTCTGGGGAACGATGTAGCTCTTTGCTTAACCACCGTTGTACGATGCAACGTTCTAGAAAATAACTAACTAGTCACGACTGTTTCCCAACACTATAGTACCTGTGTCGCACTTCCATCGTTAAAACCATGTTTGTTCAATCTGTCGTTCTTCTTCTTCTTCTTCTTCGATACTATGGCGGAGTAGTGCCATAGGCACATATCGCCCCCTACTGTAGAGTGTTTTTTCTCTCTCTTCGGCTCACATTCAATGCGCTTTCGCAGTGACGTTACGTAGAAGTGGTGTAATAATGTGACGAACGCAACATTCATTATTTGTACAATAAAACATATATAGGCATACACAGTTTAAATGTGCTCTTTTTGAATAACAAAGTCTATAACTTTTAGTTATATTTCATTTGAACTCATTTTTTATTAGTATTTTATTAGGTACAATTAAAATAAAAAGAAATTATGGGTTTTGAAAATGCTGGGATTGTGTTGTGAACACCTGTTACCTATTTTGCTCAAGATCATTTCCTATATAAGTCCCTTTACATAAAGCCATAACTTTATGTAAAGGGACTGAGGGAATGAGAGTTGACGTGTGAGAATGACACGGAAACCACAATTTACTACAAAAGAGCTTGCAGTTCTTTTGGAGGAGGTGGGAAAAAATCATATCTTGCTTTTCTCCAAATTAAAAAAAACACAGTTACAAATTCTGACAAACAAAAAAACATGGAATAAAATCGCACAAAAAATTTATTAGTGGAGGGACTTGGAGTGGAGTGCAAGTGTGAGCAAACAAGCAAGTCCAGTGGTGGCCTAAAACTGAACCCCTCCAAAAGCTGCCATGTAATTGTAGTTACTGAAATTCTCCACAACATTGCAGTCAAGGAAAATTTCCTGCTTTTTGATGAGGAAGAGGGGGTCTTACTGGTGCTGCTGTGGATGAGGAAGATGACACTTCTGATGAGGATATATATATAATTTTAATTTTTTTAACCTATGAATAGTCCATATTCTACTTCTACTTCTGAGAGCACAACAAAGATACTCACTTAAAAACTCACCTTTTCTTCGCACAAATGAAACCAAGGCTGTGTTTCAACCGGCATAAATAATGTTTTCGTAGGGCACTTCGAAGGGGGAATAATTGCGATGGTATCGCTGTTATATCGTTTCAAAGTGAATTTGTAATTAAAATAACCGAAAAATGAATAGCCTAATATCTGAGCACCAAAACATTAAGTTTTCCAAATCTCTCAAAGTGATTGGGAAAATTTTTAGAAACTAATAGGGCGTAGGGTCGTTAACTGAATAGAACACACCCAGCCGCGGCAAGTAACTATGCTTCTAACCACAGGTCGAAGGCTGTAGTTCCAACCACGTAAGTTTGCGACGCTGTTCTCGAATGTTCGTTTGAACTATGGTTTCGAGAAACACTGAATTGTTGAACTATGTTGGTAACGACGGAACTTGCGATCATAGTTGGCTAACGATGCTTTTGGGAAACGCACCCCTGATTGGGTACCTACTGTATGTGAAAGATATACAGTGCAGTGGAAAAAAAAATATTTTTCATACACTACGACCACTATGTTTGTCTGTTGGTATAATGTTCTTTTTTTTGAAACACTGTAAATTTTACACCTGACATAATGGGACGCATAACTTTCAAAAAGATCCAGTTTGCCTCCTCAGTCTATAGAATATTTGCCAAAATGTCTTTAAGATAATCAAAATGTTTTTTGGCAAATGCAAGACAATGGTTTACTTATTTACTTATTTAGCTATTTTTTTCTTAAATAAATAAGATCATGATTTAAAAAACGCATTTTATATTTTGGTGTAATATTAAATGGTTCTTGAACTGTAAAAAGGTTAAAAAAAGAATTAGAAAGGGGCACTTCATTCACAGCACTGTACTGTAGTACTAATCTGTCTTTTTACAATTATGAATACACATTAAACTACAGTAACTGTAATGAACCAGAGGATCACTGTCCTAATTTTAAATACAGATTGTATATTTCACAATTATATATTTTTTATTATTTTTAATTTACTATTACTTTTACAGCATGGAGGTTGAAGTCCTGTGTCTTTTGACATACATGATGTTAATGATGGCTATACTCACCCATTAGGTGGTCTTTCAAAGTTCTCCTCCCAATAGTGGGTGCCTTCTTCTCGGTGGATATCAATTTCATGGGTGGAGGCGTAGCTTTGTCCCACTCCCTCTCCACCATGGAAATACAAAGAGCTCCCATCTGACTGACAGGCATGCTGATGATTAGAAAAACGTGGCATTGAATATTTTACATTAAGCAGTTTTATTTCAGAAGATGACTTACCAAATGCTAAGCATTTGTTTATTCTTGTCTATGTTGATGAATAAATTTGTGTACCATAATCAATTTTGTCCCCCTTAAGATATTTTTTCACAACATTTGTGAATCACTGTTTTTGGAGCAAATGAAAAAGCATGAATACCATATGAATCTTTACATAATGTAGCTGTTATTAAAATTAACAGATTATATAATATTGGTTTAGGTTAGACTGGATTAGTTAGTATCTAAACAAAAGTGTGTACGTAGCATATTTAAAATAATTTACAAATTCTGAATTTGTGGGGGTATCAATGTCTTGTGTAAGGGGGTGAAATAGGTTTTACAATTGGGATATGTGTGGCAAAGACTGTATAAGGATTGGGAAGAAGCGAGTTTGAATGCTGGGTTGGCAACCAGGGGGCTAATTTTCTGTTCAATCCCAGTGCAAAATGAGTTCTGGTCCCGTACTTACATCTCAGAATCACTCCTAGAATTAGTGTTCAAAGTTTATTTAGAAATTAAAACATTCTTAGCTCAAAGCAGGACATAAAGGTTTTTCATGAAGCTTTCTACTCTGTTTATGACACAGAGAGCTGCGAAGTAGGCTTCACCTACTTCAGTTGGCGTTGTAGTTTTGACAGGTTTTGTAGTTTTAAATGGGTAAAGAAAAAAAAGAAAAATAGTGAAATAAGCACCAGCTGTGTGAAAGCTTTATGCACATAGATAATTAATATAAATAAAGATAATTAATAAAATTAATAATTAAAGGAATAGTCTGCCCTACTCCCACCTCTAAAGATAAACAGTGAGTTGATGGCAATTTGTAAAACCATCAATGAATGCCACCTGTAAGTTTGCCACACATACCATGAGAAGTGTGAAAAACAGAGGCATGCCATGTGATTAAATGCTGTTTATAACAGGGAATCTTAACAGGGAAACAGGAAACTAATGGGGGAAAAAAATTGTGTACACTCATAATTTAATATATATTAAATGTACACTACCACTTAAATGTTTGGGATCAGTTACAATTTTTTTTTGTTTATTATATATATATATATATATATATATATATATATATATAGATTTTTTTTCTACATTTCTATAACAATACAGGGGATTTTAAAACTATGACTAACCAAGCACCATAGTAAAACTGGAAGTCAAGACCAAAACTTAATTCAATTCAATTCAATTTTATTTATATAGCGCTTTTAACAATGGTCATTGTCCCAAAGCAGCTTCACAAAAAAAAATTAAAGATTTTTTTTTTTTTTTTTTAGAAAAGAAAAGAAAAGAAAATATTTGGAAGTGTGTATGTGTGAGAAAAATTTGTCTAGATAATAATGAAATGAATGAATGATGAATGAAATGTCTCTGATGAGCAAGCCAAGGGTGACGGCGACAGTGGCAAGGAAAAACTCCCTGAGATGGCAATAGGAAGAAACCTTGAGAGGAACCAGACTCAACAGGGAACCCATCCTCATCTGGGTGATAACAGATAGAAATAACATCAAATGTGTTGTGTAGGTGAAAGTTCAATATATCAGAAGTTGTGTAGATTCAGTTTAGCAGTAGGTGCAGAGGGCAGATGGGGTCAGATCACTGGAAGCACAGGAGCAGGATGTGTAGCTCCAGCCATCATAAAGCAGAATCTAGCTGGAGCAGGTCCTTCTCAAGATGCCTTAGAAACCTCGCAGGGTTGGCCTTTGTCTACTGAAGCTGGCACAATCTCCAGATGTCTCAGGATGGGTAGAAAAATACAGAAAAGATGGAGAGAATTAGCGTAGTTGCCATTCAGGATAGGTGTACTGGAGTATGAGGTTATGGGATGAGTTACGCGTATGCCAGATTAAAGAGATGCGTCTTGAGCCTACTTTTGAATTGGGAAACCGTGTCTGCTCCCCGAACAGTGTCTGGAAGGCTATTCCAAAGCTTTGGAGCCAAATATGAAAATGCCCTGCCCCCTTTTGTAGATTTTAAAATTCTGGGAATTACTAGAAGTCCGGAGTTTTGTGATCTTAAGGGACGTGGTGGATTATAGCGTATCAAAAGACTGGTTAGGTATGAGGGAGCTAAACCATTTAAAGCCTTGTATGTAAGTAGTACTATTTTGTAATTAATTCTAAATTGAACAGGTAGCCAGTGCAGGGATGATAATATAGGTGTTATATGATCATATTTTCTGGATCTAGTGAGAACCCTGGCGGCTGCATTTTGGACTAACTGTAGCTTGTTTATTGAGGATGCAGGACAACCACCTAGTAATGCATTACAATAGTCCAGTCTGGAGGTCATGAATGCATAAACTAGTTTTTCTGCATCAGATACGGATAGGATACTCCTAAGTTTGGCAATATTTCTAAGATGGAAAAAGGCTGTTTTTGTGATATTGGAAATATGATTTTCAAAAGACAAGTTACTGTCTAATATCACGCCCAGGTCTTTTACTGTTGAGCTAGTAGTAACAGTACATCCTTCTAAACGCAGGCGGAATTGTGAAAGCTGTTGTGTGCTGTTTTTTGGGCCGATGAGCAATATCTCTGTCTTATCTGAATTTAGTAAAAGAAAGTTATTGGTCATCCAATCTTTTATGTCCTGGACACACTCTGTTAATCTAGACAACTTGGGTATTTCATCTGGTTTTGTTGAGATGTATAATTGGGTATCATCAGCATAACAATGGAAACTAATCCCATGCCTTCTAATGATGTTTCCCAGGGGAAGCATGTAAATTGAGAACAGGAGAGGTCCTAAAACTGACCCTTGTGGGACCCCATATTTCACTGGCATTACATCAGACGGTACTCCATTTAGATCTACAAAATGGTATCGATCAGACAGGTATGATCTAAACCATTTTAATGCCTGCCCCTGAATACCTATATGATTTTGTAGGCGGTCTATGAGAATATTATGATCTATGGTGTCGAATGCAGCACTTAGATCAAGTAAGACTAGTATTGAGATGCAGCCTTGGTCTGAAGCTAAAAACAAGTCGTTTGCAATCTTAACTAGTGCAGTTTCTGTACTATGATGGGGCCTGAAACCTGACTGAAATTCTTCTAGGATGTTGTTTTCCTGCAAGAATGTGCATATTTGAGCTGATACTACTTTTTCTAATATTTTTGATATGAACGGAAGGTTTGAAATCGGTCTATAATTTGTTATTTCTGCTTATAATTTGTTATTTCTACTTAACTCTGCTGCAGAGAAGTTTATTTAGAGTTACCAGCCTTAAAAATCACTAACAGCACCTTAGATTAGAACCAGTATGAAGGCTTTACAGATTATGAGTAGCAGATACATGTCAACATTAACTGTTCAAACACACTAAAGAATGCTGGGTTGTTTTTTCTACCCAAACGCTGGGTTGCTGATGTTGGGTCATTTTTCTGGGTAATTTACAGAGTAGTTTTTGTGTAACCCAGCTGCTAGCTTTGTCATTTTTTATTTAGTATCAATCCTATTACACACTAAATTGATAGTCTTATTCAACAAAATTTTTACTTTCTTTCATTTCTTTCTCTCTAAGGTTGGAACCAACATGGTGGAATACCTCCAGCAGGCTAAAGTGTGAACACTTTGGGGAGTTCAACAAAAGTGTTTTCTTCCAGATCACTAACCTCTAAGTCAGTAAGCCCGTAACTTTCTACTTGTTTCCTCGCGTTCATGGTACTAGTTCAGTTTCGTGGGCTTTTACGATCACTTGAACTGTGTCTTGTGCTGCAATGTGTAGCATGTGAGGATGTTTCTTTGAGCACAACTACAGGATGTAGCACCCCTACATCCTGACGTTGGGAGATAATGACCAGCGCTGCTCTCAGGCATTCGTCATTCTGGTGGGACAGGCTCTGGAGCAATGCACACTACTTGGGGTGGTTGATGTGTGCTTCAAGGCATTTTATATTTTTGACATTAACTATCCAAAGTAGTGTGCTCCTGTATAGGACTTTTTGTAATGTTGCTATGAAATAGCGAGGCCTACCTAAAAAGTCATAGTGTTTGTATGTTAAAATGAGACCAGGGCAGGATAGTTTTGCTCTGCAGTAAAGATATCTAAAGTCACAGAAAGATCCTGCTCTGTTGAAGCTGCCTTAGCCTATTTGTGCAATTACTCCATTTTGCCCTTGTGAGTAATAGTATAGTAATGATGTCGTTTTTGATTATCTGTTCTTGTGCTTTTGAAAAAATTAAAAAAAATTTCTATGAACATTTAATAGGATTTTTGTTGCATATATGTATGGCTTGCAAAACTTGAGAGTTTTTTGTAATAGACCAGTATATCAAAGTAATTTAACTGTTAAATAGACATGGGTATTTATTTATTTATTTTTACACAGATTCACTGTAAAACATGAAAATAATAATAACCTATTTGTGAGGTAGAATTAACCCAACATTCCAGTTAAAATAAACCAACATCTGGGTAGAATTTATCCAGCGTTATAGTTAGGCATTTGGGTTGAATATTTAACCCATCTTGCTGGGTTAAACAAATAACCCATTTTGCTGGGTTAATTTAACCCAGCGTGTACTTAGTCCAATATTTACCCAACAGCAGTATTTTTAAGGTTAAAGAAATTCAAATTATTTAAATTATTGCATATTTTGGATGCCTTCAGCATTGCTGTACAATGAAGAAATAAATAAAAATTAGAAACAATGATCTCAAACTTTAAAGAGTAATGCATATATCAATATGGCTACTTTAATGAGTGTGCTATGAATGATGCCCACAACCCCATGATGCAGCTTGTTGACAAGGACTAGTGAAAGTTACAAATACAAAGTATCTAAAAATACACAGAAGTCTCCAGCACACTAGGTGTGAGTCCAGGGGGCGCATTTACAGTACTAAGCATATTTTTACTAGCTCACTGGAAAATTCTCAGAATTACATAATTTTGCTCCTACTTTTAGCAGTAGGAGTAAGATGTACATATGTTACTCATGCGGTATTCTGGTTTTATCGCCACGCCTCACGGTGGCGACATTTGGGTTTGTGCGTTTGCTGGCTTTTACCGCTGAGTGGCACTATATAACTACAGACTGACACCTCGGGCATAAGTTCATTCTTTCAAGGATTAATGAGCCGCGCTCCGTTAGAGCTGCACATAATATCGGATAAAATCGAGTGAAACATTGTAGTTAAACGAATTCATAATCACAGTATTAAAATAACAGTACAAATGTAGAATTTAAATTAAATCTTATTAGGATCGAATTTAAGCAGAGTAAACATGAGCCTTTAGATTTTATCATTTAACATTTTAACAAATTACATTTTTACATCCCAGCACCCCGGTTGCGCTGTATTACTGAAAGCAAAAACCTTATAAAATACGAGTGAAACATTAAACAAATTTTTCACCACAGTACTAAAGTTACAGTATAAATTTAGAACTTACAAATAGGCGTTTCTTAGTTTCATCAAATTTAAGCAAAGTAAATGTTAACACAGTGAGCCTTTATATTTTATCATGTGTAACACTCGCGTACCCAGAAAACTCTGGCTGTGTGTATCAGAAAAAGTGGGTGAGTCACAGGTGTTGTCAGATTAATGGGCAAAAACTATATAATAAGCCTATATAAGCTACATAGCCTTTATAAGACTTTACTTTTATTTAAGTGCACGCACAATGACAAGAAAGAGTTATGTTGTAAAATAATGAAAGCAAACAGGGATACAGCGCTATTCTGTATCGGTTTTGGTGAACTTGAGCGTGTCAATAAATTAAGCGAAACTCCGTGTATACTCGCCTCACAGACGTGAAAAATATATACTTACAAAAAGCGAAATGTCTGCTTTTATATAAACTTGTACATGCATGTTATTTACAAGTTCTGACGCGTGTCTTTTTTGTTACACAGTGTCACTCATGACTCCAGACGTTTCGTTGATTTCTTTGTCTTGTTTTATTTTCAACATCAAAGTACAACGGTTGTTACAGTTTTTTTGCATAAATCCACTGTAGTCACAACAAGTCGTTTGCTGTGTTCTGTAGCTTCGATAGATTACAGTTACAACAACTCATTTTACTGTATCTTTTAGCTTACAGTCTCATGATCTAAAGCTTGTGTTCTCCACACCTTTCTGTATCCTTCCGTGTCTTAACGACAACTGAACAACTAACGTGCGTGATAGACATGCAGCTACATAACTGTGGGATGATGTCGCAAAACAACTCATTAAATTATGTCACAATACAAATTACAAGTATGATACTTAATGCTTAATTCTTAACTAATAGACTGAAAAAAAATAAACAGAACAACAATTACAAGAATGAAATATTATTACATTTCCAGCCCCCTAATTGACAGCCAGGGAGACTGACAATTACACACATTTTTGTTTTGTTGTCTTTTTTTTTTTTTTTACAATAGGGCCAGAAAATTTACTATTAAATAAAAATTTAAATTAACTTTCTTAACACTTTAAACATTTGTTTACGGTTTAACTTAAGGTATTCATATCGCTGCATACAAAATGAAAAGGAACATAACTACTTTATAAGACAATTAACAGTCCATTTCACATATAAGGCACAGCTTATCGATGGGTCTTTCCAGTGTACTGGTTTTAGTTTTGACCAACACACGTCTCACAAGTCTTTTTTTTATCAGGGAACACTTTCGTGATCCGTCCGACGACCCATGAATTTCTTGGAGAAGACTCATCAATTATTAGAACTACGTCTCTGATCGAGAGGTTTTTTCTCACTTGAAACCATTTTTGGCGCTCCTGAAGCAAGGGCAAGTATTCACGCACCCATCGCTTCCAGAATAAGTCGGCAAGGTATTGAACTTGCTTCCACTTGTGACGTGCATAAATGTCCTCTTTTTTAAAAAGTCCAGGAGGCAAGTTTGGCTCTTTTTTCATCAGCAGCAGGTAGTTAGGTGTCAGGGGCTCCAGGTCTGTGGGATCATCCGTAGCAGTGGTAAGGGGACGATCATTCATTATAGCTTCCACCTCACACAGGAATGTATGCAAGCTCTCATCGTTTAGTGTTTGTTCTTTTAGTACGGGCCTCAAGATTTTTTGACTGATCTTATCTGCCTTTCCCATATTCCACCGAAATGAGACCCAGCAGGAGGGTTGAATATCCATTGTATCCCCTTTTGCATGAGGACGCCTTCAATTTTTGACTTCAATTTTTGAATTCAATCTCAGCACCTGTAAAGTTTGTTCAGTTATCACTTCTCATGACTCACACTTGGCCGCTTCTGCACATAAAGCGTCGAATAGCATTTAAGCAGGAGTCTGTGTCTAATGACTGCACAACTTCAATGTGCACAGCTCTTGTTGTCAGACAAGTAAACAATACGCCATATCATTTAACATTCAACTTCTACCTCGTTTGACCTCGAAGGGTCCAAAATAGTCTACCCCTACGTTAGCGAACGGTGGGTGATCTGGTGTTATTTTATCACGTGGCATGACATTTTTTGTTCGCTAGTCTTTGCTCTGATCTTTCTACATGTCACACAACTGGATATAAACTTTCTCACAAGGGAATTTGCAGTCGGAATACAGTGTTTCTGCCGCAATTTTGAAAGCATATAATTCCTTCCACAATGTCCGACCTGTTCGTGAATGTCTCTTAAGATTAAAGTTGTAATGTGTGAGTCTTTGGGTATAATGAGTGGGTGTTTAACATGCTCATGCATTGCAGACCTACCAAGACGTCCTTCGACTCTTAGCACTCCATCCTGCAGTACTGGATCTAGTTTGGAGCATTAATCTGTGGCAGTTTTACTTCGCTGAGGTATAGCCACTTATCAATGTCGTGCTGTTGTGGAATGTTTTCCACTGAGACTGGGATGCTATTTTGTGTGAACACTTTGGGGAGTTCAACAAAAGTGTTTTCTTCCAGATCACTAACCTCTAAGTCAGTAAGCCCGTAACTTTCTACTTGTTTTCTCGCGTTTATGGTACTAGTTCAGTTTCGTGGGCTTTTACGATCACTTGAACTGTGTCTTGTGCTGCAATGTGTAGCATGTGAGGATGTTTCTTTGAGCACAACTGACATGTGATTTTTTTTTGTGCAGTCTTTGCTTAAGTGTCCTTTTACTAAACATCTAAAGCAAAATCCATTTCTTTTCAAAAAGTCCAATTTGTCCCTTTATGTCTCGCCGTTAAACTGGTTGCATTCGTCTAGGGTATGATCTTTCACACAGAATGCACAAGGTTTAGTAAAGGCACTGATAACTGATGCACCACTCCTCTTTACTGTAATCAAGTCTTTATGATTTTTACCAACCTGTTTTACACCGGTTGCAAAGCTGCTACCTTCCATTTTTTGCGTCCTGATGGAGATTTGTTGCAGTGTTTTTTTATCACTAGTTGAAGCGTTCAGGTCGCTGAAAAAAGTGAGTTGGACATTGCCGTTGCTTCTTGCTCTACAAACTCCATCAACTGCACAAACTTGGCTCTTGTTTGAGTGCGCTTTCATGCTTGTATGCATGGTTCCTCCATCTTTCACGCAGTTTGTAGGGCAGTTTTGAGACAATAGTCCTCAAGTTGGTAGCATTATCTAGCTCATCCATGTAATCGATGCTTGACATAGTATTGTGACAGTTTACCAGAAACAGGGAGAAAGTGGTCAGCAACTTTATGTCCTCTGTCCTGACTTTATTTCCGGCCAGATGAGTGCAATTTGCATTAGCAGTGTAGTGATTATTTGTCTATTTTCAATCTTATCATGTAACAGTCTCATAGCTTCTGCATAACCGCGATGTTCTGGCATGAGCTGGCAGCTTTTCACAAGGTCCCTAGGCTGTCCTCTAGTATGCTGCTTAAGATAGAACAGCCTATCCAGATTGCTATCAGTTTTGGTTTCAATGACATGTTTAAAGGCTCTTACAAAGGACGTGAATTTAAGAGCGTCGCCATCGAACGAAGAAGCGTTGCACGGAGGTAAGGAAGATTGCCTTTCACTCTTTGCAAACATTTCTGTAATATCTGTCTGAAGTGGCATCCTACCCTGAGACTCTACTGTATCAGTATTGTAAAGTGAGTGTTCGTTACCTTGGGCAGACCGCTCCATTAAGGTGCTTGACATTATGGGTTTGGCACTCACGTGCATGCTTAAGTAGGTTGCTCGGAGGTGGGATGGCAGTTCGAGGTATTCCATTGTCGAGTTCCATTGTTCATTTTATTCCGGTTTGGGCATGCACCACTCGTTTCGATGACCACACTCCGTCTAGCAGGATGTTGTTTTTTTTACAGTCCTGGTACAATTTTATTTTAGCATCTGCAATTGCAAGCACTGTTTCCATTTCCAGCCTTTCCTTTTGTGCCTTTAATTGTGCTTGTTTAGCCTTCATTTGTGCTTCGAATTGTGCTTCCTCCATTTTTAGCGCCTGCCAATCTCCTAAGGTTGCTACTTTAGCCAGAAGCCTTGTTAGCTTCTGCTTTTTTTAGTCAAGCTAAGGATGCTGTAGATGTTGAGGACTTCTTGGATGCCACTGACGTTACGCTTCCGTGCCTTTTAGGGGCGGGCGTCTTGAGCTCCAACATTGACACGCTGTCGTTTGGCGAGACTCCATCGTCAACTGTTCCACGACTTCACTCTTACCATGAATTCTGTGCAGCGCGTCAACCTAGGGTGATACCAGTGGTGCTGATCGGTTTCACGCTCTTCATCCTTTGCGCACGCTCGCACTTTTACATTGCTTTCAATAAAGTCATTTAGCAGCCCTTTGTATTTGTGGCGCTTGGCTTTAACGTCATACAAATTACAAGCATTGTCCATAAGCCCCTCTAGTTCGTTGTATAATACGGTCAACTGACTCCACTTGCCTTCTCTTGCGTTTTTCAGTCTGTGAAGCTTGTCTGGAGAATCGTTTTTGTCGAGCACTATCACCCACTCAGATTCGACGATAGCGACGTTGTCCTCGCTGTCTGACATGGTGAAATTTAAGCAGGCAAGTCCTCTTATCGCTTTCGGTTGCTTGTCGACAGTCGATGCTCGTTTTTTTAGATCGCACGCGCGCTCTTCACTCCACGTTCACACTCTTAATTCACTTATCTTCATTTTTGCAGCGGAGAAAGCTTTTGACTTTACATGTACGTGCATGTTATTCACAAGTTCTGACGCATGTCTTTTTTGTTACACAGTGTCACTCACGACTCCAGATGTTTCATGAGTATGATACTAAATGCTTAATGCTTAACTAATAGACTGAAATAAAATAAACAACAACAAATTACAAGAATGCAATATGGCCCTTACAAAACTAATGGAGAAAAAAATCAGCTTATGTAATTCGTATATAATTCCGTGGATTACTACAGCGCATCCACTCACAGCCGAAACAAAAAGACATCAACTTATCAATGAATTATTAAAATGGCCAGTCAGTTTCCTTGCTGTCTTCCCCGACGCATTTATAATCATTAGTCTATTTCTGCCGGTGCGGTGCTTCTTATCCCCACCCCCGTTAAAACGGCATATTCAAAAAAAGGCTTGCCCGCGAGAGGTTGTGCGCGCGCAGTCCACTAGACAGCTAAAACATTGGTATATTATGACTGAGATGAGGCGGCTCACATCGGCGTGCATTTCGCACAGCGCCGCAAAGACAGCGCTTATTTAACACATATAAATGTGTGTTTGTTGTATTTCTGAGAAAGAGAAATCTCTTATAAATCTCTCATATCGGCACGCACGTTCATCTGACTTTGGATCAAAACTCGAGAAAGGGAAAGAGCGCACACCTAAACACTACAGGCTAGACAGGAACTACACATAACATACCAAACATGGACTACACATAACAGGCTAAACATGACTAAACATAACAGGCTACACATGGACTAAACATAACAGGCTAACCAGGCTAAACAGGAACTACACACAACAGTTTAAACATGAATGACTCAGGAACTAAGGGAAGTGGTATGACATCAAGACTTAACAATGGGGAGCGGCTTGACACCAAGACTTAGGAAACATGACACCCATTTACTTTAACAGAACAGATGCCAGACCACGAACCACGGAACAAAGGACTATTTATAGTATATATATAGGAATCTTTATAAATCTCTCATATCGGCGCCACGCTCATCTGACTTAAGACTTAAAACTTAAAACTCCGCAAAGGGAAAGAGTGCACACGCGCCTCGAGTTAACACGAACATTTTACATTCACTATAAGATTTATTCACAACCATATTTTGGCCATTCACACACATTCATTGTGCTATGTTGTTTGTACACACTTAATTTTCTCCTTCTAATCTCCCCTTTGATCAAAATGCTCCTAATATGAGCCGACACGAGCAGCTTTGTTTCAGTCAGAATATTCCTTTATCATAAAGAGAGGCGACATATACTTGCTGACCAAACACTGCAATTTTATAAAGGTGAAAGCGTGCGCGATGTGAGCAGCTTTAATTATTAATAATCAAATATTTATTAAATGGTGGACATAAACAGCAAAAAGAACAATATTTTACTTTTGATTATTATTATCATCATGTTATTAAATGATTATTTGAAACTGAAGCCCTTCATGTAGATTCATGCCATGAGTCATTTTATCATACGAAGATTGTTACGTTGTGCTCAGACCACTAAGCGTCTGTGGATTCCACAATTGACATTTTTACCTTTTTTTAATCACTGGAATGGAAGAGATAGAAAGTTTCCGGCAGAGGTGATCAGGTGAAAACAGTCTTTTATTAACGGAAACCGACCAGAAAGACATCTACAGAAGGGAACTCAGGGAACAGGAACATGGGGCATAAGGGACAACAGAGGCTAAGCAAAACATGATCTACCGACAACACTGACTAAACTACACAGGAGCTACATTTAGATATGGAGTTATACTAAGACAGGGAGTTTCACTCAGACAAGAACATGAACTAGACACAACAGGCTAAACAGGAACTAAACCCTACAGGCTAGACAGGAACTACACATAACAGACTAAACACGGACTACGCATAATAGGTTACAAATGGACTAAACATAACAGGCTAACCAGGGTGAACAGGACCCAAACACTACAGGCTAGACAGGAACTACACATAACAGACCAAACATGGACTACACATAACAGGCTAAACATGACTAAACATAACAGGCTACACATGGACTACACATAACAGGCTAAACATGACTAAACATAACAGGCTACACATGGACTAAACATAACAGGCTAACCAGGCTAAACAGGAACTACACACAACAGTTTAAACATGAATGACTCAGGAACTAAGGTAAGTGGTATGACATCAAGACTTAACAATGGGAAGTGGCTTGACACCAAGACTTAGGAAACATGACACCCACTTACTTTAACAGAACAGATGCCAGACCACGAACCACGGAACAAAGGACTATTTATAGTATATATATATAGGAATCTTTATAAATCTTTAATATCGGCGCCACGCTCATCTGACTTAAGACTTAAAACTTAAAACTCCGCAAAGTAAATGAGCGCACACGCGCGCCTTAAGTTCACGCGAACCTTTTACATTCACTAAAAGATTTATTCACAACCACACATCAGCCATTCACACACAAGCATTGTGCTTTGTTGTTGGTACACACTTTTACTTTTCATCTCCACTTTGATCAAAATGCTCTCGATATGAGCCGACACAAGCAGCTTTGTTTTAGTCAGAATATTTCTCTTTCATTAAGAGAGGCGACATATACTTGCTGATTAAAGACTGCAATTTTTTAAGTGAAAGCGCGCACAATGTGAGCAGCTTTAATTATTAATAATTAAATAATTATTCAATGCTGGACATAAACAGCTAAAATAAAGATGATTATTATTCTTTAGATTTTTATTATAATGTTCTTTTGCTGTTTGAGTTTAGCATTAAATATTTTTTTTAAACTGAAGCTCCTTGTGTAGATTCATGCCACGAGTCATTTTATCATACCAAGATTATTACGTTGTGCTCGGACCATTGACTCCAAAATTAACATTTTTACCATTAAAAATAAAAAAGGTTTTTACATTTGAGCTGTTGTTTGTGCTGTTTTCTTTAATAATAACTAAAGACAGATAGAAACAGAGAGTCTGTCTAAACAAAATTAATTGCAGCCGTTTTGCAAAATGTCCCTTCTTAAAATAGAAAAATCACTTCTAACTCCGCCAGACTGTAGGAGAGCTCTGGAGGTATCCTAACTGGTTAAGAGTAGCAAGGAAATGGGTTCAGGCAGAGACCCATGTGGTAGAGAGATGTTTTAGTAACACTGAGTGACACTGAGCTCTTGAAAGATATGATTAGACAAAAATGGAATACTTTCTTTTTTTTTTACATCATGTGCAGTATGTAACTGATCCATTAATGAACATTTCATATGCTATCTCTGCAGACTGCTCCTTTTTTTTTTTTGTAACAGCAAAAATGCAGCTTTTAAATAGTGACATTCTTTCGTTCTCTCTCCAGTTTTACTTTCTTTTCAATGCTAGTGGTCCTAATAGCTACAAGCCCAGGGAAGATGATGGCAGCATCGGAAATGCATTCACAAACTCCAAGCATGATGTGAGGAGAACCTTTAGGAAAGTGAACACAAAGAAAGCAGCAGGACCTGATGCCATCCCGGGTCAGTTCCTCAGGGACTGCGCAGACCAGCTAGCACCTGTGTTTACAGAAATATTCAACCTCTCATTACTGTTGTACTCACTATAAAACTCCAGACTAGAAATCTGGAGTACTGGTGCCAGAGGAACAACCTCCTCCTTAACATCAGCAAGGACTTCAGTACAAAGCAGGAGAATAATCAATTGGAGACCAGTAGAGAGAGTAGACAACTTCTGATATCTTGGTGTCCACACCATATGCAGGACCTGTCATAGTCCTATCACATCAACACCATGGTGAAAAAGGCCCGGTAGCATCTCTACCACCTCAGATGCTTGAGAGACTTTAGACTCCCCTCTAAGCTGCTTTAGACTCCCTTCTAACTTTTACTCCTGCACCATAGAGTGCATCCTGACAGGAATAGTACGACCAGACAAGCTTTACAGAGGTGGGTGCGATCAGCTGAGTGCATCATCCGTACCAAGCTCCCTGACTTGCACTCAATCTATAGAAAGGGGTGCTGGACCAAAGCCAGAAAGATAGTAAATGTCCTCAGCTACTCCAACAATGTTGTTGCAGTCAGGATAGCTGTTTCACTTCCTGAAGGCTGACACAGAGAGACTGAGGAGTTGCTTTTTCCTGTAGTCTATACAGACTCTCATAACACTATATAGGACTTAACACTTTGATCTGTTTTCTCACACAATAACAATAATCAAACTACTCGTCATGTTGCACATTGCATATTAACACATACCCTCCACACCCTGGACCCTTTGCACATTATTCTGTACATTGTCTTGCTTATGACTGGACATGCTTTTCTATATCTCAGTTCCATTTGAATTCTATTTAATTTTATTATTTGTACATATTTTACATTTTTACAGCCAACTTAGTTTTCTATAATTTTCTATATTTGTATATATGATATACAAATCTTCTATCTTCTATGATTCAGAAGATCCCAGGTTCAAACCCCACAACCACCAAGTTGCCACTGTTGGGCCTTTGAGCAAGGCCCTTAACCCTCAGATGTGTAATGAGATAAAAATGTAAGTCACTCTGGATAAGAGCGTCTGCTAAATGTGAAACTGTTTTAATTTTTTACGTCATCAGCGGTCATACAAGCATTTCACTCCATATCATACTTTGTATGACTGTGTATGTGACAAATAAAATTATAATCAATTGCATACCACACATGATATGTCACAAAAAAGTTAATTTTTGTCCAAATGTATCTTTTATGAGCTTTATGTCACTCGATGTTACTAAGATTTCTTTCCCCTCTTCTTTCCCCTATAAATATTTGTATTTCTACGTAACCTTTATAGTTGCTCCAGGAAAAAAAATCCAGTTGCTAGCATCAGGGGGATCAAAGTTATCCTCAAGTAAGGTGGGTTTGTGGGCCATGTTGACCAGTAGAATGTTATCCAGTCCCCAGCAAGACTCATAGCCATTAGGGCCCAATGCAGCCTCCTGGGACCACCTCAAGTACACAGCCTCTTCCTTACAGTTTTGGGGCAATTGAAGTAGATGGACAACTGTGCTGCTGTTTGTGGGTGCTCTAGAAAAGAAAAGAGTTAATAAAATCATTTATTTAAATGAGCAATTAATAGTCAGATTTAATGTGATTTAACAGATTTAATGTGATAAATTATAGTAACATAATCATATCTTTATAATCATACTTTATATTTAAGCAATATCACACAAGAGGGAGTGCTGTTGTGGTGGAAGATGAGCACTGCTGTGATGTGGTCATACGAAACACAGCCTGAGTGCCAAAGGCATCACAGCCATGCTGATATTCAGCACAACAGCATGACCTCCAGTAAAATATCCCTTTTAAACTACAGTTCCACAAACATAATTTATTATTTACAGATTGTAATTACTTGTATTTAAGCAGTTAGTTTGCTCCTTAAACACATGTTCATCTGCAACTACAGGAACTAACTAACTGCGACTGGCAGAACTGGTGACTGACATTTAGTGACAGACAGTTAGCGTAATTAACAAGGGGTAAAATTAGTTAAAATTGATCACCTCAAAAGGTGAGGTGAATAAAACATGGAGATGCAATCTAAAAGGACAGTCCTGTAAATCTTGTTAGTTTCCCTTTATATTTCTCCTAATTCTGCTTTAGAATACGAGCTTCATTAACTTCTGGGTTTCACACCAGATCAGGGGTTGGAGGGTGATTTGGAATTCATCTTTGTGTTAGTAGCTAATTAGCTTTAGGGAAATAAATAAAAGAATACAGATGGTTTAGTGGCATTTCAGTAGGAGTTAAGGTGCTTTGCGAAATTATTAAAGATGACAACATTATAAGATGTGTTTTCTTGTTGAATGAGCTTCTGTTTTTAATGTTTTTGGCAGGCAGTTGCTCTCTCCTGAGTATGGTGGACTGTGCATACTTACAGTACTTTCACCCATATTGTGACTGACAATTAGGATAAAAAAATGTTATTAGAACAAAGAGAGGGTATAGGGTATAGAGAGAGTGTAGGGTATATTTTATCATTTCACATTTTTGACAGGTAAAGGTCAAAGGTCATAATAAATAATATTGTTGCCAGGTGTAGATCAGGTTGCCTAATTAATGACTGTATTCATGTAATAAAAAAAAAAAGCTTTCACCACCTTGATAATACATTGGATCAAATATCAGATAGGAAACTTGTTGCATCTTTGTACAATAATCTTGACTTTAATAATTTTGTTTTGATAAATATGATTGTTAAGATTTTTTAACAGATATGACACAGAAGTCTCCAGAAAGAATTAGAATTAAAAATAATCTGACCAGGGTGTCTGCTTTGGTGAAATCTTGCCTTTTCAAACAGTCTGTTACATCATGAACCATAAACCCTCAACTTGTATTCAACTGATGTGATCAACCAACTAAACAAAAGTTTAAGAACTCCACACCAGCTTGTTAGTTGGCAGAGCGCTGGCCTGGATTACAACATATTCTTTGAACTAAATCAGAATCTTTTAAGATTACAAAAGATTCTAAATGATTATTACCACCCCATTTATTTATATTCAGCTTTATTAGATGCAGTAAATCAGCTGAATAAAAATTTAAGAAGTTCAGACCTGATCAATACTCAAATTTAAAATTTTAATCAAAAATTCTGGTAAAAATGTAACAAATACACAGACAACTGTGAATGACATATTCTATGAGTTAAATCAGAATCTGTTAGAGTTGCAAAATAGTCTAATTGAACATAGTGATTGTACAAAGTTAAATCCATCATTAGATGCAGTAAATCAGCTGAGCAAAATTTTTAAATGAACTAGTGAACATGTCAATATCATCTCAACTCTAGAAATCACTCAGCAACGTAGATCATTACCTCCTCCAAATTTGTTACAAAAATGTTTTATCTTAATTAAAGTGTTATGTTAAATGACTAAATAAGTAATTAACTCATTTGATCCCCCCTCCCAACATTCCACAAAACTTGGCACATCCCTGAAATGTCAAACAATCAAATTGAAGTCATGTCACCTGCTAATGTTAAAAATTCTCAAACAGATAACACAGAGCAAAATGTGCTATCTCCTAATGTTCAAAATGATCAAATAGATAGCACGGTGTGGTTAGCACTGTTGCCTTGCACCTCCAGGGTCCAGGTTTGATTCCTAACCCAGTTAGATTTCCTGCCTTGTGTATGGATTTCGCATGTTGTCCCTGTGATTGGTGGGTATCTGCCCCTAAGTCTCCTAAGATCCAGGCCCCCCGCAACCCTGTATACAGGATTAAGCGGTATAGACAAGGAGTGAGTGAGTAAGTGAGATAGTGCTGATAGCAACCTGATCTATGCCTAACAAAATTATGATTTTTGATGACCTTAGACCTTGACCTGTCAAGTGTGAAAGTAAAAAAAAAAAAACTACATAAGCTGACAAGAGGTTACATTTAAACAACATCTGAAATATGTTATTTTGCATAAAAGCAGATGAAGTGACAGATACAGGAAATTATTGGTCTAGTTGTCTATGCATGCAGAATGAATAAGAAACCTGATCTTCTCCAAGGTGGCCCAGTCACTTAAAATGTTCAGTCTGCAGGAGACAATTATGCTGGGATCAGAGGAACTGAAACGGCAGGATCCAGAGCCTAAACAAAACACATCCACCGATAAACATTTGAACCAATAGTATTCAAATCAAATTCAAATTCAAATTTTATTTGTCACATACACAGTCATACACAGTACGAAATGTAGTGAAATGCTTGTACGACTGTCATTGACCCTAAAAGAGAATTAAAGTTTACAAATAAGAAATAAATATGAATAAAAGAAATACGATAGAAAATTAAATAGAAAAATTAAATTAAACTAGGAAAAATAGAACTAAAAATAAAAATAGAAATATGCTAGGAAAAATAGAACTAAAAATAAAAATAGAAATATGATGTACATAAAAATAGAAATATACTGTACAAATTGAAATATACTGTACTGGGTGTGCAAATATGCATAGAACAAAGTGTCTTTGTGCAAAGGTTATTAAAGTGTCTTTGTGCACTGGTCCAGGATGTAAACGTAAACATGTAGTGTAGTTGTGAAGGTAGGTGTGCAAAGTTATTAAAGTGTCTTTGTGCAATGGTCCAGGATGTAAACGTACAACATGTAGTGTAGATATGAAGGAAGGTGTGCGTGTAATTGTCCATAGTGTCCATGGATGTAAAAAGATTGATTGATTGATCAATTATGAAAAGATTGTGAAAAGATTGTGTTAGGATCAAGCCATGGAATGCTATAGCTAATTTTGCCCCTGTTTTTGCTCCGTCATTGCAAAATTAAAGGTGAAACTTTAGTTTGTTTAACTTATAAAATCCCAATCATGAACAATACATTAATGTATTGATTGATTAATTAATTGACTGATTACTATTTTTTGGGGAAACCATGAACTAAAGCTAAAATTCATTGATAAACAACAGTGCAAAAGGAATAAACATAGGTGAAATCCATGACATTTATTACTTTATTTTTGACATTTATCAAAGAAGACTTTTTGCCACCAGTTGAGGAACCTAAAATCCATCATGCATTTCAATGAAATAAAAAATTACAAGTCATATTAGTACCTGCCTAGCATTATAATAATATACAGTAGAAACCATTTCAAACCGCAGCCTGCTCCATGGCAAGACCCTCCACGAACCATGGCGGATCCGTGACCTTTTCATGCACGGGCCCAGATGATGCAGTAAATGAAGCCCCTCCAGATAAACGCCCTTGTTTTGTTCGAGTAAGGAGGTTGCAGGTGGACTCATGACTGCTTCAGTTAACTGCAGTTCTTGCTTTGTCAACATATTTTCATGATTAAATCAAGCTTGTTGTCTTGCTCTGTCATTCTCATACACTTTCAAAAAAATATTATTTAAATGTTAAAATGTCAGCCGAAATGTATTAGTTAATAATCCTGCACCAGCATGTTTTACATAAATAAATACATCAATGAATACATACATATATAAATAAATAACAACTTAGCTAAGTATGGAAGTAGGGGCTATAGTAATTTTGTGCTTATGAGAGGTCATGAGTGATTTTTTCTTTAACATAGTGTGTTACAATGTATAGAGATGTTTTAGTCAATGACTGTCACTCTCTGATGTGGCAAAATGGTTAAAGCATTTGCACTGAAGACAGGTGATCCTTGGTTCATGTCTTGAGAATGCCAGTTTACTTTTATTCATATATCGCGCTTCAGTCATATAGTACACTGCATGTTACAGATACTTGTTTATTATATATTTGTTTATTTTAAATTATATAACATAATGCACATGTAATTCATTTGTAGGCTAATTGTGTCATAGAGGAAATCTCTCTTACACACACACACACCCACACACACACGTGGCCTCTTGCGCTTTCCTTCCCTGTGCAGGAACACACACGTGCACAGGGAAGGAAAGCACAAGAGGCCACGGCATTGTCATTTAAACTGTGAGATGACTCTGAAATTTATCAATAAAGGCCATAGAGCCCTGTAATTCAAGCTTCCAAGCTCATGCATGTTTAGACCAGAGAATTTCTCAAACATGATTTTTTGACCAGCGCACATACTTTCTGTTTGTACTGTACACTGTGTCTATGTTTGTTAGGGCACTTAATACACTGTAATGTATTGTAATGCATGGAACATTACTTACTTTCTGGTTTGTTTTATTTTAAATATAGTTTAATTATGCACTTTTCAGCAAAAAAAAACAACAACAACAATGTCTATGGCCAAATTACTGTGAATGTATCAAAAACCTATAGAGACAAGCCTCTTCAGATTGTTCTGCAGTCATGTTATCATGGTGTAAATGATTAAAGTATGGTATTTCAAAAAAGGACAAAAATAGACTATGCACTTTTAGGACTGTTTAGGACTGCTTCTGAACAGCTGTGTTCATAGATTTAATGAACTATTTACAAGACAAGTTTAAAGTGCCACAGGTGAGTGTGTTTGTGGATGGAGAGGTTTTCTGCATTTCTCGGTTGGCTTTAACACAAATACATTTGCGCACAGACAAGTCGAAAGAACTCCCCTAAAACAATGGAGCAATTAGCACAATGTCATAGTCAGTACATTCTACATTGAGGTTTTTCACCTTCCACTTCCTAAGTTTTCTTAAGGAATTCTTAAAACTCAAAAGTTTTTTATACTGAAAAAAAAAATAATTATGCGTCACATAAGCACTGTGACCAATAATTACAATAATAACTGTTGCTTTTTATAAACAATAATAATAATATTAATAATATTTATTATCATTAGCCCAAATCTTTGACTAATTAAAACAAAGTTGTTTCCCATTTTAGCCCATTTACAGAACTGGCCATTAAGAATGCACGTTTGCGCGCGGCAAGCTGTGAAAATGCTCTTCATTTCCTGTAGGGGGCAGTCGTGTTTCAATCTGAAGTATTGTGTGTCTACTGAAGCCGAAAATGTGTTATCTCTCTTAGGCGCCCATTGACAGCAAGCGACAGAGCTCATAAACGTGTTGAGCTTAAACTGTAAATACTAATATGTATTTATTCTTCATTTTCTTCTCTTATTCAATGATGATATTTCTTTGACTGCGCTTTTTCTATTCAGTATTATTATTATTAGTAGTGCTGTTTATTATTGTTGTTATTACTTATTATTATTGTAATGAACCCACATGTGTGCGAAAAGACGAAGTACAACAAAGTGTCAGGAACTAACTGGAGCGGAGCAGACGACGAAGCGATTAGCAGTTAGCCCTTTGTTGCGTGGATAGTAAACCCAAATGCGGAAGTGACACGAATAGGCAAGATAACCACGCTTGTTATTTTTAGGGCTCTCTCGGATAGAGAGCAGGGGAAAAACAAATTACCCCGCGTCCTAATAACACACACTCAATCGAGAAGATGACCAAATAAAGTGAGTACTCACAGATTAACCGATGTAGCTTGTGAAACGACATGGGCGAACTCAATGACTGAGCGATGTGCCGCGATTTGTTTGCTTCTCGTATACTTTCTGGTTTGCAACTGCATTACTTTCGGGTCCTAGTGCCGGTCGCGGATTGAGTGTGCATGACAGTACCCCCCTGTTCAGGACCAGCTCCTGACAGTCCTGGGGTGGAGGATACCGGACGACGGTAGTCTTGAATCAGTTCTGGGTCGAGAATGAACCTGGCTGGAATCCAAGACTCCTCGATGCCGTAGCCTTCCCAATCGAGGTACTGGGTGCCTCTGCCCGAGGGCACGAATCAAGGATCCGACACACAGTGTAGGCGAGACGACCGTCGATGATGCAGGGAGGAGGAGCAGTGGGGGTGGGTTTTATTATTGGAGAGGTGATGAATGGTTTGAGCCGTCAACACCTATGGACCAACTGTTGGGCTGAAAGTACGTCAAAACCATGGCATACCTCAAATAGGCTTAAGTTGGTGGCAGAAGAAGTGTGGAGTTTATGGAATAGTTCTGCCCATATGAGGTAGCGAGCCCAGGAGCACTGGCGATCAGCAATAAAACATCTCAGGTAGCGCTCCAGTTGTTGGTTGGTTTGTTCCGGATGACAGACTACAGGTGGAGTTGATCAGACGGCAGCCAAGCGATAAACTGGGGCCCCCCGTTCTGGACGATGTCCCTTGGGAACCCATGCAGTCAGATTACGTGTTCCAATATCAGCTCAGCGGTCTTTTTTGCTGATGGGAGTCCGGCGAGGGCTACCAGGTGCACAGCCTTGGAAAACCGATCAACTATAGTCATGATGGTGTTCTTCCCTTTGAAGACCTAAAGAGTCTAAATGGGTGAGGAGAAGGTCGAGACAGGGTGGTCTTCCAGCTTCCGCGGGTCCATGGCCACACCCTGGGACAAGATGACAAAACCCAGGAACGTGGTGGAGTGCTGGTAAAAAGCACATTTTTCCAACTTATACAGTTGGTGGGCGAGTAGTCTCTTTAGGACCGCCCTGACATGCTGGGTGTGTTCTTCTACTGTTTTTGAATAGATTAGAATGTCGTCTAGATAGACAAACACCCAGCGACCTAGCATGTCCCTTAGGACATCGTTGATGAACTGTTGAAAAGCTGCGGGAGCCTGGCTGAAGGTTGATGGCAAGGTCATACGGGCAAGGTGTAGGAAGGGGGGTGGCTCGCCGTTTGCAGAAGACTTCAGCCAGGTCCTGATATGCCTCTGGGATGGCGTTTGTGTCAACATCAGGGGCTTCGGACTCCTTGGAACATGTCCCAGCCTGAGCCCGTAGGCATAGTTCATTACAGGTTGGTCCCCATTGTAGTATCTGATTCTGTGCCCAGGATATGAGTGGGTTGTGTTGGAATAGCCAGGGGTAACCGAGTATGATGGGAGGTGATGAGATTGAGATAAGGTAGAATTGAAGCTGTTCCTGATGTTGGTCAATGATAAGAGTGATGGGCTGGGTTTGGTTGGTGATGGGGCTGGTAGTAAGAGGCTGACTGTCCACAAATGTGATTTTAACAGACTGCGATAACGCCTCAAGTTTTACCCCCAATTTCTTGGCGTAAGTAATGTCAATGAAGTTACCTGCGGCACTGGAATCGATAAACGCAGTATTTCTGACTAGCTTGTGGCCAACTTGGAGGGTTACCTGAACCATGAGACGTGGAGAGTGTCGGTGGTCGTGTGTGTGTAGAGGAGAGTTGGATGGTCCCCAGTGAGTTGTTCTCCCTACTCACTGGGTTTGGGCGTTCCCCGGATGTATAGGACAGATTAGGTGATACAATTTTGCATCAGCCTCCACCTCGCCTGCAGGATGTTCGAATGTAAGTTTAAGTTGGCGGGTGAATTCATGATAAGAATGTGTGACATCGGAGTCAGCACGAAGGACTGCCATGGCCCACTCAGCTGCCTGCCCAGTAAGCAACAGAACTAAGAGGGCAATGCTCACCTGATCAGTGGAGTATTTGGTGGCATTGAACTCAAACACCAGATCTAGGGCTTTTAGAAAAACACTGCACCTCCATCTCATGCTATCCTATTTGCCAGCTAATGAAAGAAAAATATCAGTTGGGGGGGGGGCAGTATGGCAACCGCCACGATGGGTGGCCAACTAGCCTTGCTAGGGATAGCCTCGCGGAGGGCTGCAATTTCCGCCACTTCGTGACGCAAGGCCGCAACGTCTTGGACGCTCTGGCGAAGAGTAGCGATCTCTCCGGTAAGCTTATCAATTACATTGCAGAGGGATCTGCTGGGGGTTAGCGCTGATGGCTCAGTCATTCTGTCAGAAACTAACCGAAGCTGAGCAGACGATGTATCGATTAGCAGTTAGCCCTTGCATGTTGCGTGGATGGTAAACCCAAACGCGGAAGTGACACGAATAGGCAGGATAACCACGCTTGTTATTTTTAGGACTCTCACTCAATAATGACACACACTCAATCGAGAAGATGACCAAATAAAGTGAGTACTCACAGATTAGCCGATGTAGCTCGTAAAACGACATGGGCGAACTTAATGACTGAGCGATGTGCCGCGATTTGTTTACTCCTCTTATACTTCCTGGTTCGGGACCACATTACTTCCGGGTCCTAGTGCCGGTTGTGGATTGAGCGGCATGGCGGTGTAGTGGTTAGCACTGTCGCCTTGCACCTCCAGTGTCCGGGTTTGATTCCCGGCCAGGCTCAATTCCCATCTCTGTGTGCATGGGGTTTATATGTTCTCCCTGTGCTTGGTGGGTTTCCTCCGGGTACTCTGGTTTCCTCCCACAGTCCAAAGATATGCAGGTTAGGCTAACTGACGTTTCCAAATTGCTCGTAGTGTGTGAGTGTGTGTATGTGTGTGTGCTCTGCGATGGATTGGCAAGCCTCCTGGGATAGGCTCCAGGTTCCTGTGACCCTGAATACAGAGAAGGTGAGTGAGTGTGTTTATGCGCTTTAACACTAGAAGCGCCAGGCAGCAGGCCTTTGACCGCTATGGGGAAGAAAAAAAAATAATACTTCACACTCGATCAAATTCCAGGATCCTCCTTTCATAACTTTTCCTAGATCTGTGAGCTTAACCACCCTGCATGCTTATATTTTCAAAATTGCATAGATAAAACCAGTATAAAGCTATTTTGCTCTTATTTACGTGAAATTGCTGACAGCTGCGCGCTGGTCATGCCGTTTCCTCATGGCGCGCTGGTCATGACGCGCATCTCATAGGTGTATGTACATTTCATATGTAGTTGTTTGAGCAGTTATATGTATGTGTGACTGTTTTATATATGTTTTTGCAAGTGTTTCATGTGTGTGTGTGTGCATGAGTAAAGTTTGATTTAAGCCCTATACGTAAAAAATATGTAAAAAAAAAAAAAAGATCTTTTATGATGAGTGTGTGTATGCACTTTAAATATACAGTAAACAATAAAAACTGCCTTTTGCAAAGTGAAAGTAAGTGCTGTTGTTTAAAAGGCTGATAAACGCGCGTGCAGATATGAACAGATTTATTGATAAAACTGCAGACATACTCCCTCTGAAATGCAACAATTAATATAAATAGTCTATTCGCTGAATAAAACACGACAACGTGCTCCGAGCCAAACACTCGCAGACCCCCCATTTACTGTAATGCCTCTTCTCACCTTTTATTCACGATAGGTGTGAAGTTATCAAACCGGTTTCGTTGATGGGGGAATTGGCTGTATTGGGGGTTTTGAAACAAATTAACAAGACCGAGCAGGCGTCTCTGCCCAAAAAGTATTTCGCCAGCAAAACATAAAATAAAATGTTAGATGGTACCAATTAATTTAGGCTTCATAGTCGGATTTGATGCTTTGAGTATAATTCATACATTTACCAAATTTATTCAGATTTTGTAAAATAACGAAAACTAATGTTTCCGTTTCCCTCTTTCTTCCGTTTGTCCACATCACCATACTTTCCTTGTTTTAATCTGTGTATTTAAGTAAAATATAGTTTGCATAAAGGTCTAAATATTCCTTTTTATTTATGGACAGGTGTATTATGCTTGATCTGCATTATTGCTTATTTGCTTACATGCTTTATTTACCTAGTTAAATTTACACATTTACACCTTACAGCGTGGACACACTGAAATCTTATGCCACAAAAATTTGATTATATGCTGTGTATTAAGTGCCCTTGTAGAGAATAAATAAATTAATAAAAATCATAGTCTGGCATAGTCTATTGTTAGTTTTATTGATTTGGCAGAAACTAATTATCATTACATAAGTACCCTAACACCTTTGATCATCGAGTTCAAAACTAATTCTATACATTCTATACAACAAAAAATCTAGATGCAGATTCCAAATGTACAAAGATGCATTTTTCAAATAAAATCGCTATTACTTGACCCTGGAGTTTAGTTTAGCACACAAAAAAACAGAAGGGTCCTTTCTGGTAAATCAACTGCATATGTAGTTTATTTACAGTAATTTATAAAAAAATGAATATACATTGTACAGAACAAGGTAAACATGAGAAATATTACAGAATGAAAAAACAAACAGTGTCTACTTTATAAACAGCTTAGTATACTGTGCGTCGATTTGCTGAAATCCATTGCAACCCTCCTTTTTGTGCTTTCATTTCAAGTGGAGAGATATTTGACCGACAGCCTAGAACAAAAGGTGTGATCACAACCCCCTCCAAATGACCGTGCCATAAATCACTGACCACCTCAGAAGTTCCCTCCAATGTATGCTGATGTTTTGCAAGTTTTTTATTACCATTCAAAGGCTTGCAATTCATTTAGTTTAGATTTCTAGCAGATGCCATAAGTTTTGTTCCCTGAACATTTTCCGACTTGATTTTCATTTGCCTATGAACACAAGTTCCCTTCAACATTAAGGAGGAAAAAAATACAGAAAAAAGTCATGCCAAATACTTTGGGTTATAGTGAAAAACTTGACTTGTTTTTATTTCCTTTGTCGGTTTTTTTCCTTTTCCTTTGTTCCTTTAGAGACTCTGTAGTAGGTTTTCTTAGTTGAATATAAAAAAAATATATATCACTGATTATCATCGCGGGAATGAATGGCGCATTGTTCAAGTGCAAGTTGATCTTGGAGCTAAACTATTTGCTTTGGGTAAAAGCGCCATCTAGCGATCATTAAGTGTCAACAACAGCTTCCCATTCAAAACAATAGGCGGTCCGCGTTAAAAGTAGGTGACACTGGCACGGCGCTTCTAGTGTTAAATATACACTAAATAATAAACACTGCTTTTTGCAAAGTGAAACTGAGTTGCGTGTGCAGCTTTTTGATCAAAAGGCTGATAAAAGCGTGCGCAGATATAAGCAGATTTTTGGATAAAATTACAGACATAAAATGCAACAAACACAAAAATATATGCTACACGCTGAATAGAATGCGACAGCACACAGAATCCGTGGGCTTTGACTGCACTTTCTCCATTTATTAGTAGTAGTACACTAAAAAATGCTGGGTTTTTGTAAACACATCGTTGGGTTGTTTATGATGTGTCAAAAATCGGTGTTATTTCGGGTACTTTAATCACACTGTTGGGTTGCTTTTGCTATTAAAACTAAGAATGCTGCATGATTAAACTCAAAAAACTGAAAAATAAACTTCTCTGTGTCCTCCCATATGTTTCGGTGTTTATGCGGTAAACCCATGGGTGAACACGATAATTTTTAAAAATTAATTTAAACACGAATATATATAAATGGCATTTTAATTCAAATCCAACATTTAAATGGTTAGTGATTGGTGCATGGGCGTCAACTTGCACATTCTGTAATATCTTTAAATTGTACTTCAGCGTAGCAAAAGTACCCTAGCATAAGTTTATATACTCAGCAAAAAAAGAAACGTCCTCTGACTTTCAACTGGTTTACTTTCAGTAAACTTAATGTGTAAATATTTGTATGAACACTAAAAAAGTCAACACCATAAGACATAAACTAAAAATGTTTCACAATGTGTCCCTGAATGAAGGGAGGCTCAAAATCAAAAGTACCAGTCAGTATCGGGTGTGGCCACCAGCTGCTTGAAGTACTGCAGTGCATCTCCTCCTTATGAACAGCCTATTGCGGACAGTCTGAGCACTGATGGAGGGATTGTGTGCTCCTACTGTGACTCGGGCAGTTGTTGTGGCCATCCTGTACCTGTCACGCAGGTGTGATATTCGGATGTACAGATCCTGTGCAGGTGTTGTTACACATGGTCTTCCACTGCGAGAATGATCAGCTGTCCTTCCTGTCTCCCTGTAGTGCTGTCTTAGGCGTTTCACAGTGCGGACATGGCAATTTATTGCCCTAGCCACATCAGCAGTCCTTATGCCTTCCTGCAGCATGCCTAATGCACGTTCACGCAAATGAGCAGGGACCCTGGGCATCTTTCTTTGGGTGTTTTTCACAGTCGGTTGACAAGTCTCCTTAGTGTCCTGCGTTTTTAGAACTGTGACCTTCAATGCCTCCTTTCTGTAAGCTGTTAAGGTCTTAACGACCATTCCAAGGGGGAATGGTAATTAATTGATTATGGTTAATTGAACATGCATGAAATACATTGTTTAAACCTTTTACAATGAAGATCTGTAAAGTTATTTGGATTTTTACAACATTATTGTTGAAATACACAGTCCTGAAAAAGGGATGTTACTTTTTTTTGCTGAGTATATAATATCCTAATCAGTGGAATCTCTACCCCCAGGCAAAGTTTTAATTTAGCTTTTGATTAAGCACTTCATTATTTGTCATTTTTAAATAATTATTTATCATAAATGATTAAGCAATTGTGTATTTTTTATAAAAAAAATTATAGGGTTTTTGCATTGCTAAAGATTTGAGACAGCTGCTAATAAATTTGTCAGATCTTTTTCTTAGCAGTCTTATGTGATCCACATTTAAAATAAAAGGGAAATGCATTTACCATACATGTATAAAGTTAGTTATACATTTTCTGTGAGTGTATGTATAGGTAGTACTTACCCAGTGCAAACTGTAATACTGAGGCAGTGCTTGTATTTAGAGCCACTGTAACCTAAGACAACAACAGAACAGATAACACAAACTATAATATACTATATATTATACAACAACAAAACTATAATAACTGTGTTTACGCAGACCAGTCTATATAATCACAACAAACATAAAAGTGTATGTCCCCACTTTTAATTCTTTGTGTGTGTGTGTGTGTGTGTGTGTAAAAACATATTAAAATTAATGCTTCCGCAGAATTTAAGATGGCAAGTTGCAGCCAAATGCTGCGAATCATCAGGCCTTAATTAATTGATCATTGGCATTTATGCAATCCTCTATAAAAGCAGAAGTTCTAGCAGTTATGGTCAGGAGAATTTAAGGGTTTGTTAACATAATGCCTAGGGGAAAATACTTAAGCAATGGCCTTAGATAAGCAATTGTTGCTGCATACCAATCTGGAAAGTGCTATAAACCATTTCCGAACAATTCTGAGCAACATTCTACAGGGAGAAATATTATTCGCAGTTGAAAAGCATTTAACTTTAAGTTAATTCAGTAATTTAAGCAACTTAAATCAGAAACAAATATTATCAGCATATGTTATCCATATGAATCCAAGGAAGGGGTACAGTATTTCTGCCACACTTGACCATAATCTGATAATGACCTGAGCCAGGATATGTACGCCCCACCCCTCACCTCCCTACCCATCGTTTTGAATAGCTTTTGCCAGCTTGAAATACACTGACTTTCGATATCACTTACATAGTTTAGGTTAATATGTAGATAACAAGTTTCAAGTTTTATTGTCATATACAGATAACAATGAGGCATCATTAGCGTAATGAAATTCTAAGACCCGTGTTAAAAGTCCAGTGGTTGTGGTGAGTGTATATTGGTGTGTGCAGAATGTTAGCAATTCAGAAGCCTGATGGCTTGTGAATAGAAACTATCTCTGTATCTGCTGGTACAGGTCTTGATGCTCCTGTACCGCCTGTTCCTCCTACAGCGCTGTCTGTAGAGGTCCTGCATGGCTGGCAATTCAGTCCTAGTGATGTGCTGTGCTGATCTCACCACCCTCTGCAGAGCTTTGCGATCTAAAGCATTAAAGCTGCCATACCAGGTGGTGATACAGCCAGACAGAACACTCTCGATGGTGCATCAATTAAAGTTTGTAAGTATTCTAGGGTCCATGCCGATCCTCCTCAGGAGCCGCAGGAAGAAAAGCCACTTTAGTGATGTGGTGTGACCAACTCAGATCCTCGCTGATATTGATGCCCAGGAATCTGAAGCAGCTGACTCTCTCCACCTCTGCTCCCTCGATGTGGATGGGGGTGTGGCTTCCCCCCTCTAGCCTCCTGTAGTCCATGATGAGCTCCTTAGTCTTGCTGACATTGAGCAGCAGGTTGTTGTCGTAGCACCATGATGTTAGGGCTCTCACCTCTGCCCTGTATGCCGCCTATCAGAAATACAGCCGATGATGGTGGTGTCGTCTGCAAATTTGATGATGGTGTTGGAGCTCTATGTTGCTGTACAGTTGTTGGTGAGCAGGATGTACAGAAGGGGGCTAAGCACACATCCCTGAGGGAAACCGGTGCTAAGTGTTCGTAATGATGAGGTGATGTTGCCGATCCGAGGTCTGTTTGTCAGGAAGTTTATATCATCATATATATCTTATTATATTATATTAATATCATCCGATGGGAACACCTGTATCATGACAATCGTTGACCGTTTCTTCAAATCCATCCACCTGGTTCCACTCCCCAAGCTTCCCTCCGTCAAGGAAACTGCTAAGCAGATAATCCTCTATGTTTTCCGTCTCCACGGTCTCCCCACTGACATAGTATCAGATCGTGGCCCTCAGTTCACCTCACGCTTCTGGAGAGTCTCTTGTAAACTTATCGGGGCCACCCCTAGCCTGTCTTCCAGCTTTCATCCCCAGTCCAATGGCCAGACAGAACGCAAAAACCAAGCTATGGAGATCGCCCTCTGGTGTATGACCACCCAGGATGCTACTACCCAGACCAAGTTCCTTCCATGGATCGAGTACGCTCACAACTCTCTGCCGCCACAGGTTCTCTCCATTCCAGTGCTGTTTAGGCTACCAACCACCACTGTTTCCCTCTCAGGAGGAGGAGGTAGAGGTCCCCTCGGCGCAACATTTGGTCCGCAGCTGCAAGCGGACGTGGTTACGAGCCAGACGATCCCTACTGCAAGCGTCTAGATCGTCTGACCGCCACCGCTCCAAGACTCCCAGGTATCATGTGGGAGACAGAGTCGTGCTCGCCACCGGGGACACCCCCTAAGGACACTTTCACGCAAGCTCTCTCCACGTTTCATTGGCCCATTTACAATAACCAAGCTTATCAATCCATGCGTCGTCCGACTTTTACTCCCTTCATCCATGCAACGCATTTGTCCCACCTTCCACGTGTCCCAGTTACGACGCATTGCAAACTGTCCTCAAACGCAGGAATGAATGGCGCATTGTCCAAGTGCAAGTTGATCTTGGAGCTAAACTATTTGTTTTGGGTGAAAGCGCCATCTAGCGAACATTGTGTCAGCAACAGCTTCCCATTCAAAACAATAGGTGGTCAAAATGACCGGTGAACTGCTTTATTAGTAGGTGACACTGGTGCGGCGCTTCTAATGTTAATGTAGTGTGCATTTTTGAAAACACTGTTACAACAACAATATTATATATATATATATATATATATATATATAGATAGATAGATAGATAGATAGATAGATATTTGATTTATTTCACATCAGTCTGTCACTTAAAACAGACTAAGGATTTACTGCAACAGTTTTGGAAAAGCAATTAAAATTGTCTATTCACCGTGGTCCTTGGAAAGCACCTGGTGAAGCTGGAATTTTACACCAAGTTTCTTTTTCAGGTTCAGTCTGTGTGTGTATATATATATATATATATATATATATATATATATATATATATATATTTTTATGAATATGTGATTCTGCAACCTCATTACTGAGGTCTGATTTTAGGATGGACCTTTTGTAATTTTAAAGTGTATCAGTCTGTTGTACCCTTCATTCTGCTCATACAGGAGACATTTTGTGGAGGAGGGTAAAATCATAAGGTGCACAAGGACAAAGGCATTTTCAGCACTTTTGACTGCCCGACAGGCTCGCTGGTCACAGCTCAATCCTAAACATTTTCTTTGCACTATGTGAGTAATTAAATCATACACAGGGTGTAAGAGTGAGCTTGTTTTTCATAACAGTTAACTATATTCTAAGTGTAGTTTCTCCTAAATGCATTCTCTTGTAGCACTTCCCTCTCAGACACATACCTGATTGAAAAGCTAATTATGCAGCTCATTATGCTGATCTTTGTATTCTTTCTGGTATAAATTAGAGCATTATTCATGATCATTACAGCTTCTTACATAAGGCCTTTGTAAATGAAAAGTATCACTGAACATTTTTTCTAAATATATATATAGGATATATGTCCAATCATTTTGAAGCAAACAATCTAGACTACAAGATCCAGTCAAAAGCTCTAGGTTACACGATCTATTTCTTGTAGACAAATGTTGTGAATATGGTTTGTGGCCTTATTTCAGTGACTTTTTTTGTTGTTGTTTTCAATAATCACACAACTTATTTTCTCCAAAATACGATTTTATGCATACATGCCACACACATATCATTGTGCTAAATGTAATTTATTCAGACTTCAGCCATTTATATGTTTATAAGTAACTAACATTTGTGTAAAAAAAGTGTACAAATGTCAGGCCATGTCAGAACTTCTTCCCAAAACTGTCACGAGCCAGCAAGAATCTGCAACAATCCACAGATCGACTGGAAAAACAGCACCATTCTTGGGTGGAGCCCTCTCTGCCTAGCCTCTTGACTAAAGTCTGCTCTCTGCCAAACTTTAGCCTTAACATTAACAGATTAAAACAAGGAAAGTACAGTAGACGTGCTGAGCTTCAGTTCATTGTGATGTGGACAAAAGGTCTAGGAAGAAATCAGGTTTCGTTATTTTACAAAATCTGAATATATTCAGTGAATTTATGAATTACACTCGAAGTATCAAATCCAACTATGAAGTCCGATTTAATTGGTACCAATAAACATTTTATTACTATTTATTTTTGTATGTGTATACAGCATGTGTTTGTATGTGAATATATCATATAAGTTTGTTTTTATTTATTATTTTTTGTTTTGCTGGTGAAATACATTTTAGGCAGAAATGTCTGCTCAATCTTGTTAAATCATTTTTAACCCCTCAATTCTGCAAATTTCCTCAACAGTGAAACTGGTTTAATAACTTCACACCTATTGTGAATAAAAGGTGAGAAGAGGGATTACAGTAACTGTGGGTGTCACCTTGGAGCACGCTGTTGCGTTGTATTTAGATAATAGACTAAAACAAATCATTTATGCTTTAGCATTGGAAACAATATTGTATTAGGCTAACTTTCTTAAAGATTATTAACTTTTGTATTTTTTGTCTTTTTGCACACATGCGCGGGCATCTTTAAATTTGAGCAGAAAATAATAGTGGGCTGGTAGGCACGTTATTTTTCATATAACTTAAATGGATAAATAAAGATAAATATACACAATAAATTAATAATTGCGTTTTCTTAAGTTATGTTTCATTCACGATAGGTGTGAATTTATTAAACTGTGTGTGCTGTTGGCAAATACTGTATGGGAGGTTTTATATAAATTAAAAAGACAGAGCGGACATCTCTGCCTAAATAAGAATAAAAATTATTAATGATAGCAATTAAATTAGACTTTATAGTTGGATTTAATAGTTTTCTTTTTATTTACTGTATGGACAGTCGTATTATGCTTTCTCTATAATATTTCTTTTTATGCCTTGAATAAATCTGCTCACATCGGAGCGCGCTGGCGTGTTGGAAAAGCCAGCGTTTATCTAGTGAGTAGCCTATATACACTCACCTAAAGGATTTTTAGGAACACCATACTAATATGGTGTTTGACCCCCTTTCGCCTTCAGAACTGCCTTAATTCTACGTGGCAATAATTTAACAAGGTGCTGTAAGCATTCTTAAGAAATGTTGGCCCATATTGATAGAATGGCTTCTTGCAGTTAATAGAGATTTGTGGGATGCACATCCAGGCCACGAAGCTCCTGTTTCACCGCATCCCAAAGATGCTCTATTGGGTTGAGACTGTGGGGGGGCACTTTAGTACAGTGAACTCATTGTCATGTTCAAGAAACCAACTTGAAATTATTCAAGCTTTGTGACACAGTGCATTATCCTGCTGGAAGTAGCCATCAGAGGATGGGTACATGGTGGTCATAAAGGGATGGACATGGTCAGAAACAATGCTCAGGTAGCCCGTGGCATTTAAACAATGCCCAATTGGCACTAAAGGGCCTAAAGTGTGCCAAGAAAACATCCCCCACACCATTACACCACCACCAGCAGCCTGCACAATGGTAACAAGGCATGATGGATCAATGTTATCATTCTGTTTACGCCAAATTCTGACTCTACCATTTGAATGTCTCAACAGAAATCGAGACTCATTAGACCAGGCAACATTTTTCCAGTCTTCAATTGTCCAATTTTGGTGAGCTCATGCAAGTTTTAGCCTCTTTTTCCTATTTGTAGTGGAGATGAGTGGTACCCGGAGGGGTCTTCTGCTGTTGTAGACCATCTGCCTCAAGGTTGTGCATGTTGTGGCTTCACAAATGCTTTGCTGCATACCTTGGTTATAACGAGTGGTTATTTCAGTCAAAGTTGCTCTTCTATCAACTTGAATCAGTCGGCCCATTCTCCTTTGACCTCTAAGGCATTTCACCCATGGGACTGCCGCATACTGGAGTTTTTCCTATTTCACACCATTCTTTGTAAACCCTAGAAATGGTTGTGCGTCAAAAAAATCCCAGTAACTGAGCAGATTGTGAAATACTCAAACCGGCCCGTCTGGCACCAAAAACCATGCCACGCTCAAAATTGCTTAAATCACCTTTCTTTCCCATTCTGACATTCAGTTTGGAGTTCAGGAGATTGTCTTGACCAGGACCACACCCCGAAATGCATAGAAGCAACTGCCATGTGATTGGTTGATTAGATAATTGCATTAATAAGAAATTGAACAGGTGTTCCTAATAACCTTTTAGGTGAGTGTATTTGTGTTTGTTGTATTCCTGGGGGTGGGGAATGAGGGTTATGTCTGCATTTTTATCTACAAATCACACACTTTTATCATCCTTTTGATCAAAACGCTGCCTTTTGTTAAGTAAAAGTGCAAGCCGCGGATTTATACATGCCGTGCCTGAATTTTAATGAATTTTTCTTTTTAGACCTAAATATTTATTTTTATTAATGGCCAGGTGTAATACGAAGTGAAGACCGGTTGTTCAGTTGTTCCCTGCATGGTGTATCTGCACGGAGAGATTGGCTCATAGGCTGTAGGTGTGAGTGTGCATTGAGAGTTTGTGTGTGTGTTTGTGACGTTATCTCCTCCTTCAAACGTGCTTCCAACCAACCAACCCTGTCCTCCCAACTCAGAAGGCTACGTGTCATGGCCGATAACCGCTCCATTGATCTACTGGTTACAGTGGGGCACTGACTGCTGATCAGTGTAAAGTAGCCTGCACAAGGCAATCCCTTCCCCCCAAAATAGTGTGAATGTCTGCAACAAACAGGAACCATTAAAATGGTAAGAATTTGATTAAACACGAATATATAAATTCGATTTTCTATATACATAATATTTTCATTATATATTTTCATTATGTATATATATTATTATCCTTCATTTGCTTACTTACTAACTAGCAAATGCTTTAGTAAAGGAAACTAAAACAATGGCAATATAAATGACAATAGAATATTACAGAACGTGCGAGTTGACACCCATGCACCAATCACTGACCATTAAAATGTTGGATTTGAATTAAATTGCCACTTATATATATTCGTGTTTAATTAAATTCTTAAATCATCGTGTTCACCCATGGGTTTACTGCATAAACACCGAAACAAAAGGGAGGAAACTGAGACATTTCTTTATCTGTTTTTTTGCATTGAGTTTAATCATGCAGCACTTTTAATATTCATAGCAAAAGCAATCCAACAGTGTGATTAAAGTACCCGAGATAACACAGATTTTTTACCCAGCATAAACAGCCCAACTATGTGTTTACAGAAACCCAGCATTTTTTAGTGTCCTACTACTAATGAATAGAAAAAGCGCAGTCGAAGCCCAGGGATTCTGGCTGTTGTCACGTTGTATTCAGCGAGTAGCACATATTTTTGTGTTTGTTTCATTTCATGTCGTAGTTTTATCAATAAATTTGCTCATATCTGCACACATATTTATTACCCTTTTGATCAAAAAGCCACACTTGCAACTTACTTTGACTTTGTACAAGGCAGTGTTAATTGTTATGTGTATATTTAAAGCGCATGAACACAATAAAACAAAAATGTTTTTTTGGCTAACATATCATACATTTTTGTATTCTTTGTTCTACTTTGTTTTTTTTTGCACATGTGCGAGTGCGTTACAGTAATAATAAGAATAATAGCAATAATAATTAATTCGGACACTAATAATAATAATAATAAATAAAAAAGCGCAGTCAAAGGAGTTTTATTATAAATACTTATTAGTATTTACAGTCTAAGCCCGACACGTTTATGAGCTCTGTCGCTTGCTGTTAATGGGTGCCTAAGAGAGATAACACATTAACAGGCTGAAAATTATACTTCACGATAAGACAATACTTCAGGCTCAAACACAACTGCCCCCTACAGGTAATGAAGGGCATTTTCACAGCTTGCTGCGTGCAGCTGCGGCAAGTCGCGGGATCCTTTTTCTCAAAACGTGCATTCTTAATGGCTAGATCTGTATAAAGCAGGAAAAAAAAATCGCATCATCAGTTAAGCGGTATGCGAACTGTAGTGGATCTATGTGTTGGGTAGTCTCTAAACAAAAAAAAAGGTTTTTCAAAGCTCTTCATCACTACTAAGGTCAGGGCTACATGGCAGTAGACATTGAGGTTAATAATAATAGGGTATAATAGGGTTTCTTTGGGACCATGATGGGGTCTTTATAGCATGTGGGGATTACCAACTGGGTTAAGAAGAGATTAAATATGCTAGCATTATTAGTTGCAGCCTCGAAGGCGAGCATAGAAGATGTTTAGCTTGTCTGACAGAGACACTCCCGCACTCATCATACCGGATGTTGGTGCTTTATATTCAGTTATTGTCCTTAGTCCCTGCCATAGGCTTTTACAGTAGAGTCCCTAGCTGTTAGAGCTCTGACACTATTTTCCTCCTGTAGTGCTGCTTTTGCCTGTTTCACAGCTTTCCAAGCATTATATGATGCAGCCTTGTCTTAGTCCATGTCACCCCAGCTGATGTTTGTTTACATAAAATTGGCATTTTATTATTTTAAAGTAGTGCACCTGTAACACAAACGTCCATGTGACAGGCAAAGCTGCGAATGACCACACTAGGGATTTATACTCACCCCCACCATGTTGACAATTACAGAAAACAAGCTACACCTAGCCGGTAGGATACCTAAGTTACCAGAAACCAATGCACCATGTGCGAACATTACATAGCACCAGGTCTGAAAGTGTTGCTCTGGTATAGGGAAAGAAAAGAGAAGTGAATGAGAAAAGTGAAAAGATAAAGAGAAAAGTGAAAAAGATCAAGAAAAGAGAGAACTAAGGAGAGATGTAAAAACAACAATATTAATAATAAAAATAGTAATAATAATAATAATAATTATTATTATTATTATTATTATTATTATTATAAATTAATAGACAGATAGTGAAACTATTTTTTTTATTTCACAAGAAAAGGTGGGGCCCTTAACTTTAGCGCCCTTACCTTAGCACTGCGTGGTTGTGCGTTGGGGCTCTCACAGTAAACAACATACTTGGTGGCACCATATTGAAGTGCCCCCTTATTTTAGTACATCTTCTCAAAGGACAATTAAAATGTAGGGTTCATTGGATATTCACTTTAAGTGTGAGATGGTTCCTTAATTTAAGAGAAGCACTCAATGTTGTTGAACAAGATCTTATTTACTAAAGACTTTGTAGGTATACATACATGTGCTTTCTGAATAAATTAAACAAGAAAAATAATCTTAAGTATAAATACAACAGTGCCAAGTAAACAACACACAATATAACAACAGTATACAGTATAACATAGGCAGGTATGCTTTAAGTAACCACCAGTGGGCAGTATCGGCACATAAATGTGACATAGCGGCTAATAAACATTTACCAAGAGAATGCTCGCTAAATGCGATAACAGTCATGGCATATCGCGCACACACACACAATAACCGGGTGGAAATTTAATTATTAACTATGTACAGCATGTGCATATAAACATCTTATAGGCATGAATCAGCAATACTCGCAAATGCACAAACTGAGTTGAGCAGGTAATACAGGTAGTGCTATGTTAACCAGTTATTACTAATCAGCGTGAGAATACCAGCGGATTGCTCAACACTAATAGGAAATAGAAAGTGATCACTTACTTCCCATATACACACACTGTAACCCAGTATAAACTCGATATCAACTTCTTACTTTAACACTGAACTAACTAGGAGGAAGCTGCTAAACTCTCCATCTTCACATTTGAGCTGGGTCTCTCTACCTCCCTGCTGTATAGCTCCACCTTCTTGTAACATGGCAGCCATGCTGCAACTCTGATTGGGCAGGATCTTCTGGGTCTTAAAGAGAACCGAATTCACTCATCTAACAAAAAGTCGGTCTGTTGTCTTAGTTATCCTCGGGTATGGTTTGAAGTTTGATGAGATGGGCCACAACTCCTGTGTAGGTCTTCCCTTTGACGTCTACACTGGCGGTCTGAACGTGACCATCGTTGCCTGGGAACACCTTAAAGAAGTTGGAGGTCGATGATTAAGATTACATCTCCGATTTCTATGGCCTTCTTCTCCATTTCCCATTTCTGGCACGCTTGGAGACCTAGTAAGTAATACTTCAGAAAATGCCTTTAAAAGTGTTCCGCAAGCTGTTGGCTGTGGCGCCAGCGTTGTCGACTCAAAATTCCTCTGATTGAGGTAATGACGCGTCTTGACAGCCAATAGGGAAGCAGTATGGGGTGATCGGTCAAGGTCAGCTACGTCAGAGGAGGTATACCCAAGAGGCATTGAATTAAGGATGCCTTCTATCTCAATCAGGACTGTCCTCAACACTTCCTCAGTAACAGTCTGGGCTCCAATGGTTACTCCGAGAGATGCCTTGATAGAGCAGATCTCCCTTTCCCAGCATCCACCGAAGTAAGGAGCGCTTGGCAGGTTGTAAGTGAACTTGATTTGCTGCTCGGCAAGATGGCTCTGTAATTTGTCTTGAGGGGTGGCAAAGGCATCATTCAGCTCACGTTTCCCTCCCTTAAAATTGGTACCATGGTCACCCAACAACTAATACGGTTTGCCTCGTCTAGCAATAAACTGTCACAGAGCCATCAGAAATGAGTCCGAATCAATACTAGTGAGAATATCAAGATGGGTTACGCTCTTGTCGCCATACACTTAAAGATTATGCCCCACCTCTTCTCATTACATCGGCCAATCTTAACGAGGAAGGGACCGAAACAGTCCATGCCCGTCGAGTAGAAAGCCTGATGGAAGTATTTCTGTCTAGTGAGGGGTAGATCAGCCATGAGAGGAATTTCTGGGCGACCTTTCATCTCCTACACTCTGTACACTGGTGCCAGTGTCAACGCGGATTTCCGCAAATAATTGCTTGGTACCTGGATGATGCAGTTTCTCATCATAGTTCTTTATGATTAGTATGGTGATTGGATGTCGGGGGTCGAGGAAGACTGGGTGAACGGCATCCTCTTCCATTACCTCACAGTGGCGTAGACGTCCTCCTACCCAGATAAGTCCGATACTAGCATCAAGCTCTGGGGAGAGTGTTATCGATCTACTCATGGATGAAATAGGTTTCCTAGCTGTCAGACGACTCATATGATCGGGAAAGGACTCGGTTTGAGCTTGGCGGAGGACTGCATTTCAAACGTCTCTGTTGATATCAGCACTGAAGGTGTAGGCTGCTCCGTGAAGCTCCTGTCCATAAGCATCCAGGCACTCTGCCAGCATGTCATAGTGGTCACTAACCCAGAAAAGGGTGAGAGTCTTAATTCGCAGCTTGGCTCTCCAGATGATAAATAGGCTGCTCAGACCAGCTATCGGGGGGTAATACAAGGAATGTCGGCCCTCTGCGCCACCGGCTACCAGTGGAAAGTTCCCGCATAGGCTTGCCGCAAGTGATGTCGTCTGCTGGATTGTCTGCAGATCTTACATAGTGCCAGACAGCAGATGCTGTCATCTCCTGGATGTTCGCTACTCTTGTTCCCACGAACACCTTGTAATGAAATGAGCTGAACGTCAGCCACATGAGCGCAGTGGTGGAGTCAGAAGAGAGTATAGTGGAGCGAATGGGAATCGTGAGCTGTGTGGTCAGAAGCTGGCATAGTTGCGCTCCTCTAAGGGTGGAACATAACTCTAGATGTGGTATGGATTGTTGCTTGCGTGGGGAAATGCGTGACCTGGCGGCAATAAAAGGCCACTTTGACCGAGCCCTCATTGTACTCTGTTCGCAGGTAGACCACAGAGTCATACGCCCACTCCGAGATGTCACAGAAGATGTGGATATCCTAGTTGCAGGGTTGGTGGGCTTCCTGTGAGTGAGAGTAGCACCTGGGTAGAGATACCTTCTCTAACCCACTTAGCTCCTGTTCCCATTCCTGCCATGATGCAAGGAGTTTTTTTTGGAAATTGTGGGTCATCCCAGTCGCGCTTTTTGTCCAACAGGCACTGTACCAGAATCTTAGCCCAAGTGGTGTAAGGGATAAGACAGCCAAGAGGATCATATTGGCTTGCTAGCACTCACACAGTAGATCTGACGCATACTGTAGTTACTGGGGAGGAGCGTTTGGCTTGATACTTATAACGGAGTGTGTCGGACTGATAGTGCCACTGCAGTCCGAGTGTTGACTCATGGACGTCTTGCTTTCCTTGACTGAGCCAGAGGTCACAGGTATTGGATCTGGAGTCAGTGGGCAGGTGAGTAATCACCGATAGACAATTACTGGCCCATTGTCGAAGTTTAAAGCCTCCAGTGACGTGCTCGCAGATGATCAACTAGGTCTTTAGCCTTTTGGCGAGAGGTGAGACTGTGCAGGCAATTGTTAACATAAAATGATCTCTCAATTACCTCCCTGCATTGGTCTCCCAGTTGACTGTGATCCATCACGTGTCTCTGCAGGGCATATGTGGCACAGCAAGGACTGCATGTGGTGCCGAAGGGAAGCACCTGCCACTGGTAAACATCCAGGGGTCTTTCAGTCATCAGATCTCGCCACATGAAACGGAGCAGGGGCATGTCACCGGGGAACAGCTTTACCTGGTGAAAAATACCACGGATATCACTGCTTATGGCGACAGGTTGCTCTTGTAGGCGTAGCAGGACTGCTAGCAGTGATGGGCCTAGTGTAGGTTCTGGAAGAAGGAACTCATTTAGTCTGTGGCCTTCAAACCGAAAATAGCAGTTATAGACGACCTGGTTCTTGTTGTTGTGCTGCACCATATGGTGGTGAATATACCATGACTCTGTAGAGCTATCCACCTCGCTTGATCTTAGCTTGGCCACATAACCTGCTTTTTTTCAATCTTACAATCTCGGCTTGGTAGGCAGATGCCTGCTCTGGGTTCTTAAGGAGCCTCTTCTCGACGCCCCTGAGGTATGGTAGAACTTGGGCTGGTCAAGGATGGCATACACTACATACGAAGAAGCAGTGTGGCGTACCGCATCGTACCTTCTACTTCCACTCGCACAGTCTTCTCCTGCAGAAGCCTGATGGCTTCTTGATCTAATTTGGATCATGTCACTACCTTCTCACTGCGGTAGGGAATCACATCCATCTCCCATAATCTCTCAACATGAGCAAACAAGATCTTTTCTCTCAGATGGAGGATCTTTCCTCTCAGATCCATCATCCAACACTGCGTATGTTTCCATGGATGCATTTCCATTTGCAATAAACACTTTACTAACTTTTAAAAGGACTCTGCGACTACCAACAGCATGGTCTGCATACTAAATGTCTTTCATTGTACTCACAAGACATGAATTTTTCTTAGGTGCCACCTTCACACTGGTAATCCCCACTCACTCATTCAGGTCATGTAATATAAACAGCTGTTTCCTGTTACAGGTCTCGCAGAGAGCCTTCAGTGTGCATCTGGATGCATGATGATTGCGGCCACACCGCCAACCCCTATTATTCTTGCAGATCCATACCTCTTTCTGTTCTTTAGTCAGCTCCTTAAAGTTAGGGCATCCATTAAGGAAGTGACTAGCATTGTCACAATAAGGACAATTGGCACGTGACTTTACTTTGTTTCCTGAACAAGTTAGACTTGGACTCTGAATTGAGTGCTCTACATTCGGTGACAGCAGTGGGCTCCTCAGCACCCAACAGGATGCTCGTAGGTCTGCCTGTGAGCTTGGTATCGTGATGGCCTTCCCTTCTCCTAAAAGGTATGGGTGGGGCATACATGAGCAATTTTGCTGTGTCATCTTGGACCTGAAGCTCGTACGCTAACCAGTTAGCAAAGTCGTGAAGGGTGGGAACTGTGATTCTAGACGGGTGAATATATCTCTTAAAGCTGATCTGGAGTTTGTGGGGAAGCTTGCTTTGGAGTCTGGACATATGTAAACCACATTCTAATTCCGCTGTTCCTTCTGAACCCAATTGCTTCAACATACTCACTAATGAGCGCACTCGAAGGGCGAAGAGTTTGAATGCTTTCACATTGCCTGACTTAAGATTGGGGCCTTCCAGAACTTCAGTTATGCTTCGCAGGACAAGCTTGTGTGGCTGATCATACATCTTTGTGATAGTGTGCATCGTTTCTGTATAGGGTCTTACTAGAGTTGCAGTAGGAGTCCGCCACTAACAAGGCCTCTTCTAGCTTTAGATGATTGGTCAGAATCTGATACTTGAAATGTTTACTTGCATCTGCTTGCAGAAGATTGTTTAGTGCCATCCGTAGTCTGGAAAACTGCCTGGAGTCAGCTGCTATCAGGCTGGGAATAGTAGGCTTAGGTCCTCGATATAACTGCTCTTGGGCATACGACACCTCCCTCATAGGTGTCATCTGAGGATGTGAGGGTAGGCTGACGTCTCGCTCTTTCTGAGGCTGACAGTGTCTAGTACCAGTCATCACATTGCCGAACTGTCCTGCCCGTTCAGACTGAGCTGTGTAGGTATATGGCCTCTGAAGGAGTGTGTAATGACTCTTATCAGCATGCGGAGTCCTGGGAGAAGGCATAAGGTCCTCCATCTGTGTCAGCGGCTGCTCACATTGAACAAACTGTGGTGGAGGAACTTAATCAGCATATGCTTCAGAATCTCTCCAACTACTGACGGATGGTGGTAAATGAGTGCGAGGGGCTGGTACAGGTGTTGCTGTGTGACAGGGGGTCTCCAACCTGGTGCTGAATTGCTGAATTTCCCACTTCAGCCAGGCATTCTCTGACTTAATCCCTCACAGCGTAGAGAGGATCTTTGGTAGAATGCGACTGCGAAGCTCATTGTTGTCCATCTTCATCTTGAACCACATAGACTTTATATCAGACAACTATTGAGTTTGAAGTAGGTACTCTTCAGGCTCTGGTGACACATCTCAGACAACTCGTCTGCATATGAGAGCTGACTCCTTGGAGATGATGATCTTGAAAAATTCTTTGACATCGGTGCATCTGCTTCCATTCCAGCTTCATTCAGATCTATAACTGATGGCACTCTCTTCACTGAGTCAGTTGCCTAGACATAATAGTCTGCGAGATATGTAGGCGGCCTTATTTGTTGTCTAGATCGGACAACAAGAGGATCTGACTAAGAATGAGACGTCATCTCTCTACTGTGATTCACTATCCAGCTCAAAAGACCACTTGTAATGTAGCGTTTGTTGGATATTAACTTTAAGTGTTTAACACAGTAGGCAGTCGGTTAGAACTGAGTGAGATGGTTTCTTAATTGAAGAGAAGCACTCAATGGGGTTGAACGAGATCTTATTTACTGAAGACATTGTAGGTATACATGCGTGTGGTTTCTGAATAAATTAAACAAGAAAAACAGACTTAAGTATGAATACAACAGTGCCAAGTAAACAACACACAATATAACAACACTATGTTCCTATACAACATAGGCGCTTATGCTCTAAGTAACCACCAGAGGGCAGTATCAGCACATAAATTTGGCATAGCCACACGTACCAAGAGAATGCTCGCTACATGCAATAACAGTCATGGCATATCACGCACACACACACACACACACACACACAATAATCAGGTGAAAATGTGATTATCAATTATGTACAGCATGTGCATATAAAAATCTTACAGCCATGAATCAGCAATACTTGAGAATGCACAAACTGAGTTAAGCAAGTAATACAGGTAGTGCTATGTTAACCAGTTATTACTAATCAGTGAGAATACCAGCCGATCGATCAAAATCCTAACAGAAAATAGAAAGCGATCACTTACTTCCCATATACACAACACTGTAACCCAGTATAAACTCGATATCAATTTCTTACATTAACACTGAACTAACATTGAAGGAAGCTGCTGAACTTTCCATCTTCTTATATGCGCAGCGTCTCTCTACCTGCCTGCTGTATAGCTCCACCTCCTCGTGACATGGCAGCCACGCTGCAACTCTGATTGGGCAGGATCTTCTGGGTCTTAAAGAGAACCGGGCCTTTTGTACAACAATACTATAGAAATTACATTTGTATATATTTTAGAGTAGTCAATGTGCAGCTTGTATAACAGTATAGGTTTACTGTCCTCTAAAAATAAGTTAACATACAGCCATTATTGTCAAAATAGCTGGCAACAAAAGTGAGTACACCCTTAGTGATAACAGCGGTATTTCTTTAACCATGCAAAATCACATGACCTATTTATCAAGTTAATGTGTTTAGAGCAATCCTCAAGCAGAAGGTGGTAAAGCGCCATGTCTCTAACATCCAGCAGCTCTGTGATATCATTATTCAAGATGGCGCCATGATATCGTTATCCAAGATGGCGCCGGTAAGGTCTGCTGCCGTCACAACTGCTCCGACCTATTTTACTTTGTTTTCGTTTTTTAAGTTATCTTTCAGTAACTTTAAACCAGCTAATTCATCACCATTGAGTGCATTAGGTATAATAGAGACACTCTTGTTTCTATTGGTATATAATGTACTCACAATTCAACGTTTTTAACTCCGGATCCGTACTGGCCGAGTGATATCCTGAGGGAGAACAAAGGACGTGACGCAAAGCGGCAGCCCTGAGGGAAACAAGCCAGCGTCAGCAACAGGCTGAGAGCATGAATAAAATGCTCTTCATTGACTACAGCTCTGCATTAATACCATAATTCCCTCCACACTCACCACCAAGCTGGAGCACCTGGGACTCATCTATGTGCCAGTGGATCTTCAACTTCCTAACTGGCAGACCACAGGCAGTAAGGATGGGCGGTCATGTCTCAGGGCTGTGTTCTGAGCCCCCTGCTGTACTCTTTGTACACATTTGACTGTGTGGCCACTACCAACTCCACCGCCGTCATCAAGTTTGCTGACGACACTGTTGTGGTGGGCCTGATCACGAACAACGATGAGTCGGCCTACCTAGAGGAGATTGGAAATCTGGAAAAATGGTGCCAGAGGAACAATCTCCTCCTAAACGTCAGCAAGACAAAGGAGCTGATTGTGAACTTTTGTACAAAGCAGGAGAGGAACTACCAGACCCCAGACCGATACCTTGGTGTTCACATCATGCAGGACCTGTCATGGTCCTGTCACATTAACACCATGGTGAAAAAGGCCCGGCAGCGTCTCTACCACCACAGCTGCTTGAGAGACTTTAGACTGCCCTCCAAGGTGCTCAGGAATTTCTACTCCAGCACCATAGAGAGCGTCCTGACGGGAAACATCACAACCTGGTTCGGGAACAGCACCATGCAGGACAGACAAGCTCTACAGAGGGTGGTGCGTTCAGCTGAACAAATCATCCGCACCGAGCTCCCTGACCTGCACTCGATCTACAGCAAACAGTGCTGGACTAAGGCCGGGAAGATGGTGAAGGACCTCAGCCATCCCAGCAATGGACTGTTATCTCTGTTTCGGTCTGGGAAGCGATTCTGCTCCCTGAAGACCAATACAGAGAGATTGAGGAGGAGCTTCTTCCCGCAGGCCATAAGGTCTCTCAACCACAACACAATACAGGACTAATATCATCTCTTTTACATCAAACACTGACTGGGCATTCATGGCCACTATGGACACATTCATGCACACTTTTTGCACTATATACTTATACTTTCAATATGGACCACTGCACAAATCACTTTAATAATAAGACACTTTGAGAAGTCACTTTATGCATATTTGCACACCTTAGCCATTTTTACATTTCTTATATGGACAAATTTCTATTTTCTTCTTTTATATTTCTATATTATATAAAAAATTTTCTTATTTGTACAGTATATTTTAATTTTATTTTATTATATTTTACTAGTTAATTTCATTTTTCTGCAATATTTCTTTTACTGCAATATATCTTTATTTTTACTTGTACAGTATATTTTACCAGTTAACTTTATTTTCTACCGTATTACCTTTATTCATATAATTTTATTTTAAGGTCACTGGTAGTCGAAAAAGCATTTTACTGCATATCGTACTATGTATGACTGTGTACGAGACAAATGAAATTTGAATTTGAATTTGAATTATAGAGAAGTGGAAGAGGATTCTAGTGTGTATTTCAAATGTAAAGAAAGTCTGTCCAGTCAGTTTAACAGGATGCTGTAAATCTGGCATAGAATTGTTCATAACATCAGTTTTCTCAACATTTTGATAGCACCTACGGTGTCCGTTTGACTTCAAGAATGACCTAAGGACTGGCAAGGTTTCATTAGATTCTGTCCAGCCAGTTTTGCATGATGCTGTAACAATATATGGCTCTACAGAAAGACAGATAGACAGGGTCTTTACTGTATGAAAGGTTAAGATATAATTGAAGACTGAGTTCTGACCAATGTACAGACAAAACTATTCTTTCATTTATAAAGAAGCAGTAGTATGGATTGTCCCAGCTTTGTAGAAGTATTACAGTCATCTTCCACATCTGTGTATGCACAGTAAACTAACACGTTGGTTAGTTGATTCTGTTAAGTGATGTGTATAACCACACCCATCTTGAGGGAAAAACAGTACAGTGGGAGCCACGTCAAACAGCCGCTTGGAGCATGATAGGTCCATGACAGGACCGTGACAGGACCATGATCGATCCGTGCACGGAATGTGATCCCCCGCGATGATGTAGTTAACGATGCCCCGCCCCATAAACGCCCACATGCGCTTTCTAAAAAGATGGTTGCAATGCTGTATAATTCCGCCAGATGGAGCATTGACTGCTTCAGTTAACTGCAGTGTCCAAGCAGCCGGTTACTATATTTAATATATAACATAACTTACGTCAACATAGTTTCATAAATAGATGATGTGGTAAAAAAGAGGGATAAAAAACGATTCATAAAACAGATTTAAATCACTCAATACACAATCCATGATGCTTATGCCATTTTTAATTAATGATTAAATTAATTAATTAATAAAACTACTTATTGCAATATTTTTCACGACATCCTTAATAATACTTAAAGACACGGTAACATCTGTAATTTATCTATACCAGTCATTGTAGGTATGGAATACAAATACGGGCTATGTACAGTATTTGACATTACGGTGTATTTTATCTATTTCCGTTTAATAAACTGGTAGATAATATTTTGCTGCAAAGTAAAGCTTAAAATTTAACTCCTGCTTGAGTTTTCGTTGTATTTTTGATGTTTTCGCTGATGTTTTTTTTCGCTGATAGTAAAAAATTGGCTTAACAAAACGATTAATAACGCATAATATCTGGAACAAATATCTGCCCATACGGATCAGTATGTCTTTAGGCATTTAACCAGCATAACGTTTCCCTATTAAAGATCTGATGGGACATTAATCACTTATCACTACGGTGAATAGATGCGGCAGCAGAGACAGATTAAATCCCCATAAACATTCACACTTGAACACAATACTAACAGAACTAAACAGTTCCAGAGGGTCAACGCCTGTTATCGCAGGATCACCTACAGGATACTACTGTAATTTTTACTGCTTATATATTTTTGCCATAGTTTCATTTGGTTTTACGCGATTTCATGTTTTATTTGTTTGTGTGTGTGTGTGTGAGAGAGAGAGAGGGAGAGAGCGTGCGCGAGAGAGGGCTTATATTGTGATTTATCCGGGGTTACTAAAGACTGGCTTACTACTACTAATAAAAATATTTCAATGTAACCCATGGGTCTCAATCACAAAATCAGCCAACGCTGTAAACAGATGACAAGACAAATTATATAGGCTACTCTGAAACGTTAATTTGAACATTTAAAAAAAATAAAATTATATATATATATATATATATATATATATATATATAAAATATATGTATAAAAAAATTACGGGGTTTCTCAGTCTTTCGTTAATTTTACTACTGACTCAAAACCAATGTGGCTTATTAAAGATGCACTGTTTTTATTGGACATGGCGGGTTTGTACCGCAATGTTCTAGAAAATAAACCCTGTCTACGGTTCGAATTTACTGTGAACGTCTCGAAGTCACGTCTCTAGATCCTTCTGCAGTAATGTTATCGTGGTGTAAATTATTAACGTATCGATGTATTTCACTTGCAGACAAAATAGTCTAGTAACGAAAGTAACGAATTTGTCACTACTCTTCTCTTACGCAGCACGGCTAAAAAGATAATAAAAATGACACCAATCCTGCCATGATGCTACCCTGCCCATACACAACACTGGCTGGGGAGATGAACTCAGACTTTCCAAAACTTACTATTATTTCATGAGATGAAATTAAGCTAGGATGAAGAGAACAGAAGTGAACTCTCCTCTGTGCAATATCTAAGTAGAGTGTAACTGGAGCAGCCACAAAATGCCCCCCGTCTAACTCTGATTAGGAAAAGCTCACGGACACCAAACCTGCAGCACTTTGGTGTAATTTTTATTATCTTTTTAGCCGTGCTGCATAAGAGAAGAGTAGTGACAAATTTGTTAATTTTAATAAGGTGATGTTTGATTGGATATTATATCATTTCCAAGTTTGGAAGAGTGCATTACGTGTGATGCGAAAAGGAAGTCAATTTAATCAATATAAATTCAACAAAGTGTGATTATAATGGTTGTTGTTGCTGCTGTTTAGGTGATTGGTTCCATCGTGTTATTAAATGCAACTGTGTTCACAAAACCGAGCGTAGGGGAAAAAAAACGCTCGCTAACGCGTTTGAATGAAAAGGGGCGGCGGCTTTTCTTTGAAGATAGCGATTGCGTAATGGGGGGCAATCCGTGGCGGGGGGCGTTTTAGGGCATAACACACCTCTGAACATCTTTTGTCTTGTAAATGATTATCTTCGTTCACCTTCCAATCCCCCACAGCGCCCACACTGTTGCTACACTGTCAGAAAAAAAGGTACCGCAGGGGTACCGCAGGGGTACAATTTTGTTCTTTTTGTCCACAATAGGTCCTTAGGGTACAATTATGTTCCCAAAACGAGTTATAAAGGTACAACTTTTCAGATTCAGATGTGAAAGGTACATTTTTGTACCTTGGATTTATTTCCTTTTTTTATATTAATTTTAAGTTTAGCCCTAATTAAAGTAGGTCTAACTATGTGTTTTTATTTTTTGTTTATTAATTTAATGTGTGTCAACTCATGATAACATCAAGACACACATTAAAAGATATCAAGACACTCATTTAAAGATATAATTAACAAACATAATGCTAATGGAATTATTAAATAAAATATTTTGAACAACTACTGATGTTTTTTGTTGTAATATTATAGTCAGAAAATCTTTTTTATTATATGTATTTTTTATTAATTTTTCAACTTTTAAATTTTGAACTTTGCGTTATTTTTTAAGATGCTGAATGAAATTTGCAATAAGGACAATGTGGAATGGCTACGTTTAATTACACTCAAGTAATTAGATTCAAAACTTGCTTAGGTAGACGTAAATGTTGTTGCCCCTTTAAGAAACTTTCCCTCGCTTGGCTGGAGTCATTTAGTTGTGGGTGTTCGGACAGAAACGCGAAGTCTGTTTTGGAGTTAATATTTCGGTAAATGCCGAATAATATAATAATATAAGCTTATTTTTACACGTGTGTCGCCATGTTCGGTTGATTTTGTTTAACTTGTCGTTTCCCCTGCTCTAAGTCCGTTAAAAGTGCTTGCGTCAGACTGGCTGGTGTACGTTGGCCTACAGGATGGAGCTGACACGGATGTCTACCGCTCACTTAATAAAGGAGTTAATACAATTTGGTATCGAAGTCACTGAAGAGGAGAGAAAAACAATTTGAAGGTAAGTAACGTTATGCTGTTATATATATATATATTTTTTTTAAGTCTGCACCGTTTTCTTGAGGATTTTCCCGGTGTAACGTTAACGCCCTTTAACTTTATAAACTTTCCCTTTAGGTTATCTCTTTAACTGCCTCTCATACCTTGTTGCTTAAATAGTAATAACTTTGACCACCACGTAATATATTTGCAATATTAACACTTGTACGGCAATTAGTGGTTAACATTTTACATGCTGAGGCAATTTTTCCCGCCCATTTTGTAATAAGGCGCACCTAGAGTTGACCAACGCTCTCGTTATACATAGCAATTTGTGGTGAGACGGCAAAGCAAGCGATTAATTAAGTAAAATGACAGCGGCCACGCTAATATTTATTTGTTACAAACATGAGAGTATGTTTGTACACGGGGAGTAGTCTCCCTTACTTTTAATCTCACGTTTTTTTCCGGTAACGTTAGGTGTGTTCATTTTCATGGGCCAGTGTGAATAAATCTAGATTTAAATGCAAAGAGACAAAATCGTCAGGTCATGCATATACTTTTTATTCGTTGCCAAAATGAAGGAATGTGTACATTATGGATTGAGCGCTGAACACTCTCATTTTTTTTAAATTCATACTCAAAGCCGGAGGGCGCTCTCCAGCAGAAAGTGCAAAACTGACCCAGAAGTAATAACTTGTTGTGACCTGCCAGGAAATCCCTAATATGGACAAAGGCATCTAGCTATAGCTGTAGCTAAACTGAATAAAAAACAGAAACATTTTGGACTGATAAAACAAAGAGGCTAATGTTACTTGACAATAAATACACATTTGCAACCATATATGTTTTTTCCATCTCCAGGTAATAAAATCTAAGAATACTGCAGTGCTACTTAATATAAAATTTATTACAGTTTAAAAATAATTCAAGATAAAATATATATTCACCTTATTCTGTGATTTAAAAAAATCCAACAGTGTATTTGATTTCTAATCCAGTTAATAGAAAAAGCTTCAAAACTGGTTTAGTACATGCTTCAGTTTGATGGGTAATTAAATGATACGTTTCTTCTTTTTTACATTATTAGACAATGACGTGGATGGAGAGACTGTTGACATTGGACTGACTGAGTCAATGATTTCATTCCTTTTTGAGGGATCGTTTAAAAAACAAGCAAAATTTCATCGATTTATTCAGCTGATGAAGGAGACAGTGACATTAACTCTTGAACCTGTGCCTGTAGAATCCCAGTCATCAGCTGGAGCAAGGTAATTGCTGTTTAATAGTATTTAATTTGTTTCAGTGAACTATTCTAATAACAAATCTTCAAAGTAGCTAGAATATTTCCCATGCTTCCCTACATATTGCTTTACTGTACTTCTACTAGTGCTTAGTTCATCAATTTCTTGTATCTGTAACAATGTATTTGTCACGCCCATGTCTGTGTTTGTGTCTTTAGTTTAGTCTAGTTTTGGTTTCGTTTCATGATTTCCTGTATGTCTATATTTGGTCATGTTCCTGTCCTTGTTTAGATAATTAGTTACCCAATCCACCTGTGCTCTTCACCTGTCCTGATTTCTCCCTAATGTCCTCATGTTTAAAAGCCCGTTCAGTTTGTCTTGTCTTTGGTTGGTTATCAAGGTTACTTTGTGTGTTCTTGTATCTTCTGTCTAAAAGTAAAGTTAAGTTTATCCTGCAACGCTGAAGCCTCTGCCTGTCTTTATACACAACCGTGACAGTAATAGAGGTGCTCTAAAATTTCAGCCATTTTCTTCGTCAAAAATATCAACAAAAAATACTACTTGAGCAAAAAAACTCAGTTTCAAAACTTTTGTTTCAAAAGTCTCAGCCAGTCTGCCCAGAATTTTTGGTGCATCACTATTATTTATGTTTACTGTATGTTTATTAGGTTACCACAGTGTATAAATTGACAACTAAGATGATCAAGTAAAGGATAGAGCACATATTTTAAATATAACTTGTTTGGTAAAATTATGAATTTAGTGTTATTGTTTGTTAACGCAATAATTTGTATTTTCAGGACTGAAAATGCAACTTTACAGTATTTGTGCTATGTTATGTATACCTGCATCATTGCAGTGTCTAATTATTATTTTCTATTTTTGCCATAGTAATTTCAGCCTGTCAACAGCTTTTCCTGCAGTTTTTGAAGTTCCGAAGTTTCCATTTGACGTTCAGGCCAAGTTGGACCGAAAAGAATGCCGTCATCATCAGAGCGAAACAAAATTATTAGAACATTGTATGAAAGCATGGCTCAGTACAAAATGTAAGTATTTCTCATTACCTATACCAATGTTTTAATCGCTTGCATTCAGTTTTATACAACATTTAATGCTACACTGATGTGTTTAAAATATTTTTGTAGGTATCCAACTAATGAAGAGTATGTTCAAGTGGCTAAAGCCCTGACTCTGAGGTATCCCTTTTTGAAAGACAAAATTTGTAATAATTGCCCAGTGGACAATTTCCTGTACACCTATTACCTTTTTGTTTTTTTTTAACATTTTTATTTATTTTTTATTATATATATATTTTGTTAATGACTGCTTTTATACTTGTTTGTCAAATGGTCTGATGAGTTTTGAGTTTTTCATTGAAGAGATATTTTTTTCTCAACTGCTGTTGTGAGGTGTAATGAATTAAATAGTTTTTAAAAGAACATTTCTTAATAAAATTGTGTATTTCTTAGCCATGGTATTTATCGATTTATTTACGCATACACGCAGACACCAAAAGAATCAAAATGGACAGTAAAGGACAGTATCCTGAGGATGCTTTTAATATGGTACAATTTTTGCCTTCATTGCAAGTGTGTACAGTTGTTCCTTGGGGTACAAAATTGCCCCTTAAATGGTACAAAGCTAGAAGGTACAATTTTGTGCCTCTGACTAGAGGTACAAAATTGTACCCTTTAGGGTACCACCCCAGCGACGGCCACTTGTACCTTAAAAGGTACAGTTTCGTACCTTTTTTTCTGAGAGTGTATGTCTGTTGGGGCACTTGGTTATACACAGCACCTTAATGTATGAAACACTTACTGCCTGGTTTGTTTTATTTTAAATATTGCTTATTACCTTTTCCCGCAAAATAAACATTAAACATAAACAACATGTTATCATTGTGTAAATTATTAACATATTGGTGTCTTTTAATTAAGGACAAAAACAGACCCTGCGCTTGTGTTTAGGACTGATGCTGAACAGCTGTGTTCATAGGTTTAATCAACGATTTACACGACAACAGTTAAAGCGTTTGTGGATGAGAGGTGTTTGTGTGTGCCCAAACATTTGCGCACAGACAAGTAAGTCTGAAGTACCCCTCCCCCCGCCAAAACCACACACACACACACACACACACACACAGAGCAATTAGCACCATGTCATAGTCAGTATTCTCCACTGAGGTTTCTTACCTTCCACTCCTTCTAAGTTTGTCTTTGCTCTTTTAATGGAGTTCTTAAAACCCCCCAAAAAAATTATACTGAGAAAAAAATTATTATGGGTCACATAATCACGAACACAAACTAGCACAGATACATATGATCAAGTGTTTAACTGTTGTTTTTATTTGTTTCTATAACCAGTAATAATAATAATAATAATAATAATAATTATTATTATTATTATTATCATTATTATTAGCCCAACTCTTTGACTATTTAGAACAATGTCGGGTCCCATTTTTTGCACATTGAAGTTGTTGGTTTAAGTAAATGTATTTTTAAATACACAAACAATCCCCAAACAAACATGCACACATGACTTTAAAAATAAAATTTATTCTTCCAAAACTAGTTAAAGGTAAAACAATAATTTGTATAAAACAGGTGAAAACATTTAATTTTTGCTTAAACGTCATTAAAATACCCGGATAACACCAGCTGCTTATCAGTCTCTATCTGGTTCTTTTATATTAAAATATCATTTTTTAAAAATATTAAAGATGGAACTGTTTAATTCTTTGTTTCCCCCCTAAAGTATCAGACGTTTTGCAATTCTATGTTCAGAATATACAGTAGACCTGACCAAACATCATTCTAAAGCTGTTGCACTATGACGTCATCCCTCCTACAACTCCCTCAACAGCTTGTTCAGGCTCCTCCAGTAGCTCCAAAAGGCCAACCGTCATCCGTCTGACCCCCCAATCCTCCACAGCGGAGCTCTGATTAAAGACAACAGGAGAATTTAGTGAAGACAAAGATTAATAAACTTTACAAAATATCTAGTTGTAATAAATATAAAAGATATTAGTAAACCTACACCACAGAGTGTGTAAAATACTGTTTTGGGGAATTCTGGAATGTAAATAAACTGGGATAACTTTAACCATTAACCTTTGTTAGTGTTAACCACTGTCTGTCTGTATTATCGTCTGCATTAAAAAAAATGCGCTTTTCATACAAATAAGTTAGGCGATATAACACTTGTATATATTAGTTCATCTCTGAAGCCAAACTATAACTTCCTGAGTACTGAAGCCCCCACACCTCCCCCCACTCCTTAACTGATAAACACTTCAGAGTTTTTATCCAGCTCGGTAACTAAGCGCTCGCACTACTGCGCAAAGTCACGGCCCAATTGAGAAAAATATAAACCTGGTTATGAGTGTTTAGCTTACTAGCTCCTGTACATCTATCCTCAGCTTGTGTCCTTCATGAACTGCATTATATTATATTCACAGATATAACCTGCAGATTAACTCTTACCCAAAGAATAAATAAATGCTGAATTTATCCAGACAACACGCGGTCAGACTCTAAAGGCATTTTTATAGAGCACAAACACTCTTCATCCGGTAGTGCAGCTTTTGTAATGGGGACATAAATAGTATTTTCGAAACTTTAGTGTCTTTTTTAGTTAAAGAGGAGTGACATTGTAAGTTTGTGACACTGACAGTAAGCTGTAATGTTAACTCTAGACTTGGTAAACAGATCATTAAGTTATCTAAAGTCACATCTGACCACTGCTGGTGCTGCCAGTAATTTTCAAAACAGCCGATAAAAAACTAAACAGGGAAATAAACTGTAAACTAATCCCAAACAAATTTTATAAATTAAAACACCACTTACCGCGAATAGTCCATTAAGCCGCCATCTTCATCTCTAGTGCAGTTTGGTAGCGTCAGTTCGGCACAACCTGCTTTTTGCTTTTAACCAGATTCCTTCTTATATTTTATTTTAAAGCATTCAATAAATAAGTAATATGGTGTTACTGGATGGATGTTACTATATGGACTGAAAACAAAATGTCTACACAAATAAAAGAAACAAAAGGCAGCTTTAGTATAAGATGGTAAATCATAAACAGGCATAAACCCAGTGATGTGTGTGTGGGGTTCGCCACTAGAGGGCACTGTTTTGTTGTTGTAGGTTTTGTTTGTAGCCTCAGTTTCTCAGAAGGCATCTCAGTCAGGTGATGCGGGTGTTCACCTGAACTGAGGTAGCTCATTAGATCTTAAGCTGGGTCGAGCATTGTTCGTATTTACTGTCTATCATGGGGGCATTTTGTTTTATTTTGTAACCGGTGTGTATGTACCAAGGCTCTAGTTAGTGGGCATATGTATGTTTCTTGTGTTTCACTGTATGGGGAACTGATTCTGTCTTGTGAAGTGTTGTGGTCTCAAGGTTTTTGTAAGTACTGTTTGGTGTGTCTCGAGTGTTGGTGTAGCCCCTTGTATGTTTAGAACATTGTATCTTTAGCTTCCTGTATGTTTAGAACATTGTATGTTTAACCACCTGTATGTTTAAGTCCCGGTATGTTTAGCTTCCTGTATGTTTAGAACATTGTATGTTTAGGTCCCAGTATGTTTAGTTTCATGTTTGTTTGGTTATTTGCCTGTCTAGCCAAGTGAGAGCTTAGCTGCTAGCAGGCTTAGCCACTAGCAGGGTTACCCATTAGCAGATTTTGCCTCTAGTAGGAATTAACCTCATGTGTGCTTAGCCTTTTGTGTGTCTGTCTCTCCTAGTAGGTTTAGGTACTAACCCCATTAGAAACTAACACTGTTTAGATCAGAATTCATATTTACAATAACCCGGTTAGATACTAACCCCACTAACTACTAACCCGTTCAGCCATATTCTCTCCCGTTCTAGTCCTGCCCCGTCTATTTCTGTCTTGTCTTTAGTCTCGTCTTGTCCCGTTTCAGCTCCATGCGTAGTTTGTTTGTGAGCTCTTAGCCTCTTGTCTGGAGCTGAAGATCTTTGTGTTAAGCTAAATAGCCTATGGTGTAGTTTGAAAAGCTACAGAGCCTATCTTACAGTTTGTAAAGCTACAGGACCTATGTCACGTTTTGTAAAGCTGAATAGCCTTTATTAAGTTAAGCTCTGTTTCTAGTTTGAGTTCTTGGTTGGTTCGTTCATTTTTTTCGTTTCTTTATTCTATGTCTTGTTTAGTTAGTATTATGGTTATCGTTAAATAAAGACTTTATTTAAATATTCTCCCCTCTGCGCCTATGCCTGCCTACAAGCCCACAGCAACAACAGCCATGTACCACCCAATCGTGACAGTGTATGAGTTTTAGACTTTATGGAGTTATTAACTTTAAAGGATTTTAAACCAAGAATGACAGCATGTTTGTCCAATTAATTTGGATTTTTTTTTGTAATTTCTACTCCATTTACCCAAATTTGTAAACATGTAAATATCCTTTATATGTAAATAATATAATAAATGTTACACTTATGTCATATAAATTAAATTTAATTTCAACTGCAATATTTTATAGTCTACTGAAGTAGCTAACACTTTGTCAATGTCCAAATATTCATGTACTTGATTGTGTGTGAAATCTATAATTTATTTTGGAATTTTAAATGGTTTTGTGAAATATTTATTTAGCAAAGGATATATTTACCAGTTCTCTTTTCCCAAATGGTTTACAGAAAGTGACTGCTTTACTGAATAAGAGCACACCACACTGCTCCCCCACCTCACAGTTACTACAGTTTGACCTGAGAAAGAAAAAGACAAAGTTACCATCATTATGAAAAACAAATGTGTTGGTGGTCTCCCATATACACACCAGATATTGGCATCTAGTGCTCCGTGCAGATTAGAGTCAAAGTCATCACGAAGAACTGCATGGATTCCATTTATTTCAGCTGTGCAGCATAAAATAGAGGGAAGATTTGTCTGATGAGCACAATATAAAACTTCACTATTTTTTAAAAGAAATACATTTATATAATAACTTACCTAAACTAGTTTGCCATGGAGTTTCTGTGGGAGCTAAAAGAAAAAAAAACAGAAACATTATTTTATATGTTTAATATTTAATGGCAATAATAGAGACAATTTGTTACAAATTACGAAAATTGGACCCGTACTGTATGAACGAGGTGTGTATGCCTCTGCCCTAGTACAAAGGTCCTTCTTCATTTCAATACCCATACTGCAGTTCAGCTCCATCCCCGCACAAAACTTATGCTGTATTCCAAGCTCTATGCACAGTGTTTTACATCTCTTCTCCTGGAGAAACAACTGACCTGTACATGTTTCTCCAGCTTCTAGCATACCTGACAAATCACCTAATTAACAGCATTTTCTGAATAGAATGTGTGTGACACAGAGCAGACCAGCTTAAGAGGGACCTCTTCCTGATCCACACCGTGATGCGTGACAACTGCTTAGTAAACTCATGGCACATGATGACATGGGAGTGTACTTGCGCACCTTTTGAGAGGGTGAAGCACAGCATGGCTATTTTTCATTGTCTGAAGAAGAAGATAAGAGTTGTTGAAAATGGAGATCCGGTGTTTAGTACCCATAGTACACATGGTGGTAGAAGACCACCGGGGTAAAATATAAACTGAAAGCTGGCATAATCCCTGAGCTATTTGTCTCTCTACTCCTCGGTTATGTTTGGCCTGGGCTACGGCCTGAGCAAACTGATGTCATGTCAAAGCTTCAGCAGAGCTCCAAAAGTAAATTCTCACTGACCAAGGTATGCGATTCATGTCAAAACTAATGTGTGATGTGTGCAGGCTATTGCTGATTAAGCAAATTTGTATGTCAGTATATCATCCTCAGAGCGATGGTCCCATTGAATACTTTAACCAAACCTTAAAACCTATGCTCTGGAGAGCAGTGGACGAATCTGGCTGCAACTAGCAAAAATGCTACTGCACGTCCTATTTGTGGTACATGAAACCCCACACACCCCACAGGTTTTATGCCTTTTGAGCTGCCCTCCTGCCGCCAGCCACAAAGTCAGCTCGACGTCACCCAGGAAGCCTGGGAGGAGCACCCTTCACCATTCAGGTCAGTCATTAAATTCATGCAAGACCTGTAAACCAGTATTAACCAGGTTCTCCCTATTGTATGACAGCCCATGCGATGTGGTGCGAAGTCACGTACTCCTGGTGGCAAGGACCCTTAGCTGAAGTGGAACGGGTTGGTCCAGTGAACTATTGTCTGCAACAACCCAGTAAGCAAAAAGCACTGAGCTCTATCATATTAATCTTTTGAAATGGTGGATCGAATCTATTCCTTGCCCCTCAGCCCTTTTTTCTCTCTCTCCATCACAGAACAAAGCCTTGTTTACAGAGGAGAGGATCTGCTGCCCATGCAGAATCATGAGCTGAGCGAACTTGTGGATCAGTTCTCAGATGTGTTCTCCACTGAGCTGGGGCTCACATACCTTCTGCGCCCAAAGGCACTACGGTCATTATTGGGTCCTCCCTTTTGGTATCCTAGGCACCCCAGTTTCGCCGCCAATCCCAGGAAGCCATCTAGGGCTGTCCAAGGCACAGTACGGAGGGTATCAGATCGAATGTAGTCACAGCAGAAGGAAGTGGAGGCCGTCCGATCATAATGAAAAAAACAGGTCGGTGCCTTTTTGGAGCTGGGTAATTATTAACACCGTACCAATGAATTACAGTGAAACCTAGGATTTTAAATCAATTTTGACATGAAAAACTAGTAAGTCTTGGTTTGCAAGCACCGAGTATCATGTATCACGCATGTGGTTCTTGTTTTGACGCAGAGCGTCACATTATCACAACTGAGACAATGGTTTTTCTCTTTCTTGTGCTGCGGAATTATGGGTAATTGGTCCCCTGCAGGGTCTTAGTGCGCGTCTCTTACTGATATAATCAACATCTGTGCACGCGTGTACTGTTTACTTTAACACTGTGACCACGTGTGTGTGTGTAAAACATATTTTTTGTATTTGTAAGTGCGCGTTGTGTGTACAGTGCGTGTGTACTGTTTCTTATAACACGTGTGTTTGCGCGTGTAAAGCAAAAGTAAGTTTCATTAGAAGGTTAAAAATCCATTTTCTCCCTCAGCCTCTCTTTTGTGCATGCATGTAAATTGACACCATGCCGGTTCACACACTCTCTCTCTCTCTCGCCTTAAGTGTGTTTGTGTGTGTGTCTTGCTATTTTTTCTGACAAAACAGTCTTTCCGTCTCAGTCTTGTTAAATTGTTTTAAACTTCTCAGTTCTGTAAATTCCCCCATCAGCAAAACCTGTTTGATAACTTCACACCTATTGTGAATGAAAGGTGAGAAGAGGGATTACAGTAACTGGGTTCTGTGGCTGTCGCATTGTATTTAAATAATAGACTAATACAAAATCATGTTTGCTTCAGCATTGAAAACAATATTGTATTAGGCTAACTTTATTAAAGATTATTCACTTTTGTATTTTTTGTTGTATTTTTTTTCTTTTTGAACACATGCGCAGGCATCTTTAAATTTGAACAGAAAATAATAGTGGGCTGGTAGGCACGTTATTTTTCATATAACTTAAACAGCTAAATAAAGTTAAATATACACAATAAATTAATAATTGCGTTCGCTTTACATTTAAGCACTCGTGTAAATAGGTTTTTTCTTGCATATACTACCATATCATATATTTGTGTCTAATACTGTTTTATTCATATTTTACATTACATGCAGTTTGTAATTTACTTGCAATTGTACTTTTTAAATATAACCCACATATCTACAGTATAAGCATATCTAACTACTTCAACAGTGAATAAGAAATGTGGTCGGCCTGGCTTTTGGATAAAGTTCTTATTTGATATAATTTTATTATTTAATTAATTATTATAAATATGATTCTTATTCTCTATATTCTTGTCTAGTATAGTCCTTTAAAGCAAGCATTGTGTCAGAAGATTCTGTGAAATCTCTTATCACCTTTCATTCACGATAGGTGTGAATTTATCAAACTGTGTGCACTGTTGGCAAATGCTGTAGGAGGGCGTTATATAAATTAAGAAGACAGAGTGGACATCTCTGTGTAAAATAGATTTTTTTTTTTAAATGATTAATAATAGAAATTAAATCAGACTTAATAGTTGCATTTTATACTTTTTATTTACTGTATGGACAGTCATATTATGCTTTCTCTGTAATATTTCTTATTATGCCTTGAATAAATTTGCACACATAGGAGCACGCTGACATGTTGGAAAAGCCAGCGTTTATCTAGCGAGTAGCCTGTTTATTTGTGTTTGTTGTATTTCAGGGGGTGGGGGGGATGTTTATGTCTGCATTTTTATCAATAAATTGCAAGCGTTTATTATCCTTTTGCTCAAAACACTGCCTTTTGTAAAGTGAAAGTACGAGCCGCGGTTTTATACGCACCGATGCATGAATTTTAGATGCATTTAAAAGCATCTTTTTTAGATATAAATATAAATTTTTATTAATGGCCAGGTGTATTATGAACTGTTGTTCAGTTGTTCCCGGCATGGTGTATCTGCATGGAGAGATTGTGTGTGTGGGCGTGCGTGCGTCTCATACTGTAGGTGTGTATGCATGGAGAGTGTGTGTGTTTTTGTGACGTTATCTTCTCCTTTAAACGTGCTTCCAGCCAACCAACCCTGGCCACCAAACTCAGAAAGCTATGTGTCATAGCTGATAATTGCTGCTTTGATCTGCTGGTTACAGCGGGGGCACTGACTGCTGATCAGTGTAAAGTAGTCTGTACAAGCCAGTCCCTTCTCCCAAAAATAGTGTGAATGTCTGCAACAAACACTAACCATTAAAATGTTAAGAATTTAATAAACATAAATATATAAATTAGATTTTCTTTATACATAAAATTTTCATTATATATTTTCATTGTATATATTATCTTTTATTAGCTCACTTAGTTACTAACTAGCGAATGCTTTAGTAAAAAGATGTAAAACAACGGCAATATGAATGACAATGGAATATTAAACAATGTGCGAGTTGATGCCTATGCACCAATCACTTACGATTAAAATGTTGGATTTAAATTAAAATGCCACTGATATATATTCATGTTTAATTAAATTCTTAAATGATCGTGTTCACCCATGGTTTTACCGCATAAACATTGGAAAAAAAGGGAGAAAATTGAGACATTTCTTTTTCCATTTTTTGCATTGAGTTTAAGCATGCAGAACTTTTATTATTCATAGCGAAAGCAACTGAACAGTGTGATTAAAGTATCTGAAATGAGACAGATTTTTGACCCAGCATAAACAACCCAACTATGTGTTTACAGAAACCCAGCATTTTTAGTGTACTACTACTAATGAATGAAGAAAGGGCAGTCAAAGCCCAGGGATTCTGCGTGTTGTCGCATTGTATTCAGCGAGTAGCAGATTTTTTTTGTTTGTTGCAATTCATGTTGTAGTTTTATCGATAAATCTGCTAATATCTGTGCACGCGTTTATCAGCCTTTTGATCAAAAAGCTGCACTCGCAAGTCACTTTCACTTTGCACAAGGCAGTGTTAATTGTTTAGTGTATATTTAAAGCACAATAAAACAATGTTTCTGGCTAACATATCATACATTTTTTTATTCTTTGTTGTACTTCGTTTTTGCACATGTTACAATAATAATAAGAATAATAACAATAATAAATTCAGACACTACTACTACTACTACTACTACTAATAATAATAATAATGATAATACTGAATAAAGAAAGCGCAGTCAAAGTAGTACCATTATTAAAGGTGAGAAAATAATGAAAAATAAATACATATCAATATTTAAAGTTTGAGCCTAACAAGTTTATGAGCTCTGTCACTTGCTGTCAATGGGCGCCTAGGAGAGATAACACATTTTCGGCATCAGTGAACACACACAATACCTCAGACTAAAACACGACTACCCTCTACAGGTAATAAAGGGCAAGTCGCGAGATCCCTTTTCTCTAAACGTGCATTCTTAATGGCCAGGGGCCTCATGTACAAAGACTTGCGTTGAATTCATACTAAAACATTGCGTACGGACAAAGCTGTAAATGTGCGTACGCTGATGTATGAATGTATGAAACACTGCGTACGCGAAATCCCACGCATATTCTCTTTGTACATCCGAATTAACGTGAAATTGAGCGCACATGCATGAGCTCAAAACCCCTCCCTGCCTCCTTCTCCGTATAAATATGTTAATAACTCCACTTTGGCAAAACCAAACGAAAAATCAATGGCAAAAACAAGCAAGAAGAGAAACTTCACAGAATGTGAATTGGAGGTGCTCCTATCAGAGGTAGACCGGGGAAAAACTGTGTTATTTGCAAGTTTGTCCTCCGGAATTATTAACAAAATAAATAAAAAAACAGCTGGAATAATATATTTAAATACATCACTCACCAAGAAGCCACTAATTGCGCACCCTGCCACCCTGGAGCCTCATCCCAACCATGCTGTTTGTGAGGATGAATGAATCATGGGTTGACCCAGGCCATCTTGCCATAATATTTGTTAGGCGCATTTGAGCATTACATATTATTTGCACATTTATTAATTGGAAATGTTTCTGATTCACGTATGCAAATTCGTCTTCAGATGGCGCCTTTGTAGTAATGTGTGTGCAGTCGATTGCTCCGATTACATTAGGAAAACCGGCGATTACTGCAAATTGTGCTTTAATGTTTGGCTGGTCAACTGCATGGTATGGAAAACTTATATACCTGCTAGACATGCGGATGATCCCGTCCCATACAGCTGGCATTGCACAGCTCAAAGACAACTGGCTTAACCCCAAGCGGTCTGCCAGTTCCCTTTGGAAAGAACCAGTTGCCAGGAAACCAAGCGTTGTCAGCACCTGTAAGGGAACGGGTAATGCGTGGCTCCTCGCTGTCTCTCTTTCCAAATTTGGATAGCTCTTGGAAATCTAAAAAAACGGATAATAAGCCAGTCATCATCGTGGGCCAGAAAATCACTGTGATCCCTAAAAATGCGTTCCCTTCGGATTCGGCCACTGACAATGTTCTCTAATAAGGCCAACACTGCCATTGCCATAGACTAAGGGTTGTATACATTTGCAAATGCTGTTATATGTTCTAAATCCCATAATTGGTAGAAAAATATTGTTAATTAACCCATTTTATCGGTTATAAATTAATAGCAATGTTTTTCACGTGTTGTAGTGATACACGATACTTTGTAGTGTGCAATTTAACATAATTGCCTCTAGGAGTCGCCAACAGAAATAAAACAAACACACACAAGAAATACACGTACGCCAGACATGAAGTTGGTGTGGAAGAACGCACATTTTCATGTTAATTTCACTGTTAGTAAATCTGACCGTGAGCGTGAAAACTGGCGTAAGCAAAGTTTTTGTGCGTACGCAGCGTTGATGCATGAGGCCCCAGATCTGTACAATCAATATCAATATCTCTGGTTCAGATATTTCATTTTTGTTGTACACAGTTTTTAGATGTGGAAATGACAATCACTGTAGTATTTCTTTGATACAACATATTGTTAAGACTTTTTTTATGACTTAATTATATTTAAAACTGCGTAGAGTGCATTCTGGTTGTCTACCTACTGTAAGCAGCTTTATTTCAGTCATAAATTCACAACCACATTTGTGGTTAAATAATTATTCAATTATTATTATTTAATTATTGTTATTAAAAGCACTCTTTGCAATTTCTATTCCTCTAGTTCTCCTATTCTCCTAAGCAAATTTTAAATTATTTATGTTTTTCACAGTAATTGTTATTACTTTTAGGTGTTCAAAAATATCTCTTCCATGTAAACATTTAACAGTGCAGAGAATAATATACATCCTTTTCAAACACCTCTTCTAATGTATTTGGGGTCAGATAGTTCTTCATTTGTTACATATGCTTGCTGTGTTCAATATAAGTTTTTATATTATTAATATATATCAATATACACATTATTAACTTGATAAGGTAGTGATCTATTGATAACTTAAGCAGGATCATTATTAATTTTAAGTGGTTCACCCAATCAAATCCTTTCTCGTAGTCAGTGAAACAGATGAAAATATATTTTACATTTCATGGTCTTATTTTATGTATAATTATATAAAGCAAGAGTTTAAGTACATGACTCAGTTCGCTTAGAGCTCTTTATTCAGTACATCTCATAAGCTGCCGCAGATTTTAAACCACAACTGGAAGAAGCTTAAACAACATATTCATGTATTTATTACATGCCTCCCCCCTAGATAGATAGATAGATAGATAGATAGATGATTATTAAAGAACTTGGTTGAAAAAATGGTTTAATATGACAACATACGACAAATATAACATCTCAACACTTTATTTTTTGTTTACATTCCAGTGTGTCCACCCTAATTTTTAACCACAACTGTAAGAATTTTAAACAACCTATTTATTTATTCATTTCATATGCTTCTTCTGTAAGTATCACAAACTAGAATTTATTAATGGCAGCAATTAAATCTAACTTGTTAATTAAATATGTCTTAAAACATAATGCAATAACTATTTTTTTAATCACATAAAAAACATGGGTTGTGTTTACAGTGATTTAAAAAAAACAATACAATGCATGTTATGATAAGAAAAATCTCAGTCTATTTCTTCCCTGGGATTAAAAAACAGTAATAATGTCAATTGGCTCATGTGACACCAGGTTTCAACAGGACTCCTACTGATGTGTTACCTGTTTACGCCTATAAACTCAGATTCCTCACACAAACACATGGCTTCTTTTGAGAGAAACAAAAACATAAAGCATGGTTTCGGAAACATTAATTGAAATGCAACTGAATGGACTAGCGCGGTCAGTCATGAAGGTCATGAAGGTGCAGATGTCAGTTTTTTTCAACCAAGTGCATATTTTTTTTTTTTTTGGTAGCCTGTTAAGGTGGGACATTGTCCATTCAACTCGGGAAGGTGGCACTTTATTATTTTGCCGTATAGCTCATAGTCTCAGAACAGAAATTGGTTACTAGATGCAGTTTCTGACCTGTCATCATTGTGCTTTTTTTTTTTAGTAAGTGCACTAAAGGATTGAAGCACTAATTGCTTAGAGAGCAATGCACTGTGCTGAAGTTGACTATATCAATATATACAAGGGACAGTCATAAAACTGATATTACTTCTAAGAAAAAAATTATGTAATAAAACAAACATTGGTTGTAAGCTTAGTCCTTCTCTACATATCCTCCACCTAGGGTGATGCACTTTAGCAAATGATGGATGAGCTGGTGGAGACAATCTTTGAAAAAGCCTTCTTTTTGACTCTTAAGGAAAATTTCCACTTCGGTAATCATCTTGCCATCATCAAATCCTGCCACAAAGTGGTTTCTCCAAGGGATAATAGACAAAGAAGTTAAAGGGATGAGGTAGAATTTCGTACCCCCAGTTGCTCGCAAGTTCTGTGAGCTGAATTAACTGGCGCAATGTCATGAATGGTTAAAGTGCACTTAATTGTTTTTCAACTGGGTGTGCTATATTGGTTTTTTATATTGGTCTATATTGGTTTTACTAGGGCATCGTGTGATACTAAACCACAGGATTTTTAACCCTTAGGAGTCGGCGGACCCCCCGGCGGGCACACGTACCCTTTTTTTCTGGTAACCGCGAAAAGTTTAAAATGCTCCATCATGCTTAATCATACACATTAATGTATACTCACAATATCCACAAAACTTTATGCTTTTGTAAAATAAAGAAAATAAACACGGTGCGCTTTTAGCCGTCTCAGTCTCCACGAAAATCCTTTAGAAACACGTCACTGAAATGAACTGAAATTTCGCGAATACTGCACAGAAAGACATGAGAAATATATCTATAGAAAGCTTGAAGAGTCTACATTTAAATGATGCAAGTCACATTGAAAACTAATATTCTCAGTTTATGTAATCCGTATGAAACCAAGGAGAGGCACAGAATTTCTGTCGCACTTCATTATCAGCTAATGACCCGAGGCAGGACAAACCCACACGCTATTTACACGGAAAACAGTCACAGGGTAATCTACATACAAGGCCACGCCCCCCCGGGCAACGACACAAAAACACACACACACACACACACACACAGACCGGCTTGAAAACACAGATTTTACACACAGATTAAGTGAGTTTTTCTGTTCATTTGGAAGATGGCGCGCGCTACAGAATGTTCTGGAAGCTTCAGAATGTTCTGGACAGTGAGGAAGAGTTTACCTTCACCTCAGAAGAAGACTGTGTGACTCTGACACATTTTGAAGAGAGAATAGATCGAGCAGAGGGCATTCAATCAAGCTGCTATGACAATGGGTAAGTTATTAAGTCTTATTAGTTTATATAAGACTTATAAGTTATATATGAATAAATATTTTCCTCACTTCAGCTAGCTTTTGTCAGCTTATGTGACACATTGGCTCTTAATGCCATTTACATAGTTTAGTGTAGCATGTAGATAACACTGCTAACATGCTGGCTTATGTAGCAAACTTTCCCGGTGGCTAAGCTTATGTCTTATGGAGTTTACAGATGTTTCCAATTGTTCTAATGTATTACACCTCGTTTTGGATAGCTTTATATATATATATATATATAAACGCAAAAATATAAACGCAACACTTTTGTTTTTTCTCCCACTTTTAATGAGATGAACTCAAAGACCTGAAACATTTTCTACATAAACAAAATAACCATATCTCTCAAATATTGTTCACAAATCACATAATCACAAACACAAACTAGCACACACACATATGATCAAGTGTTTTAACTGTTGTTTTCATTTGTTTCTGTGACCAATAATAATAATAATAATTATACAGTGGAACCTCAAATTACGAGCATAATTCGTTCCGGAAGTGGGCTCGTATTCCAAAACGCTTGTAAACCAAATTTAATTTTCCCATAAGAAATAATGGACACTTAAATAATTCGTTTTACAGCCCAAAAAAATAAATACATAAAAATAATTAATACAAAATATTAAGGAAAAATAAAACAAATTAACCTGCACGTTACCTTTCAAAGAAGTTAAAAATAAATCCCGGCAGATAAGCGTTTCCCTTTGTGCATGCAGGCGCTGTGTATGTGTGTGTGCGCGCGCTCGTGTGTGTGTGTGTGTGTGTGAGGCTAGAGTAAGTGGAGACTCTAACTTTCAGCCCCTCCTGTCTCTCTTTCATCATCTTACACATTAAAACTTTCTTCTCTCGTTTAAACACACTCACACACATTCACGGAAAAACTATTGTTCTTATCTAAATTATTAAAGCTTCTCCTCTTTATTTTAATGTTGCTCGCGACAGCGTAACAACCTGTTAATTCATGCTCGTGTAATGATCAGATGGACAAACTCGTCGATGCCTCTGTTCTTTTATTTTCTGCATTGTCCGGTTATATTACAAACTTTCGGGTGGATCCTGCACTTAAATCCAACTAAGAAACCTACTGAAGAACAAAACTCAGGCTCAATATCCTAACTTAAATCTCACATTCGCGTTTACACGAACTGGACTGCATTACCCACAATGCATCTCCCGCACTGGACTACACTCCTGTAAACAGAGATCATAAATCAACGTCTCTCTCCCGCTACACTGTTTTATTTAAAAAAAAAAAAGCAATAAACATCGCTAATGACACTTGTGTGAGTGCAAACTAACAGAATCACTGCTGTAAAGTTAAACAAACTAACAAATGACCCAGCACCTTACCTCTGAAAAGATTTGGACAGAGTATCTCCGGAGAGCAAAGTGTGTGTCTCTTGCCTTCATTTCTGTGCGCACGTGTTTGTGAATGAGGGTTTCTCACACACACACACACAGCCAGCACAGTGTCTAATTACACTCGCGCGCACACACACACCGCGATGAGGAAGAAAATATTTTTAACCTCTGTATTGGGAATTTCTTTTGCCTTACTCGCGCGCACACACGTGTGTTATAAGAAACAGTACACGCGCTGTTCACATGCGCTCCTGAACACATAAAATATGTTTTACACACACGTAGTCACAGTGTTATAGTAAACAGTACACGCGTGCACAGATGTTGATTATACCAGTAAGAGACGAGCACTAATGCCCAGCAGGGGAGATGAATACCCACAGAGCAAGAGAGAGAAAAACCGTTGGCTAAGTTGTGATGACGCGACGCTCAGTGTCAAAACAAAAAGCGCATGCATTATACATGATACTCGGAGCTCGTAAACCACGACAACGCTCGTTTTTTGAGTAAAAATTTATTAAAAATCTTTGCTCGTCTTCCGGAACACTCGTAAACTGCATTACTCGTAATCCGAGGTTCCACTGTAATAATAATAATAATAATAATAATCGGCCAATTCTTTCACTATTTAAAACAAAGTTGTCTCCCATTTTTTGCCCATTGAAGTAAATGGTTCAAGTAAATGTTTTTTTAAATACCCAAACAATCCCCCAACAATTAAAACACGCACACATGACTTTAAAAATAAAATTTATTCTGCCAAAACTAGTCAAAGTTAAAACAGTAATTTGTATAAAACGTGAATACATGTTTAATTTTTGCTTAAAGGTCATTAAATACTTAAATAACACCAGCTGCTTATCCGTCATCCGTCTGATCCCCCAATCCTCCACAGCGGAGCTCTGATTAAAGAGACAGGAGAAGTTAGTGAAGACAAAGATAAATAAACTTTACAGAATATCTAGTTGTAACAAATATAAAATATATTAGTGAACCTACACCACAAAGTGTAAAACAATACTGATTTGGGGAATTCTGGAATGTAAATAAACTCCCTATGCTAATGTTAAACAGTGAACTTTGTTAGTGTTAACTGCGCTAGATCTGGTGTTTGAGTTTAACACCAATAAGTTCTTCACCGATCGGCTTCGCATTGCTCTTCTCGTATTGTTGCTATCCCGGCAGGCGGCTGAGTGGGCCACGGCAGTTCTTCGATCAGACAACGACACCGCCCATTCCTACAATGAATTCACCCGTCAGCTCAGATTTACTTTTGAACACCCTGCGAGCGAGGTGGAGACCGACACCAAGCTCTACCACCTGCGGCAGGAAGGATTGTCTGTGAGCCACTACACCGCAGAGTTCCGCACCCTCGCGGTACAGACATCCTGGGGAGAAGCCGCGCTCCGGGCATCCTACTACGAGAGACTGGCTTCAGGCATCAAGGATGAACTAGCCGGACGAGAGCTTCCCGCCACACTGGAGGGGCTAATCCAGCTCGCCCTCCGCATCGACCAGCATCTCCTTTCTCGTCCGAAGCCAGCCCCGAGGACCCTGCCGCCTGCTCCTACCTACGCCCACCCGTCACCCGACCACCGATCACCTTCACTCCTGCCATCACTCAACTTGTCGGATCTCCACCTCCTGCCATGGTTAACACCGGAGCCGGGGAACCCATGCAACTAGGGCGCGCCTCCTTGACCGTGGCCGAACGAGAACGCCGGTTTCAAGAGGGTCTGTTTGCTTACTGTGGGTCGGCGGCCCATCACCAGGCGATCTGCCCACTATGCCCGGGAAACTCACGGTGCCCGGTGAGCAGGAGGAGAGACTCACCGGGCACCATCCACCTCTCCACCGCTACCAACACCACTACCTCCCGCATCACGGTTCAGGTAACCCTCCAATTTGGCCACATCGATTCTGGTGCCGCGGGTAACTTCATTGACTCCACCTATGCCAAAGAAATGGGGGTGAAGATCGAGACGTTATCCCAGCCAATTCACATCACATCGACAGTCGGCCTCTTTCGTCCAGCCCCGTCACTCACCAGACCCAACTTTTCACCTTCTCCATCGACCAACACCAGGAACAGCTGCAGTTTTACCTCACCCCCATCGCATCGCCTCCTGTAATACTCGGCTATCCATGGCTGCTACAGCACGACCCTCTCATTTTATGGGCACAAAACCGGATCCTCCAGTGGGGGCCGACCTTCACCAAACTATGTCTACGGGCACAGGCTGGGACATGTTCCAAGGAGTCCGAGGCCCCCGACGTCGACACTGACGCCATTTCACCGGAATATCGAGACCTGGCTGAAGTCTTCTGCAAGAGAAGAGCCACCCACTTACCACCTCATCGCCCATACGACCTGGCGATAGAACTTCAGCCGGGCTCTGTTCCTTCCTGCGGCCACCTCTACTCCCTGTCGACCGCTGAGACACAAGCCATGGAAGAGTATGTCGCCAACGCACTGCGCCATGGCACCATTTGGCCCTCCTCCTCACCAGCGGCCGCAGGGTTCGTCTTCGTAAAGAAGAAAGGGGGTAAACTTTGCTCGTGTGTCGACTATTGGGGGCTAAACAAGACCACCATAAAATACTGACACCCACTGCCACTCACCAACTCAGCCCTGGACGCCCTCTCTGGTGCCACCGTCTTCACGAAGTTGGACCTCCGGAGCGCCTACAACTTGGTGCGTATCAGAGAGGGCAATGAGTGGAAGACGGCATTCATCACACCCACTGGACACTACGAGAGCCTGGTCATACCCTCGGCCTTCCAACAGTTTATCAACGATGTCCTCAGGGACATGCTGGGCCGATGGGTGTTCATCTACCTAGACGACATCCTCATATACTTCCACAACCTCAAAGAACACATCCAACACGTTTGGGCTGTTTTCAAGAGATTGCTCGCTCACCAACTGTACTGCAAGCTGGAAAAATGTGCTTTCCACGAGCACTCCACCACGTTCCTGGGTTTTGTCATCTCGCACCAGGGTGCGCCCATGGACCCACAGAAGCTCGAAGCTGTGCGTCACTGGCCCCTACCCAGGACCCTCAAACAGCTTCAACGATTTCTTGGGTTTGCAAATTTCTATCGTCACTTTATCCTGGACTACAGTACAGTTGCAGCACCATTAACTGCACTGACCAGGCCCTCACCTCACCTGTTTCGACTCACACCCGCTGCCATCTCCTCTTTCCAAGAATTGTGTCATTGCTTCACCACTGCTCCTATCCTTCTACACCCAGACGCCAACAAACCTTTTGTTGTGGAGGTGGACGCGTCGGATGTGGGCGTCGGTTCTCCCAATGAGGTCCAGACCAGAAACTACACCCTTGTGGTTTCTTCTCCAAGAAATTTAATCCCACTCAGCAGCGATACGGGGTAGAGAACCGCGAACTGCTGGGCATAAAGTGGGCCTTGGAGGAATGGCGTCACTGGCTCCAGGGCGCCACCAGAACCGACCACCAGAACCTCATCACCATCAGGAACTAATCCACAACAGGCACGGTGGGCCCTATTTTTCAAGCAATACGACTTCCATCTGTCGTACTGCCCGGGGTCCAAGAATACCAAGGCCAACGTGCTATCAAGGCAGCATGATAAAGACCTCCCCCGGGTGGATCCCGTGCCTGTCATCTCCTCCCCCCGGATCATTGCACCCTTCAGTGGAACTTGGAGACGAGGGTCTGCCAGGCACGGGCTGCGGAGGCCGGACTGGCAGGCGTGCCGACTCTATGTGCCCCAGAACGTGAGATCGGACGTCCTCCAATGGGGTCACTCTTCGCCCGTCGCCGGACATCAGGGGACCCGGAGAACACAATCATTCATCGAACGGGCATTCTGGTGGCCCTCCATGAGAAAGGACATCACAGGCTTTGTCCTGGCGTGCCCGGTGTGCGCCAGGGCCAAGGACAGAAATCAACCATTTCCTGGAGAGCTCCAGCCACTTCCCGTTCCTCGACGGCCCTGAACGCACATCACCCTGGATTTTATCACAGGCCTGCCGGTTTCCGACGGGAAAAACACCATCCTTACCATTCTTGACCGGATCTCCAAGGCAGTACACCTGGTGGCCCTTACCGGACTCCCATTAGCCAAAACCACAGCTAAGCTGATACTGGAACAAGTAGTCCGCCTGCATGGGTTCCCCAAAGACATCGTCTTGGACAGGGGGGCCCCAGTTCACTGCCCGGTTCTGGCAGGCCTTTTGCCGTCTGATCAATTCCACCAGTAGTCTGTCATCTGGATACCATCCCCAGACTAATGGTCAGACGGAACGGACCAACCAACAACTGGAGCGCTACCTAAGGTGTTTTGTTGCTGATCGCCAGCGCTCCTGGGCCCGCTACCTTATATGGGCAGAACTCTCACACACGTTTCATCTGCTACCAACCTAAGCCCATTTGAGGTATGCTATGGTTTCCAACCCCCAATGTTCGCCCATCAAGAACCGGAGGTTGACGTACCATCGGCCCAACAGTTGGTCTGTAGGTGTCGACAGCTCTGGAATCAAGCCAACCTCACTATCCAGAATGCCAACAACCACTACATCACTCAACACCGCCGTCGACACCCTTCGGGGCGTTTGTACAAAGTAGGTGACAAAGTATAGCTATCTACAAAGAACCTACATCAGCACACGGAATCCCGAAAACTTTCACCTTGCTTCATCGGACCATACCGCATCACTCTAAGAATAAACCCTGTCACCTACCGGGTCCTGCTGCCTGCGGCGCTACGGATTCACCCCGTATTTCACACATCCCAACTCAAACCCTTTATCACCTCTCCCCAGGACCGTCAGGAGCCGGTCCTGGACAGGGGGGTACTGTCATGCACACTCAATCCGCGACCGACACTAGGACCCGGAAGTAAGAGGAGTAAACAAACCACAGCACAATGCTCAGTCATTGAGTTCGGCGATGTCGGATGCGTTTACCAATTCGTGAGTACTCACTTTGTGATTTTGCTTTCGTATTGAGTGTGTTTATAGGACGCGGGTTAGATTGTGTCTTTCCCTTACTCCCCAATCAGAAGAGTCCTTAGACTTATCAGCGTGATTATCCTGCCTATTCGTGTCACACCACGTTTGGGTTTACCATTTATGCTACACTGGGCTAACCGCTAAAGCTACGTCTTCTGATCTCCTCGGGTTAGTTCTTGACATATAACACTCATATATATGAGCATTAGTTCATCTCTAAGGCCAAACTATAACTTACCAAGTATATCCCCCCTCCCCACCAACGCACCTCCCCCTCCACTCCTTAACTAATAAACACTCAGTGATTTTTTTAAACGGCCAATAAAAAACTAAACTGGGAAATAAACTGTAAACTACCCCAAACAATGTTTATAAAATAAAAAAAAAATAGTCACCACTTACCGCGAATAGTCCATTTAGCCGCCATCTTTATCTCTGTAGTGCAGTTTGATAGCGTCAGTTGGGTGGGGGTGGGTTGTTAAAATCACATGATTGCAACTCAGCACAGCTAAATTGCTGGCGTGTGTTCACATGTTTTTAAGAACAAAGTGCCATCTAGTGGTGGAACCAGGTAAATGAATAAATAGGGCTTGAATGGGCATGTTTACTGTAAAATCTTGACACGCCTTTTTGGCAAGAAAGAAAGGCATGTTATTTTTCACATAACTTAAACGGCTGAATAAAGTTAAATATACACAATAAATTAATAATTGTGTTTGCTTAACATTTGAGCACTCTGTACATAGCGTTTTTATTGTATATAATACATATAATTGTACATATATTTGTGTCTAATACTGTTTTATTAATATTTTACAAAATCATTTACTTGTAATTGTCCTTTTAAAATTTTACTTCGGTATCTACAGTATAAGCATATTTAACTACTTCCTGAGAAATTTGGTCAGTCTGGAACCAAGAAACATAAAAGGAGTAAACAAACCACAACACATCGCTCAGTCATTGAGTTCGCCCATGCCACTTCGGATTAATTCGCCGATTCGTGAGTACTCACTTTCTTGGGTTTGCTTTCAGATTGAGTGTGTGTTTATAGGATGCGGGTTAGATTGTGTCTTTCCCTTGCTCCCCATTTGTGAGAGTCCTTAGAATAAACAGCGTGATTATCCTGCCTCCCTTCTAAAATAATTCTTGCACTTCCATATAAATGGGATGGCACATACGTGAAGTGTAGTGTGTTTTTGACACCGCTGGATCTGGTGTTTGAGTTCAGTTCCACCAAGTACTCCGTCGACCGGCTATGCATTGCTCTCCTTGTCTCGTTGCTATCCGGGCAGGCAGCTGAGTGGGCCACGGCAGTTCTTTAGGCGGACACAGACACCACCCATTCATACAATGAATTCACTTTGCCAACTCAAACTCACCTTTGAACACGCAGCGGGCGAAGTGGAGACCAACACCAAACTTTACCACCTGCGGCAGGAAGGATCATCCGTGAGCCGGTACACAGGCAAATTCCTCACCCTCGCAGTCCAGACCACCTGGGGGCACGCCGCGCTCCGGACATCCTTCTATGAGGGGCTGGCTTAATGATTTAAAGACGAGCTCGCCGGACGAGAGCTTTCCGCCACACTGAAAGGACTGATCCAGCTACGTATTGATCAGCGCCATCTTTCTTGTCCGAAGCCGGCTCCCCCGACCACCTGCAACCTTAACTATGACCATTACTGGACCTGTTGGTTCTCCACCTCCTGCCGTGGTTGACACCGGAGCCGGGGAACCCATTCAATTAGGACGCGCCTCTCTGACCGTAGCCGAACATGCATGCCGGTTTAGAGAAGATCTGTGCGCCTATTGTGGGTCAACGGAACACCACCGGGCGATCTGTCCATTGCGTCCGAGAAACGCACAGCCCTGGTGAACAGGATGAGAGGTTCACTGGGCCCTTTTCAAATCTCCACCACTACTGGCAACACCACCTCTCATCTTACGGTTCTGGTATTCCTCCAATTTGGCCACAAATGAGTTGAAAAAGTACTGTGTTCATCAACTCCGGTGCCGCAGGAAACTTCATTAACTCCACTTATGCCAAAGAAATGGGGGTAAAGATCGAGACATTATCCCAGCCAGTTCGTATCACATCTGTCGATCCAGAGACGATATGACTAGGCAATCATCCGATATGCCTGAAGCTATTAAAGGGGTCATACAGGCCTACATGCACTTTTTTAAGCTGTTTGGACTGAACTGTGTGTTAGGAGAGTGCGTACACAACCACTCTACGATGATAAAGAGCCGCCCAGTGGTTTTCTTTTCATTTATTACAATAACATCCCCCTTCTGAAATCAGGCCAATCACAAATGCCTGTCGTTGTGACGCCACACCGACAGAGGACGCTCCTACACTAGTTGATTGACACTGGTGTTTTAGCAAAGACCCGCCCCGAGTGAGAAGAAGCTGTCGGCCATTGTTTTTCGCCGCTGGAGCAAAATGGCGCCTAAGCGAGTGTTGTGTACAGTTGTTGGGTGTAATAGCGAACACAGCAGTTGTCATTCACTACCTAGGGTTAGTGACCTAGGGTACCTACCTAGGGTTAGGTATCTGAGCCACTGAGGACGCAGTGGCTGAATTTAGTTTTTAAAGCTAACGTCCCCGCCGATTTACCTAAATGCGTTCATGTTTGCGATAATCATTTTTCACCAGACTGCTTTATAAACGCAGGTCAATATAAAGCAGGTTTTACTAGGAAGCTGCTCCTAAAAAATGGATCTGTACTAACGCTTCGTGTTCCTGCTTCATCTTCACCAGGCTCGGTGAGTGTGATTTATTTTACTATGACTCTTTACAGATCGCCTTTTCCAATAATCACGATGAATGCGGAGTGTAAGTTAACTTACACTCTCATAGAACATGGTTATGACTTCTTCTATATGTACATCCGTCTCTATATAATCCCTAATCGCCCGTTTATAATAAACAATGCATTAAGGTGATTGTCTAGTTGCAAACTGTGTACATAGTCGGCAAACTATATTATGCTTACCTTTGTTACGTTAGATGGTTTATAACGATGTCTGTCGAAGATTAAGAAGTCATGTAAACACATCAGTAAACACATCGCGTCCGTATCTCTCTCGGTAAGCTTCTCCGGTTTTTGTTGTTGTTGCTCGCGGCAGCGCAACAGCCCATTAATTCATGCCCGTGCAGTGATGAGAAAGACAAATCGGGTCGATGCATGTCCATTCTTTTAATTTCTGCGTTGTCAGGCTATATTACAAACTTTCGCGTAGGTTCCGTACTTAAATCAAACCAAAAACGACTGAAGAAAACAGGCTTGGGCTCTATAATCCAGCGTTTTCCAGTTTGGACTGCATTACCCACAAAGCACTGCGTTGTGGGCAATGCTTTGTGGGTAATGCAGTCCAAAGCATTGCCCGCACTGGACTACAATTCCGTGGCTATACCCCACGTGTGTTGTGAAGACACGCCCCACAGAACTGGGGGGGGCGGGCTCAGCAAAGGTCATGAGCATTTAAATTAGCATGTACTGAAACAGGTTGATGAAAACAGAGCTAGTTTTTACCAGGTAAAAGTAGTGTTTTTTTTACACAATAATTCAGAATTAATTAACGTATAATACAAACTTTTCATTAGGACCCTAAAGATCATATTAACATTTAATGAAAAATATGATGTGTAGGACCTTTAATGGCTTCAAAACCGAGCTGATGTCACATTCCAAAAGAATCGGCGAAGCAGAGGACAGAATATCACAAACGGAGGAAGATGTTAATACCCTCCGGCAGAAGGCTAAGAATCTGGAGCAGACGGTCAAGACATTAACCAACAAAATTCAAGACCTGGAAGATTGCGGGCGCCGTTCAAATCTAAGGATGGTTGGCCTACCGGAGAAAGCGGAGGGCTTGGATGCCTGCGCTTTTCTTGAGGACTGGCTTCCCAAAGTTTTGACGGATTGCTTTTCCACAACTCCTATAATCAAACGGGCACATCGGGTTGGCCAAATTAACGCGAATCATCCCAGGCCAGTGATGAAGTGATGAAGTGATGAAGTTTCTGAACTATAAAGATCGCGAAAAAGCACTGAGAGCGGGCAGGAAATTAAAAGAGCTACGCTACGGAGATCAGCGAGTTAACCTGTTCCTGGACCTGTCAGCGGAGACACGTCAACGTCAGCGCTGCTTTGACGGAGTAAAAGCCCAGCTGAAATCCATGGACATCAGGTACGGAATGCTCTATCCTGCTCATCTGTTAGTGACCAACGCAGACAAACGACAAATCTTCAAGACTGTCTCAGAAGTTGAAGAGTTCATTCGGCGACTGAAAACTACCAAGTAAATTAAGCTAAATTCATGAAGATTTGAACTAACATGCCAGTTGTTTTGCTTACCTTATTTTTACAATAGAAAAATGAAACATTAGCAAAAGCGCTGAAAACTGAACCGGGCTGTTATGATTCTCTATTCATAACAAATATTTGGTCATACAGATGCAGACCTGAAAATTCTACATCTCTTTATTTCTTCTTGCCTTAATTAAGGGTATAGATTTTTGGTAATTCATATTATTTATAGCGTTTTCAAATTGCTTACAAATTTATATAGAGTTGCTCCACAAATTGTGGATCTACTGTTTTCCATAACCAAATTTTGGAATAGGGGTTCTATTGGTGCAATCTTTTCAGGGAAATGCACAGTTGTCTATATGGGGATTCTTTTATTTTATTTTCTTTTATTTATTTATTTATTTTTTATTTTTTTTTTGTGTACACTCACTTCTTCAAGAAAACTTAAATTATTGAATACAGAAATTCCTTATTCCACATAACTGAATCTTAAATTTGTATGTTAGTGCTCAAACTTAGTAGTTGGAATGTAAGGGGACTGAATAAGATGATCAAACTGAAACAGGTGTTGGGAAGGATTAAGCAACTAATGGTTAACATAGTATTTTTTACAAGAAACCCATCTGTTGAGAGAGGATACGATTCAGGTTTCAAAAAGGTGGCCAGGACAAGTTTTCTCTGCTCCATTTACTTCTTATGCTTGGGGGGTTATAATACTTATCCACAAATCAGTTCCCTTTCAGCTGCACAAACAACATATTGATCCACGGGGTAGGTTTATAATTCTTAATGGTTTGATCGTGAACACACAAGTAGCACTAATAGGTATATAGGCTCCTAATGAAGATGATCCTTCTTTCTATCAAAACCTTTTCTATACAGTATCAACATACTCTGGACAATATGTAATTGGAGGGGATTTTAATTGTATATTGGATATATAGCTTGATCGCTCTACAGCCATAGATAATACCCATCAGAAATCAAGAAAAATTATAAAAAAAACTGTATAAAAGATTTAAATTTAACAGAGGTCTGGAGACACTTAAATCTTAATAAAAGGGAATATTCATGTTTTTCAAATACCCACAAAACTTACTCAAGGATTGATTATTTTCTGGTCTCTAGTACTCTGCTGTCTAAAATAGACAGATGCAGGTACGATAGTATTTTACTGTCTGACCATGCTCCAATTTCACTCACAATACAGTTTAATAGCTTAAAACCTAATCCATTTAGATTTCAAACAAGTTGGCTCCATAATTCCAAATTTGTAGATTTTATGGACCAAAGAATAGAGGAATATTTTAGTGTTAATACATGTAAGGGCGATATTTCATTCTTGTGATTTGTTATGTTTATCTTATTTCAGTTTATTAGTTAAGCATTAAGCATTAAGTATCATATTTATAATTTGTATTGTGACATCATTTCATGAGTTGTTCTGTGACATCATCCCACAGTTATGCAGTTTCATGTCTATCACGCACGTCAGTTGTTAGTTGTTGTTAAGACACGGAAGGATACAGAAAGGTGTGGAGCACACAAGCTTTTGACCGTGAGACAGTAAGCTAGAAGGAATACAGTAAAATAAGTTGTTGTAACTGTAGTCTATCGAAGCTACAGAACACAGCAAGCGACTTGTCGTGACTACAGTGGATTTATGCAAGAAACTGTAACAACCGTTGTTTTTGATGTTGAAAATAAACAAGAGCCAAAGAAATCAACGAAAAGTCTGATGTCGTCAGTGACACTGTGTAACAAAAGACACGTGTCAGAACTTGTGAATAACATGCACCTACAGTAAAGTCAAAAGCTTGCTCCGCCGCAGAAATGAACATAAGAAATTTAAGAGTGTGAACGTGGAGTGAAGAGAGCTCGTGCGATTTCAACAACGCGCATCGACTGCCAACAAGCAACCGAAAAACGAAAGCAAGAAGAGGACTTGCCTGCTTTAAACTTCACCATGTCAGATGGCGAGGACAACGGCGCTAACGTCGACTCTGAGCAGGTGATGGTGCTCGACGAAAACGATTCTCCAGACAAGCTTCACGAACTGAAGAACGCCAGAGAAGGCAAGTGGAGTCAGTTGACTGTATTATACAATGAACTAGAGGCGCCTATGGACGATGCTTGTAATTTGCATGACGTTAAAGCCAAGCGCCACCAATACGAAGGGCTGCTAAATGACTTTATTGAAAGCAATGTAACAGTGCGATCGTGCACACAGGATGAAGAGCATGAAACCGATCAGCACCACTGGTACTACCCTAGATTGACGCGCTGCTCAGAATTCATGGTAAGAGTGAAGTCGTGGATCGCGGACACTAGTAATCGCGTTAAGTTGCCCCAAACAGTTGACGATGGAGTTTCGCCAAACGACAGTGTGTCAATGCTGGAGCGCAAGACGCCCGCCCCTAAAAGTCACGGAAGCGTAACGTCAGCGGCATCCAAGAGGTCCTTAACGTCAGCAGCATCCAAAGCTAGACTAAAAAGGGCAGAAGCCAACAGAGCAGCTTTGCTGGCTAAAGCAGCAACCATGAGAGATCGGCAGGCGCTGGAACTGGAGGAAGCACGATTAAAGGCTGAGGAAGAGCAGATAAAAGCACGATTAAAGGCTGAGGAAAAGCAAATGAAAGCACGATTAAAGGCTGAGGAAGAGCAGATGAAAGCACGATTAAAGGCTGAGGAAGAGCAATTGAAGGCACAACTAAAGGCTAAGCAAGCACAATTAAAGGCACAAAAGGAAAGGCTGGAAATGGAAACGGTGCTTGCAATAGCCGATGCTGAACTAAATTCTTAACAGAACCGTAAAAAATAACATCCTGCGAGACGGAGCGTGGTCGTCGAAACAAGAGGTGCTTGCCCCCCGGAACCGGAGCACAACGAACACTGCGACCACAGTTCAGCCACGGAATACCTCACGCCTCCGAGCAACCCACTTAAGCATGCCCGTGAGTGCCAAACCCATAATGTCAAGCACCCTAATGGGACGGCCCACCCAAGGTAACGAACACTCACTTTACAACACTGACATAGTGGAGCCTCAGGGTAGGATGCCACTTCAGGCAGATCTAAAAGAAATGTTTGCGAAGAGTCAGAGGCAACTTTCCTTACCTCCGCGCGACGTTCCTCCATTCTATGGTGACGCTCTTGAGTTCACGTTCTTTGTAAGAGCCTTTAAACATGCCATCGAAACCAAAACTGATAGCAATCTGGAAAGGCTGTTCTTTCTTGAGCAGTATACTAAAGGACAGCCTAGGGACCTTGTGACAAGCTGCCAGTTCATGCCAGAACATCGTGGTTACGCAGAGGCTATGAGACTGTTACATGACAATTTCGGAAATAGACAAATAATCGCTACAACGCTGATGCAAAAGGCACTCAACTGGCCGGAAAAAAAGTCAGAGAACGGAAAGTCGCTGACAACTTTCTCCCTGTTTCTAGTAAAATGTTACAATACCATGTCAAGCATCGATTACATGGATGAGCTAAACAATGCTACCAACTTGAAGAGTATTGCCTCAAAACCGCCCTACAAATTACGCGAAAAATGGAGAAGCCACGTATACGAGTATGAGGAGCGCAGTCAGGAAAGAGCTAAGTTTGTGCAGCTGATGAAATTCGTAGAACGAGAAGCAAAGGTAATGTCCAACCCACTTTTTGGAGACCTGAACGTTTCGACTAGTGGTAAAAAAACACAGCAACAAATCCCCTCCAGGATTCAAGCAAAAAATGGAAGAAAAGAGAGGTAGCAGCTTTGCGACCGGCGTAAAACAGGTTGGTAAAAATCATAAAGACTCAATTACAGTAAAGAGTAGTGGTGCATTAGTTATTAGTGCCATCACTAAACCTTGTGCATCCTGTGCGAAGGATCATACCCTAGATGAATGCCACCAGTTTAACAATGAGACATATAAGGTCAAATTGGACTTTCTAAAAAAGAATGGATTCTGCTTTGGCTGTTTAGTAAAAGGACATTTAAGCAAAGACTGCACAAAGAAAATTACATGTCAGTTGTGCTTAAAGAAACATCCTCGCATGCTGCACATTGCAGCACAAGACACAGCTCAAGCGATCGTAAAGGCTGACGAAACCGAACCAGTTTAAACACTGCCTGCTACAGTCAGTCACGAAACTAGTGCGTGTACCGGGGCTGGAGATGACTGTATTCTCTCCATAGTACCTGTTAAAATAAAGTCCAAGAAAGGTAACAAGACAGTAGAAGTATACGCCTTTATGGACCCAGGTAGCTCTGCTACCTTTTGCACAGAGTCATTAGCAAGGCGTTTAAACGTACAAGGTAAAAAAATTGACATCATGTTAAGCACCATGAGTGCTAGGAAACAAGTAGAAAGTTACGTGCTTACTGACCTAAGTGACCTAAAGAGTATACCAGTCTCAGTGGAAAACATTCCACAACAGCACGACATCGATAAGTGGCCATACCTTAGCGAAGTAAAACTGCCTCACATTAATGCTGGAGTTGAAATTCTCATAGGTAACAAAGAGCACAGGCTCCTAGAACCATGGCGAGTAATTAACAGTAGGCACAATGGGCCATACGCAGTAAAGACCGCTCTTGGATGGACCATAAATGGACCTCTTCGAGAGTCGGTCGAGGAAGGCACAGGTGACAATGAGCAAGTGAGCGTTGCAGTCAACAGAGTTTCCATCGAAAGTGTAGAACAAATGCTGATACAACAGTACAACCATGATTTTCCTGAACGGAATTGTGATGACAAAGCTGAGTTGTCACAGGAGGACTATCAGTTTTTAGACTCTGTAACTAACTCTCTGCAGTTTACCGATAATCACTTCTACATCGGCCTCCCATTTAAGAAAGCAGCTATTCAAATGCCCAATAACCGAAGCGCAGCCATGCAGCGCGCACTGAACCTCAAACGGAGGTTTAGGCATAACCGCTCCTTTCACGAAGAGTATTTAAACTTCATGAACGACATGCTTGAAAAGGGTCATGCAGTCAAGGTCCCCACACCTCACCCAAGTTGACAAGACGGGCAAGTGTGGTATATACTCACCATGGTGTATACCATCCTCAAAAGAAACAGCTAAGGGTAGTCTTTGACTGTGCTGCCAGCTATCAGGGAATATCATTAAATAGCGAGCTTCTGCAGGGACCCGACCTGACAAACTTACTCATTGAGGTGCTCGCACGCTTTAGACAAGAGGAAGTTGCCATGATGGCAGATGTGGAAGCCATGTACTATCAGGTTAGAGTTCCGGAAAAGGACACAGACTTGTTGCGTTTCCTGTGGTGGCCGAATGGAGACGTGAGTCAGGACTTGGTTGAGTATAAAATGGTCGTTCATTTGTTTGGTGCAAAATCATCTCCAAGTGTAGCTAACTTCGCCCTTAGAAAAACAGCAAAAGCAAACCGTAGCAATGCATCTGCCGAGCCAGTTAACACAGTACTTAAAAACTTTTATGTAGACGACTGCTTAAAGTCTGTCTCTAGTCATAGTCAAGCAGTTGCGCTATATAGTAATCTCACCAAACTGTGCGCAAGTGGAGGGTTTTACCTCACCAAGTGGGCAAGTAATAGTCGTACATTACTAACTTCCATCCCTGAGAGTGAAAGAATCAAAGATATGAGGGACTTAGATTTGAGTAAAGACGCACTCCCTGTTGAGAGAGCTCTAGGGGTGTTGTGGTGTATTAATTCAGACACGCTCAAGTTTAAGATTAGTTTAAAAGAGCGGCCTGTGACTAGAAGAGGAATCTTGTCAGTCACTAGTTCAATTTATGACCCCTTAGGCTTCCTTGCACCAGTCATACTGCCAGCTAAGATTTTAATGCAGCAGTTGTGTAAAGAGAGACTCGCTTGGGACGATGACATTCCTGAACAATTTATAAGAAGGTGGATGGCCTGGCTACACGAGTTGCATCAATTGTCTGAGTTTAGTGTAGCAAGATGCGTAAAAACAGTTGACTTTGGAGTTACAACTACAGCGCAACTTCACCACTTCTCAGATGCAAGTGAAATGGGATATGGAGTTGTCTCATATATTAGGTTAGTAAATGCTGATGGACTCACACACTGTGCATTCATGATGGGGAATTCTCGCGTAGCGCCCTTGAAACAAACTACTATCCCCCGAATGGAATTGACAGCGGCAGTGGTTGCTGTAAACAACGACAAAACGTTGAAAGGTCAACTGGAAATAGAACTGCTGGACTCTGTGTTTTGGACCGACAGCACAACTGTCTTGAGATACATTGTTAATGAAAACTTTGCTTTAAAACCTTTGTCGCTAACAGAATCTCCATCATACGAGAGTCAACCAAGCCACAGCAGTGGAGGTATGTCAACACTTCAAAAAACCCAGCTGACGCTGCTTCCAGAGGAGTTTCCTGTGAAAAATTCATGAAAAATAACAATTGGATCCATGGTCCCCCCTTTCTTAAAAAAACAGAGAGTAAATGGCCTGAAAACATTCATGATCTGTCGACGAAGGAGGATGACATTGAGATTAAACACTCAGCCTCAGCGAACCTCGTAAAGACTACAGAGAGCACAGATGCCGTGAGTAAACTGATTAACTATCACTCTGACTGGTATAAGCCCAAAAGATCCGTTGCCTGGATTCTTTGCGTTAAAGACATGCTTAAACAGAGAACAAAAAGGATTAAGGGACAGGCAAACAACTCAATACCAGAACACCATAAGTCTCTAATAATTAAGGACTTAACAATGGCAGAAAACGAAGTCATTAAGTTCGTTCAAAACCAAAAATTCAAAGACGAAATTTCCATGTTACAAAAGGGTAATGCATCCGTAAAAAGAAACAGTTGTCTCTCCAAACTAGATCCAGTACTGCAGGATGGAGTGCTAAGAGTTGGAGGACGTCTTCATAGGTCTGCAATGCCCGAGCATGCGAAACACCCTGTCATTATACCCAAAGACTCACACATTATAACTTTAATCTTAAGAAACACTCACGAACAGGTCGGACATTGTGGAAGGAATTATATGCTTTCAAAATTGCGGCAGAAATACTGGATTCCGACTGCAAATTCCCTTGTGAGAAAGTTTCTGTCCAGTTGTGTGACATGCAGAAAGATCAGAGCAAAGAATAGTGAACAAAAAGAGTGACCTTAAAAAGAGAATTGAAGCTTATTCATATTTATTACTATTATAAGCTTTAATTCTCTTTTTAAGGTCACTGGCGGTCGTGTAAGCATTTCACTACATTTCGTACTGTGTATGTGACAAATAAAATTTGAATTTGAATTTGAAAAAATGTCAGAACTGCCACGTGATAGAATAACGCCAGATCACCCACCGTTCACTAACGTAGGGGTAGACTATTTTGGACCCTTCGAGGTCAAACGGGGTAGAAGTAATGTTAAAAGATATGGCGTATTGTTTACTAGTCTGACAAAAAGAGCCGTGCACATTGAAGTCGCGCAGTCATTAGATACAGACTCCTGCCTAAATGCTATTCGACGCTTCATGTGCAGAAGAGGCCATGTGTCAGTTATGAGAAGTGATAATGGAACAAACTGAGCACTGAGACTGAATTGCGTAAAGCTATCCAACAGTGGAATCAGTCAAAAATTTAAGGCGTCCTCATGCAAAAGGGGATACAATGGATATTTAATCCTTCTGCTGGGTCTCACTTCGGTGGAATATGGGAAAGGCAGATAAGGTCAGTTAAAAAAATCTTGAGGTCTGTACTAAAAGAACAAACACTAAACGATGAGAGCTTGCATACATTTCTGTGTGAGGTGGAAGCTATAATGAATGACCGTCTCCTTACCACCGCTACAGACGATCCCACAGACCTGGAGCGCCTGACACCTAACCACCTGCTGTTGATGAAAAAACAGCCAAACTTGCCTCCTAGACTTTTCAAAAAAGAGGACATTTACGCACGTCGCAAGTGGAAGCAAATTCAGTACCTTGCCGACCTATTCTGGAAGCGATGGGTGCGTGAATACTTGCCCTTGCTTCAGGAGCGCCAAAAATGGTCTCAGGTGAGAAAAAACCTCTCGATTGGAGACGTACTTCTAATAATTGATGTGTCTTCTCCAAGAAATTCATGGGTCGTCGGACGGATCACGAAAGTGTTCCCTGATAAAAAAGGACTTGTGAGACGTGTACTGGTCAAAACTCAAACCAGTACCCTGGAAAGACCCATCGATAAGCTGTGCCTTATATGTGAAATGGACTGTTAATTACCTTATAAAGTAGTCATGTCCCTTTCATTTTGGTACGCAGCGATATGAATACCTTAAGTTAAACCGTTAACAAATGTTTAAAGTGTTAAGAAAGTTAATTTAAAGTTTAATCCAATAGTAAATGTTGTGGCCCAATTGTAAAAAAAAAAAAAAAAAGTGTGTGTAATTGTCAGTCTTCCTGCCTGTCAATTAGGGGCTGGAAGTGTAAGGGCCATATTTCATTCTTGTGATTTGTTGTTATGTTTATCTTATTTCAGTTTATTTGTTAAGCATTAAGCATTACGTATCATATTCATAATTTGTATTGTGACATCATTTCATGAGTTGTTCTGTGACATCATCCCACAGTTATGCAGTTTCATGTCTATCACGCACGTTAGTTGTTAGTCGTTGTTAAGACACGGAAGGATACAGAAAGGTGTGGAGCACACAAGCTTTTGACCGTGAGACAGTAAGCTAGAAGGAATACAGTAAAATAAGTTGTTGTAACTGTAATCTATCGAAGCTACAGAACACAGCAAGCGACTTGTCGTGACTACAGTGGATTTATGCAAGAAACTGTAACAACCGTTGTTTTTGATGTTGAAAATAAACAAGAGACAAAGAAATCAATGAAACGTCTGATGTCGTCAGTGACACTGTGTAACAAAAGACACGCGTCAGAACTTGTGAATAACATGCACCTACAATACAGATCAGACAAGTGCTTCAACGAAGTGGGAAGCCTTTAAGGCCTATATACGAGGTGAAATAATAAGCTACACAATAAGTAAATCTAAAGAATATTATAAAAAATTGGGAGACCTTGATCAGCAAATTAAAGAACTGGAATTACAACTTTTTGATAATGATGACCCTGAGAACAATAAAAAATATATTTCATTAAAAGCACAGTACAACGAGCTGACTAGTAATAAAATAGCTACAAATTTGATGTGGTTAAAACAGTCCTACTATGATCAAGGTGAGAAATCGGGAAAGTTATTGGCTTGGAGAATAAAAAATATACAAACAAGTAGAGCTATAAATTCTATTTTGCTAGATGACGGACAAATATCGAGGGATCCATTGGAAATTAACAAGTCTTTTAAATTATATTTTGAAAGGTTGTATAATTCTGTATGTTTGGATACAGTAGTAGACCAGAATAAATTTTTTGATGAGCTTAAATTTCCCCAATTGGCAGAAGAAGCATAATTAGACCTGTTAATATAGAATAGAAACTATTTAAGTATCGAAGAACTGATGGATGCAGTACAAAGTATGAGTAGTGGAAAGGCACCGGGGCCTGAGATTTATGAAACCTTTTCTAAAAAATTAATGCCCCATCTTCTTGAAATGCATACAGAATCATATAAAACAGGAATCTTGCCCTTTTCATTAAGATCAGCACTAATCACTCTTGTGTTAAAACCGGGCAAATCTCCAACAGATAGAGCATCCTATCGACCTATCTCACTCATGTCCTGCGATACTAAGATATTATGTAAAGCTTTAACTAAAAGGATTGAAATTCATATACCAAAAGTAATAATGGACGATCAGAATGGATTTGTTCTCGGCAGACAAGCCTTTAACAATACTCATAGAGTTTTAAACGTTTTAAATAAAAAGCAAAATGCTAAAGATCATGCTATTTTGTCTTTAGATGCTGAAAAAGCGTTTGATAGAATTGAGTGGAACTACTTGTTTGAGACGCTTAAACGTTTTGGATTAGGAACAAAATATTTAAATTGGCTTAAACTTTTATACAATGAACCAATAGCTCAAGTCATAACAAATAATAATATTTCAAAAATATTTAATCTGGCTAGAGGTACAAGGCAGGGGTGCCCATTATCACCTTTATTGTTTTTATTTGCAATTGAACCATGACTATTAGAAAAAATCCAGTCATAAAGCGTATGAAGATAGGAGAGAGGGATCATCACATATCTCTGTTTTGCGGATGACATTGTTCTATTTCTAACTAATCTGAAGAACTCCATTCCCACACTTACAAACATTATGGAAACATTTGGAAGATTTTCAGGTTATAAAGTCAATAATAGTAAAAGTATTTCACTTTTATTAAATGATCAAGAGAGAAGAACCCACTTAAGTCATATGCAATTTACCAGTGATTCGAGTGGTTTCACATATTTAGGGCTTAAAATAACCTCAAATATAGATGATACAGTCCCCTTTAATTATGACCCCTTACTGAAGGGAGCTATAGAATCTTTAGAAAAATGGAATACAATGCCCATTTCCATAGCGGGACGTATAAGTATCATTAAAATGTCTATCCTGCCTAAATTTTTATACCTCTTTCAATCTATTCCTCTTCCACTACCCAATACCTTATTTTCTACCCTTAAAAAAGCCTTTACCAGGTTTATATGAAATAATAAGCGACCTCGGCTACGCCTTTCTCTCCTCTACCTACCATACGATCGAGGAGGACTTCAAGTACCAAACATAAAATTATACTACTGGCCGGCACAGCTCCGAACAGCCATGTTTTACTTTTCCACAGACCAACCATCCTAGGTCGATATTGAAAAAGAAGAATTGCCACTACCCTTACAATCATATATATACTCTGCAGAAGTTAAAATACTTAGAAAGTCCACCTGTAATCCCTTTCTTAAGAATACCCTATCAGTTTGGCATGAGGCTCAATCTTTTTTGAAAGACAACACCTATCTTTCCCTTCTCTCCAATATGGGGCAATAACCAATTTATACCTGGAAGAAATTACATGGGGTTTAAAAATTGGCAGGTGAAAGGATTATGTATGGTAAAAAACCTATATGAAGGAGGTACATTCATGAGCTTTCAGCAGTTAGTTATAAAATATGATCTTCCACAAAAACATTTTTTTAAATACCTTCAAATTAGAAGTTATATATATTCAAGAATTAAAACCTATTCGGAACCCCAACTCTCTATATTAGAACAAATTACTTTAAATCACATGAATGATAGAGGAATGGTGTCCGTGTTATATAAGACATTACTGGCTGGACTAAAAGAAGGCTCCCAATCATATCTTTCAGCATGGAAGAGAGATTTACAGGTGCATATCACTGTTGAGGAATGGGAGCGTGCCTGCCTTTCAGCTCAAACCCAATCTATCAATACTAGGTGTAGAATACTACAATACAAATGGATGATGAGGGCATATATTACCCCTGTTAAACTACATAGGATTAATTCTAACATTCCGGATACGTGTACAAAATGCAAGGATGAAGTTGGTACATTGTTTTATTGTATGTGGAAGTGTAGAGAGCTGCAAAAGTTCTGGAAGGAGGTTCTTGGGGTGGTTTGTGAAATGAGCGGTGAAAATATTCCTATGGAACCAAAGCTGTGTTTATTGCATATATATCCTGAAAATGCGTCAGTAAATGCAAGCAAAAGTAAGCTCATAGATTTTAGTTTAATACAAGCTAAACGCGTAATTGCTTTAGTATGGAAAAACACCCAAAGGCCTGTTCTTTCACAGTGGACTAAAGAAATGTCTGACAACCTTGCTCTTAAAAAATTAACATAGAAAATCAGAGGGAAAGCGGAGATTTTTAAAAAGGTGTGGTCCCCTTTTAGGCAATATGTAAACAGATAAGGTGGAATGGTACGTAATAACTGTAATTTGAATTCTCATATGTCTGTGTATATGCATATGTGTATGTGTGTGTGTGTGTATATATATATATATATGGGTATGTGTGTATGTGTGTAGGTATGTGTATATATGTATATTTATATACACATTTTATTTATTTATTTATTTTAATTTATTTTTTTTTATTTGCGTATGTTCAAACGCTACTTTCTTTTTGATAAATGTAGGGGTGGGAAATATACTCTGTAATGATAAACAACTTGATAATCTGTAATGTTCATATGGGCTTTGTAACAAAATTAATAAAAAAACAAGGTTGAAAAAAAAAAAAGAAGAAAGGGGGCGAACTTCGCCCACGTGTCGATTATCGGGGGTTAAATAACATTACCATCAAAAACAGACACCCACTACCACTTACCAACTCAGCCCTGGACGCCCTCTCTGGTGCCTCTGGTGGTCATACCATTTGGACTCTAATGCACCCTCGGCCTTCCAACAGTTCATAATGACGTCCTTAGAGACCTGCTGGGCTGATGGGTGTTCGTCTACCTAGACGACATCCTGATTTACTCTCACAACCCTGAAGAACACATTCAACATGTACGTGCTGTGCTAAAGAGATTGCTCGCTCACAAACTTTTCCTTCCACAAGCACTTCACCACTTTCCTGGGTTTTGTCATCTCACCCCAGGGTGTGGCCATGGACCCGCAGAAGCTAAAAGTTGTACGTCACTGGCCCCTACCCAGGTCTCTCAAACAACTTTAACGGTTTCTCGGGTTTGCGAACTTCTACCGTCGCTTTATCTGGGGCTATAGTACAGTTGCAGCACCATTAACCACATTGACCAGGCCCTCATCTTAACCATTTCAACTTACCCCAGCTGCCATCTCTGCTTTTCGAGAACTTTGTCACCGCTTCACCACCGCTCTTATTCTTCTCCACCCAGATGCCAGCAAACCCTTCGTTGTGGAGGTGGACGCGTCGGATGTGGGCGCCGGCGCCGTTCTCTCTCAGCAAGGTCCAGACCATTAACTGCACCCTTGCAGTTTCTATTCCAAAAAAATTGACCCCACTCAGCAGCAATACGGGGTAGGGGACCGCGATCTGTTGGGCGTAAAGTGGGCTTTAAAGGAATGGCGTCACTGGCTCCAGGGCACCATTCATCGTCGGGACCGACCATCAGAACCTCATCACAATCAGAAATTTAAAACAACTCAATCCACGACAGGCACGGGCATTATTTTTTTAACAATATAATTTCCACCTATTATACCGGCCAGGGTCGAAGAACACCAAGGCCGACGCCCTATCATGCCAGCATGAGAAAGACCTTCCCTGGGCGGACCCCGTGCCTGTCATTCCATCATCACAAATCATCGCACCCCTACACTGGGACTTAAAAACGAGGGTCCGCCAGGCACAGGCTGCGGAAACCAAACCGCCAGTGCCGGACATCTGGGACCAGACGAACCCTATCATTCATCAGACAGGCTTTTTTGGTGGCCCTCCATGAGAAATGACATAACAGAGTCCGTTTAGGGACTGCCGCCGTGACCGGTGTGCGCCAGGGCCAAATACACAAATGAACCAACACCTGGGGAACTACAACCACTCCCTTTTCCTCGACGGCCGTGGACGCACATCACCTTGGACTATATCACGGGCCTGCCGGTTTCAGAAGGAAAAAACAACATCGTCGACCGGTTCTCCAAGGCAGTGCATCTGGTGGCTCTCACCGGACTCCCCTCAGAAGAGCGGTTCTGGAAGGCTTTCTGCCATCTGATCAAATCCAACTGTAGTCTGTCATCTGGTTACCATCCCCAGACAAACGGTCAGACAGAACGGACCAAACTTTGCCTACGGGCACAGCCTGGGATGTGTTCCAAGAAGTCCGAGGCCCCCGACGTTGACACCAATGCCATCCCCGTCACCAAGCTACCCACCTCCCACCCTATCACCCATAGCGCTGGAGCGCTTCCTGAGATGTTTTGTTTTTGATCGCCAGTGCTCCTGCTACCTCACATGGGCAGAACAGTCCTCCACCTCCACGTCTCCTTTGCTACCAGCCTAAGCCCATTTGAGGTATTCTATGGTTTCCAACCTTCGATGTTCGCCCATCAAGAACAAGAGGTTGACATACTATCGGCCCAACAGTTGGTCCGCAGGTGTCGATTGCTGTGGAATCAAGCCAACCTCGCCATCCAATACGCCAACACCAGTTACATCACCTAGCATCGCCGTCGACACCCTCCAGGACGCTTGTACAAAGTAGGTGACAGGGTATGGCTATCAACAAAGAACCTCCATCTTCACACAGTGTCACGAAAACTTTTACGTCGATTTATACAGGATCATCCTAAGGATAAACTCTTAGGTCCGGATTCACCCCATATTTCATACATCACAACTAAAACCCCCTATCACCGCACCTATGATTGATAAGTCTTCACAAATCTGTAAAGTGTCTTAAATGTTCCATTTTAGCCTCTCCTTCAGTTTGCTTGTTGGGTGACCTAGAGGGTGTCACTACAGAGGTCAACACAATCCATATGGTTTTCACCGCCTTATGAATTGCTAAGAAGACTGTCCTCATGAACTGGAAAAATAGAAATAATCTTAATATCAACCAATATAGAGATCGTTTGTTAGACTATATTAGTCTTGACACGGTGTCTGCTGCCACATTAGATCGATCTCTCTGGGCTCCTTTGATCGGCTCCATTACCTAGTGCGGCTGGGGGCCGCAGTTCTGTCCGGTTTTGGTCCTGGTTGCTGATGCGGCGGGGGGCATGCTGGCCTAGGGCGTCTAGGTGTTCTCTGGGGCTGCGGTCCTGGCCTGGATGGGGCGCGGATGGCTCCTGGGCGGTGTTTTATTTATTTATTTTTTTTTCTGCCGGCTGCACGCGGCGCTGCTGGGGAGGCCCGTGTCGGTGGACGTAGGTTGCCGGCCTGGCGGCCGTACCGCTCCGAGATAGGTCCGGGGGGGGGGTTGGGGTCCTGGGGGTGCTCTGCCTCTGGGCTGGGGTTCCAGCTGGGCCTGTGGGGCATGGGTCCTGGCTGGTGTGCTGCCGGGATGTGGGTTGGTGCTTGCCCTGGTGCCCAACCCTGGGCGGGGACCTTCGACGCATCGGTGGAGCTGGGGGCCTCTTCAGCTGGTGGGTATATTTCTACCATTTGCGAGTATCCTCTCTGCAGGGGGGGTCCATTACAGGAGGAGGACGGGCCTAACTTGGGTGTCTATTGTTCTATGTAGTCTGGGAGTCGACTGAATGTGGGGGTGGGAGTAGTTTTTTTTTTTTTTTTCCCCTTCTTTTTTCTCCTCTGTTGTGGGGCCTGGTGGGCTGCCCCGGGCTCTTCTTGTGACCACCTGCATCTCAATTTTATATCACATCTTAGACACTCTCATTACTTACTGTCATGTTAGACATACATATAGGGCCTTGGGGGTGGGCACACTGAATGGCGTCCAGAGGGCGGGCTGTTTAATCAGCCCTACCTCTGGTGCCAGTGCCCACTTCCCAATTTTAAGTGGCACGTAGACATTTAGGGTTCTTGGGAGGGGCAGAGCTGACACGAGCTGCCAGAGGGTGGTTAGTGTCTTGCCCCTCCCTTGTTTTAAAGCACTTTAGAACAACACACACCAACACTACATTAGAGCGGGAGGAGCGAAGCGGGGGTCTTCTTTTTTTCCACATCCCATCTATCCATGGTCCAGGGCCGGGGGCTGAGAGGGTCTGGGCTGGTGGTCCTTTCCACTTCTGCGGGGACCGGGGGGGTCTTTCTGTCCCCACGGCAGAGGGAAGTGGGTATATGGGGAGTGTGAGTGTGTATACTGTCTATTTTTGTGTGTCTACATGTATGAGTGTGTGAATATTTGTTTGTGTGTATGAGGGTGGGAATGTATGTTTGTGTATATGTGTGCCTGGCTGTCTACGTTTAGGTGTTAGGTCAGGTCCTAGACTCCACCTCTCTCAACATCTCCCCCCTGATCTGCCACCACACCCAGCTGTGGGGTGCCCCCAGCCGCTGGTGGGTTGTCCCCAGCCGCTGGTGGGTTGTTGGTTTCTCGCTCCGGGGCGGGGGGCTCGGGTGAGCGCTGGCTCACTTGGGCGATCGCTGGGCGGGATCTGGCTCTCCTGGCTTGACTGGGCACCGGCTGGGGGGTGGAGGGGCCCTGGGATCTCTGGACCCAGGGACCGGACTGCCTCGGAGTGGACGACCGCCGGCTGAGCCTGCGGTCCTGTCGCCACGGCCCCCTGGGGCGTCTGGACTGGGGCTGCTGGATGACCCCCCTCTGTGCTCTCCGCTGCCCCTTTCGGGGTGGGGGGGCTGTCCCTGCGGTGGTTCTCCTGAGACTCCTGTGCTCTGGGGGGCCTCTGGATGTCTGGGACCCGTGTCTCCGCCGTGTCTGCTCCATGCCTTGCGGGACGGGACTGTGGTTCCCCACACACACTATTAAACATTTACATGGAGGAACCTTATGAACACAAGCGCGCTCACACACACAGGTGTGCACACAAACGTTCACACTGGTGTACAAACAGGTGCTCACACACACACTGTCTTTGCTGTTGCTTCAAAACAAAATGTTTATTTCAAAATATTTTATGATGTGCGAGGCTCAACAGGTTTTAGGATTTATGATTTACTGCGAATCATACAGATGTTGGTTGTGGCTGCAATTTCTCTGCTGTTGTGTTTTCTGTTGTTTTCTCTCTTTTTCTTCAGCAGGTACGAAAGCAGATTCTGACTATATTCTCTCCCCCCCTCCCACCCCACACCCCCCCCCCTTTTTTTTTGTCCTTTCCTTTTTTTTTTTCCTTAAATGTTTGTTTATTTGTTTTTTTATTATCATTATTATTATTTATTATTATTTTTTTTTTTTTCATATTTTTTTTTTTTTTTACTCTCTTTTCTCTTTTTTTGGTCCCCCGGTCTTGTCTGTCATTATATGGGAAACAAACAAACAAAAAAAAAATGGCTGTGAATAATGATAGCACAGCTACACATACACTGTTGTGTTACCTGTGATACTGACAGGCCGGAAAAACAAAACAAAAAAAACAAACAAACTGAAGACCTGTTGTTCAGTTGTTCCCTGCACAGTGCATCTGCACGAAAAGATTGTTTGTGTGTGCACAGAAAGTTTGTGTGTGTCCGCGCGCACTTCTCATATGGGTCTGTATGTACGGAGAGTTTGTGTGTGTGTTTGTGACGTTATCTCCTCCTTTAAACGTGCTTCCAAACTCAGAAGACTACTTGTCATAGCCGATAACTGCTCCTTTGATCTGCTGGTTACAGCAGAGCGCTGACTGTTGATCAGGGTTAGGTAGCCTGTACAAGCCAATCCCTTCCCCCAAAAATAGTGTGAATGTCTGCAACAATCACTAAACATTAAAATGTCAAGCATTTAAATAAATACGTATATATAAATTAGATTTTGTTTATACCTAATATTTTCATTATATAAACTCATGCTAGGGTACTTTTACTACATTGAAGTACCATTTAAAGCTATTTATTCTCTTATCTTTTATTTGCTTACTTACTTACTTACTTTCTTACTAACTAGCAAATGTTTCAGTAAAGGGCTCTAAAACAACGACAGTTTGAATGACAATGGAATATTACAGAACAGGCGAGTTGACGCCTATGCAGCAATCACTGACCATTTAAATGTTGGATTTAAATTAATATGCCACTTATATATATTTGTGTTTAATTAAATTCTTAAGTCATTGTGTTCACCCATGGGTTTACTACATAAACACCGGAAAAAAAGGTCTAGGGAAGAAACGGAGAAGCTTCTTTTTCCGTTTTTTTGCATTGAGTTTAATCATGCAGCACTTTTAGTATTCATAGCAAAAGCAACCCAACAGTGTGATTAAAGTACCCAAAATAACACAGAATTTTGACCCAGGATAAACAACCCAATAATGTGTTTACAGAAACCCAGCACTTTTTTAGTGTACCACTAATCAATGAACAAAGCACAGTCAAAGCCCTGGGATTCTGCATGCTGTCACATTGTATTCAGCGAGTAGCACATATTTTTGTGTTTGTTGCATTTCATGTTGTAGTTTTATCGATTTGATCAAAAAGTCACACACGCAACTCACTTTGACTTTGCACAAGGAAGTGTTTATTGTTTTATGTATATTTAAAGTGCATAAACACAATAAAAAATATTGATTTAGGCCAACATATACATTTTTGCATTATTTGTTGTACTTCGTCTTTTTGCACACGCGCGGGTGCATTAAAATAATAATAAGTATAATAACAATAATAATAAATTCGAAGCACTACTACTACTGATACTGTTACTAATAATACTGAATGGAGAAAGCGTAGTCAAAGACGTATCATTACTGAAGGAGAGAAGAAAATGAATAAATACATATCAGTATTGAAAGTTTGAGCTCGACACGTTTATGAGCTTTGTCGCTTGCTGTCAATGAGCGCCTAAGAGAGATATAACATTTTCGGCTCAGTAAACACACAATACTTCAGACTGGAACACAACTGCCCCCTACAGGTAATAAAGGGCATTTTGCAAAATCTCTTTTCTTGAAATGTGGGTTTTTAATGGCCAGATCTGTATTGCAGATTTAGTCTTTCCAGCCTGGTGCAGGTCTACAATTCTGTTTCTGGTGTCTTTTAAAAGCTCTTTGGTCTTGGCCATAGTGGAGTTTGGAGTGTGACTGACAGGTGTTTTTTATACACATGCCATAAATACAGGTAATGAGTGGAGGACAGAGGAGCCTTTTAAAGAAGAAGTTACAGGTCTGTAAGAGCCAGAAATCTGGCTTGTCTGTAGGTGATAAAATACGTATTTTCTACCATAATTTGCAAATAAATACTTTAAAAATCATACAATGTGATTTTTCCTATTTTGTCACTCATAGTTGAGGTATACCTATGATGAAAATCACTGCCCTCTTCAGTGTACCCTTGCCTGCAAACTATTGGATGCTGCCTTTCCTGTCTTTTGTTGATCCCACCTCGCTATTGTTGATGTCGCCATTAAGACTGCGCATATTTTCCCGCGATATGCTGCAATTTAGCGCTCTGGAATTTAAATAAATGTTTTGTGCTTCACTAAATATCCGCCAGATGGCACATGGAAAGACTTTATCTAAAAGCCAGATCAAGTACAACGATTAATTGTGTATACTGTAATTAGTTAGCCTAAAACAATACTGTTTCCAATGCTGAAGCAAACATGATTTTTTTTGTTTTACAGTATATCTTTCATGATGAATGTGTGTCTGTGCTTTATATTATTTTTATAAGGATAAAATGAGATGCCCAAATTTGTGCTTTGAAATTCATAGTAAGTTTCTTAGACTGTACAGTTTTTGTAATGTCTTAAAAGGGACAAAACAATGAAAGACATGGCAATGCCTCAGTTTAAATGATATTTAAATTAATTTAATTTCCTAATAGTAGGCTATGTGATAGTGTTGACTATACAAATGTACTGATTCGTGAATATGGCAACATATCTTATTTAAAACGTAAAGATGTGTTGCAAATATATAATTTATAAAAAGTATTTGTGGATATGTATGTAATGACGCGGCTGAACACTGATGAAGCAAACATGAATTTTATTTTGTTTTACAATAGATCTTTTATGATGAGTGAGTGTATATGTGCTTCATATTATTTTCATAATGATGCCCAAATTCGTGCTTTGAAATTCATAATAAGTTTATAGTAGATTTTGTAATGTCTTAACAGGGACAAAACAATTAGAGAGGTGGCATTGCCTCTGTTTAAATTAAATTAATTTAATTATCTGATAGTAGCTAACTTATTATATGTTACTGTTAACTATGCGAATGTCCTGATTCGTGAATATGCTAACATATAAATAAAGCTGTTCATTCCTGTGTCGTACATCCACTTTACAAAAGGCAGCGTTTTGATCAAAAGGCTGCTAATCGCCCGCGATTTATCGATAAAAATGCAGGCATTCTCGGCCAGAAATGCACCAAAGACAAATACATGTACAGTACTGTATATAGGCTACTCGCATTGTTTTCGCGCGGAGAGATTGTGTGCGCGTGCACCATAAGTTTCTCTTGATAAGTGTATGTGGATAAATTGATAAGTGTATGTTGTCAAAGTATTTGTGTACATATAATTTCCCACACCTGGAAAAATGTCAATTAAGGATGTCTTGAAACATAATGCAGTAACACTATAAGCCCGCAATCTTATTAACGTTAATTATCGCCAGCCGGCACGAATAGGCAGCTTCGTCCCTTTGCCGCCGATTCAGGGAGCCTACAGGGTGTGAGTAGCGATAGTATAATTGGGCGCACACCCATCACAGACACACGCCGTGAAAGAAAGTAAAGATGAGGATCATGATGCTCAACATCCCGTAGCCCAAACCCCATTTGAATTAAATTAACAAATATTGTAGGTAAATAACAATAGCCCACATTTAGAAAAGCATTTTTATTTATGTGTTATTATGTGTTTTAGGCGTTTCAGGTGCCACTGTTCTGATGGCTCTTTCAGAGAAAAACATTCTGAAACATTAAAATTGGGGAGAGGTGCATTTTAGTTTCTCCGAGTTTAAAGGTGAGAAAAGCTGATTCACACCTGGGAAAGGTGTATTTTTTTACATTGCAAAGCACACACAGTAACACTGCAAGAACAACAACCTAAAGTAAATAGAAATAAGAGATATATTATACTATAACCATATTATACAAAGATAGAAGTGTGGTTTTTTTTTATTCTAATGTTCTATTCTAAAGGTCTATTGTCCCAGTTATTTCTATATTTAAATTTCGATCTCTTTAAATGTAATTTTTTTCATAGTAACAATAAACTGGTACAAACAGAAGCCATATATCAGTTTATTCTTTGTACAAATAAAATCGTTAGCTAGTGAACTTAATTACCTAGTAAAAAAAATATATATATACACTCCCTTGAGCTGTTGTTAGTGCTTGTTTGGCCAGTCAGTTCTCTTGCTGTTTTCCCCGACGCAATCATAATCATCAGTCTACTTCTGCCAGTGCGGTGTTTCTTAACCCCACCCCCGTTAAAACAGCGTATTTAGAGGCTCGACTGCGAGAGGTTGTGCGCGCGCAGGCCATTACACAGCAAAAACATGTTAGTATATTACAGGTATGACTGAAATAAAGCGGCTCACATCGGCATGCGTTTCGCACAGTGCCGCAAAGACAACCCTTATTTAACATGTGCCAATCATATCAATCATAAGGAGAAGCGACATATATTTGCCGCACCGCAACTCACTTTCACTTTGCACAAGGCAATGTAAATAGTTTGGTGTATATTTAAAGCGCACAAACACAATAAAACAATAATATTTTAGATACATAGATCTTTGTAATTTTTTTGCACACACGTGTGGGTGCGCTACAATAATAATAATAATAATAATAATAAATTCGGAGCACTACTACTACTACTAATAATAATAATACTGAATGGAGAAAGCGCAGTTAAATAAGTATCATCAGTAGAGAAGAAAATAAAAAACAAATACATATCAGTATTTACAGTTTCAGCTCGACGCATTTATGAGCTCTGTCCCTTGCTGTCAATGGCCGCCTAAGACAGAGAACACATTTTCGGCTTCAGTAGACACACAATACTTCAGACTGAAACACAACTTCCCCCTACAGGTAATGAAGGGCATTTTTACAGCTTGCCGCGGCAAGTCGCGGGATCACTTTTCTGGAAAGGTGCGTTTTTAATGGCGACATCTGTAACCAGGAGACCCTTTAGACCAGAATACTACAGACCATGTTTTTGCTTACTGTTTATTGGATGACCATTTGTAAAATTATACAGTTTATGACCTCATGTTACGTTTCTGGCTACGTTTTTGTGTATGCACTTTTTTGGTTTTGGTTGCTTGATTGTAAATACATTTTGTATATATTTGTATATAATTCTGCTAGCTTAGTAGGGACTTAACACCATTTTGTTTACACCTTGTTTTTTCTTGGTGTGTGGTTAGGAAGGGAGTAAGCGAAGTATTGTGTATTTCCATTTCTTTACTTTTGATGCAGGTTAGTTGTTTCACTTCGGGACTATGTAAAGAAAATTTTGTTTATTGTTTTGACTTTGTCGGCTTCTGAAGCTTACAGCCCCCTTTTTGGGATTTGCTTACGCACTTTTGTAAATAAACATTAAGCAAACACACTTTTGGTCTCATCCAATTTTTTTCTCTTCTTTTTATTCCTGTTATGGCCTGATCTAGACCAGGGTGTAACAGAATGTCACAAGAGCAGAGTTTTAGATTTAATCCTATGGTTTAGTTATGAAGCGAGCACCAATTTTCAGCAAGGTATGTAGCTTTGCTTGCTTGCTTGCGTTGCGTTTTATTCTTATCTGATGGTCCAGCAAAGGAAATCGCAGCATTGCTTATTGGTTGATGCACTGTTGCTGAGATCTGTCGGGGAAGCCGTTTAATGATGTGTTGGTTAATAATGACGTGGCTCTGGAACTTCATTTGGGGGTTTCTTCATTGCAGGACTTTGGAGTTCTGGCACTAAGACTTGTTGGGAGTTATTGAAGCGTGGATGACCCGGTCGCTTGGTGGTGCGATGGTGAAAAGACGAAAACAAGGAGCACGTGCAAGGGACGAAGCATGAGAGATGAACTAGTAAGTGAACTTGCCTTCTTCGGACGACATGATAAGGTGGTTCGGACCTTGGGCTTTTACAATAGTTAGTCAAGTGGAATGTCTATTACCGGCAAAGGCCAAAATAAATCAGTCGCATTTCATGTCATTAATGAAATGACGGCCAGATGGTGCAACGTGTTATTTTTTTTCTTTTATTTCTTTTTTTTCGTATTGTTCCTGTGAAAGTTCCTCGTTTGTTTGTATCAGGGTTTAAATTACATTGCCTTTTCTTGTTTATTCTAAATAACAACATTAACAAATTTTTATGCTTTAATACTACTGGATTTTTGCCTTTTTCAGTTTTTTTGCGCTTTTTTGGCGAACGCGGGTATCATCTGAGAACAACAAGCGCAATCCATCACCAAACAACTAAACTCTGACTCAGGTACGTTATCATGTCTAATATGCAGCTTGTTCAGTGTGTAGAGTGCAGGATGTTTAGACAATCTTCCTCCGTCGTTAGTGGTAATTTTACTTGTGATAGGTGTGTGTTAGTGAGCACTCTGACGGAGAAGATATTTACATTTACATTTGGGCATTTGGCAGACGCTCTTATCCAGAGCGACTTACAAAAAGTGCTTTAATGTTTACATAATTGGATACATACTTACACTGGGTTAACTAGGTTAATAACTAAGTGCCATTAGTCCAACACAACTAAGAAGAGGTTTTTTTTTTTTTTTTTTTCGGGGGGGCGGGGGGTTAGTCCAAGTACTGGAGAAACAGATGAGTCTTGAGTCGTCGTTTAAAGATAGTCAAAGTCTCTGATGTACGGACATCTAGAGGAAGTTCATTCCACCACCTAGGTGCCAGAACAGAAAAGAGCCTGGATGAATGCCGCCCTCGATCCCTGAGAGATGGTGGGATGAGGCGAGCAGTGCTGGAGGATCGGAGGGAACGTGGTGCAGTGCGTGGTGTAATTAGCGCAGAGAGGTAAGTGGGTGCTGGGCCATTTTTAGCTTTGTAGGCAAGCATCAGTGTTTTAAATTTGATGCGGGCAACTACAGGAAGCCAGTGCAGGGAGCGGAGGAGTGGGGTGGTGTGGGAGAACTTGGGGAGGTTAAAAACGAGACGTGCTGCTGCATTCTGGATCAGTTGCAGAGGGCGAATCGTGGACAGAGGCAGTCCTGCTAGGAGTGAGTTGCAGTAGTCCAGTCTTGAAATAACAAGGGACTGAACAAGCACCTGAGTAGCCTGTGAAGAAAGAAATGGGCGAATTCTTCTGATATTGTAAAAGAAGAAATCGACAAGAGCGAGTAAGGTTAGCGATGTGTGGGGAAAATGACAAATGATTGTCCACGGTTACCCCAAGATTGCGGGCGGTGGCTGAAGGAGTGATTTGGTTGTTGTCCATGGATATCACAAGGTCTTGACCTGGAGATGAGTCACAAGGGATAAACAACAGTTTCGGTTTTACTTAGATTAAGCTTCAGCTGATGAGCAGCCATCCAAAATGAGATGTCTGCCAGACATGCTGAGATCTGGGTGGAAACCTGAGTGTCAGAGGGAGGAAAGGAGAGAACAAGTTGGGTGTCGTCTGCATAACAGTGGTATGAGAATCCATGCGATGATATGACCTTACCAAGAGACCGGATATCAGCATTAGAGGAGCGCATCCAGACTTTAGAGAGGGTTAGAGAGTGTGAGAGCAGTGGTATTCCTGTAGCGGACAGTCTGGGTGCCGCAGGCGGAGATAACCAGCCCCCGACCCCGGCATTAGAGACCTCACAGCGGGGCGAGTGGGTGACGACTCGGCGGCATACTTGTTCAGCCAAAGCTAACGCTAAGGCTAGCCCACCGGAGCACACCTATTCTGCGCTTCACGTGTACAACAGGTTTGCTCTTCTCAGTGATGCACCAGCTGAGAAATCTGAAAGAGCTCTGGTTATAGGAGACTCTATACTGAGACATGCGAAATTAGCAAGGCCTTTAGGGGCACCAGCAGCAGTGGTTAGGGGTATCCCGGGAGCCAGAGCACCGGACATAGGAGGTAATCTTAGGGCTCTAGGACAGCACAGGTTCTCTAAGATTGTACATGCTGAAGCTAATGATATACACCTTCATCAGTCAAAGGTTAGTAAGAATAATTTTTCAGAGGTGTTTAAACTAGCGAAGGCGATGTCCGATGACATCTCTGGTCCCATCCCAATGAGACGTGGCGACATAGCTTACAGTAGGTTATGGTCGCTGAACCGCTGGATGTCCAGGTGGTGCTCTGAAAACAACATGGGCTTCATAGATAATTGGAAGACCTTTGAGGGCAAAACTGGCCTGTTAGGGTGGGACGGTATCCATCCCACTCAGGAAGGTGCTGCTCTCATTTCTTGTAGCATAGCTCATAGTTTTAGAAAAGGCCTAGTTAATCAGTGACAATCCAGAGCCCAGGCCAGGGAGCAGACAGAGACAGGCTAAACCAACCGTCTGCTAGCTGCATAGAGTTGTCACTCAGGGTTCACTATGTTGAGACTGTGTCTGTTCCCCGAGCTTAACAAAAAATTTAGAAAGACTTAGAAAGTCTGTTTTAATAATTTAATTAACATAGATATTACAAACTCGGATCATACTGAATGTGCAGCCAGCACCTCTGATCTGAAGCTAGGACTGTTAAATATTAGATCTCTTGCATCTAAAGCAGTTATTATTAACGAAACTATCACAGACCAGGAGCCTCATGTACAAAGACTTGCATTGAACTTATACTAAAACATTGAGTACAGACAAAGCTGTAAATGTGCGTACGCAGTAAAAAAAATCTGATGTATGGAACACTGCGTACACGGAATCCCACGCATATTCTCTTCGTATATCCGAATTACCATGAAAGTGAGCGCACGTGCATTTGTCTTCAGGTGGCGCCTATAGCAATGTGCGTGCAGTCGATCGCTCCGATTACATTAGGAAAACTGGCGATCGCTGCAAATTGCGCTTTAATGTTTGGCTGGTCAACTGCATGGTATGGAAACCCCATATACCTGCTAGACATGCGGATGATCCCTTCCCATACAGCTGGCTGGAGGGTAGCTCTTGGAAATTTGAAACGACTAATAAGCCAGTCATCATCGTGGGCCAGAAAATCACTGTGATCCCTAAAAATGCGTTCCCTTCAGATTTGGCCACTGATAATGTCCTCTAATAAGGCCAACACTGCCATTGCCATAGACTAAGGGTTGTATACATTTGCAAATGGTTTTATATGTGTTAAATCACATAATTGGTAGAAAAATATTGTGTCAATTAACCCATTTTATCATTTATAAATTAATAGCAACGTTTTTCACATGTGTTGGTGCAATACTTTGTAGTGTGCAATTTAACATAATTGCCTCTAGGAGTCGCCAACAGAAAATAAAACAAACACACACAAGAAATACACGTACGCCAGACATGAAGTTGGCGTGGAAGAACGCACATTCTCGGTAATTTCACTGTTAGCAATTCCGACCGTAAGCATGAAAACTGGCGTAAGCAAAGTTTTTGTGCGTACACAGCGTTGATACATGCGTACAAAAACACAGATTTAAATTTAATGCATTTGAAATTTTCTATAGTAACATAAAGTCAGCTCAGACGATTCCGCTAATCATCATTTACAGACCCCCAGGGCCGTACTCTGAGTTTCTCTGTGAATTTGCAGATTTCCTCTCAAACCTAGTTGTTTCTGTAGACAACGCATTAATTGCTGGAGATTTTAATATTCATTTTGAGAATCCAGAAGCCCCTCTGAGAACAGCATTTATGTCCATACTGGACTCAGTAGGAGTAAATCAGTGTGTAGTAGGACCCAGTCATAAAGCAGGTCACACTTTGGACTTAATATTATCCTTCTGATTAAGTATAAGAAACATAATTACAATTCCACAGTCTAAAGTTATCTTAGATCACTGTCTTGTCTCAAATAAAGTGTCTCATAGTAATAATGTATGCACAGCACCACGCTACCGCCTTAAACGTACATTCACATCAAATACCACACAGAGCTTTATCGATAATCTCCCAGAGTTATCAACTTTGATTGGATCGCCATTTGACTCCACAGAACTCAATCAAGTGGCTGAATATCTAGAGTCAACACTTCATTATAGCTTAGATAATGTAGATCCAGTTAAAAGAAAAATTATTAGAGATAAAAAAACTCGCTCCTTGGTATAATCACCACACACGCACTCTAAAACAAACCGCTCGGAAATTAGAATGCAAATGGCGTGAAACTAAATTGTTAGTTTTCCAAAGAGCATGGAAGGAGAGCATCCTGAACTATAGAAGAGCTCTCAGTGCTGCTAGATCAATGTATCTCTCCACTCCTATAGAAAATAACAAAAATAATCCTTGAATTTATTAGGCAAAAAATTCAGGCTTTGAAACCAGACAATTTAAGTGATACAGATGATAAATTAATCACATCACATCAGAACCTAGAATACATTACTCCCCTTGAAGCGAGGGAACTAATTTTACTCATCTCCTATTTAAAATTGTCAACCTGTGAATTAGATTCTATACCAACACATTTTCTCAAGCAGATAGTTCCAGCAATAACAGAACCCCTGTTGTAAGTAGTTAACTGTTCACTCAGCAGTGGGTAAGTTTCTAAGTCCCTTAAATTAGCAGTTATTAAACCACTAATCAAGAAACCTGACCTTGACCCCTGTCAGCTTTTCAATTACAGGCCAATATCAAACCTCCCCTTTATCTTTAAAATTCTGTATCACAGCAGCTATGTTCATATCTAAATAGGAATAGCATACAAGAACTGTATCAGTCAGGATTTAGGCCTCATCACAGCACAGAGCCAGCACTCGTTAAAGTAGTAAATGACCTCCTAGTGGCCTCTGAGCAGGATTGTGTCACTATACTTGTGTTACTCGACCTCAGTGCATCTTTTGACACTATTGATCATAGTATTCTCCTTCACAGATTAGACAATTTAGTAGGAATTAAGGGAATGGACCTCTTATGGCTCAGATCCTATTTGACTGATCGTTATCAGTTTGTAGATTTAGATGGTGACCATTCCTCATGTTTTCAAGTTGAGTTTGGTGTTCCACAGGGTTCTGTTTTAGGCCCACTGCTTTTTTCCCTTTACATGCTTCCTCTGGGCAACAAAATTTGTAAACATGGTATTAGTTTTCATTGTTATGCTGATAACACACAAGTATATGTTTCAGCAAAACCAGATGAGAAAAACTAGTTTACTAACGTTGAGCAATGTGTGCAGGACATAAGAGATTGGATGTTAATTAATTTCCTTCTGCTTAATCCTGATAAGACAGAAGTTCTAGTCATAGGACCACAAGCAGCTAGAAGAAAGCTTTCTGATCACACTAATTTTAAATGGCCTTTTTGTTCCATCAAGTGCAACAGTAAAAGACCTCTGTGTGATTATAGATTCCAGCCTTTCATTTGAAGCACATGTAAATAATATCACCAGGATAGCAATCTTTTACCTCAGAAATATTGCCAAGATAAGAAATATATTGTCACCAAATGATGCAGAAAAACTAGTTCATGCTTTTATCACGTCTAGGTTGGATTATTGTAATGCCTTACTGTCTAGTTGCAAAAACGTGGTTAAACAAGCTTCAATAAGTCCAGAATGCAGCAGCGAGAGTCCTTACTCGAACCAGAAGATACGAGCACATCACCCCTATCTTATCCACATTGCATTGGCTTCCTGTGAAATTTCGCATCGATTTAAAAATACTACTCTTGACGTATAAAGCATTATATGGAACTGCTAGTGTCTTACAATCCGCCACGCCTACTTTGATCAAAGGATGCAGGCTACTTGTCAGTATCGCATATTATTAAAACTACAGCAGGGGGCAGAGCTTTACCTTACAAAGCCCCAAAGTTATGGAATAGTCTTCCAAATAATGTTCGGGACTCAGACACAGTCTCAGTGTTTAAGTCCAGGCTAAAAACCTATTTATTTAGCCAAGCATTTTTGTAAATAGATTAGCCTTAAGTAAAGAAGCAGATCTGGGGGACTCATGGACGTAGAGTATTACAGTGGTTAATCAATCGGAATGTAGGTCCTACCGTCGCCGCGTTGGGCGTACACCCATCACACGCGCACGCCGTGGCAGATCATCATAATTGTCCTAAACTTGTATTTCATAAGGTTTTCCGAGCGGTGGTACAGCGGAACGGGGGTCATTATTTACTATTAAACATTAAACAAATTTACAAAACTTAATGCGTGCGATTAAGCGCTGATTCTATGTAGGAAAGTAAAGAAGAGGATCCTGATGCTCAACATTCCGAAGACCAAACCCCATTTAAATTAAATTAACAAATATTGCATGTAAATAACAATAGCCCACGTTTAAAAAAGCATTTTTATTTAGATTATAAAAATATAATCCTGCATCTGTTTAGGTGTTCCAGCTGCCACTGTTCTAGAATTCAAATTAAATCAAATCTTATTAGGATCAAATTTAAGCACAATAAATGTTAACAAAGTGAGCCTTTTGATTTTATCACTTGTAATTAGAAAAAAAAGCGTGTATGGATTTGTGTCAGTTTTAAGAGTTGTTTAGGCAGGAATGCGTGTGTATACAGCTCAAAACCTCCATCAGTTATTAAAGATAGCGGCTATTTAGAAAACATGCCCAGTGATTTCTGAGCTTCAGGAAATCTCCCGGCGCTCTGCGCATAACACCGGGCCGACTCATGTCGGAAAGAATTTATAAACGGTTTCTAAACATGGGCTATTGTTTTTTTACTTATAATATTTGTTAATTTAAATGAGGTTTGGGCTCAGGACTTCGACTCGGCATCGTGATTCTCCTCTTTAATTTACTCCATAGTTTTAATCAGCGCTCAGCCGCATGCATGGAGTTTTCCAGAGCGCACCGGCAGAAGTAGACTAATGATTATGAACGCGTCGGGAAAACAGCAAGCAGACTGACTCTGACCATTTAAAAAAAATGTTTGCGTTCATTTTCTGACGCGCTCAAGTTCACCAAAAACAATACAGAACAGCGCAGCTTATTTGCTTTCAAACATTTATAAAATCACGTTTTTTCGTTATTGTGAGTGCGCTTAAATAAAAGTTGAGTCTTATAAAGGCATGTAGTCTTATATAGTTTTATTATATAGTTTTTGCACATTAATCAGAGTCCTCATCTGTTACATTTTTGAGGACAATAGTTTCCTCACTCACCTAATCGCTCCTCGCTCACTAGTTAGGCGGCCCCCCCCTTTAGATATGCGAAGAAGCGGGGCTGCGGAATTAAGCACGAATAGTGAAGAAGAGCTTTTCTTGCTAATGATCCCGGGTTCATCCGCGCTATAAAATACTCGGGGTTTGTTGGTTTACAGTGGATTTTAGTACGCGGTGTGAGTGAGACGCGCGCACACAACGCGGAAGTGCGGCATGCAAACGGGGCAAATGGAACGCGTCCCAGAGACTTCAAAGGAGCCAGCGCGAGCAGACGGAGGCAGGAGCTGCTGTCCGCGGATGGCCGTTGTACTCGTATTTTATAGCGCAGGGTGCAAACCCTGGATCATTGGCATGGATGAGCTATGTCCAGCTCTGTACCAGCATGTCATGTGGGCATTATAAGACTAAAAAGTGGCAGCTGGCACGCCTAAAAATAGACGCAGGTTAATTTTTTATAGTCTAAATTAAAATCCTCCTCTTTAGTGCCTCCTATTCCTATTAATCCTATTGTTCTTTTAGTGTAACTGCGTGCGCTTACAATGCCAGACAACATTCAAATGCAAATTATTCACTCTCCCCAAGTGTGAATCAGCTGTTCTCACCTATACATATTAACCTATACGTTCTCACCTAAAGTGTTTAGGTGAAATTCCACCTATACAAGTGTGACAAATATGCAAAGAAAAAAAATAGGAAGGGGCAAATACTTTTTCATGGCACTTCACATGTAGTCAGATTGTTCCACTGGGCTGAAACTGTGGCAGGTGGAGTTATAGCACTTTTCAAATCACACTTACTATACACTGATATGAATAAATTTGAATGATGAATGCTACGTTAATATGATCTCGGGCTTGCTCCACATTATAAAAGCAAAGCGCAGAGTTTAGTCCAAGATCAGGGAAGTACGTGATGTGGTGGAAATAAGGCAGTTGCGGTTCTACACTGAATTGCTCCGCGGGCAAGACTCCCACCCCCCAGCCCCCCCGTCAGCGCCACTTCTAACCAACCAAACTCCCTGTCTGAAGTCTGCTCGGTCTTGTTAATTTGTTTTAAAACCCCCAATCCCGTGAATTCCCCCAGCAGCGAAACCGGTTTGATGACTTCACACCTGTTGTAAAGGTGAGATGGGGGATTACAGTAACTGTGGGTGCGCTTCACCTCGGAGCGCGCTGTCGCGTTGTATTCAATGAATAGACTAAAACTAAATCATGTTTCCTTCAGCATTGGAAACAATATTGTATTAGGCTAACTTTATTAAAGATTATAAACTTTGGTATTCTTTGTCCACACACGTGGGCAATTTTTAGATATTGATCCTTTCTCGATGCAGCGAATTTTCTGAGCAAATTAATAATAATTTCCATAAATGAAAAGAAGGAAGAAGAAAAGGTTACGCAAAAATAAGAAAAATCTTTAGAGGTAAATGCTGTGAAATGCTTCAAATGAACAGATTCTGCCTATAACAGGTCAGGGACAGTGAGGCTGGATCCAGCAGCTCACCACATCCCACATCATAATACATGCTGATGATGACCAACACGTCTCCCCTGATCTACCAGAGCCAAGGAAAAAGAATGGCAATCAAACAAAATAAAATTAGTAGCAGCATTAACTTGTGCTAGTCATTATGATGGTGGTAAATATTAATTGAAATAATGTTTCTCAGCATTATTTCGTATTAATATTGACTACCATAATAATTAAAATAAGTAACAAGTTTACTAGCGTGAGCTACTGCTGCTACTGATTTTATTTCAGCTTACCTGTTCAGTTTTATTGCCATTCCTTTTAAAATATTGTCTTTATAGATTTATATGTTGTTTGTCTTGATGTTCTTTTTTTTTTCGTTTCTTTGACCCAATATATGTTCAGTGATACTTCAAATAACATGTTTAAATAGCATTGATTTCTGTATTGTGTTATATTTTTATACTAGTAACTGGTGTTAAAAATGTATCTCTACATTAATGAGCCAATGTATTATGGTGTGGGCTGCTGTGGGCCAGGAAGTCCAGGGCCACTTTTTGGTCCCAGTCCGCCCCTGTAATAACGAATGGAGAAAGCGCAGTCAAAGCCCGGGGATTCTGTGTTCCGCGGGGGCCAGTCGTGAATAGCTGACACTCAGTGACAGCCAATGAAATTGAAGCATTTTTGCCGCTTTCCACGTGGTGTGGCGTTGCTTAAATAATATCCGTATAATATCCGTATATCCTATAAAATCGTCCAGACCCTGGTTCGAATCCCGCTCTGGGTGAAAATGTAATAAATGTGAATCCTTTGTTTTACACTTTTTGCTTATGATAATCATTAAATTATAGCAACTGTGAGGTGAGTGCTAATGTGTTTCATAGCTTAAGCAAAAAAAAATTCTCAATTGCAAACATGCATTCAGTACTGAAGCATAAGTTAATAATGTAATGGCTATATATATGGCATTTTAGCGAATAGCACCAGCATATTGAGCATTGGCTGGGAATCGAACCCGGGTCTCCCGCATGGCGGGCGAATCACCTACCACTGAGCCACCAGTACCCGTCTGCGTTTAAAACGCATAAAAACAATAAAACAATACTGTTATAGGCTAACGTCATACATCTTTGTAGTCCTTTTGCACACGCGCGGGTGCGTTACAATAATAAGAATAATAAATTCGGAGAACTACTACTACTACTACTAATAATTCTGAATGAAAATGATGAATAAATACATAACAGTTTGAGCTTGACACGTTTATGAGCTCTGTCGCTTGCTGTCAATGGGCGCCTAAGAGACATAACATTTTTCGGCTTCAGTAGACACACAATACTTTAGACTGAAACACGACTGCCCCCTACAGGTATTGAAGGGCATTTTCACAGCTTGCCGCGCGCAACTGCGGCAAGTCGTGGGATCCCTTTTCCGAAAACGTGCGTTTTTAAAGGCCAGATCTGTATTAAAAAATTTGTTATATATATATATATATATATATATATATATATATATAAGAATTAACCAAATAAAATGAATCAATATGTATTTTCCATTTGTAAAAAAGCATAAAAATCATGGGTTGTGTATGGAGTGATTAAAAATAATATAAGGCATGTTATAATAAGAAAACTTTATCTCTTCCATTTCAGTGATTAAAAAATGCTAACAATGTAAATTTTGGAATCGCCAGAAGGTCAGTGGTCCGAGCACAACGTAATAATCTTTGTATCCTAAAATGACTCGTGGCATGAATCCACACGTAGCACTTCAGTTTCAAATAATCATTCAATGCTGAACACAAACAGCAAAAAGGCATAATAATAATAACCAGAATAATAATCAATGATCAAATAATAATTTGATAACGAATGACTAAAATAAAGCTGCTCACATTGCGGGCGCTTTTACTTTTAAAAAATGCAGTGTTTATTTAGCAAGTATAAATTTGTGCTCCATTGTTTTTGTTTTTTTTGTTGGTACTAATTCTACATTTAGTTTGCTTTGCAGAAGTTGCCCCTCTTTATAACAGATGAATATAATGACTGAAACAAAGCTGCTCGTATCGGCTCATATGAGCAGCGAGATTAAAAGTGCAAAATAAAAGCATGTACAAAAAACAGTAGTTACATTTTGTTCTTAAAATACTCTGATTACAAACAACAAGACAGCACAATGTATGTCTGTTAATGGCTGAAATGTAGTTGTGAATAAGCCTTTTAGCAAATGTAAAATGTTCGTGTGAACCCATGGCGCGTGTGCGCTCTTTCACTTTGCAGAGTTTTGATCAAAAGGCAGATGAACGCGCGCCATTCATTCCCAAAAATACAACAAACACAAATCAATAAATAAGCGCTGTGCGAAACGTACGCCGATGTGAGCCGCTTTATTTTAGTCATAATATACTAACATATTTTTGCTGTGTAGTGGACCGGTTAGCGGGATGATGCCATTCAGCTGAGAGAGAGGTCCTGGAATGTTTTTAATTGATTGCTCTCTTTGGGGGCCTGTTCATCCCTACACTGGTTTAAATATTAAATAACTAAATCAAATAAATGATATCATAATTGCTTAATTGATTTAGCTAATTTTCCAGCACACCTGCAATTCTCAAAAGCCCTTGTGCAATTTTCATTATTTTTTTTCCAGGTAGAATAAAGTTTTTCCTGCACAACAATATTGTCACCCGATTGGTCAATAATTACAAAAATATCTTTTTACTAATAACTGTAAAACAGGTCAACACAAAATCTGTGCTAAATAAGAAAATTTTCCAATGATTGACCTTACTACACATCCCATCTTCAGGAATGAACTGGCTACAGTTTTTCATTTACATTATAAAAACTTGTTAATTTAATGGTCTGACAAACAATCACAGATATGCTTAACAGTTAAAAATGTTGCATGTAGAAATAATTTTCTTCTTTAGGGCAATGATTGTGTCAATTCCAATAGGAAAAGTTAATCTATCTTCTTCATGAACAAAGTAGCTTTCCTCACTTAAGTAAAAATAATTATAACTTTTGTTCTACCTCATATATCTGAAAACTCAAATGCACAGTTTGAAGTCTGAAGCCCCCTCTTTAACACGTTTTAGGCCGACTTCTACGTAAGCACACATATATTTTGTAATTATCATTAACCTATGCTTAGTTTCTGTCATGGTAATGCCTAAAAAGAGTTGAAGTCATGTATTGTACAATAATCTTTGTCCATGGCTTCTCTTTTCTTAATTTGTGTGTCTTATTGACATTTATGTCCTGTTTTGTGCTGACATTATGGATGTGATGACAATAATTACGTTCCGTAGTCTGTCTCTTATTAATTTTTTTTTAAATGTAGCATAGTGAAAAAACATTACAGCATGGTAAATAACAATAAAATCATTAATAACAATATCCCTATATACCTACAGTAGTTAGTCAACCAGAATGCCTATCACCGCCATGGTCACCGCTGCAGAAAAATGACAGAGGCCAAAATAAATCAGTCGCAAAAAGTCATTTGTAAAATGACCACCAGATGACGTAAAGGGACATTAGCAAAATGGCTTCTAAAAGTATCTAGAGCTCATGTCATAACAATATATTGTATCAAAGAAATACTACACTGATAACTTTCACATCCGATTACTTAATACAATAAAAATAAAAAAAATCAGAACAGAGCTATTGACATTTACTATACGTAAATTTAATAATGAGTTAATATTTAATAATGAGTTTAAAAAAAATCAAACATTGGTTAAATGTTGTTTAGTTCAATTTCACTAGAAGACAATTTTATTTGTACAAAGAATGAACTATTATATAGCCTATCTCTATTTGTATCTGTTTATTATTTCAACAAGAATTAAATTTGTTACAGGTAAAGAAATCAAATTTTAAATATAAAAATAACTAAGAAAAATTAAGCAAACTTTCAGAATAGAAAATTAGAATGAATCAAATGTTGTAAATCTTAAACCACAAATTATAAAAGATAATTATATAATAAATCAATAAAAAAAAAAAACATGTAAAAATAAAGTTTAGAACTGGCAAAAAAATAGAGCAAAAACTATATTTAATATTGTAAATGTCGGTGTCCAACAGTGGTCCTTAGTGAGTGTCCAGTGTGAGTGTCCTTGACCTGCTTGCTGTCTAGTCTGTATGATGAGTTTTTTTTGTGATGATCTCCACTATAAACAAGTTGTTCATGGAAATGAACTATTTAAGTTCAACGATCGCAGCAGCGCTTTAACATCACAACCATTTCATTACCAAAATAACACATTGACAACCAAACATATGAAAAAAACTACAGTGCTCAAATTTCTATCTCCTATTTAAATGTTTGTATACTATGTATTAGGGCATTCCACAAAGGGGAATGGATTTGACTCACAGACATACAGTACGTGCTAAATTAGAGACGGTAAAAGTCCAATAACACTGGTCTTAAATAGTTGTTGGGTCCCATCCTACCCACATGCATAGGTTAAAATGCTGTGTGGTCTTTTTTTAAATGCTAGGCTATAACTTTTTTTGAGGTTTCTGCCACACTATTGACCATGACGATGATTTCCCCTGAAATGAACATCAAGATCAGGTTTCTGTGGATAGCAGGACATCTTTTCTCTGATATCAGGACATTCTTGATACAGTCAGGTGTTCATGTCTCTAACGACACAATCAGATGACATTGTTGCTCTCATCGCCTGATTCCTGCAACTAAACACCAACTATATTGAAAGTTACCAAGTAGGTTATGTTAGTATTTGTTTCATATAAAATCTAGACTTTACATTAATCTGACATCGAATAAATGTTATTGTCACACACACTCGCTCCGCGACCGGCACTAGGACCCGGAAGTGATATGGTTGCGACCCAGGAAGCATAAAAGAAGACGAGATGGCGCAGCACATCGCTCGGTCATTGAGTTCGTCCATGTTGGTTCAGATGGTTGGTCAGCCATTTTGTGAGTACTCACTTTCTTGGTTTTACTTTCTGCTTCGAGTGTGTGTTTATAGGACGCGGGTTAAATTTGTGTTTTTCCCTTGCTCCCCTTTTGTAAGAGTCCTTCGAATAATTAGCGTGGTTATCCTGCCTACTCGCTTGCTTCCGCGTTTGGGTTTACCATCCACGCTACAAAGGGCTAACCGCTAACCGCTTCTTCTGGTCAACCCGGGTTAGTTCCTGACAAAATGACAGAGCCTTTAGCGATTAACCCAGCGGATCACTCGCACCTTTGCAATGTGGTGAACCAGCATGCCAACGCGCTCCGCCACGGCACCATCCAGAGAGGGTGATGAGTAAAAGACGGCTTATCACCCCCACTAGACATTACGAAAGTTTAGTCATCCCCTTTGGACTTTGCAACGCCCCCGCAGCCTTCCAGCAGTACATAAACGATGTTCTCCGGGACGGGACATGCTAGGCCGGTGGGCGTTCCTTTACTTAGATGACATCCTCATTTACTTCCTCACAGTCAACAAACATATTCAACACGTTAGGGCGGTCCTAAAGAGATTTCTAGCCCACCAGCTGTACTGTAAGTTGGAGAAGTGCCCTTGTTACGAGCGCTCCACCACGTTCCTGGGCTTTGTCATCTCGCCCCAGGGTTTCTATCGTCGCTTTCTCTGGGACTACAGTACGGTTGCAGCACTATTAACCACCCTAACACGTCCATCATCTCATCGCTTCACCCTTAACCCCACTGCCATTCCCGCTTTCAATGAACTTTGCCACCGCTTCACCACCGTCCCTATACTTCTCCACCCTGATGCAAAGAAGCCATTGTTTGTGGAAGTAGATGCCTCGGATGTGGGTGCCGGGGCTGTTCTCTCCAAGCGAGGTCCAGATCAGAAACTACACCATTGTGGTTTCTTCTCCCAAAAAATTGATCCCACTCAGCAGCGATACTGTGTAGGGGACCGCGAGCTGTTGGCCATAAAATGGAGGAATGGCGTCACTGGCTCCAGGGCGCCAGGAAACCATTCATCATCTGGACCGATTGTCAAAACCTTATCACTATCTGGAAGCTAAATAAGCTAAACCCAAGACAGGCACGGTGTGCTTTGTTCTTTGAACATTACAATTTTCACCTCTCATACTGCCCGGGGTCAAAGAACACCAAGGCAGACGCCCTCTCCCGCCAACATGAGGAAGACATCCCCCAGGCAGACCTTGCTGCTGTCCTACCACCATCAAAGATCATCGCCACACTTCAGTTGGACCTGAAAACGAGGGTACGCCAGGCACAAGCCACAGAGACCGAACCGGCAGGTGTGCTGCCTGGACACGTAGTCCGCCTGAATGGGTTCCCAAAGGACATCGCATCGGACAGCGGGCCCCAGTTCACTGCCCGGTTCTGGAAAGCCTTCTGCCATCTGATCAACTCCACTGCAGTCTGTCATCTGGATACCTACTAATGGTCAGACAGAGCAGGCCAACCAACTACTGGAGTGCTATTTAAGATGTTTTATCGCCGATCGCCAGCGCTCCTAGGCTCACTACTTCATCTGGGCGGAGTTTTCTCACAACCTCCATATTTCATCTGTCACAAAGCTAACCCCATTTACTCACTTTTTTTGATCATTAATCCTTAAGAGAATAAACTAAGGCCTGAGGCCTCAATCTATAGTTATATAGTGCCACTCAGCAGTAAAGCCAGCAAATGCACAACCGTAATGCATTTGCCAGGAGAAGCGGTGGTAAAATTATTATTCTAGTTGAGTTCCATCTGTATAGTGTTGTATACTCACTAGGCCACAGTAAAATTTTAACTTGCGAGAATGTGCTGACACAGAACAAATAAACAAAAATGTAAATAAATAAAACTGAATAGAACTAAATAATAATAAAAATCCTGTTAAAACTGCATAAAAGATACTCAGGATATAATGTAATGTAATGCGTATTTTACATGCACATGTATATATAACTGGTATGCTTATACTAGAAATGCCCAGGTTCTAGAAGGGGCACAAAGTTTATGTGAACATTCAATGAACAGTCAATGCATAACAGTAATATATTGTTTGTTTGATACATAGGGTCTGATTTTTATATTGTTAGCTTAAAAAATATTTATTAAATCTGCTCTGTGTTGGCCTACACTGACAGATAAAGCAAGCTGTTTGATAGGAGGAGGATTGTAGTGAAAGCACTGGGTATATTAGCTGTTATTGCTTGTTAGTGAAAAATTGCTCACAGAACAGGTACAGAGGGAGTAACGTCAAATAGCCACAGCCGAGTGAAAGACATGCGCTGCTCTATGGAGGGCGTGATCCCCCCGCCCTCTCCTTCCAAAAAGGTATGTCAAGATTTCACAAAAAAGCCCATTCAAACCCTATTTATTTATTGCCTATTTATTTATTAAACCTGGTTCCACTACTAAATTGCACTTTGTTTTTAAGAACACGTTAACACAAGCTAGCAATTTAGGTGCGCTGAGTTGCAATCACATGATTTTAAAAACACACCCCACCAACGCCGAACTGACGCTATCAGACTGCACTACATAGATAAAGATGGCAGCTTAATGGGATATTCACTGTAAATTGTGTTTTGTTTTATACATTTTTTTAGGGTAGTTTATAGCTTATTTCCCAGCACCAGCAGCGGTCAGGTGTAACTTTAGATAACTTAATGGTCTGTTTACCAAGTCTGGAGTAAACATTACAGCATACAAACTCACAATGTCACTTCTATTCTCCTCAAAAAGTTCCAAGAACGTCAAAAATACTATTAATGTCCCTATTACAAAAGCTGCACTACCTAATGAAGAGTGTTTGTGCTTTCTAAAAATGCCTTCAGAATCTGACTGAGTGTTGTCTGGATAAATTTAGCATTTATTTATTCTTTGGGCAAGAGTTAATCTGCAGGTTATTTCTGTGACTGAAATATAATGTAATGCAGTTCATGAGGGACACAAGCTGAGGGTAGATGTACAAGAGCTAGCGAGCTAAATGCTCATAACCGGGTTTATATTTCACACACTTTGGCTGTGACTTTGCATGGTACTGTAGCGTGAGCGCTTAGTTAACAAGCTGGATAAAGACTCTGTAGTGTTTATCAGTTGAGGAGTGGGGGAGGTGTGTGTGGGGGGGGGGTGTTTCAGTGCTCGGTAAGTTATAGTTTGGCTTTAGAGATTAACTAATGCTCATATACGAGTGTTATATCGATTAAATTATTTGTATAAAAAGCGCATTAAGTAAATTCTCAGTTAATTTAGTGCAGAGGATAATACAGATAGACAGTGGCTAACGCTAACAAAGTTCAATGGTTAACATTAGCACAGGGAGTTTATTTACATTCCAGAATTCCTAAAAAACAGTATTTTTTCACTCTGTGTTATAGATTTATAAATATCTTTTATTTTTATTACAATTAGATATTCTGTAAAGTTTATTTATCTTTGTCTTCTCTAAATTACCCTGTTCTCTTTAAGCAGAGCTCCGCTGTGGAGGATGGGGTCAAACAGGTGACGGTTGACCTTTTGGAGCTACTGGAGGAGCCTGAACAAGCTGTTGAGGAAGCTGTAGTAGGAATGACGTCACAGTGCAACAGCTTTAGAATGATGTTTAGTCTGGTCTATATTCTGAACATAGAATTGCAAAACGTCTGAAACTTTGGGGGAAATAAAGACTTAAACTGTTCCATATTTAATAGTTTTTGAAATAGATATTTTATTATAAAAAAGTGAGATAGAGACTGATAAGCAGCTTTTGTTATCTGGGTATTTTAATGACCTTTAAGCAAAAATAAAACATGTATTTACATGTTTTATACAAATTACTGTTTTAACTTTGACTAGTTTTGGAAGAATAAATTGTATTTTTATTGTCGTGTGCGCGTGTTTTAATTGTTGGGGGATTTTTGGGTAAAACATTTACTTGAATCAACTACTTTAATGGGCAAAAACAAGAGACAACTTTGTTTTAAATGGTCTAAGAGTTGGGCCAATAATAATAATAATTAATATTATTACTGGTCATAGAAACTAATGAAAACAACAGTTAAACATTTGATCATCTATGCTAGTTTGTGTTTGTAATTATGTGACCCATAATAGTTTTTTCTCAGTATAAATATTTTTTTTAGTTTTAAGAACTCTATCAAAAGAGCAAAGACAAAATTAGAAGGAGTGGAAGGTGAGAAACCTCAATGGACAGTGAGTATGACTGTTACTGAGTATGTTTGTGTTAAAGCCAACAGAGAAGTGCAGGAGTGCACACAGGCACCTCTCCATCCACAAATGCATTAACTGTTGTCTTGTAAATCGTTAATTAAACCTATGAACACAGCTGTCCTAAACACAAGCGCAGACATCAATTTAATATCAGGTTAATATTGTGCACAATGATAACATTGTTTATTTTGCTAAATAAGGTAATAAACTATATTTAAAATAAAACAAACCAGGAAGTAAGTGTTTTATACATTAAAGTACTTTGTATAACCAAGTGCCCTAACAAACATAGCAACAGTGTACATTACAAACAAATTGTATGTGTGCTGGGGGGCAGATTGGAAGGTGAAGACAAAAGAGGGTCAGAGGTGTGAATGTACATCTCTGCTTTGCTCTTCAGTCTGTGTGTGTATTTGTGTTTTAGTTTCCTAGGGGAGCATTTTTAAATTCAGTTTGTCTGAATCTTTATAAACGCCAAGTTGAGAAAAGCATGTTTGAGAAAACGACAATAATTATTAACCACTTGATCATTTGCGTCTCTGCTATTTTGTGCTCAAGTGCCCCCCCAAAAAATTTCTTATTTTTTTTTAGAACTTCATTAAATGATAAAAATGTGAGAAATCTCAGTGAAGAATGTACTGACTGCCCCCACTACTAACTGTTAGATGGTGCTAAGATGTGTTCTTTCATCCTGTCGGCGCACAAATGCGTTTGTGTTAAGAGATAAGATAAGATAAGATAAACCTTTATTAGTCCCACAAGTGGGAAATTTCTTTTGCCACTGCAGCAAGTGGACAGTACAAAGTTAAAAATTAAGAAACAACAGAATAAAGTAAAATAAGATTAAAATAGGGGAAATAAAATAACAAATACTAACAGTATAAATGTATACTATACAATCTGGCTATAAAATATGGACATCTGTGTAGTAAAAAATATTTACATAAATATATATTTAGACAATAAATAAACACAGTTGACTAAGTAATATTTTTGTACTCAATGAATATATGTATACATACAGAGAGTGAATGACAGGCATTTACAGTAATATTCTAAATGTTTTAAATGTTTTAAATTGCACTTTGCCCAGTTATGGTGGTTCCCCAAAACAGAAAGAAAATTTGCACGTTCCACCATAGTATTGCACATGACTGGAGATATTGCACATCACTATAAAGTTTAAAATGTTCCTTCATAATATTGCACATAACTACAATGGTGTATTTGATGTGTGCGTTTGCTTGAGCGTATGTGGTCAGAGTCTAAGTTGTACAGTCTGACAGCAGTTGGTAAAAAAGACTTGCTGAATCTCTCCTTCCCACATCGTGGGTGCAGCAGCCTGCCACTAAAGGAGCTGCTCAGTGCTGTCAAATACTCCTACATGGGGTGGGAGATGTTATCCAACAGGGATGACAGCTTAGCCACTATTCTCCTGTCGCTCACCACCTCCACTGGGTCCAGAGGGCATCCTAGAACAGAGCTGGCCCCTCCGAATCAGCCTGTTCAGTCTCTTTCTGTCCCCAGCAGAGATATTGCTACCCCAGCAGACCACACCATAAAAGATGGCTGATGCCACCACAGAGTCATAAAAGGACTTAAGAAATGGGCCCTGCACTCCAAAAGACCTGAAGCCGACTCAGACAAACCTGACGAATGCAGGAGCACACACACACACGCACTGGTGGCACTTTAACCATTAGTTTTCAACATTGTCTTGTAAATGGCTGATTACACCTATAAACACAGCTGTTTAAAAGAAATACTAAACAGACACATGGTCTATTTTCTCCGGACGTGAAATACATCAATAGGTTAATAATTTACACCGTAATAACATTAGTGCAGAAGGATCTGAAGAGACTTGTCTCTATTATATCATGACTTTGAGATACACAGAATTATTTTTTTTTATTTTATTTATTTATATAACTGTAGACAGTGTTTATTTTGCTGAACATTACAAAACAGCCATGTCCATTAAAACAGTGCATCTTTAAAAACTATATTGGTTTCAAGTCAGAAGTAAAATAATGAAAGACTGAGAAGCTGCCGTAAACTTGACCCTAAACAGCCACGGGCTGACTTTAACAATAATAGTTTATTTTTCATATTTAGGTTTTTTTAAATATATTTTTAAATGTTTAAATAAACATTTCAGGGTATTTGTTGTGTCATCTGTTTACAGCATTGGCTGATTTTGGGATTAAGACCCATGGGTTACATTGAAATATTTTTTATTAGTAATAGTAAGCCAGGCTTAAGAAACCTTGGAAATATCACAATATAAGCCTTCTCTCGCACACCCGCTCTCTTTCTTACTTTCTCTTGCACAAACACACACACACACACACAAATAACACATGAAATTGCATAAAACCAAATGAAACTAGGGCAAAAAATATAAGCAGTTAAAAAAAATACAGTAGTATACTGTAGGTGATTCCTGTCATGCGATAATAGGCACTAACCCTCTGGAGCTGTTTAGTTCTTTAAGTATTGTTTTTAAGTGTGAATGTTTATGTGGATTTAATCTGTCTCTGCTGCCACATCTATTCACAGTTGTCATAAATGTTTAATCATTTCTTTACATCAGATCTTTGATAGGGGAACGTTATGCTGGTTCAAGCATAAATTACATTTTAAGCTTTACTTTTTAGCAAAATGTATTAAACGGAAATAGATAAAATACTCCGTAATGTAAAATACTGCACATAGCCCACATTTGTATTCCACACCTATAGATAAATTACAGATGTTACGGGTGTATTTAAGGATTATTAAGGATGGCTTGCAGTAGTATTGCAATATGTAGTTTAATGAATTAATTAATTAATTAAATAATTAATTAAAAATAGCATAATGATCATGGGTTGTGTATTGAGTGATTTAAATCTGTTTTATTAATCTTTTTTCTCCTTTTTTTTACCACATCATCTATGTATAAAACTATGGTGACAGTGTAAGAACTGCCTATATATTGAACATTGTATAAGGCTGCTTGGACACTGCAGTTAACTGTAGCAGTCAATGCTTCACCTGGCGGGATTATACAGCATTGCAACCATTTTTTAGAAGGCGCATGGGGGCGTATATGCAGCGGGCATCGTTAACTGCGTCATCGCGGGGGATCACATTCCGTGCGCAGATCGTGCATGGACTTGTCATGGTTCTGCCATGGACCTGCCATGCTCCAGGCAACTGTTTGAGGTGGCTCCCACTGTAGAAGGGCCCCTTAGCAGAATTTTGCTTAGGGTCTCAGAAAGGAAAGGTCTTGCTCTGTATAGATAGGTGTGTGCCTTTCCTAATCATGTCCAATGAAATTAGTTTGTAAAAGCATATCAAGTTGTAAACGCATTTCATAGACCAGAAATAAGAGAAGAATTCACCAGAGCTTAGGTGAAAGTGTCATAACAAATATTCTGAGTATGTACTGTATGTACAGTAAATGGAATATTGATGTCCTTATTTTAAATGCAAATTAACAAAAGACTAAAAACACTTGTTAATATGCTATTGTCACACAATGTAGAATGATGTCTAGATTGATTTGAAAAAAGTATGTGAATAAATTTTAAAATGAGTGTGAATTATATAGAAAACCTGAAAGGGTCTGAAAACTTTCATAAATTGCAAGACAACAGCTGTTAATATTACTTGTTCCTAAAACATTTTTCTTTTTATCTTGCTTCTAGATATACAATTGTTGTAATTAATTATTTTCAGGACAGCCAACAATTAGTGCTTATGTAATACATTGTCCTATAAAGCTAACCTTAAACCTGTCATGAATTCAGACTCAGCGATTCCATCCGATCACAACCAGAGGGAACCATCACCGGAGTACTAGTTCCTATTTGGACTCCATCACCCACAACCCCGTGCTTGGGGCTGATCACCAATACAGGTGTTGGCCATTATCCACAGACTTTAAAATAGCACACTCACGCTTACCACACTCTTAACCCGGATTTTGTCTAAACCAAAAAATGTAAGCAGTCATTACGTATTCTTTATTGTTTTTTTTAAAAAAGTTGTCACTGCTAAAAAGTATTAGTTGTTTGCACTATTTAGACAAATAGTTGACTACACTGATCAAGTTAAGAAGACATCACTCAGTATGTTACGTTTTTGAAAAAGGGGAGGGGCTTTTTGAAGCAGGTCGCTTGAGCAGAGAGCTGCAGCTGCCTCAAGAGAAGGGTTGACGCGCCAACGGTTAATTTTTTAAGACAACTTGAATCAGTGAGTTTATAAAGAGTATTATCTGCAGATATCATTTTGAAAAAAAGTGCCAACCCAAAATATGGACTGATGTTGAACTCTAAAATGATGACAAAGTGTTAATGTGCAGATAGATGCTTTTTTTCCCTGTTGGTTTAGATATAACGTTAACTTTTAATTCAGCCATTTTTGTCATTTCATATATCGTAACATTATCCGGAATGTTTTTGTATGCTTACAGTTTAGCTGCAACGTGTTTATTTCGTTAACTTTTTTTTTTCTTTTGGTTCGCACTCATGCATGTAACGTTAAGAGTCCATGCATGTAACTTACATGTGCTTTCCATGTGGTTAATGCTAGCGTGTGTATTTTTTGCTACTTTAAGTTTTGCATTAGTGATTTTTTATATAGCTGTTAACTTATCAAAAATTGAAATAATGTTGTGTGATTTTTACTAACCCTTTTAATGAAGAGTTAAAAAAGTAGTCATAACCAATTCATACATTAGTTTGCATGTGTCAGACTATTTGTTTAACATAATTAATAGCTATTTAATGACTAAATGTGTTCTGTTAGGACTCTGCTGATGATCATGTGTTCCAAGACCTTGACCTTGGAATCCTCCTTGTTAAGCGTGAAGGTGCTGTGTCTCCATCCTCTCTGCATCTCAATCCAGCCTCATTTAAGATTGTCATCGAGGGAGAAGTTGTGATGGAAAGCATTAAAGACTTGCCAAAGGCTATCTAGTTTTAATGCATGTTTAGTCATTCAGAGGGATATGGCATATTGTTGAATACTATGTGTTCATGTTACTATAAGCAATTTGTACAGTTGTTGACTAGCAAACAAGAATGGCATGTCAAAAAATGTTACTTGTCTTTTGTATGACAAGTTCATACATGGATGAATACACTGTACTGCCTGTTTTTATAATAATAAAAACATTGGAATGTGGTAAGTTTATTTCTTTACCTAGTATTTCTTAATTATAAGGCATTATGTAATATAACATCAATACTTAGAATTAATATTCAATAAGATTTTTTAATATAAATTGTACACCAAAAAAAATAGTGTGAACTAATGTTTTTTAGTAAAGACTACTAATGCAAACCTGATTTGTCTACTGCACCCACTAACATTTTAATGTTTATAAAGCTTAACCCATTTAGTTTTAGATTTGTAAAAACTAATCTTGATTAGTGCAACGGGTTTCCACGCAAATTTCTAGTAAAGTCAACTAATTCAGGTTAAGAGTGCATGTCGCAAAGTCTTGTTTTGCAGTTGCTGACATTTCTGAGTGTTTAATCCTGTTTTAAATTCCTCCTTGCCAACCCGATCGTCTGTTTACTCATTTCTGCCTGCCGCGTGCCTCCCGACCCTTGCTTTGTTTATTGGATTTAATCTATTGGATTGCCACCTGCCCTGATTCTTCTGCCATATCACTGAGTTTCTCTCACTGACTACCCTCCTGTTTAGTAGTAACAAAGATGAAAGCATCCTTACCTTCCAGCTCGCACAGCTGCTTGGCCAGAGTGTCCTTAAAAATGATTTGTCCATGATGCATAGCTGTAGCCCTGAGAAATAAAGAGAGAGAGAGAGAGATAGAGGGAGAGAGAGTGTGTGTTTTGTAAGAACCTTTTTAAACCACACTGGATCAACTGTAATATAGGAGAAACTAACCAACTAACCAATTACTCTAAGTATTTGACTGCCATAACACTACCATATAAAATGATGCGTGTAATAGTGGCAGCGGTGTAACTGGTAATTCATTTATTTTAGATAAGAAAATATTCAAAATAAAATTAATAATGTTTTGCTAGTCTTTACCTTTAAATTGGTAAATACAAATTAAATTAGCCATACAAATCTTAAAACTCTCTTTGGTCTTGTTTACATTTAAAGTGGCAAAGGACTTAATGCAGAGGGAAAATGTCAAAAGTTTAAAATTAGAGGCTGTCTGGAGGTGAGCAAACATATGCTCTAATGTACAAAAATGGTTATCCCATGTTTCCACATAATCTAGGACCTAAACTATTAAACTTAAAAAAATAGATTCTGCACATGAGACTATATAGTCTCCACATAAGTAGTTAGGCTTTCCTGCAATGTGACACACATGACAGGAGCAGCTATACATGGCAACATCAGAATTCATAGCGAGCCAAAAATGCTTTAAAGATTGATTCAGACTATACATTTACACAATAAATAGAAAGAATAATCATAAGATACGAGTCAGACTATTATCACAATCAGAAAGAGATTTCATGCAAGGAATTGGTGACAGATGCTTCCAGAGATGACAACACCACACAAACTAAATAAAAAATAGTTAATTAAATAAATAAACAAATAAACAATTGACAAGAAATGGAATAGGATGTGGGGTAATGGTAAATAAATATCAGTGGTGTTTATTATACTAGTATTGCACCTAATTGCAACTCTGGTGATTGGTTCTCTGTAGCACCAACCAGAGGACAAAAGTTCAAAGATAATATGGCTTGGATGTGAGCAGTCCAAAGTGAATTTCTGAGCACTTTTCTTTACTCTGGAAATATACAGTTCTTGAAGGGTGGGTAGGGGAGCACCAATAAACCTTTCAGCAGTCTGAACCATCTGAACCTACTTTTCTGATTTTGTAGCTGCGCTAAACCATACAGTTATTGAAGTGCACGGGATAAATTTAATGATGGCCAAGGAGCAATGTGTGAGGGGTTCCTGTGGCAAGTTTAACTTCCTCAGCTGGCTAAGAAAATACAACCTCTGCTGGACCTTTTTATTAATAGAGTCAATATGCTTGTCCCACTTCAAGGCCTAAGAGTTAGTGATGCCCAGAAACTGGAATAACTCAGTACTGTTTATGATGGTTAATAGGGGATGTGCACAGAGGTTTCTGCTGCAGTCCACAATTATCCCTATTGTTTTGAGTGTGTCCAGCTCCAGGTTGTTATGACTGCACCAAACAGCCATATGCAGGAAGGGATTTGTGAAGATCTGTTGATCTGTGTAAAGATGGGGTCCCAGCTGGTCAGTGCAGGATTTTAAACTTATTGGTATAATGCTATATGGGCAGGGAGTGCTCCTTCTCTTTTGTTTCTGGAAGGTCGGTTGAACACTCATAGACTCGAAGTGGAGGAAGATTGGTAGCAACAGCTTTAAAAACACTTCAAACCGTGCAGCTGAAACAGGCTGCTGTGCTTTACTGTACCTTATTATAGGCTCAGCAGATTTAAGCTCTTGCCTTTAGGTCAGGAGAAGATGAACCAGTCAGTAGTCAGAAAGTTCTAAAGCTGCTCTGGGGGTGGAGAAAAATGCATTCATCATTGTGGTTTAGCAGTGGTCCAAAATATTTTTGTCTGAATGTTGTAGCTCCATATCTGTGATCTGATCACAGAGCTGTTTCAGCGCTGCATTTAAACATGAATATAGAAGAATGTAAACACTTACCAGAATGAACGACATAAACTTCCGAGATGAATAGAAAGGCTTACAGTTAATAAAGAACGCTTTTAGATTGGAACAGCGCATCTTCATTGCTGTTACCTCTGTACACCAACGTTCATTGATGTAAAAGCATGCCCCGCTGCCTCACAATTTTTTGTTAATTCTGTGTCGCAATCTGCTCTAAACAGCTGGAAGCCTGGCAGATGTAGCACGTTGTCCGTAATGGCTCAGCCAGGTTTCCATAAAATACAGAGCAGCTGAGTTTAAAAAGTTCTTATTTATCCGGGAGAGCAGAAGAAGTTCGTCCATTTTGTTAAGAAGAGAGTAGAGATTTGCCAGATGGATAGTAGGCAGCACAGGTATAAAGCTGCGCTGTCTGAGCTTGACAACCTTGCTGGCTTTTTTCTCCACCTGCACTTCTTTAAAGCATCTAAACAACGCAGCTGCTCTGCCAGTTACAATGTTCAGTAAAATGTCAGAATAATCTAAATCTGGTAGACGATTGTTTAGTCAGCAGTTCCGATTATATTTAAAAAACAAAAAACAGGACAAACCAACAAAAACAGTAAGACAACTGGAGGGTTCTACACCAAGGCAACCATCAGTGACACCACTGCAAATCTTTTTTTTAAGAAAATATATTTTTTTATTGTTTAATGCAGCCTGTACTTTAAGTATGCTTATTAGGCCGAACCTTCCTTCTATGTCACAGAGATCTTGTGATTCAAAAACATCCATTGTGATTCAAAAACCACTATTATGGCAGACACAGAGCGATCTTTTAAAAAAGATTAGCTTTGTCTGTCCTTAATTATTTAAATGTTTATGCGTTTAACATATGCAACAGTTGGAGTGATGAGCCTTGCCCACCAAACCTGAGTCAGCCAAGTCTGTGTGTGTCCCAGCACCCACCAGAGGGGCTGCATCAGAGGAAATGGAGGAAGCAGCAGGAAAAAACACTGTTACTGCAGGGGTAATTCCTAATCTGCCTGTTCCTCTTCTGCTAGGGTGAGATTGGCTGGACTACATGCAAAAACAGAAAAGAAAAACAGGGAGAAAAGGAAAAATGTCTCCTTGCCACCAGCAGTGATGAAGAAAATCTTTCCTGCCATGCCCAGCGTCAATGGGCCAGACTTAAGATAATAGCATGGGTCTACAGAAGGAGCTTCTTACTAATCGAGGTACTCCATTTTATATCTAAAATAATGGCAGATATTTTTGATGCCTGTTGTAAAACAGATCCTCCATGTACCATGCCCAAATGGACAGCCTTGAGGAGTACTTCTAACAGATACTCAAAAGAATGCTCTGTCATGTGGTGGATTATAAGATTTATCATTATATTGTAAATTTATTAAAAAAGATGGACTGAGGCATGATATTAAAATTTCCACTGGGCATGATTGTCCACATAAACAATACTGTGCCTTGAAGGCCTGCAGTCATGCCACTGAAGCCAAAGTAGACAAAATGCTTAGAGATGACATTATTGAGGGCCATAGCCCCTGGTCAATCCCCATCACTGTAGTTCTCAAAACGAAAGGGCTCTGTAATGACTTAAGCCATCTGAAACGTATATTTCCGATGGCCTGAGTGGAGAAACATATTGAGTGGCTGGGGAAAGCCCATTTCTTCAACATGCATACTGCTAAAACTCCAGAAAAAAGGGTGAAAGCAGACAGCACCTACCCACAACCCAAATTCTTCAAAAATGAAACAGGTACATGACAAAAGTGTGCAGTGGACAGCAGAGGTGCCATGATTCCATCACAAACCGCCTTCATCTCTCCTTTTTTCTTACGCTGTCATGTCTTCTTCCTCACATGCTCATGTTTTCCTCCTGGCTGTCATGCCCTTTCACATGCCCTGGACCACCCCTTTACACACCATTTCATTCACAACTAATTTCTCGTGCCATTTAAAGCGTCTGCACCACAGCTAGACTGGTTGGACAAAGAAAGGACACATTTTTTTTAAAAATGACTGATGTTTCTCTCAGAATTTGACTGGTTTAGGCCTCTGAATCTGTATCATAGATTGAAACTACTCCAACCAGAATAAAAGGTTTAAAGGCAGGATCAAGTAAACTCTCCAGGCATACTCTTAGAATTTTTTTTTTCCATTGGATTTTTTGCCTAGTTTTTTAAAGCAAGCAGCAATCAAGTGACCAGGGCCTGCATTTACTAAGTGTCTCAAGGTGGTTCTTAACTGGAAATCTCTTCTATCTTCACAAAAATTTAGGACAGCGCTGGAGGGGTACAACCAGTTAAAAGTAGTAAGAAAATGGTGTTCAGGCAGAGAGGTGCACTGAGAAAAGATGTTTAAGTAAGATTGAGTGTTACTCAATTTTGTCCACATAGGAGCTAATTTCAGAATTTCCTATTCTGAAATCCTTAATGAATATGGGCCCTGACCCTGTATTTCCTAAATATTTCAGAATCACTCGTAGGAGTAAAGTTCATTTAGGATTCCCTCCTGAGAGGGAAACAGTGGGGGCTGGTATTCCAGACAGCATTGAAAAGGTGAGAGGCCAGTGGCCAATGTAGGCAAGGAGTTGTGGGCATATTCGATCCATGGGAGCATCCGGTTCCAAGAATGGGGCTCCTTTGAAGTCATACACCGTAAGGCTGTTTCAAGGTCCTGGTTGACCTGCTCGGTCTGGCTGTTGGGCTGTGGGTGATATCCAGATGATAGGCTTGGCGTAGCACCGATTAGCTTACAAAAGGCCGACCAGAACTGTGCAGCAAATTGTGGTCAGCGGTCTGATACAATATCCGTCAGGAGCCCATAAAGAAAACATTTGTGATTAACAGCTCTGCTGTCTCCTTGGCAGTGGGGAGACTGGACAGGGGAACAAAGTTAACAGCCTTGGAAAAACTGTCCACTACCGTGAGGATGAAGGTGTGACCCTCTGAATCAAGGAGCCCAGTGACAAAGTTGAGGGCTATATGGGACCAGAATCTATGCGGGATAGGAAGAGGTCTAAGATGGCCACCAGGGGGTTTGTTGCTGGTCTTATTTCTGGCACATACGTCACAGGGGTTCACAAAGCAGCAGACATCGTCCCTCATGGTGGTCCACCAGAAGCGTCGTTGGACGAGAGCTAATGTGCGTGCCGCTCCTGGGTGGCAGGCTAGCCTTGAGTTGTGCCCCCATTCTAAGACACAGGTTCACTCTGCCTATGGCACAAAAAGTTTGTCCCTGGGTGTTCCTGGAGGACCGGGCTTTTTATGGAATGCGGCCCTGACTCTGAACTCAATGTCCAAAAGTGCTACCATTATGATGCATTGAGAGGGCAAGATGGTGGCCTCAGATGCTTAATCCTGGACTGGGGAGAACTGACGGGAAAGCATGTCTGGCTTTGTGTTTTTGAAGCTCGGGTGATAGGACAGGGAGAAATTAAAGCGAAAAAAAGAACAGGGACCACCTTGCTTGATGAGAAGTTGAGGCATTTGGCTGTCCTGAGGTATTCCAGATTTTTATGGTCCGTCCAGACCAGGAACAGTGTCTTAGATCCCTCTAGCCAATGACTCCACTTCTTTAGTGTGAGCTTTACTGCCAGTAGCACCCGATCACCTGTATTGTAGTTCTTCTCAGTGGGAGAGAGTCGGTGAGAAAGAAAACAGCATGGGTTCAAGCTTATTGTCCTTTGGTGACCTTTGTGATAGTCTCTATCACAAATAGAATCAGATAGAATCTGAGGCGTCCACCTCAACAACAAACTGGAGGGAGGGATTGGGCTGGAGGAGAATTGGGGCAGAGGTAAACCATTTCTTGAGCTTACTAAATGACCTGGCGGCTACCTCAGTCCAAGCGAATGAAACCTTAGTGAGGTCATAGAGATGAGTGGCGCGACTACTGTGCTATAGTTAGGGATGAACCGCCTGTAGAAGTTGGAAAAACCCAGGAAATGCTGGAGCTTTTTGCGGGTGGTCAATCGCACAGTCATACGGTCGGTGAGGAGGAAGAGAGACAGCCAGATGCTTGCTGAACACCATCCTGAGATCAGCATAATCCTGCGGAACCTTGGAAAGGTTAGGGAATTCCTTAGAGGGGGCAGATATTGGAGTGGGGCAGAGAGTGGATCTGAGGTAGGAGGTCAGACAGAGGGGGCTCCATTGAAGAATGGCCTTATTTCTCCAATCAACCTGTAGGTTGTGACGAATGAGCCAGGGGCACCTGAGAACTAACTGGGATTGAGCCTTTTGCATGACCAGGAGTGAAATCTCCTCAGGGTGACTGGTGCAGTTCGCTGGGTAATTGGAGGGAGGAGTGTTCCATCACGGGCGCGGACTGACAGTGGGAATTCCAGGGGGAGAGTTGGCACATGCAGCTCTTTGACTTTTGCAGCACAGATTAACTTCTGTTCTGAGCTGGAATCGATGAGGGCATAAAGGACGCTGAAATGGTTATCCAGGAGAAGCATGACGGAAAAGTGAGCGGCTACTAGGCCACTGTGCTTGGGGCGCCACCTGTAGTGTGCCTAGGTTCACTGGTAAAGGCTGTACTTTTAATGGGCACTAAAGGCGCAGATGTCCGATAATCCCACAGTAAAAGCACACCCCGGCCTGAACCCAATGTTGCCAATCCTCCAGAGAGATCCGGGTGCATCCAATCCGCATGGGTACAGCCGGAGGGCTGGCTGAAGTGGGTGGAGTTAGGGAGACGCTTGTGCAATCACAAACTGAAACAGATGCAAACAGGATGCGCTATTCTGTATTGTTTTCGGTTAACTTGAGCGCGTCAGAAAATGAACCAAAACTACGTGTATACTCGCCTCACAGACGTGAAAAATATGTACTTTTTACTTCTGCTTTTATATAAACTAATAGAAAACAATTTTAGATGTCTAATTTTAGACGATGTAATTCGTAATTTGAAAAGTGAATTAAAGGTGCGTCCACCGATGCAGAGATGACGAGACAATGACACCTTTATTACAGGTGAAACCAAAAGAAATCACTAATTTATCAATGACTTATTAAAATGTTCAGAGTCAGTCTCGTTGTTGTTTTTCCCCGACACATTTATAATCATTAGACTACGTTTGCCGGTGCGGTCTGGAAAAATTTATGCGTCGGTTGAGGGCTTATTAGACTACGTAGGAAATTAAAGAGGAGGTTCACGGCTTAACTTCCTGGAGTCCAAATCCCATTTAAATTAAATTAACAAGTATTGTAAGTAAATAACAATAGCCCATGTTTAGAAAAGCATTTTTATTTAGATTTAGGTGTTTTAGCTGCCACTATTCTTATGGCTCTGTCAGAGTAAATCATTCAGTAACGAGCCTGTAAATTTCCATGTAAAGCATGTACATCTGTATGAATAAATTGATATGATGAGCTATTGATTAGTGATTTATGTAAACGACTCAGTTCAGATGTAAATAAATGCTCATTGCTGCGCTGTTTGGGGGAGGGACGTGCTGATGACATTTGGTCTGCTGTGTGTGGGGGGCATTAAAAGGTCTTACACATTCATGAAAAGTTGTGGATTATTCAGTAAAACAGAGGCTTTGCTGAAAAAAATTTTGACACGTCAGTCACTTTACCCCAAATAAAAGGTCTTTCTGAGTGTTATGATATAGTTGTAACATAACAGATGTACAGTAGTTGATCAATTGGAATGGTTATTACCATCGCGCTCACCGCCGTGTAAAAACGTCAGCAGCCAAAATAAATCAGTTGCATTTTAAAGTCATTCGTAAAATGGCCGCCACGTGGCGCAAAGTGACATTTTCGCTCGTTGCAGTAAATACAATAGTGACTGTTATACAGCGTATCTCTGTATCTGTTTATTGTTATTTAAGTTCTGGATTATTTCAGGTACTTTAAACACATTGTTGGGTTGCTCAGGTTGGCTCATATGAGATGTAGTTTACAAATGAACACCTGGTTGGGTTATTTTGACCCAACAACTGGTTTATTCATTATTCTTTCGTTTCTCCAAATATCAGCCTGCAAAATGTTCGAAATATTACTGTTATTGTGTCACAGGTGTAGTTTTAAAAGTTGTTTAGGCAGGAATGCGTGTGTATACAGCTCAAAACCTCCATCAGTTATTAAAGATAGCATCTATTTAGAAAAAATGCCCCGCGATTTCAGAGCTTCAGGAAATCTCCCGGCGCTCTGCGCATAACACCGGGCCAACTCATGTCGGAAAGAATTTATAAACGGTTTCTAAACGTGGACTATTGTTTTTTTTACTTATAATATTTGTTTATTTAATTTAATTTAAATGAGGTTTGGGCTCAGGACTTCGATTCGGCACCGTGATTCTTCTCTTTAATTTACTCCATAGTCTAAATCAGCACTCATGAAGTTTTCCATGAAGTTTGATTATGGATGCGTCGGGGAAAACAGCAAGCAGACTGACTCTGACCATTTAAAAAAACATTTGAGTTCAAAAAATCACAATGTTTTTTTGTTATTGTGAGTGCGCTTAAGTTGAGTCTTATAAAGGCTATGTAGTCTTATATAGTTTTATTATGTAGTTTTTGCACATTAATCTGAGTCCTCATCTGTTACATTTTTGAGGAGAATAGTTTTTTTAGCCTGTCACGGCGTGCGCCCAAATCAATATCGTTTCTCGCTCACTAGTTAGGCGGCCTCCCCTTCAGATATGCGAAGCAGCAGGGCCGCGGAATTAGGCACGGATGGTAATAGTTAAAATATTAACAAGGGGAATGTTTGATGTCATGTGGGCATTATAAGATTTGTACTGAAAACTTATAACTAAAAAGTGGCAGCTGGCATGCCTAAAAATAAATGCAAGTTAATTTTTTTTATAGTCAAAACAAAAAACCTCCTCTTTAGTGCCTCCTATTCCTATTAATCCTGGGTTGTTGTTCTTTTAGTGTGTGTGTGCTTTACAATGCCAGACAACATTCAAATGCAAATTATTCACTCTTTCCAAGTGTGAATCAGCTGTTCTCACCTATACATTCAGGGCCTGTCCACACGGAGACGCGTTTCACTGTATACGTATACATTTGTTATTGTATTGGCGTTTCGTCCACATGGATCCGGTGTTTTAGGAGACTGGAACCACAATTTTTTGAAACCGGGTCCCAAAGTGGATAAATCTGAAAACGACACCCTTGCGTCTTTGTGTGTACGGCCAATCCGTATATTTTGTGAAACAATGATGTCATCACATCATGTGTCGGCTGCGTCACCTGTAACAGCAACAACAATAATAGCGGACTACATGATTGTGTTCGTGTTGCTACAAAGCCTACTAGCTTTATTACAGCAAAATCTATTGCTTCTATGCAATTGTTATGAGCAACAAGCGATAATGGACAACACAATATTGGTTCGTATACAGCGCGCAAGGTTATGCGCATGCTCAAAGTCTTCTTCTCCATGTATATTGTATCTCTATGGCAGAATTACAGAGCCCTATACTGGTCTGGCATATATACTACACCGTTTTCAGTGGTTTCGTGTGTACGCAGATATTTCTTGAGACGACGCCGAAAAAAATTAATAGGGAACGCACCGGCTTCGTGTGGACAGAGTCTCAGAGGAACTTTAATGCACCTCTCCACACTTTAAAAACCTCTTGAATCTGAGGCTCTTCTAAAGACTTTCAGTGATTAACCCTCTGAGGTCCGCGCACGCATATATGCGTTTTAAGGCGTTTTCCCCTGATGACGCCAATAAGAACATAAATTACACTTTCAGTATTGATCGTACAGACAAGATCTATATATTAATAAAATCTGTAAAGTGTCTATTTTTTTTGTATGCACACGTTAAAAATAAAACTTTGAGCATAAAATATTTATTTAATAAAATAAAGAAAATAAACAGGGTGCGCTGTCTGTCGCTTAGGTCTGCGTGAACTGCAGGGAGAAACACATCATTAAAATGAACTGAAACTCAGCAAATACTCCACAGAGAGACACAAAATACATATCTATAGAAAGCTTGAACTGTCTACTTTTACATTTACCAATTCAACTCGGAAACAAATAATCAGCTTTTATGTAATCTGTATGAAAGTAAGGAGTGGTACAGATTCTCCTGGATTGGCCCGTTACAGCTAATGTGATCCCGCCTCCCCGTCCGCACGCTGTTCATATGGAAATAAACCTTTCATGAACAGCACGTGCACAAGAAGACAATTACATTGACAAGAACATGCACGTACAAGTTGTGTAAAACAATTATTTTTTTGGTGGTGGTTATGCATTGTCAGAAATGTTCAACATTAACGCATTATTAATGCAGATGTACGTGCATGTTATTCACAAGTTCTGACGCGTGTCTTTTGTTACACAGTGTCACTGACGACTTCAGACGTTTCGTTGATTTCTTTGTCTCTTGTTTATTTTCAACATCAAAGTACAACGGTTGTTACAGTTTCTTGCATAAATCCACTGTAGTCACGACAAGTCGCTTGCTGTGTTCTGTAGCTTCGATAGATTACAGTTACAACAACTTATTTTACTGTATTCCTTTTAGCTTACTGTCTCACGGTTAAAAGCTTGTGTGCTCCACACCTTTCTGTATCCTTCCGTGTCTTAACAACGACTAACAACTAACGTGCGTGATAGACATGAAACTGCATAACTGTGGGATGATGTCACAGAACAACTCATGAAATGATGTCACAATACAAATTATGAGTATGATACTTAATGCATAATGCTTAACTAATAAACTGAAATAAGATAAACATAACAACAAATCACAAGAATAAAATATGGCCCTTACATTTCCAGCCCCTAATTGACAGGCAGGAAGACTGACAATTACACACATTTTTTTTGTTTTGTTGTTTTTTCTTTTTTTTTTTTTTTACAATTGGGCCACAACATTAACTATTGGATTAAAATTTGAATCAGCTTTCTTAACACTTTAAACATTTGTTAACGATTTAACTTAAGGTATTCATATCGCTGCGTACCAAATGTAAGGAACATGACTACTTTATAAGGTAATTAACAGTCCATTTCACATATGAGGCACAGCTTATCGATGGGTCTTTCCAGGGTACTGGTTTTAGTTTTGACCAGTACATGTCTCACAAGTCCTTTTTTATCAGGGAACACTTTCGTGATCCGTCCGACGACCCATGAATTTCTTGGAGAAGACTTATCAATTATTAGAACTACGTCTCCAATCGAGAGGTTTTTTCTCACCTGAGACCATTTTTGGCGCTCCTGAAGCAAGGGCAAGTATTCAAAAGGGCAAGTATTCACGCACCCATCGCTTCCAGAATTATAAACTTTTACATTTACCAATTCAACTCGAAAATAAATAATCTGTTTTTATGCTGTTTTTTCTCATTACAGCTGATGTGATCCCGCCTCCCTGTGCGCGCGCTGTTGATGAAAGGTTCATTTCCATATGAACCTTCCATATGAGCGCATGGGGAGGCGGGATCACATTAGCTGTAATGAGCCGATACAGGAGAATCTGTACCACTCCTCACTTTCATACAGATTACATAAAAACAGAATATTTGTTTTCGAGTTAAATTACTAAATGTAAAAGTAGACAATTTAAGCTTTCTATAGATATGTATTTTGTGTCTCTTTGTGGAGTATTTGCTGAGTTTCAGTTCATTTTAATGACGTGTTTCTCCCTGCAGCTCACACAGACCAAAGCGACAGACAGCGCATAGACACTTTACAGATTTTATTAATATATAGATCTTGTCTGTACGATCAAAACGTCTCGGGTTACTTTGCTGTAACCCTGTTCCCTGAAAAGGCGGGAACGAGATGCTGCGTGAAAACGCTATGGGAACATGTTGCCGGTTGTGAAGCATGTGTGTACCAAACACGCCAAATTTTTGGCTTTTATAACCTCGGTCAGGTGACGTCATCTGATAGGACGCACCTGCAGGTTATAAATAGGACTGAACCGGAAACATTCCTCAGATTGATTTGTCTGAACGGACGTCCGGTCACATAGGCAGTGCGGCATTGGGACGCAGCATCTCGTTCCCGCCTTTTCAGGGAACACGGTTACAGCAAAGTAATCCGAGATGCTCCCTTTCAAAGGCTACACTCGATGCTGCGTGAAAACGCTATGGGAACGAGAGTGCCAACGCCGCCGCACTGCAAGTGTCTGGACTCCAAGGTTGTGTAGCGTGTGCGCACAAGGCCGAGAAGGTCTCAGAACTATGTCTGGGTAGCTGACTCGAGGACCCGTGGGCCCGGAGTAGCATGAACATCCAAATTATAAATGTAATAAATGTGTGCGCAGAGGACAACCCTCCGTGTTCCACACTTGCTGCAGGGGAATACCTCTTGCTAGTGCAATAGATGAGGCGATCCCCCTGGTTGAATAAGCCCTTATTCCTAGAGGCGAAGTGAGCCCACGCGCCTCATAGGAGAGGGCAATAGACCAGTGTAGTGGGGGCCACCCCCCGTTGCGGCCCCAGACCATGTAAAAGCTGCTTTGACTTACGCCACTAGCTGATGCGGTGGACGTAAATCTGAAGAGCACGTACTGGACAAAGTAAGTGAAGTCTTTCCTGCTCTGAAGCTGTAAAGGCGGAGGACAGAAGGCTTCAAAACAATAAAATGCATATTGGCAAATGTGTGCGGAGAGGACCAACCCTCCGCATTACAGACTTGCTGCAAAGGAATACCTCTTGCTAGTGCAATTAATGAGGCGATTCCCCTGGTTGAATGAACCCTGATTCCTAGAGGCGAAGTGAGCCCACGCGCCTCATAGGAGAGGGCAATAGCATCTCTTACGCAGCTTGCGGCTTCAAAACATGTTAAAACTGCTCTGACTTACGCCACTGGCTAATGCGGTGGACGTAAATCTGAAGAGCACGTACTGGGCACAGTAAGTGAGGTCTCTCCTGCTCTGAAGCTGTAAAGGCAGAGGACAGAAGGCTTCAAAACAATAGGATGCATGTTGGCAAATGTGTGCGGAGAGGACCAACCCTCCGCGTCACATACTTGCTGCAAGGGAATACCTCTTGCTAATGCAATTGATGAGGCGATTCCCCTGGTTGAATGAGCCCTGATTCCTAGAGGCGAAGTGAGCCCACGCGCCTCATAGGAGAGGGCAATAGCTGTCCGATCCTCTTAGAGAGGTAACATTAATTAGAAAAACCATCTTAAGGGTCAGAAACCTGAGGCACTGACTCTAGTGGTTCAACAAGGGACACAAGCCAGAGGACAAATATTTTCTGCAGAAACTCCAGCACTGAAACAATTCGGCAGTGGACTGGGTCTACCTGCTTCGTCATGCACCAACTTTCAAATACATTCTATTTGAGGGAAGGCAGTCCTAGTACTTAGAATAGTCTTAATTACGCTGGCTGGAAGACCAGCTTGACTAGAGTCAGAGAGTAGTAAAGGGGACATTTGCTGATCTTGCGAGGCAAAGAGGTCCACCTACGCTACATGAAATTTTCCCAGAATGTAAATCGCCCTGAGGGACAGAAATCTGGTGCGCTAGGTATTTAGCAGTGCAAGCACAGTCCGCCCTGGCGATTAATATATGAGACTGCCATAGTGTTGTCCACCCGCACTAGGACATGGTAGTCTCAACTGCTGGAGAAAGTGCTTTAGGGCCTGAAATAGAGCCATGATTTTGAGGCAATTGATTTGCCGCGCAAAAAGATGGCCTCTCCAGCTCCCTTGGGCTGGACGGTCATTTAAGACCGCACCCCAGCCCATGAGGGAAGCGTCTGTCGTTAGCATCTGCGACGACAAGACGAACTTAGAGTGGGACCCAGAGTCAGAAACCGGGGTCTGAACCACATAGGAAGGGTACGAAGCACCTGGCGCGTAGCCCTTATTGGGGATTGGCCCTAGAGTAAAATCCCCTGGTTCTTAGCCACAACTGAAATGCTCTCATGTGCATAAGGTCCAAAGGTGTCACCGTGGATACAGCTGCCATGAGAGCTAGAATCTCTGAAAGTGATGGTCACTTTCTGGTCTAGCTTGATTTCCTTGACGGTGTTGAGAATGGATTCGACACGAGCGGGAGACAGCTGTGCCCACTTACGCTCAAATTCCATGTGACACCCAAAAATGTTGTCCTCTAAACAGGAAAGAGCATGCTTTTATGGCATTGGATCTCAATCCTAGGAAACAAAGATTAGCTAGAACGACATGCTGATGTCGAAGCGCTAGCTACTGAGACTGGGCCAGCCAGTCATGTAATTCAATACGGATGCTCTGGAGTCATAAGAGCCAGAACTACATCCATGTATTTTGTGTATGTGCGGGTGAAAAAGCTAGACCAAATGGAAGGACCCGATACTGGTAAGCTTCGCCCCCGAAAGCGAACCTCAGGAACCTCCTGTGTTGTGGCAATATTTCCATTGATTTGTTTTTAGATAGCGGTAAAGCCCGCAAAATCTAAAAAATTGGACGCAGCCCCCCGTTCCTCTTGCACTTTCCGGTTTCATGGAAGTGGAGACCATGCCATTAAAACGCGGAGGGTGATGTGAGAACTGAATCCTGTAGTTTCTCTGTACAGTGCTTAGTGCCCAAGGAGATAAACTTGGCAGTAGCTTCCACGCTGCCAGTTTTTCAGAAAGGGGCAAAGCTCAGCGGCTTGGTTAAACGGGGGGGATGTTAGATGTTCGGCATCCTGAAACACGGCAGGAAAAACCCGAAGAACTAACATTTTATTGGAGACTGGAGTTGCCCGAAACACCAGTGGTGGCGGAGCAAGAACCCCAACCTCCTGGGGGTGCCAGGGAGAACATTTCATTCTTTAAAAGGAATTCTGCGTGCCTCTCTCCATTGGAGGGCCACCCCCCACGGTCCTGGGCACATGAACCTCAGGGCTTCTTTGTGAAGACAATATGCCAGTCTGACCTCTTTTGAGGCAGATTGCGTGACGCACCCCAATCTTGCGAGGGGGTGCCCAGCTCAAAAACACTCTCCTTGTGTGTTTCATGCCTCGCAACAGTCAGACCCGGTCGAGACTGGGTGGCCGACAGTCCCGACTCTTGAGCAAGGCGGGAAAGGAATTTACCGAAGGCTTGTTATATAACTTCGCCTCATGAACCTAGTGGCGACCGAGTTAACGACATCGCCAAGTAGGCCGGGAGGCGAGATGGGACATCGAGGAGGAATACACGATCCTTCTCCTTAATGCCCCTGAGATTCAACCACAAGTGCCTCTCCGCGGAGACCATAGCAGCCATAAAACGGCCGATAGCACAAGCCGTCTGCTTTGTTGCACGAAGAGACAAGTCTGTGGCCCGGCGTAAATCCAATACGCCCTACCTTGAAGAGCCCCGCCAGTACTCAAGTCTCTCAGCACCACCTGCTGCCTGAAAAGCTTTTCCCTCCAGGGAAGATAAAAAGTCTACACAGCTTGAAAGGAAGTAATAGCTTTTCAGGAAGGATGATGTCCCGGAAGAGAGATAGCCTGGAAGCGTCTCTTCTATCTGGGTGTCTTCATATAACTCCGCGTTTCTACCTCAATTATATTTAAATAAATAAATAAGTTGATGGCAGGAAAACACGGGATGAATACAGCTTACTCCATGAAAGGGTTAACTCATATGGAGATTGCTAAGAAAAGGGGAGAGAGCGTCGTTGAGGCTCCGCCCCCGGCCACCCGACAGAACCTGCCGTCTATGTTTTTATTTTTATTTTTATTATTTTAAAGTGCTTAGAGGCTATTACTATCTCCTTGCGAGCGGACAGAGTGATTTCCTGATCCGATAACGCGAAAGAAAGGAGTTTTAAATCCGTCACTCACTGCTCTACCGGATGCATGAGTTTAAGCCCCAGGAATGCGCGGCGGCTCGGAATGCGAGGCGCGTGCATAGCACTTAATCGAAGCAGTAAAGTGTAGAGATCGCCCTCCGATATGGATTATACACACGGAGGGACATCTCGTTTAAACTCTGCCATTATCAGTGTGTTAAACACTTATTTTTGCTGGTTAGACACACACGCTCACAACTAGGTGAAGACAAGAATCTGAGGAATGTTTCCGGTTCACTCCTATTTATAACCTGCAGGTGCGTCCTATCAGATGACGTCACCTGACCGAGGTTATAAAAGCCAAAAATTTGGCGTATTTGGTACACACATGCTTCACAACCAGCAACATGACAAGATGTTCCCATAGCGTTTTCACGCAGCATCGAGTGTAGCCTTTGAAAGGGAACTGAAAGTGTAATTTAAGTTCTTATTGGCGTCAATAGGGGAAAACGCCTTAAAACGCATATATGCGTGCACGGACCTCAGAGGGTTAATGATATTCCCTGATAGCTGGCAGCACAGTCAAAGACTACCCTTCGCTTTTTCTTTTGAGGATGGTACACACCATGGTGAGGTATGTACCACACTTGCCCGTCTTGTCGACTTAGGTGGGGTGTGGGGACCTTGACTGCATGACCCTTCTCAAACATGTCGTTCATGAAGTTTAAATACTCTTTGTGAAAGGAGCGGTTATGCTTAAACTTCCGTTTGAGGTTCAGTGCGCGCTGCATGGCTGCGCTTCGGTTATTGGGCATTTGAATAGCTGCTTTCTTAAATGGGAGACCGATGTAGAAGTGATTATCGGTAAACTGCAGAGAGTTAGTTACAGAGTCTAAAAACTGATAGTCCTCCTGTGACAACTCAGCTTTGTCATCACAATTCCCTTCAGGAAAATCATGGTTGTACTGTTGTATCAGCATTTGTTCTACGCTTTCGATGGAAACTCTGTTGACTGCAACGCTCACTTGCTCATTGTCTCATGTGCCTTCCTCGACCGACTCTCGAAGAGGTCCATTTATGGTCCATCCAAGAGCGGTCTTTACTGCGTATGGCCCATTGTGCCTGCTGTTAATTACTCGCCATGGTTCTAGGAGCCTGTGCTCTTTGTTACCTATGAGAATTTCAACTACAGCATTAATGTGAGGCAGTTTTACTTCACTGAGGTATGGCCACTTATCGATGTCGTGCTGTTGTGGAATTTTTCCACTGAGACTGGGATACTCTTTTGTGTGAACACTTTGGGAAGTTCAACAAAGGTGTTTTCTTCCAGACTACTAACCTCTAGGTCAGTAAGCACGTGACTTTCTACTTGTTTCCTCGCGTTCATGGTGCCTAACATGATGTCAATTATTTTACCTTGTACGTTTAATCGCCTTGCTAATGACTCTGTACAAAAGGTAGCAGAGCTACCTGGGTCCATAAAGGCGTATACTTCTACTGTCTTGTTACCTTTCTTGGACTTTATTTTAACAGGTACTATGGAGAGAATACAGTCATCTCCAGCCCCGATACATGCACTCGTTTCGTGACTCGCTGTAACAGGCAATGTTTGAACTGGTTCGGTTTTGTCAGCCTTTATGATCGCTTGAGCTGTGTCTTTTGCTGCAATGTGTAGCATGCGAGGATGTTTCTTTGAGCACAACTGACATGTAATTTTCTTCGTGCAGTCTTTGCTTAAATGTCCTTTTACTAAACAGCCAAAGCAGAATCCATTCTTTTTTAGAAAGTCCAATTTGACCTTATATGTCTCATTGTTAAACTGGTGGCATTCATCTAGGGTATGATCTTGCTCACGGGATGCACAAGGTTTAGTGAAGGCACTAATAACTAATGCACCACTACTCTTTACTGTAATTGAGTCTTTATGATTTTTACCAACCTGTTTTATGCCGGTCGCAAAGCTGCTACCTCTCTTTTCTTCCATTTTTTGCTTGAATCCTGGAGGGGATTTGTTGCTGTGTTTTTTACCACTAGTCGAAACGTTCAGGTCTCCAAAAAGTGGGTTGGACATTACCTTTGCTTCTCGTTCTACGAATTTCATCAGCTGCACGAACTTAGCTCTTTCCTGATTGCGCTCCTCGTACTTGTATACCTGGCTTCTCCATTTTTCACGCAATTTGTAGGGCGGTTTTGAGGCAACACTCCTCAAGTTGGTAGCATTGTCTAGCTCATCCATGTAATCGATGCTTGACATGGTATTGTAACATTTTACTAGGAACCGGGAGAAAGTTGTCAGCGACTTTCCGTCCTCTGACTTCATTTCCGGCCAGTTAAGTGCCTTTTGCATCAGCGTTGTAGCGATTATTTGTCTATTTCCGAAATTGTCATGTAACAGTCTCATAGCCACTGCGTAACCACGATGTTCTGGCATGAGCTGGCAGCTTGTCACTAGGTCCCTAGGCTGTCCTTTAGTATACTGCTCAAGAAAGAACAGCCTTTCCAGATTACTATCAGTTTTGGTTTCGATGGCATGTTTAAAGGCTCTTACAAAGGACGTGAACTCAAGAGCGTCACCATAGAATAAAGGAACGTCGCGCGGAGGTAAGGAAAGTTGCCTCTGACTCTTTGCAAACATTTCTGTAAGATCTGCCTGAATTGGCATCCTACCCTGAGGCTCCACTATGTCAGTGTTGTAAAGTGAGTGTTTGTTACCTTGGGTGGGCCGTTCCATTAGGGTGCTTGACATTATGGGTTTGGCACTCACTGGCATGCTTAAGTGGGTTGCTCGGAGGCGTGATGGCAGCTCAAGGTATTCCGTTGCCGAACTGTGGTCGCAGTGGTCGTTGTGCTCCGGTTCGGAAGCGCATGCACCACGCGTTTCGATGGTCACGTCCTGTCTTGCAGGACCTTGTCGTTCTTACAACCCTGATACACTTTTATTTTTGCATTAACCTTTGCAAGCTTTGCTTCGAATTCCAGCCTTTCCTTTTTAACCTTTAATCGTGCTTGGAATTGTGCTTCCTCTATTTCTAACGCCTGCCGTTGCTCTAAGATTTCTGTAAATACACTTATCTCGTGTTCATACAGGAAATAAAAATCAACAGTCTTAAAGGATAATTAAAGTCAAGTTTCGCTGTCAGATTTGTGATTATCTTGAACCCTGTCAGATTACTGAATATTTTGCCCACCTTCGGCATAGACATCTAAAGACCACCAAAAGGTTCAGTGTCCATTTCAAGGCTATAACTTTGAAAGCAGTGTGTGTTCCACATTCAGTGCACACAAAAGCAAGCATTACCAAGATCACAATGAGACACTGTTTAAACCAGAGGTAATAGTAAGGATAGAGAGTAACGTGAATGATAATGACAGTGTAATTGACACTCAGGAGGAGTATGCTGCGCAGGAGATGCTTCCAGGTGAATTGGACCAAGATAATTTTAATGCAGAAGCAAGCGAGACACAATCTCAAGATTCAAGACAACAGTTGGAATATAATTTTGCCAAATAGTTCAGCTGTCTCAGCCACTTTTGCAAAGGAACATAAAGGGCTCTTCTTCAGAAACACTTTGGACATGTAGATGAAAGAGGTGGTTATGGTTATGGCCGAAAGTGACATATTGTCCAAATTATGTGGAATGTTCAAATAGATGTCTAGCAACTAGTAAAAGAAGAGCATCATATGTAATGTGCAACTTTTCCCTGGTAATGCCTATAGAGTTTGTAGTTGAGAAAGGAAGAAAAACAGTAGCATATGTTCCTATTTTACAGATGCTACAGATACTATTGAACAAGAAAGACATTTTGGATAAGACTATGTCAAGACACAAACATAAACCACATGAATATAGGAAATGTAGTGATGTCTCAGGCTTTAGAGAGAATGCCCTTCTTAGTTGCAATGCATTCACACGCTTTGGGTCTATATATTGATGATTTCGAAGTGGCTAACCTCTTAGGAACATCTAAAAAAAACATAAGATGTGCGCACTTTACTGGGTTATTGCAAACTGGCATGGAAGATACGGATCCACTCAAAACTCAATTCAGCGTGCTCTCTTGTGCTACACTTAAATGGTTAGAATAGAATATTCAATTATTTGTCACATGTATTTTACAGCACAGTGAAATGTCTTCTTTGCATATCCCAGTTAGGAAACTGGGGTCAGAGCGGAGGGTCAGCCAGCTTACAGCGCCCCTGGAGCATATAGGATTAAGAGCCTTGCTTAAGAGCTCAACAGTGGCAACTTGGCGATGCTGGGGCTCGACCTCCCGACATTCCGATCAGTAACCCAGCAACCCACAGCCTTAACCGACTGAGCCACCACTGCCCCTATACAGATCCTGAGGTGGGAATCGAACTTAGACTCTGTAGGTGCAAGGTGACCATGCTAACCACTAAGCCACTGTGCCGCCTTAAAAGAGTGTTGTTATGAAAGAGTTCTGCACCCACTTTTTTGTGATTTAGCCACTCTTGAACAGCATGGGGTCTACATTGAGCATCTTGGTAGAAGTTTTAAAGGAATGGTACTCTATGTGTCACCAGATAACCTTGGGGCCCACTCTCTTGCAGGATTTTATGAAAGCCTCATTGTAGACAGGTTTTGTAGATTTTGCATGGCATCCAGGACTGATGCACAACACCAAGAGGTAAGATCTGGTGCATTTCAACTTAAAGGGAGAGATACATACAATCGACAAGTGCAAGAATCACTGTAGAATTCAAATTTATGTAGAGAAACAGTTGTGAGAGGACAGTGCCCACTCACATCAATTTTAGAGCATTTTCATGTCATTGGTGGTTATCCCCCTGACATATTGCATGCTGTTTTTGAGGGAGTGGTCACAGTGGAGTTATCAGTTTGCCTTAAAGACCTGATGGCAAAGAAATACATTAAACTACATTACACTCTAGAGGTATTAAATGAAGCTATCAAAACATTTCCCTATACTTTCACTGACAAAACTGATCAGCCTCAGATGATTTTAAAGGGGTTCTCAACCAAGGGCACAATTTGTGGAAATGGCCATGAGAATTGGTGTCTAATTAGGCTTCTTCCTCTGCTTATTGGCCATAACATTCCAAAGAGTGACAATGGGAAGTGCTTATGCTCCTCAAGGACATTGTTGCATTAATTGTGGCACCTCACTTTACTGAAGAGTCATTATACATCCTTGAGTACAAAGTGGCATAGCATAGGAATCTTCTGCAGTCAACCTTCCCTGACTTTACACTTCGACCAAAACACCAGTACATCTAACACTATGCTGAACTGATTAGGGTACATGGTCCACTTACTGAAGTCTGGACAATGCGTTTTGAAGCGAAACATAAGTTCTTCAAAAAGTTTATACGTGATGCCCAGAACTTCAAGAATGTTGCCATGACACTTGCAATGTAACATCAAAGGGGTCTTAGCCATCAGCTAGACTGCAGTTCTTTTTTTTTAAACTGGGTGTGAAAACGGCCAAAGTTACACACGTGTTAGTTACCACTTTCCCAGAGAACGTTCAGAGAGTTCTTGGTCAAAAACTCCCTCAAACTCATACACTTTTTGTTGCACCATCTGTCTGCATTAATGAGATTGATTATAAGACAAACATGATACTTTCAGCTGGATCACGTTCAGGGCTCCTCGATTTTAAACAAGTTACTCACATTGTCACATTGTACATGAGAGTACTTTTTGTGTGCAAAGTCATGACATCATGGTATTTTGAGCACCTTCGTTCTTATGAGCTTTGCTGCCCAGTTATGCCAACTTTTTGTGTGTTTCAACTTGAAGATCTGAATGATATTGTTTTACTGTCAGCATACAGTGTACATGGTAAAATGATGGTGACATTGAAGCATTTTATTCTTTGCTAAATGTACTCTTTTGTCATTTCCTTCTAGATGGCTTCTCAAAAAATCATGATTTTAGGGGTTATTCTCACAGAAGCTGATATCAGAAAAGTCACACTGACTTCACACAGTTGAAGATTTAATAAGCTGTCTCAGAAACACTTTAGGACGGAACTATAATTTTACTTAACAGTTTTGAGATCCTTTGTATGATCATGAATTTTGTAATGTGACTAATCTAGAAGAGCTTCCTGAAAGGCCACCAGTGAAAATCTTTCCAGTGATTGAATTGTTGTCGGTGTCAGAAGATGAAATGCAGGCATTAAGTGAAATATCAAGTGATGCTACAAGTACTGCAGATACAGTACTGATCTCTGAATCACCAGAAAAAGAAAATGCCATGGCCTGATATCTTTTTGATTCTAAAATTCTCTGTCAATGTTTAATATAGGCTGCGTCAGGCCAATTTAATCTACTTGAAGGATGGAACGCACCTAAAAATTACAAAAGAATTGAAACATGGTATTCTTCTGAAACTTGCTGAGACCATATACTCCTTAAAAGTATACCCAACTGCTGATGATTTAAAAGATGTTGCAAAGGCATTGGTGAATACTCACCCCTGTCTTCAAGAACCAGGATCACCTTGTGGACAAGTTTGAAAGACAAAATGGGAAATTACAGATCCAAAATGAGAAGCCTTGGACACACAGATGTCACTGTTAATGCAGGAAAAAGAAGGAAAACTCTACCAGCAGTGATCCACCCAACAAGAACATACGACACGAAGGAAAGGGGAGGTAAACTACATACCTAACCTTCCAATGTATCAAGAATTCAACCGAATAAAAGAATCTTAAGCAAGAATTCTATGGGTCACTTGATCGTCACTGTCCACAGCTGATTCAGATTTTCAGGTCAAAGAGAGGTATCGCCGGACAAATTTTAAGCAATCTTCTGCAAGATGTCAAGGTTTGTATATGCTATTGTTTGTACAGATGGAGCCACGCCAAATAGCCGCGGAAGTGTGAATTGCGTACGAATGGCGTACGGCTGCCCCATGCACGCCGTAGTCCCCCCTCCTTTTTCTTCGAGAAAGGCGTGTCAAGATTTCACAGTAAACACGCCCATTCAAGCCCTATTTATGCATTGTCCTGGTTCCACCACTAGATGGCGCTTCGTTCTCAAGGACACGTTAACACAAGCCAGCAATTTAGCTGCGCTGAGTTGCAATCACGTGATTTTAACAACACACCCCCACCGAACTGACGCTGCCAAACTGCACTAGAGATGAAGATGGCGGATTAATGGACTATTCGCGGTAAGTGGTGTTCTAATTTATAAAATTTGTTTGGGATTAGTTTACAGTTTATTTCTTAGTTTAGTTTTTTACCGGCCGTTTTGAAAATCACTGGCAGCACCAGCAGCGGTCAGATGTAACTTTAGATAACTTAATGATCTGTTTACCAAGTCTGGAGTTAACATTACAGTTTACTGTCAGTGTCACAAACTCACAATGTCACTCCTCTTTAACTAAAAAAGACACTAAAGCTTTAAAAATACTATTAATGTCCATATTACAAAAGCTGCACTACCGGATGAAGAGTGTTAGTGCTCTATAAAAATGCCTTTAGAGTCTGACTGCGTGTTGTCTGGATAAATTCAGCATTTATTTATTCTTAGGGTAAGAGTTAATCTGCAGGTTATTTCTGTGAATATAATGTGATGCAGTTCATGAAGGACACAAGCTGAGGATAGATGTACAGGAGCTCGCGAGCTAAACGCTCATAACCGGGTTTATATTTTTCTCAATTTGGCCGTGACTTTGCGCGATAGCGCGAGCGCTTAGTTACCGAGCTGGATAAAAACTCTGAAGTGTTTATCAGTTAAGGGGGAGGGGGAGGTGTGTGTGGGGGGAGGTGAGGGGGGCTTCAGTACTCGGGAAGTTATAGTTTGGCTTCAGAGATGAACTAATATATACGAGTGTTATATCGCCTAACTTATTTGTATGAAAAGCGCATTTTAATTTAATGCAGACGATAATACAGACAGACCGGGGTTAACACTAACAAAGTTCACTGGTTAAAGTTATCCCAGTTTATTTACATCCCAGAATTCCCCAAAACAGTAGGTTTACTAATATCTTTTATATTTATTACAACTAGATATTCTGTAAAGTTTATTTATCTTTGTCTTCACTAAATTCTCCTGTTTTCTTTAATCAGAGCTCCGCTGTGGAGGATTGGGGGGTCAGATGGATGACGGTTGGCCTTTTGGAGCTACTGGAGGAGCCTGAACAAGCTGTTGAGGGAGCTGTAGGAGGGATGACATCACAGTGCAACAGCTTTAGAATTATGTTTGGTCAGGTCTACTGAATATTCTGAACATAGAATTGCAAAACGTCTGATACTTTAGGGGGGAAACAAAGAATTAAACTGTTCCATCTTTAATATTTTTTTAAAATGATATTTTAATATAAAAGAACCAGATAGAGACTGATAAGCAGCTGGTGTTATCCGGGTATTTTAATGACCGTTAAGCAAAAATTAAACATGTTTTCACCTGTTTTATACAAATTATTGTTTTACCTTTGACTAGTTTTGGAAGAATAAATGTTATTTTTAAAGTCATGTGTGCGTGTTTTAATTGTTGGGGGATTGTTTGTGTATTTAAAAATACATTTACTTAAACCAACAACTTCAATGTGCAAAAAATGGGACCTGACGTTGTTTTAAATAGTCAAAGAGTTGGGCTAATAATAATGATAATTATTATTATAATTATTATTATTATTATTATTATTACTGGTTATAGAAACAAATAAAAACAACAGTTAAACACTTGATCATATGTATCTGTGCTGGTTTGTGTTTGTGATTATGTGACCCATAATCATTTTTTTCTCAGTATAAATTTTTGGGGGGTTTTAAGAACTCCATTAAAAGAGCAAAGACAAACTTAGAAGGAGTGGAAGGTAAGAAACCTCAGTGGAGAATACTGACTAAGACATGGTGCTAATTGCTCTGTGTGTGTGTGTGTGTGTTTGGCGGGGGGAGGGGTACTTCAGGCTTACTTGTCTGCGCAATGTTTGTGTTAAACCAACGGAGAAATGCAAAGAAAACGGAGAAACACACACACACACCTCTCATCCACAAACGCTTTAACTGTTGTCTTGTAAATCGTTGATTAAATCTATGAACACAGCTGTTCAGCATCAGTCCTAAACACAAGCGCAGGGTATGTTTTTGTCCTTAATTAAAAGACACCAATATGTTAATAATTTACACAATGATAACATGTTTATGTATAATGTTTATTTTGCGGGAAAAGGTAATAAGCAATATTTAAAATAAAACAAACCAGGAAATAAGTGTTTCATACATTAAGGTGCTGTGTATAACCAAGTGCCCCAACAGACATAGTAACAGTGTGGAGAGTGTGTGCGCTGTAGGGGATTGGAAGGTGAACGAAGATAATCATTTACAAGACAAAAGACGTTCAGAGGTGTGTTATGTCCTAAAACGCCCCCCCCCCCCCCCCCCCCCGCCACGGATTGCCCCCCATTACGCAATCGCTATCTTCAAAGAAAAGCCGCCGCCCCTTTTCGTTCAAACGTGTTAGCGAGTGTTTTTTCTTTCCCTCCGCTCGGTTTTGTAAACACAGTTGCGTTCAGTAACACGGTGGAACCAAATACCTAAACAGCAGCAACAACAACCATTATGATCACACTTTGTTGAATTTATATTGCTTAAATATTTCGCAGCTCTGTCCTCTTTGCATTGCTACGTGTTTATTTACTTCCTTTTCGCATCGCACGTAATGCACTCTAAAATCAACACTATCAAACTTGGAAATGATATAATATTCAATCAAACATCAAGTTATCAAAAGTAACGAATTTGTCACTACTCTTCTCTTATGCAGCAGGGCTAAAAAGATAATAAAAGTTACACCAAAGTGCTGCAGGTTTGGTGTCCGTGAGCTTTTCCTAATCAGAGTTACACGGGGGGCATTTTGTGGCTGCTCCAGTTACACTCTACTTAGATATTACACAGAGGAGAGTTCACTTCTGTTCTCTTCATCCTAGCTTAATTTCATCTCATGAAATAATAGTAAGTTTTGTAAAGTCTGAGTTCATCTCCCCAGTCAGTGTTGTGTATGGACAGGGTAGCATCATGGCAGGATTGGTGTCATTTTATTATCTTTTTAGCCGTGCTGCGTAAGAGAAGAGTAGTGACAAATTCATTACTTTCGTTACTAGACTATTTTGTCTGCAAGTGAAATACATCGATACGTTAATAATTTACACCACGATAACATTACTGCAGAAGGATCTAGAGACGTGACTTCGAGACGTTCACAGTATATTCGAACCGTAGACAGGGTTTATTTTGCAGAACATTACAAAACAGCCATGTCCAATAAAACAGTGCATCTTTAATAAGCCACATTGGTTTTGAGGCAGTAGTAAAATTAACGAAAGACTGAGAAGCCCCGTGATTTTTATATATATATTTTAATGTTCAAATGAACGTTTCAGAGTAGCCTATATAATTTGTCTTGTCATCTGTTTACAGCGTTGGCTGATTTTGTGATTGAGACCCATGGGTTACATTGAAATATTTTTATTAGTAGTAGTAAGCCAGTCTTTAGTAACCTTGGACAAATCACAATATAAGCCCTCTCCCGCGCATGCGCGCTCTCTCTCTCTCACTCACACACACACACACACACACACACACGTACACACACAAACAAATAAAACATAAAATTGCGTAAAACCAAATGAAACTATGGCAAAAATATATAAGCAGTGAAAATTACAGTATATCCTGTAGGTGATTCCTGTCATGATAACAGACACTGACCCTCTGGACCTGTTTAGTTCTGTTACTATTGTGTTCAGGTGTGAATGTTTATGGGGATTTAGTCTGTCACTGCTGCCGCATCTATTCACCGTAGTGATAAGTGATTAATGTCCCATCAGATCTTTGATGGGGGACGTTATGCTGGTTAAATGACTAAAGACATACTGATCCGTATGGGCAGATATTTGTTTCAGATATTATGCGTTATTAATCGATTTGTTATGCCAATTTTTGACTATCAGCGAAACAAAACATCAGCGAAAACATAAAAAATATAACGAAAACAAACTCAAGCAGAAGTTAAATTTTAAGCTTTACTTTGCAGCAAAATATTATCTACCAGTGTATTAAACGGAAATAGATAAAATACACCGTAATGTAAAATACTGTACATAGCCCGCATTTGTATTCCGTACCTACAACGACCGGTATAGATAAATTACAGATGTTACCGTGTCTTTAAGTATTATTAAGGATGTCGTGAAAAATATTGCAATAAGTAGTTTTATTATAAAAATAGCATAAGCATCATGGATTGTGTATTGAGGGATTTAAATCTGTTTTATGAATCGTTTTTATCCCTCTTTTTTACCACATCATCTATTGATGAAACTATGTTGACGTAAGTTATGTTATATATATTAAATATAGTAACCGGATGCTTGGACACTGCAGAAGCAGTCAATGCTCCATCTGGCGGAATTATACAGCATTGCAACCATCTTTTTAGAAAGCGCATGGGGGCGTTTATGGGGCGGGGCATCGTTAACTACGTCATCGCGGGGGATCACATTCCGTGCACGGATCGATCATGGTCCTGTCACGGTCCTGTCATGGACCTATCATGCTCCAAGCGGCTGTTTGACGTGGCTCCCACTGTACATGCCATTGACATAAATTGATGGCATTGTTTGCTGAATTTTGAAACCTGATATAATAACTTTAGAAATCTTCAGTTACAAAGACAAAATAATGATACATGTAAATTGCCTTTCTGTCATGCAGACAAATGATACAATGTTGTTTCTTTGCAAAAAAAAAAAAACTTTTTTAGGGCAATGAGTGTAGAGTTATCTGAGAATTGCACATCAGCCTCTGCTTCAAACTCGAAAAAAGCCATAGCCAACTACAGGGGACACGGAATCAACTCCAGAATCACTTTTAATTCTTGTGTCTGACAGCTTTGCAGGTTACACACCAATTGTTCAAAAGAGATTTGACTAAGTGAGGGGGAGAGAGCAAGGTCGATAACCTTAAATGAATACCAGAAAAAAGGGTACATCACTATTCCTGGTAAATAACAGTTAAATCACTACTTCTAAAACACACCAGTTAAATAAAATTTAAACAAATACACCAACAAAATTATATAACCAAGCTTCTAAAACAACTAACACATACTATTCTATTAATCCTTTAAAGGACATGTAATACACAACATCATATTACATTTTTTGTGAATACATTTAAAACTTAAACAACAATCACAGCATTCCATAAGTTACTCTTTTTCTTGTAATGAGCACTATAGTGAATTAATTAAATATCAAGTAACTCAATCAAGATTCAAATAATCAGTCCTTCGTATAAGTAAAGAGCGGTATTATCATAGAATCAGTGTCCCTGAGATGACCAGCAGCCGATGCGCTTCCCTGTCTCGCATGTTACTGACTGCAGTCTCTTACACACAAGTTTTTATACACAGACCCTATACTGTTACATCATAGTTACATCATAGTAGATACTGTGAGGTGGCGATTTTCTGTCACAGATGGTGCTTGTATGTTGAGTCTTTCACTTTTTTTACTTTACACCTCCCACTTGAACTACTGGTTCTTGAACCCAAGTAGTTCACACTTATTTTTCTTTTGCCTGTTCTTCTGCCGGAACCAAGACAACTTTGTTCAGACAATCTTGTTTGTCGATTTCCTTGATGACCTTCTCTGTTTTGTCTGTGTTGCTCGCTGTACAGTGCAAACAGTGGTCTCTGTTGCCCCATTTCTGTGACAAAAACTTGCATGATCGATTTTCCAGGGCCATTTCCTGGGATCCACCACCAGTCACTCACTGGCTCAGCTTTTTGGATTTCCACGACTCTGTTTGCAAAGAATGTCTGAAACCCATAACTATCACGTTGAATGGCCCAGAGCACAGTCTGACTGTCTACTAAGAGGGACAAACGTTCAACTTCCATCCGCCCATGCTTCTTGAAGTGTTTTCTGAGACATGCAGCAAAAACTACACCACAGATCTCAGCCTTGACAGCATCTCCCTTCTGGTCCGGTGGTGCTAACTTGGTCTTGGACTCGACTAATCTGAGAACTACTGTGTGAAACCTAACTTGACTGAGCTGCACATACTCCTCGAAGTGTTTGATGGTCTAATTTCTGGGATTTTTAGAAAGTGGCTTGTCCCATGTTTGTCGAGCTAAGTAAGCCCCCATTTTCTGTCTCTTGGAATGCCTTCCTGACAAGAGTTCTGCTTGGCAGGTGTAACGAGACCAATTGGGTCATAGAGCCCAGCAACCTGGCTTAGTAGCTGTCTCCTGGTCAACGGATTAGGCGTTTTCAGCTTTACTTCACTTTCAAAAAGGTTCTGGCCTGTTCTCATTTTCTTTTTCCTTTTTGAGAAGTTAATGGAAATCATAATGTAGAGTCTGTCATCTTCTACCAGGTACCCTGTTCCCAAATCTTTATTTTATTCCTCCTTCATCTTGTTCGGAAGTATGATTGATTGACTTTGTGTTTGTGCACCAGTCACTTGCCTCCCACTTAGCCCTGACCTAACCCATGGCTTGAGGGCAAATCCGCCGGCTATCAGAATCTCTTTAAGTCCATTTATTATCATGGTCAGTTTCTCCTGGTACAGTCCCAGTCGTACCGGGGTGGTTGTTGAGTGGGGGTTTGGTGCCACTAAGTGGCTGACATACCAAACTGGTCCCTTCCACTTCTCATTAACTTCCTTGGTGAGTTTCTTTGCTGCTCCTCTTTTGACCATATTATGGACCTGGGCAGCGTAAATACCTCGCCATTCTGGTACTCTCTTGAGCTGTCTTTCTGTTCTTAGGAAAGCACTTTCCACCCCAAATATGTTGCATGCAAGGGTGGATGGGTCCTGAATCCATGGATACTTTGTATCCCAGTGTGGAGACTTGCTGTGGGAAACTTTTTCAACATAGGTGAGACCCTCTCTTATGATCTCAAGTTCTTTCTCTTCTGCAAGAGTCATTTCTTTTCCTTTAGGCTGACAGTTGCCACAACGGCACCCGCCACACTTTGGTTCACAGGCCGCCCCGATACTGTCCCACTTCCACCACTCAAGAAAATCCTGGTTACTGGCCAGTGAGCTTTTTGTTTCAGCTACATGACTTTTCTCTCTGTGGATTATCTTGGAAACATTTGGAGCTTCAGCATCATTTCATGCAAAGATTTCCTCATACTTGACCGCAGCCGTCCTCATGGACCGCGCAAAATGCGTCTCAGACCCATGTGCTGTCATATCCACATTCTCAACCAGATCTGGGTGTGCTCCTGCAACGGTTTTCCCCAATGGACTGTCCCATAGAACGAGATCTCACACGACTTTCATTCTTTGTGGTGCGAGTCTTCCCTCTCGGTGGCTGATAAGGAGTTCAATTTTCTTCGGCCTTTTCAGTTTTTTGAGGTCTGTGTCTGGAAAGATTTTTTTCAACTGCTCTAAAGTTACTCTTCTGTGGACTTTGGCAATCTCCTCTAACCCATAACAGATCAGCTGATGAGCCTTCACCGTCCCCTCATGAGTTTTGACTCTAATCCTGAGGAGGTACTTTTTCGTGCTCACTCTAATGGCCATCTTGCCAACCCCATGAACCACCAAGGTAACTTTCTCTCCTCTTAACTTGAGTCTATCAGCAGCTTTGTGCGTAATATATGTTGTGTCTGAGGCCAGATTTAACTTTACAATGAGTTTCCATTAATTTTTTAAGTTCAATCAACCTGTATAGGCTTACAGTGCAATCTTTGGGAAACTGTGGAGCTTCTCCACTGCCTATTTAATGGCTCTTACTCTTCTTCTGTCATTTTCCCCCACACATTGCTAACCTTAATCCATTAGAACAATCCACCTATTTCTTTCTTCACAGGTGCTTGTTCAGTCGCCTGTTATTTTAAGACTGGACTACTGCAACTCACTCCTAGCAGGCCTGCCTCTGTCCACTATTCGTCCTCTGCAGCTGATCCAGAATGCAGCTGCATGTCTCGTTTTAACCTTCCTAAATTTTCCCACACCACCACACTTCTCCGGCCCCTGCACTGACCTCACATTGCTGCTCGCATTAAATTCAAAACCCTGATTATTCCCTATAAAGCAAAAAATGGCCCAGCACCCACTTATCTCTCAGCTCTAATTACACCATGCATCGCACCTCGTTCCCTCTAATCTTCCAGCACTGCTTGCCTGGTCCCACTATCCAGAGACATTCATCCAGACTCTTTTTTGTTTTGGTAATGAAGTTAATTTCCGCTATATGACCGTACAGCTGAGTCTTTGATAATCTTAAAACGATGCCTCAAGACATATTTTTTCTTCAGTACTTAGACTAACCCCCCCCACCCCCTCTATTAAAAAAAATAAATGAATAAAACTTCCCAACTGTGTTTGACTGATGCTACTTAATTAGTAACCTACTAACCATCCAATGATGGAAACTTCAAAGCACTTTTTGTAAGTCACGGATAAGAGCGTCTGCCAAATGTAAATGTAATGTAATGTAATGTAAGACATTATCCGCTTCGGTAGGCACACAATACCTGAGATTTAAATGCAACTGCCCCCTACAAGTAATGTACGCCATGTGCCTAAGAACTTCACCGCAGCCAGTGCACTGCCACACCAGCTTGTGAGTTTTCTTTCCTTGAGAAGTGCATTCCTAATGGCCACACTTGTAGTACTGGAGCTTCTCCACTGCCTATTTAATGGCAAAGGGCTCTTACTCTTCTGTCTTGCACTGCTGTTCTGCCAGTGTTAGTTTTCTTTTTACATTGTGCTTTGGTCAGTCCCTGATGGACAATTATACCTGGTGGGGTTTTGTGTCATGGCTCGCCAGGTCACGCCCACCTGTCAAACCAAATCACGATCATCTGTGACTCCATTCCAAACTCTGTTTCTGTGCTTTTGTTTTACCACCTCATTCACTGGCTTGAGTACACCTGTTCTTCATGTGTTGCACTGCATGAGGCAAGTGGTGGTCACACCAGATACTGACCGGTTCTGAGTCCCCAGACCCCCAATATAGCAAAAAACTGCACATTCCAGGGTGGCCTTTTATTGTGGGCAGTATACGGTACACCTGTGCACTACTCATGATGTCAGATCAGCATCTTGAGATGGCACACCTGTGGGGTGGGATGGATAATCTCAGCAAAGCAGAAGTGCTCACTATCACACATTTAGACTGATTTGTGAACAATGTTTGAGAGAAATGGTAATATTGTGTATCTGGAATGAATTTTAGATCTTTAGTTTGCAAGTGTTCCACAAGACGAGCAAAGATTTTTAATAAATTTTGACTTGGAAGTACCGAGTATCATGTAGCATGCATGCGCTTCTTGTTTCACAACTGAGCCAATGTTTTTTTTCTCTCTTTTGCGCAGCGGAATTGTGGGTAATCGTCTCCCCTGTTCGGCCTTAGTGCACATCTCCTACTGGTATAATCAATATCCATGCACGTGTGTACTGTTTACTATAACACGTGTGTGCGCATAAAACATATTTTATTTTGTGTTAAAAATAGTAGCTGGAATGTAATTGTAAATTTATGAATGAAATGAAGCTGTTTATTGGCGGGCTCATACTTTTACTTTACAAAAGGCAGCATTTTTATCAAAATGGTGATAAACGCGTGCAATTTATCGATATGCAGACATACTCCACCAGAAAGTCATATGCCTCTCAAAATAATGCAGATCAAACATAATACACCTGTCCATAAATAAAAAGGAATATTTAAGCATATATGCAAAATGTTTTTCACTTAAACATTACAGATTAAAACATTGTTCATTGTGATAAATTGGAAACAATATTGTTTTGGGCTAAATTTATTGAAGATTGTACACTTTTGTATTCTTTGTTGTACTTCGTCTTTTTGCACACACGTGCGGGCATCTTTAAATTTGAAAAGAAAATAATAGTGGGCTGGTAGCTACGTTATATTTCATATAAATTAAACGGCTAAATGATTTTAAATATACACAATGAATAAATAATTGTGTTTGGTTTAAGTTTGAGCACTCGTGTGTAAATAGCTTTTCCACTGCTTATGCCCACAACACACACACACACACGCACTTACAGAAAATGTATGCAGCCTGTACCAGGTGGTGGGGCTATCCACACAAAGCTGAGGCTGGTAGTAGGCAGCTGACTGACATGAGATGCCACCACACTGCACACAAATTGAGTCCCAAACTGTTGCTCTGACATCATGCCTGAAAAATAGAGATAGATACATACCATAAGAATTAAAGAATAACAGTGAGCAACAAAAGATAAGTAGTTGATTTAACAAAAAGCACTGAGTCTTCAAATATGCTTAAAGTAACCAGAGAACCAAATGTCTTGGTTAAAGTTTTGACTGCAACATTTAATAAAAATTCTTTCAGTTTTGTGCAAGATGTATTTTACAGATTGTAAGTACAGAGAAAGATCTGTAATATATAACTGATATTTATTTTAGCAATTACTGTGGTTGGTCCAGGTTTTTTAATGAGTAACAATATAGAAGAATGGACTATGATAAAAAAAAACATCATAGTCAATGATGAAAATCAGTTTCCCTAAGGCCTTGTGGTGCATGCACTGAGGTATTGTGGTACACTATATTGATAATGATATTCTTTATAAAGGTCAGACTTTATTCATTCCTCTAGTGCATATCCATTTATTATTAACTGTGTTTTTTACATTACATGTTGTGATTATAAGGCACTATTTAAATCATGCTCACAAACATCTGTAACAACTACAGCCTACAGATGTTTGTGAGCATGATTTAAATTACGGACCTCCCTTTGTTTAAAGCACAACTAAAGACCCACTTATTTAAAATGGCTTTTAATATTTTATAATTTTATGCTTTTTTATAATTTTATAATTTTGTTTTATTCATTTTTATTATTATTGTTATTATCATTACTGTTACTATAATTTTTATTTATATTATTCATTTATTTATTTATAACTAGCTATATGTTTTTTTTTTTTTTTTTTTGCTTCTGTATTTTTATTTCTAATTTTATTGTCGTCATTTTTAGTGCTGTGAAGCACTTCGCTTCAACTTAGGTTGCTGTAAAGTGCTACATAAATAAATGTTGATTGATTTTACCGGTAAGGTTATATTAGATTATGTTTTCTTAGTATTTTATTGCAGCTTTGGGTATGGAAATCAACTTCTTAACACTTATGTTGTGTTTGGGTCATTCACTTTACATGTCAGAAATGATTAGTTATTACAAATTACTTCTCCTAGTAATTTACCCATACTGATGACCAACAGTTAACAGTGTAACTAATTAGTAAAACACCTGTAAAATGAAGTAATACATACAGTTAAATGTCACAGTACTGTACTGTACCACTCTATGATCATCATTTATGCAATGCCTCTACGTTTATGCAAATCAAAGTATTTAGGGAACTTCATCAAGGAAAACTGCAAGGAAAGCAGAGAAGATTGCAGTCCTGAATTTATCTCTGAAACTTTACCTTGGCCCTAAAAGCTTGTTTTCCAGCACCTGGACGTTGGCAAGCGGGATGCTAGTCAGAGGTGTGCCGTGTGCATGGGTTCTCAGCCTGTTCCTGATGCCGGTACGTTTCCTGGTTTACAATGTACTAAGAGTATCTCTATCGTATGTAATGTACTCAATTATAAAGAATTTATCGGTTAAAAGTTACAGGACGTTAATTTAAAAAACAAGCCCAGGTCACACTACCTGGGGCATTGTATCTGCCATGGACTGCTAAAGCCACAAGAAAAGAAAAAAGCAGTAAGCACTTTTTTACCACCAGTGTTGGGTGTAACACCTTACAAAGTAATTTGTTAGAGTACTTGGATTACTTTTTTAATGTAACAAGTAATCTAACGCATTAGGTCCGCCATTTAAGTACTCAGTTATTTAGTTACTTTTTCAAAAATTTATGAACCTTACTTTTGGCTAATGCGCGAAATCATGTAGGTGAGATACAGGTATTAGTGGTTTACAGATTATGGGCCAAACTTCACTTAGTGATGATGGGAGAATAATTATAAAGGTCTTGACTAAAACAACATGCATGAGGAATCACAAAGAAGTTTTTATTTTCTGCAATGTAAAAGTAGTCTAACTAGTTACTTTTATCAGAAATTAACGCTGTAATGTAACTGATTACTTTATAAAGAGAGTAATTTTGCAATGTAATTAGTGACATTAAAAGTGACGTCCCCCAACACTGCTTACCACAGACTACAAAAAACAAACAAAAAAAAACAGGTACAGTGGAACCTTGAATTGCTAGCATAATTTGTTCCGGAAGCAGGCTCGTATATCAAAACCCTCATAAATCAAAGTGACTTTCATTATAAGAAATAATGGAAGTTCAAATTATTTGTTTCACAGCCCAAAAAAATAAAAACATAAAAATAATAAATACAAAATATAAAGTAAAAATAAAACAAATTACCCTGCACTTTACCTTACGTAAAAATAAATCCAGACAAAAAGCGATGTCTACATAAGTGTTTGAAGCACTGTGTAACTTTGTATGTGCGCGCATGTGCTGTATTTGTGTGTAAAGCAAAAGGAAGAGGAGAGGAGGATTAAGACCCTCCCCTCTCCCACTTATTGCCTTACACAGTAATCCTTCCTCCTTTCTTATTTGAGTTACACACACACACACACAGATTAACAAAAACTCTGGTATATTGGAAAAATTGAGATGGAACATCGCTAATGATGCTTGAGTGAGCGCACACTAATGGAAACATTGCTGTAGCATAAAATATAAACAAATTAATGATTGGGGCGCCGATGGGCGCTGTTTTTCCACTTTATCATCACTTATCGGCCCGGTTCAAAAAAATGCAAAAAGCGGACGCTTTCCAATGCCGGACCGAGACCAAAAAGGCGTGAAAAACAGCGCCCATCGGGCTTGACGAAAATTGAGTCTTTTTGCTTGTTGGAGGTACTCGAGATACCGGTATCTGTCAGCACCGTGAATGGATGTTCAGCTCCCTCCAACCAATGCCTCCACTCCTCTAACGACGCTTTTATTGCTAGCATTTCACGATTTCCGATATCATAGTTGCGCTCGGCAGGTGTTAGTTTACGTGAAAAGAAAGCACAGGGGTGGAGTTTCTCTGGGTGGCCATGGCGCTGTGACAGCACCGCTCCAAGTCCTACCTCCGACGCATCGACCTCAACTACGAAGGGCTTGGTAGGGTCAGGCAGTTTTAAGATAGGCGCGGAGGTAAAAGCTCATTTTAGGCGCTGGAATGCAGCGTTTGGGGTTTTCCCTTTAACAAGTTAGTGAGCGGCGCTGTCAGCATACTAAAGCCCTGAATGAAGCGCCTATAAAAGTTGGCGAACCCAAGGAAGCTCTGTATCGCCTTCACTGATGTGGGTTCCAGCCATAACTGCACCGCCGTTACCTTGGCGACGTCCATTTCGACCCCCTGTGGTCCTATGCGATAGCCGAGAAATGCGATCTCCATTTTGTGGAACTCACATTTCTCTGCTTTCGCATAGAGCCCATGTTTGCGCAGTCGACGTAGAACGGCGGTTACATGATGGACGTGCTCAGCATATGACCGAGAGTATACTAAGATATCATTTAAGTATACTATGACAAACCGTTTTAACATATGCCGAAACACGTCATTCATGAACCCCTGAAACACCGCTGGTGCGTTTACCAGTCCATAAGCCATTACGTTGTAATGGTAATGACCTGATGTTGTGCTAAACGCAGTCTTCCACTCATCGCCTTTGCGAACACGAACGAGGTTATAAGCGCTGCGGAGGTCGAGTTTCGTAAAGATGAACGCGCCGCGAAGCTGGTCGATAGCGGCCGGTACCAAGGGCAGTGGGTGCCTATACTTTACTGTAATAGTATTGAGTTCCCATTGAGTTCCTTATTGATAATCAATAAGGTCGAAGACCCCCCCCCCCTTTTTTCTCGATAAAAAAAAAATCCTGCCGACGCTTGAGATGTGGACCTGCTGATGAGTCCCTGCCGGAGAGCTTCACTCACATATTCCTCCATTGCCCGTGTTTCTGCCACGGACAACGGATAAATGCGCGAGCAAGGCGGTGTTTTGCTCAATCACGCAGTCCCACGGACGGTGAGGAGGAAGTCGTGCTGCTGCCCTAATACTAAACACGTCACTGAACCTATCGCACTCAGATGGCACCGTGGTAGACATTAGGGCAATAGGGCTTTCAATGGTGGTAGTTTGGACCTTCAACATGGATGGTTTACAGAATTTTGCGCACCTGGGGGACCAGGACGTGATGCGTGAACCTGCCCAATCAAAATTTGGATTGTGTGGGCTTAGCCATGGGAGACCCAGCACGACGGCTTGGTCCATCTGGAAATCACAAAGAATTTTAATTCCTCGGAGTGACCAGGGAAGGTTAACTGCAGGGGCATGGAAAGAAGTTTAACTGGCGATTGTTTTAATGGTTTGCCATCTAGAGCTTTGATTTGGATCGGGTCTGGAAGCTTCGACACAGGAGCTCGCGTCCCCGGAGGTGCTGGTCCAGTTTAATCGCAAGCTCGATGGTTTCGTCCAGGTTGAAGTCCGCGTCTCGACAGGCTAGCTCTAGCTGGAGTTCCGGCTGCAATCCGTCCCGGAAGCGCGCGAGTAAACTTTTCTCACACCAGCCACTCTCAGCGGCGAGGACCCTGAACTTGACGGCGTAATCCGCCACCGAGAGGTGTCCCTGTTTCAGCCTCAATAGCTGCTGTTCCTCCGTCTTACCGTGATCTGTGCAAAAGGCGTGGAGGAACCGCCGTAATGAGACGTCACCATACCACCTGCGCTCCACACGACGGTGGCCCAGTCCATCGCTGGCCCGGTAAGCTGTTGTATGGTTAAGCTGATCTTTGTCTGATCTGATAGGTCGGGGTAATCAGCAAGGTACAGCTCACAGGCCATAAGGAACTTCTTGCACCCCTCCGGGTCTTCAGCGTATCATTCCGGAGGGGTGGCTCTAGGTGGTAAGGATGTGGAATGCTGTGGAGGAGAGATAGGGGCAGTTCGGTTAACAGCGATGTCTCGCACGCTGCGAGCCAAATCGCTTACTGCCCTGGTCAAACTGTCCATCTGCCCCTGTTGCCGGCGGATGTAATCTAGTATGGAGACTTCATCTTCTGGGAGTGGGGGTCCCTGCTGCGTTCTGGAGGGTCTGGTCATCTGTCATGACTTTCATAGGGAGGAGACGAACGCAGGTGCAGGTTTAAGGAAAACTGAGGTTTATTTTGGAAGGGATAACACAAGGCACAAAATAAAACTAAAACAAACAAAAACACTGGACGGCTCAGTAGCCGCTTTTCCAGGCTGGGTCTGCAGGGGGCTGTCTGAAGTGCACCTGAGAATGCGTGTGCTCACTTCTTTAACAGAAGATGAACCACAAAGCTGAATGACTTTCCAAAAATAAGTATGACTTTAATGAAACCCCTTTTTTTCTACTGCCACTTCCTGCAGACGTGACTCAGTCCTGGGAGAGAGAGAGAGAGAAACACACAATGGGGTGAGAGACAAGACAATGTGCACATCAGTGACCAGACGAGGTGGTATGGGTTCGGCTGGGTTAAATAGTGTGACACAGGAGGTAGACACAGGTGACTTTTGTTTAGTGTTTGATTAACTTAATGGGGAACAATACCAACATAGACACACTAGGGGGAGACAAAAGCCACAGCTCAGTAATCCGGTGAGCCCGATCTTACTCCCCAGGACTGAGGTGGCCCAGATGTGACAGAGAGAAGAAAATGGACCTTTAACCTCTTTATTTTTATTTTCACATTATGTGATTACATAAAGCTTAGTGTCAAAACAAGAAGCACTTGCATGCTACATATTGTCTCAACAGTTAATTAGGTTTCTTAGGTAGCTAGTTAGTTTTGATAATTTATGTTGTTAATTTACTTTGTATGTAGCACCTCGGTCCTGGAGGAACATTGTGAACGGGTAACTGGACTAAACAGTATATGGTTGAAATGACAACAAAAGCTCACTTGACTTGACTTGACAACCACAATCTTTATATATAAATATATCTTAATCTTGACATAAACCCTTTTTGTGTAGATATAGATATCTTGTTTTTAAAGAACATTGGTGTGAATGAAAATGTTAAAGTTTAAACAGGGCTCATGTTAATACACTTTACAAAACTACTAAAACCTTATAAAGATGTTCCCCACATGACAGACCAAATATTAGCCTGATGTATGCACAAAAAAGGAACACAGCAGGGCGTCTCTATGCCCCACAATCACCTGCGGGACTCTGCAGGGTCAAAATTCCCAGGTCCGACCAGGTTCGCCGCTTCGCCATTGCGGGCACTCTTTCACTCTTGCACTTTTTGTCCTGAGATGCTTCGGGCTCTTTAGAGCTCTTTGAGTTCTTTGAGAAGTCATGCACTCAAGACCCCCAACAAAACGTTGTGCCAGAACTCCAAGGTCTTGCGACAAACAACCCCTCTGAAGAAGTTCCAGAACACAATCGTTAACCAAACAACCAGCACATCACTGCAGGGCTTCCCCGAAAGAGGTTATCCCTACAACAGCTCACTAACCAATCTTATACCTTGCGGAAAATTCGTGCATGATTCAAACTAAACAGTAAAGTAAACCCAAGGCTCTGCTCTTGTGACTTTCTCAGATCTAGTAACCAGTACTAGAAACTTGAAAAACCTTCACCCTCTGAATTGTTTGTGTGTCTGTATATGTTTGTGTGTTGAAGTAGAGTAGTTTCATGTATCGTATAGTAGTTCAATAAATCCTTGTTTCTTTATAAGGAACTTTTAACTTGGTCTTGTATTTTAAAAACTTTTGCCCAGATCTTACGTTACCATAATTGGTAAATATCAGATTTCGTATTCTCATCCTTGGCCAGAGGATACACAGAATTGGTAAGTATAACAGGTTGTGCATGGGTACACCACATGGGTACAAGTGGAACTTGTGCATGGGTATCACCTCAAACACATGGACACGAGGTAAGATCTTATGGGAAAAAGGGTCATTTTATTTAAGGAAATGGGTAAGGAAAGTGTTAAAAGGAGGGAGGAAGGGGAAAAGGGGAGAAAAGAAGTGTAGGTGTGCACGTGCAGTTCCATTGGCCATGCCCAGCTAATATGTGGACACATGGCTGGTGAAAGGCAGTGTTGGGCAGAGTGGCAGGATGGAGCATGAGGAGGAAGTGCTCCTGCACACACCCATGACGGCTGGGCCGCTTACCCCGCTGGGATCAGGGACCTTAACAAAGTTCTCCTAGCAGCCTTTTTCTCTTTGGTGGTTGAATTTCAAAGGTGGGCTCTGTGAGGGACTGAAGATGCCACGGAGCTCGAGCAGCCCTTTTCCACGCTGCCCTTTTGCAGAGATCTATTGCACCTCCACTTGCTCTATTAGGTACCTCCACTTCTTCAACGATTACTCACTCACCAGTCAAAATGGCTCTAGTGAATGCTAGGTCAGTGACAAATAAAACTTTTATTTTAAATGATTTTTTTTTATTTCTCATACCTTGGATTTTTATGTTTATGACTAAAACTTGGGTAAAAAATGGTGACATGTCATCTTTTGGTGAGCTGTCCCCCTCTAACTGTTTTTTTACAGTACTCCCAGACCAAGTGGACATGGTGGTGGACACTGTTTTTAGAAACTCATTCAAATGTAGACTTCTACCTGTTGATGCCTTTCTCAGTTTTGAGAACTTCTAAAAATGAATCTATATGGACCTTTGCTTTGTGTGTTAGTTTACAGACCACCTAAAGTCTGTTCAACATTTATTCATAAGTTTTCAGAGTTTCTGTCCACTCAAGTGTCTCGTTGTGACAGAATATTGGTGTTAGGAGACTTTAACATTCTTGTTTGTTGTCCTTTTAAACCTATAGTTAAACCCTTTATGAGCCTTATGGATTCACTCAATTTTGTACAGTCTGTAAGTCCTACACATAATGGAGGCCATACGCTGGATCTAGTCTTAACTCATGGTTTCTCTGTACATACCTCAGAAATATCTGATGCTGGCATTTCTGATCATTATCCTGCTTTGAGCCCGCTATTTCATATGTTCAGCCTATTCTTTTACAGTCTGTACATTACTCTTTTGTTTTTCATGCTAATACTACTGTTGAATTCTGTGAGTCATATTTCAAGTTTATTTCAAATTTAAATGCCTCTCTGTCATCTTGTATGGATACTTTAATTACTAATTATTGGTTGAAAGGTTCAACTCTGCCTGTTGTAATGCTTTAAATATAGTCGCTCCACTTAAGCGAAAAAAATGTCTTGAGTTACTTTGCTGTAACCGCGTTCCCTGAAAAGGCGGGAACGAGTTTTTGCATGAAAATGCCATGGGAACATCTTTTCGTGTTGCCGGTTGTGAAGCATGTGTGTATCAAGCACGCCAATTTTTGGCTTATATAACCTCGGTCAGGTGACGTAATTTGATGAGACACACCTGCAAGTTATAAATAAAAGTAAACCGGAAACATTCCTCAGATCGATTTTGTCTGAACGGACGTCCGGTCATGTAGGCAGTGGGGCCTTGAAGCGCAGCATCTCGTTCCCGCCTTTTCGGGGAACAGAGTTACAGCAAAGTAACCCGAGATCTTCCCTTTCAAAGGCTACACTCGATGCTGCGTGAAAAGGCTATGGGAACGAGAATGCCACTGCCGCCTCACTGCCAGTGTCGGGACCCCAAGCGTGCGTAGCGTGTGCGCACAAAGGCAGAGGAGGTCTCAGAACTATATCTGGGAGGCTGACTCGAGGACCCATGGGCCCGGAGTAGCATAAACATCCAGACTATAAAATCGAACAAATGTGTGCAGAGAGGACAACCTGCCGCATCACACACTTGCTGCAAGGAAATATCTCTTGAATGTAAAATGTTCGTGTAAACCAGCGGCGGGTGCGTGCGCTCTTTAACTTTGCCGAGTTTGGATCTAAAGTCAGATGAATGCGCGCGCCGATATAAGAGATTTATAAGAAATTTATCTTTCCCAGAAATACAACAGACACACATTTATACGTGTTAAATAAGCGCTGTCTTTGCGGCGCTGTGCGAAAACGCACACTGATGTGAGCTGCCTTCCTATCTCAGTCATAATATACAAATATGTTTTTGCTGTAGGCCGCACGCGCACAACCTCTCGCGGGCGAGCCTCTTAATTCGCCGTTTTAACGGGGGTGGGGATAAACACTGCACCAGCAGAACTAGACTAATGATTATGAATGCGTCGGGGAAAACAGCAAGGAAACTGACTGGCCAAACAAGCATTAACAACAGCTCAAGGGCTTGTAAAAAAATATATATTTAGACAAGCTAATTAAGTTCACTAGCTAACGACTTCATTTGTACAAACAATGAACTGTTATATAGCTTCTGTTTGTATTGGTTTATTGTTATTATAAAAAAAAAAATTTTAAGACATCAAAATTTAAATATTGTGGCGTGGGCGGGGCGGCGGCTGACGACCAGCATGCTTTGCGGGAATGTCGGTGTGTTCACCATGATGGGGAAAGGTGTTTGGGTTAGTGACTTCGGCCCTGTTGTGTGTGTGTTGAGGTGTGTGACGTGTGAAATGTGCTCCAGTTCAAGCTAGTGGTGAATTGGATGTAGGCTCCTGAGTGAAGGTGCTGCTCATGCTATACATGCTGAGTGCCTAATAAAGTACTCCCAGCCATTGCATTGGGTAGCAAATAAGCTCACTCGTCTCTCCAGCATTCTTCCCGGCGTAAAAACGCTACATTGGTGTCAGAAGTGGGATGGAGAGTCACGGGTTTGAGCGCACAACGGAGGACCTTCAGAAAATCCAAGCGGGCCGCCGAGTAGCGGAGCGACTACTCGCGAAGAAGAAGCGCTTTCCCGACGGCGCTAAAGCGAGCACACCACGGCAACCAACGCGGAGCGGCGAGGTGAAAATCCCGGCGCTGGATCTCGGGGCGGAGGCTGGCGCTGCGCATGCGCCGGAGCAACATACAGCTCCGTGCGCCGTTAGCCGGCAAAGCGACCTGCCGCTGCGCGAGGCCGAGCGCGCTGAGCCCATATCGGCGGTACATCACGGCGGAAGAGCCGAGCGATCGCCTGCAGCTCAGTGGCGCTCCGTTCGTGAACCTAGCCGGGGACAGGGCTACCCGTCGCGGCTAGGCAACGAGCAACTCCCCGACGTTTCGCGGCGAGGCCGAGGCACGGGACAGCGTACACCAGCAGCCGCTAGACTAGCGCCGGGAGGACGCGTGGTAAGCCGCGCTGGGCTCTACATCGACTGTGTGCTGGATGGCGTCTTACTGCGGGCGCTCGTGGACACCGGCTCCACTGTTTCGCTGCTGCGCTCTGGATTACTGGGGCAAAGCAAGCGTGTTTGCGGACGGCCTGATCCTGCCTTCAGCATCTGCACCGTTGCTGGGGGCTACGTGAAGGTAAGGGCGTGTCGCACAGTGCGAGTCCAGGTGGGTGGACGGACTTATTCCCACGGGTTCGTTGTGGGGAATGTCGAGGAGGACTGCGTTTTGGGGTTGGACATTTTGGAGAGATGGGGTGCGGTGCTGAACTTGTCCAGCAGAACTCTGCGTGGTAACTTCGGGGTAGCCAGGTTGCTCGGACCCAAACCACAGCCGGACAGGTTAGCAGCACACACCCGGGGGGGCGGAACTTCCGGTAGCAGACCGAGCGGGAAATCTGCGCGCTAACACCGGCGCTTTACCTCGCCGGCCGGGCAGCAAAGCGCGTGGCCGGTACTGCGAGCAAGTGGAGCGCCGTCTCGACGTAGAACCCTCGACGCAGGACGTTCCCCCCGTGCAGTCCTCCAGGCTCTCCGGTGGTGATCAGCCGTCCGAGCCAGCGTGCAGCCGTCTTACTGCGTCTCCCAGAGCGTCACCCGCAGTCGCTCCGCCGGTCTCACAGCTGAACTGTGAACCGCTCATTGCCAGGCAGAAGGGCCCCACCCAGCGCTCGCGGGCACCGCTGCAAGACTTTCGGGTGGGGGCACCTATGGGGCGAATGGGCGTGGACACTCACAGCCAGGGGCGAGATTTTGCTGCTGGCGAGCAGGTGTGGGTGTGTTCCTCCGGAAGGAGAAGGAGGGGGCTCTCGGCCGGGCGTGTGTCTCACTGGGTGGGCCCCTGTACAGTAATAGCTCGGCTCTCCGATGTCGTCTACCGGGTGCGGTTGGCGGGGCGGGCACGAGTTTTGCTCCACCGGGACCGTCTTGCGCCTTGCCAGCCGCACGCCGGGGAAACATTGAACTCTGTGGAGGCCGAACCGCCTCAGGACTACGTTTGCATTCATCCCTCACCTGCCAAAGGACGCCGGCGTTCCCACCGCCAGCGCCGACCGCCTCCACGCTTCCGAAACAAAGTTCTTCATGGTGACCAGGGACGGTCACAGCTCGGGTGGGGGCAGTGTGGCGTGGGCGGGGCGGCGGCTGACGACCAGCATGCTTTGCGGGAATGTCGGTGTGTTCACCATGATGGGGAAAGGTGTTTGGGTTAGTGACTTCGGCCCTGTTGTGTGTGTGTTGAGGTGTGTGACGTGTGAAATGTGCTCCAGTTCAAGCTAGTGGTGAATTGGATGTAGGCTCCTGAGTGAAGGTGCTGCTCATGCTATACATGCTAAGTGCCTAATAAAGTACTCCCAGCCATTGCATTGGGTAGCAAATAAGCTCACTCGTCTCTCCAGCATTCTTCCCGGCGTAAAAACGCTACAATATATTAAAAAAACTGGGGAAATAGACCTACAGAATAGAACATTAAAATAACTTAAATATACACTTCTATCTTTGGTATAATATGGTTATATGTCGTGGCTGGAATTTTGTTTATTAAATAATATTTATGCAGTATAATCAGAGCCTCTTATTTCTATTTACTTTAGGTTGTTGTTCTTGCAGTGTGTGCTTTGCCATGTCAGACACATTCAAATGCAAATAATACACCCTCCCCAGGTGTGAGTCAGCTGTTCTCCCCTTTACACTCGGAGAAACTAAAATGCACCCCTCCTCACTGTGCATGGTTTCAGCAAAGTGGAGGATCTTGGATCTTGCTTCGGGCCTCTTATTAAATTTGTGTAAATTTAAAATCTTCTGGATTCTACATTTTAAAGTTGACATTGTTACTGTTTTTAATTCCTGGAATGAGATTTTTCTTATCATAACATGCATGTTATTAATCACTCTACACTGTTTTTAATTACTCTACAATGTTTTCATTTTAGATTTTATTAAAAATTAAATAAATAAACCAAAAAAATATATTTCATTTGTATTTTTCCTTTGTAAGAAAGCATTAAAAATGATGAGTTGTGTATCGAGCGATTAAAAACAATACAAGGCGTGTTATGATAAGGAAATTTTCTATCTCTTTCATTCCAGTGATTAAAAAACGGTAAAAATGTCAATTTTGGAATCCACAGACGCTTAGTGGTCCGAGCACAACCTAATAATCTTTGTATGATAAAATGACTCGTGGCATGAATCTACACGAAGGGCTTCAGTTTCAAATAATCATTCAATAACATAATAATAATCAAAAGTAAAATAATATTGTTCTTTTTGCTGTTTATGTCCACCATTTAATAATTATTTAATTATTAATAATTAAAGCTGCTCACATCGCGCACACTTTCACTTAAAAAATGCAGTGTTTAATCAATTGTATGTCGTCTCTCTTTATGAAAGCCAACACGAGCTCATATCGGGAGCATTTTAATCAAAGGGTAGATTATAAGGGGAAAAGTAAAAGTGTGTACAAACAACATAGCACAATGCATGTGTGTGAATGGCTGAAGTGTGAATTAATCTTTTGGTAAAAGTAAAATGTTCGCGTGAACCCGATATTAAAGATTTATAAGAGATTTCTTTTTCCCAAAATATAACAAACACACATTTATACGTGTTAAATAAGGGCTGTCTTTCCGGCACTGTGCGAAACGCACGCCAATGTGAGCCGCCTTATCTCAGTCATAACATACAAATTGTCACGGCGAAAGGCAGAACGATATGAATCCAAGCGCGGATAATGACTGTATCGAGATGTGGGAGGGGCGTGGTCGGAGGCGTGAGCGAGGGTCGAATGCCGTGAGTCCGTCAGCGAAGCGTCAAAAACAAAAAATGAAGCGAGAGCCGTAGTCAAAAGAAAAGCGCGAGGTCAAAACCAGAAAGACAAGCAACGACGCAAAGCGAAACCAAAAGGACGAGAGACAGGAGCCGTAAATCAAAGGGGGAAGCGGGAGTCAAAACCGGGAGATCAAACGGCAGGCGAACAATCAAAATCGGCAGGCAAAAAATCAATAACGAGAAAATACAAAGCGAGGTCGTAACGTGAAAGACAATGAAAGAAAACGCGAGAGAATTGAGGTATAAATACACACAATAATCCAGCGTTCTGAGCAGCGCGCAGCACGTGCTTAAATCACTGGGATAATCAGCGGAGGAGATGAGAAACAGGTGTGTAAATGGGGCGGAAACGGGGGCATGGGAAAGAATGCATGACAGGCTGGGGGAAAACATGGGCACGTGGGTAAAGTGACAGCGTGGAGAAAAAAAAGGAATACGAGGAAGACAGGGCATAAATCATGACACAAATATGTTTTTGCTGTGTAGTGGACCGCGCGCGAGCCTCTCAATACACCGTTTTAACGGGGGTGGGAATAAGAAACACCGCACCGGCAGAACTAGACTAATGATTATGAATGCGTCGGGAAAAAACAGCAAGGAAACTGACTGGATGTTTTAATAACTCATTGATAAGTTGATGTCTTATCGTTTCGGCTGTGAGTGGATGCGCTGTAGTAATTTACGTTTTATATATGAAGTACATAAGCTGTTTTTTTTCCATTAGTTTATATAAAAGTAGACATTTTACTTTCTGTAAGCATATATTTTTCACGTCTGTGAGGCGAGTATAGACAGAGTTTTGGTTTATTTTCTGATGAGTTCACAGAAACCGATACAGAATAGCGCTGTAGCGTTTGCTTTCATTATTTTACAACATCATAACATTTTGTCGTCATTGTGCGTGCACTTAAATAAAAGTAAAGTCTTATAAAGAGTATGTAGCTTATATAGGTTTATTATATAGTTTTTGCCCATTAATCTGACAACACCTGTGACTCACCCACGTTTTCTGATACACAGCCAGAGTTTTCTGGCTACGCGAGTGTTACACATGATAAAATATAAAGGCTCACCGTGTTATCATTCACTTTGCTTAAATTTGATGGAACTAAGAAACCCCTATATTTAAGTTCTAAATTTGTACTGTAATTTAAGTACTGTGGTGATAAATTCATTTAATGTTTCACTTGTATTTTATAAGGTTTTTGCCGGCGGTGGTACAGCGCAACGGGCGTTCTGGGATGTGAAAATGTAATTTGTTAAAATATTTTTTATTATTTATTAAAGAACATTTTGATGATCATAACAGCCTACTGCATTTAATTCTTATAATAACACAAAACACATTAACATCTGCTGACGCAGTAGCACGGCCTGACAATGTTTTAATTTTGATGGTAATTTATTTTCGTTTATTTCAGTTAATAAATCTACTACAAATTTAAAGAACACAAAATATAAGATGACGAAAAACATACATGCGTAGCTTTTTAATTACAAATGATAAAATCTAAAGGCTCACTGTGTTAACGTTTACTTTGCTTAAATTCGATCCTAATAAGATTTAATTTAATTTAAATTATACATTTGTACTGTAATTTTAATACTGTGATTATGAATTTATTTAACTCCAACGTTTCACTTTTTTTTCTCCGCTACTATGTGCAGCTCTAACGGCGCACAGTTAATTAATTCTTGAGATAATAAACTGATGCCCGAGGCGTCAGTCTATAGTTATATAGCGCCACTCAGCGGTAAAAGCCAGCAAACGCACAAACCCAAATGCCGCCACCGTGAGGCGTGATGGTAAAACCAGAATACCGCATGAGTAACATCTGTACATCTTTGTATTCTTTTTGCACACACGCGCAGGTGCGTTACAATAATAATAATAATAATAATAATAATAATAAATTTGGAGCATTACTACTAATAATAATAATAATAATTCTAAATAGAGAAAGCGCAGTCAAAGAAGTATCATCATTGAAGGAGAAATGAAAAATAAATACATATTTGTTAAAGCTTGACACGTTTATGACCTCTGTCGCTTGCTGTCAATGGGCGCCTAAGAGAAATAACACATTTTCGGCTTCAGTAGACACACAAAACTACAGACTCCCCCTAGGTAATGAAGGGCATTTTCACAGCTTGCCGCGGCAAGTCGTGGGATCCCTTTCCCGAAAACGTGTGTTTTTAAAGGCCAGATATGTACATACACCAGCCCTGGTTAACTGGTAAAAGAGGAGGCGTCACAGTTATTCACAATGATAATTTGAGTATTATACAAAAACACGGACACAAATTTAAGTAATTTGAAGTTCTTTATAGTAAAATAACAAGTGTAGCTACAAATATTAAGTCAGCTCAGTCGATTCCACTAATTGTCATTACAGACCTCCGGGGCCGTAGTCTGAATTTCTTAGTGAATTTGCAAATTTTCTCTCAAACCTAGTCGTTTTTGTAAACAAGGCGTTAATTGCTGGAGATTTTAATATTCATTTTGAGAATCCAGAAGACCCTGTGCATAAAGCATTTATGTCTATACTGGACATACTGGACTGGAGTAAGAGTAAATCAGTGTGTAGTAGGACCCACTCATAAAGCAGGTCACACTTTAGATTTAATAATATTCTTTGGATCTTCATTGTCTGAAGTTATATCTTATCACTATCTTGTCTCAGTTCAAGTGTGTCATAGTAATAACATATGCACAGCGCCGCACTACCGTACTAAACGTACATTCACATCAACTACCACACAAAGTTTTATTAGTAATCTCCCAGAGTTACCAACTTTGATTAGATCACCGTCTGACCCCACAGAACTCAATCAGGCAACTGAATATTTAGAGTCGACGTTCCGTTATACCTTAGATAATGTAGCTCCAGTTAAAAGAAAAATTATTAGAGATAAGAAACTTACTCCCTGGTAAAACGATTATACGCCCTCTTTAAAACAGACTTAATTTATTTTTTACTTAGCATTAGGTATGTTCCAAAATCTTTTAAATTATCAGTTATTAAACCGATTATTAAGAAACCTGACCTTGACCCCTCCCAGCTCCAATCACAGGCCAATACCTAACCTTCCCTTTATCTCTAAGATTCTGGAAAAGATAATAGTGGAGCAGCTATGCTCATATCTACATAGAAATGGCATACATGAACTGTATCAGTCAGGATTTAGGCCTCATCACAGCACAGAGACAGGACTCGTTAAAGTAGTAAATGACCTCCTATTGGCCTCTGACCAAGGTTGTGTAACCATGCTTGTATTACTTGACCTCAGTGCAGCTTTTGACATAATTGATCATAGTATTTTTCTTTACAGATTAGAAAATGTAGTAAGAATTAAGCGTACAGCCCTCTCCTGGCTCAGATCCTATTTGACCGATCGGTATCAGTATGTTGACTTAAATGGTGATTATTCTGCATGTTCTCTAGTGGAGTTTGGTGTTCCACAGGGTTCAGTTTTAGGCCCACTGCTTTTTTCCCCTTACATGCTTCTTCTGGGCAACATAATCTGTAAGCATGGTATTAGTTTTCAGTGTTATGCTGATGACACACAGTTGTATGTCTCAGCAAAACCTGATAAAATAAACCAGCTTACTAAAGTTGAGCAATGTGTGCAAGACATAAGAATTTGGATGCTAATTAACTTCCTTCTGCTTAATCCAGATAAGACACAAGTTCTAGTCATAGGACCGCATACAGCTAGAAGTAAGATTTTAGATCACTCTGTAACTTTAGATAGACTTTCTGTTCCATCAAGTGCAACAGTAAAAGGTGTGATTATAGATTCCAGCCTTTCATTTGAAGCTTATGTAAATAATATTACCAGGATAGCATTCTTTCACCTCAGAAATATTGCCAAGATAAGAAATTTATTGTCGCTAAACAATGCAGAAAAATTAGTTCATGCTTTTTTTTTTACCTCTAGATTGGACTATTGTAATGTCCTACTTTTTAGTTGTTCAACTAGGTGCATAAACAAGCTTCAGCTAGTCCAGAATAAAGCAGCGAGAGTCCTCACTAGAAACAGAAGATACAAGCACATAACACCTATCTTATCTTCACTTAATTAGCTCCCTGTGAAATTTCGCATTGATTTTAAAATACTACACAGTCTCAGTGTTTAAGTCCAGGCTAAAAACCTATTTATTTAGCCAAGCATTTTTATAAATAGATTTGCCATAGGTAAAGGAGCAGATCTGGGGGACTCATGGACGTAGAGTATTATGGTAAACTGGTATGTTTGGATGCTGTCTTCCTCACTCTCATTGATCACTTAGGTTTGCTGACGATGAGGTAATTGTTTGCTTTACATCTCAGGAAGCCCTCATGTTTGTGTTTCCTTCTGGCTCTCCCTTTTAGTTATGCTGTCATAGTTAGTCCTGCCGAAGTCTCTGCTTGCACTCTACAGTAAATATACATTCACATTATACATTGTGTGACTGTGACCATACCTAACTGCCATCTCTCCTCTTTTTCTCTTCCCCCCCTCTTTCTCTTTTCTCTCTCCTCCTGTCTCCCCCTTTCACTTTTTCTCTCTCTCTGTCGAGCTACACATATCGTTCCCGAGCTGCCAGTAATCCAGACTCCCTCTGCCCTCAGGACCTGTCTGACCCATCCTGGTGCCCCACTTCTGGCTGAAGATCTCGTCACATGGATGCCCCGTGTGTCTCTCTGGGAGATGTCTCTCTGGTGTCTGGGGATGATTCTCTCTACCTAGAAAATGGTTCTGGCCTTGACTGGTGTTGGCAACTGTTTCTCTGGGGACTTGACAGTTCGATAGTTCAGGACTGGAACTTCTTACAAGTCTACCTGGGTCTTCAATAACTACCTGGACTCCATATTAACATCAATTAACATCAGCTATTATAGCTGAACTGCCTTCCACCCTACACACTGTATAAATGCAGATCATTTACTGCTTTTTGTTTCACCCAAATGAGGATGGGTTCCCTTTTGAGTCTGGTTCCTCTCAAGGTTTCTTCCTATTACCATTTCAGGGAGTTTTTCCTTGCCGGCTTGCTCACCAGGGACAAACTGACCATTTTGATTCATACAAATTCACATTTCATACAAACTTAAATAATTCTTTTGATTGTGTAAAGCTGCTTTGCGGCAATGAAAATTGCTAAAAGCGCTATACAAATAAAATTGAATTGAATTGAATTGAACTATCTGACCATTTTGATTCATACAGATTCAAATTCTATACAAACTTAAATAATTCTTTTGATTGTAAAAAGCTGCTTTTGTTACGATTCCTACATCGGCGTGTGTGTTTCGGTGGCATAATAGCAGGAGGCGAGCTGGCGTTTCAGTACAGGTTTTTATTATTTAAAGAACACAAAATAAACACCGACATAAATCCTATAACGTTAACTAAAGCTAGACGCCTGACTGTGCTCCAGTCAGGCTATTTATAATAAACTTAATTAGCTTACCTCGGTTCAGGTGAATTCCTACGTCACCTGACCGAGGTGCAGTCTGGGACATGAAGTCCAAACTAAACAAAACTACAACAAAAACACAATGAAAACCAAACTTTGGGCGCTTTGGCGCCCTCTAGGGGTTAACCCTTACAGTACCCCCCCCTAAAAAACGCTCCTCCGGAGCGTTATCGGAGGACCGGGACTCCCTCCCCAGCGGTCCCAGTCTGGACCCCCAACCTTGAGGTGGTCGATCCCCTCTCGCGAGCGGGGCCGCAAAGGCTGCGTAATCCAAGCCTCCATGCGAGGCTGAGGAGCTGGAGCGACGCTTGTGGGCTGGGCGGCGGCTGAGGAGCTGGAGCGACGCTCGGCGGCGGCTGAGGAGCTGGAGCGACGCTCGGCGGCGGCTGAGGAGCTGGAGCGACGCTCGGCGGCGGCTGAGGAGCTGGAGCGACGCTCGGCGGCGGCTGAGGAGCTGGAGCGACGCTCGGCGGCGGCTGAGGAGCTGGAGCGACGCTCGGCGGCGGCTGAGGAGCTGGAGCGACGCTCGCTGAGCTGGGCGGCGGCGGCGGAGCTGGAGCGGCGTGCGCTGAGCTGGGCGGCGGCGGCGGATCTGGAGCGGCGTGCGCTGAGCTGGGCGGCGGCGGCGGAGCTGGAGCGGCGTGCGCTGAGCTGGGCGGCGGCGGCGGAGCTGGAGCGGCGTCCTCAAAACCGGGAGGCAGAGGAAGAAGCGCGACGTCCTCAAAGCCGGAGGACCGGGACTCCCTCCCCAGCGGTCCCAGTCTGGACCCCCAACCTTGAGGTGGTCGATCCCCTCTCGCGAGCGGGGCCGCAAAGGCTGCGTAATCCAAGCCTCCATGCGAGGCTGAGGAGCTGGAGCGACGCTTGTTTAAACCTCTTTTATGAGAGATCAGCTTCCTGTTTTTTAATATACCTCACCTGTCCTACAAAGAACGGGTTCTGGTCAACAACCTAGAAGCATTGTACCTGTGGCACAAGCTAGAATTTATGGACCCAACACCAAACTTGCTAGCAAGCATCCAGGCCCTACTGGTAGACTTTTTCTGGAACAAACTGCACTGGATACCACAAAGCATTTTTCACTTGCCTAAAGAGGAAGGAGGGCAGGGGCTGTGCAGCTATCCAGCAGAACTGCAACCTTCCGTCTGCATTTCATCTAGAGACCGCTCACCACTGGAGCCAGAAACTAAGGATGTAGAGCAGCAGTCTACAGACTTCTAATCACAGTGGGAGGACTTGGACTAGACAGAATTCTGTTTCTAATGGACCCAAAATCACTAGACACTACTGGATTACCATTTTTTTTATCAAGGGCTTTGGAACTTTTTAAAAAGACAAAATAAGGAAAACAGAACATTTTACTGGCTGCTGGAGGAGCCCCTGGTCTGTGGAGGGCATCTAGATATCTTGAGCGAAACCACCACAACACTAAGACTCTGGTCTCTGTAGGGATTGTAATACTCTGGAAGTTGGTAAACATTGCAGAAACAGACCTGGCTTAAGCAGAGGATTTGGTAGTACATATGGGACTACGGTCTCAACGGGTCGCTAACCAACTCCTGCACTGCTGGAGGTCCAACCTTACATTGGAGGAACAAGCTCAGCTGATGGAATACAGAGGAAACGAAACCAGTTCTACAAAGGATGAATCCTTTTGTACAGCTGATCATAACTCCAGACCTAGACTAATATAATGGCCCCTTTCTGAAGTACAGGGGTGAGGGGGAGATGCACTTTGACATTATGTCTTGTAAGGTTCTGTACAAGTCTTGTGTTAAAGGCCTTAATAAGAAAAAAACTGAATGGGATGGTAGACACCCCATGGCGCACTGAACTTGATCTTAAAAAAATGATATTATACCAGAGTCGGGGGCACTGTATTATGGGGGACTAAACATGACATAATTATAAATAAATAAATGTGTGAATGAATAAGTAAATATAGAAATAAATAAATACATAAATACAATAAGCCCTGGAAAATTGCTAAATATTTTCCTACTTTTGTTTATTAACATATTTCAAGATTTATTTATTTCTGAATTTTTACATTTCTTCATTTATTTATTTTTGCATTTCCACATTTCTTTATTTCTGGATTTCCATATTTTTACATTTCTTTGTCGCTGTATGCTGATAAGGTAGGCAGTCCCAGCCTTAGTCGAAACCGGGATTGGTCCGCAGGGCACCTCAGACAGAAGCAATCGATCTAATCAGTGTGATGCTTTTTAGTTATCTGAAACGAACTATGCAAATGGCTGCCGAGGAGAGACCGTTAGCACGTTCTGCAGGATCCTTAACCAAACTGTGTTTGACGGTCTTCAAGAACTTCATATCCTTACACAGAAAGTGGAAGGGAATGTTGGGCATCTACGATGTGTTTTACCCAGAGGTAGATGAGCCTCAATTATATTCGGAGGTAAAACGCATTGTGGAAGCCCAACTTTCCCCTTCCTCTTTTTGCGTGAGGATATGAAGTTGGCGGACAACTTCTTGAAGACAGTCAAACACAGTTTGGTTAAGGTCAACATCCATCTCAGCATCAAGCTGAACTAAATCGTCCATTAATCTTTTGACTCAATATAAAACATAGTCATTTGCTGCGAGGTTATCAATTTCACCGGCTAATGCTTTTAACTGATTAGTGGCAGCTTGTAAAAAAATAAAAAACACCATAGTTGCCAGACAGCAGTCATTACAAGCCAAGGCATTAGTAGTTGAGTCGAAACAATCTCACTTCATTTAATCAATCACGGTTTCAACTAAGGTTGGGACCGCCTACCTTATCAGCATACAGCAAAAAGTCTGCTGACCTTCAATAGGGAATTTTACATGGAATTGTCTCTGTGAACCCTTTTATCTTTATTTTAAATCCAGAAATCACATAGGAATGCCCCTTTTGTTCACAGAAAGAAATTATTTTTCATGCTTTTATACGTTGTTACAGATTAAAGTCTTTGTTTCATCTTTTAAAACACATTTTTAAATCGCTGCATGTGAATTTCACACTTCAGATTTTTATTTTATGTTCGATGTGTGTTGAAACTTTTAAACTTTTTTGCTGCCACCTTGTTCAGAACTCCCTGGAAAAAGAGATAATGTATCTCAATGGGACATTTCTGGTAAAATAAGGGATACATAAAAAAAAATAAAACATTCCTGGTTTTAAATATGTTCAAGGAAACAAATTCATATGCCAGCTTATTTATTTTATTATTGGTCAGGCCAAAATGGCAATATACACAAACAGAAAAAACAAACAGGCACAAAGTACAGATTTCCCCCCGCCCCCCAACCCCATTATGTGCTCTGTAAAAAAGGAAGAAATTATCTTAGGACCAAACCTAAAGTGACCAACAAAAATTGTTAAATAAAGAATTGTAAAAGTCGAAGTCTCCTCACCTCATTCTCTCTCTCCCCCCGTTTCTCTGTCGAGCTACACATGTCTTGCCTGAGCATGAGTATGGTCCTGGCCTCGGCTAATGCAGACAGCTATTTTCTGAGGACTTGTGACTGCACAGTTTGGACTCTGGGAGGAAATTTCCTACAGTCTACCTAAGCCACTAATAACAAACTACACTCCATTTTAACTTAAAGGCATTAACTGTTATATTGAACTTCGAGCCGGCTAACACACAGTATGACAGCAGATCAGATGTATGACAGTCTTTTACCTCCAATAGTCTCTTGCCTCCAATTATCCACAGTCTAGCTCACCGAAAAGCACCTTCTGTGAAATGCCTAACCTGGTGTGCAACTTGTTCGTGAAAGTGTCTGACAAGTAGAGTAGCGATGTGATTGTTTTTTAGAATATTGATGGGATGTTTCTCTTCCCAGCATGTTTCGGTGGCTGATAAACATCCTCCAACGCAGATTACTCTATCTGCATCCAAAATAAAGTTCAACTTTCTTATGATGCTGTGCTTGGGCACCTCTTCATTCCTTGCAAGGCGCTTCAGTTCCTCCAAAAATGTTTTCTGTTGAACAGTTCTGACAACTATCACCCCTGCTTGTGTCAGTTCATCTGTTCTGGAGTTAGGGTTTCCAGCATAAGATCTGGCCTTTGCGAACAAGACTAGCTATGGCTCTAATTATTACTTTCCAGCTTGAGAACTGTGTAAATTGCGGCGAGTCAAATTCCTTCTCAGAGGATTTGGTAACTAATGCACACACTTGTGACTGTACCTTTACATCTGTGTCTGGTTCCACGAGGTGGATTTTTTTCTGTATTGAAAAACTGACACTGATTTGGGTGAGTAGACCTTCTGATCTGAGCAACACTATTGGCAACATACACATGACACCTACTGATTGTGTTGTGAAGATAACCTACAGATATGGCCATTAAGACTGCGCATGTTTTCCCACGAGATGCCGCAATTTAGCATGCGACTTGCCATAAGCAACATTTGGGAATTTAAATAAATGTGTTTTGCTTCACTGAATATCCTTTAGATGACGCATGGAAGGACTTTATCTAAAAGCCAGACCAAGTACGACAGAGAATTGTGTATTGTAAAAACATTGTTTTAGGCTAACTAGCCTTAATTAATATTGTTTCCAATGCTGAAGCAAACATGAAATAACTTTTGTTTTACAATACATCTTTCATGATGAACGTGTGTATATGTGCTTCATATTATTTTCACAATGATGAATTCACAATGATTCGTACTTTAAAGGTTTCTTATATAGTTTTTGTAATGTCTTAACAGGGACAAAACAATGAAAGACATGGCAAGGTCTTGATTTAAATGGTCTTAAAACTAATTTAATTTGCTGATAGTAGGCTATCTGATAGTGTTAACTATGCGAATGTCCTGATTCGTGAATATGCCAACATATCTTATTTAAAACGTAAAAATGTGTCGCCATCATAAAATGAACTATATATATATATATATATATATATATATATATATACACAGTGGTTAATTAATCGGAATGTAGGTCCTACCGTCGCCGCGCTCGGCGGTACCGTTTGGCTTTGTGCGTTTGCTGGCTTTTACCATTGAGTGGCGCTATATAACTACAGGCTGACGCCTCGTGCCTTAGTTCATTCTCTGCTGGATTAATGAGACACAGAGTTTTAGAACTGCACGTAGTAGCGGATAAAATCAAGTAAAACATTGTAGTAAAACAAATTTATAATCACAGAACTAAAATGACGATACAAATGTAGAATTTAAATTAAATTAAATCTTATTAGGATCAAATTTAAACAAAATAAATGTTAACACAGTGAGCCTTTAAATTTTATCACGTGTAATTAGAAAAGACGCGTGTAGGGTTTTGTGTCGTCTTATATCTTGTGTTCTTTAAATTTATAGTAGATTTATTAACTAAAATAAATGACCACAAAAATTATAACATTGTCAGGACGTTCTACTGCGTCAGCTAATGTTGGTCGTTCAGCCCCGCTTGTGTTTTTGCGTTTATTATAAGAATGAAATGCAGTAGACTGTTATGATCTGTAACGGATTCGACCCATGTTGCACGGGCGGCACCATAAAGCACGGACACGAGGCGAGGTCTTACGGGAAAAGGGTAATTTATTTAGGTAAAATGGGGAAGGAAAGTGTTGAAGGAGGGAGAATGGAAAGAATGGGATAAAGGTTGTGCATGTGCAGTTCCGGGGGCTGTGCCACACTGGCATGCGGGCACACAGCTGACGATAAGTGTTGGTGCGCGGAGTGGCAGAACTGAGCACGCGGAGGCAGCGCTTCTCCCGCTGTCGATGGCCGGCGCGAGTCCTCGCTGACGTAAAAAAAACTTAACACAAACGTCCTCGCAGCCTCTTCCTCTTCGGCAGCGGGGCTGCGAGGGCGGGAACGGTGCGGGAGTGAAGGTGCTGCGGGAGCTCGCGCAGCTCTTTCTCGCGCTGTCCTCAGCGCGGAGATCAAAGGGCGGAATTCTAGTGTCCTTGTTTAAAGTGCCTGGCCGCGTCACATCTCCCCACTGACATGCTTCTTTCATATTCTCCATTACATCACGTACTTCCCAGACCTCAGACAAACCTCCGCGCCTTGCTTTTATAATGCGGAGCAAGCCCGAGATCATATTAACGTTAATTATCGCCAGCCGGCACAAATAAGCGGCCCCGTCCCTTTGGTGCCTATTCAGGGAGCCTACGGAGTGAGGGAGTAGTTATAGTAGATTTGGGCGTACACCCATCACACGCGCACGCCGTGGCAGATCATCATAATTGTCCTAAACTTGTATTTCATAAGGTTTTCCAAGCGGTGGTACAGTGCAACGGGGGTCATTATTTACTATTAAACATTAAACGAATTTACAAAACTTTATACGTGCGATTAAGCGCTGATTCTACATAGGAAAGTAAAGAAGAGGATCCTGATGCTCAACATTCCGGAGACCAAACCCCATTTAAATTAAATTAACAAATATTGCATGTAAATAACAATAGCCCACGTTTAAAAAAGCATTTTTATTTAGAATATAAAAAAATAATCCTGCATCTGTTTTAGGTGTTCCAGCTGCCACTGTTCTAAAATTCAAATTAAATCAAATCTTATTAGGATCAAATTTAAGCACAATAAATGTTAACACAGTGAGCCTTTTGATTTTATCACTTGTAATTAGAAAAAAAAGCGTGTATGGATTTGTGTCATCTTATTTCTTGTGTTCTTTAAATTTATAGTAGATTTATTAACTGAAATAAATTACCATAAAATTAAAACAGTGTTAGGACGTTCTACTGCGTCAGCAGATGTCGGTCTTTCAGCCCCGCTTGTGTTTTTGCGTTATTATAAGAATGAAATGCAGTAGACTGTTATGATTTGTAACGGGTTCGACCCATGTTACTCAAACAACTCAGTTCAGGTGTAAGTAAATGGATAGAAGGTAAATGTCTGTGCTGTTTGGGGGAGGGACGTGCTAATGATTTGGTCGGCTCTCTGTGTGTGTGTGTGAGAGAGAGAGAGAGGGGTGTCGCGGTCGTTTTCAGTGAAACAAAGGCTCAGCTGAAAAATGTTAGGCACATCAGTCACTTAACCCCCAATAAAAGATATTTGAGTGTTATGATAGTTGTAATATAACAGATGCGCACTGAATACTAAACCCAAACCAGGCACGGAGATTAATGAACCAAGATAGCCCCCATACCCGTTTAAAAAAAAAAAAAACCAAATAATATTATTGTGTATAGACTGATTAAAAACAATGCAATTTATGCTATCATAAGGAAAATAAGTTCTTCCATTCCAATGATTAAAAAAGGTAACAATGTCAACTTTAGAATCTAGAATCCAGGAGATTAAAATTACACAAATTGAAATCACTGAAAGTCTCCAGAAGAGCCTCAGATTCAAGAGGTTTTTAAAGTGGGGAGAAATGCATTTCAGTTCCTCTGAATGTATAGGTGAGAACAGCCGATTCACACCTGGGGAGGGTGAATCATTTGTATTTGAATGTTGTCTGGCATTGTAAAGCACTATAGTGACACTAAAAGAACAACCCAGGATTAATAGGAATTCTTATACTGCATAAACATTATTTAGCACAAAAAACTTCCTCGCGCTCGGGAAAACTATGCGTGCGTATGAGCGCTGGTTAGACTATAGGAAATTAAATCGGAGGGTTTTTATTTAGACTATTAACAAAATAAGGCGTGCCAGCTGCCACTTTTTAGTTAGAAGTTTTCAATACAAAGCTTATAATGCCCACATGACATGACGGAATAAGGCACGGCTGGTGATGATTGGGGTTTGTTGGGTTACAGTGGATTTTACTACGCGGTGTGAGTGCAATGGCCATCCGTCTGCTCGCGCTGACTCTGCTCTCCGCGGATGGCCGGACCGCCCCCCTCCCACCTCTCGCTCCTTTGAAGTTACTGGGGCGCGTTCCATTTGCCTTGCTTGCATGCCGCACTTCCGCGTTGTTGCACGCGCGCTGCATACACAGCGCGTAGTAAAATCCACTGTAGCCCAACAAACCCCGAGTATTTGATAGCACGGGGTGCAAGCCCGGGCAACGATAGCAACGATAGCTCACCAGTCATGTGTAATTCTGCGGTCCCGCTGCTTCGCATGTCTGAAGGGGAGGACGCCTAACTAGTGAGCGAGGAGCGATATTGATTTGGGCGCACGCCGTGACAGGCTGAAAAAACTGTCAGATTAATGTGCAAAAACTATATAATAAAACTATATAAGACTACATGCCTTTATAAGAATCAACTTTTATTTAAGCGCACTCACAATAACGAAAAAACGTTGTGATTTTGTAAGTGTTGTGATTTTGTTAGTGTTGTAAGCTGCGCTGCTCTGTATTGTTTTTGGTGAACTTTCAGCGCGTCAGAAAATGAACTCAAACGTTTTTTTAAATGGTCAGAGTCAGTCTGCTTGCTGTTTTCCCGACGCGTTCATATTCATTAGTCTACTTCTGCCGGTGCGCTCTGGAAAACTCCATGCATGCGGCTGAGCGCTGATTAAAACTATGGAGTAAATTAAAGAGGAGAATCACGATGCCGAGTCGAAGTCCTGAGCCCAAACCTCATTTAAATTAAATTAACAAATATTATAAGTAAAAAAACAAAAGCCCACGTTTAGAAACCGTTTATAAATTCTTTCCGACATTGGGCCGGTGTTATGCGCAGAGCGCCGGGAGATTTCCTGAAGCTCAGAAATCACTGGGCATGTTTTCTAAATAGCCGCTATCTTTAATAACTGATGGAGGTTTTGAGCTGTATACACACGCATTCCTGCCTAAACAACTCTTAAAACTACACCTGTAACACAATAAACAGTAATATTTCAAACATTCTGCAGGCTGATATTTGGAGAAAGGAAAGAATAATGAATAAACCAGTTGTTGGGTCAAAATAACCCAACCAGGTGTTCATTTGTAAACTACATCTCATATGAGCCAACATGAGCAACCCAACAATGTGTTTAAAGTACCTGAAATAATCCAGAACTTAAATAACAATAAACAGATACAGAGATACGCTGTATAACGGTCACTGTTGTATTTACGGCAACGAGCGAAACATGTCACTTTGCGCCACCTGGCGGCCATTTTACGAATGACTTTGAAATGCAACTGATTTATTTTGGCCGCTGACGTTTTTACGCGGCGGTGAGCGCGACGGTAATAACCATTCCAATTGATCAACTACTGTATATATATATATATATATATATATGCTGGTGGCTTTGCAGGTGCAGCGTGTGGTGTGATTCGAACCTTGTGTTGCTACACAGTTGTGAGTCAGCAGTGTGAACAGCAGGGGATGAGCACACAGCCTTGTGGGGCCCCAGTGCTCAGTGTGGTGGTGCTGGAGGTGCAGTTCCCGATCCGTACTGACTGGTCAGAAAGTACAGGATCCAGTTGCAGAGGGAGGTGGTCAGGCCCAACAGGTTCAGCTTCCTGATCAGTTGTTGGAGGATGATAGTGTTGAATGCTGAGCTGAAATCTATGTACAGCATTCAAACATATGTGTCCTTCTTGTCCAAGTGTGTGAGGGCAAGATGGAGTGTAGTGGAGATGGCGTCGTTCGTTGAGTGTTTAGGACGGTACGCAAATTGCAGTGGGTCTAGTGAGGAGGGCAACAGGGTCTTGATGTGTCTCATGACGAGCCGCTCGAAGCACTTCATGATGGTGGGTGTGAGTGCAACAGGATGGTAGACAGGACACAGAAGACTTCTTGGGCACGGGAACGATGGTGGTGGCCTTGAAGCACGTGGGAATGACGGCGCTGCTCAAAGAGATGTTGAAGATGTTGGTAAGAACATTTGCCAGCTGTTCCGCACATTCTCTGAGCACTCTGCCTGGGATGTTGTTTGGTCCAGCAGCTTTACGTGGCTTGACTCTAGAGTTTTCCTCACATCAGCTGTAGTGAGACACAGCACCTGGTTGTTCGGAGGAGGGGTGGTCTTCCTCACCTCCACGTCGTTCTGTCTGTCGAACCGAGCATAGAAGTTGTTCAGCGCATCTGGGAGGGAGCCGTCACCGTCACAGGCAGGTGATGTCGTCCTGTAGGTTGTAATGGCTTGACAAAAACATGTTCCAGTCAGTGTTCTTAAAACAGTCCTGAAGAGCAGACATGGCTCCTGCTGGCCAGGTTTTCACCTATTTCAGAACCGGCCACCATTAAATAATTATTTCATCCATTATTTGACCAGGGCTGGAAATTATAGCTGGAATGTGATTGTGATTTTATGACTGAAATTATTTAGTCATATGGGAATGTATGACTGATGTGGCTCGCACTTTCACTTTACAAAAGGCAGCGTTTTTATCAAAAGGCTGATAAATGCGTGTTGTACAGTATATACAACGCGACAGCGCTCTCAGTTACTGTCATCCCTTTTCTCACCCTTGATGTAGGTGTGAAGTTATTAAATCGGTTCGCGGATGGGGGAATTGGCAGAATTGAGGCGTTTAGAACGATTTAACAAGACCGAGCAGACATTTCTGCCTAAAATGTATTTCGCCAGCTATAAAATAAATAGAAATAAAATGTTTAATGGTACCAATCAAATTACACTCCATGATTACTTTGAGTGTAATTCACATATTTACTGAATATATTATGTTTTAATGTGTATACAGTATGTGTTTGTATGTGAATATATTATATAAGTATGTGTTTGTGCGCGCGTCTCATATGTGACATCTCAACTCAACTCATCTTTATTTGTATAGCATGAATGCCCCAAAGTGCTTCACATAAATAATAAAATAACATTGTAATCTAATAAAATAATAAAAATTATAATAATAATAATAATAAAATGAATAAAAAAAATAAAATAATACAAAAATAAAATATTTTTTGTAATAAATTGTAAAACAATATGTAAAATCAACATGTCATGTTGGTTTAAATGCCAGGGAAAACATGTGAGTTTTAAGATGAAACTTTAACACCCTCAATGATGTGGCCTCACGAATGGTCAATGGTAAATCATTCCATAATTTGGGAGCCGCCACAGAGAACACCCAATCACCCCTGAGCTTGCATTTGGTCTTGGGTACCATCAGCAAACGTTTATCTGATGATCTGAGAGACCGGGGTGGGTCATAGGGCTGGAGCAGTTCTAAGAGGTAGGGAGGGGCAAGGCCATGTAAACATTTAAACGTGACCAAGAGAATTTTAAAATTAATTCGGTACTGTACCGGGAGCCAATGAAGAGAAGCCAGAATTGGAGAGATATGTTTTCTTTTACGCATAGACGTTAATAGTCGAGCAGCAGAGTTTTGGACCGCCTGTAGCCGATGTAATGCTGTCTGAGAAACCCCAAGACACAGAGCATTACAATAATCAATGCGAGTGGTGATGAAGGCGTGGATGGCTATTTTGAACAGCCTAAAGGACAAAACAGGTTTAGGTTTTGCCAGTTGCCTTAACTGGAAGAAACTGGACGGACCAGAGCACTAATCTGTTTGTCAAGTTTAAGGCCATGATAAAAAATAACCCCTAGATTCGATGCTGTAGGTTTAACATACTGCTTCAAACCTCCTAAATCCAGAGGTGGAACTTTACCCCTGGAACCAGGACCAAATACCAAAACCTCTGTCTTTTTATCATTAAAATTTAAAAGATTTTGGGCTAACCATGCCTTAATATCATCTAGACATGTTAATAACGCTTTGACAGAGTAGCCTTCCTTCTGTTTTAACGGGAGATACATTTAACTGATATCTGAATAGCAGTAAAAGGAGATGCCATGATTTCTCAGGATATAGCCGAGCAGCAACAAATATAACGGGAAAAGAAGGGGTCCAAGGATAGACCCCTGTGGGACCCCATATGTAAGAGGAGCTGATGATGACTCAAATTTAAATTCAAATTTTATTTGTCACATACACAGTCATACACAGTACGATATGCAGTGAAATGCTTGTACGACCGCCGGTGACCTTAAAAAAATAAATAAAAAATAAAAAATAAAAACTATATATAAGGAATAAATATGAATAAAACGAAATGAAATACAAAGGAAAATAAATGTAACTAGTAAAATAAACAAACTGTACAATTAAGGGCATGTAAAAATATTACAAAATATAGAAAAATAGGAATAGGGGGGGAAATATATATATATAAATTTTTAAATGTTTTAAAGTGGCATTAAAATGTTTTAAAGGGTCAAAGTGGCAGAGTGTCAAAGTGTCATGTGCAATGGCAGATAGACATGTATTGTATAAAGTGACTTATAAAAAGTGGCATGTGCAATGGCTTCAGATATGTAAATATGAATTGCATGCATGTGTCCATGATTGTCCAGTCAGTGTCAATGTTTAAAAGATATTACTCCTGTGTGGTGTGATGTGATTGAGAGATCTTATCGCCTGCGGGAAGAAGCTCCTCCTCAGTCTCTCTGTGTTGGCCTTTAGGGAGCGGAATCGCTTCCCAGACCGCAACTGAGAAAACAGTCCATTGTTTGGATGGCTGAGGTCCTTCACGATCTCCCTGGCCTTGGTCCAGCACCGCTTGCTGTAGATCAAGTGCAGGTCAGGGAGCTCGGTGCGGATGATGCGCTCAGCTGATCGCACCACCCTCTGTAGAGCTTATCTGTCCTGCATGGTGCTGTTTCCAAACCAGGTCGTGTTTCCCGTCAGGATGCTTTCTATGGTGCAGGAGTATAAATTCCTGAGCACCTTAGAGGGCAGTCTAAAGTTTCTTAAGCGTCTGAGGTGGTAGAGACGCTGCCGGGCCTTTTTTACCATGGTGTTGATGTGACAGGACCATGACAGGTCTTGCATGATGTGAACACCGAGGTATCGGAAGCTGTCCGCTCCAGTTGATGATGGGGGTCTGGTACTGTAGTTCCTCTCCTGCTTAGTACTGAAGTCCACTATCACCTCCTTTGTCTTGCTGACGTTCAGGAGGAGATTGTTCCCCTGGCACCAGTTCTCCAGATATACAATCTCCTCTAGGTAGGCCGACTCATCATTGTTGGTGATCAGGCCCACCACGACAGTGTTGTCAGCAAACTTGATGATGGCGATGGAGTTGGTAGTGGCCACGCAGCCGTGGGTGTACAAAGAGTACAGCAGGGGGCTCAGAACACAACCCTGGGGGGCTCCAGTGCTGAGAGTGAGTGAGGCTGAGACATGTCCGCCCATCCTTACTGCCTGTGGTCTGCCAGTCAGAAAATTGGAGATCCACTGACACATTGATGCGTCCCAGGTGCTCCAGCTTGGTGGTGAGTATGCAGGGAATTATGGTATTAAATGCAGAGCTGTGGTTGATGAAGAGCATTTTAACATAATTCCCTTTCCTAGTGTCCAGGTGAGTAAGTGATGTGTGGCGGAGATGGGAGATGGCATTGTCTGTGGAACGGTTCTGGCGGTATTCAAACTGTAGTGGGTCGAGTGTGTCCGGTAGTGAAGAAATGATGTAGTCACGACCTGGTTCGGGAACAGCACCATGCAGGACAGACGAGCTCTACAGAGGGTGGTGCGATCAGCTGAGCGCATCATCCGCATCGAGCTCCCTGACCTGCACTCGATCTACAACAAGCGGTGCTTGACCAAGGCCAGGAAGATCGTGAAGGACCTCAGCCACCCCAATAACGGACTGTTTACTCTGTTGCGGTCTGGGAAGCGATTCCGCTCCTTGAAGGCCAACACAGAGAGACTGAGGAGGAGCTTCTTCCCGCAGGCGATAAGGTCTCTCAACCACAACCACACCACTATGCAGAATTACACAATATTTTCATAATTGGTCAAATCTATCAATCTTCTTACATCCATGAACACTATGGACAATTACACGCTCACCTTCCTTCATATATACACTACATGTCGTACGTTACATCCTGGACCATTGCACAAAGACACTTTAATAACTTTGCACACCTACCTTCACAACTACACTACATTTTACAGTTTTACATTTACATCCTGGACCAGTGCACAAAGACACTTTAATAACCTCTGCACTAAGACACTTTGTTCCATGCATATTTGCACACACCGTACAACCATTTCTATTTTTATTTTTAGTTCTATTTTTTCATAGCACATTTCTATTTTTATTTTTAGTTCTATTTTTCCTAGTTTAATTTAATTTTGTAATTTAATTTCTATCGTATTTCTTTTATTCATATTTATTTCTTATTTGTAAAATTTAACTCTCTTTTGGGGTCAATGGCAGTCGTATAATGCATTTCACTACATTTCGTACTGTGTATGTTTGTGTATGTGACAAATAAAATTTGAATTTGATTTGATTTAGTCTCTGACCAGGCGTTCAAAGCACTTTATCACTACTGAGGTAAGGGCTACAGGGCGATAGTCATTGAGAGAAGCAGGATGAGGTTTCTTCGGAACAGGAACAAGGATGGACTCTTTGAAGCATGTGGGGATCACCGACTGAGATAAAGAGATGTTGAATATCTCAGTGAACACAGGTGCTAGCTGGTCTGTGCAGGCTCTGAGAATATGACCTGAGATGCCGTCTGGTCCTGCTGCTTTCCTGGTGTTCACTCTCTTGAAGGCTCTCTTTACGTCATGCTCGGTGATGATGAACGCGTTTCCGGTGCTGGCAGTGTCTTCCTGTCTGCAGACATTAGCGCCGCTAGCATTAGCATAGCTAGCGTCTTTAGCTGCAGCTTCGAAGCGAGCATAGAAGGTGTTTAGCTCGTCTGCCAGAGTCGCGTCCACGTCAAGATCTCCAAGGCTAACAGAAAAAGTTTCTATCAATAAGATAGGACCTAAACCAGTCTAGAGCTGTCCCCCTAATTCTCACCCAGTGTTCTAAGCGTGACAGAGGAATGTCATGGTCTACTGTATCAAAGGCAGCTGTTAAATCAAGCAGCAGAAGAATCACAGAGTTACCAGAATTGGTAATACAATAAATATCATTTAAAGGGGTCATACAGGCCTACATGCACTTTTTTAAGCTGTTTGGACTGAACTGTGTGTTAGGAGAGTGCGTACACAACCACTCTACGATGATAAAGAGCCGCCCAGTGGTTTTCTTTTAATTTATTACAATAACATGCCCCTTCTGAAATCAGGCCAATCGCAAATGCCTGTCGATGTGACGCCACACCACAAGAGGCCCCTCCTACACTAGTTGATTGACACTGGTATTTTAGCAAAGACCTGCCCCGAGTGGAAAGAAGCTGTCGGCCATTGTTTTTCGCCGCTGGAGCAAAATCTTGGAGCGTCTAAGCGAGTGTTGTGTACAGTTGTTGAGTGTAATAGCGAACACAGCGGTCGTCATTCACTACCAATATCTGAGCCGCTGAGGACGCAGTGGCTGAATTTAGTTTTTAAAGCTAACGTCCCCGCCGATTTACCTAAACCAGACTGCTTTATAAACACGGGTCAATATAAAGCAGGTTTTACTAGGAAGCTGCTCCTAAAAAATGGATCTGTACTAACGCTTCGTGTTCCTGCTTCATCTTCACCCAGCTCAGTGATTAATTTCTTTTTCTATGACTCTTTGCAGATCGCCTTTTCTAATAATCACGATGAATGCGGAGTGTAAGTTAAGTTATACTCTCATAGAACATGGTTATGGCTTCTTCTCTATGTACATCCGTCTCTATATAATCCCTAATCGCCCGTTTATAATAAACAATGCATTAAGGTGATTGTCTAGTTGCAAATGGTGTAGGTAGTCGGAAAACTATATTATGCTTACCTTTGTTACGTTAGATGGTTTATAACAATGTCTGTCGAAGATTAAGAAGTTATGTAAACAGATCAGTAAACACATGGTGTCCGTATCTCTCTCAGTAAGCTTCTCCGCTTTATGTTGTTGTTGCTCGCGGCAGCGTAACAGCCCTGAAGAAAACAGGCTCAGAATGACTGAAGGAAACAGGCTCAGGCTCTATATTCCAGCATTTTCCAGTTTGGACTGCATTTCCCACAAAGCACTGCGTTGTGGGTAATGCAGTCCAAAGCATTGCCCGCACTGGACTACACTCCCGTGGCTATACCCCACATGTTTTGTGAAGACACGCCCCACAGAACTGGGGGGGCGGGCTCAGCAGAGATCATAAGCATTTAAAAGAACATGCACTGAAATAGGTTGCTGAGAACAGAGCTAGTTTTTACCATTTAAAAATAGTGTTTTATTTACACAACCATTGAGAAATTTTTATTAAATATATTACAAACTTTTCATTAGGACCCTAAAGATCATATTAACATTTACTGAAACATGTTTCTGGATGTTCCCTTTAAGACTCTTAACAGAGCTGTTTCAGTACTGTGAAGAGCCTTGAAACCAGACTGAAAGACTTCAAGCATTCCATGCTCACCAAGATAACTTATTAGTTGTGTATAAACTACCTTCTCCAGAATCTTAGACAGAAATGGTAACTTAGAGATTGGTCTGTAATTAGACAACACAGACGGATCAAGATTAGTTTTTTTTTTAACAAAGGCTGCACAACTGCATGTTTAAAATGTATGGGTACCACCCCAGAACCCAAGCTGCTATTTATGATATTTAAGAGTATAGGACCTAGAATGGAATCTTTGAAAAGATGTGGAGGAATGGGTTTAGCAGGAGATCCTGCAGGCTTCATAATATTAATAATCTCTAACAGAAAGGAAAGAGAGATTGGTTAAAAACAGCAGAGCTAGAGACAGAAATGGAAATAGATGCGTTACATGCAGAAGATGTAATAAGATCCCTTGTAGAAGAAACCTAATCAATAAAAAACTGGAGAAAGTTCTTACACATTTTATATGAGTTTTCTAAACTGGCAATTTGGGGACCATTAAGAATTGCATTAAAAGACTGAAATAAAACGTGAGGCTTATGATAGTTTGCTAAAATTAACTCAGAGTAATGTTTGGGTTTTGCAGCTTGTAAGGGCCATATTTAATTCTTGTGATTTGTTGTTATGTTTATCTTATTTCAGTTTATTAGTTAAGCATTAAGCATTAAGTATCATACTCATAATTTGTATTGTGACATCATTTCATGAGTTGTTCTGTGACATCATCCCACAGTTTCATGTCTATCACGCACGTTAGTTGTTAGTTGTTGTTAAGACACGGAAGGATACAGAAAGGTGTGGAGCACACAAGCTTTTGACCGTGACACAGTAAGCTAAAAGGAATACAGTAAAATGAGTTGTTGTAACTATAACCTATTGAAGCTACACAGCTTTTACAGTTTTCTGATAAAGACGCCAACTATCTCTCAACGAACTAAAAGACACTTGCAATTTGTCCTTTTTCCATTTGCGCTCCACTTTTTAACACTCACATCTGACAGCACGTGTCTCGTCATTCTCGCCTGATTTTTAATGGAGCCACGAGTCCAAAGATGCCTTACAGGTGGAATGGAACCAGGATGCTAATGCCTTAAACACATCAGAGAATTGAGCAGCAGTGGAGGAGTTAAACACGCAACAGCACCGTGCACGGAAACAGGTTTTAACATCATTATTTGGTAGAACAGAGTTAAACAAAACAGGCATATGATCAGAAAAAAACTGCATTACAGACTTCAATGTTAGAAATAGATAATCCATGAGATAAAACAAGATCAAGGGTGTGTCCCTGCTCCTGTGTGGGGCCCGACACTGACTGCACAAAACCAACAAATCAATTAAACTTAAAAAATCTTTGGCCAACAGATTCTCAGGGCAACAGACATGAACATTAATATCACCCACAATAAGGACACGATCATATTTCGGCATCATTTCAGCCAAAAAATCCTTATTATAAGAAATATATATTATATTATATAAGAAAGTCCTTATTATACTTAGGTGGACGATAAATCACTCCACACAGCACTGTGTGAGAGCGGCCAAGCTCAAATAAGTTCAGCTCAAAGCTGGAAAAAGTCAGTAACGACAGCTGCTTACAATAGTAGTTGTCTCTATAGACCACCGCGATTCCTCCTTCTCGACCCGATGTCCTCGGGGAGTTTAGATAGGCATATGATGAGGGGAGAAGTTCAGAGAAGGCACTGTACTCACCAACACTTAGCCATGTCTCCGTAATAAAAAGAAAGTCCAAACCACGTGAGATGATAAACTCCTTTAGAATGAAAGTTTTGTTGGTTATTGACCTCACATTTACCAGGCCCATGTTGGTCATCCTGTTTAGAGTCAAGGGCAGGTTAAGATAAGGCCAGGGCGCCCGACAAAGCGAGCGCAGGTTCCCCGTATTTACCCCTCGCAGCCGGCAAAAACGTGGCGCACTACAATGCGACCGAGAAAATTCACCCGAGCCAACCTCAGGTACCAGCCAGGGTACCGCGTCCGTGAAATCCCGAGACATAATACGGTACTAATCAGTTCCATAGATTGATCGGAAGGTCTCAGAAAAACACGCCAAACAGGCCTTAAGCATCACTTGACGACCGTTGCGTTTCCCTCGGTGACGGGAGCGCTTTTTCCGGCGACCTGGAACTGCACAGCGGTAGAGGTGAGCAGGTATTCCCGATAAGAATAGGGGCAAGTGATTTTGCTCATTATTCTTAAACCGTGTAAAATTTTCCACAGCAGGCCGGAGGTTCAAGAGTGTTTGGCGATCATACACCAACATTCATATAAAATGCAATTTCGTGATAAGTGTATGTTGTTAAAGTATTTGTGGATATGTATGTAACGACGCGAAAGGCCAAATGTAATGGCCAAAGACAAAGCGTGCTGAAGAAGACGCAGCAGTTTAGCACGCGCTCTCTAATCTCTCTGTTTATTTTGAGTTTTCAGTTTTCTTTTGGTTTCCTTTTAAGTTTATTAATTAATAATCCCACGCTATGGGAGCCCTCCCAGCTCTGCAACAGCTCCCTCTCTCCTTGCTCCTCGCTGTCCTGTATCCATTCGGCCAGCTCGGGCGAGATGGTGATTGCTCCCCCCCAAAAACAATCTAGGGGAGAGACCTCCGCTATGCCACTTGTAAGGTCTAGCTTTCTGTCATGATTCTTACCTCGGTGTCTGTGTTTGGGTGGCATAATCGCAGGAGACGAGCTGGCGTTTCAGGATCAGGTTTTTATTAAATATAAACACATAAATAACACCAACAGAAATCATATAAATTGCAACAAAAGCTAGACGCCTGACTGAAGTTCAGTCAGGCTTTTTATAATCAACTTAATCAGCTTACCTCGGTTCAGGTGAATCCTTATGTCACCTGACCGAGGTGCAGTCTGGGACATGAAGTCCAACTAAAACAAAACTATAACATAAAACAAACCCAGGCGCTTTGGCGCCCTCTAGGGGTTAACCGTTACACTTTGCATATTTGTCACACTTGTATGGGTGGAATTTCACTTTATGAGTGTTTTCAATACACTTTATGAGGAAAAGAAAAATTTGCCTTTTTTTTTGTTAGATATTATACATCAGTGTAAGATATACCACTCGTCAGTGTAAGCTGTACGTGCAGCAGGTCAGTGAGGATAAACCAGTGCCTGCTGATGTTTGTGTTTCCTTCTGGCTCTCCCTTTTTAGTTATGCTGTCATAGCTAGTCCTGCCGGAGTCTCTGCTTGCACTCTGCACTAAATATACATTCACTTTTTACATTGTTCGACTGTGACCATACCTAACTGTTATTTCTCCATCTCTTTGCTCTCTCCTTTTCTGCTCTCTCCTCTCTCTCTCTCCCTCTCTCCTTTTTCCTCTACCTATCTCTCTGTCGAGCTATACATGTCGCTCCTGAGCTGCCAGTGATCCAGACCCCCTCTGCCCACTGGACCTCTCTAACTCATCCTGGAGTCCTGCTTCTGGTTGGAGATCTTATCACATGGATGCCCCCGTGTGGTCTGCCTGGAATGCGTGTGGTGACTGGGGTTGGTTCCACTTTTCCATGAAGGTGGTCCTGTCCTCGACTGATGCAGACTGCTGTTCTCTGAGGACCTGTGACTTCAGTCGCTCAATAGTTCAGGACTGAAATTTTTCACAGTCTACCTGAGCCTCCAGGAACAAACTGGACTTAATTTTACACATCTCCTCTTATATTGAACTTCCAGTCTCGCATATTATTATGCACATCAATCCCTGCTATCTGTTTTCACCCAGATGAGGATGGGTTCCCTGTTGAGTCTGGTTCCTCTCAAGGTTTCTTCCTATTACCATCTCAGGGAGTTTTTCCTTGCCACTGTCGCCGTCGTCCTAGGCTTGCTCATCAGGGACAATCAGGGACAATCATAACTTTTTGATTCATACACATTTACATTTCATACAAACTTAGTTCTTTTGATTGTGTAAAGCTGCTTTGTGATGATGTAAATCGTTAAAAGCGCTATACAAATAAAATTGAATTGAATTGAATTGAATTGATGATGACTAACACCTCTCCCCTGATCTACCAGAGCCAAGTGAAAGGAATGGCAATCAAACTGAACGTGTAAGCTGGAATAAAATCAGTAGCAGCATTAACTCATGCTAGTAATTATTATGGTACTCTATATTAATTCAAAATAATGTTTTTTAGCATTATTTCGAATTAATATTGACTACCATAATAATTAAAATAAGTAACTAGTTTACTAGAATAAGCTAATGCTGCTACTAATTTTATTTCAGCTTACCTGTTCAGTTTTGTTGCCATTCTTTTTAAAATATTGTCTTTATAGTTTTATATGTTTTTTTTTTATGTCCGGTTCTTTGTTTCTTTGTTTTACTAATATGACCCAATATATGTTCAGTGATACTTTAAATATGTTTAGAAATCATTCATTTCTGTATTGTGTTATATTTTTATACATGTAACTGATGTTAAAAATGTATCTCTACATTTATGAGCCAATGTATTATGATGTGGGCTGCTGTAGACCAGAAAGTGCAGGGCCACTTTTTGGTTCCCCTGGACACAGGCAAAGCCCAAGCCTCTACAGATCTGGCCTTAAAAAACGCACGTTTTCGGAAAAGGGATCCCACGACTTGCCGCGAGTGCGCGCGGAAAGCTGTGAAAATGCCCTTCAATACCTGTAGGGGGCAGTCGTGTTTCAGTCTAAAGTATTGTGTGTCTACTGAAGCCGAAAAATGTTATGTCTCTTAGGCGCCCATTGACGGCAAGCGACAGAGCTCATAAACGTGTCAAGCTCAAAATTATATGTATTTATTCTTCATTTTCATTCAGAATTATTATTATTATTAGTAGTAGTAGTTCTCCAAATTTATTATTATTATTATTGTAACGCACCCGCGCGTGTGCAAAAGGACTACAAAGATGTATGACGTTAGCCTATATTTACGCGCATTCAACGCAGACGGGTACTGGTGGCTCAGTGGTAGGTGATTCGCCCGCCATGCGGGAGACCCGGGTTCGATTCCCAGCCAGTGCTCAAAATGCCGGTGCTATTCGCTAAAATACCATGATATAGCCATTACATTATCAAGTTATGCATCAGTACTAAATGCATGTTTGCAATTGAGAATTTTTTTTGAAGCTATGAAACACATTAGCACTCACCACACAGTTGCTGTAATTTAATGATTATCATAAGCAAAAAGTGTAAAACAAAGGATTCACATTTATTACATTTTCACCCAGAGCGGAATTCGAACCAGGGTCTGGACGATTTTATAGGATATATACGGATATTATACAGATATTATTTAAGCAACGCCACACCACGTGGAAAGCAACAAAAATGCTTCAATTTCATTGGCTGTCACTGAGTGTCAGCTATTCACGACTGGCCCCCGCGGAACACAGAATCCCCGGGCTTTGACTGCGCTTTCTCCATTCGTTATTACAGGGGCGGACTGGGACCAAAAAGTGGCCCTGGACTTCCTGGCCCACAGCAGCCCACACCATAATACATTGGCTCATTAATGTGGAGATACATTTTTAACACCAGTTACTAGTATAAAAATATAACACAATACAGAAATCAATGCTATTTAAACATGTTATTTGAAGTATCACTGAACATATATTGGGTCAAAGAAACGAAAAAAAAAAGAACATCAAGACAAATATAAATCTATAAAGACAATATTTTAAAAAGAAATGGCAATAAAACTGAACAGGTAAGCTGAAATAAAATCAGTAGCAGCAGTAGCTCACGCTAGTAAACTAGTTACTTATTTTAATTATTAGGGTAGTCAATATTAACACGAAATAATGCTGAGAAACATTATTTCAATTAATATTGACCACCATAATAATAACTAGCACAAGTTAGTGCTGCTACTAATTTTATTCTGTTTGATTGTCATTCTTTTTATTTGGCTCTGGTAGATCAGGGGAGACGTGTTGGTCATCATCAGCATGTATTATGATGTGGGATGTGGTGCGCTGCTGGATCCAGCCTCACTGTCCCTGACCTGTTATAGGCAGAATCTGTTCATTTGAAGCATTTCACAGCATTTACCTCTAAAGCTTTTTCTTATTTTCGCGTAACCTTTTCTTCTTCCTGCTTTTCATTCATGGAAATTATTATTAATTTGCTCAGAAAATTTGCTGCATCGAGAAAGGATCAATATCTAAAAATTTAAAGATGCCCACGTGTGTGGACAAAGAATACAAAAGTGTATAATCTTTAATAAAGTTAATTTAATACAATATTGTTTCCAATGCTGAAGCAAACATGATTTTGTTTTAGTCTATTCATTGAATACAACGCGACAGCGTGCTCCGAGGTGAAGCGCACCCACAGTTACTGTAATCCCCCATCTCACCTTTACGACAGGTGTGAAGTCATCAAACCGGTTTCGTTGCTGGGGGAATTCACAGAATTGGGGTTTTTTAAAACAAATTAACAAGACCGAGCAGACTTTAGACAGGGGGTTTGGTTGGTTAGAAGTGGCGCTGACGGGGGGCGGGAGGGAGTCTCGCCCGCGGAGCAATTCAGTGTAGAACCGCCACTGCCTATTTTCCACCACATCACGTACTTCCCTGATCTCCATCTCCGCGCTTTGCTTTTATAATGTGGAGCAAGCCCGAGATCATAATATCGTACCATTCATCATTCAAAGTTATTCATATCAGTGTATAGTAAGTGTGATTTGAAAAGTGCTATAACTCCACCTGCTACAGTTTCAGCCCAGTGGAACAATCTGACTACACGTGAAGTGCCATGAAAATGTATTTGCCCCTTCCTATTTTTTTTTCTTTGCATATTTGTCACACTTGTATAGGTGGAATTTCACCTAAACACTTTAGGTGAGAACGTATAGGTTAATATGTATAGGTGAGAACAGCTGATTCACACCTGGGGAGAGTGAATAGTTTGCATTTGAATGTTGTCTGGCATTGTAAGCACACGCAGTGACACTAACAGAACAATAGGATTAATAGGAATAGGAGGCACTACAGAGGAGGATTTTAATTTAGACTATAAAAAAATTAACCTGCGTCTATTTTTAGGCGTGCCAGCTGCCACTTTTTAGTCTTATAATGCTAAATAATATAATGATCCCGGGTTTGCGCCCTGCGCTATAAAATACGAGTACGACGGCCATCCGCGGACAGCAGCTCCTGCCTCCGTCCGCTCGCGCTGGCTCTTCTTTGAAGTCTGGGGCGCGTTCCAATTGCCCCGTTTGCATGCCGCACTTCCGCGTTGTGTGCGCGCGTCTCATTCACACCGCGTAGTAAAATCCACTGTAAACCAACAAACCCCGAGTATTTTATAGCGCGGATTGGAAGCCCGTGATCTTTAGCAAGGAGAGCTCTTCTTCACTATTCGTGCTTAATTCCGCAGCCCCGCTTCTTCGCATATCTGAAGGGGAGGCCGCCTAACTAGTGAGCGAGGAGCGATATTGAAAAAAAACTATTGTCCTCAAAAATGTAACAGATGAGGACTCTGATTAATGTGCAAAAACTATATAATAAAACTATATAAGACTACATGCCTTTATATGACTCAACTTTTACTTAAGTGCACTCACAATAACGAAAAAACGTGATTTTATAAATGTTTGAAAGCAAATAAGCTGCGCTGTTCTGTATTGTTTTTGGTGAACTTGAGCGCGTCAGAAAATGAACGCAAACGTTTTTTTAAATGTTCAGAGTCAGTCTGCTTGCTGTTTACCCGACGCGTTCATAATCATTAGTCTACTTCTGCCGGTGCGCTCTGGAAAACTCCCTGCATGCGGCTGAGCGCTGATTAAAACTATGGAGTGAATTAAAGAGGAGAATCACGATGCCGAATCGAAGTCCTGAGCCCAAACCTTATTTAAATTAAATTAACAAATACTATAAGTAAAAAAAACAAAAAAAAAAAACAATAGCCCACGTTTAGAAACCGTTTATAAATTCTTTTCGACATGAGTTGGCCCGGTGTTATGCGCAGAGCCCCGGGAGATTTCCTGAAGCTCCGAAATCACTGGGGCATTTTTTCTAAATAGATGCTATTGTTAATAATTGATGGAGGTTTGGGGCTGTATACACACACATTTTTGAGGGGTTTAAAACGAATTAGTCCGAGCAGACCTACATGAAAGGTGAGAAGTGAGTAACTGCGCGCGCTGTCGCGGTGTATATACTGTACAACACGCGTTTATCAACCTACATAAAAACGCTGCCTTTAAAAAACGCTTTATAAAAACGCTGCCTTTTGTAAAGTGAAAGTACTTTACAAAAGACAAACTGCTTTATTTCAGTCATGAATTCACAATCACATCACATGCCAGCTATTATTTCCAGCCGTGGTTAAATAATGTATGAAATAATTATTAAATGCTGAACACAAACAGCAAATATGATGATTATTATAAAATGCCAGAAGAAGCTCGTGGTCATAAAATAATATTTACTTAATAATATAATATATATAGTTCATTCATGTCTTCTGATGATGTCGACACATTTTTTACGTTTTAAATAAGATATGTTGGCATATTCACGAATCAGGACATTCGCATAGTTAAGACTATCAGCCTACTATCAGGAAATTAAATTAATTTCAACACCATGTAAACCGAGACATTGCCATGTCTTTCACTGTTTTGTCCCTGTTAAAACATTACAAAAAATATATAAGAAACTTATTAAGAATTTTAAAGCACGAATTTGGGCATCTCATTTCATCATTATGAAAATAATATGAAGCACATATACACACATTTATCATGAAAGATCTGTTGTAAAGCAAAATAAAATTCATGTTTGCTTCAGCATTGGGAACAATATTGTTTTAGACTAAGTAATTATACACAATTCTTCGTTGTACAGTACTTGGTCCGGCGTTTAAATAAAGTCCTTCCATGCGCCATCTGGCGGATATTCAGTGAAGCACAACACATTTATTTAAATTCCCGAATGTTGCTTACGGCAAGTTGCGGCGCGCCGCGCGCTAAATTGAGGCATCCCGCGGGAAAACACGCGCAGTCTTAATGACCACATCTGTATCTGTCTAAGACACCGGTGAGAAAGTGAGGGCGAGCGACACGCAGCAGTTTAGCATGTGCTCTCGGGTTAAAGTGCACAAAGCACAAACTCTACTCTATCTTTTTTCCTACTATAAATTCTCAGTAAGGCCAAATGCCCCAAAAGCATCTTTAATTTTTTGTTTTAGTTTCCAGAATCCCGTCCGTTCTAGCGTAGATGGCGGAGCTCTGTTTATTTTGTGTTTTCAGTTTTCTTTTGGTTTCCTTTTAAGTTTATTAATTAATAATCCCACGCTATCTCCAAACGGAAATGTCTTCCCATGTCTGTCATAAGCTCTCACAACAACTTCAATCTTACTGACCCCATCTAAAGCCCTTCGTCAGGTCTATTATGATCAGTAAACCATACAACGTTTGGACAAAAATGTTCTGGAAGGGATATTAAATAAGGAGAATACACAATTTTGTTTCAATACAGTTTTATTAAATACATAATATTTTTATGGTTTGCTGGCAAAATACATTTTAGGCAGAGACTTCTGCTTGGTCTTGTTAAATCGGTTTAAACCCCCCATTTCTGCGAATTCCCCCTTCAGCAAAACCGGTTTGATAACTTCACACCTATCATAAATGAAAGGTGAAAAGAGGAGTTACAGTTACTGGGGGGTCTGGGTGTCACCTCGGAGAGTGCTGTTGCATTGTAGTCAGAGAATAGATTTAAACAGAATTATGTTTGCTTCAGCATTGGAAACAATATTGTATTAGGCTAACTTTATTAAAGATTATTCACTTTTGTCTTTATTGTATTCGTCTTTTTGCACACACACGCGGCCATCTTTAAATTTAAACAGAAAATAATAGTGGGCCGGTAGGAACGTTATTTTTCATATAACTTAAACGGCTAAATGAGGTTAAATATACACAATACATTAATAATTGCATTTGCTTTATTTGAGCACTCATTGAGCTTTTTCATTTTATATATACCCAGCAAAAAAAGAAAAGTCCCTTTTTCAGGACTGTATATTTCAACAATAATGTTGTAAAAATCTAAATAACTTTACAGATCTTCATTGTAAAGGGTTTAAACAATCTTTTCCATGCATGTTCAATTAACCATAATCAATTAATTAACATGCACCTGTGGAATGGTCGTTAAGACCTTAACAGTTTACAGAAAGTAGGCATTTAAGGTCACAGTTCTAAAAAACGCAGGACACTAAAGAGACTTGTCTACCGACTGTGAAAAACACCCAAAGAAAGATGCCCAGGGTCCCTGCTCATCTGCGTGAACGTGCATTAGGCATGCTGCAGGGAGGCATGAGGACTGCTGATGTGGCTAGTGCAATAAATTCGCATGTCCGCACTTTGAGACGCCTAAGACAGCGTTACAGGGAGACAGGAAGGACAGCTGATCATCCTCGCAGTGGAAGACCATGTGTAACAACACCTGCACAGGATCGGTACATCCGAATATCACACCTGCGTGACAGGTATAGGATGACCACAACAACAGCCCGAGTCACACCAGAAACACACAATCCCTTCATCAGTGCTCAGACTGTCTGCAATAGGCAGTCCATGAGAAGGAGATGCACTGCAGTACTTCAAGCAGCTGGTGACCACACCAGATACTGACTGGTACTTTTGATTTTGAGCCTCCCTTCATTCAGGGACACATTGTGAACCATTTTTAGTTTATGTCTTATGGTGTTGACTCTTTTAGTGTTAATACAAATATTTACACATTAAGTTTACTGAAAGTAAAAACAGTTGAAAATCAGAGGACGTTTCTTTTTTTGCTGAGTATACTACCATATCATATATTTGTTTCTAATACTGCTTTATCTATATTTTACAACATTACATGCAGCTTGTAATTTACTTGCGATTGTACTTTTAAAATGTAACCGACGTATCTAAAGTATAAGATTATTTAACTACTTCAGCAGTGAATGAGAAATTTGGTCGGTCTGGCTTTTAAATAAAGTTCTTATTTGATATAATTTTATTATTTAATTAAGCGTTTATCTATCAAGTAGCCTATATTAGTGCGAGCCGCGGGTTTATACATGCCGATAAATGAATTTTAGATGGATTTTAAAGCATCTTTTTTAGGCCTAAATATTTATTTTAATTAATGGCCAGGTGTATTACGAAGTTGTTTTCATGGAGAGATTGTGTGTGTCTGCGCACCTGTCTCATACTGTACTGTGGGTGTGTATGCACGGAGAGTTTGTGTGTGTTTGTGATGTTATCTTCTCCTTCAAACATGCTTCCAACCAACCAACCTGGCCTCCAAACTCAGCTCCTGATCATAACTGCTCCTTTGATCTGCCGGTTACGGCAGGGCGTCGACTGCTGATCAGTGTAAAGTAGCCTGTACAAGCCAAGCTCTTCCCCAAAAATAGTGTAAATGTCTGCAACAAACACTAACCATTAAAATGTTAAGAATCTAATTGAACACAAATATATAAATTAGATTTTCTTTATGCATAATATTTTCATTATACATAAACTCATGCTAGGGTACTTTTACTACACTGAAGTACCATTTAAAGCTATTTATTCATTTCTCTTTCATTTGCTTGCTTACTTACTTACTTACTTACTAACTAAAGAATGCTTTAGTAAAGAGCTCTAAAACAACATCAATATGAATGACAATGGAATATTATAGAACGTGCGAGTTGACGCCCATGCACCAATCACTAACCATTAAAATGTTGGATTTGAATTGAAATGGCACTTAAAAATAAATAGTATAATATTTGTTTATAATATTTATAAATAAATACACTTTTTTTACAATGCTTCCCTTATATAATTACTTTTCATTTGTATTTTTAATATATATAATAATATAATTTAAATTTTTAACTTTTTTTTGTAAAGCTGCTTTGAGACAATGACCATTTTAAAAGCACTCGATCGATATTGCCAGCTGATAGAGAAGGAACAGCCAATCAGAAGTAGTGTGTGGATGTCTGTGTGGGTACACTGCATGCGCATAAAGTGCTTTGTCTGCTCTAAAAATGTCAAACCCCGCGCTCAGAATTGTGGCAGGAATATAACCATAGAAACCCAGCATTTTTTAGTGTACTACTACAGTACTAATGAATGGACAAAGCGCAGTCAAAGCCCAGGGATTCGGCGTGCTGTCGCATTGTCTTCAGCGAGTAGCGCATATTTTTGTGTTTGTTTCTTTTCATGTCTGTAGTTTTATCAATAAATCTGCTTATATCTGCGCACACGTTTATCAGCATTTAAAAGCCGCACACGCAACTTATTTTTAATTTGCAAAAGGCAGTGTTTATTGTTTAGTGTATATTTAAAGCACATAAACACAATAAAACAATATTGTTTTAGGCTTTTTGCACACGCGCAGGTGCGTTACAATAATAATAAGAATAATAACATTAATAAATTCGGAGAACTACTCACAAGGGTGGCTCTTTTATTTATATCAAATAAAAATTTGGAAATGTTGAGAAAGCACAAGTTAATATACTCACAAAACGAATATATTACAAGTTGATAAAATGATCTGCGGTAGCGGAAAAATCCACCAAAAAAGGGGACACTACACAATACGGTATTAGATATCCCTCATATCTCTGTCCCTCTGCTGTGTGTATTCATTTACAGGCTGCAGCGCACGCACGCATGCACATACACACACACTCCCCTGTGCCCTCAGTAAACCTCTAATTACCGTCCGTATACAAATGAGTCAAGACGTAGCCTAGTGTAGTGTCATGTCGGAATTCAGCGGTCACAGAGTGGAAAGACTGAAGAAGGAGCTGCAGCATTTTATTAGTTACAACAAGCACAGCGATGTGAGTCCACGTATGCTGAATTTGAAATTACCATTGTCTGACAGACCCCCACGTAAAGCCCCGCCCCACACTGTAGTTCATGGATGAATTTGTGAAAGTTTTTCCAAAGAGAAATAGGAGACTGTTGTTGTAGAGTGGATTGGAGAGAAGAGAGCTGTTCATTTACTTAAAAAAAATACATAAAGATATATATATAACATAATATGATCTGTTCTATAGCTCATCTGTTTAAACTTAGTTTTTTTAATTTTTCATAAGACAACCTTTCAGTTTTGTAAATATTCTAGTTATAGTGTTAAGTCTTACTTTAGGTTAAACATTTTTGAGTATTTGACCATCCAGCTTAGATAAAATTTATGTCATTGATTGATAAAATCTGGATTAAGGATATTTTATTTTTATTTTGTTTTATTTATTTAATTTTTATTTTTTAGTCCCCCCCGAGGAATTGCCACCTTATTGTGGTTAGGGGGTTTGTATGCCTCAGTGACCTTAAGAGCTATACCAGCAGGAGCTTGGTCTTCAAGTGGGACACCCAAGTTGGACAGGTCTAAAGGTAGACGCCTGACAAAGTGCAATCCACTTCTCCTGGCTTTGGACGCAGCTAACAACACAATTTAGCAAGGACAATACTGTTACTACTGTATAAGCACAGGGACGAAACAGTGATCAAACATGATGCCCCCATCACATTTCTGACTGACCCGGCCCTGACTACTAGTACCACCACCACTACTAATAATAATAATAATAATACTGAATGAAGAAAGTGTAGTTAACGAAGTATCATCATAGAAGGAGAGAAGAAAATGAAGAATAAATACATATCAGTATTTACAGTTTGAGAGCTCCATTGCTTGCTGTCAGAGAGAGAACACATTTTCGGCTTCAGTAGACACACAATACTTCAGATTGAAACACGACCCCCTACATGTAATGAAGGGCATTTTTACAGCTTGCCGCGGCAAGTTGTGGGATCCCTTCTCTTAAAACGTGCGTTTTTAATGGCCAGATCTGTAGGACAATTCTACTGTCTATGTAGAATTGCACTCTTTGTAGTTCAATATGTAACTCAGTGGTCAGTAAGTCTGCCATTTCTACAGCTAAAACTGCAGAACAAAGTTCCAGACAGGGAACAGTTAGAGGAGCGTGAGGAGCTAACTTAGATTTGCTGAGGGGAAACCCAACGTGGCTGCACCCCTCTGTGTCAATTGCTCTAAGGTATGCTACAGCTGATATGGCCATCGTAGATGCATCAGCAAAGATGCATCATACATAGTTCTCTGTATCTGGTAGAACACAGAGAAACAAGAAAATATGTCCTGTTACTCTGAATCAGTTCAAGCTCCAGAACTGAATCGAGCCATGCTCTCTAATGATCTTTTCTTTCAGCTGGTAAAGGACTGTCCCAATCACACTGATAATTGGTTAGTTCTCTGACTAACACCTTACCTTGTACTGTTACAGTGGCTAAGAAACCCAAAGGATCATAAAGACTATTGACCACAGAAAGGATGCCTCTTCTGGTAAACGGGTTCTCTTTCTTTGACACATAATAAGTAAAAGTGTTGTTTTGTTGCTTCCACATGAGTCCCAGACTTTGTTGCAAAGGTAAGGGATCTGATGGTAACTCAATGTCGTGCAAATCCTTGGCCAAGTCGTCCTGACAGAATGCTCTCATAACTTTTCTGTTGTTAGAGGCTATTTTGTGCAGCCTGATGTTTGATTCTGCAAGTACTTCCTTTGTCCGTTTCAACACAGTGAAAGCTTCTTTACTGGTTGGAAAGGAAGAAAGTCTATCATCCATGTAAAAATTCCGAATCACAAATTGTTTCACTTCCCTGTCGTGTTTGTCCTCTCCTAGCAGAACAGCTCTTCATAACCCATATATCGCCATAGTAGGCGACGGACTGTTCCCAAACACATGCACTTTCATGCAGTAGTCCACAATTTTTTCTTTTGGATCATTATGTTTAAATCATAGAAACCTGAGGAAGTTTCTATGGTCTTCACGGACAATTAAGCAATAAAACATGTGCTGTATGTCTGCTGTGATCGCCACATGTTCTTTTCAGAAACAGATGAAAACACCTAACAATGTGTTGTTCAGGTCTGGTCCACTTAATAACACATCGTTGAGGGAGGTACCTTCATATTTAGCACTGAAATCACATACAACACGTATTTGATTCTTCTTCTGCAGATGGTAAACACCAAATATGGGCAAGTACCAACATTTCTGCTGCTTCCATTAGGGGTGCAAGTTCAGCCTGATCGGAATCAAACATTGTTTGCATAAACTTAAAGAAGTGCTCCTTCATATCGGGTTTTCTTTCCAGTGTGTGTTGTAGAGATTCAAAACGTCTGACAGCTTGGCACTTATTCTTAGGTAAACGAGGCCTATTTGGTTCGAAAGGTAATGGCGCTACACATGAATTGGAGTAATTTACATAAACCTCCCTGTCCATGATGTCGAGGAATATTCTGTCTTCAATTAACATTCCTACCTTGTCATTACGCGATGTACTTTTGAACACCCTGCTGCCAAGATCCTCTGTATCAGAAACGGCTGTAGCTACATTGTTTGCAGTTTGCAATATAACACTGAGTTGTCAAAATTCTCTTTGACATATATGCTACTAGTGCACAGTGAAAGTATGGATGAGTGACCACTACTCAGGACGTCAGTTCTGAAAACACTAACATCAGAAGTTGTGTGTGTTCTTTCAAGACACACCTCTCCAATGATCACCCAACCAAGTTCTAGACATTGCGGGAATAGTGCGTTGTGAGGTCCCCTGCGCTGCTCTAGAACTTTATGCACTCGTAGTATGTCTCCGCCAAGGAGCAAGAGGATAGCTGCACAGGCGTCAACAGCTGGGATTTCATCTGCCACGTCTTTGAGATGCAGATGGTATCTAGCAACCTCTGGGGATGGTATTGTCATGCACACTCAAGACTCGACCGGCACTAGGACCCGGAAGTAATGCGGTCGTGAACCAGGAAGTTTAAAAGGAGTAAACAAACCACAGTACAACACTCAGTCATTGAGTTGCCCGATGTCGTCTCGGTTGCATTCATCAAACTGTGAGTACTCACTTTCTTGGCTTTGCTTTCTTACTGAGTGTGTTTATAGGACACGGATTAGATTGTGTCTTTCCCATACTCCCCAATCCCGAGACTCCTAAGACTAAACAGCGTGATTATCCTGCCTTTTCGTGTCACTCCGCGTTTGGGTTTACCAATCACGCTACACAGGGCTAACCGCTAAAGCTACGTCTTCTGGTCATATCAGGTTAGTTCTTGACAGAATGACTGAGCTGTCCACAGTGAACCCAGCGGAGTATGCGCGCCTATGCGATGTGGTGGATCAACATGCCGCGCTCATCAATCAGCTAACCGGAGAGCTCGATACTCTGCGTCAGAGCGTCCAAGAGCTCCGGTGGCGGAGCTCCGGCAGGAAAACGCGTGGCTGTTGCTGAACACGTAGGGACTGTTGATAAGTAATTGAAACTGAAAGTAAGGATTTGCCTGCTTTGAAATTCACTATGGCAGACAAAGACAACGCTGCCATTACTGAGTCTGAGCGTGTGAGGGCGCTTGTCCACAAAGGTCTCGAAGAGAAGCTTCACGAAATGATAAACACCAGAGAAGGCAAGTGGAGTCAAATGACTGCAAAATCCAATGAAATAGAGTTGCTTATGGACAATGCTTGCAATTTAAATGACGTTGAAACTAAGTGTAGTAAGTACAAAGGGTTTTTTATTAAAAGCAATGTAGATGTGCGATTGTGCTTAAGTGCAGAAGAACACAAACATGATCCCTACAACTGGTATTAGCCCAAATTGCTGTGCTGCACAGAATTCTTGGCAAATGGGGAGTTGTGGATTGCGGACACTAAGAACCTCTTTAAGATGTCTCAAACATTCAACGATGAAGTTTCACCAATGAACAGCATGTCAATGGTGGCACTTAAGACACTCGCTTCTAATAAGTCTGGAAGTGTAGCTACGGCAGTATCCAAAAAGTCCTCAACATCTGCAGCATCCTCAGCTCATTTTAAAGAGGAAGCTAACAGAGCAGCCGTGTTGGTTAAAGCAGCGACCCTAGAAGAGCGGCAGGCATTAGAAATGGAGGAAGCACAAATAAAGGCACAATTAAAAAGTAATGAAGCACAATTAAAGGCAGACTAAAAACTAATGAAGCACAACTAATGGCTACAATGGAAAGGCTGAAAATCGAAACGGCGCTTGCAATGTCCGATGCTAAATTAAAGGTGTATCAGGATTGTGAAGAACGACAACATCCTGCAAGACAGAGTGTGGTAATCGAATCGAGTGGTGCATATGTTCTCAAATCCGAACATAATAAACATGTGTCATCAAAATATGGCAGAATGTCATCAGGTTGTGAGGCAGCCCATTGTAGTGTGCCTGTAAGTGTCAGACCTAAGAAGACAAGTACTATGAAGAAATGGTTTACCCAAGACAATGAATATTCCCTTTATAACGTTGATACAGTTGAGCTTCAGAGAGTGATGCAACGTCAGACAGATATCACAGAAATGCTTGTGAATAGTCAAAGGCAATTTTCTTTACCTTAGCGCAACGTTCCTTTGTTTCATCCTTTGTTGTTAAAGTAGACTCAAGACGCATCTCTTTAATCTGGCATACGCGTAACTCATCCCATAACTTCATACTTCAGTACATCTATTCTGAATGGCAACTACGCTAATTCTCTCCATCTGTTCTGTACTTTTCTACCCATCCCGAGGCATCTGGAGATTGTACCAGCTTCAGTAGATAAAGGCCAACCCTGTGAGGATCCTGAGGCATCCAGAGAAGCACCAGCTCCAGCTGAATTCTGCCTTATTATGATTGGAGCTACACATCCTGCTCCTGTGCTCCCAGTGATCCAGACCCCATCTGCCCTCTGCACCTACTGACTCATCCCTATGCTGAACTGGACTTCATGTTAATTTAAAGAATTTCTGTTATATTGTACTCTCGGCTGCATAACACACATGGTGTTATATCATCTCTATCTGTTATCACTCAAATGAGGATGGGTTCCCTGTTGAGTCTGGTTCCTCTCAAGGTTTCTTCCTATTGCCATCTCAGGGAGTTTTTCCTTGCCACTGTCGCCGTCACCCTTGGCTTGCTCATCAGAGAAATTTCATTTATTCATCTCATTATTATCTAGACACATTTTTCTCACACATACACAATTTATTAGTATTTTAATATTTTATTATTTTAGTTTCACCTCAGCAAGTGGGCAAGTAATAGTCTTGCCTTACTGACTTCTATTCCTGAGAGTGAAAGAATCAAAGACATAAGAGACTTGGATTTGACTAAAGATGCACTTCCAGTCGAGAGAGCTCTAGAGGTGTTGTGGTGCATCAATTCAGACACGTTTAAGATAAATAGATTAAAAAAGCAGCCTGTGACCAGAAGAGGAATCTTGTTAATTACTAGTTCAATTTACGACCCCTTGGGCTTCCTTGCACCTGTCATACTGCCAACCAAGATCTTAAAGGGGTCATACAGGCCTACATGCACTTTTTTAAGCTGTTTGAACTGAACTGTGTGTTAGGAGAGTGCGTACACAACCACTGTACGATGATAAAGAGACGCCCAGTGGTTTTCTTTTTATTTATTACAATAACATGCCCCTTCTGAAATCAGGCCAATCGCAAATGCCTGTCACTGTGACGCCACACCACAAGAGGCCGCTCCTACACTAGTTGATTGACACTGGTGTTTTAGCAAAGACCCGCCCCGAGTGAGAAAAAGCTGTCGGCCATTGTTTTTCGCCGCTGGAGCAAAATGTTGCCTAAGCGAGTGTGTTGTACAGTTGTTGGGTGTAAGAGCGAACACAGCAGTCGTCATTCACTACAGACATCTGAGCCGCTGATGACGCAGTGGCTAAATTTTGTTTTTAAAGCTAACGTCCCCGTCAATTTACCTAAATGCGTTCATGTTTGCACTAATCATTTTTCACCAGACTGCTTTATAAACGCGGGTCAATATAAAGCAGGTTTCGCTAGGAAGCAGCTCCTAAAAAATGGATCTGTACTAATGCTTCATGTTTCTGCTTCATCTTCACCAGGCTCAGTGAGTGTAATTCCTTTTTCTATAAATCTTTGCAGATCGCCTTTTCTAATAATCACAATGAATGCGGAGTGTAAGTTAACTTATACTCTCATAGAACATCGTTATGGCTTCTTCTCTATGTACATCCGTCTCTATATAATTCCTAATCACCCGTTTATAATAAACAATGCATTAAGGTGATTGTCTAGTTGCAAACTGTGTACGTAGTCGGAAAACTATATTATTATAAGATTAAGAAGTCATGTAAACACATCAGTAAACACATCGCGTTTGTATCTCACAAATCGAGTCGATGCATGTCCATTCTTTTAATTTCTGCGTTGTCAGGCAATATTACAAACTTCCGCGTAGGTTCCATACTTAAATTAAACCAAAAACTACTTAAGAAAACAGGCTCAGGCTCTATATTCCAGCATTTTTCAGTTTGGACTGCATTAGGAACATGCACTGAAATAGGTTGCTGAGAACAGAGCTAGTTTTTACCAGTTAAAAATAGTGTTTTTTTTACACAACCATTGAGAATTTTAAAGTAAATATATTACAAACTTTTCATTAGGACCCTAAAGATCATTAACATTTAATGAAAAATGTGTCTGGATGACCCCTTTATGCAGCAATTGTGCAAGGAAAAACTCACATGGGATGATGACATACTTTGCATACTTGGCAAAAAGATGGAAAGCCTGGCTACAAGAGTTGCATTAATTGTCTAAGTTCAGTGTGGCAAAATGCATAAAACCAGTTGACTTTGGAGCTAGAACTACAGCCCGACTTCACTTTTCAGACGCAAGTGAGATAGGATATGGAATTGTCTCATACCTCAAGTTGGTAAATGCTGATGGACTCGCACATTGTGCCTTTATGATGGGGAACTCTCTTGTAGCACCTCTGAAACAAAGCACTATTCTGGGAATGGAATTAACTGCGGCAGTCGTTGCTGTGAACACTGACAAAATGTTGAAAGGCCAACTGGAAATGGAGTTGCTGGACTCTATATTTTGGACTGACAGTACAACTGTTTTGAGATATATTGACAACAAAAAACTTAGTTTCAAAACCTTTGTTGCCAACAGAATTGCCATTATAAGAGAGTCAACCAAGCCACAGCAGTGGAGGTATGTCAATACTTCAAAAAATCCAGCTGATTCTGCATCCAGGGGAGTATCCTGTGAAAAATTCATGAAAAATGTCAATTGGATCCATGGTCCCTCTTTTCTCAAAGAACCAGAGTGTAGATGGCCTGAGAACATTCATAACTTGTCGATAAAGGAGGCCGATAACGAGATTAAATATTCAGCTTCAGTCAATCTTGTGAGTACTACAGAGAGCGCAGATGCTGTGAGCAAGCTGATCAACTATCACTCTGACTGGTACAAGTTGAAAAGATCCATGGCCTGGATTCTTCATATCAAGGACATGCTTAACAGAGAACAAAAAAGGTTAAACGACATGTAGATGACCCAATGACAGAAAACCACAAGTCTCTGACAATTCAGGACTTAACAAGAGCAGAAAACGAAGTTATCAAGCTCATTTAAAAACCAACAATTCAAAGAAGAAATTTCCTAGTTGCAAAGGGGTAATGCATCTGTAAAAAGGAACAGTTGCCTCTCCAAACTAGATCCAGTACTGCAGGATGGAGTGCTGAGAGTTGGAGGACGTCTTGGTAGGTCTGCAATGCTTGAGCATGTAAAACACCCAGTCATTATACCTAAAGATTCGCATATCACAACTTTAATCTTAAGAGACATTCATGAAAAGGTTGGACATTGTGGAGGGAATTATATCCTCTTAAAATTGCGGCAGAAATATTAGATTACGACTGCTCCCTTGTTAGAAAGTTTCTTTCCAGTTGTGTGACATGTAGAAAAATCAGAGCAAAGACTGGAATGAATATTTGCCCTTTCTTCAGGAGCTTCAAAAATGGTTTCAAGTGAGAAAAAACCTTTTGATTCTTCTCAAAGAAATTTATGGGTTGTCGGGCGAATCACAAAAGTGTTCCCTGATAAAAAGGGCTTGTGAGACATGTGCCGGTTAAAACTAAGACCAATACACTGGAAATACCCATTGACAAGTTGTGCCTTCTGTGTGAAATGGACTGTTGATTATGTCTTAACTAGTTATGACTTTTTCTTTGGTACGGAAAGATATGAACACTCTAAGGCAAATAGTAGTCATTTAGAAGGTTTAAAGTGATGATTAATGTGAATGTGTTTTATACATTAAAGGTTTCTGTGCCCTAACAAACATATCAACAGTGTACAGTACATGTGCGCTGAGGCGATTGGAAGATGAATAAGGATACTTAATTTACATACATGTAACAAAAGATGGTCAGAGGTGTGAGTGCACATCTCCGCTTTGCTCTTCGGTGTGTGTTTGTGTTTTAGGTCTGTCTAAATTTATATAAATGCCAAGTTGGAAAATCATGTTTGAGAAAATGACAACAACAATTAAACACTTGATAATTTGCGTCCATGCTATTTTGTGCTTAAGTGACCCAAAATATTTTTTCTTAGTTTTCTTAGATCTTCATTAAAAGACAAACTTAGGAGGAGTGGAATGTGAGAAATCTCAATTTCTCACATTCCTGACCTCTCCTTATTACTGACTGTTAGATGGTGCTAAGATGGTTTTTCATCTGTGGCACTTTAGCTATTAGTGCTTCAACGTTGTCTTGTAAATAGCTGATTAAACCTATGAACACAGCTGTTCAAAAGAAATACTAAACATACACATGGTCTATTTTGTCCGCAAGTTTAATACATCAATACATTAATAATTTACACCATGCTGTATAAGCACAGAAAATACACTAGTAAACTGTAGATGATTCCTATGGCGTTATATTCCTGCCACAATTCTGAGCGCGTGGTTTGAACTGCGCACGCACGACTACTCGATTCTGTGCGCGCTCGACTCTGCCTGCACGTGTCTGCAAAAATTTTTTCTGTGCGCGCTCGACTCTGTCTGTACGCTCGCTCAACTTTGTCCAGCGTTACAAAACTCCCACAAAACCAGCCAATCACAGACTTCCACAAACTTCTTCTGATTGGCTGTTTCTCCTCTATTAGCTGGCAAGATCGACTGCATAACACATACTATAATTTAAATTGTGCTTTTAAAATGGTCATTGTCTCAAAGCAGCTTTACAAAATCAAAAGAAAATATTAAGAAATTAAATTATATTATTATATATAATTATATACAAATGAAAAGAAATTATATAAGGGAAGCAATGTAAATAAAATTGCATTTATTTATAAATGTTATAAACAAATATTATAGTATTTATTTTTATTTCATTAAGTATAAGTATATACCAGTTTCGTTTGTCCATTGTGTGTTTTTATTTATTTATCTAATTATTCATATAGCTCATTGTTAAACTACATCGGCATAGTATTGTTTTCAAGTGTCAATATTTATGGGGATTTAATCTGTCTCTGCTGCTGCATCTTTTCACAGTTGTGATAAATGATTAATGTCCCATCAGATCTTTGATGGGGGAACGTTATGCTGGGTAAATGAATAAAGAAATACTGATCCCTGGACAGATATTTGTTCCAGATAATGTATTATGCACCATTAATCAATTTGTTATGCCAATTTTTGACTATCAGCAAAAAAAAAAAAAAAAATCAACGAAAACATCAAAAATATAACGAAAACAAACCCAAGCAAAAGTTACAATTTAAGCTTTACTTTGCAGCAAAATATTATCTACCAGTGTATTAAACGGAAATAGATAAAATACACCATAATGTAAAATACTGTACATAGGGCACGCTTGTATTCCGTACCTACAACGATCGATATAGAAAATTACAGATGTTACCATGTCTTTAAGGATTGTTAAGGACTTAGTGAAAAATATTGCAATAAATAGTTTAATTAATTAATTAATTAATTCATTCATTCATTAAAAATAGCATAAAACTTACTTAACATTGTGTATTAAGTGATTTAAATCTGTTTTATTAATCGTTTTTCCCTCTTTTTTACCATCATCTATTTATGAAACTATATTGACGTAAGTTATGTTATATATTTAACATATTATACGTCATCGCGGGGGATCACATTCCGTGCACGGATCGTGCATGGTCCTGTCATGGACCTGTCTGATGTGGTTCCCACTGTATATACATTTATTGTTAGACATTACACCGTTCACTTTTTACGGCTCACATCACATACGCAGTCTGTTAACCTCTGCCGAATGATTAGAGTCCTTGCTCTCTTCAACAAAAAGCCCATAAACTAATAAACAATTTAGAAAACGTCCCGCTCCTCAAAGCACAGACATTCCTTTAATGGCGGCGCGGTGGATGCAGAAGATCTGCTCCCGCGTACACACCCCAAACACAGCCTGTGATACGCTTACACACAGTTGAGCAGAAGACAAAAAGAGAAAAATAGAAAACAAAATCCCTCCTTCATAACCACAGCAGGAGGAATGTCCATAAATGCAAAGCAGATTCTGTGCAACTAAAAATGCTTCGGCAGGCATTACACAAAACAAACATACTGTGGCGTGGGCGGGGCGGCGGCTGACGACCAGCATGCCTTGTGGGGGTTACTATGTGTTCATCCTGTTGGAGAAGGGTGTTTGGGGAAGTGGATTTGGCCATGCTGTTTGTGTGTGTGACGTGTGGAATGTGCTCTGGTTCATGCTTAGGCTGAATTCGATGTAGGTTCTCGTGTGAATGTGCTGCTCATACTATACATGCTGTGTGCATAATAAAGTACTCCCAGCCATTGCATTGGGCAGCAATTAAGCTCATTCGTCTTTCCAATGTCCTTTCCGGCGGTAAAACGCTACAATACTTATGAACAAACATATGCGCTTGCGCTTAGGACAGAAACATATCCCGCATTCGGGTTTGCATAAGGCATTAACCGTGTGGTTCCTGCTGTTAGCCTAGCCTAGCCTTTCTTTGTCTTTTAAAAAAATTAACGGTTCTCACAGCGCCCCTGCTGGCCAGGAGCTCATAACTAGGCAACCGCCTGTTACAACAGAATGAAGAAAAATCTATGAGATTTGAAAAGAACACTGATAAAAATTATGGAACACTTTCAGATACCTCCCAGTTATTGGTGTTAATCTGGCACCTGGTGGTAATTTCTTTAATTATGTGACAATCCCTATTTAACTGGCAGCCTAGCTTTTCAGTTTTCACTGATTTTGCAGATTGTGAGCCATTCTAAAATTACTAAAACTCTCAGACATCAGGTTATCCAGATGAAGCCAAAAGTGATTACCCTTTCAACCCAAGCAAGAGAGACAGATCAAGAACTGAATGAGAACTAAACCAGTGGTAACTACACTGAGTGTAACATCTGCATAGTGACACTAAACAGCAGAACAACTTCACTTTTCCGTTTACCTCTAAGAAAAACTGTATTATTGTAAGGGTCCGCCACTAGAGGCCACTGTTTTTAACTGGCAGCCTAGCTTTTCAGTTTTCACTGATTTTGCAGATTGTGAGCCATTCTAAAATTACTAAAACTCTCAGACATCAGGTTATCCAGATGAAGCCAAAAGTGATTACCCTTTCAACCCAAGCAAGAGAGACAGATCAAGAACTGAATGAGAACTAAACCAGTGGTAACTACACTGAGTGTAACATCTGCATAGTGACACTAAACAGCAGAACAACTTCACTTTTCCGTTTACCTCTAAGAAAAACTGTATTATTGTAAGGGTCCGCCACTAGAGGCCACTGTTTTTAACTGGCAGCCTAGCTTTTCAGTTTTCACTGATTTTGCAGATTGTGAGCCATTCTAAAATTACTAAAACTCTCAGACATCAGGTTATCCAGATGAAGCCAAAAGTGATTACCCTTTCAACCCAAGCAAGAGAGACAGATCAAGAACTGAATGAGAACTAAACCAGTGGTAACTACACTGAGTGTAACATCTGCATAGTGACACTAAACAGCAGAACAACTTCACTTTTCCGTTTACCTCTAAGAAAAACTGTATTATTGTAAGGGTCCGCCACTAGAGGCCACTGTTTTTAACTGGCAGCCTAGCTTTTCAGTTTTCACTGATTTTGCAGATTGTGAGCCATTCTAAAATTACTAAAACTCTCAGACATCAGGTTATCCAGATGAAGCCAAAAGTGATTACCCTTTCAACCCAAGCAAGAGAGACAGATCAAGAACTGAATGAGAACTAAACCAGTGGTAACTACACTGAGTGTAACATCTGCATAGTGACACTAAACAGCAGAACAACTTCACTTTTCCGTTTACCTCTAAGAAAAACTGTATTATTGTAAGGGTCCGCCACTAGAGGCCACTGTTTTTATTTTGTAGTTTTGTTGGCCGACTCAGTTTCCCAGCAGGCACCTCGGTCAGGTGATGCGGGTGCACACCTGAACCGAGGTAGCCATCAATCTATAAATAGCGGCTTAGACTGGGAAACTGGGTCGAGCATTTTTGGTAACACCACTGTCATTTGTGTGGGCTTTTTGTTCTGTTTTGTTATATGTTTAGTTTGTACTTTGATTTTAGTTGTGTTGACTTGGGCTCTCTTATTGGCAATGTCTCTGTGTATATTTTGTATGTCTGTGCTAGTAGAGCTGATTCAGTCCTGTTTTCCTGTGTTCTTGTGGTTAGCTAGAGCAGGTAAGTAGTTAGGTGTGTGTGTGGCTAGGAGCATGATTAGCTAAATTCTATGTTGAGTTACAGTACAGTTACAGTACTAGCATGCTTCTAGCCATAGCCCTTCTGTGTCTCTAGCTGTCCTGTGTTTCCTCGCCCCCTAGTGTCCCAGTGTGCCTAGGTTTAGAGTGCTGTCCCTCCTGGCTTTGGAGTAACGACTAGCTTGTGAGTACCGCCTCGCTTAGTCTTGGAGGGCTGCCTCGCCTAGCCACTGGGTATCCTTTGTCTGTGTTTCTGTGCCCCTATTCCCTAGTGTGTTTAAGCTATTAGGTAAGTATAGCTTAGTGCATGTTGGGGCTAAAGACATGTTTAGCTAGGTGTATGTGTAGCTGACTGCCATGGTTAAGCTAAGCTTAACCATGTTTAGCTAAAAGCCATGCCTAACTGATTGCCATGTCTTTAGCCCTCGTCCCGTCCCTCTCTTGGTCTCTCGTCTCTAGTCTTTACGTGTCTCCCGTTCTCTCTAGTGTCTCCCGTTCTCTCTAGTGTCCAGTTTCAGCTCCACGCCTCGTTTGTGTCCTGTTATGTGTTTGTCCCCCTGCCTGTGTCTCGCCACAGGACGTGTTTTGTGTCTCCTCCTGCCTGTGTCTCGTCACGGGACGTGTTTTGTGTCTTCCCCTGCCTGTGTCTCGTCACGGGACGTGTTTTGTGTCTTCCCCTGCCTGTGTCTCGTCACGGGACGTGTTTTGTGTCTTCCCCTGCCTGTGTCTCGTCACGGGACGTGTTTTGTGTCTTCCCCTGCCTGTGTCTCGTCACGGGACGTGTTTTGTGTCTTCCCCTGCCTGTGTCTCGTCACGGGACGTGTTTGTTCCCCTGTCTGTGTCTTGCCAGAGAGCCCCTGTTAGCACAAAGTTAAGTATTGTTTGAGTTTGTTTGTTCCTTTGTTTGTATCTTTATTTATACTTTGTGTTTAACAATAATTAAAAGACTCTTTTTTTTTGGTGACACCAACCCTCTGCCTCTAGGCCTGCTCCTTCCGCCCACGGCGTTCAACACCTGCCTCAACACCCCGAACTTGACAATTATGTTTGTTTATATTAAAAAAAACACACACACACAAATAAATAAACAAATTATTGCTTTAAAATCTATTCTTAAATGTGTGTCCACTTGTCCAGCAGAGGGCACAATCTTTTTTGTCAATATTATCACTTTTCATTTTTATTAATAATTAATATGTTGTAATGATGCATTTTATTTCAATACCTTCCAGGTCATGAGACCTATTGCCTTAAAATCTATTCTAAAATGTGTGGCTACTTGTCCTGCAGAGGGCACAACCTTTTTTTGTCAATATTATGACTTTGCATATTCATTAATAATTAATATGTAATAATTCTGCATTTTACTTCAATACCTTACAGGTCATGTGACCTATTTACTCAAAAGCTATTCTAAAATGTGTGTCCACCTGTTATGCAGAGGGCACAAACTTTTATGTCAATATTATCACTTTGCATATTTATTAATAATTTTTTATAGAATTTTCATTGATTTTACTATAATACCTTCTAGGTCATGTGACCTATTGCCTCAAAATCTATTCTAAAATGTGTGTCCACCTGTCCTGCAGAGGGCACAACCTTTTTTGTCAATATTATGACTTTGCATATTTATTAATAATTAATATTTAATAATTCTGCATTTTACTTTAATACCATCCAGGTCATGTGACCTATTAACTTAAAATATATTCTAAAATGTGTGTCCACCTGTTCAGCAGAAGGCACAACCTTTTTTGTTAATATTATCACTTTTCATATTGATTAATAATTAATATTTATTACTTCATTTTACCTTAATACCTTTTAGGTCATGTGACCTATTGCCTTAAAATCTTTTGTGTCTACCTGTCCTGCAAAGGGCACCACCTTTTTTTGTCAATATTATCACTTTGCATATTTATTAATAATTAATATTTAATAATTTTGCATTTTACTACAATACCTTCCAGGTCATGTGACCGATTGACTCAAAATCTATTCATATGTGTGTCTACGTGTCTTGCAGAGGGCACAACCTTTTTTGTCAATATTATCACTTTGCATATTTAATAATAATTAATATTTAATAATTCTGCATTTTACTTCAATACCTTCCAGGTCATGTGACCTATTAACTCAAAATATATTCTAAAATGTGTGTCCACCTGTTCAGCAGAAGGCACAACCTTTTTTGTCAATATTATCACTTTTCATATTGATTAATAATTAATATTTATTACTTCTTCATTTTACCTTAATACCTTTTAGGTCATGTGACCTATTGCCTCAAAATCTTTTGTGTCTACCTGTCCTGCAAAGGGCACCACCTTTTTTTGTCAATATTATCACTTTGCATATTTAATAATAATAAATATTTAATAATTCTGCATTTTACTTCAATACCTTCCAGGTCATGTGACCTATTGCCTCAAAATTTATTTTAAAAAGTGAGTTCACCTGTTCTGCAGAGGGCACAAACTTTTTTGTCAATATTATCACTTTGCATATTTATTCATTATTTTTTATAGAATTTTCATTGATTTTACCTCAATACCTTCCAGGTCATATGACCTATTGCCTCAACATCTATTCTAAAATGTGTATCTCCCTGTCCTGCAGAGGGCACAACTTTTTTTGTCAATATTAATACTTTCATTATTTATTAATAATTAATATTTAATAATTCTACATTTTAATTCAATACCTTACAGGTCATGTGAAAGTCCATTAAGAGCAAGTTACCTGAGTTTCTAAAAAGACAAAAGTTGGTCTACATGACAAATCCAGCCAAATGGCATCACACCACAGAAACACTTTGATGCACTATTAAAGTTTCTAAAGAAAAAAGAAGAAATTCTTGGAAGGCTTGAGCAGCTCAAAATCTCAGAAAAGGCAGAAAGGCGAGAAAAGAAGTCTGAGAAGTATACCTTCACCAGAACGACAAATACATTTTCTACAGAAAGTGGACGCATCGTGTGTGGAGAAGAGAAGCAAAGAGACAAAATCTCCTTCTGCAAAAAGTTTAAAGAACTAAACGTTGCAGAGAAGAAATCCATTGTAAAATAACTGGGTGCGTGTAAAAAGTGCTTGTGATGTTACAAGGATGGTGTCAGGTGCAATGACAACTATCTTTGCAGAAACAAAGATTGTAAAAGTGGAGTCTCATCAGACCACCATTACCTCCTTTGTCCAAAAGGTGAACTCAATGGGTAGGGGAAGGAGCCACCACTAGAGACCTCAAGAAAGGAAGCAGATTTACAGATGTGCAGGAGAAGCTTTTGGCTGAAATCTCACCAGAACTAGCAGGAAAGTTCAAGAAAGCATTCACCAACAAAGCGAAGATGGTAGACTGCTCTGAAAGAGGCAAAATGGGAATTTTAGTCTGAAGTGGATTAAAATAACTCCCTCTTATCATGATGTTGATGGAAGTGAACGCAAATGCAGGACAAAAAATTGGCACTCTAATAGATTTGACCTCAGACCCAAATTATATTATGCACAAAGCTGCTGATAGACTCAAGTTAACAGGAGAGAAAGTTACCTTGGTGGTTCATTGGCTTGGCAAGATGGCCATTAGAATAAGAACAGAAAGGTACCTCCTCAGGATTAGAGTCAAAACTTAAGAGGGGAATGTGAAGGCTCATCAGTTGATCTGTTATGGGTTAGAGGAGATTGCTTAAGTCTACAGAAGTGTAACTCCTGTACTACTTCTTTTCAAATGTTGACCTCAGGGAATTACAAAGGCTGAAGAAGATTGAACTGCTTATCAGCGACTGAGAGGGGAGACTCGCACCATAAAGAATAAAAGTCATGGGAGATCTCGTTTTATGGGACAGTCCGTTGGGGAAAACTGTTGCAAAAAAGAAAAAAACTTTAGATCATAAGAGAGGGGCTCACCTATGTTAAAAAAGACTCCCACAGTAAGTCTCCACACTGGGTTACAAAGTATCAATGGATTCAGGACCCATCCACCCTTCCGGACAACAGAAGTGGGGTGGAAAGTGCTTTCCTACAGTATGTAGACAACCAGAATTCTTATTACCGTTGCGCTCACCGCCATGGGAAAACGGCAGCAGCCAAAATAAATCAGTTGCATTTTAAAGTCATTTGTGAAATGACCACCAGGTGGTGCAAAGTGACATTTTTTACTCTACGCAGTTGTAAATATAATTAAGTCATAAAAAAGTCTTAACAATATGTTGTATTGAAGAAATACTATAGGTGTAATTTCCACATCTGAAAATTTTTATACAACAAAAATAAAAAATCTTAACCAGAGCTATTGATATTTATTTTATAATAATGGGTCAAAAAAAATGGTTAAATGTTGTTTGGACAGAAGATCAATTTTACTAGCTGATAATTTTATTTGTACAAAGAATGGACTGTAATATAGCCTATTTTTGTTTGTATCTGTTTATTGTTTTTTTAAAATACATTCAAAAATACATCAAACTTTAAATATAGAAATAACTGGTAAAATAGACTTTCAGAATAAAACATTACAATAACTAAAAAAAATGCACTAAAAATGCTGTGTTGTTTCTGTAAACACATCGTTGGGTGGTTTATGCTGGGTCAAAATTCTGGGTTAATTCTGGGTAAAATTCTGGGTTATTTAACACATTATTGTGTTGCTCATGTTGGGTGAAATAGGATGTAGTGAGTCATTTACAAATGAACACCTGTTTGGGTTATTTTGACCCAACAAGTGGTTTATTTTTTATTCTCTGGTTTCTCCAAACGACAGCCTGCAAAATGTTTGAAATATTACTGTTATTGTGTCAGAAGTGTAGTTTTTCGACAATTTGAGCTTCAGTACATCTCCCGGTGTTCTGCCCAATGCAGCCTCAGAAAGAATTTCTACACGTTGGCTATTGTTTACTTACAATATTTGTTAATTTAAGTTAAATAAGTTTTGGGCTCGGGATTTTAATTAGGTATTTAAACGGGTTCGGGCCTATTTGCACGGGCGGCACCATCTAGCATGGACAGGAGGTGGGGTTCTATGGGGAAAAGGATAATTTATTTAGGTAAAATAAGGAAGGAAAGGGTTAAAGGAGGAAGGATGGAAAGAAAGGGGAAGGGATGAAGTGCAGGTCCGTGGGCAGTGCCATGCTGGCATGCGAGAGCACGCAGAGGCAGAGCTGCTGCACGAAGTGAAGGCACTGCGGGAGCGCGAATATCGAAGGGCGGAATTCCAGTGTCCTGTCTCTGCGCCTTGCTTTTATAATGCAGAACAAGCTCAAGATCCTATTAACATGAATTATCTACAGCCGGCCCGAATAGGCAGCTCCGTCCCCTTGCATACCTACAAAAGGGGGTGCTGTCAATCTAGGAAGCCTACGGAGTGAGCGAGTAGTGATAGTAGATTTGGGCACACGCCATGACATATCGTACAGAGTAATCCTGTATTCTCGTCGTCTCCGCAGCATGTAAATGGCATGCGAATGGCGTACGCCCTAATCCCCCCTTCTTTTTCTTCAGGAAAGCGTGTTAAGATTTCACAGTAAACACGCCCATTCAAGCCCTATTTATTGATTTACCTTGTTCCACCACTAGATGGCGCTTTGTTCTCAAGAACACGTTAACACAAGCCAGCATTTTAGCTGTGCTGAGTTGCAATCAGTTGATTTTAACAACCCACCCCTGCCGAATTGACGCTACCAAACTGCACTACAGAGATGAAGATGGCGGATTAATGGACTATTCGCGGTAAGTGGTGTTTTATTTTATAAAATTGGTTTGGGGTAGTTTACATTTTATTTCCCAATTTAGTTTTTTATTGGCCATTTTGAAAATCACTGGCAGCACCAGCAGTGTGACTTTAGATAACTTAATGGTCTGTTTACCAAGTTAACATTACAGCTTACTGTCAGATTCACAAACTTACAATGTCACTCCTCTTTAACTAAAAAAGATGCTAAAGCTTCGAAAAATACTATTAATGTCCCTATTACAAAAGCTGCACTACCCAAGGAAGAGTGTTTGTGAAAATGCATTTAGAGCCTGGAATAAAAATGGAGATTTCCCTTATCATAACATAAATTGTATTGGTTGTAATCATTTTATACACAATTATTTTCTTTGGTATTTTTATAAAATATTTAAAGTTAATATTTTATAAAAAATGAAAATAAAAAACAAAAAAATAGCATAAAAATCATGGGTTGTGTATAGAGTAATTAAAAACAATACAAGGCATGTTATAATGAGGAAACTTTCTATCTCTTCCATTCCAGCAATTAAAAAATGGAAACAATGTCAATTTTAGAATCTGCAGAAGCTCAGTGATCCGAGCACAACCTCTTGCGGGTGCGCTTTTCTCTGAATACGCTGTGTCCAAGGGGGTGGGGCTAAGAAACCTGCATCTTGGTTTATTCATTTTACCCCCTTTTATTTGGGGTAAAGTGACTGATGTGCCTAACTTTTTTTCAGCAGAGCTTCTGTTTTTACTGAATAATCCACTATTAACACCTCTCAACACACATAGACACGCACACACCAAAACACAAAGAAAGCAGATCAAATGTCACCAGCACGTCCCTTACCCAAAAAGCACAGCAATAAGCATTTACTTACATCTAAACTGAGTCGTTTACATAAATTACTGATCAATAGCTCATGATACATACATTTTAACAATTTATTTATACAAATGTACCTGTTTTACATGGAAATTTACAGTCTTGTTACTAAATGATTTACTCCGATAAAGAGCCGTATGAGAACAGTGGCAGCTGGCACACCTAAAAATAAATGCAGGATTATTTTTTTATAGTCTAAATAAAAAAAGGCTTTTATAAATGTGGGTTATTGGTATCTACTTAAAATATTTGTTAATTTAGTTTAAATGAGGTTTGGGCTCGGGGCGTTGAGCATTGTGATCCTGCTCTTTAATTCCTCCTACGTGGTCTAATCAGCGCTCAACCGCGCGCATAAAGTTTTCCAGAGCGCACCGGCAGAAGTAAACTAATGATTATGAATGCGGTTAAGCACTGATTAGACCACATAGGAAATTAAAGATTCTACTCTCTAATGAGAGACTCTCTAATGGGTACTGACTCTACCCATTTTAATAATTTATTGATAAGTTAGTGATTTTTTTGGTTTTGGCTGTGATGAAGATCATGTCATCTCGTCATCTCTGCAGCAGTGGACGCGCCTATAATTAACTTTTCATTCGAATAACATAATCTAAAAATTTTTTTTTTATTAGTTTATATAAAAGCAGACATTTCGCTTTCTATAGATTTTTCACATCTGTGAGGCGAGTATACATGGAGTTTCAGTTCATTTTCTGACGCGCTCAAATTCACCGAAAACAATACAGAACCCTGTTTACTTTCTTTATTTAACAAATAATAATGTTTTTTTCTTCATTGTCAGTGCACTTAAATAAAAGTAGAGTCTTATGAAGGCTATGTAGCTTATATAGTTTAACTATATTTTTTGCACATTTGCACACAGAAAAGACAGGAGGCAGAGCGAGTGGTAGCAGAGCTGAGGATGTCGAGGTTCTCTTTGGGAGTGACAAGGATGGATAGGATAAAGAATGAGTTTATCAGAGGGACAACCCATGTTAGATGTTGGGATGGGTTAGGTCAAGGCAAAGTAGGAGGCAAGTGTGTAGGAGCCATAAAGGCGTTATTATTGCTTTATAGTGTTTTTCTTTTGCTTATGTATTTTTGACTGCATTTTGCAGGTATTTTCTGTGCTACCCCTGTGGTGAACGAGATGAATTGTAACCCTTTTGGCATTTTCTGGGGGAGCCATTTTAAACAGGAAGTGATGTGTCAATGGTAGGGAGACAGTTTTTTGACCTGCAGCCATTATTCCTCACTACACAAGAAGCTGTGATTGAGAATTTTGGCTTTGTTTAAAGCGTGAGACAAGAAGCTAATGCTTATGTGCATACTGTGGCCTGTTGATTTTATGGATATCTGGGTACTTGATAGTGTTTGTTTGTGTCAAGTATGGATGATGAAATATCTCAAAAAGAAAGTGTTGAGATTGAACAAAGCATTGCATCCCTCAGTTCTGTGCGAAGAGGAAGGCTTGGTGTGTGCACACGTAGCATTGCTTGCTGCTGGTGATAATTTGGACTCAATAAAAAAAAGGTGTAGAGACATTTTTGGGGCACTTAATGAATTTAAGACTGCTCACAAGCTTGTGCAAGAGCAGTTATCTGATGATATCAGAGAAAATGAGCGTATCGACTGGTTTGAGCCTAAATGGCTACATTTGAGAACTTTATTAGCAAACTGTAAAGGTGAAAAAACGTTCAAAAGGATCCACAAACACTCATTGAACCAAATGATGGTGCTTCGAATGTGTCCAAAAGGTCAGATAAGTCTCACAGTTCTCACTGCTCAAGTATATCATCTTCAGTATCATCAATAAGGATAAAAGTAGCTGCTGATAAAGCAGCCCTTCTTGCTTAAAAAGCTGCATTAAAACATGCCTTTGAAATGGAGATGGTGGATTTGAATATGAGAATGGAATCAGCCAATTTGGAATGTGATGTAGCTGCAAATTATGCTAAACTGTCACATGCCACATGCTCCTTCAAAGATCCAGATGGACTGCAAGCTGTTACTGACTGGCCCCTTCCAACCACCCGTAAGGACCTCCAGCGTTTCTTGGGTTTTGCCAATTTTTACAGACGATTTATCCGTGTCTATAGCTCTGTAGCCATGCCACTCACCTCCATGACCTCAGTAAAGAGCCCATTTACCTGGACGAAACAAGCAGCTGAGGCATTTCAGGAACTGAAGATGCGCTTTACTTCAGCTCCAATTCTCCAACAACCTGATCCTTCCCTTCAGTTCGTTGTCGATGTGGAGGCCTCAGATTCTGGATTAGGGGCGGTGCTATCACAAAGGTCTTCACGGACAACAAGCTGCACCGAAAGAAACTACGGCATTGGGGATCGAGAGCTGCTGGCTGTGAAACTGGCGTTAGAGGAGTGGAGACACTGGCTGGAGGGGACCGAGGCCCCGTTCCTGGTCTGGACGGACCACAAAAACCTGGAATATCTAAGGACAGCCAAACGCCTCAATTTCGCCTCAAGCAAGGTGGTCCCTATTCTTCTCTCGTTTTAACTTCTCCCTGCTCCTACCGCCCGGGCTCGAAGAACACCAAACCGGACGCGCTCTCTTGTCAGTTTTCACCAGTCCAAGATCAAACATCCGATGCCACCATTTTTCCTCCCCAATGCCTGGTACTGGTGGCACTACTAGACGTCGAGTCACGAGTCAGAACAGTGCTCAACCAGGGACCCGATCCCCCAGAGACACCAACAGGCAAGCTCTTTGTCCCGGAGGCAGAACGACCATGTGTCCTGGAATGGGGACATGGCTCAAGGCTGACCTGCAAACAATGTCCAGCAAAGTTTCTGGTGGCCCACCATGAGAAACTACATCCGCCGCTTTGTGAGTGCCTGCAACCTCTGCGCAAGAAACAAAACCAGCAATAAGCCACCTGTTGGCCACCTTAGGCCTCTTCCAATCCCACACAGACCCTGGTCCCACATAGCCCTTGATTTTGTCATCGGGCTTCCCGAGTCCAAAGGTTACACCTGCGTTCTCACTATCATGGACCGTTTTTCCAAGTCAGCTCACTTCGTTCCCCTATCTAGCCAAAAGAGACGGTGGAACTGCTAATCATTCATGTTTTCCGGCTTCACGGACTCCCGATGGACATTGTATCGGACTGTGGACCCCAGTTTGCGGCACAGTTCTAGTCCGCCTTCTGTAAACTAATCGGTGCTACGCCCAGTCTATCTTCGAGGTATCATCCACAGACTAATGGGCAGACGGAATGGGCCAACCAGGACCTGGAGACAGCCATCCGGTGTATGACCTCCAAGGAGCCCGATGCTCCCGTGGATCGAATACGCCCACAATTCTCTGCCCACGTCAGCTACCGGTCTGTCGCCTTTTCAGTGCTCTCTCGGGTACCAGCCTCCCCTGTTTCCCTCTCAGGAGAAGGAGGTCTTGTCCCTTTGGCTCAAGTCTTTATTCATAGATGCTGGAGAACTAAATGCAAGATCAAATTTAGAATGAAACAGTCTGTTTTAGTAATTTAATTAACATAAAGACCACAAACTTGGATCAGACTGAATGCGCAGCCGGCACCTCTGATCTGAAGCTAGGACTGTTAAATATTGGATCTCTTGCATCTAAAGCAGTTATAGTTAATGAAATTATCACAGATCAGGAATTTGATATACTCTGTTTAACAGAAACCTGGATTAAACAGGATGAGTATGTAGCTCTAAATGAAGCTAGTCCTCCTGGATACAGCTACATACACCAGCCTCGGTTAACTGGTAGAGGAGGAGGCATGGCAGTTATTCACAATGATAATTTGACTATTGTACAAAAACACGGACACAAATTTAATTCATTTGAAATTCTTTATAGTAACATAAGTGTATTTAACTATATTAAGTCAGCTCAGTCAATCCCGCTAATTGTCATTTACAGACCTCCAGGGCCGTACTCTGAATTTCTTAGTGAATTTGCAGATTTCCTCTCAAACCTAGTCGTTTCTTCACATCAACTACCAAACAGAGTTTTATCAGTAATCTCCCAGTGTTCCCAACTTCGATTAGATCACCGTCTGACCCCACAGAACTCGATCAGGCGACTGAATATTTAGAGTCGACATTTCGCTATACCTTAAATAATGTAGCTCCAGTTAAAAGAAAAATTATTAGAGATAAGAAACTTGCTCCCTGGTATAACGATCACACGCGCACTTTAAAACAGACCGCTCGGAAAGTAGAACGTAAATGGCGTCAAACTAAATTACTAGTATTTCAAATAGAATGGAAGGAGAGCATCCTGAACTATAGAAAAGCTCTTAGTGTAGCTAGATCAACATATCTCTCAACTCTTATAGAAAATAACAAAAATAAATAAGACCACTGCAGAAATCTCCACAACAACATCATGCAATAGTGAGGACTTCATGAACTTTTTTAATAATAAAATTTTAACTATTAGGCATAAAATTGAGGTTTTGAAACCGAACAATGTAATTGATGCAGATGTTAATCTACAGATCTGGCCTTTAAAAACGCACGTTTTCGGAAAAGGGATCCCACGACTTGCCGCGAGTGCGCGCGGCAAGCTGTGAAAATGCCCTTCAATACCTGTAGGGGGCAGTCGTGTTTCAGTCTAAAGTATTGTGTGTCTACTGAAGCCGAAAAATGTTATGTCTCTTAGGCGCCCATTGACAGCAAGCGACAGAGCTCATAAACGTGTCAAGCTCAAACTGTTATGTATTTATTCATCAGTTTCATTCAGAATTATTATTATTAGTAGTAGTAGTTCTCCGAATTTATTATTATTATTATTGTAACGCACCCGCGTGATTGCAAAAGGACTACAAAGATGTATGACGTTAGCCTATACGTGGCTCAGTGGTAGGTGATTCGCCCACCATGCGGGAGACCTGGGTTCGATTCCCAGCCAGTGCTCAATATGCTGGTACTATTCGCTAAAATGCCATAGATTTAGCCATTACATTATCAACTTATGCTTCAGTACTAAATGCATGTTTGCAATTGAGAATTTTTTTTTGCTTAAGCTATGAAACACATTAGCACTCACCTCACAGTTGCTATAATTTAATGATTATCATAAGCAAAAAGTGTAAAACAAAGGATTTACATTTATTACATTTTCACCCAGAGCGGGATTCGAACCAGGGTCTGGACGATTTTATAGGATATACGGATATTATACGGATATTATTTAAGCAACGCCACACCACGTGGAAAGCGGCAAAAATGCTTCAATTTCATTGGCTGTCACTGAGTGTCAGCTATTTATGACTGGCCCCCCGCGGAACACAGAATCCCCGGGCTTCAACTGCGCTTTCTCCATTCGTTATTACAGGGGCGGACTGGGACCAAAAAGTGGCCCTGGACTTCCTGGCCCACAGCAGCCCACACCATAATACATATATTAATGTAGAGATACATTTTTAACACCAGTTACTAGTATAAAAATATAACACAATACAGAAATCAATGCTATTTAAACATGTTATTTGAAGTATCACTGAACATATATTGGGTCAAAAAAACAAACAAAAAAAAGAACATCAAGACAAACAACATATAAATCTATAAAGACAATATTTTTTATTTTATTCTTTAATTATTATGGTAGTCAATATTAACACGAAATAATGCTGAGAAACATTATTTCAATTAATATTGACCACCATCATAATAACTAGCACAAGTTAGTGCTGCTACTAATTTTATTCTGTTTGATTGCCATTCTTTTTACTTGGCTCTGGTAGATGAGGGGAGACGTGTTGGTCATCATCAGCATGTATTATGATGTGGGATGTGGTGCGCTGCTGGATCCAGCCTCACTGTCCCTGACCTGTTATAGGCAGAATCTGTTCATTTGAAGCATTTTACAGCATTTACCTCTAAAGCTTTTTCTTATTTTCGCGTAACCTTTTCTTCTTCCTCCTTTTCATTCATGGAAATTATTATTAATTTGCTCAGAAAATTCGCTGCATCGAGAAAGGATCAATATCTAAAAATTGCCCACGTGTGTGGACAAAGAATACAAAAGTGTATAATCTTTAATAAAGTTAATCTATTACAATGTTGTTTTCAATGCTGAAGCAAACATGATCTAGTTTTAGTCTATTCATTGAATACAACGCGACAGCGCGCTCCGAGGTGAAGCGCACCCACAGTTACTGTAATCCCCCATCTCACTTTTACAACAGGTGTGAAGTCATCAAACCGGTTTCGCTGCTGGGGGAATTCACAGAATTGGGGGTTTTAAAACAAATTAACAAGACCGAGCAGACTTCAGACAGGGGGTTTGGTTGGTTAGAAGTGGCACTGACGGGGGGGCGGGAGGGAGTCTCACCCGCGGAGCAATTCAGTGTAGAACCGCCACTGCCTATTTTCCACCACATCACGTACTTCCCTGATCTCGGACTAAACTCCGCGCTTTGCTTTTATAATGTGGAGCAAGCCCGAGATCATATTAACGTAGCATTCATCATTCAAAGTTATTCATATCAGTGTATAGTAAGTGTGATTTGAAAAGTGCTATAACTCCACCTGCTACAGTTTCAGCCCAGTGGAACAATCTGACTACACGTGAAGTGCCATGAAAAAGTATTTGCCCCTTCCTATTTTTTTTCTTTGCATATTTGTCACACTTGTATAGGTGGAATTTTACCTAAACACTTTAGGTGAGAACGTATAGGTTAATATTTATAGGTGAGAACAGCTGATTCACACTTGGGGAGAGTGAATAATTTGCATTTGAATGTTGTCTAGCATTGTAAGCACACGCAGTGACACTAAAAGAACAATAGGATTAATAGGAATAGGAGGCACTAAAGAGGAGGATTTTAATTTAGACTATAAAAAAATTAACCTGCGTCTATTTTTAGGCGTGCCAGCTGCCACTTTTTAGTCTTATAATGCCCACATGACATGCTGGTACAGAGCTGGACATAGCTCATCCATGCCAATGATCCCGGGTTTTCACCCTGCGCTATAAAATATGAGTACGACGGCCATCTGCGGACAGCTCCTCGCGTCTCTGGGGCGCGTTCCAATTGCCCCGCTTGCATGCCGCACTTCCGCGTTGTGTGCGCGCGTCTCACTCACACCGCGTAGTAAAATCCACTGTAAACCAACAAACCCCGAGTATTTTATAGCGCGGATGAACCCGGGATCATTAGCAAGGAGAGCTCTTCTTCACTATTCGTGCTTAATTCCGCAGCCCCGCTTCTTCGCATATCTGAAGGAGAGGCCGCGTAACTAGTGAGCGAGGAGCGATATTGATTTGGGCGCACGCCGTGACAGGCTGAAAAAAAACTATTGTCCTCAAAAATGTAACAGATGAGGACTCTGATTAATGTGCAAAAACTATATAATAAAACTATATAAGACTACATGCCTTTATAAGACTCAACTTTTATTTAAGCGCACTCACAATAACGAAAAAACGTGATTTTATAAATGTTTGAAAGCAAATAAGCTGCGCTGTTCTGTATTGTTTTTGGTGAACTTGAGCGCGTCAGAAAATGAACACAAACGTTTTTTTTAAATGGTCAGAGTCAGTCTGCTTGCTGTTTTCCTGACGCGTTCATAATCATTAGTCTACTTCTGCCGGTGCGCTCTGGAAAACTCCATGCATGCGGCTGAGCGCTGATTAAAACTATGGAGTAAATTAAAGAGGAGAATCACGATGCCGAATTAAAGTCCTGAGCCCAAACCTCATTTAAATTAAATTAACAAATACTATAAGTAAAAAAAAAAAACAATAGCCCACGTTTAGAAACCGTTTATAAATTCTTTTCAACATGAGTTGGCCTGGTGTTATGCGCCAGTTATGCGGAAGATTTTCTGAAGCTCCGAAATCACTTGGGCATTTTTTCTAAATAGATGCTTTAATAACTGATGGAGGTTTTGAGCTGTATATACACGCAGTTTTGAGGGGTTTAAAACGAATTAGTCCGAGCAGACCTACATGAAAGGTGAGAAGTGAGTAACTGCGCGCGCTGTCGCGGTGTATATACTGTACAACATGCGTTTATCAACCTTTTGATAAAAACGCTGCCTTTTGTAAAGTGAAAGTACTTTACAAAAGACAAACTGCTTTATTTTAGTCATGAATTCACAATCACATCACATTCCAGCTATTATTTCCAGCCGTGGTTAAATAATGTATGAAATAATTATTAAATGCTGGTCACAAACAGCAAATATGATAATTATTATAAAAAGCCCGAAAAAGTTTGTGGTCCTAAGATAATATTTACTTAATAATATAATATATTTAGTTCATTCATGTTTTCTGAAGATGTCGACACATTTTTTATGTTTTAAATAAGATTCACGAATCAGGACATTCGCATAGTTAAGACTATCAGATAGCCTACTATCAGGAAATTAAATTAATTTCAACACCATGTAAACCGAGACATTGCCATGTCTTTCACTGTTTTGTCCCTGTTAAAACATTACAAAAAATATATAAGAAACTTATTAAGAATTTTAAAGCACGAATTTGGGCATCTCATTTCGTCATTATGAAAATAATATGAAGCGCATATACACACATTTATCATGAAAGATCTGTTGTAAAGCAAAATAAAATTCATGTTTGCTTCAGCATTGGGAACAATACTGTTTTAGACTAAGTAATTATACACAATTCTTCGTTGTACAGTACTTGGTCCGGCGTTTTAAATAAAGTCCTTCCATGCGCCATCTGGCGGATATTCAGTGAAGCACAACACATTTATTTAAATTCCCGAATGTTGCTTACGGCAAGTCGCGGCGTGCCGCGCGCTAAATTGAGGCATCCCGCGGGAAAACACGCGCAGTCTTAATGACCACATCTGTAGCCATGTCAGATCAGAACCTAGAATACTTTACTCCCCTTGAAGAGAATGAACTAATTTCACTCATCTCTTCTTCAAATTCATCAACCTGTATATTAGATCCTGTACCGACACATTTTCTTAAACAGATAGTACCAGCAATAACAGAACCCCTGTTGAGAATAATTAATTCTTCACTCAGCATTGGGTATGTTCTAAAATCTATTAAATTAGCAGTTATCAAACCAATTATTAAGAAACCTGACCTTGACCCCTGTCAGCTGTCCAGTTACAGGCCAATATCAAACCTCCCCTTTATCTCTAAGATTCTGGAAAAGATAGTAGTGGAGCAGCTATGCTCATATCTACATAGAAATGGCATACATGAACTGTATCAGTCAGGATTTAGGCCTCATCACAGTACAGAGACAGCACTCGTTAAAGTAGTAAATGACATCCTATTGGCCTCTGATCAGGGTTGTGTAACTATGCTTGTATTACTTGACCTCAGTGCAGCTTTTGACACTGTTGATCACGTTATTCTTCTCCACAGATTAGAAAATGTAGCAGCAATTAAGGGTACAGCCCTCTCCTGGCTTAGATCCTATCTGACCCATCGTTATCAGTATGTAGACTTAAATGGTGATTATTCTGCATGTTCTTTAGTGGAGTTTGGCGTTCCGCAGGGTTCAGTTTTAGGTCCACTGCTTTTTTCCCTTTACATGCTTCCTCTGGGCAACATAATCCGTAAGCATGGTATTAGTTTTCATTGTTATGCTGACGATACACAGTTATATGTCACAGCAAAACCTGATGAGGAAAAACAGCTTACTAAAATTGAGCAATGTGTGCAGGACATAAGAAATTGGATGCAAATAACTTCCTTCTGCTAAATCCGGATAAGACAGAAGTCCTAGTCATTGGACCGCATACAGCTAGGAGTAAAATTTTTGATCACACCGTAACTTTAGATGGCCTTTCTGTTCCATCAAATGCAACAGTGAAAGACCTTGGTGTGATTATTGATTCCAGCCTTTCATTTGAAGCTCATGTAGATAATATTACCAGGATAGCATTCTTTCACCTCAGAAATATTGCCAGGATAAGAAATTTATTGTCGCTAAACGATGCAGAAGAACTAGTTTATGCTTTTATCACCTCTAGGTTGGACTATTGTAATGCCTTACTGTCTGGTTGTTCAGCTAGATGCATAAATAAGCCTTAGCTAGTCCAGAATGCAGCAGCGAGAGTCCTCACTAGAACCAGAAGATATGAGCACATCACCCCTATCTTATCTTCACTCCATTGGCTCCCTGTGAAATTTCGCATTGATTTTAAAATACTACTCTTGACATATAAAGCATTAAATGGTCTTGCGCCGCAGTACCTGAGCGAACTGCTAGTGTCTTACGATCCGCCATGCCTACTTCGATCAAAGGATGCAGGCTGCTTGTCAGTACCGCGTATTATGAAAAACACAGCTGGGGGCAGAGCTTTTTCTTACAAAGCCCCAAAATTATGGAATAGTCTTCCAAATAGTATTTGGGACTCAGACACAGTCTCAGTGTTTAAGTCTAGGCTAAAGACCTATTTATTTAGCCAAGCATTTTTATAAATAGATTTGCCTTAGGTAAAGGAGCCGATCTGGGGTACTCATGGACGTAGAGTATTATGGTGAACTGGTATGTTTGGATGCTGTCTTCCTCACTCTCATTAATTACTCAGGTTTGCTGACGGTGAGGTGATTGTTTGCTTTACATGTCAGGAAGCCCTCATGTTTGTGTTTCCTTCTGGCTCTCCCTTTTAGTTATGCTGTCATAGTTAGTCCTGCCAGAGACTCTGCTTGCACTCTACAGTTAATATGATACAGAAGTGAAACTGCATTAAGGCTTCTCTCTTTTTTTCTTTGTTGTCTATCTACAGATGGAGCCACGCCAAATAGCCGCGGCCTTGTGAATTGCGTACGAATTGCGTATGGCTGCCCTATGCACGCCGTAATCCCCCCTCCTTTTCCTTCGAGAAAGGCGTGTCAAGATTTCACAGTAAACACGCCCATTCAAGCCCTATTTATGCATTTACCTGGTTCCAGGCGCTTCGTTCTCAAGGACACGTTAACACAACCCAGCAATTTAGCTGCACTGAGTTGCAATCACGTGATTTTAACAACCCATCCCCACCCCCGCTGAACTGACGCTGCCAAACTGCACTAGAGATGAAGATGGCGGCTTTATGGACTATTCGCGGTAAGTGGTGTTTTAATTTATAAAATTTGTTTGAGATTAGTTTACAGTTTATTTCCCAGTTTAGTTTTTTATCTGCCGTTTTGAAAATCACTGGCAGCACCAGCAGCGGTCAGATGTAACTTTAGATAGGTTAATTATCTGTTTACCAAGTCTTTACCAAGTCTCATTACAGCTCACTGTCAGTGTCACAAACTTACAATGTCACTTCTTTTTAACTAAAAAAGATACTAAAGCTTCGAAAATACTATTTATGTCCCTATTACAAAAGCTGCACTACCGGATTAAGAGTGCTCTATAAAAATGCCTTTAGAATCTGACCACGTGCTGTCTGGATAAATTCATCATTTATTTATTATTTGGGTAAGAGTTAATCTGCAGGTTATATCTGTGAATATAATGTGATGTAGTTCATGAAGGACACAAGCTGAGGATAGATGTACAGGAGCTCGCGAGCTAAACGCTCATAACCGGGTTTATATTTTTCTCAGTTTGGCCGTGACTTTGCGCAATAGCGCGAGCGCTTAGTTACCGAGCTGGATAAAAACTCTGAAGTGTTCATCAGTTAAGGAGTGTGGGTGGGGAGGTGTGGGGGGCTTCAGTACTCGGGAAGTTAAAGTATGGCTTCAGAGATGAACTAATATATACGAGTGTTATATCGCTTAACTTATTTGTATGAAAAGCGCATTAAGTAAATTCTCGGTTAATTTAATGCAGGCGATAATACAGACAGACCGGGGTTAACACTAACAAAGTTCAATGGTTAAAGGTATCTCAGTTTATTTACATTCCAGAATTCCCAAAAACAGTATTTTACACACTCTGTGGTGTAGGTTTGCTAATATCTTTTATATTTATTACAACTAGATATTCTGTAAAGTTTATTTATCTTTGTCTCCACTAAATTCTCCTGTTGTCTTTAATCAGAGCTCCGCTGTGGAGGATTGGGGGGTCAGATGGATGATGGTTGGCCTTTTGGAGCTACTGGAGGAGCCTGAACAAGCTGTTGAGGGAGCTGTAGGAGGGATGACGTCACAGTGCAACAGCTTTAGAATGATGTTTGGTCAGGTCTACTCTATGTTCTGAACATAGAATTGCAAAACGTCTGATACTTTAGGGGGGAAACAAAGAATTAAACAGTTCCCTCTTTAATATTTTTAAAAAAATGATATTTTAATATAAAAGAACCAGATAGAGACTGATAAGCAGCTGGTGTTATCCGGATATTTTAATGACCTTTAAGCAAAAATTAAACATGTTTTTACCTGTTTTATACAAATTATTGTTTTACCTTTGACTAGTTTTGGAAGAATAAATTTTATTTATTATTATAAGTCATGTGTGCGTGTTTTAATTGTTGGGGGATTGTTTGTGTATTTAAAAATACATTTACTTAAACCAACAACTTCAATGTGCAAAAAATGTGACCCGACGTTTTAAATAGTCAAAGAGTTGGGCTAATAATAATGATAATAATAATTATTATACATTATTAATAATATTTATGTAACATTATTAATAATCTTATTATTGTTATAGGATATAATGTTATAGGATGAAGAGAACAGAAGTGAACTCCCCTCTGTGCAATATCTAAGTAGAGTGTAACTGGATCAGCCACAAAATGCCCCCCGTCTAACTCTGATTAGGAAAAGCTCACCGACACCAAACCTGCAGCACTTTGGTGTAATTTTTATTATCTTATTTTATTATTTTAAATTGTATTATGCCGTGCTGCATAAAAGAAGAGTAGTGACAAATTCGTTACTTTTAATAACGTGATGTTTGATTGTATATTATATCATTTCTAAGTTTGATAGTGTCGATTTTAGAGTGCATTATACGTGCGATACGAAAAGAAAGTAAATAAACACGTAGCAATGCAAAGAGGACAGCTTAATCCTAGCTTAATTTCATCTCCTGAAATAATAGTAAGTTTTGGAAAGTCTGAGTTCATCTCCCCAGCCAGTGTTGTGTATGGACAGGGTAGCATCATGGCAGGATTGGTGTAACTTTTATTATCTTCTTAGCCGTGCTGCGTAAGAGAAGAGTAGTGGCAAATTCATTTCTTTTCGTTACTAGACTATTTTGTCTGCAAGTGAAATACATCGATACGTTAATAATTTACACCACGATAACATTACTGCAGAAGGATCTAGAGACGTGACTTTGAGACGTTCACAGTATATTTGAACCGTAGACAGTGTTTATTCTGCAGAACATTACAAAACAGCCATGTCCAATAAAACAGTGCATTTTTAATAAGCCACATTGGTTTCGGGTTAGAAGTAAAATTAACAAAAGACTGAGAAGCCCCGTAAACTTGACCCTGACAATAATAGTCGATTGTTTTTATATTTATGTTATATATATATATATATATATATATATTTTTTTTTATGTTCAAATTAACGTTTCAGAGTAGCCTATATAATTTGTCTTGTCATCTGTTTACAGCGTTGGCTGATTTTGTGATTAAGACCCATGGGTTACATTGAAATATTTTTATTAGTAGTAGTAAGCCAGTCTTTAGTAACCTTGGACAAATCACAATATAAGCCCTCTCTCGCGCACGCGCTCTCTCTCTCTCTCTCTCTCTCACTCTCACACACACACACACACACACACGTACACACACAAACAAATAAAACATGAAATCGCGTAAAACCAAATAAAACTATGGCAAAAAATATAAGCAGTAAAAATTACAAAATTACAGTAGTATCCTGTAGGTGATCCTGCGATAACAGGCGCTGACCCTCTGGAACTGTTTAGTTCTGTTAGTATTGTGTTCAGGTGTGAATGTTTATGGGGATTTAATCTGTCTCTGCTGCCGCATCTATTCACCGTAGTGATAAGTGATTAATGCCCCATCAGATCTTTGATGGGGGAACGTTATGCTGGTTAAATGACTAAAGAAATACTGACCCGTATGGACAGATATTTGTTCCAGATATTATGCGTTATTAATCGATTTGTTTTTCCAATTTTTGACTATCAGCAAAAAAAAAACCATCAGCGAAAACATCAAAAATATAACGAAAACAAACTCGAGCAGAAGTTAAATTTTAAGCTTTACTTTGCAGCAAAATATTATCTACCAGTGTATTAAACAGAAATAGATAAAATACACCGTAATGTAAAATACTGTACATAGCCCGCATTGTATTCCGTACCTACAACGACTGGTATAGATAAATTACAGATGTTACCGTGTCTTTAAGTATTATTAATGATGTCGAGAAAAATATTGCAATAAGTAGTTTAATCATTAACTAAAAATAGTATAAGCATCATGGGTTGTGTATTAAGTGATTTAAATCTGTTTTATGAATCGTTTTTTATCCCTCTTTTTTACCACATCATCTATTTATGAAACTATGTTGACGTAAGTTATGTTATATATATTAAATATAGTAACCGGCTGCTTGGACACTGCAGTTAACTGAAGCAGTCAATGCTCCATCTGGCGGAATTATACAGCATTGCAACCATCTTTTTAGAAAGCGCATGGGGGCGTTTATGGGGCGGGGCATCGTTAACTACGTCATCGCGGGGGATCACATTCCGTGCACAGATCGATCATGGTCCTGTCACGGTCCTGTCATGGACCTATCATGCTCCAAGCGGCTGTTTGACGTGGCTCCCACTGTAACATAGGCTACAGGAGGCCCTAGGTTGGAGTAATATCAGGGCTGATGATGGAAAGGTTCTACATGCTATGCACTCTATTTGAGAGGCTGTTGCAATGCTGCTGAAAACCTCCCCAACATGTTTGATCTTGACTTAGAGCTAAATTCCAAGATGTGGTTGCTTTCATTGAATGACAAGCAAAATATTGCAAGATCCTATCTTTGGTAATATTCAAGATTTCACTTTTATAACAAAAAAAGTTAAGGCAAAGACTGACTTTCGTCCGCTGAAGGCTGTCAGTAAGAAAAGCTTTGCTATTTCTGTTTCAATACTGATGTCTAGTGCAAAAGAGTGCAGAAATTATATATGTTGCATTACAATCCCCCTGTTTGTTCTGTTCTGCCAATCATGCATTGGAATCATGTCATCAGATAGTTTTAAAACCTCATCAAGATAAGGTAGATTGCCTGAAGGGAAAAAAAAAACTTTGCTTTGCATGTCTTCTGAAAGGACACATAAACAAAGCATGTAGAAAACACCTTGGGCCTCATGTATCAACGCTGCGTACGCACACAAACTTTGCTTACGCCAGTTGTCACGCTCACAGTCGGATTTACTAACAGTGAAATTAACGTGAGAATGTGCGTTCTTCCACGCCAACTTCATGTCTGCCGTAGGTGCATTTCTTGTGTGTGTTTGTTTTATTTCTGTTGGCGACTCCTAGAGGCAATTATGTTAAATTGCACACTACGAAGTATCGCACCAACACGTGAAAAACACTGCTATTAATTTATAATTGATAAAATGGGTTAATTGACACTATTTTTCTACCAATTATGTGATTTAGGACATATAAAAGCATTTGCAAATGTATACAACCCTTAGTCTATGGCAATGGCAGTGTTGGCCTTATTAGATGACATTGTCAATGGCCGAATCCGAAGGGATGCGTTTTTAGGGATCACAGTGATTTTCTGGCCCACGATGATGACTGGCTTATTAGCCGTTTTAGATTTCCAAGAGCTATCCTCTTGGAGCTCTGTGCTGAGTTGGGTCCAAATTTGGAAAGAGAGACAGCGAGGAGCCACGCATTACCCGTTCCCTTGTGCTGGTACAGGTGCTGACAACGCTTGGTTTCCTGGCAACTGGTTCTTTCCAAAGGGAACTGGCAGACCACTCAGGGTTAAGCCAGTCGTCTTTGAGCCGTGCAATGCCAGCTGTATGGGACGGGATCATCCGCATGTCAACATTAAAGCGCAATTTGCAGCGATCGCCGGTTTTCCTAATGTAATCGGAGCGATCGAATGCACGCACATTGCTATAAAGGCGCCATCTGAAGACAAATTTGCATGCGTGAATCAGAAACATTTCCAATTAATAAATGTGCAAATAATATGTGATGCTCAAATGCGCCCAACAAATATTGTGGCAAGGTGGCCTGAGTCACCTTCATCCTCACAAACAGCATGGTTGGGATGAGGCTCCAGGGTGGCAGGGTGCGCGATGGGTGGCTTCTTGGTGAGTGATGTATTTAAAGATATTATTCCAACTAAGTTTTTTTTAATTTTGTTATTGATTCCGGAGGACAAACTTGAAATTAACACAGTTTTTCTCCGGTCTACCTCCGATAGGAGCACCTCCAATTCACATTTTGTCAAGTTTCTTTTCTTGCTTGCTTTTGCCATGGCTTTTTTGTTTGGTTTTGCCAAAGTGGAGTCATTAACATATTTATATGGAGGAGGAGGCAGGGAGGGGTTTTGCGCTCATGCACGTGTGCTCAATTTCACGTTAATTCGGATGTACAAAGAGAATATGCGTGGGATTCCGCGTACGCAGTGTTTCATACATCAGATTTTTTTACTGCGTACGCACATTTACAGCTTTGTCCGTACGCAATGTTTTAGTATGAATTCAACGCAAGTCTTTGTACATGAGGCCCCTGGATTGCAAGATTTGTTACAAAAGGCACCCAACGATCCTTCATGTTGAAAATATGTTTCTTAAGGAGCAACACATTTCCCCAAATAGTAAGGATGGCAAGGAGGCTATTCTAATGGGCAATGGTAACTCTATTACAATTGCTATGGTGTCTACAGAGCAGGCAGAAGTTGGTTCCTTAGACTATAAGTTTGCAATTGTCCCAGTAAAGATCAAGGCTTGCAATGGAAGTAACACAAACGTATGCTTTTCTTGATCCCGGAAGCTCTGCTACGTTCTGCACAGAAAATCTAATGGAAAGGTTGCATTTGGGGGGAAGGAAAACGGAAGTTTTACTCAGGAGTATGGGGCAGGAAAGACCAATATGTACCTATAAATTACATGGGTTAAAAGTGAGCAACCTTAATAGCAATAATTTTGGAGTGGGAGCCAAAATGGTGCTATGTTGTTTACGTTTTGTGTGTAGTGCGTTTATTTTACTCTGTGTATGGATATCATCCCAACTGGTGTCCGTACATACAACAGCCAGACACTTTTCAACATAAATAACCCGGTTAATGATATCCACAATGAGCTGCGGGAAAAGCTACATGACCTCGGCTTGCTGCATAAACCAGGCCTCGAAGCCTCGGCGTTGCCTGAATCCTGGAGGCCAGAGGAAGGGTCATCGGAAGTGGTGTGCGAGGAAGCGGAAGCATGGCAAGCGGGCAGGAGTCTGTGCTAGGCTAAAAACAAACCCCAACCGGCCGGCTCTCCCGTCCATCATTTCATCTAACTATTGCTCTGTGGACAATAAACTGGACTACATCCGACTCCAGAAGGCTACATAGCGTGAGGTTAGAGACTGCTGTGTCTTTGTTTTTTACGGAGACATGGCTCAGCGACAGAGTACCGGACGCCGCTATTCAGCTAGACGGGCTAGCCTCGTTTCGCGCTGACAGAAATGCAGCTCTGTGCGGTAAGACTCGTGGTGGCGGCTTGTGTGTTTACATCAACACGAAATGGTGCAAGAACTCTGTGCTAGTTTCTAGTTATTGCTCATCGCTAGTGGAGTTTGTGACTGCAGACCTTTTTATTTACCACGAGAATTCACCACTGTTTTCATTATTGGAGTGTACATTCCACCTAGAGCTAATGCTAAGGAAGCGCTATGGGAACTGTATACAAAGATCAGTGAACTTCAAAATACACACCCGGATGGACAGTTTATTGTTGCTGGAGATTTCAACCATGCAAATCTCAAGTCAGTGCTTCCTAGATTCCATCAGTATGTGGACTTTGCAACGATAGGGGAAAACACGCTGGATCTTGTTTGCACAATCATCCCCGGCCCATATCGGGCAGAGCCCCGCCCCCACCCTCGGCTACTCAGACCACATCTCTGTTATGCTAATTCCAGACATCTTCAACACTGCAATTTGCTTACCGTCCTAACCGCTCAACGGACGACGCCATCTCCACTACACTACATCTTGCCCACGCACTTGGACACAAATGTTCGAATGCTGTACATAGATTTTAGCTCAGCATTCAACACTATCATCCCCCAACAACTGATTGGGAAGCTGAACCTGTTGGGCCTTTTGCAACTGGATCCTGGACTTTCTGACCGGTAGGCCTCAGTCAGTATGGGGATGATACCCAATTATATATCTCAACAAAACCAGATGAAATACCCAAGTTGTCTAGATTAACCGAGTGTGTCCAGGACATAAAAGATTGACTGACCAATAACTTTCTTTTACTGAACTCAGACAAGACAGAGATATTACTCATCGGCCCCAAAACCAGCACACAACAGCTTTCACAATTCAGCCTGCGTTTAGAAGGATGTACTGTTACTACTAGCTTAACAGTAAAAGACCTGGGCATAATATTAGACAGTAACTTGTCCTTTGAAAATCATATTTCCAATATCACAAAAACAGCCTTTTTCCATCTTAGAAATATCGCCAAACTTAGGATCATCTTATCCGTATCTGATGCAGAAAAGCTAGTTCATGCATTCATGACCTCCAGACTGGACTATTGTAATGCATTACTAGGTGGTTGTCCTGCATCCTCAATAAACAAGCTACAGTTAGTCCAAAATGCAGCTGCCAGGGTTCTCACTAGATCCAGAAAATATAATCATATAACACCTATATTATCATCCCTGCACTGGCTACCTGTTCAGTTTAGAATTAAATACAAAATAGTACTACTTACATACAAGGCTTTAAAGGGTTTAGCTCCCACATACCTAACCAGTCTTCTGATATGCTATAATCCACCACGTTCCTTAAGATCACAAAACTCTGGACTTCTTGTAATTCCCAGAATTTTAAAATCTACAAAAGCGGGTAGGGCTTTTTCATATTTAGCTCCAAAACTTTGGAATAGCCTTCCAGACAGTGTTCGGGGAGCAGACACGGTTTCCCAGTTTAAAAGTAGACTCAAGACGCATCTCTTTAATCTGGCATACGCGTAACTCATCCCATAACTTTATACTTCAGTACATCTATCCTGAATGGCAACTATGCTAATTCTCTACATCTGTTAGATGTAACAGATGTAGAGGACAGATGTTAGATGTTAGATGTTAGGACAGGGCTACCCGTCACAACTAGGCCTCGACCCAGCCTCCGAGTTTCCGCGACGACGCCGAGGCCAGGGACCGCCAGACCACCGCTGCAACGTTCTCCGGCCGGAGGACAGCGTACCCCAGCAGCCGTGGGGTGCGGTACTGAATCTCGCGGACGGGACTCTGCGGGGTAGTTTCGGTTTAGCTAGGTTGCTAGTGCCCAAAGCGCAGCCGGACGGGTTAGTAGCATGCACCAGGGGGGCGGAACTTCCGGTGGACGTGCCGTGTAAACATCCGGTAGCTGTCCGAGCGAGAATAATGGCCGAGCTGATGCAGCGTAGCAGTGTGGGGCTAAATCAGACGCAGACCGACGCTGTGAAGTCCCTTTTGCACGAGTTCGCAGATATTTTCGCAGTGGATTAGCGCGAGTGCACGCATACCGATTTGGTGCAGCACAACATTGATACAGGTAACGCCGCTCCTGTTCGGTTACATCCGAGACGCCTCCCGTTAGCTAAACGAGCTATAGCCGAGCAGCAGCTGCGTGAGATGGCCGACTCGGGCGTCATAGAGCCAGCATCCGGACCGTGGTCTTCACCCGTTGTACTTGTGCGTAAGAAGGACGAATCGTGGCGGTTTTGTGTGGACTACCGGCGGTTAAACGAGGTGACGCGTAAAGATTCTTATCCGTTGCCGCGAATAGATGATGCGTTGGAACACGTTGCGGGTTCGGCGTGGTTTAGCTCGTTGGATCTGCGTAGCGGGTACTGGCAAGTAGAGCTCGCCCCGGAAGCACGACCCAAAACCGCGTTTTCTATCGGACAAGGGCTATGGCAATTTCGGCGCATGCCGTTCGGCCTCTGCAACGCTCCCACTACGTTCGAACGGTTGATGGAGAGAGTATTGGCAGAGATCCCTCGCAACCGTTGTGTCGTCTACTTAGACGATTTATTGGTGCACGGCAAGGATTTTGCGGCCGCGCTAGCTAACCTACGGGAGGTGTTTCTAGCTATCCGGCGGGCGAATTTGCGGCTCAATCCCAAAAAGTGCCAGTTGTTGCGGCAAGAAACTGTCTTTCTAGGGCACGTCATTAGCGCTCGAGGGATTGCCACCGATCCAGCCAAAATTGCCGCGGTACAGAATTGGCCTGAGCCGTCGAATGTGTCGCAGCTGCGCACTTTTCTCGGGTTAGCGTCGTACTATCGCCGGTTCGTGAGGGATTTTGCTACGATCGCCAGCCCGCTGCACGCGCTCACGAGAAAGAACCAGCCGTTTCGCTGGGACAGGGAGCACGCGCGTGCGTTTACTCGGTTACGGGAAGCTCTGGTTACGTCGCCCGTTCTCGAGTATCCTGATATAGCTCGTACGTTTATTCTCGACACGGACGCGAGCGATGTAGGGCTGGGGGCCGTCCTGTCTCAGGTTGCCGGGGGCGAAGAGTGTGTTGTCGCTTACTTCAGCCGCGCGTTGTCTGGCCCGGAGAAGAATTACTGCGTCACGCGGCGCGAGCTGCTAGCGGTCGTCGCGGCCCTTAAGCATTTTAGGCCGTATTTATACGGGCAATCCTTCTTGCTGCGGACCGATCACGCTTCGCTAGTGTGGCTGCTTAGTTTTAAAGAGCCCGAGGGCCAGTTAGCGCGTTGGCTCGAGCGGTTGCAGGACTATCACTTCACCGTTCAGCGCCGAGCGGGAAAATTGAATGCTAACGCCGATGCGTTATCCCGCCGGCCGTGCAGCAAAGAGCGTTGTCGACACTGCGAGCGGGTTGAAGAGCGTGTGGGTGGTCACGACAGCGAACACACCCCGACCCCCGTGAACCAGAACATTCTCCCTGCGCAGTCTTCCGAAGCCCCCGTCGGTAATCGGCCGTCCGAGCCGGCGTGCAGCCGAGTCACTGCGGCACCTAAACCATCGCCGGTGGTCGTTTCGCCTGTGCCACAGATGGACTGCGAGCAGCTAATGGTCGAACAGGAGAAGGACCCGGCGCTGCAGCGGGTAGTAGGTTGGGTTAACGCGGGCCAAAGACCGGATTATGCCGCCATTGCCCACCTGGGACCAGAAGAAAAAGCTCTCCACTCGCAGTTTCACCGACTAGCGTTGCGGGGGGGCTTACTCTACCGCCAGTGGGAACGGCCGTGTGGCGCTGGCGAATCTTTTCAGCTGCTGGTGCCGCGGACTTTGCGGGCATGTGTGCTGGGGATGGTTCATGGGCACGCAGGTTCGGGACACTTTGGGGTAACTAAGACACTGCGGCGGTTGCGTGCTCGGTTCTACTGGCCGGGTTGTCATACTGATAGCGAACTTTTTGTTCACAGATGCGATGTCTGCACGGCAAAGAAGGGCCCTACCCAGCGCTCACGAGCACCCTTGCAAGACTTTCGGGTGGGGGCGCCCATGGAACGTATGGGCGTGGACATTCTGGGGCCGTTTCCCGTCTCTGATCGCGGGAATCGTTATGTGCTGGTGGCCATAGATTATTTTACGAAGTGGCCAGAGGCGTTCGCTGTTCCAGATCAGAGCGCTTCCACCACGGCTCGAGTGCTGGTGGATGAGGTGTTCAGCCGATTCGGCGTCCCGGAGCAGTTGCACAGCGATCAGGGGCGTAACTTCGAGGCGGAGGTGTTTGCGGCGGTGTGCGAGCGCCTCGGAGTAAAAAAGACCCGCACCACGCCCCTGCATCCACAAAGTGACGGCCTCGTGGAACGGTTCAACCGAACACTCACCACCCAACTTTGGGTGTATCGTACGGCGGTGCAGGAGTCCTCGCAGCTGACGCCAGCTGCGTTGATGTTCGGTCGTGAGTTGCGCACGCTGGGGAGCAAGTTTGGGTGTATTCCCCCGGAAGGAAAAGGGGGCTCTCACCTAAGCTTATGTCGCACTGGGTGGGCCCCTGCACGGTCGTCGCACAGCTCTCTGACGTGGTCTACCGGGTGCGGTTGGCGGGGCGGTCGCGACTGGTCGTGCTCCACCGGGATCGTCTGGCTCCTTATCAGCCCCACGCCAGGGCATCGTCGGATGCTGTGGAGGCCAGTACGCCTCAGGAGGAGGGCGACGGGCCCTCTTCCTCCGCAACCAGACTCCGGCGTTCCCAACGCCGGCGCCGACCACCGTCACGTCTGTTGGACTGAGCCATGGTGACCGGGGACGGTCACAGCTCGGGTGGGGGCAGTGTGACGGGGGGCGGGGTTTCGCTTGGGAACCATCATGCTTTGCGGGAGGGGCTGTTATGTGTTCACCCTGTTGGGAAAAGGTATTTGGTTTAGTGGCTTCAGCCAGGATATGTGTGATGTGGTGTGTGTTGTTATGCTGCTGGTTACCCTGTGTGAGTTAAATAAAATACTCCCAGCCATTTGCATTGGGCAGCAATTTAATTACTCGTCTCTCCACCATCCTTTCGGGCGTAAAAACGCTACAATATATATATATATATATATATATATATATATATATATTTAAATGAATTTCTTACATCTTTGTGAAGCTGCTTTAAGACAATGACCATTGTTAAAAGCACTATATAAATAAAATTGAATTGAATTTAATTGAATTTAATTGAATGTGTGTATCAAACACGCCAAATTTTTGGCTTTTATAACCTCGGTGGGTGACGTCATCTGATAAGACGCACCTGCAGGTTATAAATAGGAGTAAACCGGAAACATTTTTCAGATTGATTTGTCTAAACGGACGTCCGGTCACGTAGGCAGTGCGGCCTTGAGACGCAGCATCTTGTTCCCGCCTTTTCAGGGAACAGGGTTACAGCAAAGTAACCCGAGACGTTCCCTTTCAAAGGCTACACTTGATGCTGCGTGAAAATGCTATGGGAACGAGAGTGCCAACGCCGCCGCACTGCAAGTGTCTGGACTCCAAGGTTGTGTAGCGTGTGCGCACAAGGCCGAGAAGGTCTCAGAACTATGTCTGGGTAGCTGACTCGAGGACCCGTGAGCCTGGTGTAGCATACACATCCAGACTATAAATGTAATAAATATGTGCGGAAAGGACAACCCTCCATGTCACACACTTGCTGCAGGGAAATACCTCTTGCTAGTGCAATAGATGAGGCGATCCCCCTGGTTGAATGAGCCCTGATGCCTAGAGGTGAAGTGAGCCCACGTACCTCATAGGAGAGGGCAATAGCCCTGTGTGGTGGGGGCCACCCCTCGGTTGCGGCCCCAGACCATGTAAAAGCTGCTCTGACTTACGCCACTGGCTGATGCGGTGGACGTAAATCTAAAGAGCCCGTACTGGACACAGTGAGTGAAGTCTGAAGTCTCTCCTGCTCCGAAGGAGTAAAGGCGGAGTACAGAAGGCTTCAAAAACAATAGGGTGCATGTTGGGAATGGAACTTTTGGAAGATAGTTAGTGAGGATGCAAAATGGCCCTGACTAGCCCAGGGGCAAAGTCTAGGCAGGATGGGGAGACTGACAGACCTCCGATCCTCTTAAAGAGGTAACACCATTTAGAAAAACCATCTTGAGGGTCAGAAACCTGAGGCGCTGACTCTAGTCATTCAACAAGGGGGCACAAGCCCGAGGACAAATTTTCCTGCAGAAACTCCAGCACTGAAACAATTCAGCAGTGGACTGGGTCTACCTGCTTCGTCATGCACCAACTTTCAAATACATTCCATTTGAGGGCATAAGCTCTTCTAGGGGAGGCAGCCCTAGCACTTAGAATAGTCTTAATTACGCTGGCTGAAAGACAAGCTTGACTTAGTTGGTCCTGTTCAGGGACCGCCAAGGCATCCAGACGCAGGGGCTGGAAGTCAAAGAGTAGTAAAGGGGACATTTGCTGATCTTGCGAGGCAAAGAGGTCCACCTCCGCTACATGAAATTTTCCCAGAATATAAATCGCCCTAAGGGACAGGGACCTGGTGTGCTAGCTATTTAGCGGTGGAGCACAGTCCACCCTGGCGATTAATATATGAGACTGCCATAGTGTTGTCCACCCGCACTAGGACATGGTGGTCTCAACTGCTGCAAGAAGGGCTTTAGGGCCAGAAATAGAGCCATCATTTTGGGGCAATTGATGTGCCGCATAAGAAGATGGCCTCTCCAGCTCCCTTGGGCTGACAGTCATCTAAGACCACAACCCGGGCCATGAGGGAAGCGTCTGTCGTTAGCATCTGCGACGACAAGACGAACTTAGAGTGGGACCCAGAGCCAGAAACCGGGGTCTCAACCACATAGGAAGGGTACGAAGCACCTGGCGCGTAGCCCTTATTGGGGATTGGCCCTAGAGTGAAATCCCCTGGTTGTTAGCCACAACTGAAATGCTCTCATGTGCAGAAGGGCCAAAGGTGTCACCGTGGATACAGCTGCCATGAGAGCTAAGATCTCTGAAAGTGATGGTCACTTTCTGGTCTAGCTTGATTTCCTTGACGGTGTTGAGAATGGATTCGACACGAACGGGAGACAGCTGTGCCCGCTTACGCTCAAATTCCATGTGACACCCAAAAATTTTATCCTCTAAACAGAAAAGAGAATGCTTGCATTGCATTGGATCTTAATCCTAAGAAACAAAGATTAGCTAGGACGACATGCTGATGTCGAAGCGCTAGCTAATGAGACTGGGCCAGCCAGTCATGTAATTTAAATACAGATGCTCTGGAGTCGTAAGAGCCAAAACTACATTCATGTATTTTGTGTATGTGCGGGTGAGAGAGCTAGACCAAATGGAAGGACCCGATACTGGTAAGCTTCGCCCCTGAAAGCAAACCTCAGGAACCTCCTCTGTTGTGGCAATATTTCTATTGATTTATTTTTAGATAGCAGTAAAGCCCGCAAAATCAAAAAAATTAGGCGCAGCCCCCGCTCCTCTTGGGAACCAAAAAATACCCAATGTAGTAGCCTGACTCTCTGTCTGAATACACAATCCTTCTCCTTGATGCCCCTGAGATTCAACCACAAGTGCTTCTCCACGGAAACCATCCTAGCCATAAAACGACCGATAGCACGAGCCGTCTGCTTTGTTCCACGAAGAGACAAGTCTGTGGCCCGGCATAAGTCCAATACGCCCTACCTTGAAGAGCCCAGCCAGTACTCACGTCTCTCAGCAGGTCAGCCTGGTAGGCGTGCAAAACCGCCATGGTGTGCAATGGAGCACCAACCTGACCTGCTGCCTGAAAAGCTTTTCCCTTCAGGGAAGATAAAAAGTCTACACAGCTTGAAAGGAAGTAATAGCTTTTCAGGAAGGATGATGTCCCAGGAGAAAGATAGCCTGGAAGCATCTCTTCTATCTGGGTGTCATCATATAACCCTGCGCTTCCACCTCAACTATATTTAAATAAATAAGTAAATAAGTTGATGGCAGGAAAACACAGGATGAATACAGCTTACTCCATATTATGAGTTTCTCATAATAACGAATAAGAAGTGGACTCGAAATGGTTAAACAACAAGAATGTATCAATAGTCTTAGAAATGAATGTACAAAACTCTTTGTCCACCAAAAGAAATGAGTTAAACCGCCAAGACGATGTGATTCATTTATGCATTGATAATTGGATATTCAGTAATAAGGGAGCATGGTCAGAAATTACAATACTTAAATAATCTGAATAAACAGAATAATTAAGATGACTGTCAATAAAAAAATAATCAACTGTAGAATATGAATGGTGCACCTAAGGATTATGTCCATGGGTCTACAAGGCCGTTCTGTGAGATGAAATCAAAATATATTTTGGAAAAAGGATCATCAAAGTTTGGAGCATAGATATTTACCAACAAAACCTTGGTCTGAATTAGTGTGTCTGCAACAATATACAGATACCTGTCATTTCTGTCAGCAATTATATGATTAGATAAAAACTGTATCTTGTTTACTATTATGGCCACACCCCGTGAATTAAAATTAGAATGAAAAATTTGACCTACCCAGGGATGGAGAAGCATATGATGATCCTTAACTTGAAGATGTGTTTCTTGTAAAAACAATATATCAGCATGTAAATGCCCTAAATCTTAAATTGGGTTGCCCATACCTCTGATGTTTCAGCTAAGAAAATGAATAGGTGTACTAAACTTGGGCCTACATAGAAATTAGTCATTTACTCAAAAAAATTTAAAAATAATAAATATTCGCAAAGAGCCAGAAGGATGACACCCCACTCACATGTGCGCGCACGCCGCACACACAAACACACATAAACACAAATCTCTATCCCAACAAACCCTAGGAGACAGCAAAATAAACTAAACAAAAACAAAAGTTATCTTACAGTAACTGTGGCCACGACTTAAAGAGTGAGCCCAATGTAGAAAAAAAACTAAAACAAAGGAAAATAAAAAGGCTCCCACAAATTAAATAGAACACAAATAATGTGCAAATGGAGGTAACTTAAGTCTTTTCATCCCCAGCTTACAAGAATGTATAGATAAATGAGTAACATATTGAAGGAAAAAGAAGAAAAAAAGAGAATAGAGAAAAACAACAGCAACAAAAAAAGAAAACCATGGGGGTGAATACTCCTCGGATCACCCCGCATACATTGACCAAACATGCATAATGATACATATTTGGCCTAAATTAAATATTTGATTCCCAAAATGACCTAGAAGCTTAAGTACAATATACAGATGGAGCCACGCCAAATAGCCGCGGCCGTGTGAATTGCGTACGAATGGCGTACGGCTGCCCTATGCACGCCGTAGTCCCCCCCCCTTTTCCTTCAAGAAAGGCGTGTCAAGATTTCACAGTAAACACGCCCATTCAAGCCCTATTTATGCATTTACCTGGTTCCACCACTAGATGGCGCTTCGTTCTCAAGGACACGTTAACAACAAGCCAGCAATTTAGCTGCGCTGAGTTGCAATCACGTGATTTTAACAACCCACCCCCACCCCCGCCGAACTGACGCTGCCAAACTGCACTAGAGATAAAGATGGCGGCTTAATGAACTATTCGCGGTAAGTGGTGTTTTTATTTATAAAATTTGTTTGGGATTAGTTTACAGTTAATTTCCCAGTTTAGTTTTTTACCGGCCGTTTTGAAAATCACTGGCAGCACCAGCAGCGGTCAGATGTGACTTTAGATAACTTAATGATCTGTTTACCAAGTCTGGAGTTAACATTACAGCTTACTGTCAGTGTCACAAACTCACAATGTCACTCCTCTTTAACTAAAAAAGACACTAAAGCTTCGAAAATACTATTAATGTCCCTATTACAGAAGCTGCACTACCGGATAAAGAGTGTTTGTGCTCTATAAAAATGCCTTTAGAGTCTGACCGCGTGTTGTCTGGATAAATTCAGCATTTATTTATTCTTTGGGTAAGAGTTAATCTGCAGGTTATTTCTGTGAATATAATGTGATGTAGTTCATGAAGGACACAAGCTGAGGATAGATGTACAGGAGCTCGCGAGCTAAACGCTCATAACCGGGTTTATATTTTTCTCAATTTGGCCGTGACTTTGCGCGGTAGCACGAGCGCTTAGTTACCGAGCTGGATAGAAACTCTGAAGTGTTTATCAGTTAAGGAGTGGGGGGGAGGTGTGTGTGTGTGTGTGTGTGTGTGTGTGTGTGTGTGTGTGTGTGTGGCGGGGGGGGGGGGGGGGGGGGCTTCAGTACTCGGGAAGTTATAGTTTGGCTTCAGAGATGAACTAATATATACAAGTGTTATATCGCTTAACTTATTTGTATGAAAAGCGCATTTTAATTTAATGCAGACGATAATACAGACAGACCGGGGTTAACACTAACAACTAGATATTCTGTAAAGTTTATTTATCTTTGTCTTCACTAAATTCTCCTGTTGTCTTTAAGCAGAGCTCTGCTGTGGAGGATTGGGGGGTCAGACGGATGACGGTTGGCCTTTTGGAGCTACTGGAGGAGCCTGAACAAGCTGTTGAGGGAGCTGTAGAAGGGATGACGTCACAGCTTTAGAATGATGTTTGGTCAGGTCTACTGTATATTCTGAACATAGAATTGCAAAACGTCTGATACTTTAGGGGGGAAACAAAGAATTAAACAGTTCCATCTTTAATATTTTTTAAAAATGATATTTTAATATAAAAGAACCAGATAGAGACTGATAAGCAGCTGGTGTTATCCGGGTATTTTAATGACCTTTAAGCAAAAATTAAACATGTTTTCACCTGTTTTATACAAATTATTGTTTTACCTTTGACTAGTTTTGGAAGAATAAATTTTATTTTTAAAGTCATGTGTGCGTGTTTTAATTGTTGGGGGATTGTTTGTGTATTTAAAAATAGTTTTCCTTAAACCAACAACTTCAATGTGCAAAAAATGTGACCCGACGTTTTAAATAGTCAAAGAGTTGGGCTAATAATAATGATGATAATATTAAAAATTATTATTATTATTATTATTATTATTATTATTACTGGTTATAGAAACAAATGAAAACAACAGTTAAACATTAATCATATGTATCTGTGCTAGTTTTTGTTTGTGATTGTGACCCATAATCATTTTTTTCTCAGTATAATTTTTTGGGGGGTTTCAAGAACTCCATTAAAAGAGCAAAGACAAACTTAGAAGGAGTGGAAGGTAAGAAACCTCAGTGGAGAATACTGACTATGACATGGTGCTAATTGCTCTCTATGTGTGTGTGGTTTTTGGCGGGGGGAGGGGTACTTCAGACTTACTTGTCTGTGCGCAAAATGTTTGTGTTAAAGCAACAGAGAAATGCAGGAGCGCGCGCGCGCACACACACACACACACACACACACCTCTCATCCACAACCGCTTTAACTGTTGTCTTGTAAATCGTTGATTAAACCTATGAACACAGCTGTTCAGCATCAGTCCTAAACACAAGCGCAGGGTATGTTTTTGTCCTTAATTAAAAGACCAATATGTTAATAATTTACACAATGATAACATGTTGTTTATGTTTAATGTTTATTTTGCGGGAAAAGGTAATAAGCAATATTTAAAATAAAACAAACCAGGAAGTAAGTGTTTCATACATTAAGGTGCTGTATAACCAAGTGCCCCAACAGACATAGCAACAGTGTGTGCGCTGTGGAGGATTGGAAGGTGAACGAAGATAATCATTTACAAGACAAAAGACGTTCAGAGGTGTGTTATACCCCCCTTCCACGGATTGCCGCCCATTACGCAATCGCTATCTTCAAAGAAAAGCCGCCGCCCTTTTCATTCAAACGCGTTAGCGAGTGTTTTTCTTTCCCTCCGCTCGGTTTTGTGAACACAGTTGCGTTCAGTAACACGGTGGAACCAATTACATAAACAGCAGCAACAACAACCATTATGATCACACTTTGTTGAATTTATATTGCTTAAATATTTCGCAGCTCTGTCCTCTTTGCATTGCTACGTGTTTATTTACTTTCTTTTCGCATCGCACGTAATGCACTCTAAAATCGACACTATCAAACTTGGAAATTATATAATATTCAATCAAACATCAAGTTATTAAAAGTAACGAATTTTTCACTACTCTTCTCTCATGCCGCACGGCTAAAAAGATAATAAAAATTACACCAAAGTGCTGCAGGTTTGGTGTCTGTGAGCTTTTCCTAATCAGAGTTACACGGGGGGCATTTTGTGGCTGCTCCAGTTACACTCTACTTAAATATTGCACAGAGGAGAGTTCACTTCTGTTCTCTTCACCCTAGCTTAATTTCATCTCATGAAATAATAGTAAGTTTTGTAAAGTATGAGTTCATCTCCCCAGCCAGTGTTGTGTATGGACAGGGTAGCATCATGGCAGGATTGGTGTAATTTTTATTATCTTTTTAGCCGTGCTGCGTAAGAGAAGAGTAATGACGAATTCGTTACTTTCGTTACTAGACTATTTTGTCTGCAAGTGAAATACATTCTTAATAATTTACACCACAATAACATTACTGCAGAAGGATCTAGAGACGTGACTTTGAGACGTTCACAGTATATTAGAACCGTAGACAGTGTTTATTCTGCATAACATTACAAAACAGCCATGTCCAATAAAACAGTGCATCTTTAATAAGCCACATTGTTTCCAGTCAGTAGTAAAATTAACGAAAGACTGAGAAGCCCCGTAATTTATATATATATATATATATATATATATATATATATATATATATATATATATATATATACAGTGGGAGCCACGTCAAACAGCCGCTTGGAGCATGATAGGTCCATGACAGGACCGTGACAGGACCATGATCGATCCGTGCACGGAATGTGATCCCCCGCGATGACGTAGTTAACGATGCCCCACCCCATAAACGCCCCCATGCGCTTTCTAAAAAGATGGTTGCAATGCTGTATAATTCCGCCAGATGGAGCATTGACTGCTTCAGTTAACTGCAGTGTCCAAGCAGCCGGTTACTATATTTAATATATATATATCATAACTTACGTCAACATAGTTTCATAAATAGATGATGTGGTAAAAAAAAGGATAAAAACGATTCATAAAACAGATTTAAATCACTCAATACACAATCCATGATGCTTTTGCTATTTTAATTAATGATTAAATCAATTAATAAAACTACTTATTGCAATATTTTTCACGACATCCTTAATAATACTTAAAGACGGTAAAATCTGTAATTTATCTATACCAGTCGTTATAGGTACGAAATACAAATGCGGGCTATGTACAGTATTTTACATTACGGTGTTTTTATCTATTTCCGTTTAATAGACTGGTAGATCATATTTTACTGCAAAGTAAAGCTTAAAATTTAACTTCTACTTGAGTTTGTTTTCGTTATATTTTTGATGTTTTCGCTGATGTTTTTTTCGCTGATAGTCAAAAATTGGCATAACAAATCGATTAATGGCGCATAATATCTGGAACAAATATCTGTTCATACGGATCAGTATGTCTTTAACCAGCATAACGTTTCCCCATCAAAGATCTGATGGGACATTAATCACTTATCACTACAGTGAATAGATGCGGCAGCAGAGACAGATTAAATCCCCATAAACATTCACACCTAAACACAATACTAACAGAACTAAACAGGTCCAGAGGGTCAGCGCCTGTTATCAGGACAGGGATCACCTACAGGATACTACTGTAATTTTTACTGCTTATATATTTTTGCCATAGTTTCATTTGGTTTTACGCGATTTCATGTTTTACTTGTTCGTGTGTGTACGTGTGTGTGTGTGTGAGAGAGAGAGAGCGTACGTGAGAGAGGGCTTATATTGTGATTTATCCAGGGTTACTAAAGCCTGGCTTACTACTACTAATAAAAAATATTTCAATGTAACCCATGGGTCTCAATCACAAAATCAGCCAACGCTGTAAACAGATGACAAGACAAATTATATAGGCTACCCTGAAACGTTAATTCGAACATTTAAAAAAAAAAAAAATATATATATATATATATATATATATATATATATAAACATAAATATAAGATCGACTATTATTGTCAGGGTCAAGTATACGGGGCTTCTCAGTCTTTCGTTAATTTTACTACTGACTCGAAACCAATGTGGCTTATTAAAGATGCACTGTTTTATTGGACATGGCTGTTTTGTAATGTTCTGCAAAATAAACACTGTCTACGGTTCGAATATACTGTGAACGTCTCTAGATCCTTCTGCAGTAATGTTATCGTGGTGTAAATTATTAACGTATCGATGTATTTCACTTGCAGACAAAATAGACCATGTCTAGTAACGAAAGTAATGAATTTGTCACTACTCTTCTCTTACGCAGCACGGCTAAAAAGATAAGAAAAGTTACACCAATCCTGCCATGATGCTACCCTGTCCCAACACTGGCTGGGGAGATGAACTCATACCAAAACTCCAAAACTTACTATTATTTCATGAGATGAAATTAGGCTAGGATGAAGAAAACAAAAATTAACTCCCCTCTGTGCAATATCTAAGTAGAGTGTAACTGGAGCAGCCACAAAATGCCCCCCGTGTAACTCTGATTAGGAAAAGCTCACAGACACCAAACCTGCAGCACTTTGGTGTAATTTTTATCTTTTTAGCCGTGCTGCATAAGAGAAGAGTAGTGACAAATTCGTTAATTTTAATAACGTGATGTTTGATTTGATATATCATTTCCAAGTTTGATAGTGTCGATTTTAGAGTGCATTATACGTGCGATGCGAAAAGGAAGTAAATAAACACGTAGCAATGCAAAGAGGACAGAGCTGGAAATATTTAAGCAATATAAATTCAACAAAGTGTGATCATAATGGTTGTTGTTGTGCTGTTTAGGTAATTGGTTCCATCGTGTTACTAAACGCAACTGTGTTCACAAAACCGAGCGTAGGGAAAGAAAAAACACTCGCTAACGCGTTTGAATGAAAAGGGGCGGCGGCTTTTCTTTGAAGATAGCGATTGCGTAATGGGGGGCAATCCGTGACGAGGGGGGGGGGGGGGGCGTTTTAGGGCATAACACACCTCTGAACGTCTTTTGTCTTGTAAATGATTATCTTCGTTAACCTTCCAATCCCCCACAGCGCACACACTCTACACTGTTGCTATGTCTGTTGGGGCACTTGGTTATACACAGCACCTTAATGTATGAAACACTTACTTCCTGGTTTGTTTTATTTTAAATATTGCTTATTACCTTTTCCCGCAAAATAAACATTAAGCATAAACAACATGTTATCATTGTGTAAATTATTAACATATCGGTGTCTTTTAATTAAGGACAAAAACAGACCCTGCGCTTGTGTTTAGGACTGATGCTGAACAGCTGTGTTCATAGGTTTAATCAACAATTTACAAGACAACAGTTAAAGCGTTTGTGGATGAGAGGTGTGTGTGCGCGCGCTCCAGCATTTCTCCGTTGCTTTAACACAAACATTTGGGCAGAGACAAGTAAGTCTGAAGTACCCCTCCTCCCGCCAAACACACACACACAGAGAGAGAGAGCAATTAGCACCATGTCACAGTCAGTATTCTCCACTGAGGTTTCTTACCTTCCACTCCTTCTAAGTTTGTCTTTGCTCTTTTAATGGAGTTCTTAAAAAAAACCCAAAACTTTTATACTGAGAAAAAATTATTATGGGTCACATAGTCACAAACTAGCACAGATACATATGATCAAGTGTTTAACTGTTGTTTTAATTTGTTTCTATAACCAGTAATAATAATAATAATAATAATAATAATAATAATTATTATTATTATTATTATTAGCCTAACTCTTTGACTATTTAAAACAACGTCGGGTCCCATTTTTGCACATTGAAGTTGTTGGTTTAAGTAAATGTATTTTTAAATACACAAACAATCCCCCAACAATTAAAACACGCACACATGACTTTAAAAATAAAATTTATTCTTCCAAAACTAGTCAAAGGTAAAACAATAATTTGTATAAAACAGGTGAAAACATGTTAAATTTTTGTTTAAAGGTCATTAAAATACCTGGATAACACCAGCTGCTTATCAGTCTCTATCTGGTTCTTTTATATTAAAATATCATTAAAAAAAAAAAAAATATATATATATATATATATATATATATATATATATATATTTATATATTTAAGATGGAACTGTTTAATTCTTTGTTTTTCCCCTAAAGTATCAGATCTTTTGCAATTCTATGTTCAGAACATACAGTAGACCTGACCAAACATCATTCTAAAGCTGTTGCACTGTGACGTCATCCCTCCTACAGCTCCCTCAACAGCTTGTTCAGGCTCCTCCAGAAGCTCCAAAAGGCCAACCGTCATCCGTCTGACCCCCCAATCCTCCACAGCGGAGCCCTGATTAAAGACAACAGGAGAATTTAGTAAAGACAAAGATAAATAAACATTACAGAATATCTAGTTGTAATAAATATAAAAGATATTAGTAAACCTACACCACAGAGTGGGTGAAATACTGTTTTGGGGAATTCTGGAATGTAAATAAACTGGGATAACTTTAACCATTGAACTTTGTTAGTGTTAACCCCGGTCTGTCTGTATTATCGTCTGCATTAAATTAAAATGCGCTTTTCATACAAATAAGTTAGGCGATATAACACTTGTATATATTAGTTCATCTCTGAAGCCAAACTATAACTTACCCAGTACTGAAGCCCCCCACAGCTCCCCACACACACACCTCCCCCTCCCCCCACTCCTTAACTGATAAACACTTCAGAGTTTGTATCCAGCTCGGTAACTAAGCGCTCGCGCTACCGCGCAAAGTCACGGCCAAACTGAGAAAAATATAAACCGGGTTATGAGCGTTTAGCTCGCGAGCTCCTGTACATCTATCCTCAGCTTGTGTCCTTCATGAACTGCATCACATTATATTCACAGATATAACCTGCAGATTAACTCTTACCCAAAGAATAAATAAATGCTAAATTTATCCAGACAACACGCGGTCAGATTCTAAAGGCATTTTTATAAAACACAAACACTCTTCATCCGGTAGTGCAGCTTTTGTAATAGGGACATTAAGAGTATTTTCGAAGCTTTAGTGTCTTTTTAGTTGAAGAGGAGTGACATTGTGAGTTTGTGACACTGACAGTAAGCTGTAATGTTAACTCCAGACCTGGTAAACAGATCATTAAGTTATCTAAAGTTACATCTGACCGCTGCTGGTGCTGCCAGTGATTTTCAAAATGGCCGATAAAAAAACTAAAATGGGAAATAAACTTTACACTAATCCCAAACAAATTTTATAAATTAAAACACCACTTACCGCGAATAGTCCATTAAGCCGCCATCTTCATCTCTAGTGCAGTTTGGCAGCGTCAGTTCGGCGGGGGTGGGAGCGGGTTGTTAAAATCACGTGATTGCAACTCAGCGCAGCTAAATTGCTGGGTTGTGTTAACGTGTCCTTGAGAACGAAGCGCCATCCAGTGGTGGAACCAGGTAAATGCATAAATAGGGCTTGAATGGGCGTGTTTACTGTGAAATCTTGACACGCCTTTCTCGAAGAAAAAGGAGGGGGGATTACGGCGTGCATAGGGCAGCCGTACGCCATTCGTACGCAATTCACACGGCCGCGGCTATTTGGCGTGGCTCCATCTGTATATATATATATATATATATATATATATATATATTTTTTTTTTAATGTTCAAATTAACATTTTAGAGTAGCCTGTATAATTTGTCTTGTCATCTGTTTACAGCGTTGGCTGATTTTGTGACTGAGACCCATGGGTTACATTGAAATATTTTTATTATTAGTAGTAAGCCAGTCTTTAGTAACCTTGAATAAATCACAATATAAGCCCTCTCCCGCGCGCACGCTCTCTCTCTCTCTCTCTCTCTCACACACACACACACACACACACACACACAAACAAATAAAACATGAAATCGCGTAAAACCTAATGAAACTATGGCAAAAATATATAAGCAGTAAAAATTACAGTATATCCTGTAGGTGATTCCTGTCCTGATAACAGGCGCTGACCCTCTGGAACTGTTTAGTTCTGTTAGTATTGTGTTCAAGTGTGAATGTTTATGGGGATTTAATCTGTCTCTGCTGCCGCATGTATTCACCGTAGTGATAAGTGATTAATGTCCCATCAGATCTTTAATGGGAGACGTTATACTGGTTAAATGACTAAAGACATACTGATCCGTATGGACAGATATTTGTTCCAGATATTATGCGTTATTAATCGATTTGTTTTGCCAATTTTTGACTATCAGCGAAAAAAAACATCAGAGAAAACATTAAAAATATAACGAAAACAAACTCAAGCAGAAGTTAAATTTTAAGCTTTACTTTGCAGCAAAATATTATCCACCAGTGTATTAAACGGAAATAGATAAAAACACCATAATGTAAATTACTGTACATAGCCCGCATTTGTTTTCCATACCTACAACGACTGGTATAGATAAATTACAAATATTACCGTGTCTTTAAGTATTATTAAGGATGTCGTGAAAAATATTGCAATAAGTAGTTTTATTAATTAATTTAATCATTAATTAAAAATAGCATAAGCATCATGGATTGTGTATTGAGGGATTTAAATCTGTTTTATGAATCGTTTTTTATCCCTCTTTTTTACCACATCATCTATTTATGAAACTATGTTGACGTAAGTTATGTTATATATATATCAAATATAGTAACCGGCTGCTTGGACACTGCAGTTAACTGAAGCAGTCAATGCTCCATCTGGCGGAATTATACAGCATTGCAACCATCTTTTTAGAAAGCGCATGGGGGCGTTTTTTGGGGCGGGGCATCATTAACTACGTCATCGCGGGGGATCATATTCCCTGCACGGATCGATCATGGTCCTGTCACGGTCCTGTCATGGACCTATCATGCTCCAAGCGGCTGTTTGACGTGGCTCCCACTGTATCAAGACTAAAACACTAACTTTGCTAAATAAGAAGCTTGCATAGACAGAGGTGGCATCAGAAAATGTAAACAGATCACACATTTCGCTTAAAAAAAGAAGAAAGAAAAATAACCCATTTAAAAATAAAATGGAATAAATATATAATGAATAAATATAATAATAATTATATGAAGAACTATTTAAATCACTATGAGTGCAGTTGACACAGTTTAGATAGTTAAATGTAGTCCTTTGCTTCATCAGCCGTAGGAACATTTTTTCCAACACCATTGTAGGTGATTCTCAGCCATGCCGGATAAAACAGGCCATAGCGTATACCCTCAATGCCACGAAGTTGTCGCCGGACATCATTGAAAGAAGCACGAGCTTTTGCAATTTTTGCTGTGTGGTCGGGAAAAACAAAAATACTATTCTTTGAAATTAATTTGCTTTAACTCTCTAGCATGCTGTAAACATCAAGGCATTCACTGTAGTAGTAAAATTTAGTATTGGCTGCAGATTGTGATGAAATCTGTCTAAAGTTGGCTCCTTCTCCAGGCTGAGCACCACTTTAAGCAGCACTGCGATGTTAGACTTAGTGCAGCTGTTAGGACCCTCAGGAACACCTTTATGCGAATATTATTATGCCGTGATCTGGCGTCCAAATCTTCGCATTTGTTATCCAGTTTGACTAAATCTGCTGTAAGACATTGTATTGCATTGCAGTAATGTTATCAGTTCAATCAGAGAGCGAGCGCTCCATCTCATCTATGTTACCATTTAGCTTAGACAGTCCGGCATCAATGGTGGCCTTTTCATTAGCCAGTTGTGTCTTTACAGCCTGTACAATATCTCAAGCTTAAACACCCGTGTCAATCACAGAAACTGCCTTTGTGAACCGTGGGTTCAGCGCGCGGCAGTGAATCGTGCATGGTGAGGCCGTGACCTGTGGATGAGGCCTTAGTTGTGACTGCGTTGTGCTACGGGTTTTAGTGTTTTTACCGGACATCGTGGCCACCTTTAGAGACAAGTATACAAATAAAACTGTTAATAGGGAAGAATAACAATAAAATTAAAAGCATAATTTAATAAAAAATTTGAAAATAATCCTCCTGAGCCTCTCAAAACATGTCCTACTCCATTACAAGCTCAACAGCACCTCTCAAATTCAAATTTAAATTTTATTTGTCATATACACAGTCATAAACAGTACATATGCAGTGAAATCAAACGACCGCCCGATACCTTAAAAATAAAAGATTATTAATAGAAAATATGAACAAAAGGAAATAAAATATGGAAAATAAATTTAGCTAAGATGAGAAAAATATATCTATAGAAGGTAAGACAAAATTTTCAATATAAGAAAAATATAAGAAAACCTAGCTGTACAACTATGAAGAAGAGATGATTTCTGTACAAATATAAAAAAATTAGTATGGAGATGAAATGGAATTTAAAAAGAAATGTCTGGGGGGGGGGGGAGGGTGCAAATATGCATGTCTTATAGGGAATCGCTCGTAAGTGGTCAAAAATTCTTAGAGTGACGCAATTTTGGTCTTACTTTTAGGAGTAGGAGTAAGAGCTATTTATCAAGATTCTCAAAATAGGAAATCACTCCTATCTCCACTAACATGTTAGAGGGCTCCGGAGGCCACACAGGATCAGTTTACTGCTCTGAGGTGCAAAAACAAAACAATTGCCACAGATGAACATTAAAAGGATACATGCTGAACATTTTGGTGGCATGGCAAAAAAACAGAAGAGTGATAAAAGACTAAAAGAGTGGAAGAGAAAATCTGAATTATGAGAAAACAAATAGGTTATTACAGATGTTAAGTGCAGGATTGAACATTGTGGAAAGTATTTTGTGGGAATACTGGCTAATGACCTGTACAGGTCTTTACAAAAATGGACAGGGTGGCAGGAAATGAGACAGATAGGTAGAGAGTGATTCTGTTAGGTTCAGTGAGGATGATGAAGGAGAGAGAATGACTCAGAAAAAGTAAAAAGAATAAATAGAGCTATAAAAGCAAGAAGTTGTAAGAGGGGGGAAAAAAAACAGGAAACACCTGGCATAGAAGTTTCATGAAGCAAGGATTTAATTTTTTTTTCAGGGTCAGCAATTATATGACACACCTGGAGCAGATAGGGTCCCAACAGTTTTTTTATGGTAAAATATAGCAGTGATATTTAAGAGAAAAGGAGGACTAAAAAGACTTACCAAAAAATAATTAGAGGGCAAGAAGGAGAAATAAAATGGTGTTAGAAGATGGAAACTTGCTAATAGGATGCAATACATCTCATTAAGTGGAGAAGGCAAAAAAGAAGCCAAATGTTGTGAAATAAACAACTGAAAAAAGAGGTACAACAGATCAAAATGGAAAAAGTCTCATGTGCTGAGGCAGTTAAACAAGACTAATAGGGGGGGAAAGATTAAGGAAGGTGGAATTAGGACTTATATTTAAATGGCATTAACAACAACAACATAAAAAGAAGAAATGGATAGAGAAGAAAGAACTAGTGACCTCTATTGCAGGAGTGATAAATACAAGATATGAGATAATTTTTAAGACTGAAATCATTTAGATTATTGCAGTAACTGCAGAACACCATTTGGATATGGTATGTCCCTATCCTTGTTTTAAATGAAGCACTCAGGAGTGCTAGCAAAGTGCTGGTATGGTTGCCTTGTTGATTTTTCAGTGGAAGGCACAAAGCCTCATTACTAATAGACTAGTCCTGCAAGGTGAATGTACTCCTTTATAAAACATTACATCAAAGAAATAAACAAGAATATGTGGTAATGAACTTAAAAATCCATCTCAAAAAGTGAAGGCAGAAAAAGAAAAAGTGGTACTGTGGTGTAATTACAGTGGGAGCCACGTCAAACAGCCGCTTGGAGCATGATAGGTCCATGACAGGACCGTGACAGGACCATGATCGATCCGTGCACGGAATGTTATCCCCCGCGATGATGTAGTTAACGATGCCCCGCCCCATAAACGCCCACATGCGCTTTCTAAAAAGATGGTTGCAATGCTGTCGCCAGATGAAGCATTGACTGCTTCAGTTAACTGCAGTGTCCAAGCAGCCGGTTACTATATTTAATATATAACATAACTAACGTCAACATAGTTTCATAAATAGATGATGTGGTAAAAAAAAGGATAAAAACGATTCATAAAACAGATTTAAATCACTCAATACACAACCCATGATGCTTATGCTATTTTTAATTAATGATTAATTTAATTAATTAATAAAACTATTTATTGCAATATTTTTCAGGACATCCTTAATAATACTTAAAGACACGGTAACATCTGTAATTTATCTATACCGATCGTTGTAGGTACGGAATACAAATGCAGGCTATGTACAGTATTTTACATTACGGTGTATTTTATCTATTTCCGTTTAATACACTGGTAGATAATATTTTGCTGCAAAGTAAAGCTTAAAATTTAACTTCTGCTTGAGTTTGTTTTCATTATATTTTTGATGTTTTCGCTGATGTTTTTTTTTCGCTGATAGTTAAAAATTGGCATAACAAATCGATTAATGACGCATAATATCTGGAACAAATATCTGTCCAGGAATCAGTATTTCTTTAGTCATTTAACCCTTAGGAGTCTGAGGGTGTTTTGGAGCTCTGAAGAGATTCTGACGTGTCCTGACGTTTGTGTATTTTTCAGTTACTTATAAACATATAAATGTCTAAAGTCTGATATAATTTTATTCAGCACAAACTGGGCAACAATAATATATGAGCAGCATGTATGTACAAGTTTGTATATTGGAGGAAAAAAATGTTATGCGTGATTTTTGAAAACAACAAAAAAACAACTCACTGAAATAAGACCACAAAACACATTCATGACATTTGTGCACAAGACTTTTGTGACCTGGATCTTATAATGTAGAGTTTTTACTTCAAAATGATGTGACAATCACCTTCCTTACTCATTTACAGAAAACAATACATTCATTTAAATTTTCTAAGACACTTTTTGTTTAGAAAGGCAATATGCGAGGAGACGTGAATGATCATGAATAATGCTGTAATTCACACCAGGGAGACAAAGACCCGCATAATGAGCTGTATAATTACCCCTTTCAGTCAGGTATGTGGAAAGTGTTACACAGAGGAAAGTGTTACAAGAAAAATAATTAGAGGACAGAAACATATTACTTTGTTTGTGGTTTATTTAGAATAACTTAACATTCACTTGCAAAAATTCCAAAAACAGTTCAAAATAAATAAAAAGTGCAAAAAGTGCAAACAACATTCATGGTAAAATGGTGCAAACCTGATGTGGTGTCCTGATGTGAGGTGCTGGTGAAGGCAAGGGTGATGCAGACACATTCCTAAAAACAAATTAATAAATAAATAAATAAGTTAGCCTATACTGTTCATAGTAAATGGATATGCAATTAATAGGTATGGAAGTTACAAGTCTAGTGCATCTCAAACATTTACACCTGAGGCATTAGCAAACACCATCCACCTGACATGCTTTACACACATATTTAACACATTCTAAACAGGTATTTGTAAATACAAGCTTAACAAAAGGCATTATGAACATTTACACCACAGAAATATTCATAAACATTCATAAATTCATTATGTCTCTTAGCTACATAAGGCAGTATTTTAGCCAACTGGAACTAGCTTGTTTGTGCTAAATAACATTACCAATAGCAGTGTTATAAGCTAACCAAAACGGATCCAAATATATATTAGCAACCATAATCTACAGCTATCCAAAATGAGGTAAAATACATTAGAACATTTATAAACATCTATAAATTCCATAAGATATTAGCTTAGCCACCGGGAAATAACATGTTTGCTACATAAGGCAGCCTGTTAGCAGTGTTATCTACATGCTACACTAAACTATATAAATGGCATTGAAAGCCAATGTGTCACATAAGCTGACAAGAGCTAGCTGAAGTAAGGGAAATATTTACTAATATTAGTTTAATATTATCAGAATAAGAGTTATATAAGACTTAATAACTTACCCACTGACACTGCTGGATCTGTTCTCTCTTCAAAATGCTCCCGTTCGTCGTTGGAGTCACACAGTCTTCTCCTGAGGTAAATGTAAACTCCTCCTCACTGCCCAAAATCATCTGAAGAGTTTCCTTAGGTGTACAGCGCGTGCCATCTTCCAAACGTGCAGAAAACTCACTGAATCCGAGTGTTTTTTAGCCGGTCTGTGTGTGTTTTCGTGCCGTTGCCCGGGGGCGTGGCCTCGTATGTAGATTACGCCGGGAATGTTTTCCGTGTGAATGGCGTGTCCTGCCACGGGTCATTAGCAGATAATGAAGTGCGACAGAAATTCTGTGAATCTTCTTGGTTTTATACAGATTACATAAACTGAGAATATTTGTTTTTTTAATGTGAATTGCATCATTTAAAAGTAGACCCTTTAAGCTTTCTATAGATATGTTTCTCATGTCTGTGTGTGCAGTATTCGCGGAGTTTCAGTTCATTTTAGTGACGTGTTTCAAAAAGATTTTCGCGGAGACTGAGACGGCTGAAAGCGCACCCTGTTTATTTTCTTTATTTTACAAAAGCACATTGTTTTGTGGATATTGTGAGTATACATGAAAAAAAGTAGACCCTTTACAGATTCAAATGATGTACTACACTAATGTGTATGATTAATCATGACGGAGCATTTTAAACTCTTTTCACGGTTACCAGAAAAAAATGCACTTTTTCCGCCGGTGGCAAGTCAGACTCCTAAGGGTTAACCAGCATAACGTCCCCCATCAAAGATCTGATGGGACATTAATCACTTATCACTACGGTGAATAGATGCGGCAGCAGAGACAGATTAAATCCCCATAAACATTCACACTTGAACACAATACTAACAGAACTAAACAGTTCCAGAGGGTCAGCGCCTGTTATCAGGACAGGAATCACCTACTGGAGACTACTGTAATTTTTACTGCTTATATATTTTTGCCATAGTTTCATTTGGTTTTACGCGATTTCATGTTTTATTTGTTTGTGTGTGTCCGCGTGTGTGTGTGTGTGTGTGTGTGTGTGTGTGTGTGTGAGAGAGAGAGAGAGAGAGAGCGTGCGCGCGGGAGAGGGCTTATATTGTGATTTATCCAAGGTTACTAAAGACTGTCTTACTACTACTAATAAAAATATTTCAATGTAACCCATGGCTCTTAATCACAAAATCAGCCAACGCTGTAAACAGATGACAAGACAAATTATATAGGCTACTCTGAAACGTTAATTTGAACATTTTAAATATATATAAAATTACGGGGCTTCTCAGTCTTTCGTTAATTTTACTACTGACTCGAAACCAATGTGGCTTATTAAAGATGCACTGTTTTATTGGACATGGCTGTTTTGTAATGTTCTGCAGAATAAACACTGTCTACGGTTCGAATATACTGTAAACATCTCAAAGTCATGTCTCTAGATCCTTCTGCAGTAATGTTATCGTGGTGTAAATTATTAACGTATCAATGTATTTCTCTTGCAGACAAAATAGTCTAGTAACGAAAGTAATGAATTTGTCACTACTCTTCTCTTACGCAGCACGGCTAAAAAGATAATATAAATGACACCAATCCTGCCATGACGCTACCCTGCCCATACACAACACTGGCTGGGGAGATGAACTTAGACTTTACAAAACTTACTATTATTTCATGAAATGAAATTAAGCTAGGATGAAGAGAACAGAAGTGAACTCCCCTCTGTGCAATATCTAAGTAGAGTGTAACTGGAGCAGCCACAAAATGCCCCCCGTGTAACTCTGATTAGGAAAAGCTCACAGACACCAAACCTGCAGCACTTTGGTGTAATTTTTATCTTTTTAGCCGTGCTGCATGAGAGAAGAGTAGTGACAAATTCGTTACTTTTAATAACTTGATGTTTGATTAAATATTATATCATTTCCAAGTTTAATAGTGTCAGTTTTAGAGTGCATTATACGTGCGATGCGAAAAGGAAGTAAATAAACACGTAGCAATGCAAAGAGGACAGAGCTGCGAAATATTTAAGCAATATAAATTCAACAAAGTGTGATCATAATGGTGGTTGTTGCTGCTGTTTAGGTAATTGGTTCCACCGTGTTACTGAACGCAACTGTGTTTACAAAACCGAGCGTAGGGAAAGAAAAAACACTCGCTAACGCGTTTGAATGAAAAGGGGCGGCGGCTTTTCTTTGAAGATAGCGATTGCGTAATGGGGGCAATCCGTGGTGGGGGGTGGGGGCGAGTTTTAGGGCATTACACATCTCTGAACGTCTTTTGTCTTGTAAATGATTATCTTCGTTCACCTTCCAATCCCCCACAGTGCACACACTCTCTACACTGTTGCTATGTCTGTTGGGGCACTTGGTTATACACAGCACCTTAATGTATGAAACACTTACTTCCTGGTTTGTTTGATTTTAAATATTGCTTATTACCTTTTCCTGCAAAATAAACATTAAACATAAACAACATGTTATCATTGTGTAAGGACAAAAGGCAAGTTAAGTTAAAGTTACAAAAACAGACCCTGCGCTTGTGTTTAGGACTGATGCTGAACAGCTGTGTTCATAGGTTTAATTAATGATTAACAAGACAGTTAAAGCATTTGTGGATGAGAGGTGTGTGTGTGCGCGCGCGCGCTCCTGCATTTTTCCGTTGGTTTAACACAAACATTGCGCAGACAAGTAAGTCTGAAGTACCCCTCCCCCCGCCAAAAACACACATACACACACACACACAGAGCAATTAGCACCATGTCACAGTCAGTATTCTCCACTGAGGTCTTTTACCTTCCACTCCTTCTAAGTTTGTCTTTGCTCTTTTGATGGAGTTCTTAAAACCCCCAACCCAACAGTAAAACCCAAGTGTTTAACTGTTGTTTTCATTTGTTTCTATAACCAGTAATAATAATAATTATTATTATTATTATCATTATTATTAGCCCAACTCTTTGACTATTTAAAACAATGTCGGGTCCCATTTTTTGCACAGTGAAGTTGTTGGTTTAAGTAAATGTGTTTTTATATACACAAACAATCCCCCAACAATTAAAACACGCACACATAACTTTAAAAATAAAATGTATTCTTCCAAAACTGGTCAAAGGTAAAACAATAATTTGTATAAAACAGGTGAAAACATGTTTAATTTTTGCTTAAAGGTCATTAAAATACCCGGATAACACCAGCTGCTTATCAGTCTCTATCTGGTTCTTTTATATTAAAATATTAAATATTTATATTTAAATATTAAAGAGGGAACTGTTTAATTCTTTGTTTCCCCCCTAAAGTATCAGACGTTTTGCAATTCTATGTTCAGAATATACAGTAGACCTGACCAAACATCATTCTAAAGCTGTTGCACTGTGACATCATGCCTGCTACAGCTCCCTCAACAGCTTGTTCAGGCTCCTCCAGTAGGTCCAAAAGGCCAACCGTCATCCGTCTGACCCCCCAATCCTCCAGGGCGGAGCTCTGATTAAAGAAAACAGGAGAATTTAGTGAAGACAAAGATAAATAAACTTTACAGAATATCTAGTTGTAATAAATATAAAAGATATTAATAAACCTACACCACAGAGTGTGTAAAATACTGTTTTGGGAAATTCTGGAATGTAAATAAACTGGGATAACTTTAACCATTGAACTTTGTTAGTGTTAACCCCGGTCTGTCTGTATTATCGTCTGCATTAAATTAAAATGCGTTTTTCATACAAATAAGTTAGGCGATATAACACTCGTATATATTAGTTCATCTCTGAAGCCAAACTATAACTTCCCGAGTACTGAAGCCCCCCTCACCTCCCCACACACACACCAAATTGAGAAAAATATAAACCCGGTTATGAGCGTTTAGCTCGTGAGCTCCTGTACATCTATCCTCAGCTTGTGTCCTTCATGAACTGCATTAAATTATATTCACAGATATAACCTGCAGATTAACTCTTACCCAAAGAATAAATAAACGCTGAATTTATCCAGACAACACGCGGTCAGACTCTAAAGGCATTTTTATAAAACACAAACACTCTTCATCCTGTAGTGCAGCTTTTGTAATAGGGACATTAATAGTATTTTCGAAGCTTTAGTGTCTTTTCTTAGTTAAAGAGGAGTGACATTCTGAGTTTGTGACACTGACAGTAAGCTGTAATGTTAACTCCAGACTTGGTAAACATATCATTAAGTTATCTAAAGTTACATCTGACCGCTGCTGGTGCTGCCAGTGATTTTCAAAACGGACGGTAAAAAACTAAACTGGGAAATAAACTGTAAACTAATCCCAAACAAATTTTATAAATTAAAACAGCACTTACCGCGAATAGTCCATTAAGCCGCCATCTTCATCTCTAGTGCAGTTTGGCAGCGTCAGTTCGGCGGGGGTGGGTTGTTAAAATCACGTGATTGCAACTTGTGTTAACGTGTCCTTGAGAACGAAGCGCCATCTAGTGGTGGAACCAGGTAAATGCATAAATAGGGCTTGAATGGGCGTGTTTACTGTAAAATCTTGACACGCCTTTCTCGAAGAAAAAGGAGGGGGGATTACGGCGTGCATAGGGCAGCCGTACGCCATTCGTACGCAATTCACACGGCCGCGCCTATTTGGCGTGGCTACATAGGTATCAGTGTAAGCCTTTAAAAGGGTTCAGAACCTTCTGACTGGTGAATAGGATGGTTAGGACATATGACTTATGTTTGTCTGATGTTCCCACAGACTCTGGTATTCCTGGACAGCTCGCAGAGAAATGCAGAGCCCCGCATTGGAGTCATCTGTCAACCTGAAGTATTTTTCTACCAGAACGGCTCCTCTAAAGAAAGACTGTTGTGTTAATTATTTAAACTGCACTTCTTTTTTCTAAGCTGTTATAAGCTAAAAATTAAGACTTTAAGTTGCTGCACTGCATAAACACTTCCGGGTATGCTTGGTCTAACCTTGTGCCTACTTACACTGGGGGCATTTGGACCAGACCTAATCAACTAAAGGAGGAGATTATGGCGTGCCAGAATACAAGCGTTGCATGAATTTCACCACTGGAATTAAGCTCCACAAACCCCACTGCAAGCACAGCTAGATTGCTTCATGATGGCTACAGCCTGGTCTCCCCACGGAACAGAAAATCACAGAGAGGGTCGTCACAGACTAAGTGCTAGGTTCACCCGCAGAAAGAAAGAAAAACTGTGGGTATGCTTTCTTCAATCTTCCTGCGTGGCATCACTGAGGCACTCGAGTGCATGCTGGCAACACTGCAGCTTGCTCCCTAAAAGAAATGTGTGCCAGAGAAAATTCCTTCCTGTTATGTCCGACAACAATGGAAAGAGACTTTTCAACAGTAATTCAGAGCAGAGTCACCATGGGACAAATGGATGCTGACTGAAATGGAACCACCGCCATCCCCACCAGGGTTTTGGACAAGTCAACCTGGCCCAGAGGAGTCAGCCCCAGCTCTCAAAAAGTAGGTCTTGGTTGGAGAAATGCTACTTCCTGTCCTGATCAATACTGGGCGAGTGGTTACCCTGCCATGCTCCTCTATTATTCAGCCAGATGCAGGCCTCTCCCAGTCACCTGCATTCACGACTACTCCTTATTATAGAGGACCAACACAGTAAACACACTGTGATTGCAGGGTTGATGGCAAACCTCCCAGTGACCCTTATCCTGGGACAAGACTGGCCTGAAATGAGGCCTGCCAGAAAAAACTGCAAAAGAAGAAATGCAGCACCACCCCACCGTAGATGGCACAAAGCACCCCAGAAAACCGTGTGACTGGCTCAAGGACCAAATGAGGATGCAGATGCTGAAACTGAAAGTGAATAAGCTCTGTCAACTAACTCACATTTTTTCCTGTCTCAGCAGGTGGGACAAAATGTGTGAATTCTTTTGCGGCTACAGGAGGAGAACGAGTGCTTAAAACAGAAGAATGATGGAGAAATGGAGGACAATAAGGTTAAAGCTGTTTTTTTTCTATTTTTTGAAATTATAATACTGAGAGTCATTGACTACAGATGTGGCAATTAAGAACGGGTTTTTTTTTTCCTGCGGAAGGGTTCAATTCGTTTCGCAGAGTGCCACAAGATCGTTTCGGGTTACTTTGCTGTAACCCTGTTTCCTGAAAAGGCAGGAACCAGATGCTGCATGAAAATGCTATGGGAATATCTTTTCGTGTTGCCGGTTGTTAAGTATGTGTGTATCAAACCCGCCAAATTTTGGCTTATATAACCTCGGTCGGGTTCATCATCTGATAAGACGCACCTGCAGGTTATAAATAGGAGTGAACCGGGAACATTCCTCAGATTGATTTGCCTAAACGGACGTCCGGTCACATGGGCAGTGCGGCATTGGGACGCAGCATCCCATTCCTGCCTTTTCAGGGAACAGGGTTACAGCAAAGTAACCCGAAACGTTCCCTTTCAAAGGCTACACTCGATGCTGCGTGAAAACGCTATGGGAACGAGAGTACCAATGCCGCCGCACTGCAAGTTCTGGACCCCCAGGTTGTGTAGCGTGTACGCACAAGGCAGAGAGGTCTCGCAACTATGTCTGTGAAGCTGACTCGAGGACTTGTGAGCCCGTAGTGGCATGAACGTCCAGACTATGAAATCTAACAAATGTGTTGCACACTTGCTGCAGGGCACATGGCAGTCCGCCCTGGCGATTTATGTAGGAGACTACCGATGTGTTGTCCACCCGCACTAGGACATGGTAGCCTCTGAGCTGCTGGAGGAAGTGCAGTAGGGCCAAAAATAGAGCCATCATTCCGAGGCAATTGATGTGCCATGCGAGAAAATGGCCTCTCTAGCTTCCTTGGGCTGGGCGGCCATCCAAGACCGCACCCCAGCCGGTAAGGGAAGCATCTCCAAAGCTCGTTAGCATCTTGCGATGACAAGACGGACCTAGAGTGGGACCCAAAGTCAGGAACCGGGGTCTGAACCACATAGAAAGGGTACGAAGTCCTTTGCGCGTAACCCTTATTTGCCTTCGGGGATTGGCCCTCATATGAAATCCCCTGGCTCTAAGCCACAACTGAAAAGCTTTCATGTGCAAAAGACCCAAAGGTATCACTGTGGATGCAGCTGCCATGAGGCCTAAAGATTTTTGAAAGTGATGTACAGTCACTTTCTGGTCTAGTCTGGTTTCTTTCAGGGCACTGAGGATGGATTCTACATGAGCGGGAGACAATTGTGCCTGCATAGTGATCGAATCCCATCTGACACCCAAGTATGTTGTCCTCTGAGCCGGAAAGAGAAGGCTTTTCGTAGCGTTGAGTCTCAAGCCCAGCGAATGGAGATGAGCTAGGACGACATCCCGATATCGAAGCACTAGCTGCTAAAACTGGGCCAGGATCAGCCAGTCGTCTATGTAATTGAGTATACGGATGCCCTGGAGTCACAAGGAAGCCAGGACTCCATCCATACATTTTGTGTATGTGCGGGGTGACAGAGCTAGACCAAATGGAAGGACCCGATACTGGTAAGCTTTCCCCCCGAAAGCTTTGTGTTGTGGCAAAATTTATATGTAAAAGTATGCATTCTTCAAGTCTTTAGTTAGTGGTTCGGCATCCTGGAATATAGCAGGATATGACCGAAGGACTAACGTGTCGTTGAAGACCGGTGTTGTCCGAAACACCAAAGGCGGCGGAAACTAAACACCGATCCCCTGGGTCTTATAGGAAAGAACGTTACGTGCCCCTCCCCGGTCACCCCCACGGTCCTGGGTGCATACTTTCAGGACTTCTTCTTCGAAAGAAGACAGTGCGGCGATCTGATCTAGAGTCGGCCTGAGAGGGGCAGCAAGCCGTACCCCGGTCCTTACAGGGGGGTGCCGGCTGCTAACACTCTCCTTCTGTGCCTCTCGCCTGGTGAGAGTCAGATCTGGTTGAGGCTGGGTGGCTGACTTCTGCTTAAAGAAGCAGATGATGACCCACACACTGTGGATATACTGAAATTGCTAAGAACTACAGTCTAATGCCACCAAAGAAAAAAAAATGTAAGTAAAAGGTTTGAGATGACCATTTTGTCTTTTTTTTTTTGGTTTGTTTTTATTGGATTAAACAAAAACCACTAGCCACTAGCGAAACTGGGTAAATAACTTTACAACTATCATAAATGAAACGTGAGAAGAGCATAAAAAACACATGAAAAATGGCCCTTGTAATCCACTACACAAATGCACTATTTGTTATATGAAAAAATACTATTAAAATCAGGTCTTATAGATTAAAGAGAGAGGGAGAGAGAATATGAATAGATACTAAACAGAGAATAGTGCCGTTGATCGAAATGCTGCATGTAAATGGTGCTCTATAGTTTTGTGTGTGCACACAGCCTTTTTTAGCTCCCCCCAGGTGTGGGTTGAGTTCTCTCAGGTTAATTTACAGATAACTGGTATAGGGGGATGAAAGACGACAAGAATGTAAACAGTCTCATAAGCTGTATTGTGGGACTGCAAAATTCTCTCTGTTTTGGCTTAAAGACTAGAGACATAAAAAAAAACGTACACCAAGACTTTAAGGCTTGAAAAAAAGACTTAAAAATATAAGTCATTGAAGACTTGAAAATATTAGTCAGTGAAGTGTACAGTATGTTTTGTTTTTTTATTTATTTCCCAACTGAAAGAGTGCTTCTCAGCTTATTCTTATTAAGGTTATTTTATACAAATTACAAACATTAATTACTTTGACTACTATCATGTTATTATTATAATTCTTATAATTTATTTCCTGAAAATAAATATAACTATATGGAAATCATTAATAGTAATAGTTGTCAAGCAACTTATGTAAAGTACAACAAAAATTTGTCTATGCATGTTTGCTAGCGTGTCACATTATTGTGATAACATTCCATATAATAACTACCTACATTTGTGATGCATCTAACAATCTGTGTAAAATAATAAAGTAGTCAAGTTAGCTGTAAAATTAGGTAAAGGAAGATTAAAATGATGAAATAGTGATTTCAAAAGCAGCTCTTTTAATTAATTTCCCTCTCTCTCTCTCTCTCTCTCTCTCTCTCTCTCACACACACACACACACACACACACACACACACAGATGACTCTGTGATTACCTCATTTTTCTGAAGCTCTAAACCTTAGATATATAGGGTTTATTGTCATTGTAACATTACCTGTATAACATTTTTTTACTTGTCAATAGTCAAGGCACAGCAATCATCCTTACCTTTAACATTTGAGATAAGGAGGGGCATAAATGTAGTGCAGTTATTTAGTGCAGTTATGGCTGTTGAATAAAAACAGTTTTTTAGCCTGTTTGTCTGTGATCTGATTAGTCTGTCTTGCCGTTCTGATATGTGTGATATGTCCTTAAGGATGTTTTGAGCTTTTTTGATACAGTGGGAACTGTATAATTCATTTAGTGTTGGGAGAGGGCAGCTGATAATCTTCTGGGCCATGTTTATCACCCTCTGGAGTGTTTTCTTTGAGCCACGGTACAGGTAGTGAATCATACGCTGTTGAAGTATGTTAGAATCTCTATGGAGCACTGGTAAAAGGTCACCAGCAGTCTCTTAGGTATGTTGTTCTGCCTCAGTGCCCTAAGAAAGTAGAGTCCCTGCTGGGCCTTTTTAATCACCATCAAGTGCAATTAATTAATTGCTTTTGGTATGACACGTTTAATTAATGGCAATTCTACCATGAAAACAAAGCATGCCAGAAGATACATGACACTTTGTGTATTTAAAGGAATAATATAAAATATACTTGCTTATACCCTGTTATTTGAAATAGAGAGCTGCAAAATATGAGATGTTAATGTATGTTAGGTATGCTAACAAAAAAACTATTATTATTACACAAAAAAGAAATAATGATAACTTTAACTAGAATGTGTAAACATGTGTGACGTTATACCTTCTAATAAGTTTGACATTACTATAGCCTATATATCATTGGTAATAAAGTGAGAAACAATGTCTTTTATTCGTTTTGATTGGTGTAAAAAAAATGGGAAGCATGAACAACTGACAGATTTTGAGAACACAAAAGCATCCAAGATGACATCCTTAATTTAATAATAAAAATAGGTAGGCAATGCACTATTACAAATAGTATTGCATGTTTAAATTGTGGTTAGACAAACACTGACACTGCAGTTAAATATATTAGTGCTCATATATATTAACATAATATAGCTAGTAACGAGGCACAGCCAAATTCACCAGGTATTTGAGGGAGATCAGATCACAGATCAACCAGGGGCCTGTCATTTGAAATCGATGGAACTGCATGTCAACTTTTCAATTGCAAATGTTCCTCTTTACTCTTAACTCACTGATCAATTTAATTCATATGGATGTATACTTGGACATTTATTCCAGTTTATGAGGTGGGAGCACAGCAATGGATAAATTCATAATGAAACCAGGGCTTCAGTCACAGACTTACCAAATCTAAGATATGCCAGAGAAGGAATGGGTACTGCCTGGACAGCTGTGGAGGTGTAAAGACCAGTGACTAACAATCCATCGAAGAATGAACTAGTGGAGATTGTCACTGCAAAGAGATGCACATAATTAGTACAGGAGGTCTAAGATATAAACTTTTGCTAGTGTTTCAATAGAGTTAAATTATTGGGCTGTACTGTAGCAAGCTTAAGAGGTATGAAATTACTGAAACAGGGTTAAGAACCCTTCAACACATTATTTAAACTTGGAAGGATAGTGCTGAACCATCAGTTTTGTGGAAAAAATGTGGTTAGAAATACATTTTGAATAGAAATTACTTGAACAGTTGCATGAAATACTCTTGCATGAAGGTGCATGGTAAATAATAGCTATGTTTATTAGTAAAAGTAAGAGTATTTCCATACACACAATGTGATGAGAACTCTTAAAATTGATACTTAATAGCTGTGTGACCATAAAAAAACACTTATTAGTGAGGCTAATAAAAAAAAAGGCTTGAATTTGCTAGAAAGGATAAACATTAGACTTTGGAGCAATGAAAACAGTCATGTGGTATGATGAGCTCAGATTGACCTAAGTTCAGAAAGATGGGTGCATCATGTTAAGAAGAGAAGTGTATGGAGCGATGAATACATCATGCATAGTGGCTACTGTACAGGTTGTTCAGGTCTAGGCCTAGCAACGTTATGTGGTAATAAAATTAAGTCAGCTGATGACCTAAATGTACTGAATGACCAAATTACTTCTCATGCTTCCAGAACCACTCTGGAATATGCCATCCTAAAAAAAAAACTTAATTGATCACCTGAATATACTGAATGACTTCTTTAAACCAAAATATTTGTATACATTGTATGTATAAGAGAAACAATGTATATTTGTGTGACAGCAGGTTTACAGCCCACATTTAGTGCATTTAGCACTGTGGACAGCGACTCAGGGGCAGGCCGGCGAAATCCTCCACGGCTAGTAGCTCTTAATCAACTACCCTCCAGTAGTCACTGGCACATGATAAAAGGCTCAACTCTGAGACCCCCGGTGAGTAGGATTCAGATGACTACGCTACTGACACCTATCACCTCTCCCTTCATAGATTCCGTCACTAACGAGAGTTGAACGCACAGAAAGACACAGCCGAGAAGCGGCCACACCGAGCCTCCAGCCTCTGCTGTTCACCTGCGCCGCCACACGCGACACAGGACACTGCCTCTTCTGACCAAGAAGGCTGCCTCTTCTGCATTACCCCGCTCCTCCGAAGAGTTCCTGGGACACCTGTACGAAATAACCATCCAGCAACAAACAATGCTTGAACAGATCGCCCAGTGTCCAGAGGGCCACACAGGGGTTAGTGCACATACAGCAGCACAGGGAGGCACAACGATTCCTGACAAAGCTTACCCCCCACGACGACATCAAATCGTTTCTACAAACCTTCGAAAGGACAGCTGAGATTGGGGGCTGGGCGAAGGAAGACTGGAGAACAATCTTAGTTCCGCTACTGACTGGGGAGGCACAATGAGCATACTTCGCTTTTGCCACTGACTAGGTGGATGACTATGACAGGCTGAAGGCAGAGATCATGGCTCGCTGTGGGCTTTCAAAAGGACATCAGACACTGAATAGGATGCTACAATGGGTAGTAAATTAGGACGGCTGAAATTGGAACTAACTACTCCCCTACATCCTGTTTGCAGTCAGAGAAACACCTCTTCTGCCGAGGAGGCTGCCTCTTCTGCACTGCTTTACCTCCCTCACCTCTAAGAAACCCCAATACATAAGAGCACTGTGTGTGTGAGTGTGCGAGAACAACTTTTTTCAGCATTTTTCTTTTTGAGTGCACTGTGAAAGGAGAGAAGAATTTAAATAAAAGAGCACAATTTTTTCCCTGCATATTCGTGTCTTCTGTCGTCTGTGTTCTCCTGTCCTGAGTCGGTCCTGTGACAATTTGTATATCTCTATCTTAAATATACTGAAATATTTGCAGTATTTCCAATTCTATAATATACACTACCACTCAAAAGTTTGGGATTACTTGCAAATTTATTTGTTTGTGCTTAGTGGGTTATTTTCTACATTCTACAACAATACTGGGGATTTCAAAACTATGAAATAACACACATGGAATTAGGTAATTATTTAGCAACAACAACGAATAAGATCATGGAAAACACAACACAAGTCAGTTATTATTTTAAGACATGGAGGTCAGCCTGTCTGGAATTATTTTTGCAAGTGCATTTGCAAAACCCATCAAGCACCATGATGAAACTGCCTTTCCTAAAGATCTTCCCAGGAAGACAAACCAAAAGGAGAAGTTCATTTAGAGTTACCAGCCTCAAAAATCAACAAAAACCAACAATTAACAGCATCTTGGATTCGAGCCGTTATGAAGGCTTTACAGAACATGAGTACTGTAACACCTGTGCCATTTTGGTCCTAGGGAATAAGATCTGATCCTGCCGCTTTTTCTCCCTTTAGTGTGTCCATGTGTGTACATGTTTCACTTAATTACTAAATTAAGTGCACCTGTGTCTGCCCCGTGTATTCCCCTATTTAAGTCATTCAAACCTGTAGCTCCCTGTCTGTCCACCGTTGTGTTTTTCCTGAGATGGCGCCGCGGATGGCTGCCTCGGTGTGGAGCTCTCTATCTGTCTTACTGTTTTTGTTAGTTTGTCCTGTTTTTTTTTTCTCAAATGTTATCACTTATACCAGGGATGAACTGCTGAACATTCAGCAGGACACATCACACAATTTTCAACCAGTTTTCGATTTTTCAAACGTTTTTCTGAACATTGTAAATGGCGGAGCCGCGGCACTGTTGAAATGCTTTCAGAAGCGCAGGCGGGGGAAGAGAGCCGGTGCGCTCGTCAAGCTCCAACAGCGCGGCTTTTGAACTGCGCTGCCAAGTATACATCTGGCGAATCTCCGCTCTCTACCCAATAAAATGGACGAACTTTTCCTGCTCTCCAGGAAAAATAAGGACTTTTCAAACTCTGCTGCGCTGTGTTTCACGGAAACCTGGCTGAATGAAGCCATTCCAGACAACGCGCTACACTTCCAGCTGTTCAGAGCGGATCGCGACACGGAATCAACGGAGAAATCGCGAGGCGGCGGCGGGACATGCTTTTACACCAATGAACGTTGGTGTACAAATGTGACACCATTGAAGAAGATGTGCTGTCCTGATCTAGAGGCATATTTCATCAACTGCAAGCCTTTCTATTCGCCGCGGGAGTTTACCTCGTTCATTCTTGAATGTGTACATCCCTCCACATCCCCTGCGGGTGTGAATGCAGCATTGCAACAGCTGGCTGCTCACATCACAGACACGGAGCAACAACACCCGGACTCGGTTTTAATTACACTTGGGGATTTTAACAAAGCAAACCTTAAACGTGAACTGCCTAAATACAAACAGCACATTACATGCCCCAACAGAGACAAAAATACTTCGGATCACTGCTACACCACAATAAAGGATGCATATCGCTCCGTCCCCAGAGCAGCTTTAGGACTTTCTGACCACTGCCTGGTTCATCTTTTCCCGACCTATAGGCAAAAACTTAAATCTGCTAAGCCTGTAGTAAAGACACTAAAGAGATGGACCAGTGAAGCAGAGCAGGAATTACAGGCCTGTTTTGACTGCACTGATTGAAGTGTTTTTGAAGCTGCTGCCACCAATCTGGACGAGCTCACAGATTCTGTAACATCCTACATCAGTTTTTGTGAGGACATGTGCATCCCTACCAGGACTTTTTTAACCATGGTTTACAGCAAAACTCAGACAGCTTCGTCAGGAAAATCAGTTTTCTGTAAACGACCCTGCTTCAGTGTGGAAAGGCCTGAAAACCATCACTAACTACAAGACGCCATCCCCCAACTCTGTAGGGAATCAATAACTGGTTGATGACCTGAGTGAGTTCTATTGTAGATTTGAAACACCCAGTCTCACACCACACCCCTGTCCTGACCCTCTTTCTACACCACCATTATCACCTCTGGCAACCACCCTTTCTTCCTCCCCTGCACTCCAGGTCTGTGAAAAGGATGTTCGCCAGATCTTTCTAAAACAAAAAAAAAGGAAAGCTCCAGGCCCAGACGGCGTGACACCAGCCTGTCTGAAATCCTGTGCTGACCAGCTGGCTCCCATCTTCACACAGATCTTCAACAGATCACTGGAACAATGTGTAGTGCCTTTGTGCTTTAAACGTTCCACAATCATCCCCATTCCAAAAAAAAACTAAAATCACAGGACTTAATGACTACAGACCAGTCACCCTAACATCTGTGGTCATGAAGTCATTTGAAAGACTGGTGTTGGCCTATCTGAGGGACATCACAGGACTTTTACTGGACCCCCTGCAGTTTGCCTATAGAGCAAACAGGTCTGTTGATGATGCAGTCAACATGGGACTGCACTTCATCCTTTAACATCTGGACAAACCAGGGGCTTATGCAAGGGTCTTGTTTATAGACTTTTCATCAGGATTTAATATGATCATCCCAGCACTGCTTCAGACCAAACTAAACCAGCTCTCTGTTCCTAGCTCTATCTGTCACTGGATCACCAGTCTGACAGACAGGCAGCAGCTAGTGAGACTGGGGGAATTCATGTCCAACAGCCACACCACCAATACTGGAGCCCCTTAGGGATGCGTTCTCTCCCCACTGCTTTTCTCCCTCTACACCAATGATTGCACCTCTACAGACCCCACTGTCAAGCTCCTGAAATTTGCAGATGACACCACAATCATCGGCCTCATTCAGGACGATGACGAGTCTGCTTACAGAAGTCAGGTCGAGCAGCTGGCTGTCTGGTGCAGTCTCAACAACCTGGAGCTGAACACGCTTAAAACAGTGGAGATGATTGTGGACTTCAGAAGGAACCCACCTGCACTTTTCCCACTCACCATCAAGAACAGCACTGTGACAGCAGTGGAGTCATTCCGGTTCCTGGCCCTGACCATCTCTCAGGACCTGAAGTGGGACATTCACATTGACTCCATTGTTAAAAAAGGCCCACCAGAGGTTGTATTTCCTTCGCCAGCTAAAGAAATTCAACTTGCCACAGGAGCTGCTCACACAGTTCTACTCAGCCGTCATTGAATCCATCCTTTGCACTTCAATAACTGTCTGGTTTGGCTCAGCTACGAAAACAGACATCGGAAGACTACAAAGGACGGTTCGGACTGCTGAAAGAATTATTGGCACTGCCCTGCCTACGCCACAAGAACTGTATACATCCAGAGTGAGGAAAAGGGCTCGGAATATCACTTTGGACCCCTCACACCCAGGCCACCTTTTATTTGAACTTTTGCCGTCGGGTCGACGCTATAGAGCACCTAACACTAGGACAGTCTGGCACAAAAACAGTTTTTTTTCCCAGGCAATCTCCCTCATGAACAGTTAAACATCAACTGTCAATAAATATATGTGCAATATTGTGTACAGTACAATATACTGTATAATACAACAGATTTCAGATATTTATATAACTTATTTAAAAAAGTATCTTACACCCTACTCCATTTGATGTCAATTTTTTTTGTGTGTGTGTCGTGCTGTTTTGTCTTGTCATTTGTTTTCTGTTCTGGAAGCTCTGTCACTAAAACTAATTCCTTGTACGTGCAAGCGTACTTGGCAATAAAACTCTTTCTGATTCTGATTCTGATTATTGAACCAGTCACTTTATTTCCCCAGAACTGAGCCATGTCTGCAGTGTCGGGTTGTTTTCTGTTCTTCGGACCGAGGTTAAGGTCAAGGCTAAGAGGTTCTCAGTCTTTTTTATTTAGACTGTTCTTTGTTTGTTTATTTGTCTTTTTATTTTCCACCAGCACGATCGGCTGCAGATCCAGCCTGGGGATTGTTTGTTTTGTTTGTATGGTTTTGGTTTTTTTCGTGTGATAAACCTGCATTAGCTTTGTCATCCAACAGCTCAAAGGTTCAGCCATGGACTGGGCGACAGCAGTTAGGGGCGCAGGCGGAGACATAACATCCGACTATGAGAGGTTTATCAAAGCCCTTCATGGAGTTTTCGACCGCCAGATCACGGCTGGTCTGGAGAACAACAGCTGCTAAGACTGCACCAAGGTAACATCTCTGTCGCTGACTATGCAGTTAAGTTTCGTGTATTGGCTGTGGAGAGTGGCTGATACAAAAAAGCACTATTAGCCAGGTTTCAGATTGCCGGGATGTCGGCATGTCGCTGGAAGAATGCATTAACCTGGCTATTAAACTAGATCAGCACCTCCGCGGCCAGCACCGTCCCACACCATCCAGGATGCTAACTAAATGGCAAGAGGTTAGCCACAGTGACAGCCTCTGCATGCCTCCTCCAGACCACCATAAGGTGCTCACAAAACCAATGGATGTGAGCACCTCCCGCCTATCAGCTACAGAGAGCCAGCGGTGTAGCGATTAACAGGGCTCCCACAGAGAGAATGTCTCGGGTTACTTTGCTGTAACCCTGTTCCCTGAAAAGGCAGGAACCAGATGCTGCGTGAAACGCTATGGGGATATCTTTTTATGTTGCCGGTTGTGAAGCCCAAATACGCCAAATTTTGGCTTATATAACCTCGGTCAGGTGACGTCATCTGATTAGACGCACCTGCAGGTTATAAATATGAGTGAGCTGGCAACATTCCTCAGGTCTTTTTCTTCACCGCATTGTGCGCCTGAATCATTGGCAGCTCAGAAGCGATATGTATAGCTCAATAGAGAGACAGATAGAGGGAAAAAGATGGAAAGGCACAGGTAGGCACAGTCAAACAATGTTTAATGTGAATGTATATCCTCCTGAGACCTGAAAGAAAAAAAGTTTTCACATTTATTTATTTTTTAATATAACATAAGTGAGATTTCAGGAACATGTCTCACACATTTTTTTTTCCAAAACTGTCATTTATTTATTGGATATAACATGTCCCTTGTAATGGACACTGGGTCTTGCTTTGTCTAAAAATGACAAAAAAATGACTGAATTTAAGATATATTTAGTAATATATAATATAGTTATACAATTTTAACATAATAAGTAATAAGTAATAAAGTTGAAAGCAATAAGCGGCACCCTAGCACCCTGTGCCATCACCACCCGGGCAAAGCTATGATGTCACTCAATGTGATGTCACTAAATGTGGTGTCACTCAATATGATGTTCCACAGAAGGTTCTTAACCACTTTTTGGTGTATGTTTAAGGCATTAGCACAGCTGACCAGTTTGAAATATCAAAAATTTGCATCCTGGATGTCGCTAGATCACATCGGCCCATTTCGTTGTCGATTGCATAAGTCCCTAGAAAGAGTGTATTGAATTCCTTCAGGTGTGTTTTGGCAGACAAAATAACTCACTTCCTTTTGAGTTGAGCCTATAACATGCAATGTGAACATGCAATGCATTCCTGCAAGTGTGTATGAGCTATGCAGCAAAGTCTCGTGTGAGGTTCCCGAGCCACGACCAGGGCCCAGACTTTCTGCCATCCTAATGGCAGCAGATTTCAATTGCCAATTTTTATAAGTTTTTGAGCATGTTGATGCCCCCAATAAGCCCTAAATGGTGAAAAAAAATCATAGGGCTCTTCACACACTATGATGACATAGTGCTGATGTCATAGTGCTTGGGCCCTAATAAGATACATATGTATACAAAAAGTCTGGTCTTTTGCCAGTTTCCCAGAGGCCTGGTGGTTTGATCTGTACTGGATCCAACTGTTTGTGGCAGCCAGATCAAAGCAACATAGGATGCTGCGGACAGTCTATTTCCTTGTGCAGCTTGACATTGGATAGAGGCTGATTATGTGGTCCACTCCATCTGAGTGTTTCCTGACTATCATCTTTAATGAAGACTCCTTTTAGCGATCTGGCACTTTAATAGAGGTAAAATACTGATGTAGGTATAGGTGTGATTCTCCTGGTAGGGACCCTGCCATGCAAACAACAGCATTTTTTCAAGCTGCATCCCCACCTGCTTGTCTTGTCTTACAACCAGGCTCATATGCGCACAAGGGGTTTAGTCGAGCGCATGTTTGGTGTTTGGAAGAGACGTTTTCAGTGCCTTAGGAAAACACTCAGATTCAAACCAAGCAGATGCTGCACTGTCATCAATGCAACAGCTGTCTTCACAACTACCTAAAATAGCAGGGATGCCCTGATCCCCCAATAGAAGAGGATGACAATCCAGGTGTGTGCTTTAGTGTGCTTTAGTTTTCTAAATTGGATTCTTCTCCACTGGTAAGGTAGGTTTTTAACTTTTGTACTGTTTTTGAAAACACAATTAGTTCATACTGTATACTGTACCTAGTTTTTGCTGTTTGGTAGTGTTGATTGCAGTGTGATTGAAGTAGGTCTAAAACAATTTGTTCTCAGGTAATTAATCAAGAGTAGTTTCAGGCTTCCTTAAGGTGTGAATTGTGGGCAGGGCTTAGCTACATATATTGAAGGTGGATCTAGCTCAAACTTTAGTGTGCTTTAGTTTTCTAAATTGGATTCTTCTCCACTGGTAAGGTAGGTTTTTAACTTTTGTACTGTTTTTGAAAACACAATTAGTTCATACTGTATACTGTACCTAGTTTTTGCTGTTTGGTAGTGTTGATTGCAGTGTGATTGAAGTAGGTCTAAAGCAATTTGTTCTCAGGTAATTAATCAAGAGTAGTTTCAGGCTTCCTTAAGGTGTGAATTGGTGGCAGGGCTTAGCTACATATATTGAAGGTGTCTCCGCTACACACACTTGTGGTTAATAAGAATATCCTGCAACAAAGGTAGTGCACAGAGAATTGACTCAAACTCTTGTTTACCAAGAAGTTACAAGATTTTATAGACAGTTACCTTAGTCTAGCATGTGTCTTCAACCTATCTCTGTCAGTTCTCACAGACCAAGATGCTTTTACTCACACAGCAGAGGCAGATCTCCCAGAAACCTCATCTACCCTCCAATACTGTCTCATTGTCCTGCACTGGTGGTAGGTGGGCTCTGGAACTGCCAATCTGCTGTAAAGAAAGCAGACTTTATCTCTGCCCTAGCTACCCATTACTCTTTTGACTTTCTAGCACTAACTGAGACCTGGATATCTCCTCAGAACTCAGCTACACCAGCTGCCCTATCCTCTGCCTATGTATTCTCTCACACTCCACGAGAAACTGGCAGAGGTGGTGGTATGGGTCTCCTGTTGTCCAAGAGATGGTCCTTCTCGCCTATCACCCTGTCTCATCTCAGTTTTTCATCATTTGAATATCATGCAGTTAAGGTAACCTCTCCAATTAACCTCCACATCTTAGTTATTTACCGTCCTCCTGGCTCTCTAGGAAACTTTCTAGATGAAATGGACATACTTCTTAGTCTTTTTCCTTCTGCTAACACTCCTCTCACTGTTCTAGGAGATTTCAACCTTCCATCTGATAAACTCCAATCCTCTTTCCTTCTCCCTCTCCTTAACTCTTTCTCTTTAACTCTAAACAGCTGCCCTCCTACACACAAGGCAGGAAATTCTGTCGACCTTGTTTTCTGCCGCCCTTCCCCAGTCACAGATATCACTACTATTCCTCTTCATAAATCTGATCATTACCTGGTATCCTTCACCATAACCCTTCCCATTTTATGTAAACCTAACCACCAAAATGTCTCTTTTACCCGCAAAAAACCTTCACTCTGTCTCGCCTTCCTCTGTGTCTTCATACACCCTATCATTCCTCCCAGACCCAGACTCCTTCTCCTCTTTACCACTAGAGACTGCGACTGAAACTTTCCTCTCCTCTCTCTCCTCATCCATAGATCTCCTTTGCCCGCTGTCATCTAAACCAAGGAAGACGTCTTATCCTGCTCCTTGGCTATCTGATGTACTGCGCAACAACAGGAGAGAATTAAGAACTGCGGAGAGAAGATGGAAGAAATCGCAACTTGATGCAGATCTCATCTCTTACCAGACTCTTCTTTCCAAATTCTCATGTGATGTGACTTCTGCCAAAACTACCTCCTTCAGACAAAAGTTGGAACATGATCCTGGCAAACTCCACAACATCTTCTCCTCACTACTCAACCCACCGACTCCTCCTGCCCCTTCCTCTCTGACTGCTGACGATTTTGCCACATTCTATGATGGGAAGATTGCAGCAATCCGCCAGTCCTTCGCTCTCAACCAAGCTCCTACGGCAGAACTTTAGGACCTTTCCTTCCCTCCTTTAGCAGAATTCTCCAACCTGTCATCTGATGAGATTCAACAGATCATCTCGTCATCTAACCCCACCACCTGTTCATTAGACCCAATCCCTTCCACAATGCTCCAGGCCATCTCACAGGACCTCCTTCCCTTCACCACAGCCATCATCAACCAATCCATATCATCTGGTCATGTTCCTGCCGCTTTTAAGAAGGCGAGGGTTATTCCCATCCTCATGAAACCCTGCCTGGACCCATCAGAAGTTAACAACTATCGCCCGGAATCACTGCTCTCTTTTATTTCCAAAACTCTTGAAAAAGCCATTTATAATCAAATGTCTCTTTATCTCTCACAGAACAACCTTAATGACCCAAACCAATCTGGATTCAAAGTGGCACATTCCACAGAGACTGCCCTTCTGTCAGTCACTGAAAAGCTCCATGCTGCTAGATCTGCTAAACTGTCATCTGTCCTAATCCTCCTGGACCTGTCAGCTGCATTTGACACGGTGAACCACAAGATTCTATTATCTATTCTTACAAGCCTTGGAATTTGTGGAACACAGTGGCAATGGTTTGCTTCTTACCTAAAAGATAGGTCATATGAGGTAACATGGAGGGGATCTACATCTGCCCCACGTAGACTCTCTACTGGTGTCCCGCAGGGCTCAGTACTTGGTCCTCTTCTGTTCTCCCTCTATACCCGGTCTCTTGGTAAGGCATGGATTCTCATACCACTGTTATGCAGACGACACCCAACTTGTTCTCTCCTTTCCTCCCTCTGACACTCAGGTTTCCACCCGGATCTCAGCATGTCTGGCAGACATCTCATTTTGGATGGCTGCTCATCAGCTGAAGCTCAATCTCAGTAAAACCAAACTGTTGTTTATCCCTTGTGACTCATCTCCAGGTCAAGACCTTGTGATATCCCTGGACAACAACCAAATCACTCCTTCAGCCACCGCCCGCAATCTTGGGGTAACCGTGGACAATCATTTGTCATTTTCCCCACACATCGCTAACCTTACTCGCTCTTGTCGATTTCTTCTTTACAATATCAGAAGAATTCGCCCATTTCTTTCTTCACAGGCTACTTAGGTGCTTGTTCAGTCCCTTGTTATTTCAAGACTGGACTACTGCAACTCACTCCTGGCAGGCCTGCCTCTGTCCACGATTCGTCCTCTGCAACTGATCCAGAATGCAGCAGCACGTCTCGTTTTTAACCTCCCCAAGTTCTCCCACACCACCCCACTCCTCCGCTCCCTGCACTGGCTTCCTGTAGCTGCCCGCATCAAATTCAAAACACTGATGCTTGCCTACAAAGCTAAAAATGGCCCAGCACCCACTTACCTCTCTGCGTGGAGGTGCTAATCTGCGCTAATTACACCACGCACTGCACCACGTTCCCTCCGATCCTCCAGCACTGCTCGCCTCATCCCACCATCTCTCAGGGATCGAGGGCGGCATTCATCCAGGCTCTTTTCTGTTCTGGCACCTAGGTGGTGGAATGAACTTCCTCTAGATGTCCGTACATCAGAGACTTTGACTATCTTTAAACGACGACTCAAGACTCATCTGTTTCTCCAGTACTTGGACTAACCCCCCGCCCCCCCCCCCCCGAAAAAAAAAAAAAAAAAAACTCTTCTTAGTTGTGTTGGACTAATGGCACTTAGTTATTAACCTAGTTAACCCAGTGTAAGTATGTATCCAATTATGTAAACATTAAAGCACTTTTTGTAAATCGCTCTGGATAAGAGCGTCTGCCAAATGCCTAAATGTAAATGCAGATGTGTCACCATTTACAACAAACCACAGAGAAGGACTTGCATACAGGGATGCTTTTGCATTGTGCCACTTTAAATAGATATGTTTACATTATTTAACTTTCAACCTTCTGTTCAGATCTGATACATGTAATAATAAAACCAAATATTTGTTAAGTGTACAACTTTTTGGTCTGGTATGTTACTGAAACCACCACAACATTCATCTTTTCTTAATAAAACAATATTTATTTCACAGATTCATGTACTGATGTGACATTTGAGCCTGTTGCATCTCTCTCTCCTTCATCTTTATCTCCAGTTCTACTTGTAGTATCTTCATTTCATGCTCCTCCTTAATTAAATTCAATTCCTTCAATTTATGTTCATAAAAATCATTAGCTAACTTTTCATGAACAGTGAGTCTTTTCTTCTGGTTACCAGTACTGGCAGACATTGCCACCCTTGCTTCTCATGATGCGGAGGAAAAGCTGCTTTCCAATTCTTCAATTTAGTTTTTTACCTTCTCCTTGAAACATGAACAGTTTATATATGGTCAAATAAGAACAGATTAAATGAGAAAATATTTCTCATCATATAACAAAAGCAAATAGAAGTTTGAGAGGAAAGAAACAAAAGCCAAAATCAAATTCAGGTACTTAATATTGGTGCATGTGCTCCATCATCTGAACTGTCCAGATGGTCATCATCTGGTATGTTCTCCAAAGGTTGCTGATTCTTCAGTATTCCTATCAGTAATTCATCCAACACAACACAATCTTTATTTGCAGGTCCTCTGCCAGTCTTAAACCTCTCTTCGAGCTTCAGCAACAGTTTTTTTTAGGTTTATTTTGATATTTTTAGACAACACCTGTATTAAATATCTATTATAAATACAAAAGTGATTTTAAACAGCCATAATAAACCTAATAATTCTTCCCTGAAGTTGTTGTATTGTTCTTGTAGATGTGTGTTCATTTGCATTAAATTCATTACAAATAGATGTCCAGGCATTCCTTTTCTTTGATTCAACAGCTGATGTGTGCAAAGTATCTTTGATAACAGGATGTCTCGAGCCTATTTGCTTCAAAAGGCTTTTCTCATGTTCAGAAAAGTTCTTTGATCATACTCTCTTTTCAACTTTCATTGCCATTTGCTTCTTTGTTGCATCCTGATTTGCACATGTGGTATTAAATTAATCGAGTGTATTTTAGTTGAGGACTCCATAGTCCAGGTGTTAGTAATCTGTACTTAATCTATGTTTCAGAAAGCCATTTTTTAAAACATGATTAACTATTCTAGATTAAGGCCTACTTCTGTTTTAATTTAATCTTTGTCCGGGAAACCACCCCTATAAAAGTAGTATTTTAAAATCAATGCAAAATTTCACAGTGGGCCAATAAAGTGAAGATAAGCTAGGAGTAAAGATAAGATAGGACACACTTCCCGAGGGTCAAAACTATCAGATATAGATCTAGGCAGACAATTACTTCACCTATACAATCACCTGGTAGTCAAGCTCCTTGAGTGTGAAATCCATTACGTGGGAACAGCGAGGCAGGTACGTTTACCCAACTGCAACCTTAAAGATTGGAAAAGCTTAAAGAAAAAGAGGAGAGGAAGCTTTGATGTCTGAGTGGAGGGGAACCACAACATCTGCGCTGTCAAATAGTATGACAACAGAGCAGTCACACTTGTCTCATCCTTTGCTGTCATCCAAAGCCACTAAAACAATCAATAATGTTTAGAGGCCTTACATTGTTGGTACCTACAGCAAACACATGGGGAGTGTGGATTTTTTGAACTCATTTGCTGCCAAGTACAAGTTCCCCATGAAATCTTACCACTGGTACATTTACATCTTCTGGCACACTATCATCCTTGTTGTAATTAACGACTGGCTCCTTTACAAGCGGGACGGTAAAGTTCTCAAGATAACTAAGAAAGAGATACTAAACAGGAGACAGTTTCAGGCACAACTTGCATCCTCTCTCATCCTGGTGAACACACACAACACATCACCCAAGAGAGAGCCTATTCCATAGGGCTCAGGGCACAAGGCGCTGAAACTACTTAATAATAGCATAGATATTGATAAATGGTATCAATATCTAGATAGATAGATTCTAAAAACTGATTACCCAGTTTTTAGAATTTGTGAGGGTTCACCACTAGAGGTTACGATATGCCCGGAGTCTTGGTTTGTGTAGTTTTTGTTTGTAGACTCAGTTTCCCAGAAGGCACCTCGGTCAGGTGATGAGGGAGCTCACCTAAACGAAGGTAGCGCATTAGTTTCTTTATAAATAGTCCTTTGTTCTGGGAAACTGGGTCGAGCATTAATAATGGTTATGTTAAAGTGAGCATTGTTTTATGGAGCAGTTTGAGGTAAGTTTACATTTGTTATGGTTCAGTTTGTCTCTGTGTGTGACTCTTTGTTAGTGTGTGTGCCATGTTTAGTTACTGTTGCTGTCTTTGTGTTTTCCTGCCCATGTGTCTCTAAGTGTGACGTTAGCGCCTAGCGGGTTTAGCCTCTAGGAGGATTAGCCTTATGTGTGTTTACCCTCGTGTGAGATTAGCCTCTTGTGTGTTTCCTCTCTTGTATGTTTAGTTCTTAGTCTGTTTAACTACTAAACATGGAACTACTAACCTGCTTAGATCCTTGTCTCTTTAGATCTTAGTCTGTTTAGTTACTAACCTGTTTAGCCACTAAACTGTTTAGTTCTTAGTCTGTTTCATACCTAGTCTGTTGTGTACCTAGTCTGTTCATCCCTGGCTACTACTCTGTTTATCAACCAATCTGTTTAGCTACCATCCAGTTTAGCAGCTAGTGTGCATAACAGCTAGTAGGCCTAGCCAAGTCTGCCTTGTGTGTTTAGTCTCTCCGTCTGTATAGCATGCTTAGTTTGTTTAATTAATTTAGTCTTCTTGTTTACACTTTAGATTTAATAATATTCTTCGTATTAAGTATAAGAAATTTATTTACAAGTCCATTGTCTGAAGTTATATCAGATCATTATCTTGTCTCAACTCAAGTGTGTCATAGTAATAACGTACGCACAGCGCCGCGCTACCATACTTAGCGTACAGTCACATCAACTACAACACAGAGCTTTATCAGTAATCTCCCAGAGTTACCAACTTTGATTAGCTCACCGTCTGACCCCACAGAACTCGATCAGGCGACTGAATATTTAAAGTCGACGTTCCGTTACACCTTAGATAATGTAGCTCCAGTTAAAACAAAACATTTTTTTGAGATAAAAAACTCGCTCCCTGGTATAAAGATCATACACGCTTTTTAAAACAGACCGCTCGGAAATTTAAACGTAAATGGCGTCAAACTAAATTGTTAGTATTTCAAATAGCATGGAAGGAGAGCATCCTAAACTATAGGAAAGCTCTTAGTGTAGCTAGATCAATGTATATCTCTCCACTCCACTAATAGAAAATAACAAAAATAATCCTAGATTTTTATTTAATACTGTAGCCAAATTAACCAGAAATAAGACCACTGCAGAAATCTCCACAACAGCATCGTGTAATAGTGAGGACTTCATAAACTTTTTTAATAATAAAATTGTAAATATTAGGCATAAAATTAAGGCTTTGAAACCAAACAATGTAAGTTATGCAGATGTTAAACTAGCCATGTCAAATCGGAACCTAGAATACTTTACTTCCCTTAAAGAGAATGAACTAATTTCACTCATCTCTTCTGCAAATTTATCAACCTGTATATTATACCGTGGCCCTGATGTGCAAAACAAATTAACAAAACTGAAAACAAAATAACAAAACCCAAAACAAAATAACAAATTCAAAACCAAATTAACAAAACGGAAAACAAAAGAACTAATATCTCACTGGCCGAGAAGTGCAATACAACTTAACAAAATGGAAAACAAATTAACAACCAAATAACAAAACGCAAAACATTTTTTTTTTGGAGGGGGGCAGTTTTGTTGTTTTGTTTTTAGTTTTGTTTTTTTTTCGGATTTTTTAATTTGGTTTTGAATTTATTAATTTGTTTTCCGTTTTGAGCACATCACACCTAGTTTATCTTCACTTCATTGGCTCCCTGTGAAATTTTGCATTGATTTTAAAATACTACTTTCGACATATAAAGCATTAAATGGTCTCTGAGTGAACTGCTAGTGTCTTACAATCCGCCACGCCTATTTCAATGCAGGCTGCTTATTAGTACCGGGTATTACGAAAATAACAGCTGAGGGCAGAGCCTTTTCTTACAAAGCCCCAAAATTATGGAATAGTCTTCCAAATAGTGTTCGGGACTCAGACACAGTCTCAGTGTTTAAGTCCAGGCTAAAAACCTATTTATTTAATCAACCATTTTTATAAATAGATTTGCCTTAGGTAAATGAGCAGATCTGGGGGACTCATGGTCGTAGAGTATTATGGTGAATTGGTATGTTTAAATGCTGTCCTCCTCACTCTCATTGATCACTGAGGTGATTGGTTGCTTTACAGTACATCTCAGGGAGCCAGCATGTCTGTGTTTCCTTCTGGCTTTCCCTTTTAGTTATTCTGTCACAGTTAGTCCTGCATTACATTATACATTATGTGACCAGACCTAACTGTTATCTCTTCTCTTCTGCTTTCTCTCCTGCTCTTTCTCTTCCCTCCCTCCCCCTCTCTCTCCTTTCCTCTCTCTGCCCTCCGGACCTGTCTGACCCATCGTGGTGCCCTGTTTCTGGTTGGAGATCTCACATGGACAGTGTGTCTCTTTGGGATGCGTCTCATTTCTGGGAATAGTTTCCTCTACCTAGAAGACGGTTCTGGCCTCGATTGGTGTTGGCAGCTGTTTCTTTACCAAAAAGTATTGTTTTTATTATTTAAAAGACTTTCACCTGCTCTCGCTACCCTCTGCATCTATGCCACACCTTTAAGCCCACAGTTCAACACCTACATATCATTACAGAATCTATGTTTTTAGTGAAGTATTTTCAAGAAAAACTTATTATGATTAAATCACAAAACACTTTGTCAAACTTTTATACTAAAAAGCAAATCTTAATTTGGACATTAAGAATGATAAAAACAGTAGCAAATATTTGAACCACGACTTGTAAACACAACAAAACACCCTGGAAAACTCAATTGACCATAATTATCCATTCAGATTTTCCAAGACTTTGTTTGCCCAGGGATGTTAATTATATGTGATATAAGTTGGTTCCTGAGGCCAAATACTCATTGTCGACAAAATTATGTCTGTTTCTTTTTTTTTATAGTTTATTTTAGAGGCTTTGTTTTTGTTATTGGTGTAATTAGTTTTTTTATTTTTTATTTATTGTTTGTTTTTATATATGTACACTTTCTTCACAGTACTAATACTAGAAAGACAAAAAAACATATACCCTAATCTATGTTTTTTTGTTAGTTTTTTTTTTTTTATGTATGCACCAAAATATGTTGCCATTAATATGATTACTACTTGCTTCTTTAATCTCAGCTTGTATTATACTCATTGTAATATGTTTAAGCATACCTAAGAGGCTGAATTGTGGTAAGTCTTAGAGTGGACTCTTTCAAAGACAAATAGCTAGTAATATTAGAATGCTCCTGTCTAACCTAAACAGAATTATAGTTAGGATTAGGTTTTTTTAGTCTTTGTGCTGTTCTAAGGGCTGTTGAGAATAGTCCTCTAAGTCTATGACTGGGGTGCTTTTCCTAAAACTCCCAAAAGTAAACATGTTACGGATGTGGTAGAATTAAAATTAAAAGCAGACTCAAACACACAAAGAAACCTGACTGATTAACTTGGTAGTAAAAAAAAAAAAAACACCTTAAAGCAGTGGTTATAATAAGTCAGTGCACTGTGGGAGACTTGGGAGGTGAACGGGGAAATTCCTCAATGACATAGAGAGAGCTGGTTGATGTAGGTGTAATCCAGAGGTCCCAGAAAGCGAATATCTCCAAGGTGGTGTGTAAAACTTTTAAACGATGACGAAGTGGGCACGATCGTCAATCAATAATAACACAAAGGGGTTTGGTTAAGCGGATTAAAGTCGATTGCAAGGCAAATTAAAAGCGAATGTTTGAATTCAGGTATGCAGCAGGAGACTTTTTCAGAGCTCTGCCAGACTGATTTAAACTTCTCAATTTTCTAGCATAATCCAGCCTTATATCTTTTTGTCCTCTTTGAGAACACATAACAGATAAGTATTTTTATAATTATACTTACTTGAAACACTTTTTATATTGCTAGTTTTATATCGCACATCCGCTTCTAGCTGGCTATCACATTAGCATTGCTAGCTCTTTAAATTAAAATTAAAATTTTATTTGTCACATACACAGTCATACACAGTACGATATGCAATGAAATGCTTTAGACAACTGCCCGTGATCTTAAAATAAAAGACTATGAAATAGAAAAATAAATATGAAAAGGAAAACAGAAGGTAAATTTAACTAAGAAAGCATAAAATAAAATATAGAATTTAAATAAAATAATATAACATAACTTTACAAAAAAATGCAATAAAAGAGACATATATGAAAAATATAGAAAAATAAGAGACAGCTGTACTGTACAGGACCAAATATACAATATAAGAAACATATATGACAATATGGTAAATAAGAAAATAAGAACAGCTGTACAATACAAAGATATAGAATTTAGGACTATGTGAAGGAATAAGGTTGAATATTAATTGAGTATAAATATAAATGTCACGGATTTAAAGTGTTTAAAGTGACTGTGCATTTGGGTATCAGAATGTCCAGGGGATGTGCAAATATATTTGAAGTAACATATTTAAAGTGACTTGTGATAATTTAACTTAACTATTGTCCTCGAATGTGTAGTTGTGCAGTGGCCACTAGTGTAAGTGAATGTCCAGAATGTCCCCATGTGTTGGTCTTCAGGAAGCGGAATCGCTTTCCTGACCTCAACAGAGAGAACAGTCCATTGCTGGGGTGGCTGAGGTCCTTCATAATCTTCCTGGCCTTGGTCCAGCACCGTTTGAAAAGGCCGGTCAGGGAGCTCGGTGCGGATGATGCGCTCAGCTGATCGCACCACCCTCTGTAGAGCTCGTCTGTCCTGCATGGTGCTGTTCCCGAACCAGGTTGAGATGTTTCTCGTCAGGATGCTCTCTATGGTGCAGGAGTAAAAGTTCATGAGCACCTTGGAGGGCAGTGGGAAGTCTTTTAAGCGTCTGAGGTGGTAGAGACGCTATTCTCCAGATTCCCAATCTCCTTCAGGTAGGCCAACTCATTGTTTTCAGAGATCAGGCCCACCACGACTGTGTCATCAGCAAACCTAATGATGGTGGTAAAGCTGGAAGTGGCCGCCCAGTCATATGTGTACAAAGAGTACAGCAGGGGGCTCAGAACACCACCCTGGGGGCTCCAGTGCTGAGAGTGATGGAGGCTGAGAAATGTCTGCCCATCCTAACTGCCTGTGGTGTGCCAGTTAGAAAATTAAAGATCCACTGGCACAGAGATGAGCCCCAGGTGCTCCAGCTTGGTGATGAGTGTGGAGGGAATTATGGTATTAAATGCTGAGAAATGAAATGATAAAGTCCTTGACCAGGCATTCAAAGCACTTCATCACTATTGAGGTGAGGGCTACAGGGCGATAGTCATTGAGAGAAGCAGGATGTGGTTTCTTCAGGAACAATGATGAACTCTTTAAAGCATGTGGGGATCACCGACTGAGATAAAGAGATGTTAAATATCTCAGTGAACACAGGTGCTAGCTGGTCTGCGCAGGCTCTAAGAATACGACCTGATATGCCCTCTGGTCCTGCTGCTTTTCCTGGTGTTCACTCTCTTGAAAGCTCTCCTCACGTCATGCTCGGAGATGATGAACGCGTGCTGGCAGTGTCTCCCTGTCTGCAGCCGTAAGCGCTGCTAGCATTAACATCGCTAGCGTCTTTAGCTGCAGCCTCGAAGCGAGCATAGAATGTGTTCAGCTCGTCTGCCAGAGTCACGTCTGCGTTCGTCATACCGGTTGTTGGTGTTTTATAGTCCATAATTGTCCTTAATCCCTGCCACAGGCTCCTAGAGTCACTCTGTTGGAGTTGTTGCTGCTTCACCTCTTTCACCGCCATCCGGACGTTGTATGACGCAGCCTTGTATGGGTCCATGTCCCCTGACGCAAGTCCTGTGTTATAGGCAGCGGTGTGAGATCTCAGAGCGTCGCGGATAGTTTTATCCACCCACGGCTTCTGGTTGGGAAACGTTCTGATAGTCTTTTTCTCCACGGTATCATCCGCAAGTTTCCCAATGAATCCCACAAATGCTTCCGTAAACATGCTGACATCATCATCTGCTGCTGTTCACCATTAAACACACGCCGCCTCCCCTTGACTTCCCCAAGTCCCGTGTCCTGTCCATGCGGTGAACCGAGAAGAACTCGGCCAGCTGGATGGCCTTCAGCCATGTCTCGGTGAAGCAGAGGAGATTGCAGTCCCGAATGTCTCTCTGGACCTTTATCCTGGCACGGAGGTCATCGAGTTTGTTTTCCAGTGACTGGATGTTGGTGAGCAGGATGCTGGGCAGAGGTGTGCGGTGTGCACGGACTCTCAGCCTGTTTCTGACGCTGGCTCGTTTCCCTCGAGGCCGCCGCTTCGCGTCGCATCAGTTGTTTTTTCCTCAGGATCTTACTCGGATCGGATCCGGAGTTAAAAACTCACAGGACATCATCTACAACAAGAATCATTGTATCTCGACAGCTTCTCTCATTTCAACGAGAGGCCCCAAGTGGTTCAGTTGACTATTCACCTTTAATAAATGGTTATAATCTTGATGTTAATAACAGAAATGACCTTTTGTTGATAACTGGAATGTTTTCTGGGAGCGTCCTAGGCTCTACCATTCTGGTGGCGTGCTCCTTAGCAGAACCGAAGCAGCATTCCTCTTGGACAACATTTCTAGGACACCACCTCGTAAGTCATACCTTAGATTTCAAATATATTAGCCATGTTACAACTCATCCCACTGATACTGATCCAAGTGCACACATAGCTTATCCTATAGAAACTGTGTCTGTTTCCCGAACAGTTAGTTAAAACAAAGAATAAATTTATCAAATCTCACAAAATAACTTAATAACCATAGAACCAAAAAAGGCCAAATTATGTAATAACCAGAATATTTCTATAAGCATGAGCCCCGTCAAACTGGTCATGGAGGTGGTGTTGCAACTATCTATAACAATTTACTCACTATTACCCAAAAAATAGGACCCGGGTTTAACTCAAAGTGCTCATTATTAATGTTATACTTGCTGACATACATAATAAATCCATGCTTTGTCTTGCTTTGGCCACTATATATAGCCCCACCGGAGCCCCACATTGATTTTCTTAAGGAGTTTGGACATCTACTGTCAGATCCATTGATTAACTCTGAGAAGTGTTGTTCCCTTTCAAAAGCTACACTTGATGCTGCGTAAAAATGCTATGGGGAAAAAGGTCTCCGTTAAACAGTTGTTGAAACATGTGTGTCAAACACGCCAAAGACTTGGTTTATATAACCTTGGTCAGGTGACGTCATCTAATCAGGTACACCTGGAGGTTGTAAATAGGTCTGAATCGGAAACATCCTCAGGTCTTTTGTCCATGTAAGAGACTTCTCTTCGATAAAGTTTGCCATGCTTTCTGTTTTTAGTGTTTCAGTAAAGAGCACGCTATCCTCGGACTCGAGGGAGAATGCAAGCACTGGAATGTTCTTCTGATCAAAGTGCCTTGCGCACAGCTTGTATTTTTTAAAGAGAAATCGCGAACCGTGCTTCACTCCTGGGGATCGCGTGTTGATCTTGTGGAAGCGCGTAAGACGGTTTCACCCTTTTCTCTTGCGCTCTTGCCAGATCAGGAAACTCTTGCGTCCATTTCTCAAGCGCACCTCAGTGCTTCTTCTGATCGGGTGCAGGAGGCCTTCTCTCCTTTTTCCGGTGAGATTACCACCTCAGAACGCTCCTCTTACATCTCGACTAGGAACAGGAGATCTCCAAAAACTCAAGATTGTACGACAGGTTTTTGTCGGGTGGCCGGGGGGAGGGACCTTAACGAAGGTCTTTCCTCTTCTTTGCTGACCTCCATGATGAGTTAACTCGTTCATGAAGTAAACCTTATTAGTCCCGTATCTTTGTGCCATCGACGTCCATTTATTCGACGATCGTTGATGCAAAGACAGGGCTATATGATGATGCCCCAGATTGAGGAGATGCTTGCGGGCTATCTCTCTCCTTGGTGCTCATCTATATTGAAGAAGCCCACACTTTCCACTAAGCCGTGTAGACTAACATCTTCGCTAGTAGGGAAGGCTTTTCAGTCAGCGGGTCAGGCGGTGCTGCCCTGCACACCATGGCGCTGTTGCAGGCATACCAGGCTGACCTGCTAGGGGACTTGTGTACCAGTCGGTCCATTGGTGAAGAGGCCTTTTCAAAGCTTTGCCGAGCCACGGATTTGTCTCTCCATGCCGCCAAGCAGACGGCCCGTGCCATTGGCTGTTCTATGGCTGCCATGGTTGCCACGGAGAGACATCTGTGGCTTAACCTAACTGGCATCAAGGATAAGGATCGTACGTTCTTTCTTGATGCCGCCATCTCACCTCCCGGCCTATTCGGCGACCGTCGTTAATATCGTCACCACTAGGTTTCGGGAGGCGAAGCGCTACGAAGAAGCGTTTGTGAGGTTTCTTCCCCACCGTGCTCAAGAGTCGGGACTGTCGGCCACCCAGTCTTGACCAGGTCCGGCTCTAACGAGGTGTGAAGTGCAAAAAGAGAGTGCGGCGAGTCAAGCACCCCCTCATAAGGACTGCGGTACGACTCGCCATGCTTCACAGTCCACCTTTAAAAGGACCAGACCTGAGGAGTATCATCTCCTCGAAAAAAAAGGCCTGAGGCTGGTGAAATGCCTAGGACCATGAGGTTGTCTGCCCCCAAAGAGGGACGCGTATAATTCCAATAGAGTATAGGAACCTCTGGAGGCCACTGCCCAAATCTCCGCCACCACTGGTGTTTCAGGGAACAGTGGTCCCCAATGAAATGTTAGGTGTTCGGTGCCATGTTTTCGGGACGCCGAACATCTAACACTCCCCCCCTACACATACCCGAAGTATTAAAACTTGTGCCCCTTTCAGAGGAATTGGCAGCATGGAAGCGACTGCCAAGTATATCTCCTTGGGTTCAAAGGATCCTAGAAAAAGGCTACAGAATCCAATTTGCACATCATCCTCCGTGTTTCAACGCATGTTCTCCACTTCCGTGGAACCGGAACAAGCGAATTTGTTAACACAAGAATTGTGGACTTTGCTGGAAATAGGGGCCATAGAACATGTTCCCCGGCCAAACAGACAGTCAGGCTACTACAGCCGAAAAAAAACAAAAAAACAAAACATGGATTTATGACCAAGTCTACATCCTTGCATGGGAAACTGCTTTCTCAAAACATATAAGTTCAAAATGTTAATGGTCAAGATGAGTGTTTCTCAAATCCAATCAGAAGATTGGTCTGTGACAGTCGACCTGAATGTAACCCATGTTACTGTTAAGTAATACATTTTAATTTGCTATGGCCAATCTCAAAAGAGCTAGGAACATCTAGAGCCCAAAATACAAAAAAAAAGACTACAACACATCATACCTTAATTAAACAGTTTATAACACTTACACACATTACACTACATTACACAAAACACTTACTGTATGTGACAACAAAAAATAATAAAATAACCAAAAAAAGTGCATGCACTTTTTTTTTTTCTTTGTTGTATGAGCTCAGCAGTCTCGTGTTCAAAAAAACTAGGTCGTTGGGGCCCAATTACAGTGTTCGTGCTCAGTCCTACCTGTAACGGGGTGCTAGTGTGGGCTTTGGGTAATGAGACATGTATGCAGAGGGATGAACGTAAAGTCTTTTAATAAGGAAACCAACTCAACAAAAGGAGACAAAACAGGATCTAAACTAAACCAAACAAGAGCTATACTAAGACATGGACTAACACACGACAGGCTAGACATGGACTAACACACGACAGGCTAGACATGGACTAACACACGACAGGCTCAACTAAACATAACAGAACCTACACATAATTAAACTAGGAACAGAACCAACCAGGAGCTAGGGAAATGGCATGACACCAAGAACATGGAGATCTTAACACCCCTTTAACATAAACAGAAAGTCAACAGTATGCCCGACAATGAGCCACGGCACTAAAGACTAATTATAACCAAACTGATTTAGCTAACCTCGGTCAGGTGTGCTCCCATCACCTGATCGAGGTGCCCTCTCAGAAATGAAGTTCGAAACCAAACTAAAACACAAAGGAAAACAAAATGCAGTCTGGGAGTATGGCTCCCTCTGGTGGCTAACCGTGACACTACCATACCAAAGATTGAAAAAGCATATCAATCCTTGTATCAGAATACTATCCTACAGCACCAGGGAGTGAAGCTGATGTTCCATCTCCAGCATATAGATGATGTTTCCTCTCATGGCTCGCCACCAGTCGACTGGAATTATCTTGTTCCAACTTCTGAAGCTGTTAGCTGTAGCCTGAAATACATACAATGTTTCGCACCTTTAAAACCTGACCGTCGAATTCTGCAAAACCAAGCTTGTCCAACACAACACAGCAAGCTCCGAACAAACGCGGGAAAGAAGGAGAGAGAGAAGGATCCACACTGGTTGCCATGTAAAAACATGGCGACCCCTCCGAATGACAAACTCTGGGGACCCCCAAAGAAACCGGCCTATGATTCGCCAACACTTCACAAGCACCAATGCGATTGGCTTACCCTAATTGCTCAAGTATATGCATATATGATACAGAAGTGAAACTGCATTAAGGCTTCTCTCTTTCTTTTTTTTTACATTTACATTTACATTTAGGCATTTGGCAGACGCTCTTATCCAGAGCGACTTACAAAAAGTGCTTTAATGTTTACATAATTGGATACATACTTACACTGGGTTAACTAGGTTAATAACTTAGTGCCATTAGTCCAACACAACTAAGAAGACTGTTTTTGTTTTTGTTTTTTGGGCGGGGGGTTAGTCCAAGTACTGGAGAAACAGATGAGTCTTGAGTCGTCGTTTAAAGATAGTCAAAGTCTCTGATGTACGGACATCTAGAGGAAGTTCATTCCACCACCTAGGTGCCAGAACAGAGGGAGGTTTTTTGTTGTCTATCCAACATGGGCTACACCCTCCCCCCTTAAACTCGTTACATGGTAAAGGTTGAGTGGTCGCCGTTAACTTAAGCATGGTTCTCATCCAAAACATCAGTAAAAGCCGTGGTTAAGCCCTGAAACAGCGATTGCACTACACCTATCAAGGGATGTCCAAGACTTGCATACTGAAGCTGGTTAGGCGGTTCCTTAAGTCTAAAAGAATGTCTGATAGGACTTGGTCCCTCACCAGTACCGGTATGAGCTAGGTCTCCTACTGTTGGGTGAATTGAGGCCTTCAGCTGGGACTTAATTAACGAGTAAGTCTCAAATTCATTTGTCTCAGCATTATCAGAAATGTCAGGGGCCACTAATGTTTGCTTAATATGCAAGTCATGACAGTCCCTTGTACCTTCTACTTGTCTGATTTGGTCAAAACATGAACACTCGATATCTTTTTGGCAATAACTCGTCAAAGGCTGTGTAACTTTATTTACAGTACTCTCAGGTACGTTATTAAACTTCTGGAATGTAATTCACATCATGGACATCTACAAAAGTCTTAACAAAGCGATTTGTGCCTGGAGATCTAATATGTTGTGTGTCCTGCACATCAGCTGTTGTGAGATCAGGTTGCACTGGAGCTTGGTAGGTGTCCTAGAGTCCTCAACACTGAGAGGCTCACTGTACCAGAATACTGGAATGAATTCATCATCACTGTTATCTTCCTTTAAGAATTTCTCTGGGTCTGTTGCAGAGCTAGGACGGGTTGGTGGCCTGCGTCTATGTGTCTGCTTAGCAGACTCATTACTCATCTTAGAAGAGAGATAGCCACAAGGGAGAAATAAATCTTTATAAAGTGTTCTAAGTGGACCATCTTGGCCTTCAGGTTTGACGGTATAGACTGGAAGAGGTTTTGCCCTTTTTACCACATGTATGATTGACTCCCATCTGTCTGATAATTCATGCTTACCACAAATACGGACATTTCTGATCAAAACCCGGTCACCAGGTTCTAAATTGGGGACAGTTACACGTTTGTCAAATGTGATTTTGTTCTTCTCTGCTACTTTGGAAGACCCCAACCTGTAACTCTCTTTAAGATGAGATTTAAGGCTCTGCATGTACTGAGACTGTGACGTATGCTGCTTTTTTTTTTTTTTTTACAGGCAACCCAAATGCAAGGTTGACAGGCAAGCGGGGCTGACGCCTAAACATTAATTCGTACAGTGAAAACCCTGTGACATCATTTCGGGTACAATTATAAGCGTGAGTGAGTGACAAAATCACGCCAGTGAGACTTTTCTTAATTTTGGAGAGTGCCTAGCATATCTAGCAATGTGTGATTAAATATCTCAACAGGATTTCCCCTGGGGTGGTATGGGGTGGTCCTTATCTTCTGTATCCTGGCTACCTGACAGAGCTCTTTTATTATGCGAGACTCAAAATCTGGGCCTTGGTCGCTATGAAGTTTCTCAGGGATTCCATAATGCACAATAATATTTTCCCACAGACATTTTGCAACGGTACAGGCCTTCTGGTTACGTGTTGAAATGGCAACAGAAAATTTAGTGAAATGATCTGTAATTACCAAGAAATCTTTGGTTCCACTTCGGTTTGGTTCAAGGGAAAGAAAATCCATACAAACAAGTTCAAGGGGTCTCATGGTATTGATATTGACTAAGGGTGCTGCTTTCTCAACCAATGCCTTTCTGCGCACGCATCTCCCACAATTCAGTACTCTCCTCTCTATATCCATGGCCATGCTCAGCTAGTAGAACCTGGATCTCACAAGGTCTAAGGTACGCTCAATGCCCATATGGCCCATATGATCATGCAGGCTGGTCAAGACAGTTTTACGAAGATCAGATGGCAACACAAGCTGGTAGTGTGTTTGAGACCCTACTTGACGCCTCCTGTATAGGACTCTGTTTATGAGCTCAAGGCGACTCAACTCTTCGCAACAGAAGTGGGAGTTCTGGAAGCTCATGCCTTAGTGTGGGTGATGCTTTCCTTCCATCCTCAATTTGGGAAATGATATGTCTCAGACATGAATCAGCTCTCTGTTTAGTCATCAGCTCTACCTGTGGGACAGGTAACTTACTCCCTATAACTGTCAGGCACAGCACTAGCAAACATAGCAATGGTTTCAATAAGAGGAAAGCAGTCAGTATACTTAATTGTCATGACTGGCACTGTAGACAAACTGTCTCTTACAAATAGCCTTCACAACAGCTTTGTCTGTTGCATCAAAATTCCTGGGATCAGAATGATGATCCTGTGTGAATTGATAGATACGTTCTCTCTCTTTTTGTAGTTTTGCAGAGGTCAATATGTGTGTCTAGGGATTGCTATCAGTGACTACAGTGAAATGGTTGCCATATAAATAGTTGCTAAACTTCTGTCATAGACCATTTAAGTGCTAAAAACTTTAGCTTATTGGCAGGGGAACAAGATTCACTATGTGATAGTCCTTTACTTGCATATGCTATGACTCGCAGTTGTCCTTCCTGGTCTTGATACAAAACAGCACCAAGGCCTGTGGTGCTAGCATCGGTATGGAGTATGTATGTCATGCACACTCAATCTGCGACCGGCACTAGGACCCGGAAATAATGCGGTCACGAACCAGAAAGTAAAAGGGGAATAAACAAACCACGTCACATCGCTCAGTCACTGAGTTCGCCCATGTCGGTTCAGACTGCTCATCCGCCATTTTGTGAGTACTCACTTTCTTGGGTTTTGCTTTCTGATTTGAGTGTGTGTTTTAGGACGTGGGTTAAATTTGTGTTTTTTCCTTGCTCCACTTCTGTGAGAGTCCTTAGACCAAATCGCGTGGTTATCCTGCCTCCTCGCTTGCTTCCGCATTTGGGTTTACCATCCACACTACAAAAGGCTAACCGCTAAAGCTACATCTTCTGGTCACTCCAGGTTAGTTAGCTGACAGAATGACTGAGCCTTCTGTGGTGAACCCAGTGAACCATGCGCACCTTTGCGATGTGGTGGACCAGCATGCCGGGCTGATCAATAAGCTAACCGGAGAGATCGCTACTCTGCGCCAGAGCATCCAAGACGTCGCGGCCCTGCGCCATGAGGTTGCGGAGCTCAGGCAGGAGAACGCGGATCTAGCCGGCTAGTAGAAGGTACCATATCTGTATATAATCGGGGATGTGCGTGCGAAGCTGAGACATAGGCTTCTCTGTGTGCGCGTGCATAGGAAACTAGAGCTTTACATTGGGGCACCTTCATTGTGAGCTAAAGAGATTTTTCCACAACATCTTGGTGCTGCAAGCAGGGTGGAAAATGGTCAAAGGTGATTGATCAGCATGGGCCTCCTTGGTCAGCAACACAAACAAGTGGCCACTTTTAAAGGTAAGCAACTTTTGCTTATTTACTTAGTTTGTGTTGTTTGCTGAGGATCACCTATGGTGGTAAGGATGCCTGATAAGGGCCTCTCCAACTCAAGTAATTTAAAATGGGCTTGGTTTCCAGAAGGGAAATAGTAAATTGATAAAATAAGCATTGCATTTGACTGTTTTGTTGTCAAGAGGGCAATGATTAATGGCAGCAATAACAGACGGTATGAGAGAGCGCATTTGAGTGTCTATTTGAGTTGCTAAGAGGGCAATGTAAAAAGGTAGATAGTCTTGATATTAATTTGTACTCGTTGTCAAGTGGGCCTTGATGGTTGACAGGAGTGGAAAGCAAGTTATTAAGGAATTGCGCTTAATTAGTAATTTTGCTTGTGTAAGGATACGCAGCAATTAATAAAAAATACCCTTTTGTATGAGGAACACATTGCGGTGTGTCATAAACATTTTGTAGCCATCTTAAAATTTGTATTGTATGAGGTTTTTGTGGCTTTATTGAGGATTTATCTTTTCTATGAGGAATGTACTGTTGTACATCATAAACATTGTGTAGACACCCAAAATATGTATGGTATGAGGTTTTTGTGGCTTTTATTTTTTATCTTTTTTATTTGGAGCACTATTTTGTGCCATTAAGTTCAATGCAATTGCAATTGTTTGTGACTAATTGATGTTGTGTCTGTCTGAGTGTGTGAGAGCTCTATGTTCGCCTAAGTATCTGTGTCTGTGTGTGTATGTGTGTGTGTGTGAGAGAGAGAGAGAGAGAGAGATGGAATCTGGGTAAGTGATACCATAAGCTCTGTGTCCAGTGAACAGGGCTGGACCTTCAGAGGGAATTGTGTGTACAACCCTCAGAGGGGGGGCAGTTCGTTGCCGGACCGGAGATGTGTGTGTGAGCCCTAATTAGAAAAGGGGACACGTATGCAAAGAATAAGCCCTATTTTCTAGGAAAAAAAAGACAAAGTATGAATGCATAAGTTCAAGTTCAAGTAGGCTTTATTGTCATTACAACCATATACAGTTAGTACACAGTGAAACGAAACAACGTTTCTCCAGGACCAAGGTGCTACATGCAACATAAATTTACAACATAACAGAAACACTAAACTAGCTAACCAAGAGGCCTAGTTAGCTGGCTAGCAGAGACAGGATAGAAAGACCTAACATAAATTACAACATAAATTAACAAAAACTAACTAGCTAAGTATAACTACAGGTTTTATGGACAACATAAAGTGCACGTGCAAATGTGCAAACAAGAGCAACAACAAAGTGACAATGCGCAACCACGACATAACAAAACATAAAATATGGTGTTGAGGTAGTGGGTAAACATAAACATTCCTTAACACAGCAGCAAGAATTGAGGAGTTAGTGCAAAAAGTAGTCCAGTAATGATCACGGTGCAAAAGAGATAAACAGTAAAGCATTTACAGGTTGGTGTGTACGATAATTTGGTGGTGTAGGTCAGTGTGTCTGCACTTGTGTTGATTAGTCAGTCCAGTCCCAATATTATAAGCCTATAAATAATGAAATAAATAAATAAATGAATAAATAGTGTGAATGGTAAATGTTTCTAAACCCATATTAATACTGTGGCATTAACCAGTTATTGACGGAAGTGTTCAATGTGTATAAGAATACTGTGCTTTTTGGCAAGCTAATAGGCAAATAGTGAAATATTGTATATTAAAAAGTGATTATCACTGTTAAGCCTTGTTAAGAAAGCTGGATATTTCTGTGATTATACAATATTGTATGTTGTAAGTTAATTTAGTCGCTAGTAAGTGCATAAGCATAAGATAACGTAAGAATATCTAAGTTGTGGCGAGAGGCTATAAAGCATAATGGCAGCCTCTCCAGTGGAGATATTAGTGCTGAAGCATCCTTTGTGTGCAGATCTCATAACTAAGATCTCCAATAAATGGTAAAAGCGAACTAAAGATATGATTACAAAATGTCCAAAGAAGGGGACCTTAGATGTGGCATTGTAAGGAGATGGAACCTTAATTATAATTATAAAACGGCGGCAAGAGAGAAAAAGCGTGTCCAGAGGAGTTGAAAAGACAGCAGGAAAGAGAAGTCCTAGTGTCACGCTCTCAGTGCTCCGCGCTGATCAAAGACCGTGTCATTTATTTGACATTTCCTTTCCCACGCTGTCAGGCTCTCATCACGTGGTCATGCTTTCCCACGCTGTCATCGCCCCTCCCGGACCGCCCCGCCGACACACCGGTTTCCCATCTGGCGCTGATTTCACCCAGCTTATAAGGAAGCGCAGCGCGCCGCCTCGCCGCTGGATTACTGTGTGTTGTTTCGCCGCAGTTTTCTCGCGTTTTTGTTCATGTAGTTTCACGTTGCCAACCTCACCTGTCTTTTCGATTTCGCCTTTTGTCTCACGATTCTGATTTTGTACTGCTCTTGGATTTAACGGCTTCGGACTTTCACTTTCGTTTCTCGACTACGGCTTAGTCTCACGTCTCGGCATTGACGCTACGCTGACGGATTTCACGGCTCAGACCCACGCTCGCTCTCTCTCGACCACGGCTTGTCCTCACGTTTTGGCATTGACGCTACGCTGACGGATTTCACGGCTCAGACCCAAGCTCACGCTCTCCCGACTACGGCACACCGCCACGCCCCTGCATTTACTCCGCGCATACGGATTTCACGGCCCCGAGCGCGCGCACCTGCTGACTCAGTCACGCACCTACAGTGTTCGACCAGAGCTACTCGCGTGCTGCTCCTGCACCTGCTTCTGGATCCATCCACCAAGCCAGCATTCCTGACAGAATAATCCAGCCATCATGGATCCAGCAGGACTGGACAGAAGTGGATGGAACAAGTGGATGGAACAACAGAGCCCTGGCGGACGTCTTCCTGGAAGGGTTGTCAGAGGCACTCAAGGACGAACTAGTCGCCCGTGAGCTTCCCTCAGACCTTCACGAATTTATGGATCTTGCGGGGAGGATTGACTCACGTCTTCGTTCCAGACGCCCTACCCGGAGGTCTCCCCCTGCTAGGAGATCACCTCCTCCCAGAGCACCTCGCCCATCCTCTCTCCCATCTCAGAGCGACCAGGAGGAGCCCATGCAGCTGGGCAGAACCCGCATCTCCGAACAGGAGAGGCGCCGCCGCCGCCTGGAAGGAGCCTGTTTCTACTGCGGTAGTTCCGATCACGTTCTTAGAGACTGCCCGGTAAAAGGAAACGCCCTCTAGTCAGACTGGGAGCCCTAGAGGGCGCTCCTTCCAACAGACTCCCAGAACATCGCCCCCTGCTGTCTGTAACGCTAATCGTGAACGGCCAAGCTCACTCCATTCAGGCTCTCGTGGACTCCGGCTCCGACCGGAACCTGATCAGCGCTGCTGCAGTCAAGGCTCTCAGGATTCCCTGCACACCCCTAAGCACTTCTCTGGCAGTCCAGGCCCTAGATGGGAGCTCCCTCCCGTCCATCACGGAGAGAACGCTTCCGCTCACTCTGAGGTCATCAGGAAATCATTCTGAGGAGATCTGTCTCTTCGTCATAAGAAAATCTCATGCCGCCCTGGTCCTGGGCCTCCCCTGGTTAACTCTCCATGGCCCCCAGATAGACTGGACCAGGCTGATCATTACAGGTTGGAGCCCCTCCTGTGCCACTTCATGCCTTCGTTCCGCGCATCATGCACTCCCCACCCCAGTCAAACCTGAGGAGACTCCGGATATCTCCAAAGTCCCCTCTGATTATCATGATCTCAAGCAGGTCTTTAGCAAGACCCGGGCCATGTCGCTTCCACCACATCGACCGTATGACTGCCCCATCGACCTTTTCCCAGGATCATCACCTCCGAAGGGTCGCTTATACTCCCTAACCCACCAAGAGAGAGGAGTCATGGACACATACATCACTGAAGCCCTCGCCGCTGGAATCATCCGCCCGTCCTCCTCTCCAGCAGGGCCAGGATCTTTCTTTGTGAAGAAGAAAGATGGGTCCCTACGCCCCTGTATCGATTATAGAGGTCTCAACGAGATCACCGTTAAGAACCGCTACCCACTTCCTCTCATGACCACCGCCTTTGAACTCCTCCAGGGGGCCGGCATCTTCACCAAGCTTGATCTACGGAACGCTTATCACCTGGTCCGTATCAGGGAGGGGGACGAATGGAAGACGGCCTTTAACACACCCACAGGACATTACGAATACTTGGTCGTTCCCTTCGGCCTGACCAACGCCCCTGCCGTCTTCCAATCCCTCGTTAACGACGTCCTGCGCGACTTTCTTAATGTCTTCGTGTTTGTCTACTTAGACGACATTTTAATTTTCTCCCACGACCTGGAGGAACATCGACGTCATGTCCGTCAAGTCCTACAAAGGCTCTTGGAAAACCACCTCTACGTCAAAGCAGAGAAGTGCGAGTTTCACACATCCTCCACCACCTTCTTGGGCTTTGTCATTTCCCCTTCCAGGATCGAGATGGAGCCAGCCAAGGTCCAGGCAGTCTCCAATTGGCCCACTCCGACCTCACGACAAGACCTACAACGGTTCCTGGGCTTCGCCAACTTCTACCGCCGCTTCATCCGGGGTTATAGCTCTGTCGTCGCCCCACTCACCTCCCTGACCTCCACGAAGACCCGTTTCGATTGGAACACGGAGGCGGAGAAGGCTTTCGCCGAGCTCAAGAGGAGATTTACCTCTGCTCCCATCCTCATTATCCCCGACCCTTCGCGCCAGTTCGTGGTGAAGGTCGACGCCTCCAACACCGGGGTTGGTGGCATTCTCTCCCAGAGGTCCGCCCAGGATAATAAAATGCACCCTTGCGCATACTACTCCCGTCGCCTATCCCCAGCCGAGAGGAATTACAACGTGGGAGACAGAGAACTCTTGGCCATCAAGCTGGCTCTGGAGGAATGGAGACAGTGGCTAGAGGGAACTGAGCTCCCATTTTTGGTATGGACAGACCATAGGAACCTCGAGTACCTTTGTTCCGCCAAGAGACTCAACGCACGTCAAGCTCGATGGTCGTTATTCTTTTCACGTTTTAACTTTGTTCTTTCCTATCGACCAGGCTCTAAGAACGTTAAGCCAGATGCCCTATCACGCCAGTTTCCCTCTTCTAAGGACTCCATTCCATGCGACACCATTTTACTTCCCTCCTGTCTCATCGCAGCCTTAAGATTCGACATCGAGACCAAAGTCCAGCAGGCCCTGTCCCTGGAGCCCGGCCCAAGCACTGTTCCCCCGAATCGCCTCTTCGTCCCTGTCCGTCTACGTTCTCAGGTGTTGGAATGGGCCCATGGTTCCCGTCTATCTTGCCACCCAGGGGCCGCCCGGACCCGTGTTGTTACCCAACAGCGATTCTGGTGGCCTACGCTAGGAAGGGACGTCTCCAGATTCGTGGCAGCCTGCGACATCTGCGCCCGAGCTAAGGTTCCCAACCAACCAACTGCTGGTCTTCTCAGACCCCTACCGATTCCCCGCCGTCCTTGGTCCCACATCTCCGTCGACTTTGTCACTGGCCTGCCTCTATCTGAGGGCAACACCTGCATTATGACTGTAGTAGATCGCTTCTCGAAGTCAGTGCACCTCGTCCCACTCCCTAAGCTGCCCTCCGCCAAGGAGACTGCGGAGCAGTTAGTCCTCCACGTGTTTCGCCTCCATGGTCTGCCCATCGACGTCGTCTCGGATCGGGGCCCTCAGTTCACCTCTCGCTTTTGGGGCGCGTTCTGCAGACTTGTCGGGGCGACTGCCAGTCTATCCTCTGGATTCCATCCTCAGTCCAATGGACAAACCAAGCGGATGAACCAAGCCCTAGAGGTTTCCCTCCGCTGCATGACAACTCGGGACTCGACCACCTGGAGCAAATTCCTCCCTTGGGTTGAGTATGCCCACAACTCTCTGCCCTCCTCGTCGACAGGCTTTTCCCCGTTCCAGTGCTGCTTAGGCTACCAACCTCCACTCTTCCCAGCCCAGGAACTAGAGGTGGAGACCCCGTCAGCCCAACACTTCGTCCGCCGCTGCAAGCAAACATGGCTACACGCTAGACGCACCCTGCTACGAACCCGCTCCTCTTATAAGAGACAGGCAGACCGCCACCGCACCAAGGCCCCCAGATACCGGGTAGGAGACCGAGTCATGCTCGCCACTAAGGACATTCCCTTGAAAACCCTTTCACGCAAGCTCTCCCCCCGTTTCATCGGACCCTTCACCATCACCAGGATAATTAACCCATGTGCAGTTCGACTCCTACTCCCCTCGTCCATGCGACGGATCCACCCTACGTTCCACGTTTCCCAGCTACGACGCGTCATCAATTGCTTCCCCGACGCACCCCGTGCAACACCTGGAGGCGTTCGTTAGAGGGGGGGTACTGTCACGCTCTCAGCGCTCCGCGCTGATCAAAGACCGTGTCATTTATTTGACATTTCCTTTCCCACGCTGTCAGGCTCTCATCACGTGGTCATGCTTTCCCACGCTGTCATCGCCCCTCCCGGACCGCCCCGCCGACACACCGGTTTCCCATCTGGCGCTGATTTCACCCAGCTTATAAGGAAGCGCAGCGCGCCGCCTCGCCGCTGGATTACTGTGTGTTGTTTCGCCGCAGTTTTCTCGCGTTTTTGTTCATGTAGTTTCACGTTGCCAACCTCACCTGTCTTTTCGATTTCGCCTTTTGTCTCACGATTCTGATTTTGTACTGCTCTTGGATTTAACGGCTTCGGACTTTCACTTTCGTTTCTCGACTACGGCTTAGTCTCACGTCTCGGCATCGACGCTACGCTGACGGATTTCACGGCTCAGACCCACGCTCGCTCTCTCTCGACCACGGCTTGTCCTCACGTTTTGGCATTGACGCTACGCTGACGGATTTCACGGCTCAGACCCAAGCTCACGCTCTCCCGACTACGGCACACCGCCACGCCCCTGCATTTACTCCGCGCATACGGATTTCACGGCCCCGAGCGCGCGCACCTGCTGACTCAGTCACGCACCTACAGTGTTCGACCAGAGCTACTCGCGTGCTGCTCCTGCACCTGCTTCTGGATCCATCCACCAAGCCAGCATTCCTGACACCGAGCTCTGTTTAAGAAAGAATGAGTTGGTAAGAAAGAAAAAGCAAGTGAGGAAAAAGTTGAGAAAATCAGACAGTAAGGCACAGAAAAATTTCTCCCTAACATTCACGAGTGTGCAGGGTAATGGATTAAGGTCGTAGGAAGAGGAGAACTCAGGCAAGCTTTTATTGGTGATTGATATGGAAACTCCGTTGGCGAAGATTTTGGGGGGAGAAAAAAAATGTGCTTCTGACTCGAGTGAGGGCTGTGAATACATAACATGGATGAACTGTCTTTGAGGCTTACCGGCCTGTTGTGTGAAAGGCCTTTTGTGCCAAGTATCCACCTAGAATTGACCCAAAGACATTAAAAGGAGCGACCTGGAGGCAGTTACAGCTTGAAAAACTTAGAGCGAACCAAGAAAAAGGCCCAAGCTACTTTGATTACCAAAGAAACAGAGAGGGCCCCAAGCAGTTCTTCACCAAGGATCCAGCCAGCTGCAGGCATCATCAGCAGTGGACAGGCTGGACACAACCGATCAAACTGCCTAACATCCATGGCCCCAGCCCCGAGGGATGCGATGGGAGGGGGGTGGCAACATCCTCCCCGAGATCAAGTGGAAGGCCCAGTTAATCCTTGAAGAGAGGGATCCAAAACAGGGGTGTTAGGGGGCCCAGAGAATCCAACAGGGAAGAATCAATCACCTATTTTGACAACTAACAAGAATTTATGTTATACACTGAAATAGATGATAAAAGTACACCTATTTTAGTTGATACAGGAGAAGTTTATACATGCTTAAATTTAAGTCATGCCTCACGTTGCCTCATGTTTGGGGACATGAGGCAGTAGGATTCTTGGGACAAAAGCCGTTAGTTCCTACGACTGCTCCAGTCCATCTACAATGTCATCCCCATGTCAAGACCTTGTGATATCCCTGGACAACAACCAAATCACTCCTTCAACCACTGCCCGCAATCTTGGGGTAACCATGGACAATCATTTGTCATTTTCCCCACACATCGCTAACCTTACTCGCTCTTGTAGATTTCTTCTTTACAATATCAGAAGAATTCGCCCATTTCTTTCTTCACAGGCTACTCAGGTGCTTGTTCAGTCCCTTGTTATTTCAAGACTGGACTACTGCAATTCACTCCTGACAGGCCTGCCTCTGTCCACGATTCGTCCTCTGCAACTGATCCAGAATGCAGCAGCACGTCTCGTTTTTAACCTTCCCAAGCTCTCCCACACCACCCCACTCCTCCGCTCCCTGCACTGGCTTCCTGTAGCTGCCCGCATTAAATTCAAAACGCTGATGCTTGCCTACAAAGCTAAAAATGGCCCAGCATCCACTTACCTCTCTGCTCTAATCACACCACGCACTGCACCACGTTCCCTCCGATCCTCCAGCACTGCTCGCCTCATTCCACCATCTCTCAGGGATCGAGGGCGGCATTCATCCAGGCTATTTTCTGTTCTGGCACCTAGGTGGTGGAATGAACTTCCTCTAGATGTCCGTACAGCTGAGACTTTGACTATCTTTAAAATACGACTTAAGACGCATCTGTTTCTCCAGTACTTGATCAACCCCCCCCCCTCCAAAAAAAAAAAAACACCCTCTTCCCAGTTGTGTTGGACTAATGGAACTTAGTTATTAACCTAGTTAACCCAGTGTAAGTATGTATTCAATGATGTACACTTTAAAGCACTTTTTGTAAGTCGCTCTGGATAAGAGCGTCTGCCAAATGCCTTAATGTAAATGTACAAACTAACAATAAAAGTATGACCAACTCTTTATTAGTCTTAAGTCATACACGAGTTAATTTACTAGGCAGAGAGGCAGTAGGTAAATTAGGACTGCAAATATGGTGTTCTCCAGAAGGTGTGTATGTTTATCACAGATTCCTGAAGCACATTTACCAGACTTTGTTCAGACTTTCACTGTACAATGATGTATGACCCAAGCAAAGATACTGACTTAGAACAGGCATGGCAGGAAGAAACAAAAGCGCACAAAGTTGATTTAATTAGTTACTCAGTATATCATCATAGGTCGGCCAGGAGCAGCTATCAGTGTAGATGAGTGTGATTTTGTAAAGAGGTGGTCCAATGTAACTAATTCTGTTCTTCAGGTAACATATATACGGTAGGATAAATTACAGCTCAAAAGACATATAACCAATAAGGAAGAAAGCTAAAGAAGTCCAGTGGGAGTAAACCATAAACCCATTGATTTTTCATACAGATAAAAACTAAATTAAAATCTTGTGTGGTAATAATTTGATTGGTAGCCCTTATAGGGAAGTTGTAGTTAGCCGCAAGTCACAAACACAACTGGCATCAGCATCTAAGGTAGTTGAGACTGTCGAAGATGAATTGTATAGGGAAATGGAGAGTCAGGTCCCACCTGAATTATGGGTTCGGCATGACACAGTTGTAGGCCTATTTAAAATCAGCCAGCTCAATTCAAGTACAACTTAAACCAGATGTAAAACTGCTCTGAATAAGACAATAATCCTTTGTGATCTGAGGCGGAAGCTGGCATAAAAAACATTATTGAAGGCCTAGTAAAGGCATTTGTGCTAGAAGAGACAACCAGTTTCTGTAATTCTCCTATTTTCTGAGTGATCAAGCCAGGTACAAATAAATGGCGTCTTGTGCATGATTTACGTGCAGTTAATAGTATAACAGGTAATTTTCCAGCAGATGTTCCAAATCCACAAGCACTGCTAACTAATGTCCCTTATGCATATGGAAAAGCATCTACGTTGACTACAGGTTACCTGTGGGTTGTATAAATTGATAAAACAAGGGAAATTTGTTCTAACTCAAGCTCGCATTCTAGGTTATTCTTCACTGCTTACATATCCCGACATTACTATAAAGCAATGTGACACAGCTAAATTAATCCCCTATGCCTATGAAGGAGTGTCTCATGATTGTGTGGAGAATTCATTGGCATTTACTAGTTTACGGCCTGATTGAGTCTAAACCAATATCTGATGCAGAAATCACTTACTTTGTTGATGGAAGTAGTTTTAGAGACCATGTAGGAAGTCACACTGGGTATTCAATAATAATAAGGAATGGAGAAGACTTTAAACCGTCTTATCTCAGAATTGTTTGTAACCGTGTTCTACTCAATTAGCTGAGCTGAAAAGTGCCCACAGCCACCTGCCAATTATAAAAAGGACTAATGGCAAATATTTTTACAGATTCAGCCTATTCGCATGGTGCATGTCATCTGTTTGGAGCAGTATGGAAGCAAAGAGGATTTAAAAGGAGTGAAGGAACTCCCATTCAACATGCTGAACAAACAAGTAACCTAATATCTGCTATGATGCTACCAAGACGGTTGGCTGTCATTAAAAAGAGAAATGACTATGTCATTAAGGGTAACAATATAGCAGACTTAGAAGCAAAGCGAGCATCAAAGTTTCAGCTTGCAGTGCAGGTGCCAGTAGTCCTTATAGAACCGCAGTCTCAGTTGGAGGATATTATACCAATTCAACATCAAGCAGGTCCAAACGAGCACTTGATGTGGCTCCAGAGGAGAGCGCAGAAGGATGCACAGGGTTTAGTTCATGCTTTTATCACGTCTAGGTTGGATTATTGTAACGCCTTACTGTCTGGTTGTTCAACTAGGTGCTTAAACAAGCTTCAATTAGTCCAGAATGCAGCAGCGAGAGTCCTCACTCGAACCAGAAGATATGAGCACATAACCCCTATCTTATCTACATTGCATTGGTTTCCTGTGAAATTTCGCATCGATTTTAAAATACTACTCTTGACGTATAAAGCATTAAATGGTCTCGCGCCGCAGTATCTGAGTGGCTCAGTCACTTGCTAGTGTCTTACAATCCGCCACGCCTACTTCGATCAAAGGATGCAGGCTGCTTGTCGGTACCGCGTATTATTAAAACTACAGCAGGGGGCAGAGCTTTTTCTTACAAAGCCCCAAAGTTATGGAATAGTCTTCCAAATAGTGTTCGGGACTCAGACACAGTCTCAGTGTTTAAGTCCAGGCTAAAAACCTATTTATTTAGCCAAGCATTTTTATAAATAGATTAGCCTTAGGTAAAGGAGCAGATCTGGGGGACTCATGGACGTAGAGTATTAGGTGAACTGGTATGTTTGGATGCTGTCTTCCCCACTCTCATTGATCACTCAAGTTTGTTGACGGTGAGGTGACTGGTTGCCTTACATCTCTGGAAGCCCTCATGTTTGTGTTTCCTTCTGGCTCTCCCTTTTTAGTTATGCTGTCATAGTTAGTCCTGCCGGAGTCTCTGCTTGCACTCTGCACTAAATATACATTCACTTTTTACATTGTTCGACTGTGACCATACCTAACTGTTATTTCTCCATCTCTTTGCTCTCTCCTTTTCTGCTCTCTCCTCTCTCTCTCTCTCCCTCTCTCCTTTTTCCTCTACCTATCTCTCTGTCGAGCTATACATGTCGCTCCTGAGCTGCCAGTGATCCAGACCCCCTCTGCCCGCTGGACCTCTCTAACTCATCCTGGAGTCCTGCTTCTGGTTGGAGATCTTATCACATGGATGCCCCCGTGTGGTCTGCCTGGAATGCGTGTGGTGACTGGGGTTGGTTCCACTTTTCCATCAAGGTGGTCCTGTCCTCGACTGATGCAGACAGCTGTTCTCTGAGGACCTGTGACTTCAGTCGCTCAATAGTTCAGGACTGAAATTTTTCACAGTCTACCTGAGCCTCCAGGAACAAACTGGACTTTAATCTTACACATCTCCTCTTATATTGAACTTCCAGTCTCGCATATTATTATGCACATCAATCCCTGCTATCTGTTTTCACCCAGATGAGGATGGGTTCCCTGTTGAGTCTGGTTCCTCTCAAGGTTTCTTCCTATTACCATCTCAGGCAGTTTTTCCTTGCCACTGTCGCCGTCGTCCTAGGCTTGCTCATCAGGGACAATCATATTATTTTGATTCATACACATTCACATTTCATACAAACTTAGTTCTTTTGATTGTGTAAAGCTGCTTTGTGATGATGTAAATCGTTAAAAGCGCTATACAAATAAAATTGAATTGAATTGAATTGAATATTTGGCGTTCACATGAAGGTCTGATCATAGCACCCACAGCACTGTTGAACATTTTTGGTTTTAAATGCTCATGGACTTGACCATTGAACAAGAGGTGAGGTAGTGAAAAAAATCAAGCAACAAGGGTATTGGTCTTCATATCTGCATGCTATGGTTGATGATTTTCTAGCTTTATGTGAGATATGTGCTAAGCATAATGTCAGGAAGGAAACAGTATATGAAACTATTGGTCATATACTGGCACTAGAACGAGCATTTAAGCACTTAGTGGTGAACTATGTGGACATGATAAAGTAGGGTTCGAGGCGAAAGGCACATGCTCGTAATAACTGACAGATTTAGTAGATGGGTAGAATCGATACCAATCTGCAGATAAAGGGGCAGGAACAGTTATCAAATTACAGGGGAAGTGATACCTAGATTTTAAATTCCGTTAGAGATCAGTTCAGATAATAGATCAGTATTCATTTAGAAAATATAAGGCAGGTATTACAACGGTTGGGGACATAGCAAAGATTTGGGCATGTCCACAGTCCCAGGAGAAGGTAGAAAGTATAAATGGCAGTCTCAAAGCCAAGATTAATAATATTTGTAGTAGTACAAAGCTTAACTGGGTTGAGGCTTTACTTTTTGCACCAATGAATTGACACGCAGGCAAACTAACAGAAATATACACTTAACCCTGCATGAAATGCTTACGGGTCGACCCATGCCTGTGCCATTCTGTAGAAGCCGTATACAGGCCCACCACTAAAACAACTGCAAGAATCTTACATGAACATAACTAACTGCCATATACAGTGGTATGAAAAACTATTTGCCCCCTTCCTGATTTCTTATTCTTTTGCATGTTTGTTACACTTAAATGTTTCTGCTCATCAAAAACCGTTAACTATTAGTCAAAGATAACATAATTGAACACAAAATGCAGTTTTTAAATGAAGGTTTACGTTATTAAGGGAGAAAAAAAACTCCAAATCTACATGGTCCTGTGTAAAAAAGTGATTGCCCCCCTTGTTAAAAAATAACTTAACTGTGGTTTATCACACCTGAGTTCAATTTCTGTAGTCACCCCCAGGGCTGATTACTGCCACACCTTTTTCAATCAAGAAATCACTTAAATATGAGCTACCTGACACATAGAAGTAGACCAAAAGCACCTCAAAAGCTAGACATCATGCCAAGATCCAAAGAAATTCAGAATCAAATGTAGAACAAATGTAATTGAGATCTATCCGTCTGGTAAAGGTTATAAAGCCATTTCTAAAGCTTTGGGACTCCAGCAAACCACAGTGAGAGCCATTATCCACAAATGGCAAAAACATGGAACAGTGGTGAACCTTCCCAGGAGTGGCCGGCCGACCAAAATTACCCCAAGAGCGCAGAGACAACTCATCCGAGAGGCCACAAATGACCCCAGCCTGGACAACATCTAAAGAGCTGCCGGCCTCACTTGCCTCAATTAAGGTCAGTGTTCATGACTCCACCATAAGTAAGAGACTGGGCAAAAACGGCCTGCATGGCAGCATTCCAAGGTGCAAACCACTTTTAAGCAAAAAGAACATTAAAGCTCGTCTCAATTTTGCTAAAAAACATTTGAATGATTGCGAAGACTTTTGTGAAAAAGTGGACCAACGAGACAAAAGTTTTTGGAAGGTGCGTGTCCCGTTACATCTGGCGTAAAAGTAACACAGCATTTCAGGAAAAAGAACATCATACCAACAGTAAAATATGGTGGTGGTAGTGTGATGGTCTGGGGTTGTTTTGCTGCTTCAGGACCTGGAAGGCTTGCTGTGATAGATGGAATCATGAATTCTACTGTCTACCAAAAAATCCTGAAGGAGAATGTCCAGCCATCTATTCGTCAACTCAAGCTGAAGCGATCTTGTGTGCTGCAGAAGGACAATGACCCAAAACACACCAGCAAATCCACCTCTGAATGGCTGAAGAGAAACAAAATGAAGACTTTGGAGTGGCCTAGTCAAAGTCCTGACCTGAATCCTATTGAGATGTTGTGGCATGACCTTAAAAAGGCGGTTCATGCTAGAAAACCCCTGAAATAAAGCTGAATTACAACAATTCTGCAAAGATGAGTGGGCCAAAATTCCTCCAGAGCGCTGTAAAAGACTTGTTGCAAGTTATCGCAAACGCTTGATTGCAGTTATTGCTGCTAAGGGTGGCCCAACCAGTTATTAGGTTCGGGGGGCCATTACTTTTTCACACAGGGCCATGTAGGTTTGGATTTTTTTTTTCTCCCTAAATAATAAAACCATCATTTAAAAACTGCATTTTGTGTTTACTTGTGTTATCTTTGACTAATAGTTAAATGTGTTTGATAATCAGAAACATTTTGTGTGACAAACATGCAAAAGAATAAGAAATCAGGAAGGGGGCAAATAGTTTTCCACACCACTGTATGAAGCAATTTATGTGTAGGAAAAAAGCAAGGAGGCGATGAAGGAAAAGACGCTCCATGTCCCACCACTCCAGGAGACCAGGTCTATCTGCAAGTGTTCAGGAGGATATGGCCCAAGCCCAGGAGGGAGGGGTCCCATAAAGTTGTGGCAACCACTCCAAAAGTGATTCATGTGAAAGGCAAAACCATGTGGTATCACTTAAACCATTACACAAGGGTCCCCAAAACATGAGTATCGAAAACTGAGGAAGAAAGAGAGAAGGACCTAACATCAAATAGTAACAAAAGTGAAAAGAAATTAAATCTTTCAACCAACTTTTGGCACAAGTTGGATACCAAATTGTGCATCGTCAAACACTCTGCTGCTCCAAATTAAGTATGAGAAACTGCTTAAGAGCAGCATCCCACTTCTGATACAGACGAGACTGACTGACCTCGACCAGTTTTTCCCCTGATACAATTGACAGGAAAAAACAACTGTACGGATTATGTGTGACAACAATTCATGTTCTCTATATTGTATAAATGCATTTCTCTTTAACTAGCACTATATTGCTTTCAGAGATAAAACAGCAGCAGCGACAACTAATTTTAATTTCCTCCACAGGAAAAGTGCATGAGAAGAAAGCAGGCCTTTAACAAATTATGACAATGTGTAATGCCACTAAACAACGTTTTCTTTTATTCCAGATGCAGAAATTTCATTGAAGCAGCTAATGGGTGACGTTATTGTGTCTAATGAATTGTATGAATGTGATTTATATTTAACCAAAGGTTTTCTAAAATTAACAGCATTGCCTAGCAACAACAGACAAGGATACATTTCTGGACACAGTCATCAAGGATATCCCTAACTCATCGATATATAACTCTAATAAGAGACTTTACTGGTTCATATATTGATGCGTATCGTCCATGGCATGAGCCCATAATAACATGCTGGCTACCTCTCTTGTGGGCTCCAACTGCCTCTCTTTGATGCGCAAAGCATCTGGGTTGAAGACTATTATATTACTACAAGGCTGTTTAAAATTCTAATTCGAATCTATTCTTAAAAATTGTATTATGTATGTTTCATTGTAGGTTATATGATTTATCCAATTGATGTAATCCTAGAAAATCACTGTATTATTTACATGTTCATGTAATGTTATTGGGTTATGGGAAGTATAAGGTCATGGAGGTCGAGTCTTTTACTCTGTCCTAATCAAATAAGGGCCGAGAAGTTTGGCTCGATCTTCCCTAGAGTACGAATCCATAGGTTGGTCATTGATAAAAATCCAGTGTTTAATTTAATCACCAGTTAGTGTAAGGAAAACTAGCTTATGGAGTCGCACTCTAGAGTAAACAATTAATGTGGGACTTATAAGACCCAGAGGGAGGGATATGGGAGAATTATTTTTTTTTTACTTACTTTTGGGGGGTAGAAGGTACCATATCTGTATATAATGTGCGTGCGAAGCTGAGACATAGGCTTCTCTGTGTGCGCGTGCATAGGTAAACCAGAGCTTTACATTGGGGCATCTTCATTGTGAGCTAAAGAGGGCCCCTAATGGAAAACAGATGTTGAAGGGATAAATAGCGAGCCCTGCATATATAATGGTGGAAACGGACTAGAGATTCAGTTGTGTCCATGGTGCAGCTCCGGCCGTTATTGCATGATAATAAAGGTCGTAAACTTCTGTAAACAAAGCCGGCCTCCCGTCGCACCCCCCCCCCCCCCCCACCCCCCTAACGTTTCTCTTTCATTACCAGAGAAATGGGATGGCACAAATGGAAAATGTAGTGTGTTTCTAACAGTGCTAGATCTGGCGTTTGAGTACAATTCCACCAAGTACTCCACCGATCAGCTACGCATTGCTCTCCTAGTCTCGTTGCTATCCGGGCAGACGGCTGAGTGGGCCACGGCAGTTCTCCGGTCAAATACAGACACCGCCCATTTATATAATGAATTCACCCGCTAAGTCAAGCTGACTTTTGAACACCCTGTGGGCGAGGTGGAGACCGACACCAAGCTTTATCACCTGCAGCAGGGAGGATCGTTCCTTGAGCAGGTACACAACCTCATTCACGGAATTTCGCACCCTCGCTGTGCAGACATCTTGGGGAGACATCCTACTACAAAGGGTTGGCATCATTTATTAAGGATAAACTTGCCGGACAAGAGCTTCCTGCCACGCTGGAGAGATTGATCTATCTAGCCCTCCGCATTGACCAGTGCCTCCTCTCTTATTCAAAGCCAGCCCAGATGCCCCTGCCGCCTGCTCCCACCGACCATTAGACTGCACACCGACCACCTTTATCTTCACCTCCTGCCGTGATTGTAACCGGAGCCAGGGAGCCCATGCAATTGGGACGCGCCTCCTTGACCGCTGCAGAATGGGAGCGGCGATTTCAAGAAGGACTCTGTGCCTACTGCGGGTCGGCGACGCATCACTGAGCGATTTGTCCTCTCCGACCAGGAAATGCACAGGCCTGGTGAGAAATGACAGCCACTCACCGGGTTACCTTCTCCCCTCCAACATCACGACTCCTCCCGTCTCACGGTTTTGGCCACAAACGAGTCAGAAGTGCCGCATTCATCGACTCCGGGGCTTCATTCACTCTTCTTATGGCAAAAAATTTTGGGTAAAATTTGAGGCGTTATCCCAGCCCGTTCGGATTACATCTGTCGACGGTCGACCCCTATTCATCAGTCCCATTATCACCCAAACTCAACCCATCATCCTCCTCATCGATCAACACCAAGAACTATGCCTAAGGGCGTCGACTGAGACGTGCTCTAAGAAGTCCGAGGCCCCCCACGTCGATACCAACGCCATCCCAGGGGCATATCAGGACCTGACAGAAGTCTTCTGCAAATGATGAGCCACCCACCATCATCCACATTGCCCATATAATCTCCCCATAGACCTCCAGCCAGGCACAGTACCACCTCTATTCAGAGACGCAGGCGATGGAGGAGTACATAATTAACGCCCTCCGCCATGGCACCATCAGGCCCTCCTCCTCACCTGCTGCCGCGGGGTTCTTCTTCATGAAGAAGAGGGGCGGCGAACTTTGCCCATGTGTCGACTATCGGGGGCTCAATAACATCACTATCAAAAACCGACACCCATTGCGTCTTACCGACTCAGCCCAGGACGGCCCTCTCTGAAGTTCTGTGTCATTGGCCCCTACCCAGGACCCTCAAGCAACTTCAATGGTTTCTCGGGTTTGCGAATTTCTATCGTTGCTTTATCCAGGACTACAGTACAGGATTAACACAATCTCCACGTATCTTCTGCCATGAAGCTAAGCCAATTTGAGGTATGCTACGGCTTCCAACCTTCGATGTTCAACCAGCAGGAACTGGAGATTGATGTGCCATCAGCCCAACAGTTGGTCCGCAGGTTAATCGATCCGTCCGACAGGCCAACACACGCTACACCATCCAACAAACACCCTCAGGGACAATTGTACCACGTAGGTGACAAGGTATGGCTCTCCACAAAAAATCTCCATCCTCACACTGAGTCACGAAAACTATCACCCAGGTTCATCGGCCCATACCGCATCACCCTCCGGATAAACCCAGTCACCTACCGGCTTAAGCTGCCTGCGGCGCTCCGGATCCATCCGGTATTTCACATCTCTCAACTGAAACACTTCACCTAACCCTCTCCCATGATTCCACCCACCCCCTGCTCCTCCTCCCCGCATCATCGATGGTGGTCCCACCTACACTGTGCGTTGGATCCTCGATACACCCCCTTCGGGGCAGAGGCACCCAGTACCTGGTCAATTGGGAAGGCTACGGTCCCGAGGAACGGTCTTGGATTTATTTGCGGCTCAGTTCATTCTCGACCCCGAACTAATCCGAGACTACCGTCGTCGGGTATCCTCCACCCCAGGACCGTCAGAAGCCGGTCCTGGACAGGGGGTAACTGTCATGCACACTCAATCTGCGACAGAACCCGGAAGTGATGCGGTCGCAAACCCGGAAGTATAAGAGGAGTATACAAACCACGGCACATCGCTCAGTCTTTGAGTTCGCCCATGTTGGTTCAAACTACTCGTCCGCCATTTTGTGAGTACTCACTTTCTTGGGTTTTGCTTTCTGATTTAATGTCTGTAGGTTTTCCTATAATCAATGCATAAACGAATCTGTTTTTTTTTTTTTAACTACCACAATTGGTGATGAAAAGGGAGATTCCAACTCTCGGATTACTCCGGTATCAAGAAGCTCTCAAATGTGCTCGCGGACAGCCTTAATGTCCTGGGTTTATTGGTCGAGCACAGTATTTAAAAGGGGTTTCATCAGAGAGTTTTATATGATGTATGACTCTGTCTGTCCTCCCAAAATCTAGGTCATGTTGCGCAAAAACATCTGGCATGCTGTTAAGAAAATCAGTGATGCGATCCTTCCACTCCGGGGTACCTGGAGACTCCCCAAAATCAAACTTTAAACTCGATCTCTGGGGTGGTTTACTCGCAGCTGTACCTCTCAAGCTGTGCTCCTGTGACCCAATACCACGGTGAGCACTGACTTCAGCAATCTCACACTTTGCAGGGATGAAAATATCATGATCAGACTCAATGCTGATTACAGCTGGAAGTTTACAGGGTGATTGCTTGGGGAAATCAATCAAGCAAGTTTTCACCAACAGCCCACCAGCCCACAATTGAAACAATACCAGGGCTTAGGTTTATTGTCCTGCGTCCGTTTTGTTTGCCTTGACAGGTCCACATTTGGATTGCTTGGTTTTGGTTTGTTGGGTGACTTTACTGCCACTTCTTTGGTATTGAATCTGCTTGTCTCTTTCTGTAAACCAAGAGAGGTCAACTGGAGGGTAGCCATTTGTTTTCTGACGTCTTCCATGGCACTAATGTATGCATCTGGGGTTTCTTTTGGCTTAACACATGCACTTAGACTCTGAGAATGAAGATGTACTCACTGTTTTGAAGGGCTAATGTGTTTGTTTATACAATCAGCCTTGGCCGCCTTTCTTTCTTCCTCAGTGCATATCATTAACAACAGGTCCAAGAAGGGTGGAGGAGAGCTCTTCTTTTGCTCCAGCTGTAGACTGGAAAGTAACACACTGTCCCAAAACCCTCTGTGAAATTTCTTAAGGAGGTCTCTATCCACATTCTTGGCTGCCACCCCTTCCCTTTTTACAGTCAACTTAAGTGCTATTTGCAGGCGATAAAGATAATTGGATGTTTTTTTCACCAGGGTCCTGATGGATATTCATAAACTGAGCAAAAAGCTCTTCGCCATCCTCAACAGCACAGAAAGCTGAATGTAGCAACCATAGGTAAGCTACAGGATGTCTATCGGGACCTAGTCCCTTAACTAACTTAGCAGCGGGGGGAAGCAGGCTTTCCAGAATCCTTCTCGACACCTGAAAATGGGACATGCTGGGGTCACTAAAAAGTAACTCAATATGTGAGCGCCATGTGTCGTGATCTGTTTCATTACTAGGTCTAGGGGTTTTACCTGAAAAGGTGCGAAGCCTTACTGTTGATTGAAAGTATGGACCTATGTCCTCCTTCTATACAGTGTGTTCAACTACCACCTTCTGAACTTCAGGTGGCAGAGATGGACAGAGATTTCTTTACATTAGAAAATGTATCTGCGGAAGTGGCACCTTGGTCACTTTTTGTCTGGAGGGGTTCTGGTTGTGAATGAGGTTGTGACATCTTAAAACTATCAAGTACTGGTGTCTCATTAACTGTTTCTATGTGTATGGGACAGAGTTCCTCTTCCCCAGAGTCCACAATCTCAATAGTCTCGCTAATCTGTGTCATCATCTCTTTTAATACTACCTCGTAATTTTTTCCACTAAGTTTGGCTTAGCCCTTTAGTTCGGTTAGATAAGACCTAGTAAAGCCTCCCCCAACCTTAGCAGTGTAAACACTAGCTAGTGCTCTAACATGGTACACAACACTAGGATCACTTTCTTGAACATACTGATATGGCAAAAGTGGTTCTAAAGCTTCTAGAGCTGAGCTATATTATATTATTTCTCCCCAAAGAAAGCGGCCGCTGATTCGCCAGCACTCCACAAGCACCAATGCTATTGGCTTACCCTACTTGCCCAAGTATATGCATAAATGATACAGAAGTGAAACTGCATTAAGGTCACTCTCTTTCTTTTCTTTGTTGCCTATTTAACATGGGCTACACGAAGGATGCAGATTTTTTTTATATAGAAAATTGCCATAACACAAAAGGTTCCTGAGGTTGGCTATTGGGGGTGAAGATTAACAGTATTGGGTCCTTCCATTTGGCCTAGCAACCCGCACAAATACAAAGGACATGGATGCAACTCTGGTCCCTATACGATTCATCCGTATTTTGAATTATATACATGACTGGCTGCTCAGTCTCGGAAACTAGCGCTTCAACATTGGGATGTCATCCTAGCTCATCTTAAATTCCTGGGGTTGAGACTCAACGCCAAGAAAAGCCTTGTCTTTCCCGCTCAGAGGACAACCTATTTGGGGATCGTATGGGATTTGTTTAGAATGCAGGCCCAACTGTCTCCTGTACGTATCAAATCCATTCTAAGTACCCTAAGGAACTTCAACCCAGGCCAGAAAGTGACTGTTCATTACTTTCAGAAAATCCTAGGCAGGTGTATCCATGGTGATACCCTTGGACCCTCTGCACATGAGACCCTTTCAGTTGTGGATAAGAGCCAGGGGATTTCATCCAAGGGCCCATCTCCTGAGGCAAACAAGGGTTACGCGCCAGGGGCTTTGTATTCTTTTTATGTGGTTCAGAACTTGGTTTCTGACTTTGGGTCCCATTCTAGGTCTGTGTTGTCGTCGCGAGATGCTAACGACAGATGCTTCCCTTATAGGTTCGGGTGCAGTCTTAGACGGCTGTCCAGCCCAAAAGATCTGGAGAGATTATCTTCCCGCATGGCGCACCAATTGCCTTGAAATGATGAATTCATTTCTGGCCCTGAAATACTTTTTCCAGCAGTTGAGAGGCTACCATGTCCTAGTGCAGGTAAACAACACTACGGTAGTCTTTTACATAAATCGCCAGGGTGGTTTGTGTCCGTGCCAGTTGAACAAGCTAGCGCAGCAGATTCTGCTTGGGCACAGACTGCGTCTTTATGCAATTCCTCCGATAGCTCTGCTCCCTGGAGTCCTAGTAAAGGTCTGTCAACAGGAACTCCACTCATTAATAGCATCCCATTCGCCAACCAGAATATGGTTCTTAGATCTAATATCCCTTCTTAACGGCTCAATTCCGGTCAGGAGGGATTTTCTGTCTCAGGCATGGGGAATAATATTTCACCCAGGCCCAAGCTCTGGAACCTTCACATTTGGCCCATGAGGGGGGCCAATTTAGAGATACTGGTCTTCCAGCCAATGTAATAAAAACTATTCTTTGTGCTAGGGCTTCCTCTACTAGAAGAATTTATGCCCTTAGATGGAATGGTTTTGTAAATAAGTATATGGCAAACTACAGATGGAGCCAGGCCAAATAGCCGCGGCCGTGTGAATTGCGTACGAATGGCATACGGCTGCCCTATGCACGCCGTATTCCCCCTCCTTTTCCTACGAGAAAGGCGTGTCAAGATTTCACAGTAAACACGCCCATTCAAGCCCTATTTATGCATTTACCTGGTTCCACCACTAGATGGCGCTTCGTTCTCAAGGACACGTTAACACAAGCCAGCAATTTAGCTGCGCTGAGTTGCAATCACGTGATTTTAACAACCCACCCCCACCCCCGCCGAACTGACGCTGCCAAACTGCACTAGAGATGAAGATGGCGGATTAATGGACTATTCGCGGTAAGTGGTGTTTTAATTTATAAAATTTGTTTGGGATAAGTTTACAGTTTATTTCCCAGTTTAGTTTTTTATTTGCCGTTTTGAAAATCACTGGCAGCACCAGCAGCGGTCAGATGTAACTTTAGATAACTTAATGATCTGTTTACCAAGTCTGGAGTTAACATTACAGCTTACTGTCAGTGTCACAAACTCACAATGTCACTCCTCTTTAACTAAAAAAGACACTAAAGCTTCGAAAATACTATTAATGTCCCTATTACAAAAGCTGCACTACCGGATGAAGAGTGTTTGTGCTCTAAAAAAATGCCTTTAGAGTCTGACCGCGTGTTGTCTGGAAAAATTCAGCATTTATTTATTCTTTGGGCAAGAGTTAATCTGCAGGTTATATCTGTGAATATAATGTGATGCAGTTCATGAAGGACACAAGCTGAGGATAGATGTACAGGAGCTCGCGAGCTAAACGCTCATAACCAGGTTTATATTTTTCTCAATTTGGCCGTGACTTTGCGCGGTAGCGCGAGCGCTCAGTTACCGAGCTGGATAAAAACTCTGAAGTGTTTATCAGTTAAGGGGGAGGGGGAGGTGTGTGTGGGGTTGGGGGGGGGGGATTGCTTCAGTACTGGGTAAGTTATAGTTTGGCTTCAGATATGAACTAATATATACGAGTGTTATATCGCCTAAATAATTTGTATGAAAAGTGCATTAAGTAAATTCTCGGTTAATTTAATGCAGACGATACTACAGACAGGGTTAACACTAACAAGGTTCAATGGTTAAAGTTATCCCAGTTTATTTACATTCCAGAATTCCCCAAAACAGTATTTTACACAGTGGTGTAGGTTTACTAATATCTTTTATATTTATTACAACTAGATATTCTGTAAAGTTTATTTATCTTTGTCTTCACTAAATTCTCCTGTTGTCTTTAATCAGAGCTCCGCTGTGGAGGATTGGGGGGGTCAGACGGATGACGGTTGGCCTTTTGGAGCTACTGGAGGAGCCTGAACAAGCTGTTGAGGGAGCTGTAGGAGGGATGACGTCACAGTGCAACAGCTTTAGAATGATGTTTGGTCAGGTCTACTGTATGTTCTGAACATAGAATTGCAAAACGTCTGATACTTTAGGGGGGAAATAAAGAATTAAACAGTTCCCTCTTTAATATTTTTTTAAATGATATTTTAATATAAAAGAACCAGATAGAGACTGATAAGCAGCTGGTGTTATCCGGATATTTTAATGACCTTTAAGCAAAAATTAAACATGTTTTTACCTGTTTTATACAAATTGTTGTTTTACCTTTGACTAGTTTTGGAAGAATAAATTTAATTTTTAAAGTCATGTGTGCGTGTTTTAATTGTTGGGGAATTGTTTGTGTATTTAAAAATACATTTACTTAAACCAACAACTTCAATGTGCAAAAAATGTGACCCGACGTTTTAAATAGTCAAAGAGTTGGGCTAATAATAATGATAATAATAATAATAATTATTATTATTATTATTATTACTGGTTATAGAAACAAACGAAAACAACAGTTAAACACTTGATCATATGTATCTGTGCTAGTTTGTGTTTGTGATTATGTGACCCATAATCATTTTTCTCAGTATAAAATATTGGGGGGGGGGGGGTTTAAGAACTCCATCAAAAGAGCAAAGACAAACTTAGAAGGAGTGGAAGGTAAGAAACCTCAGTGGAGAATACTGACTGTGACATGGTGCTAATTTCTGTGTGTGTGTGTGTGTGTGTGTGTGTGTGTGTGTTTTGGCGGGGGAAGGGGTACTTCAGACTTACTTGTCTGTGCTCAATAGTTGTGTTAAACCAATGGAGAAATGCACACACACACACCTCTTATCCACAAAGCTTTAACTGTTGTCTTGTAAATCGTTGATTAAACCTATGAACACAGCTGTTCAGCATCAGTCCTAAACACAAGCGCAGGGTCTGTTTTTGTCCTTAATTAAAAGACATCAAGATGTTAATAATTTACACAATGATAACATGTTGTTTATGTTTAATGTTTATTTTGCGGGAAAAGGTAATAAGCAATATTTAAAATAAAACAAACCAGGAAGTAAGTGTTTCATACATTAAAGTGCTGTGTATAACTAAGTGCCCCAACAGACATAGCAACAGTGTAGAGTGTGTGCGCTGTGGGGGATTAGAAGGTGAACGAAGATAATCATTTACAAGACAAAAGACTTGTAAATGAGGTGTGGTATGCCCTAAAACGCACCCCCCCCCCCCCGCCACGGATTGCCCCCCATTACACAATCGCTATCTTCAAAGAAAAGCCGCCGCCCCTTTTCATTCCGAACGCGTTAGCGGGTGTTTTTCTTTCCCTCCGCTCGGTTTTGTGAACACAGTTGCGTTCAGTAACACGATGGAACCAATTACCTAAACAGCAGCAACAACAACCATTATGATCACACTTTGTTGAATTTATATTGCTTAAATATTTCGCAGCTCTGTCCTCTTTGCATTGCTACGTGTTTATTTACTTCCTTTTCGCATCGCACGTATAATGCACTCTAAAATCGACACTATCAAACTTGGAAATGATATAATATACAATCAAACATCACCTTATTAAAAGTAACGAATTTCTCACTACTCTTCTTTTATGCAGCACGGCATTATACAATTTAAAATAATAAAATAAGATAATAAAAATTACACCAAAGTGCTGCAGGTTTGGTGTCTGTGAGCTTTTCCTAATCAGAGTTAGACGGAGGGCATTTTGTGGCTGATCCAGTTACACTCTACTTAGATATTACACAGAGGGGAGTTCACTTCTGTTCTCTTCATCCTAGCTTAATTTCATCTCATGAAATAATAGTAAAAAGTTGTAAAGTCTGAGTTCATCTCCCCAGCCAGTGTTGTGTATGGACAGGCTAGCATCATGGCAGAATTGGTGTCATTTTTATTATCTTTTTAGCCGTGCTGCGTAAGAGAAGAGTAGTGACAAATTCGTTACTTTCGTTACTAGACTATTTTGTCTGCAATTGAAATACATCGATACGTTAATAATTTACACCACGATAACATTACTGCAGAAGTATCTAGAGACGTGCCTTTGAGACGTTCACAGTATATTCGAACCGTAGACAGTGTTTATATCGCGGAACATTACAAAACAGCCATGTCCAATAAAACAGTGCATCTTTAATAAGCCACATTGGTTTCAGGTTAGAAGTAAAATTAACGAAAGACTGAGAAGCCCCGTAAACTTGACCCTGACAATAGTAGTCGATTGTTTTTATATTTATGTTATATATATATATATATATATATATATATACATATATACACTATATATATATTTTTTAATTGTTCAAATTAACGTTTCAGAGTAGCCTATATAATTTGTCTTGTCATCTGTTTACAGCGTTGGCTGATTTTGTGATTGAGACCCATGGGTTACATTGAAATATTTTTATTAGTAGTAGTAAGCCAGTCTTTAGTCACCTTGGACAAATCACAATATAAGCCCTCTCTCGCGCACGCGCTCTCTCTCACTCTCTCTCTCTCACACACACACACACACACACACACACACACACACACACACACACACACGTACACACACAAACAAATAAAACATGAAATCGCGTAAAACCAAATAAAACTATGGCAAAAAATATAAGCAGTAAAAATTACAGTAGTATCCTGTAGGTGATCCTGCGATAACAGCCGCTGACCCTCTGGAACTGTTTAGTTCTGTTAGTATTGTGTTCAAGTGTGAATGTTTATAGGGATTTAATCTGTCTCTGCTGCCGCATCTATTCACCGTAGTGATAAGTGATTATTGTCTCATCAGATCTTTGATGGGGAAACGTTATGCTGGTTAAATGACTAAAGACATACTGATCCGTATGGACATTTGTTCCAGATATTATGCGTTATTAATCGATTTGTTTTGCCAATTTTTGACTATCAGCGAAAAAAAAAAACATCAGCGAAAACATCAAAAATATAACGAAAACAAACTCAAGCAGAAGTTTAATTTTAAGCTTTACTTTGCAGCAAAATATTATCTACCAGAGTATTAAACGGAAATAGATAAAATACACCGTAATGTAAAATACTGTACATACTGTAGCCCGCATTTGTATTCCATACCTACAATGACTGGTATAGATAAATTACGGATGTTACCGTGTCTTTAAGGATTATTAAGGATGTCGTGAAAAATATTGCAATAAGTAGTTTTATTAATTAATTAATTTAATCATTAATTAAAAATGATTAAGCATGATAAGCATCATGGGTCGTGTATTGAGTGATTTAAATCTGTTTTTTGAATCGTTTTTTATCCCTCTTTTTTACCACATCATCTATTTATGAAACTATGTTGACGTGAGTTATGTTATATATATCAAATATAGTAACCGGTTGCTTGGACACTGCAGTTAACTGAAGCAGTCAGTGCTCCATCTGGCGGAATTATACAGCATTGCAACCATCTCTTTAGAAAGCGCATGGGGGCGTTTATGGGGCGGGGCATCGTTAACTACGTCATCGCGGGGGATCACATTCCGTGCACGGATCGATCATGGTCCTGTCACGGTCCTGTCATGGACCTATCATGCTCCAAGCGACTGTTTGATGTGGCTCCCACTGTATGTAGAACCCAGTCCACTGCCAGATTGTTTCAGTGCTTAAGTTTCTGCAGGAGAAACTGTCCTTAGGCATATGTCCTAGCACTCTCAGAATGTATGTCGCCGCCATTTCTGCTTACCATGTTCTGATTGAGGGGGTTTTCTGTGGTAATGCACCCGTTAGTTGCCCACTTTATTCATGGAGCTAAACGGTTGAGGCCGCCCACTAGAATGACAAAGCACCCTTTCGAACCTCTAGAGTCAGCGCCTGTTAGGTTTCTGACCCTTAAGATTGTTTTTCTAATAGCCATTTCCTTTCTGAAAAGAATTGGGGACTTGCAGCCTCTGTCAGTCTTGTCATCCTGCCTAGACTTCGCCTCTGGGCTAGTCAAAGCTATTCTGCATCCTCATCCGAATTATCTTCCGAAAGTTTAATTCCCGACCATGCACCCAGTTGTTCTCGAAGCCTTCTGTCCTCTGACATATTATGTCCAGTATATGCTCTATAGATTTACGTCCACCGCACTAGTCAGTGGCGCAAATCGGAGCAGCTCTTATATGTATGGGGGCCGCAACCAGGGGGGCGGCTGCCACTAGACAAACTATGTCACATTGGGTGAGTGATGCTATTGCCCTAGCCTATGAGGTGCGTCGTCACACTTCACCTCTAGGAGTTAGGGCCCATTCAACTAGGGGGCTTGCATCGTCAGTGGCTATGGCAAAAGGTATTCTCTTGCAGCAAGTGTGTGATGCGGTAGGTTGGTCCTCTCCGCACACATTTGTCAGATTATGTATCCATGCTACTCCAGGCTCATGGATCCTCAAATCAGCAGTGTGGGTCCTCGAATCAGTGCGGTGATGTTGGTATTCTTGTTCCCATAGCATTTTCTCAGGGCATTGAGTGTAGCTTTTGAAAGGGAATGTCTCGGGTTACTTTGCTGTAACCCTGTTCCCTGAAAAAGCGGGAACAAGATGCTGCGCTCCAATGCCGCACTGTAGGCGTGACTGGACGTTCTTTTAGGCAAAATTAATCTGAGGATGTTTCGGTTTTAGACCTATTTATAACCTCCAGGTGTACCTGACCAGATGACGTCACCTGACCGAGATTATATAAGCCAAGCTTTTGGCGTGTTTGACACATATGCTTCAATAACCTTTTTCCCATAGTGTTTTCACGCAGCATCTCATTTCCGCTTTTTCAGGGAACAGGGTTACAGCAAAATAACCCGAGACTACTGTAGTAGACTTTAACATTCATGTAGATGAAGCAAATGACGCCTTGAAACTCGCATTTCTGGATTTACCAAATTCCTTTGGTGTTCAATAGAGCATAAATATGCCAACTCATCATTTTATTGCTACTCTAGATTTAATTATAATTTAATGAGGTTCTACCCCAAAGTGATGACATCACAGACCATCACCTTTTAGTGTACAAAGAACAGATCAGCTGTGTCTCCCCTCATTATTGATTGGGGAGAAATATTAATACACCACCAAAGACAGATTTACAAGTAATCTGCAGAATCTGTCTCAACTTTTTACCAGACCCCAAAATGCAGATGATCTAGATGAAATAACTGACAGCATAGGCACTATTTTTATGAGCACAATAGACACTGTTGCCCACATTAGATTATGAAAGGTGATAGAAAAAACACTTGCACTATGGTTCAATAGTTATACTCACGCTCTCAAGAAGAAAACCCATAACCTCAAGCAAAAGTGGAGAAAAACTAAATTAGACGTTTTTTGAACTGCATATATTGCATAGTATGGCCAGCTAGGGACAGACTCTAAAAGTGAAAAAACTGGGTGTATTATTAGACAGCAACTTGCCCCCTGAAAATCATATTTTCGATATTACAGAAATTACAGCCATTTTCCACTTAGGAAAAACAAAACATATTGCCAAGCTTAGGAACATTTTATACATATCTGATGCAGAAAAGCTAGTTCATAAATTAATGACCTCCAGACTAGACTATTGTAATACATTACTATGTGGTTGTCCTGAATCCTGCTTAAACAAGCTACAGTTAGTCAAAAATGCAGCCACCACTGAGTTCTCACCAGATCAAGAAAATTTTATCACATACCGCCGATACATCCCTGTATTGGCTACCTGTTAAGTTTAGAATTGATTACAAACTAGCATTACTTGAGTACAAGGCCCTAAATGGTTTAGCTTTTTTGTATCTACCTAGTATTCTGACACATTACAATCCAAAGCGCTACATTAAGACCACAAAACTCCACAAAAAGTCCACAAAAGGGGGCAGAGCATTTTCATATTTAACTCCAAAGCTTTGGAATTGCCTTTTCTGATAATGTTCAGGGCTCAAGCACAGTACACAGTACTCCAGTACATTTAGTGCTGCAAATATAATGAATGGCAACTACGCTAATTCTTTTCTACCTGTTCTTTCTTTTTCTACTCATCCCGAGGCAATTAGAAATTGTGCCAGGTCCAGTAGATAGAGGCCAACCCTGCGAGGATCCTGAAGCATCCAAAGAAAAACCACCTACAGCTGGAATCTGCTTAATGATGGTTTGCTATACATGCTGCTCCTGAGCTCCCAGTGATCCAGACCCCCTCTGCCCTCTGCACCTGTCTGACTCATCCTGGTGCCATGCTGGTGCTGAACTGCGCTTGTCTCCATGTTATTTTCTTTTGTTATGTTGAACTTCCAGCTGCCCAACACAGTAAGTCAGCAAAAACAAATTCCTGCTATCTGTTATGACCCAAATGGGGATGGGTTCCCCAGGATGGGCTGTTTAGTCTGGGTCCTCTAAAGTTTTCCTCCTAATGCCATCCCAGGGAGTTATTCCTTGCCACAATCACCCTTGGCTTGCTCATCAGGGACAATCAGATCATTATGATCCATACATTTTTTCATAATATTCTTTTAATTTTTTATTTTAAAATAAAGCTGCTTTAAGACAATGGTAATTGTTAAAGCACTAAATAATTAAAAGCAAACTAAAAACTAAAAGCAAGAGCGAGAAGTCTATAAACCCAAGCAGACTCATTAATGTCAGTCCAGCAGTAAGAAAAAACAAACCCAGAAGCAAGATTCAAAATCAAATCTGTAATGCAAGCAAGGTCATACACAGAGGCAATTCCAAACATAGAAAACAATCCAGAGGGCAAGGCACAAGAGAAAATCCAAGAAAACAGGCAGGGTCATACACAAAGGCAGAGATAACTGGGAAAATAGCAAAAGACATATCAAGAGGCACGCAAGCAAGATACTTCAGCACTCAGTGAAGTTATAAGTGTCCTTTTCAAGCCAGGGGTGGATTGCTGATGGGTTACAGGTGTGCGGAGGTAATTAGCTAGGAAAGGGGAAATCCCTTAGGTGGAATCATGACCTGGATGTGACAAAAGTATAAACAGTTTTGATTGTCAAGTTAAAAATATTAAATGTAATATATTGTGTGATTTCCACCTATCCCCTGTAGCCCTCTGAGCTAAGATACAGGGTGGGTGTTATACGTGATATTAAGCCTTGTTTTACAGGATTGCATTCCCAATAATGGTTGTAGTTGTGGAAAATGTGGAAAACCAGTTAAGGACAATTCAAGGAGTAAACCAAATAGTTATATAAATACAACCAACACAAATTATGTAAAATTTGTTTAACACTTTTACCAATGGTCATTGTTACAAAGAAGTTATAGGATCAAAAGAAAATTATGAAAATTTTCATGAAATGTGAGAAAATGTATATGAATATAATAAAGAAAAAAATAATGTAAATGAACAGATTGTCCCTGATGAGCATTCGGAGAGTGATGGTGGCAATAGGAAGAAACCTTGGAAAAAACAGGACCCAAAAGGGAACCCATCCTCATTTGGGTGAAAAAGGATAGCAGGGATTGTTATACACAGTCATACTGTGTGTTAGACATCGGAAAGTATGATATAACAGATAATGCCTTTAAGTTAATATGGAGTAAAATTTATGCCTTTAAGTTAATATGAAGTAAAGTTCATTATTGAAGGCTAAAGTAAAATGGACATTTTAGTTAAATAATTGTAATAGTAAAGAGGCAATAAATAAATAGACCCTACAAAAATCACTGGTAAATTATATAACATAGATTAAAAATAAATAAATAAATAAAAATCTCAGAGTGATGCAATTTTGATCCTACTTTTAGGTGTAGGATTACACTCTAAAAAATGATTCTGTGGCCTTGTAAATTTCATAGTAATAAAAAGGTTATGTTACCTTAATAAAATCTCTAAAAGTAACACATGATTGTTTGAGTTAGACAAATCAAAATAAATGCCTAAAAAAACTAATATCAATTTGGTCTTAAATTCACACTATAATTCATTTCACAAATAAAAATTAGCATTTGACTATCCAAGATATATCCAAGATGGCGCCGGTGAGGTCGGCTGCCGTCACGACCTGCTCCGACCACGTTTTCTTTGTTTTTGTCCTTTAAGTTAGTTTTTAGCGTTTTAAAACCAGTCAAATTACCACCATGGAGTACATTAGTTATAATAGAGACACTCTTGTTTCTATTGGTATACAATGTACTCACAACTGACGTTTTTAACTTCGGATCCGAGCTGGCCGAGTGAGATCCTAAGGGGAAAACAAAGGACGCGACGCGAAGCGGCGGCCCCGAGGGAAATGAGCCGGCGTCAGGAACAGGCTGAGAGCCCATGCACACCGCACACCTCTGCCAAGCATCCTGCTCGCCAACGTCCAGTCACTGGAAAACAAGCTCGATGACCTCAGGGCCAGGATAAAGTTCCAGAGAGACATTTGGGACTGCAATCTCCTCTGCTTTACCGAGACATGGCTAAATCCCACGCATCCTGACGGGAAACATCACGACCTGGTTCAGGAACAGCACCATGCAGGACAGACGAGCTCTATAGAGGGTGGTGCGATCAGCTGAGCGCATCATCCGCACCGAGCTCCCTGACCTGCACTCAATCTACACCAAGCAGTGCTGGACCAAGGCCAGGAAGGTCGTGAAGGACCTCAGCCACCCCAACAATGGACTGTTCACTCTGTTGAGGTCTGGGAAGCGATTCCGCTCCCTGAGGGCCAATACAGAGAGACTGAGGAGGAGCTTCTTCCCGCAGGTCTCTTAACCACACCACTATGCAGAATTAACACAATATTTTCACAATTTTTACAATCAATCAATCAATCTTTATACATACATGGACACTATGGACAACTCCACGCACATCTACACTACATGTTTACGTTTACATTCTGGACCATTGCACAAAGACACTTTAATAACCTTGGCACAAAGTCACTTTTTCTATGCATATTTGCACACCATTATATTTCTATTTGTACAGTACATTTCTATTTTCAGTTTTATTCTCAGTTTTATTTTATTTTATTCTATTTTATTTTTTTTATTATATTATTTTATTAAAATTTTCTATAGTATTTCTTTTATTCATATTTATTACTATTATAAGCTTTAATTCCCTTTTTAAGGTCACTGGCGGTTATGTAAGCATTTCACTACATTTCGTACTGTGTATGACTGTGTATGTGACAAATAAAATTTGAATTTGAATTTTTGAATTTGACTAACTGAATTCTATTTTTGAAAATGCACTTAATATTTTTGATACTGTAAGGTTTATAATATAGTAAGACAATGTAATCTAATAAAGAGATTTCTGTGCTCTGAGAACAGACCCCTCACTGTGCTTCCCCATGCCTTCTGTGGTAACACCTTCTATATCCTGCATCCAGACGAGGATACACCCAAATGGCTCCTGTCTGCTAGAATCCTTCTGTTTAATCAGGAGCATGCAAATTGATCTCCTCTCACCTGTCTGTCTCCGGGTCTCTCTATGACTGACATGTTAATGACTGATTCTTTTGATGTTTGGGACGTAGCACCGTTTAAATGTGCTCTCTTTGCTTAGAATAAACAGAGATCTTCAGACATCATGCCTGCGTGTGTGTGTCTGTGTGTGTGTGTGTGTGTGTGTGTGTGTGTTTGTCTCTCCTGGTCGATTGGGCCCGGACCGGTAAGTGTATCAAGGTGCAGCGGACACAACAAGAAATAACTCTTCTTCTCTTAGCTTAAAACTTAGCTCGGACACACACTTCATCTTCATTTAAAACCTAATAGATACATTTCAATCAAAATATTTGGTAATGGAGTAATTATACTAATTAGTCTCAAGAACTACAATTATCACTTATTCCAACTCAATATTCTTTATGTTTAACAACAAAAACTTAAATAATTGAGTAAATTTCCCTGTGCAAGTGCTCATGGGAAGTCTGGTGTAGCATCAGAGACAAGAAGGCTGTGAGGATGTAAGAATGGACATGGAGCATCTGGAACATTCCTCATAAATCCTGGTGAGTAAACAGTTAACACAAGTTACTGAAATAATGACTCTGTCTGCCTGCACACACAACTTTATAGGGTGTAAGATAATGTTCTGAATCCTGTCACAGCCGAGCTCCAGAGCTAACGATAGCTAGCAACAGGCCAGTCCTGGGGTTCATTGTGATTTTACTTGTTTGTTCCAACCACCAAACTGCCCAATTAAAGCGCAGTTAATACAGACACTTAAACTCTGGTGTAAAAAGAGAGATTTAACATCGAGCAGCAGCGCGTGCATGTCCGGGTTTCCTCCGGGTTTCTCGGTGTAACCAGCCACGGTTGTGCCGCAATATTTGAATTTCTCCTGCAAAATGCGGTAAATTTGCGCAGCTAAGCGGCACTCTGGAGAGGATATAAAACCAGCATGTTCAAATAATTAACGCGTGTGTAACGGTCCACCTCACACTCTGAACCGCAAGTCTGCTCGGTCACTCGGACACTTCGAGGAGGAAACGCAGACCAAAGCAGGTTTAAACAGCATAAATGAGGTGCAATGTCCGAGCTCTGGCACTGTTTAGACACCTGGTCGTAGCAATGTTTTATCCCATACTGTATGTGAGTATTTTTAACATGATTAAACACCGCAGCAGCAGGAAACAGGAAATGAATCATTCGGGAAATGCAGCAGTTACACTGCAGAGAGCAACAGATCCGAGTCCAGTACAGCTCCTAGTCCGGTACAGCTCCAGTCATGTTTTATTGCACCAGAGGCAGGCAGTTTGATGAGCAGTATAATGCTGCATAGCTGTGTTTAAAAAATAGAACATTTTACTTAAGTTAAAGTCATAAGTCCATGATGACCTAAAATGTATTTAAAGTGCTACAAGTACATCACAAACAGAACGGTGCACTTAAACATTATTAAATTTGCTGTTAATAAAAGAAATGTGCCAAGTAATGCATTAGTAACTAAAGCTATGAAATATAAAGATTTAGTAGAAAGTAAAAGATACTATAACTGATTTTATTTTTTTTGTGTGTGAACCATGTTATATATTTTCAATATCTCTTTCACAGCACCAACACCACTAAAGAAGAGAAGTTAGAATGGAGATAAAACGAGGTAAATGTCAACTTTTTAAATGTTACAAACGTATTAAATGTGTAATCATTACAAATTAAATCAAGGCTTAAAATATTTTACTTTACCTATAATGAATCTATGAACAAGTTTCCCACTAGAATATACAGTACTAGATTTTCCATTAACTTAAATATATATAGTTGATATTAATGCGTAAATAAAGTTGAGTATCATTTTTATACAAGGGACAAAGACATGTACAAGGAACTTTCAAGTCAAAGTGGGATCTTTGATTGTGCAGAATAACTTATTAGGAGTAAAAGCTCCCTTTATTTCTCTATATATGAGGTTGTGTATGGTTCTGCAAAAGCAAAAAGCCTTTGGTGATCAAAGCAGTTCGTTTTGTGTAAAAGCATTTCACTAAAATGTTCACTGAAATTTTACCAGCAATGGGCTCTGTAAATTTAAATCAGTTTTATGTGTTCGTTTCAGAAAATTTATTACAAGTCTCGCTTTGACTTGAACACCACTCGTAGATCAGTATGATGATGTATATAGTAATCGTCACACTTGTACTTACTTGTATACTATAATTCCTTTTTTAGGTGCCAGCTTATGGGATGGCGGTGTAAGCTCTGCACATTTATTGCATCATCAAAAGGAATTTTGATCATTATCGAGTGAAGCATGGTACTGTTGGTCAATGGTATTCAGTGTCCTGTGTTCATTTAGACCACCACTCCTTGTGAACACACATTTGTATGGATCCCACAGTTTGCAGGAAACTGAAGTGTGAAGGTATGCAATCTTTCAGATGTAAAATGTGACTCTATGTGATTATATTCTAATAAAAAAAGGCTACTTTGCACATATTAACTGTATAATACTTGTATCAAAAGTATTAATTGTGAGACTGTTTACTAATTAGATAAATTCAGCTCATTGTTTATGATCTTGTTACATGTCATTTGCAAAGTAAATCAGATTGAGTTTAGACTTCATGTCTTATCAAATTTGGCAAATAAATGTTTAATTAAAATGGTAATGTGTGTATTGTTTCTTTGTTAATAATTTGGTGTCATTAGATACATTGACCTGAATTAAAATACCCCTTGAGTTTAGGATAAATATATTTTAAAAAAATAAGTGTAACGTATTAATTCTGTGATAGAGCAGTATAAATTAAATTCAGTTAAAATATTTAGTAAATGTGGCACATTTGTTTATTAAATAAAAGTCTAAATTTCTGTTTCTTCTACCCTGCATTTCAATCAAATCTACTTAATTATTTTACGAATTTTTACCCAGGGCAACTATTGCATTAACTTTTGATTTTCATTCGATTTTGATATCATTGTATTCAGGTCTACTTAATTTTTTTTTACTGACTTGTACTCAATTCATGAAGTCGCTTGAGAGACTTCCGACTGCCCTCCAAGGTGCTCAGGAACTTTTACTCCTGCAAAAGTTCCTGCAAAAAATACGGTCTCTCTAACACAATCACACCACTACACAGTACTGACCCACACATATGGTTTTTACACACACACACACACACACACACACACACACTGGACATTTGTTTACACTAGTGGCCACTGCACATCTACACTTTGTGGTCATCAAATCACTTCATCACAAGTCACTTTAAGCATATTTGCACTGCATAAGTCACTTTAAATATGTGGATTGCACAACCATGGACATTACCATTCTTTTATTACCATTTAATTCGCTGCTCTTATTGCTCTATGTTACTTCATATATTCTCCATATATTTTTCTATATTGTGTATTTTTTGTACAGTTATTTTATTTTTAACTTTTATTTGTATATTTTATTTTATTCTTTTCTAGTTAAATTTACCTTTTATTCTTAATTTTCATATTTATTTCCTTCCCTATTCATAATCTTTTATTTTTAGGTCACGAGCAGTTGTCTAAGCACTTCACTGCATATTGTACTGTGTATGTGACAAATAAAATTAGAATTTTATTTATATTTTACACGATTTCGTAATTTTTAGATTTATTTAAATATTTTTAAGTGTAAAAATGTTTCACCAAAAAAATTGAGTACAGCACAGTTTTATTTTTTGGAGTTTAAGAGCTATTCATTAAAATTTAGCTTTAAATTATGATAGCTGGTATATGGTAATATATATTTGGCTCCGTTTTGGTTAGCTGATGACAGTGCTATCGGTAATGTTCTTTAGCACAAGCAAGGTAGGTCCAGTTGCCCAAAATAATCCCTTGTGTAGCTTAGAGGTGTTTATGAATATTGGCCGTGGTATTTAGCTTGTATTCACAAATATCTGCTTAGGTGTAAATGTTTGGAGTGTGATAAATATGTATGCAAAACATGTCTGGTGTTTGTAAGGTTAAAATAAGTGAAATGATGCACATGCATGCGCTGCTGCTCATTCGACAAGGAACAAATGTGACACGATCAGAGTATGACATCACAGAATGCACACGTCACAGTCACTAAGGGAGCAAAGGTACAGACTCAACATACAAGCTCCATTTGTAACATAGTATCGGCACCTCACAGTCTCTACTATGATGTAACTATAATGTAACAGTATAGGGTCAGTGTATAAAAACCTGCATGTAAGAGACTGCAATCAGTAACGTGTGAGACAGGGAAGTGCATTGGCTGCTGGTTATCCCAAGGACACTGATGGTATGATAATACCGCTCTTTACTTATACGAAGGACTGATCACTTAAATCTGAAGTACTTGATATTTGATTTTTTTTTTTTATATTTGGTTTAATTGCTATTGTGCTCAAAACAAAAGAGAAAGAGTAACCTATGTTATGTTATGATTGTTATTTAAGTGTTATGTATTCACAAAGAATGGAATGTGATTTGTATTACATGTTTGCCAAACGGTTTATGGAATAGTATGTGTTAAGCTTAGATAAATAATTTTGTTGTATTTGTTTACATTTTATTTAACTAATATTTATTAGAAGTAATGATTGAACTATTATTTCTTAAAAGTAATAATTTACCTATTATTATCAGAAATAGTGATGTACCTTTTCTGTGTTTTCCTTGTGTGTCGACAACTTAGTTGAATCTACTTTGAACAATTGTTGTGTAACCTGCAAAGCTGTCAGACACAAAAATTTAAAAGTGATTCCAGAGTTGATCCTCATGTCCCCTGTAGTTGGCAAATGGCTTTTTTTTTCCAAGTTTGAAGCAGAAGCTGATGTGCAAATTCCCATATAACTCGACAGCGTTCGCTAATGTCTAGGGTTTAAATATTTTATATGCATTACCTGGTCTATGTTCTACCAACAGATATTTGTCCAGCCTATTTTCCATCAACAAACATAGAGGAGCACAAAAATGTATACTCACTTTCACAAATGTTATCTATGCTCAAATTGAATTATGGCAGCGGTGTGTAGTATTATCTTTCCTCTAAAAATAGTTATATCACCATCATTGATGATGTCATGTGACCTACAGAAGAGAGGTGTATTCATGTTGTATAAAAGTGTGTATACATTTCTTTAGGGGCCTCTTTGTATAATTGCACATCCGTTTATTCTGAGCAATAGAGGCTAACATTTTTTTTATTTATCCTGCACCTGCGTACACTCTAAAAAATAAAACTGTGCTGTACTAAATTTTTTTGGTGAAACATTTTTACACTTAAAAATATTGAGTAAATATAAAAAAATATAAAAATCATGTAAAATATACTTCATGAGTTGAGTTTTTTCAGTAAAAAAATTAAGTAGACCTGAATAACTATATTTAGTACAATGATGTACAAAATTAAGTAAATGTAATGAAAATCAGAAGTTAATGCAAAGTGAAAATGAGTAAAATAATTGAGTAGATATAATTGAAATGGAAGGTAGAATATACTGAAAATTATACTATTATTTAACAAACAAATGTGCTACATTTACTAAATATTTTAACTGAATGAAAAAAAAAAAAACAATACACACATTACCATTTTAATTAAACATTTATTTGCCAAATTTGACAAGACATGAAGTCTAAACTCATGACATGTAACCAGATCATAAACAGAGAGCTGTATTTATCTTAGTAGTAAACAGTTTCAGAAACAATACTTCTGCCACAAGTATTATACAGTTAACATGTGGAAAGTAGACTTTTGTATTAGAATCTAATGAGTCACATTTTACATCTGAAAGATTGCACACCTTCACACTTCAGTTTCCTGCAAACTGTGGGATCCATACAAATGTGTGTTCAGACCTTCTCAAATCTTAAAGAAGCAATGACAGTCTAAATGAACACAGGACACTAAATATCCATGACCAACAGTACCATGCTTCACTCGATAATGATCGAAATTCCTTTTGATGATGCGACAAATGCACACAGTTTACACCGCCATCCCATAATGCTGGCACCTAAAAAAAGAACAATAGTATACAAGTAAGTACAAGTGTGACTGTTAATATAAAGTCTACCAGACTGGTAAAATAGTACTTCTGTTCAAATACATACTTTTTGGACTAATATACATCACACTGATCTATGAGTGGTGTTTAAGTCAAAGCGGGACTTGTAATGAAAATTCTTTAAAACGAAGACGTAAAACTGATTTGATTTTGCGTAGCCCATTGCTGGTAAAATTCCGGTAAACATTCCAGTGGAATGCTTTTACACAAAACGGACTGCTTTGATCACCAAAGGCATTTTGCTCCTACAGAACAATGCACAACCTCATACATAGAAAAAAAATATATAGAGAAAAAAAGGGGGTGTTCTGTTATTCTGCACAATCAATGGTCCCGCTTTGACTTGAACGTCCCTTGTACATGTTTTTGTAATTTAATACTTCTGTAACATTTAAAAAGTTAACATTTACCCCCTTTTTTTCCTCCATTCAACTTCTCTCCATTAGTCGTGTTGAGGCTGTGAAAGAGATATAGAAAATATATAACATGTTTCACACAAACACACAAAATCAATCAGTTTTAGTTTCTTTTACTTACATATCAGAACATACATAACATTGTAAATATAAATATTTAAATTTCATATTACTTTCTCCCAATTCTAAGAGAAATGTTGTATTTTCACTAAATCTTTATATTTCATAGCTGTAGTTACTAGTACAGTACTTAGCACTTTTATTTTATAACATCTGCTGCTGCGTGCTCAGTGTTTAATCATGTTAAAAATACTCATATACAGTAACGTATAAAACAGTGCCCGAGTCCGGACACTGCACCTCATTTCTGCTGTTTAAACCTGCTTAGGTCCACGTTTCCTGCTTAAAGTGTCGGAGTGACCGAGCAGACTCGCGGTTTAGTGTGTAAGGTGGACCGGTGCTGTGTCGAAGTTGGTTCCCCCATCAGGATGCGTTTTTTTAGCCCCACCCCCGTGAAAACGGCACAGGGAACGCGCATTTAGGAGAAGGCTCGCCCGCGAAGGGTTATGCGCGGACCACTGAGCTTCTACGGAACGCAGTAAAGGCCAAAAAGGACAGTTAGCGTTTTTTAATCCCCTGACGAACTCTAGCCATCAGGATGTGTTTCCCTTGTTATCTTGGACATATTTAGATTGATGAACCTCGGCTGAGTCACTTGTAGGCTGTAAACATGTCAGTACATGCGTTGTATTGTTTATATTTAATCACTGGTATACACTACCCATGATTTGTTTATGCTATTTTATCAAGGGCTTTTTTTTTTTAAATACAGTATATATTTAATATAAAGGAATGTACCACTACGAGTGCTGATTTCATTCATATGCAGTTTGGGTTAATTCAAATAATGTGACCTAGTGAATTAACATCACACGGATAAAATGCTAATTATCTCGCATAATAATAATCATAATAATAATAATAATAATTATTATTATTATTATAGTTATTATTATAGTTATTATTATTATAATTAATAATAATAATAACAATAATAATTATTATTATTTATATATAATAATAATTATTATTACTATTATTATTATTATTATTATTATTAATATTATTAATGTCTTTTGACTGTATCTGACGGGTCTCTATTTTGGCATTATGGTTTTGCTGAAAAGGCATATTTGATATGAAATATCAGACTAAATACTGACATGTTTACAGCCTACAAGTGACTCAGCCGAGGTTCATCATTCTAAATATGTCCAAGATAACAAGGGAAACACATCCTGATGGCTAGAGTTCGTCAACGGATTAAAAAACGCTAACTGTCCTTTTTGGCCTTTACTGCGTTCCGTAGAAGCTCAGTGGTCCGCGCATAACCCTTCGCGGGCGAGCCTTCTCCTAAATGCGCGTTCCCTGTGCCCTTTTTTTACGGGGGTGGGGCTAAAAAAACGCATCCTGATGGGGGAACCAACTTCGACACAGCACCGGTACACATGCAGTAATAATTTGAACATGCTAGTTTTATATCCTCGCCACAATGGCGGTAGGCTGCGCGAAATCACTGCATTTGGCGGGAAAAATTGAAATATTGCGGCACAACCACGGCCGGTTACACCGAGAAACCCGGACATGCACGCGCTGCTGCTCGGTGTTAATTCTCTCCTTTTACGCCAGATTTTAAGTGTCTGTGTTAACCGCGCTTTAGCTGAGCAGTTCGGTGGTTGGAACAAACAAGCTAAATCACACTGAACCCCAGGACTGGCCTGTTACTAGCTATCGTTAGCTCTGGAGGTCAGCTGTGACAGGATTCAGAACAGTAACTCACACACTATAAAGTTGTGTGTGCAGGCAGACAGAGTCATTATTACAGTAACTTGTGTTAGCTGTTTACTCACCAGGATTTATAAGGAATGTTCCAGAGTGTTCCAGGTGCTTCATGTCCATCCTCACAGCCTTCTTGTCTCTGATGTTACACCAGATTTCCCATGAGCACTTGCACAGGGCAATTTACTCAATTATTTAAGTTTTTGTTGTTAAACATAAAGAATATTGAGTTGGAATGAGTGATAATTGTAGTTCTTGAAACTAATTAGTACAATTACTCCATTAACAGATATTTTGATTGAAATGTATCAAAAAATATTAAGTGCATGTTAAAAATATAATTAAGTTAGTCAAATGCTGATTTTTACTAGTGAAGTAAACTTAAATTATAGTGTAAATTTAATACAAAATTAATAGTTGTTTTTTTAGGCATTTATTTTGATTTGTCTAACTCAATCATGTATGTGACTTTTAGAGATTTTATTAAGGTAACATAACCTTTTTATAACTGTGAAATTTACAAGGCCACAGAATCATTTTTTTAGAGTGTACAACTAGCACATGGGGGGGGCGGCGTAGATCTCTCTGATCAGCTGTTAAAACACTACACTGCACAGCATAATTCATTATGCACAAATAACTATATGGTAACATGTCCCATAAAGAGTTTATGGAACAAGTCATCAAAGAGCTTTGTGGTGTCCCAGGACGTAGCACCAAAACTGACAAGTAGTGACCATGTACCAGTTCAAGGAGCTAATCTGACCTCAGATGCCACAGATGTTACCACTGCAAATAGCAAGCAGCAAAAAAAAAGAAAAAAGGAAATGCCAGGCATGCTTTTTTTTTTTCCTTCAATTGAACAGGAACTGCCTTCAAGAGTTGCACAGGGATGTGACTATAGAAACTATACACCAATTTTATGTTGTACTGTTTGCACAATTTTTTTTTCAGTTTTTATTTTGCACTGTTGCCATTTTGTCCAGCATGTATTTTTTTTTGACAGTCCTACACGGTTTCTGTTTGCACCATTTTCCCCTGAATGTCTTTTTAATTATCTTGAACTCTTTCTGTGATTCTTGCAAGTAAATCTTGAGTTATTCTAAATAAACTATAAACAGAAAAATGTTTTTGTCCTCTTTTTGTTTTTGTGCACTTTCCTAAGTCACCTGACTGAAAAGGGTAATTATGCAGCTCGTTATGCGGGTCTTTGTCTTCTCTGGTGGGAATTGAAGCATTCTTCATGATCATTCACATAACCTCACATATGGCCTTTTTAAACAAGAAGCGTCTTAGAAAATGTAAATGACTATATTGCTTTCTGTGAATATGCAAACATATTCTGTGAAAACCACAAACACACTTAACACACTTGAAACACAAAGAGTGGCAACTCCCGAAAAGGAGACCGAACGTCATCAGCATGTCATTTCCCATAAACAGCGCAGCAATTAGCATACAGAATATTCACATATAGAATTGTTTACATAAATCAAATCAATGATCAGTAACTTATGATACAAACATTTAAATTTATTCATACAGATGTTTTACATGGACATTTAATCTCACAAGACCTTCCCTTCACCACAACCATCATCAACCATTCCATATCATCTGGTCATGTTCCTGCTGCTCTTAAGAAGGCAAGGGTTATTCCTATCCTTAAGAAACCCTGACTGGACCCATCAGAAGTTAACAATTATCGCCCGGTATTTCTTCTCTCTTTTATTTTTAAAATTCTTGAAAAGGACTGTTTATAACCAAGTGTCTCTTTATCTCTCACAGAACAACCTTAATGATTCCAACCAATCTGAATATAAAGTGGCACATTCCACAGAGACTGCCCTTCTGTCAGTCACTGAGAAGCTCCATGCTGCTAGATCTGCTAAACTGTCATCTGTCCTTATCTTCCTGGACCTGTCAGCTGCATTTGACACTGTAAACCACAATATTCTATTATCTATTCTTACAAGCCTTGAAATTTGTGGAACAGCATGGCAATTGTTTGCTTCTTACCTAGAAGATAGGTCATATGAGGTAACATGAAGGGGATCTACATCTGCCCCAAGTAGGCTATCTACTGATGTCCCGCAGAGCTTAGTATTTGGTCGTCTTCTGTTCTCCTTCTATACCTGGTCTCTTGGTAAGGTCATATCATCGCATAGATTTTCATACCATTGTTATGAATAAAATGACACCCAACTTACTCTCTCATTTCCTCCCTCTGACACTTAGGTTTTCATTCGGATCTCAGCATGTCTGGCAGACATCTCATCCTGGATGGCAGCTCATCAGCTGAAGCTCAATCTGAGTAAAACCAAACTGTTGTTCATCCCTTGTAACTTATCCACAGGTCAAGACCTTGTGATATCCTCGGACAACAACCAAATCACTCCTTCAGCCACCACCCACAATCTTGGGGTAACCATGGACAATTATCTGTCATTTTCCCCACACATCGCTAACCTTACTCGCTCTTGTAGATTACTTCTTTACAATATCAGAAGAATCCGCCCATTTTTTTCTTCACAGACTACTCAGGTGCTTGTTCAGTCCCTTGTTATTTAAAAACTGGACTACTGCAACTCACTCCTGGCAGGCCTGCCTCTGTCCACGATTCCTCCTCTGCAACTGATCCAGAATGCAGCAGCACGTCTGGTTTTTAACCTTCCTAAGTTCTCCTAGACCACCCCACTCCTTTGCTCTCTGGACTGGCTTCCTGTAGCAGCCGGCATTAAATTCAAAACACTGATGCTTGCCTACAAACCTAAAAATGGCCCAGCACCCACTTACCTCTCTGCTCTAATCACACCATGTACTGCACTACGTTCCCTGGATTCTCCAGCACTGCTTGCCTCATCCCACCATCTCTCAGGGATCGAGGGCGGGATTCATTCAAACTCTTTTATGTTCTAGCACCTAGGTGGTGGAATGAACTTCCTCTAGATTTCCGTACAGCAGAGACTTTGACTATCTTTAAAAGACGACTCAGATGTACCTGTTTCTCCAGTACTTGGACTAATTCCCTGACTCAATATTATTTTAATAATTTCTTCATAAATTAATGATTTCTTTGTTTTCGACTTTGTTTCCGCAGCAGTGGATGCACCTATATTTACATCACATTTCACTGATTTTGTCATCACACTGCATTGAATCACTAAGTGCACTTAAATAAAAGTAAAATCTTAAAATGGTTATGTAGCTTATATAATTTTATTATATTAATCTGACAATAAATGTGGCAATGCTAGTGTTACACATAATAAAATCTAAAGGCTTACTGTGTTAACATTTACTTTGCTTAAATTCAATGCAAATATTATATTTTTATCATATATTATTATTATTATTATAAATATTCAATTATATTACTATATTTCATTTAAATTCTAAATTTGTACTGTCATTTTAGTACTGTAATTATGAGTTTGTTTAATGTTTCACTCAAATTTATCTGATACCATTTAAGCTGCAGTTTAATTAATCCTTAAGAGAATGAACTTGAATTGAATGAGAATGAATTATTCCATACCATATTTATACTTATACCATCTGTACACTTACTTGTATTCTTAGCTAAATAAATACTGGCAGTTAACTCTTGAATTGTAAACATAATGCATTCCAGAAGCATTCTTTTATATCAAAGCACTTGTATATCAAAGTGAATTTCTCCATGGGAAATAGTAAAAATTCTGATAAATAATTTTACCACCCAAAATTAACTATACCTTGTCGTGGCAAATTTATGGTTGACTACACCAATTTCGCAAAACAATATCAATAACTACTCAAGTACTAAAATAGCAAAAAGGTTTATTGCGACCAAAAGTAAATGGACAGCTCTGGACCAGTTAAACAAGCAAAATGCTGCAAGATTCTTCTCTCCTCTCTCCCCCAAGTGTACCTGGTTTATATACCTTCATCTTAGACTTACATAATTTTTTGCTCCTCCTTAAGTTGAATAATTATTTAATATTCATTAGCACTAAGTTTCTTGTGTTCAGGTCAGATTGGTGTGGCCTTTCCCCCTTACATAGTTTTCCCCTCTCAGCTCATATTTATTCATATCTGGGTAGGCCTAAATAATCTTGTTTTCATTTTTTCCTTTTTTGGAGAGAGTTTTGGTTAGTTCCTGGTTCCTTAATCAGACTATTGACCACTGTCAGTGAGGACTTGGGCTGTCGTTGGAACCCCAATTTTTCTAAATCTTCCTTATCAAGATGGGTAAGTACTTTATTCTTATTACAGTTAATTTTATCTGGCTAGTCTTTTGACTGTCCGTTATATAAGAGATTATATGTCTATTGGTACTTTCATATATACTCAGCAAAAAAAGAAACATTCCTTTTTCAGGACTGTGTATTTCAACAATAATGTAAAAATCCAAATAACTTTACAGATCTTCATTGTAAACGGAAGCTATCTACTGACTCTCCTACTTCTTGTTGCCTATGGTTAAATTTACTTCGCTCATTTTTTTTAATTTAACAAAATGAATACATACATACATACATACATACATACATACATACATACATACATACATAATTAAATAGTATACTTTAGATCATTGTTCTGTTGCATGACCCAATTTCGACCAAGCTGTAGCTGTCGGAAAATGTAACAGGCCTTACATTTGCCTTTAGAATACTCATCCTCACTCATCTTCTATACCGCTTTATCCTGTATTCAGGGTTGCGGGGACCTGGAGCCTATCCCAGGAGGCTTAGGGCACGAGGCAGGGTACACCCTGGACAGGGTGCCAATCCATCGCAGGGCACACACGCATACACTCACACTACAGGCGATTTGGGAACTTTTTTTTTAATTAACCTTACCTACATGTCTTTGGAATGTGGGAGGAAACCCACCAAGCATGGGGAGAACATGTAAACTCCATGCAGACAGAGACAGGAATCAAGCCTGGCCAGGAAACGAACCCTGACCCTGGAGGTGCAAGGCGAGAGCGCTAACCACCGTGCCGCCCTGCTTAGATCCTGTGACTGCAAAAACAAACCCGAATCATTACCACTTTATTGTTGAGATTGGGTATGAGGTGTTTCTGCTGAAATGCTGATTGTTTTTTACCAAAGTTGGCACTGGGCATTAAGGTCAAACAACCCCACTTTGGTTTTATTTGTTCATAGGTATTGTTCCAGAGGCCTTGTGTTTTTTTTTTAGATGCAGTTTTGTGTACCTGAGTTGTGCTTTCATATTATTTTTAGACAGAAGAGATTTCTTCTGGTAACCCTTTCAAGCAAACTAGTCTTCCTCTAATTGTGCTTAAAAGGACTTTAATATTTTACACGCACAGTGTGTTTTTCTATATTTCTCTGATCATTGCATATATTGACCTTAGGGTGAATGTGCTGAGATGTCCACTCCTGGGAAGATTGCCAACTGTCTTCAATGCTTTCCAATTGTAAATAAGCTTTCGCTCTATATAATAGTTGAAATACAAATTGTTTGGGAACAGTTATATAACCAGTTACAACAGTTGTTTCTTAAAGACCATTGTTTATGGCTGTTCCTCTTGGCATTACGTTAACACACACCTGAATGCACCAGACTAGCAAATTGCCAAACCTTTGCTTTGCTTTTGTAGAGGTCTGCACAGCTGGTGATAATCAATTAATCAAGGGCTAATTAAGAGTAAGAGTAACTTAGTATTGTTGCATGTTTCTTTTTCCTTTTTACCGTATATTAAAATTATTAGCGATGTACTATCGAAGACTTTAAATAAATTTGTAATACACTAAAGTGTATTTTTTTTTTCACTGGGGAAATTATGTCAATATGCTCTGCAGTACAGGAAAAAAAAAAACTTTTAACAGTATTTCATTTTAAACAACACTTTGTCCACATAAAAATAGAAATTCAAACATAAACATTCTAAATTGCCTCTGAACTGTCCATGTCGCTTTGTTTATTAACAAGCTACAAAAAATAGCTTCTAAGACATGGCTAAATTACTAGCTAATCCAACAACTGATCACAGGCACTACTTGTTGTGTGCACCGTAATTGTCCAAAGTCATACAGATTAGGTTAATTGGTCTTCCCAAATTGCTTGTGGATTGTGTGTTTGTGTGTGTGTATGTGTGTGCCATGCAATGGATTGGCACTCTGTCTATTGTGTACCCTGCCTCATGCTCTAAATCTTTTGGGATAGGCTCCAGGCTTCCATAGCCCTGTAGCAGTATAGAAGATAAGTAAATTAATGAATATTTGTGATGTAAAATCAACATCCACTTAAAACCAGATCTTGGTATCTTTATCAGAATGAAATACTGCAGGTATATTAGTTATAATTTTACTTAATGTTTTCTATTAATAGTTTTATATGGATATTTTTGTGTTGTGGAACAAATCATTGTAGTTTTCATTATTTATTTTAAGAATATTTACTCTGAGACAAAATGCCATCCGAGATTCCCCTTATCAAGATTTAAAGGCACAGGGACATCATTTTACTTAGGTACAGTTATGGTTTTTGACCACATGATGGGAGTGTTGGGAAAGGGGACAGATTTAGTCTACTTGATTGGTATGCCAATAAGTCAATATTAGTATGTATATATGTTCCTTATAGGCTCTCCCATTTCATGCTTTGAGGGATCTAAACCAAACTTATATTTGTCAGCTCCCTCGTCAAAATACTGGTATGGTTTCATCCTTTTCATCATTTTCAAGATGTCAGATTAGAAACCTTACAGTCCACAATATCTTGCATTTCCAAATATATATTTAACGCTTTTCTGAAGACCTGGGGTCCGTTCTTAGTATGTCGCTAACTCAGTTAGCTGGATTTAATTGTTGTGGATTTGTCCTGATCTTGGATTGTTTCGTTCTTCGATGCGCTTCTAGCATTTGTTGTCATAGCAACATATCCGTAAGCTTGAACCTGCTCGGGAGCAGGTTTATTTCATGTAAACAGGATTTAGCCTGCGCTTCTGACGGGTTATGATTGGTTGAAATGGCTAGTTCACATCTAATTGGTTTAAGAGCACGACTGACTCACGTGGAAAAAGAAAAGTATATGCCCCCCCCCCCCACACACACATAATCACTATCAAATATTATATATGAACATAAATTCATAGGTTTATTGTTATCAAATATGATATTACTATTATAATAAACCCTAGGCACGAGACAGCCATCAAGACCATTAATACAAATTCTTGTATAATGTTTATTTTATAACACATTTATTTTTCAGGGGTTTGTCATAAAATATGCAAATAAATATTTATATATATATATATATATATATATATATATTAAAAATTATATGTTATAATGATAAATTGGACGAAACTAATTTTATTATAAAATAAACAATATAAAAGTATACATAATATTTCTATTTTTTCATGTAATAAAAGCGAGGGAAATGTGGAGGTGATGTGTGGATGAGGTGATGTGTGGATGATGTTTATTTATTTATATTTAGAATGTTTATAAAAGTACAAGAAGTAGGCGCGCGTGCGCACACACACACACACACACACACACACACACCTCCCCTACATCTAATCACCGTCGATATGCAAATGAGTCAAGACGTAGCATAACGTGGTGTCGTGTCGGATTTCAGCGGTCATGGAGTGGAAAGACTTTGAAGCAGTTGCAGCGTTTTTTTCAGTTACAACAAGCACAGCGATGAGTCCACGTTCTTTCACTGTTTATGACATAGTGACACTAAACAGCTGAACAACTTCACTTTTCCGTTTACCTCTGAGAAAAAAAAGCTGTAAAAAAAGAGCCTTCAAGAGAGTGAAAACCTGGGAAAGCAGCAGGACCAGACAGCATCTCAGGTCGTATTCTCAGAGCCAGCGGACCAGGTAGCACCTGTGTTCACAGAGACATCTCTTTATCTCAGTCGGTGATCCCCACATGCTTCAAAGAGTCCATCATTGTTCCCGTTCCAAAGAAACCTCATCTTGCTTCTCTTAATGAATATCGCCCTGTAGCCCTCACCTCAGTATTGATGAAATGCTTTAAGCGGCTGGTCAAGGACTTCATCATTTCTTCTCTACCAGACACACTTGACCCATTACAGTTTGCTTACCGTCCAAATTGTTCTACTGATGATGCCATCTCTTATCTCCTCCACACATCACTTACTCACTTGGACACTAGAAGGGGGAATTATGTTAAAATGCTCTTCATCGACTATAGCTCAGCATTTAATACCATAATTCCCTCCACACTCACCACCAAGCTGGAGCACCTGGGACTCGGCTCATCTCTGTGCCAGTGGATCTCTAATTTCCTAACTGGCAGACCACAGGCAGTAAAGATAGGTGGACATGTCTCAGCCTCCATCACTCTCAGCACTGGAGCAGATGGCCTCTCCAGCTCCCTTGGGTCTCATCAAAGACCGCACCCCAGCCCATGAGGGAAGCGTCTGTCGTTAGCATCTGCGACGACAAGACGAACTTAGAGTGGGACCCAAAGTCAGAAACCGGGGTCTGAACCAAATAGGAAGGGTACGAAGCACCTGGCGCGTAACCTTTATTGGGGATTGGCCCTAGAGTAAAATCCCCAGGTTCTTAGCCACAACTAAAATGCTCTTATGTGCAGAAGGCCCAAAGGTGTCACCGTGGATACAGCTGCCATAAGAGCTAAGATCTATGAAAGTGATGGTCACTTTCCGGTCTAGCTTGATTTCCTTGAGGGTGTTGAGAATGGACTCGACACGAGCGAGAGACAGCTGTGCCCGCTTACGATCGATTCCCATGTGACACCCAATATGTTGTCCTCTGAACAGGAAAGAGCACGCTTTTCATGGCGTTGGGTCTCAATCCTAAGAAACAAAGATGAGCTAGGATGACATGCTGATGTCAAAGCGCTAGCTACAGTACTGAGACTGGGCCAGCCAGTCGTCTATGTAATTCAAATACGGATGCCCTGGAGTCGTAAGCGCCAGAACTACATCCATGCATTTCATATATGTGCGGGTGAGAGAGCTAGACCAAATGGAAGGACCCGATACTGGTAAGCTTTGCCCCTGAAAGCGACCTTAGGAACCTCCTGTATTGTGGCAATATTTCTATATAAAGTAAGCGTCCTTCAATCGATTGTCCCGAATCAATCGCTTGGTAGGATTTGAGAGCAATCACTTTGACAGTCAACATTTTGAAGCTGTATTTATTTATTTTAGATAGCGGAACAGCCCGCGAAAATCAAAAAATTGGACGTAGCCCCCCCCCGTTCCTCTTGGGAACCAAGAAATACCGACTGTAAAAGTCTACGAGGAAGTGAGAGATAGGAGTTTTAAATCCGTCTCTCACAGCTCTGCTGGATACACGCGTTTTAAGCCCCAGAAATGCGCCGCGGCCCGGTGCTTCTTAAGGAATGCTGGGCGCGGGCAAGCACTTTATTCGAAGCAGTAAAGTGTAGAGATCGCCCTCCGATATGTGTTTATCAGACACGGAGGGATATCTCAATTAAAACTCTGCCATATCGGTGAGTTAAACACTTTCTTATTTTGCTGGTTTAAACACACACGCATATACAACAAGGTCAGTGAAGACAAAAGATCTGAGGAATGTTTCCGGTTCACTCCTATTTATAACCTGCAGGTGCGTCTCATCAGACGACGTCACCCGACCGAGGTTATAAAAGCCAAAATTTGGCGTGTTTGATACACACATGCTTTACAACCGGCAACATGACAAGATGTTTCCCATAGCGTTTTCACGCAGCATCGAGTGTAGCCTTTGAAAGGGAACTGGTGCCAGAGGAACAACCTCCTTCTAAACATCAGTAGGACAAAGAAGTTGATAGTGGACTTAAGCACTAAGCAGGAGAGGAACTACCAGACCCCCGTCATCAACAAGAGCCCAGTGGAGAGAGTGGACAGCTTCAAATACCTTGGTGTTCACATCACGCAGGACCTGTCATGGTCCTGTCACATTAACAACATGGTGAAAAAGGCTTGACAGCGTCTCTACCACCTCAGATGCTTGAGAGACTTCAGACTGCCCTACAAGGTGCTTAGGAACTTTTACTTCTGCACCATAGAGAGCATCCTGATGAGAAACATCACAACCTGGTTCGGGAACAGGACCATGCAGGAAAGACAAGCTCTACAGAGGGTGGTGCGATCAGCAGAGTGCACCATCCGCACCGAGCTCCCTGACCTGCACTCGATCTACAGCAGGCGGTGCTGGACCAAGGCCAGGAAGATTGTAAAGGACCTCAGCCATCCCAACAGTGGACTGTTTTCTCTGTTCAGGTCAGGAAAACGATTCCACTCCCTGAAGGCCAACACAGAGAGACTGAGGACGAGTTTCTTCCCGCAGGCGATACGGTCTCTTAATCAGTTCACCACACAGTACTGATCTACACATATGGTTTTTGCACTCACTCTGGACATTCTGGACATTCATTTACACTAGTGGCCAGTGCACAACTACACTTTAGTGGTCATTAGTTAAATCACCCTATTACAAGTCACTTTAAATAAATCACTTTTAAGCATATATGTGGATAAGTGGATTGCACAACCCTGGACATTACCATTTTTATTACCATTTATTTCTAACTTCATTCCACACAAAAATGCCATAAAATCTATATATACTTCGTAGAGCTGTTTTTCTTATTGTTTTATATTTCTTCACATATTTCCTTATATTGTGTATTTTTGTTGTACAGTTATTTTATTTTATTTAAATTTTATATTTTATTTTATTCTTTCTTACTTAAATTTACCTTCTATTTTTTTATATTTATTTCCTATTCATAGTCTTTTATTTTAAGGTCACGAGCAGTTGTCTAGGCATTTTACTGCATATCGTATTGTGTATGACTGTGTATGTGACAAATAAAATTTTAATTTTACTAGCAACTGGTTGCAACTTACCTTTATAAATCCTACAGATCCTGTATTTAGTATTTATGGCACTTTTTTTGTTGTTGTTTTTTTATTAAATAAATAATTTATGTTAATTAAATAACTATAAAAAAGTTATATATTGTTGTTCATCCAAGGTTGCCTAACACTAAGATTGTTAGTATCCAGCCAGACCAATGCAGTGACAAAGACCCACTAGAATTAGATGATTTTATTTTGTTTACATAATACACACAGAAAATAAAAGCACATAGGATAAAAAGAAGAGCTACTAACTTGTGGTAATTTGTAATGACCGTAGGCTGCTGCAATTAGCAATGTTGTGCAATTTAACACTTAACAAGAGCTAGCTCAAAGTTCACTTCACACACATCAAAATTAACTAAGTTCTTTTGCAAACATAAAAATCATCTGTTCATTGTAGGTGTGAGCAGTGTTAATGGGCACAGTATAACACAGACACTGGAAGGCAATAATATAAGGAAAGAAGTGTTCTTTTATTACTTAGTTTTCTCTGCATAGAAAAACAAACACACACACACCAACACAAACAAACATGCATGAAGTGCATGGCGAAAGGTTAAAAGTGAGTTGCCGAGGAGCCAGTCAAGCCTGAGTGCTGGGCTCTTCTTGGTGGTGTGTCTCCAGTCAGGGAGCCATTTGAGTGATCCAGATTTATAGGGAGAAGAGAATAGTGTTAGCAGCATACTAGGAACATCCTACTCAGAGAAATGAGTCGCCACAACCCTTTAATCTTCCACCAGCCTCAGCCTCAGAGTTATGGTGCCCAATCCATCCTTCAGGTATAGTGAAGCTGTCCATGGTGCGGGACCTGTGCTGTTTTTTTTTTTTTTTCTTGTCGAGCAAGCAGTTAGTATTTTGTGAGATGCAGTGGTTGTAAGCCCAGAATCACAGCACCCATTCCTCAGCTTTAAGCTTGTCCTAGATGGGACATGGCACCGGGAAAGATCATTGCGTTGCCATGCTGCACACCAGCCCTGTGTTGTATTAAGAACAATCTTGGATTGATACGAACCATCAAGTAACATTAGGGTTTGTGTCCTAAGTCCATGCCATTCACTGTAGAGGTACATGGTCTGTGACCAATGTGTGGACCTGCCACATAATATGTTCTTTATGATGCACTTAATGGCAAGGGCCTCTTGCTCTATGGTGGCATATCGTTGTTCTTCCAGTGTGAGTTTCCTATTCATGTACAAGATTGCATGCTCTTCTCAATTGAGTACCAGTGTGTACCAGAAAGAGATGGTTAAAATCAGAGTTTCAGAGGATGGGGGAGTTGGTGAGGTGTCTTTGTTAAAATGTTGTTACTGCCTCTGGGGTCCACTCTACTTTCTCTGGCTGTCCCTCCTGAATAAATTAAAGAGAGGTGCTTCGGGCAATGGCACGAAAACACACACAGACAGGCTTAAAAATACAGAGTTTACATACAGATTATGTAAGTTTTTCTGCACGTTTGGAAGATGGCACGCGCTACACAGCCAAGGAAGCTGAATGTTCTGGACAGTGAGGAAGAGTTTACATTTTCCTCAGAAGAAGACTGTGTGACTCTGATGCATTTTGAAGAGGGAATAGATTCAGCAGAGGACATTCAAGCAAGCTGCTATGGCAATGGGTAAGTTATTAAGTCATATATAACTCTTATTCTGATAATATTAAACTAATATTAGTAAATATTTTTCTCACTTCAGCTAGCTTTTGTGGATGGTGTTTGCTAATGTCTCAGGTGTAAATGTTTGAGATGCACTTCATGGTCTATGGTCCATCAACAGATATTTGTCCAGCCTATTGCCCATTAACAAATACAGAGGGGCACAAAAATGTATACACACTTTCACAGTTGTTATCTATAGCTTTTTTTAAAACTCAAATTGAATTATGGCAGCAGTGTGTAGTATTATCTCTCCTCTAAAGATGTGAGGTCTATCTTCATCATTGTTGCTGTCACGTGACCTAAGAAGTGAGGTGTATATTTTTCATATTGAAGTGTGGATACATTTTTGGGTCACTCTGTATATATTGTGCGTCCATACCTATTAATTGTACATCCATTTACTCTGAACCATATAGGCTAACATTTTTTGTTGTTGCTGTTTTTAGGAATGTGTCTGCATCACCCTTGCCTTCACCAGCACCTCACATCAGGACACGCAAGCACCGTTCAGATGGACCTGTATTTGTGAAGTGGATGGACACATGAGAAGTATCTGTCTGTTCTACCATCCATTCTGCTTATACAGTAGACATGGTGAAGATGAGGGTGAAATCACAAGGTACATAGACTACTAAGACATTTCCATGTCCTGCACTGTTGACTGCGTACAACCAGCACGTGGGGGTTGATCACTCTGATCAGCTATTGCAGTACTACACTGCACAGCACAAAACAATGAAGTGGTACACAAAGTGTTGTTCTACACTTCTTGGACATTGCTGCCACCAATGCTTACCCTGCATGTATGTTTTTGCACATTTCTTTATTTTGCACTGTTTTACCCTGAATATCTGTCTTTTTTCAGTTTTTATTTTGTACTGTGCCTGTTGCAGTTTTACACAGTTTATATTCTACACTGTTTTTGGTTTGCACCATTTTACCCTGAATGTTTTAGTTTTGCATTTATTTTGAACTGTTCCTGGATTTTTTGCAAATGAATCTTAAGTTATTCTAAATAAACCACAAACAAATAAATATGTTTCTGTCCTCAAATTACTTTCTTGTAACACTTTCCTCTGTCCCATACCTGACTAAAAGGGGGGTAATTATACAGCTCATTATGCAAGTCTTTGTCCTCTCTGGTGTGAATTACAGCATTATTCATGATCGTTCACGCCTCTTTGCATACGGACTTTCTAAACAGAAAGTGTCTTAGAAAAGGTAAATGAATGTATTGTTTTCTGTAAATTAATGAGTGAAATGATTGTTACATCATTTTGAAGTAAAACCTCTACACTACAAGATCCAGGTCACAAAAGTCTTGTACACAAATGTCATGAATGTGTTTTGTGGTTTTATTTCAGTGACTTATTTTTTTTGTTGTTTTCAACATCTGAATGGTGCATGCACTGCAGAGCTTCTTGCCTCTAAGGCGGTGTATGTAGCATGGTGGGCTTCTCTTTGGGAACCTTTTTCTCTGGCCCCAGGGAGATTGTAGTGAGTACATATTTCAGCACATAAGTCATGTCGATTAATGACGTGGGAGCTCTCATGTCTTGCTTTTTTCAGGAATGAGCATAAGACCATGTCCATTACCTCACTTTCTCTGGAATTATAAGCACAACAATGTAATTCAAGCACTGCCTGGTTGCTGCGAAGACCACAGCAATCTTCGGTCTTTAGCAGATCATAATCTTCCGCATTATTGACAGAGAGGATGAAGTAGGCTTTTTGGGCTTCTCCAGTGAGCAGAGGGATAAGGATAGCCCAACGAGTCACTTGATCCTATAACATGGGACATACATTTACATTTAGCAGCGCTTTTATCCAGAGCGACTTACATTTTTATTTCATTACACATCTGAGCAGTTGAGGGTTAAGGGCCTTGCTCAAGGGCCCAAAAGTGGCAACCTGGTGGTTGTGGGGTTTGAATCTGGGTTCTTCCGAACCGTAGTCCAATGCCTTAACCACTGAGCTACCTGGCCCCACTGGACTTGCGTCGAGTGACATGGACTCGTATAAGGCTGTGTCATATAATGTTTGGAAGTCCATTGTAGAGATGAACAGGCCCCAAAAGTAAGCAAATAATCTATCACATTCCAAGACCTCTCCCTGCCAAATGGTGCCATCCTAATAATCGTATCTCATCTGCAAACACAAAGCAGCGTCTGTGAAACGGAGCAGCGGGAAACTTAACCAAGCATGGTACAGGAAGTCCACTGTGCCTGGAGCCACGCTGAGACCAGACACCTAGAATTAATGTTAAGCACAGTAGTGTAAATCGGCGATTCGATAAACAAAGAAGACAGTTTAACAGCTTCACCCCGAGTTGGTGAGAAACCACCAAGTCACACGGTTGACACTCTAATTGACCCCAGGACAAAGATTGTCCCATATTTTCTCCACGTGATTTAATGAACAAAGAGACATATGGCATTTACATTTTTTAGGCAATCCTTAAAGTGTGTCAGTGGGGCAAAAACTTATATACATATATTCACCTAGCATGTTTTATGTCTGTGTTTATGTTTGATTATTAAACCTAACCTAAGAAGTACAATCGGAGTTTACAAACCCCTTTTAGGAGATAAGGTAAGAATGAGTGTGCAATATATGGAATGTTTAATATCAATCGAAAGCTTTTTATATTCAAAGAACATTGGTGTACACAGAAAATTGGTAGCATTTACACAGCTAATATACAAATAAACTTTATAAAAGTATTAAAAAACTCCAACCAGATGGGCCCCACGTTACAGCCAAAACATCGGGGTAATATATAAAAGGGGGAACCACATAGGGCATGGCTAAGCCCTGCAACCACATCCGATTAGACCAATCACCTGTGGGACAGACCAATTCGGCAAGGTCAAAAACAGTATCACATCATCACTTCGCCTTCGTATCGGGAAGCAACCGGGTCATCCGCTCTTCAGGAACTTTCAGTGAGACTCTGTGCAGGAATTTCAAAGTCTTGCAATGAAGAAACCCCTTAGAAGAAGTTCCAGAGAGGCTGAGGAATAGCTTCCTTCCACAGGCTATATGGTCTCTCAATTACACCACCACAAAGGAATGAACACTCTGCTTTTACTCATATACCACTCAGCACATTGCACATAAATGCACATTTGCACAACTCAATTGCTCATACTTTGTACATTGTTATGCTGCTATGCTAATGACTGGACATTTCCATTTCAGTTACATCTCTATTATTTATTTTTATTACTGTACATGATGTAAATTTTATTGTAAATTGTATTATTTATATAAAATGTTAAATAAATGTCATATTTTTATTACATTCTTAATTCATATTTTATATGAACAATTTGAATATTTTTCTTCACTCCTATTTTTTTGTTTTTTTAATATATTTTTTTATTTTATATTATTATTTAGAATACTTTTCAAATGTTTTTTTTTTTTCTTTTTAAGCCAGGGGCGACTAAGGTTTTGGAAAACAGCATCTGAACAAAGCACAAGGCTCCTGGAATAAAGTTATATAGATAAATAGGACATTGTTCCAGAAAAAAATCAAAATGGAGTTGTTTGGACTTAATGCCCAGTGCCATGTTGCAAAATCCAAACAGCATTTCAGCAGAAACACCTCACACCCACGGTCAAGTATGGCAGGGTGTGATTTGGACTTATTTTGCACCAGGACCTGGGTACCTTGCAGTCACTTATGTCACAATGATCAAACACACACTGGTAAATCAACTTTCGGTTAGCCTTTGCACCAATCCCAACATTTTACATAAATCATGATTGGACACAATGTATCTGGGAACATAAATGCTAAAAATGTTTGTATTGTGAACGACGCGCCATTTTTGTCTTATGTTTGATATGTGCGCTCCTAAAAAGAATGTCCTGCATTACCTCAACGCAAAGTGGCCTATTGTCATAATTCACATCCTGTCTGCCTGTTTTTTTACATGATTACCTTTCCCCAGCATTTAAACAATCAATCAATCCATCAACATTTATTTATATAGTACTTTACAGAAACCTAAGTTGAACCAAAGTGCTTCACAGAACTAAAGATGACAATAAAATAGCAATAAAAATAGCAATAAAAATACAGGAACTAAATAAAAAATGTAGTTATAAATAAATAAATGAACAATATAAATTAAATTCATAGTAACAGTAATAATAATAACAATAATAATAAAAATAAATAAAACAAAATTATAAAATTATTAAAAAGCGTAAAATATTAAAAGCCATTTTAAATAAGTGGGTCTTTAGTTGTGCTTTAACACTAGAAGCGCCGCGCCAGTGTCACCTACTAATAACGCGGTTCAGCGGTCATTTGACCGCCTATTGTTTTGAATGGGAAGCTGTTGCTGACACACAATGATCGCTAGATGGCGCTTTCACCAAGAGCAAATAGTTTAGCTCTAAGATAAACTTGCACTTGGACAATGCGCCATTCATTCCTGCGTTGATAATCAGCGGTATCTTTTTTCATATTCAACTGAGAAAACCTATTAAAGAGTCTCTAAGGGGACAAAGGAAAAGGGGAAAAACGGCAGAAAAAAAAACAAGTCATGTTTTGCACTATAACCCAAAGTTTTTGGCATGACATTTTTATGTCGTTTTTTCTCCTTTCTCCATCTAGGGGCTTCGTACTATAACAAAAAG